>NC_140994.1:43279021-44479021 GCF_052327205.1 Somniosus microcephalus | reverse complement strand
ACCTCTCCTCATATGTCCATCCCCTCATCCTCGGGATTAACCGAGTGAACCTTCTTTGTACTGACTCGAGAGCAAGTATGTCCTTTCTTAAGTATGGACACCAAAACTGTACGCAGTATTCCAGGTGCGGTCTCACCAATACCTTGTACAACTGAAGCAATACCTCCCTATTTTTATATTCTATCCCCCTAGCAATGAAAGCCAACATTCCATTGGCCTTCTTAATCACCTGCTGCACCTGCATACTAACCTTTTGAGTTTCGTGCACCAGGACCCCCAGATCCCTTTGTACTTCAGTACTTTCCAGTTTCTTGCCATTAAGATAATAACTTGCTCTACCATTTTTCCTGCCAAAGTGCATAACCTCACACTTTCCAGTATTGTATTCCATCTGCCAAATCTCTGCCCACTTACTTAGCCTGTCTATGTCCCCTTGAAGGTTTTTTATGTCCTCCTCACTCACTACTTTCCCCCCATCTTAGTATCATCTGCAAACTTTGATATGTTACACTTGGTCCCCTCCTCCAAATCGTTAATATAGATTGTAAAGAGTTGGGGACCCAGCACTGACCCCTGCGGAACACCACTAGTTACTGATTGCCAGTCTGAGAATGAACCATTTATCCCAACTCTCTGCCTTCTGTTAGATAGCCAATCCTCTATCCATGCCAGAATATTACCCCCAATCCCGTGAATTTTTATCTTAAGTTTTGTGTGGCACCTTGTCAAATGCCTTTTGGAAGTCTAAATACACTACGTCCACTGGTTCCCCTTTATCCACCCTATATGTTACTTCCTCAAAGAACTCCAGCAAATTTGTCAAACATGACTTCCCCTTCATAAAACCATGCTGACTTTGTCCTATTAAATTATGATTATCCAAATATCCTGTTACTGTCTCCTTAATAATGGACTCCAAAATTTTACCTACCACAGATGTTAGGCTAACCGGTCTATAGTTTCCAGCCTTCTGTCTACTGCCCTTTTTAAATAAGGGTGTTACATTAGCAGTTTTCCAGTCTGCCGGGACCATTGCCGAGTCCAGGGAGTTTTGGAAAATTATTACCAATGCATCCACAATCCCTACCGCCACTTCCCTGAAGACCCTAGGATGTAAGCCATCAGGTCCAGGTGATTTATCCGCCTTGAGTCCCATTATTTTACCGAGTACCACTTCCTTAGTGATTTTGATCGTATTTAGCTCCTCCCCCCCTATAGCCCCCTGTTTGTCCAGTGTTGGGATATTCTTAGTGTCTTCTACTGTAAAGACTGATATAAAATATTCATTCAGTGTTTTTGCCATCTCCATATTTCCCACCATTAATCTCCCGGTCTCATCCTCTAAGGGACCAACATTTACTTTAGCCACCCTTTTTCTTTTTATATAACTATAAAGACTCTTACTATCTTTTTATATTTTTTGCTAATTTACTTTCATAATCTATCTTCCCTTTCTTAATCAATCTTTTTGTTATTTTTTGCTGTCTTTTAAAGTTTTCCCAATCCTCTATCCTCCCACTAGATTTGGCTACCTTATATGCCCTTGTTTTTAGTCGAATACTATCCTTAATTTCTTTACTTAGCCACGGATGGCTGTCTTTTCTTTTATACCCTTTTCTTCTCAGTGGAATATATATTTTTTGGAAGTTGTAAAATAACTCCTTAAATGTACACCACTGATCATGTATCGTTTTACCCTTTAATCTATTTTCCCAATCCACTCTACTCAATTCCGCTCTCATACCTTCATAGTCTCCTTTATTCAAGCTTAGCATGCTTGTTTGAGATCCAACCTTCTCACCCTCTAATTGAATATGGAATTCAACCATGTTATGGTCACTCATTCCAAGGGGATCCTTTACTAGGACATTTTTAATTAATCCTGTCTCGTTACACAGGACCAGATCTAAGGTTGCTTGCCCCCTGCTCGGTTCAGTTACATACTGCTCAAGAAACCCATCCCTAATACACTCAATGAACTCATCCTCAAGGCAGCCCTGCCCAATTTGATTTGTCCAATTAATATGATAGTTAAAATCCCCCATAATTATAGATGTTCCCTTATTACAAGCCTCAACTATTTCCTGATTGATACTCCGTCCAACAGAGTTGCCACAGTTCGGAGGCCTATAGACCAGGCCCACTCGTGGTTTTTTTCCCCTTATTATTCCTTACCTCCACCCAAACTGTTTCATTGTCCTGATCTTTTGACCCAATATCATTTCTCTGTATTACAGTGATTCCTTCCTTTATTAACATAGCCACCCCACCTCCCCTTCCTTCCTGCCTGTCCTTCCTGATCGTTAAATAACCTGGTATGTTTAATTCCCAGGCATTGTCACCCTGCAGCCATGTTTCTGTAATGGCCACAAGATCATACCCATATGTAGTTATTTGTGCCATTAACTCATCTATTTTGTTACGAATGCTACGTGCATTCAGATAGAGAACTTTCAAAGATGTTTTGTGACACTTAGTTCCTGCTTTTGCCCTTTTTATTACTTTACCTTTTACTCCATACCTTCTGCCCCTTCCTGACATGCTCTGGTTTTTAATTTCCCCACTGCTACCTAAGTCTATGACCTTCTCTGTTGTCATTTGTATTATTTGCTCTCTAGGAACCTCCCTCCCACTAGTTAGTTTAAAGCCCTCTCTACAGCCCTAGTTATATGATCCGCCAGGACTCTAGTCCCAGCACTGGCTAAGTGAAGCCCATCCCAACGGAACAGCTCCCTCCTGCCCCAGTACTGGTGCCAGTGTCCCAGGAAGCAAAACCCATTTCTCCCACACCAGTCTTTGAGCCACGCATTTAACTCTCTAATTTTATTTGTCCTAGCCATATTCGCTCATGGCTCAGGTAATCAGAGATTATTACCCTTGTGGTTCTGCTTTTTAATTTGGCCCCTAGCTGCTCAAACTCCCTCAGCAGAACCTCCTTCCTTGTCCTATCTATGTTGTTGGTACCAACATGGACCACGACAACTGGATCCTCCCCCTCCCACTCCAAGTTTCTCTCCAGTCCAGAGGAGATGTCCTTAACCCTGGCACCGGGCAGGCAACACAGCCTTCGGGACTCTCGCTCTCGGCTGCAGAGAACTCTATCTATCCCCCTAACGATACTATCCCCTACCACTACAACATTTCTTTTAACTCCCCCCACTTGAATGGCCCCCCGCTCCACGGTGCTGTGGCCAGGTTGCTCATCCTCCCCGCAGTCCCTGTTCCCATCCTCACAGGGAGTAAGAGCCTCGAACCTGTTGGACAAGTGCAAGGGCTGCAGCTCCTCCAACACTATCTCCTGGATCCCCGTACCTGCCTCACTTCTAGTCACACCATCCTGACCCTGGCCACGGACTACATCTGAATTAATTAATCTAATTGGTGTGACTACCTCCTGATACACAGAGTCCAGGTAACTCTCCCCCTCCCTGATGTGTCTCAGTGTTTGAAGCTCGGACTCCAGCTCTTCAACACGGAGCCGGAATTCCTCGAGCAGCCAACACTTACTGCAAATGTGATCACCGTGAGCATCAGTGGTGTCCACCAGCTCCCACATATTGCAGCAGCAACACATCGCCTGATCTCCCATTCTATGTAATTAATTAAATTTATTAATATTATTCTTAAATACCCTCTGCCTCGATTCTAGATGGTGAATATCACACCTTAGAAACTATAAACCAAAGAGATTTAAGCTTGAAAAGGGAGAAATACTTACCAACCAATCACTTGCCCGCTTTCTGGTGACGTCACACTTGGATTACTTTTTACCTCTCTCCTTCCCTCCGAGTTCCCAGACTGGAGACTGGTAAACCTTACCTGGTCTCTGGGACTTTTATAGCCCCGCTCTGCCGCTCAGGATTCCCGCCGACGCTGTGAGACCTTACCTGGTCTCTGGGGCCTTTTATAGCCCCGCTCTGCCGCTCGAGATTCCCGCCGACGCTGTGAGACCTTACCTGGTCTCTGGGGCCTTTTATAGCCCCGCTCTGCCGCTCGAGATTCCCGCCGACGCTGTGAGACCTTACCTGGGCTCTGGGGCCTTTTATAGCCCCGCTCTGCCGCTCAGGATTCCCGCCGACGCTGTGAGGCCTTACCTGGGTCTCTGGGACTTTTATAGCCCCGCTCTGCCGCTCAGGATTCCCGCCGACGCTGTGAGGCCTTACCTGGTCTCTGGGACTTTTATAGCCCCGCTCTGCCGCTCAGGATTCCCGCCGACGCTGTGAGGCCTTACCTGGTCTCTGGGGCTTTTATAGCCCCGCTCTGCCACTCAGGATTCCCGCCGACGCTGTGAGACCTTACCTGGTCTCTGGGACTTTTATAGCCCCGCTCTGCCGCTCAGGATTCCCGCCGACGCTGTGAGACCTTACCTGGTAAAGTCTCACAGCGTCGTATATCATAAGTTGAAAAATGTTGCAAATCCCATTAAATTTTGCCCCACGCACATTTGTCAAACTTAATAAGTTATTCAGTTCATTGTGCACTTTAATACAGAACTTGTGCAACCCTGCGGTATATTTCTTGGCATTGCTGCAGCCTTGTAGACGCAGTATTTGTACCTTAATTAGAACAAGGTCAAAAACTGAAAACTTAAAATTACATGATTTAGAAATTGTCAGAAAAACAATTAGGAGAAATAGTCTTTCAACACCGCATCAAGGACAAAATTTAGGATTGATGAATTATACTCGCATTCATCCATACATTTAGAACAAGTCCCAACTTATTGCCATCTAACCAATAGAGTATTTCTTACAGCAAGTTTGATTCTAAGCAACAATCTTGTCTATTCTAGCAGATTGATTCTATTTTACTAATTTTTAGCATTTCCTGCACATACTTGTGGTTTTGTCATGAACCACTTCCACAGGGGCTAGTGGGACATCCATGTAATTCAGGCAGATTTCCCAGAGATACCGTTGAATTGTGGGTGAGAGCCATATTTGACTGCAAAAGCCATGCTTCGTGCTGAGGTGTTTCTGTTTGGTTTCTTTGTTATTAACTATTTATTGGCTTATTAAGAATGAGTTGCCTATTTTTCATACATTGACATCTCTGTGCTTGGAAGATGCAAGCTGTGTACAGTTTCACGAAAAACAAAGATGAAGAAATGTAAAAGAATCAAAAAAGTTTGCCATTTCAAGCAGCAAGAAATAGAGCAAGAATATTTATAAAAACTGGACAAGAAAGATTCAGGATGTATTAGAAAATAGTTGTTGGAAAATATATGTACATTATCTATTGATGTGGCAACTATTAAGTAAAGATTTTGATCCTTGGTGTTTTAAGTTAACTTAAAACAAATGTCTGAGTTGACCTCTTCAGAGTAACAAAGTCTTTCTGCAGCAATAAACTTAAAAAAATATTGGCAATTCTGTTGATCACCAGTAACACTTAAAAATGCTTACAGTACACACTGGTAACATTATGGGAGCTCAACAGCGTTTAAGTAGTATTATATTGGAGACAGTTAACATTTGTTTGGCTACTGCGCCTACCTACTATGTTAAGCAAGTGAATACTACATACACACATATACATACATACATATATACATACACACAGCTTGTACTGCTCTCAAATATTGACCTTTCTTTCATGACAGGCATGTAACTTACTAGGTTACACATACATGTGCAGGAGTTGACACTGATACATGCACAAGCCATATGGCAACAGATGTAAATGAATTGTCTGTTTTTACCCAGTCTGTACTGTATGTGGAAGCACCACAAAGCAAACAGCTGACAAATCCTTCTCTCTTTTTGATAACTGATCGACCATATCAAATGACGAGTAGTGAAAGCCTCTACAACATGCAAATGGTTTGAGGACCAAGTAGCCTGCTTTTACAGGAAAGATTGGAAGAGCCCCATTGTCCAAAGGAAACGATTAGAAAGGTTTAATTTGATAACTTCATGACTATAGAGAAAATGGTTACTGCTTGTTACTTTTATGAGTACATCACACCTCTAACACTTTGGCTGTTGGTAATGAAAAGCAACCTAATATTCTAATTGTGTGCTTTGCTGGGTGCAACAGGTCAGAAACAACAAGAAAGTTGTTCGTTACCAGACTTGAACATAACAGGATAGCTATATCATAATTTCTTCGTAGGAGCAAAATCATCACCAAATTGCTTATTTTAGGATGTTATACAGATAAGGGTTCAATTGTAATTTTTTTTGCAAATTAATAAAAATCCAAAGGGCTCAAGTGTATTGCAAAACAGTGATCACTGTGCAAAGGCCAGACTAAGAAACTTTTCTTATCATTTTACTTCCAGCTCATCCTGTGCAGTAAAAGGAACTGCATACTGTTGTCAGAATAAATGAAGTGACAAGAACTGAGGCTTAACAACCACATTGGCACTGTTCTAAAGGCCATTAATGCCCAATTATTAATTGAATCAATTGAGGACACTTTATTTTGTACTTGGTTAATTCTTGACTTCATTGGTGTATGATCCTGAAGATGGAAAACACATGTTTTCTGAAAGCTGGACTAGTGTGTCGGAATATGGCAATAAAAAAGCTATTTATATTTAAATTCTTAAATTAACATCTTAAAAATGTTTATTGGTTTTATGAAAATGTTTCTGAAAATAATATTTTCAGTTGATTTTCATCAGTTCTTTGCTAATGTAAAGTTCTTTGTTTAAAATTGTTCATCTATGAGATAGAAAGGCCACATTCACATTAACAGAGAAACTCACACAGCTGTGCACATCTGGCCGCGATTTCGCGGGAGAGGTCGGCGGTGGGGGCGACCCCACTGCTGCGTGGATCTCGTTGATAAATCGAATCCAGCCCTAATGGACCTTGTTAGGCCCGCCCTGCACGTTTCCTGACCCAATTAAAAGGTGCGGGTCTGGTGACGTCACCGGATGACGCGATTATTGCCGGTTTATTTAAAGGGGCCATGGCACCAGTTACTGTCAGTTGCAAATTGATAGCATTCAGTGCTGTCAGTGTTTGAGTCTCTGCACTATGAGCTTGCAGCACCAACGAGCAGCACCTCGCTTCACAGAGGAGTCCCTCCATCATCTTGTGGAGGGAGTGAGAACACGTAGGGAGGTTCTCTTTCATTGTGGACGGCAGGAAGAGGATCCCCAGCAGACAAAGGCAGTGCGGCTGCAGGAGGTTACGGGGTTGTCAGTGCTGGTTCGCACCTGGGTGCAAGAGGTTCAATGATCTAGTAAGATCAGGAAAAGTGAGTATTAAACCACAATGACCTTGATGCTGCTGTGCGTCTCATCACATTCGCACCACTCTACATTGCCACCCCTACTCCTGCACAACACTACACAGCCCAACATCCCTTGTACCTTCATCCATCCCTCTAACTCTATCCACATTATTAGGTGGCCATCTCACTATGCAGCCCTCACACTGAGCCTCATTGTTATGCAACGACAGCAACTAACAACATAAAAGGAGGCAACTTGGAATTGCCACACAGTCCATCAAATTGTCAGTGTAAAGCTCAATCCCATTCCATCCCTTACACTCATGCCATCACTTTCACTGAATCTTCTCTTCTTTCTCTCCTTGCAGGAAAAGATAGCCCACAATGAGAGGGAGAGAATGGGAGGAGGGCCTCCACAAACAATATCATATCTGACGAGTGCAGAGGAGGCAGCACTGGGGATTGCTGGAGTGGTGGGCGTTCCAGAAGTGAGGGATGGAGAGAGGGGCTCAGTAGAAGAAACTGGAGACAGAATGAATTTCCATACAATTGCATGCCTTTCATCATTGCCTCATGTGGGGTGTGATGTCAAGACAAGATGAATGCTCATCATGTGGATAGTGGTATGTGTCTGCAGTAGACATCCTGTATATCTAACTGATGTCTTCACTCTCCAACAGGTCCATCAAGAGCCGCCCCCCCCCCCCCCCCCCCACTGTCCAGGAGGAACAGCAAGAAGACTCCTCAGGAGGAGCTTCCTGTCTCTGAGGGTGCAGCGTCACCTCAGACAACACAACCCAGCACCAGCGCAGTCACACACCTTGGTGGGTATGTCGCGAGATAGAGTAGTGTCATCACCTAATGTCTCACAGATCACAACTGAGCAGCAGCAGATGGTGGAGACATTGACAGCAGTGGAGACTCCTCATCGGAGGGTGCAGGAGTCTCCTAGCTCTGCTCAGCTGCATGCAGACGCTGAGCCTCTGGGGCCATCCAGAAAGAGGGCGATCCTGGAGCTGCAGGAACAAGTGCAGGAGGTTCTGACTGGTTTTGCGACCGCGATGACTGCGAGTGTGCAGAGAATGGAGGAGTCCATCTCCAGCATGAGCACCGTGGCGCACTCACTGGAAACTGTAGCTTCCTCCATGGATAGGATGGCCACCTACATGGAGGAGACACGGCGCCAGTCGCATGAGAACATGGTTTCTCTTCAAAATAGGTGCTCATCTATGGAGGAGAGATGGGCCTCTATGGAGGAGAGAAACCAGAGACTCATAGACGTCCTTTGTAGGAGGGATGTCAGTATAGAGGTGGGCCCTCATGGCCCCACTAAGTGCAGCAAAGTGCTCTTCAGCTACTTGCTAGCAGGGAAGTGCGGGTGGCCCATGAGAGGGATGATGGTGGGAGGGACATGGAAGTGGGGGCTCTGCTCCAAGCGCTCTGACTTCCACCCTCTTGCCGACCCCTTGGTCAGAGCCCCAGATGCCTCCCCGGACAGGGCTGGCTGAGTCTGCACCTGCACAGTCGCAGGAGGAACAGACTTTGCCAGAGCCATCAGTGGCTCCAAAACCCAGAGGACGACCACCAAAGGCGTCTAAGCAGGCACAACGTGGAGATGAGAAGGCTGCCTCTACCTCTGCTGAAGCCGCAGGGGTAGCACGACGTAGAAGCACCTGGAAAAGAAAGATCCCACGCAAATAGTCACAAGGGTAGTCACTCAGGTGTGCCTTTCTTTATCAATGTCATGTTAGTATTCTATGAAGTGCTGTTAATAAATCATTTAATTGTCACACTTGGAGGTCGTTGGCAAATTTATGTGATGAAATGGAAGTGGGAGAGTGAAGGGTTAGGGCTCATTTCACACCCAGCAATGGTGGTGAGAGTCACAAGAAGGGACAAATCATTGTTTGACTGCTCTATGATGTTGGTGCAGGTGGCAGCCACATGTATGAGCTGTATGAGTTACTGAAATCTGCCTTTGATAAGGGTATCCCTGGCGTGACGGGCAGCAACGTGCTCGCGTACTGGTCACAATGGGACCACCGGCTTGTCCAGGTGTTCCTCATCCTCGTAACCAACCTCATGACGAGCCTCCTCGTCCTCATCCTCCTCGTCCTCCGATGAGTCTGTGTGCTCTGCACCGTCTTCTTCATCCAGGGCTAATCCTCGCTACTGTGCTTTGATGTGCAGGGCGCAGCAGACGACTATTCGCGAGACCCTAGCTGGTGTGTACTGAAGGGCTCCTCCAGATCTGTCGAGGCATCTGAAGCACATTTTGTGCAAGCCTATTGTCTGCTCGATGACACTTCTCGTGGAGATGTGGCTTTGATTATAACGTATCTCAGGCTCGTTTGTTGGCCTCCTCAAAGGTGTCATGAGTCACGTCTTCAGGGGATAGCCCTTGTCTCCAAGCAGCCAGTTGCCAAGACTGTCCGGCGGTGCGAAGAGCTGAGGGACGGTGGAATGGTGCAGGATGTATGAGTCATGGCAGCTGCCAGGGAACTTGGCGCACACATGGGTGATAATCTTCCTATGGTTGCAGGCCAGCTGAACATTGAGGGAGTGGAAAACCTTGTGGTTAACAAATACTACTGAATTGTGATGGGGTGCCCTGATGGCCACATGTGTGCAGTCGATGACTCCCTGCATCCGTGGGAAGCCAGCTAGAGCAGCAAAGCCAAGCGCACGTTCATTGACACTGGCTTCATCAGTGGCAAAATTTATATAATTTGTGGACTTGTTAAAGAGAGCATCGGTTACCTGTACGATGCATCTGTGTGCGGCCGACTGCGAGATGCCGCAAAGGTCTGCTGTAGATGCCTGAAAGGAGCCTGAGGCGAAGAATTTGAGGGCGAGGGTGAGTTTGACAGCCACTGGTAAGGAGTGTTCACCCCTTCCTCTAGGCTGCAGGTCTTGCTCCAGTAAAGCACAAATGTCGGTGACGATCTGAGCCTTCTTTAGCACTGCTGCTCGGTCATGTTGAAGAAGATCATCCTCTGCCTGTATACCCTGTGTTGGGGGTATCGCCTCCGATGCGGTGCAACCTGCGCTGATGCCCTCTGCCCTGTGCAGCATCAGGTGGTTGAGGAGAAGGTTGGCGCTATTGATGCTGCTGCTGCTGCGGCTGATCGTCATCAGATTCGGAGGAGCAAGCTGACAGAGCATAAATCGTGCACATTCTGATGATTCATATGGCAGATGAAGTTCAGATGACAGAACCAATCTATCAAGGGTTAGATATGGGTCCAACATTTGCGATCAGAGGCTTCCGACCTGCAAAATGTCTACGAAAGTACCCGGTGGCCCAGGAGGAAAGGCGGCTTGTGATCCTGGGCCTCTCCGGGTCTGCGCGGGCAGAGCCCCACGTAACCCAGGGACGCAAGCGGTTCGTAGGCGCTCCTGGGATCACGTGGGCTGGCCCAACCAATAAAAGAAGAGAATCCCCATTCATACTTTTGACAGTTCTGTACGTACAGAACTGTCAAAAGTATGAATGGGGATCACCTAAAAAAAATACATCAACACATCAAATAATTGTTTCTTAATTACATATTTAAAATGAATTAAAATGCCATTCATTAATATTTCAAACAAAAATTTAATATTTTGAAATTAAATGTTTTTACAGGGCTAAAAATACTTACCTTTTTGAAGAGAATTTTAATTTATAAATGAGTGATCAAATTTTATTTTTCCATTTATTAAAAACTATTATGCTGGTAAAAGCAGGTCTTACGCCAGGCGTAAGAATTTGACAGGCATTCAGCGGGCGGAAGTCGTGCAAAAAGCGCAACTCTCCACCCGCAGAGGCACTTTTCTTGGGCATGCGGATGACCTGTCAAGAGAATTCTTGACAGATCGCAAGTGCCGGGTTTCAGCGCATGCGCTTCGCGTACCTAAACCGGCACTTGCGAGGCCCCTACGGGCCAAAATGTTGCAAGGAGGTGACAGTGAATAGAGAGTTTACTGCAAAAACTTCCCAAATGCATAAAGCTTAAAACTCTGTTCCAAATACTCAAGCCTGAAGCTTCTGAGAGTGGAAAGTGACCAGCTGTAAAATGGTAGGTTTTAAATCACTTTTGCAGCTGTCACCTATTGAAAGAAATGGAGAGTTGTTCAGAACCCGACATACTTACCTGGCGTGATCCCCGACGATGGGAACCTCGTGGAAAACTTGGGAAAATACTTTGTACCTACTAAAATGGTGAGTAAATTGGTTTAAACCCCCTCCCAACTAGCACAATTGAATGACCCGCCGTTTAGTGCCGTGTCTGCAAAGCGCAGGCAGAACTAGGGAAACTCACAAGGAGGCGGGTTTAGAGAGTGATACCGCCCCGGTGTCAATCATTTGGATTTTGACAGCGGACCCGCCTCTGAACCCGCCCTCTGAGCGCCAGTAAAATTCAGCTCAGAATGTCTGGTTTCTTTAAACTATCCACACAGGCAGGGATATGACTGATTTTTACCTGGATTTGATTGCAAAGAATCAATGCTTATAATTTCCTGGAGAGCACTGTTAAAATTAAACTAGCAGATATGTTTTTGATTTATTTGGATCTATCTTTATAGTCTGGTTCTGTTTAAGAAATCCATCAGGATTTTTGTCAGTTAAGGGGCCATCCACAACTATAATCTCTTTCACAAGGATACAAAGATTACATTTTTCATAATCTGCTCCAAAGAAAATACTGTATAAAGTCATGAAATTGATGTTGCTGCATAGAATGCCTACGTGGAGCATTAATTTACACCCCCCGAAAGTCAATAAGGAATTAAAATGGCGTTATATAAATGAAGAAGAAAAATATTAAAGGGTATGGGATCAAAGCAAATTGTTGTAGTCCTTCTCCGCATCCCCCTCCCACCAACTGTTTGGTGCATCAGGAGTGGGCGGTGTCGAAAGCTACTCAAAGATGTTCCACCGAGTCCACTATTTTCCAGGGGTTTGGTTTCATCAGGCTAGAATACAGTCCCTCACATATGGACGGGTGTATGTTAACGTAATACAAAAGAGGGAATCATGGCCTCTGCTGTGGTTTTGCCCTTTGTACAGCATGATCGCTGGATGTAGCGTCCAGGCATCCAATGTTCAGTGGTTGGCAAAAAGGATCCAAAAAATCAAACGCTGCCAAAGCTGCTTTGCATTTGCCCAAAAAGGGGGTAAAAGAAATTCCCCAAAAAATGGCATTTTGCTAGCACCACAGAAGCTGCTTGCATTGCGTTGCTGCGGCAGGTTCCTGAGGCCTACTCTGTCAAAACTCCACCCTCTTTTCGATAGGAGACTGGGGACTCACCACAAATCCGATAATGAACCTGAGTAATGCAAGTTGGCTGGGATCAGTGGGTAGCTCCATGACAGAAAGAAGTCCTGCCTCCTCCCCCTTGAATATGTGCCTGAATCAAGGGGTTGGTAGCGGGTGGCAGGGCCGGGGGGGGGGTGGTGGGCGTGGGGAGGGGGTAATGCCTAGGCCAATTGTTCCAGTGTGAAGCTAGCACTGAAATGGGTTTGATGGTCTGCATGCATTCTCTGTGTTGAAATTAAATCTAAGGTTCTTCACCCCACTGTTTCTACCTTTTTCCAAATGACTACAATTATGTGTGGTCCCTAACATCGATATGGTCTGTGGTCTTGACACTGTATAAATGATGATTACTAAATATTAATACAAAATTTTATGATTTAAATCTCATGTCTGTTGCTAGATTTTGTTCTTCAAACATATAAGAAATTAAGAAATAGGAGCAGGAGTAGGCCATTTGGCCCTTCGAGCCTGCTCCGCCATTCAATAAGATCATGGCTGAACTTCTACCTCATCTCCAATTTCCTGCACTATTCCCATATCCCTTGATTCCCTTAATATTCAAAAATCTATCGATCTCTGTCTTGAATATACTTTATGACTGAGCCTCCACAGTCCTCTGGGGTAGAGAATTCTAAAGATTCACCACCCTCTGAGTGAAGACATTTCTCCTCATCTCAGTCCTAAATGGCCGACCCCTTATTCTGAGACTGTGACCCATAGTTCTAGACTCACCAGCCAGGGGAAACATCCTCCCTGCACCTACCCTGTCACGCCCTGTAAGAATTTTGTATGTTTCAATGAGACTGGACCGAAAGAATATCTAGCTATTAAAAGTTATCTTAGCACCGATGATATTTAGTTATTTTTTGCTGTGAAAGGCATATTTAGAATAGCATTGCACTGTAGCAAGCCGACCTTTGCTTTTTGTTTTGGGTTCCCTGCAACTGCAGAGTCAGGTTCCTGGGGTGGAGGTCAGTGGCACTGCCACTGCAACACAAACCATGTGTTCCCGTCATTCCTCGAGTGGGCCTCGGAAAGCTGTCTTTAATAGAAAGGTTCCTTAGTGCATAACTGTAGGTTGACGGAAATATTTTTCTGACTGCTATAGAGTACTGAGGTTTAAATCCAAGTATTTTAAAGTAACTACCCCATAGTTAGAAACAAAACGCTTGCCACTTTAGCATAAGTGGCTGCATTGTAGCTTTGTCGATGTACATGTAGCAACACGTAAAACTCAGCATCAGTTCCTTTGTTTTGTGACACAATTATGCAGCCACTTTTGATTTTCATTCATCAGATTGTGAAGGATCTCCAACTGTTTTCTGTTACTGTCGGTTTGATCACTTTGCAATTAAAATGATGGAAAAGCTACATTTTCGTTTAGTGTAGAGATGTGATAAATGTTTGCTTAGATACGCAATTTGCTGAAAGTGTGCACAATTTTAGATATAATGTGAAGTCATTGTATAAATATGGGATTTGGGAGTAAGACATCATTATCTTAAGCCTTTTGTAGCTTTTTCAGGAAGTGATTTATGTTAATGGAAATAGAACCAGACTTGCCACAAGAGTTGCCAAAAATCAATGGCTGAGGTTATTATTCCTTAAAAAAACACTTTTGAAACATTACCAGTAAAACAGATAAAGTATTTTAATATTCTACCCTTGGGCTACTCCTCGGTGTTTAGGCAGGAGTGGGAATTGTGGTTGGGGTATTCCTGTACAGATGGTTTTATGACATCAGAAGGCAAAAGTCATTGATCTATCACCTTCTGGTAACATGCACCAAAGACTGTTCTTGTACAGATGTGATATTAATAAGACATAAGGGACAGTAGTTATGAAAGAAGACAACACATTATTCATAGGGCAACTTTTAACTTTTCTTGTATCACAATTAAGTATAAAATTCATAAAGTGGTATTAAAGGCAATATGTTCATAGTAGCATCATCAACTTAGTCAAGGTATACTTTATGCAAAGGCTCTTGCACACCAGGTAAATGTTGGATAGAAGTCACTAAAACAGAAGCTATTGGTTCTTAAATATGATTAATTTTGAGGCACTAGTTTATTTCAGTGTGTTGGAATTAGCATTCAAACATTTGTTTTTATAAAGGAGATGCTTTCATTTCCACTAGGATGTCACAATTAATAGTCTTCTGTTCTCTTACATAAATAATCTATAGCTTCAATTTTTAATCCATATTTGATTTTTTTAAATCTCAGATCCTTATTGGGGGGTCTTTGGTAAAGCACTATCCTTGTGATACGATACAAGGCTATGGGAAGAGACTACTATATTTTGATTAGTTTTGGATTGCTCCAGACTTGAATCTGAATGTTCTCCTATGCTGTAAGCTTTTATATGGTTCTATGGAAGATATCTGAGCACTCTGAGTGTTTAATGCGTTAAATGGCTGGCTAGTGGCAGTCTTAAGAACAGGCATTTTGTGTGGAGTTCGCTCTGTGGTGACATCACACAGTTGTGCTCCAATGTCATCATTAATAAGGAGAGACAACGTGGACAGTACGCCAATTCACATTGCCACCAAAGAAGGGATTCCAGGCACTGCCTTTGACCAGCAATTTTAAAACATAAAGCACTGGAACAAAGGAAGATTGACAAACAAAGGTAAGTGAACAGTATCTCCCTTTATAACTTTTGGGGTCAAATAAAAATTAATATGAATACCCTTTAAACTAGTCCCAAGTGAGAAATGCAATGAAGTTGTCTGAAATTGTGTCGTGTTGTTGCTCTGAAATGATTATAACTGGCATTATCCTGCCACCACAATGTTTGTCTTTGTGAAAAACCAATAACCTATCCACTCACTAAAGAAAGAGTGCATGCTCTCTAAGATGGATATTGCCATTTGAAAAATATTTTGACTATACCAGGGTTTTGATAACTATATCGGCAACATGCTTCTAATTATTAGCAACAATAATGTTTTAATTTCTCACCACACTTACAGCAAGTTCTCACTGACATCACTCACAAATCATTTGAACCTAATAATTTATAGAAGGACCCTGAGGGAAGGTAAAGATGAAATAGCGTAGACTCTGATGATAATTTTCCAAAATTAGAAGAAGTGAATGCTAAACCGCACATATCGGAGTACGTGTTGCATGCCTTTGTTCTATTACTTTGAGCTAATCAATTGAATACAAAAGCTGTATCAACAGAGCCGCTCAGCAATTTAAAAAAAAATTGTTCCTGGGATGCAGGCATCGCTGGCAAGGCCAGCATTAATTGCCCATCCCTAATTGCCTTTGAGAAGGTGGTGATGAGCCGCCTTCTTAAACCACTGCAGTCCATGTGGTGAAGTTACTCTCATAATACTGTTAGGGAGGGAGTTCCAGTGTTTTGACCCAGAGACGATGAAGGAATGGCGATATATTCCCAAGTCAGGATGGTGTGTAACTTGGAGGGGAACTTGCAGGTGAGGGTGTTTCCAATAGCCTGCTGCACTTGTCCTTCTAGGTGGTAGAGTGGTGGGTTTGGGAGGTGCTGTCGAAGAAGTCTTGGCGAGTTGCTGCTGTGCATCTTGTAGATGGTACACACTACAACCATGGTGCGCCGGTGGTGGAGGATGTGAATCTTTAAGGTGGGGTGCTAATCAAGCGGGGTGCTAATCAAGCGGGCTGCTTTGCCTTAGATGGTGTCGAGCTTCTTGAGTGTTGTTGGAGCTGCACTCACCCAGGCAAGTGGAGAGTATTTCATCACATTCCTGACTTGTGCCTTGTAGATGGTGAAAAGGCTTTGGGGAGGCTGAAGGCCTGTGCTCCAGAACTAGCCGTGCCTCTAGCCAAGCTGTTCCAGTACAGCTACAACACTGGCATCTACCCGACAAAGTGGAAAACTGCCTAGGTATGTCCTGTCCACAAAAAGCAGGACAAATCCAATCTGGCCAATTACCGCCCCATCAGTCCACTCTCAATCATCGCCCCAGAATACCCAGCCTCTGACCTGCTCTTGTTGTCACAGTATTTATGTGGCTGGTCCAGTTAATTTTCTGGTCACTGGTGACTCCCAGGATGTTGATGGTGGGGGATTTGGCGATGGTAATGCCATTGAATGTCAAGGGGTGGTGGTTAGACTCTCGCTTGTTGGAGATAGTCATTGCCTGGCACTTGTGTGGCGCGAATGTTACTTGCCACATTATCAGTCCAAGCCTGAACATCGTCCAGGTCTTGCTGCATGCGGGCATGGACTGTTTCATTATCTAAAGAGTTGTGAGTGGCACTGAACACTGTGCAGTCATCAGCGAACATCCCCGCATCTGACCTTATGATGGAGGGAAGATCATTGATGAAGCAGCTGAAGATGGTTGGGCCTAGGACACTGCCCTGAGGAACCCCTGCAGCGATGTCCTGGGGCTGTGATGATTGACCTTCAACCACCACAACCATCTCCCTTTGTGCTAGGTATGGCTCCAGCCAGTGGAGAGTTTTCCCCCTGATTCCCATTGACTTCGGTTTTACTAGGGCTCCTTGATGCCACACTCAGTCAAATGCTGCCTTGATGTCAAGGGCAGTCACTCTCACCTCACCTCTGGAATTTAGCTCTTTTGTCCATGTTTAGACCAAGGCTGTAATGAGGTCTGGAGCTGAGTGGTCCTGGCAGAACCCAAACTGAGCATGGGTGAGCAGGTTATTGGTGAGAAACTGCCGCTTGATAGCACTGTCGACGACACCTTCCATCACTTTGCTGATGATTGAGAGTGGACTGATGGGGCGGTAATTGGCCAGATTGGATTTGTCCTGCTTTTTGTGGACAGGACATACCTGGGCAGTTTTCCACTTTGTCGGGTAGATGCCAGTGTTGTAGCTGTACTGGAACAGCTTGGCTAGAGGCGCGGCTAGTTCTGGAGCACAGGCCTTCAGCACGACAGCCGGAATGTTGCCAGGACCCAAAGCCTTTGCTGTATCCAGTGTGTTCAGCCATTTCTTGATATCACGTGGAGTGAATCGAATTGGCTGAAGACTGGCTTCTGTGATATTGGAGATCTCAGGAGGAGGGCGAGATGGATTATCCAGTCAGCACTTCTGGCTGAAGATGGTTGCAAACGCTTCAGCCTTGTCTTTTGCACTCGCATGCTGGGCTCCGCCATCATTGAGGATGGGGATATTCATGGAGCCTCCTCCTCCTGTTAGTTGTTTAATGGTCCACCACCATTAATGACTGGATGTGGCAGGACTGCAGAGCTTTGATCTGATTCGTTGATTGTGGGATCGCTTTGCTCTGTCTATAGCATGCTGCTTCTGCTTTTTAGCATGCATGTAGTCCTGTGTTGCCATTTCCCCAGGTTGGCACCACATTTTTAGGTACGCCTGGTGCTGCTCCCGGCATGCTCTTCTGCATTCCTCATTGAACCAGGGTTGGTCCCCTGGCTTGATCGTAAAGGTAGAGTGAGGGATAAGCCAGGCCATGAGGTTACAGATTGTGTTGGAATACAATTCTGCTGCTGCTGATGGCCCACAGCGCCTCATGGATGCCTAGTTTGGAGCTGCTAGATCGGTTCTGAATCTATCCCATTGAGCACGGTGGTAGTGCCACATAACACGATGGAGGGTGTCCTCAGTGTGAAGATGGGACTTCATTTCCACAAGGACTGTGCAGTGGTCGCTGCTACCAATGCTACCATTGACAGATGCATCTGCGACAGGTAGATTGGTGAGGACGAGGTCAAATAGGTTTTTTCCTCGTGTTGGTTCTTTCACCACCTGCCGCAGACCCAGTCTGACAGCTACGTCCTTCAGGACTTGGCCAGTTTGGTCAGTAGTGGTGCTACTGAGTGACTCTTGGTGATGGACATTGAAGACCCCCACCCAGAATACATTCCGTTCCCTTGCGACCCTCAGTGCTTCATCCAAGTGGTGTTCAACATGGACGAGTACTGATTCATCAGCTGAGGGAGGGCGGTAGGTGGTAATCAGCAGGAGGTTTTCTTGCCCACGCTTGACCTGAAGCCATGAGACTTCTTGGAGTCCGGAGTTAATGTTGAGGACTCCCAGGGCCACTCCCTCCTGCCTGTATACCACTGTGCCACCACCTCTGGTGGGTCTGTCCTTTCAGTGGGACAGGACATACCCAGGGATGGTGATGGAGGAGTCTTGGACATTGGTTGAAAGGTATGATTCTGTGAGTATGACTATGTCAGACTGTTGCTTGACTAGTCTGGGACAGTTCTCCCAATTTTGGCACAAGTCCCCAGATGTTAGTGAGGAGGACTTTGCAGGGTTGACTGGGCTGGGTGTGCCACTGTTGTGTCCGGAGCCGGTGCTGAGGTCGATGCTGGGTGGTTCATCCGGTTTTATTCTTATTACTGTTTTTCCTAGCGGTTTGTTACAACTGAGTGGCTTGTTAGGCCACTTCAGAGGGCAGTTAAGAGTCAACCATATTGCTGTGGGTCTGGAGTCACATATAGGCCAGACCAGGTAAGGACGGCAGATTTCCTTCCCTGAAGGACATTAGTGAACCAGATGGGTTTTTACGACAATCCGATAGTTTCATGGTCACTATTACTGATACTGGCTTTTTATTCCAGATTTATTTAATTAACTGAATTTAAATTGTGGTGGGATTTGGTGGGATTTGAACTCACCTACTCTGGATCATCAGTCTAGGCCTCTGGATTACTAGTCCAGTAACATAACCATTATGCTACCGTTCCCTAATTCAGCAATTATTGAAATTTTAACTGTTGAAAATTCCTTTTAATTAAAAATGCTTCTTTGTTTTCTTTGCAGAATATAAAAGAACTTATCAGCCTTTCCTCACTGTTTGAACCTAATTGTAACCGTACTTCTAAATGGCAATACTATAGCATAAATGCCGAATATTTGTAATATCTTCCCGAGCTGTAAGAATTCCCACCCTGTGAAATGTACAATGTAAAACAGAATGTGATACAGGGTAGATTATTAATATTTCATGACAAAGCTTCCACCTCCTATGTTTTGTCTCTGGCTACGTACTCCAATAACACAGCAGTCATGACCATCATTAGATTGCCAGCTGTCTGAAATAGCCAGCATGCTTAAAGTGATATAAGCCATGTTTTTGTAATTGAATTCAATGGTAATGGCAAATGGTTAGTGTCCTTTGCCCAATGTAGGCGGCTGCCTATGATAAGTGTGGCCGGAATAAGTGTCCCCATAATCTTCTCTGCTCTAAGGAGACCAATCCAATCTTCTCCAGTCTCTCCACAGAACTGGAGTCCGTCATCCCTGGTATAATTCTGATAATTCTCCTCTGGACCCTCTCCAAGGCTTTGACATTCTTCCTAAAGTGTGGTGCCCAGAATTGGTCACAATATTCCAGCTGAGGCCTAACCAGATTTATAAAGGGTTAGCTTAATTTCCTTGCTTTTATACTCTAGCCCTCTATTTATAAAAGTCAAGGATCCCATTTGCTTCTTTTACAGCTGATCTGGACTTAGGAATTGAGGGAACAATATCAACATTTGCGGATAGTATGGTAAATTGATAAGAGGGTTGTGAAAGACTGCAGGAGGATATACATGGGCTAGCAAGGTAGGCAAATAAGTTACAGATGCAGTTCAGTGTAAAAAATGACTAGGGAAAGGAAATACACCTTAAATTGTAGGATTTTAAAAGGAGTAGTGGAACAGTGGGATCTTGGTGTGCAGATACACAGGTCATTAAAGATGGTAGGACATGAAAACAAAAAGGTACACAAAATCCTTGACTTTGTACCTAGAGGGATAGAATACAAATGAAAGGAGGTAATGTAGAACTTGTACAAGAACTTAATCAGGGGCCTCCGTTGGAGTGTTGGGCACCCCATTTTAGGAAGTACATAAAATCAAAGTGCAGGAGAGATTCACTCGGATTTTATCAGAGATGAAGGATTACAGTTATGAAAAGAAGCTCGAGATGTTAGGGTTATTTTCACTAGAACTGAGAAGGTTAAGGGATGACCTGGTGGAAGGGTTATGAAAAGGTAAATAAATAATGACAGATTGTTTCCACTAGTGAACAAAATGGTAATGAAGAGAGCACATATTTAAGATAATCACAAAAAGAATGAAAGGGGAAGCTGAAAAAATTGTTTATGCAGAGGGTGATTAGAACGTGGAATTCTTTGCCACAAAATGTCCATAAAGTTTTTAAAAAAGGAATGAGTTGCTTAAAAGGTGGGAGTTAATGGCAGCAGCACAACCGTAAGATTCAAATGTGTTGAAACTATTCAACGTTTATCTTTGTGAAGTGTGATGCTATCTGAATGTCTTAATTGAGGAAATGCCAAGTAACAGCCTCATTTTAATCCATTTCTGTATTCCCAAGAGTAAGTGCTTTTTCCGTATTCTTAATTGAAAGGATTAGGGTTTATATCTCAGCAAATGAGAAATTAGATTATAAGGCATTATTGATCTTCACACAGATCAATCATAATCTATTCTTAATGGAGATTGATAGGGAAGAGACTCTGCCACTCCCTGTCATTCTATCTGGTCACCCCAGTGAGAGAGCTGCTTAAACTCATCATAAGTGTCGCTAATGTTTTGACAAACTCCATTTCTATTTTCTGGAATACTAAGAGTAATAATAATGGTCTCAGCTGATCTTTTCTTATCCTTTGTTTCCATATGTTCGGTAATAATTGATTCCTTTATTGTTATTTTTCTGATTGTGATTATTTTATAGAAATGACGCTCAGTTCTAAAGGCAAATGAACAGCCAGTTCACATTGGTTCTCATTCCTGCTACCTAATGTCTGACAGTATTGTACGAATGTGTTCAAATTGGTTTAAGTGCAACCAATTTTTTATTCCGATAAATAAATTCAAATGAAGTAATATGAATTTGAGCATCAGGCAGTACAGTACCTAACTGCTGCACTGCTGACTGAGCTGGTCTGACAACAACAACAACAACGTGTATTTATATAGCGCCTTTAACGTAGTAAACTGTCCCACGGCGCTGCACAGGAGTACTTTAAGACAAAAAAAAATATTTGACACCGATCCACATAATGATAAATAAGGGCAGGTGACCAAAAGCTTGGCCAAAGAGGTAGGTTTTAAGGAGCGTCTTAAAGGAGGAAAGAGAGGTAGTGAGGCGGACAGGTTTAGGCAGGGAATTCCAGAGCTTAGGGCCTAGGCAACAGAAGGCATGGCCACCAAAGGTTGAGCGATTATAATCAGGGATCCTCAAGAGGGCAGAATTAGGGGAGCGCAGATGTCACTGTATGTCGGACAAGTAGTCTGCCAATTTAGACACTGTGGAGGGGTCGAGCGAAGAAGTAGTGAAGTAGAGCTGGGTGTCGTCAGTGTACATGTGGAAACTGACGCTGTGTTTTCGGATGATGTCGCCAAGGGGCAACATGTAGATAAGAAATAGGAGGGGGCCAAGGATAGATCCTTGGGGGACACCAGAGGTAACGATGCGGGAGCGGGAAGAGAAGCTGTTGCAGGTGATCCTCTGGCTATGATTAGATAGATAAGAATGGAACCAGGCGAGTGCAGTCCTACCCAGCTGGATGATGGTAGAGAGGCGTTGGAGAAGGATGGCGTGGTCAACCATGTCAAAGGCTGCAGACAAGTCAAGAAGGACGAGGAGGGATAGTTTACCTTTGTCACAGTCACAAAGGATGTCATTTGTGACTTTGACGAGAGCCGTTTCGGTACTGTGGCAAGGGCTTAACTTTTAATTCCTTTTACAATACTTTGGTATTAGTGTGTGTCATCACAAAGCCAAGATTATGAAGTCTAACAAGGTTGGAAACTGCTCATTTACAAATCTCATTTTATTAAATTAAACACACTCAGAAGTGCTTACAAATTTCTGGATAGGTAGATAGCATAATATTTAGTTTGTGCCATTATGCTATGTTCTAAATATTTAATTTGAATAAAAATTCGAATTGTCTACTTAATTTTTGTGTTCAATACAGTAAAATATGTTGAGGCTGGGAAATATAGTTTTTTTCACATTCTACACCCAGTGTAATTATCAAATGTCTCTAGTTTAGATACAGCATGAATTAGAAGCAGGGGAAGATGCCTCTACACTGCCCCAGTAATATGCCTTAAACCCAACTTCATTGGTATAATGCTTCAAATTTCTACACCAACTATTCTTAGTTCTTTCTTACTAAGATTGCCAATGTAGAGTTAATTGCTCCGCGATTATGGAATTGGATTGGGACTGTCCAAACGATTACATTGACAATGTGAAGAAATGATCACTTGCTGATAATGTTTAAAAGCAATGGGAGAGACAATTGCATTTGCCACAGGAAGGCTGTAACTTCTCGGTGTTGTAAGCTAGAGTTTGGTCTTATTTGGGGGAAAGCTGAGGCTTTGCTCATTTGATTCTAAGTTGGTGAGGATCTTAGTTGCAGGAGAATTTATAATGTATGGCTTAATATACTGCACTTTACCTACTGCTACAAGGTGTAACCGTATATTTTTCCCTCTTGACACATAAATGCATCTGAGCAATTTGCCACATTATGGTACATGTGGGAACATGGTCCATCCATTTCCTGATCTCTAATAACAATGATGTACTTACAGGCAATATTTTGTCCAGTAAATTGTCATCGCCTCGGCAACGAGACCATCTAAAGCAGCTGCAACAATATGAGCAAGTAGTTCCTTACCTCCTGGATGGAGATCACCAGAAACAATCGAGCAACCTTCATGCAAAGGTCAGAATCTTTATTTTTCCTGTTTCTCGCATGAAAAAGTGACCTATGCCTAATTCTACATAAATCATTATTCGTACTGAAACCAAGTAGTCATAAAAAAGTAGACATAATCATTACCAGGTACTCTTAATATCTTTCTAACATCTTTTACATTAGTTTTTCTGGATTTTTTAAGATTAGAGATTTTATCTAAAGAAAACTCAATATTGCTTAGTTGGGTAAAACAAGTCATAGTTTTTGGACAAAAATTCTATAATTTCCAGTAATGTCAATATATTAACGTTCAATATCAGACACGGGTCATTAGGCAGAAATGTTCTAATTTTCACAGGGGAGAGCATGGAGCCAAATCTGACCTCAGCAGATTTTATGCAGTTTAAGTTTACCAGAAACTCTAGGCTCAGCACTGCTGCTCAGTCCATTCATTATTTTCATTGTTACTTATTATTTTCCAGGAGATAATATTTTCCTGACATTTAAGGACCTTTACAACTCTGCTGATGTTTCTAGAATAAAGACCAGTACATGGTATACAGAGGTTAATGAATGTGAACTTGTAGTTGGAAAAGTAAATCACATTTAATATAATGTTTGTTATTGGGTACCAGTAGCTGTACTTATTTTCTGGCCTCAAGTGTTTTTTTTATTATCTATCTAATTTTAGGGCTGCACTGATAAAGTGCGCATTTTATTTAAAGTTCAGAAGAAGTCCTGACATGGTTTACACTATATAGTCAGAACCAAATTCAACTTAAAGTTTTGTGATCATGCATGTATTCTTTTTTGACATAGTAGTTATTTAGGACGTGCAAAGGGACAATGTGGGAAATGTGAGGTCATCCACTTTGGACCTAAGAAAGATCGATCGAGTATTTTCTAAATGGCGAGAAGCTGGGAACTGTGGAAGAGCAGAGAGATTTAGGGGCCCAAGTACAGATATCACTAAAAGCTTGTGGACAGCTACAAAAATTAATTAAAAAGGCTAATGGAATGTTGGCCTTTATCTCAAGAGGACTGGAATAACAAGGGGTGGAAGTTATGTTACCGCTGAATAGAGCTCTGGTTAGACCCCATCTGGAGTGCTGCATCCAGTTCTGGACACCGCACCTCAGGAAAGATATATTGGCCTTGGAGGGTGAGCAGCGCAGATTCACCAGAATGATACTGGGGCTAAAAGTGTTAAATTATGTGGTTCGGTTGCATAGACTGGACTTCTATTCTCGTGAATATAGCAGATTAAGGGGTGATCTAATTGAGGTGTTTAAGATGATTAAAGGATTTGATAGGGTAGGTAGAGATAAACAGTTTCCTCTGGTGGGAGAGCCCAGAACAAGGGGGCATAACAATAAAATTAGAGCTAGGCGCTAATTCTCATTATCAGGGGTGATGTCAGAAAGCACTTCTTTACACAAAGGGTCGTGGAAATCTGGAACTCTCTCCCCAAAAAGCTGTTGAGGCTAGGTCAAGTGAAAATTTCAAAACTGAGATTGATAGATTTTTTGTTAGGCAAGGGTATTAAGGGTTACGGAACCAAGCGGGTAGAAGGAGTTAAGACACAGATCAGTCATGATCTAATTGAATGGCGGAACAGGCTTGAGGGGTTGATGGCCTACTCCTATTCCTACACTGTGTGTGTCTATACTTCCAGTGTTGATTTAGCACTGGCTCTGCTCAGTGATTCTACAGAAGTGATGGTGAATGGTAATCACCAGTTATACTGGAGTTATACTGTTACTTTTATGTCTCAGCAGAACAGAAACCATTTTGCAGTGATGGAAAAGTGGTAGTTTACTGCACCTTGTGACAGGGTGGATTGCAGTGATCTCTGGAAGGAGGGCATTTTATGTTTTTCTTATATTCTTGTGGCCATTTCTATTTACTCATTATTGCATTGATTGATTGGGATATTCCATAATGATCGCAGTGATTAATACCATTTTCAACAGGGTTGTCCAAAGATTTTTCTTTAATGGGTCATTTAGCTGTTTTTCATGTATCCCCATGGACCCCATATAAAGAGAATTACAATACAAAGTATCAAATTTAGAAATACTCCTAAACAAACCTCTGACCCTCATTCCATGCTAAGTTACAAACTAACTGCTTCAATTTGATATGACTGTTTGAATTTTTTGCTCTGTTCTGTGAGAAAGCTGTACTTGGTTTCGTGGGCCAGATTGCCAGGGCCACACATTACTCACAGTCCATAATTTAAACACCTCTGATTTACAACAAAATAATATGCGAGTATCTCCAGCAATGGCTTCTCTACCATTACCGTTCCTCAAGGCTCTATTCTTAACCCTCTCTGGTGGTGGAGAGGTAGCATTGGATGTCGTCTGCATACATGTGGAAGCTGCCCCTTGGCGACATCATCCACAGGCATAGGGTCAGCTTATACTTGTATGCAGATGACACCCAGCTCTACCTCACCACCACCTTACTGCCTCTGTGTTGTCAGACTGCTTGTTTTGGATGAGCCACAATTTCTTCCAAATTAATATTGGCAAGACTGAAACCGTTGTCTTCTCCCCCACCACAAACTCTGTACCTTTGCCACTGATTCCATCCCCCTCCTGGCTACTGTCTCATGCTGAACCAGACTGTTCACAACCCTGACATCCTGTTTAACCCTGAGCTGAGTTTCCAAACCCATCTCCTCTTGATCGCAAAGACTGCCAACTTCTACCTCCGTAACATCAACTACCTCCACCCTGACTCATGCTTAAGACTGTAGAAGCTCATGGTGTAATGACTTATGGTGTGTGAAAGTGGTTTAGAAATGTCAATTAGCAGTTAACTTAAAACTGGAAAATCTTTATAATGCTACGAAGCAACAATTTGAAGAAAGCCCATTTTGGGATGGGGTTGGGGACTCTATAACTGTACTTTTGAGAGTAGTTTCATAAAGGGAGAAATGCAATAAATCCCAAAAGCATAATAAAGAAAAAATACTCTGCATATATCGGAATCACAGGTCCTAAATTCAATGCAATGACAAGTGCTAAATTCATTGTGAAGTGACATATAACTGATGGGCTTGGGTGAAAAAGTCATGGTTGAATGCACAGGCATCCAATAATACAAATGGTTTGAAATGTGACCTAATAGGAAACTTATCAGTTCTATCCATCAGAAATAATAGGCTGTGTGCCTGTGCAAGAACATCCTGCATTTGCCCATCTATATCAATATGCAGAAAGCACCATTTCTAAACAGAAAAAGTGTTCCCGTTCTTTTATCCTTGGGTATGCATTCATGTAAAATATATTAGGGATAAAATTCCTTTCTTTGCCAATTTTAATGAAAATGTAGATGTAAATAAACAGTGATGAAAGGTAGCTAGAAAGTGCTAACCGCAACATTAAACCATGTGCTGATCATTCATATTACTCCAAAATGGGAATAAAGAATCTTACCAAAACATTAGTAACAAAAGCTATTTTTACTTATTAAAGGCCTTGTTAAGGTCATTAGTAATTCCAATGAATTAATCTCCACTATTATATGAAAATGAAAGACCTCATTGTTTAAATTTTAAATGTTAATTTTAAAATGTTGTAAATGTTGCATAGGATTGTAAAACAAGTTTTAATTGTTCAGTGACACACGGGCCTATATTTTCCACTTGTGCAAAATTGGCGTGCATCTTCGGAGTGATAGATCACAAAGATGCACCTCTGATCCCGGCCACTTTTCTGGACTATGGGTCATTTGCACCATCTTGGCCGGATTGCCGATCTCACAGAGGAGCCTGACTGTGGGGGAGGTGAGGGGAAAGAATGGTTTCTGCAAGCCTACTACAGCATATGTATTGCCAGAGCCATAGCTTGTGCTTTCACTCACTCAATGATCAATTGCATAGGCGTTCTGGTTTTTAAAACTTAATTCCATCCCCCCACCCCCCTACAAATGATGGAAAATAGGCAGATCAGTGGATGTATTGTATGTCACCCGTCACTTCGGGTGGGAACTGGAAGGAGCACATTTCTTGACCCATTTCCCACTCCCGCCCATCGCAATTCTGCCAAAAAGTTGGTGGAAGGAGGGTGGAAAGATCTTGAAATTGATTCAATTCATCAGCTTCTGAACTACTCCTTCTGCATCATTGACTTTATTAATTGAATTTGCTTTGGAATCCCTGGTATACCCAGGTTTCAAATCCATATTTTAAGATTTCTAACTTTGGCACATAGAAATGTAATTTTACATTTGATGCAATATAAATATTTGAAAAGGAGGAATATAAAAGAATAAAGGGAAAAAACAGAGAACTCGGATCAGAGTAGAAGAGTTAGGACTGTCACAGGCATGGTGACCGAATTACCTCCTTCTGTTCTATAATTTGATGATTCTATGATTTATTTTGTGACTTTGGGACCTTATTACAATTTTTAAAAGTTGGGTTAATTTTCTATACTGAGTATACACAAAATATTTATTTGTCATTGTTACTATGCAAATGCATTTTTATTAACACAGAATATACTGATTTGTGTTTGAAATACCAGTACAGTATTTTTGCTTTCATTGTTTAAAATAGTATCTTGTAATTTGGCAATACTAATCTTATTTAAGTACTAGTCAGCCTGCTGTGGTATTGCACACAGGGGGTCAAGACCAAATGCAGCCTTTAGGCCAAGCAGGGTTAGAGGGTAGGGGATAATTGAGTTGGCATGGGAAGGGGAAAGGAAGTAGATAGGAGGGTGGAATAATAGGAGGCAGAGGAGTGAGGAGGACGAGGGAGAAAGAGGACGAGTCGGAGGGGCAAGCTCATAATCTCTCTATTCTCTCAAGAGGTTGGGAACTCCAGTGGGGGTTGGTCCCATCTTCCAATTTTTCTGCCTAATTGGGGGGAAGGTTATAGTTTTCTCTTGTAATTTTTGATCAGTGAGGGGGGAGGGTTGACATGAGCTTGTGGCAGTTATACAAAATTTCTGCTCCATGTCGGTAGTGATGGGTGGGGCGGGAGGGCAACGTGTCTTTGCACACTTGTTTTCATTCAGACAGTATAGCTTTCACATTTGGGCCTCGTGTTCTTTTGAGGTACTTCTGCTCAGTTTGTTGGTATTTGGGAGGTAGAAAATACACATTTTTAGAAAGGAGCACCAGCTGATTGCTGAGGGTTAGTTATGGGCTGGCATGTAACATTAGACGGCACCTCATTGTTTTCAATCCGCCACGTAACATTACCTTTACAGAACCACCCACTGGTGCAGTACATGAGGCCATTTTCCATTTTTAAATGATGAAAGATTTACAATATACTGTGTCACACACGTTGCAAAAAGTTCCTTTATTAATATAAAAAGCATTATTAATAGAGGAAAAGAGTACAAAAGCAAGGAAGTTATGCTAAACCTTTATAAAACACTAGTTAGACCTCCCCTCGAGTATTGTTTTCAATTCTGGGCACCATACTTTATTTAGGAAGGTGTAGAAGAGATTTACTAGAATGGTACCAGGGATGAGGGACTTCAGTTAAGCGGAGGGACTGGAGAAGCTGGGGTTGTTCTCCTTAGAGCAGAGAAGGTTAAGAGGAGATTTGGTAGAGGTATTCAAAATCATGAATGGTTTTGATAGAGTAAATAAGGAGAAACTGTTCCCACTGGCAGAAGGGCCGGTAACCAGAGGACACAGATTTAAGGTGATTGGCAAAAGAACTGGAGGCGACATGAGGAAACATTTTTTTACACAGCGAGTTGTGATCTGGAATGCACAGCCTGAAAGGGTGGTGGAAGCAGATTCAATATTGATATTCAAAAGAGAATTGGATAAATACTTGAAGGGAAACATTTACAGGGCTAGGGGGAAACAGCAGGGAAGTGGGATTAATTGGATAGCTGGCACAGGCACGATGGGCTGAAAGGCCTCCTTCTGTGCTCTATCATTCTATGATTCTATTGGAATGCTGGCTCTAAGAGATACCTTCTATCAGAGGCTGCATTACAAGATACATTGGCCCGGAATTTACGGTCCTGATGACGGCGAACTGGCAGTGTTTGCTGTCATTTCACCTTTGAAACTGACCGCAAGTTCAGGATTTAGCGCATGCGGAGCCTAACGCGGAAATTCTGAAGTTGCGGTCTGTCATTCACTGCTCCTCCACAGGCTGCCCTGAGCTTGAAGGAGGCCTCTGGCTTTCCCTTCCCTTAATCCCTTGATGCTCCCATAGGGAAGGTTATCTAATTTGGGCTCCTCAATGGCAATAAAGGGGCTTGTAATTTTGGGGCCTTCCTCCAGTTCAAGAAAATCCAGGCATAATGCATACGGAGTTTAACAGCCCGCTAAAGCCAGAACTGCTGTGCTGTGCCTGTTCTGATTCAATAATATAAGTTTTGTCAGTTACAGACTTGAGAGATAATTCAAACTTAAACGATCTTGTATTTGACAGTTCAGAAGTTATATATTCATAATCCAAGAAGTCATGGTAACTCTTTTCTTGGATATAAAAAAGACTCTTCTGTTTAATTTGCGGCAGTTGGAAAATCCCTTGAGTTGATGAGACAGTTGTTATCCTAGTCTATGGTTTGCCAGCTATATTTCTCATTTTGAAAAGAATATAGACAGATACTGTGGCCGCGATTTCGCCAGGTGGGATCGCGGCGGGAGAGGTGGTTGGCGGGTTCTGGTCCCGCTCCTGGCTGCAGCCGCTCTGTAAAAAGGATCTTCCATTAATAGGTCTTGTTAAGCCCGCTCTGCGGGGTTCCCGGCCAGTTAAAAAAAGAAATGAAGTCATTTGATGACGCGCCATCAGCCGGTTTCCTTAAAGGGGCCATGTTCACATTCATACTGACAGTCGTGCTGTCAGTGTTCTGCAGCATTGAGGTGCTTCAAATACTGACAAGCACTGCACAAAGGTGAACGGCTGCACCCAGGCTCTCGCATGACTCCCTCCATATGCTTATGGAGGGAGTCACAGCACACAGGGAGGTTCTCTTCCAAGGGCGGAAGAGACCGCCCCAGGAGACCATCGTAGCCTGGTTGCACATTGCACAGGAGGACACAAGCAGGGATGTAGTCAGGAGTATCTGGCTGCAGTGACGCAAACCTTTCAATGATCTCAGTAGATGAGGAAACTTTACTGCAAAGCCACACTCAACCTCATCTTTCTGTGCCACTCATCACATCCCCATCACTCTGCCTTCCCTACCCGGCTCCTGCACATCCTTACTCACACCAACTTACCTTGCACCTCCACCCATCCCTCTCTATCTACATTATCACTTCCCCATCTCACTAGACACCCCTCACACTCACCCTCATCCAAGTGCAATCATACCAACTAACAACACACAAAGGTAGGCACTTGGGTGTTTTATACAATGTTCATGTAAATTTTCTGTTAATGTGTTGTCAAACATTGAAATCTTTATTTTCAACACTTTGCCTTAATGGATAGATCTGTGCTCACTTTTGGAAGTGTCTTCGTGAGTTGCAGTGAATGGTGAGACATAACGATATCCCCTGCAATGGTGATGAGTGTGAAAGGAATGGCTTGGTCATTGTAGGAATGTTTTATGGTGCAGATGTGGGGTGGTGTCAACCTGGCGCATCATGTGGCAGCCAAGGTGTACAGTGTCAAGTGAAGTAAATCTGGCCATGGTGATGTCATCATTGGCCTCCCGAGCAGCAATGTTGTCGGGTGCTGATGCCCTGTGTCCTGTGCAGCATCAGGTGATTGCGGAGAAGGTTGGTATTATTGTTGGTGTGCCTGGTGATGTTGGTGTTGGGGCTGATCGTGGAGGGATTCAGAGGACCATGGTGAAATTTTTTCAAGGACACCGATGTTGCTGGAATGTATGGCAGCTGAAGTTGAGATGAGAGAAGTGATCTGTCAGTGGTGAGAAAGGTTGCTCCAATGAGGTGACACTGGTTAGAGAGTTTACTCCAAACACTTTCAAACTGCATACAGCTCAAAAGTTTCTTCCAAGTCATGAAGGCTCAAGTTTCTGACATTGGAAAGTGACCAGCTGTGAAATGGTAGCTTTCATACCACTTTTGCAGCTGTCACCTATTCATAGCAACGGGGAGACATAGAGAATCGATCTACTTACCTGACGTGAACCTTGTTAAAAATGTGGTAAAATAGAAAAAGGCTGGCAAAATAGTAGTAAACAAGCACTTAACAAGCAGTTAAGTATCTTAAATGCCTCCCCCGCCACTTGGTGTCGGGTCTGTTCTGAAATCGCAGATGCGACACTTTGGAAACTTACATGGAGGCGGGTTCGGAGCGGGTTCCCAACCCACTGTCAATTATTTCGATTTTGACAGCAGACCCGCCTCCAAACCCGTACGCTGAGCGCCGGCAAAATTCAGCCCACTGAGTGCAATATGTTAACAATAAACAAGAACGACTTGCATTCATTTAGCACTCTGTCAGAAAGCGACAACAAAAGCCTGATTATGTTGCATAAACATGCAACGTCTGATGTTTACGAACCTTTTTCTGCTCCGAGGAATTATAACTACCTAATCCAAATACTTCCAGTCCCTAATATAAACAGGGCAATTTTACAAGAGTTCAGTTCACCAGGCCCAGGTCTGTCACTGGACATCTGGGTCTCTGCTTAAACGAGATTGAAATAGAACTATCAGGGTCCCCCTTGCCTATAGGGAAACGGCTGAATCTTGTGGTTGATGCAGTTAGTTTGGAAAAACTTAGTTATAACCTTAATGGAAGATGCTCATTTCAGTAAGATGGAGCAAGGCCATAAACTACATTTATGACTCCCTTGGAGCCCATGAGCTCCTTTTACTAATAAAGTTAATGGTTCCCATGTCATAGAAAAGGGAAGTGGGAAACATAAAGAGGAGAAAGAATAGAAATACTGAAATAGACAGATTTTCCTGCTTTAAAGCTACTTCATTGCTGAGACATGGTTTTACAAAATGACTCATTAATTAATGTAAAGCGTTTCTGGTGACAGTGACATCTGATAAACACACTATGCAAATTTCAGGAAGACAGCGTAGCTTAGAAATTAATTTGTGCGGTTAATACCGTTCAGACACAGTGCAATGGCCTGACATTCTTTTGTTCAATATTTTTAGAGGCATCAACCCATTCATTTAAAATGTTAAATTAGCAGATACAAGAATGCCATATGAATGTGTTAAGGGTTTGTGTGCTAACATTGCTAACAGTAATTTCCAGGTTAATTTCTTCAGTGTCTTATTCTGATACACTACATTATTATTCTTGTGTATTAGAGTGGATCTCATAACCTCAGCCTTAAAAAGCATCAATATTAGAGTAATTTCTCATTTGGTTCATTTGGCTTACCAAAGCACTCTCTCACCAAGGTAGGAGGCATTTGCATTGTAAAAATACAAAGAACTGGCATTTTATAGGATTGATATGCCTGTGAATTAAAGTTGGAAAAATGTCACAAAATGCAGATACAAAAATGAAATGGCTTCAGGTTTTTCTGACAGCTAATGTGTAATAGATACAATGGAATTTTTTGGCAGAGCAACAATAGCAAAGACATCACAGCTACCAAGGAGAAACTAAAATCTAACACTCCTTAAATGCATTTGAAGGAAACACCTCTGATTTGAGCCTTTCTGAATTTCATCTTTTGGCAATATTAGTTTCAGAACTTGCAGATTATATTACCCACAGATGCCAGAAGTTCTCACAAACAATGAGAAGATTTCTTCATCACTGTGAGGTTTACTCTTGAGACCACTGCACAACTGTAAATCATCTGTTTTCATTTTCTGTGCTAGCTAAGGTTGTAACAGAGACTTTAGGTTCAAGTTTGTGCACTATATATTTCAGTTAAAAGGGTAGATTTTCCTGGGTATGCACCCAGACAAACTGGATTGCTTCGGTGTAGCAGATATCAGAAAATTGGGTAGGTCGGAGTGTACGCCTACAGAGGAACTTCTGCAGACACCACCTGATTGTCTAATATTGGCTGGGCCCAGGCAATCAAACCCAACTGAGTGCAGACCCAGGAAATTCTCCCCTAATATGTCTGAACCATATCATTACTTTAGATTAATTTATCACCAGTACAAACTTTCACTCACTTCTTGATCTAAGGTAAGCAGACACAGACTAGATTCATTAATTATATTCAGACATTGCCAAACAATAATATACTTCTCAATCCATGCATGACCAGTCAAGCAGTAGAACAATGAGAAAGATATTTGTAATCAATTTCTCACATTGGGATTGTTTCATTGGCATGTCTATCCATTTACCCTGAAATTACACTGTGTGACTATTAGGCTACAAACACTTAACACATTCATATGCAATTTCTTTGTCTTCTATTTGTAACAGGGTCACTAACCGGTTGATTTTAAATGGGTGGAAGATTGTGCAATGTGCCTTGATTTCAATATAGTAAGGATTTGGGGAAAGAGGAAAGAGTGCATTTGCAGCTTCAGCAAAACAGGGCAGGAAAGTTCAGAAAGACATTGATCATAATAGTGTTGGTAAACTGGAGCCATAAGATAAGTTGAAGAGGTGAAAGAGGGATCACCCATCAGACAACAAGGTTTTTCTTGTATATTGTCCAAGATTTCAAGAGAAGTGTTAAGTGCTTCCCCAGGTATAGAATCAGTATTCACGTCTTAGATTAACTCGGCCTTTGTGGAGAGGTAAGATTTGTTGAGAGGCAAACAATATTTTTATGAGGTAGCTTTAGAAACTGATCTATAGAAGTTCTATCTATTTGAAGCCAGAGGAGAAAGTGAGACCAAGAATGTTGGTAGATGAATATGGACTAAGCCATCAAAGGTGAATGGTGATAAGTATTGGTTCAAATTATGAAATTCATGAAGCAGCTATGTCTTCAAAGAATTGAAAGAAACAAGATTTTCATTGCTCATTGAAGGGCCGAAGGGAATTCAAAATGTAGTAATTCAACCTTTGCACTGCAAGAGGACTGAGTGCTGTGAGTTTTGAGGGCATGTAATCTACAGGAAGTATGAAAGTAGCATACAAATAGACTCATTCTTTTGGTTCCTGGGATTTCTACTGTTATGTTGGCATCTTCCAAGTGTAAACACTGAAGTGGCATAAACTCTGAACTGGGATCCTCCAACCTTTGAGTAAATTAAGATGCTGGTATGTTGTAGTCACTTCACTATACTCACTCAGCATTTCCAGTTTTTCCAGCACTCGTGTTCTGGATTCTTCTGCCCACATATGCACTGTTATCAGCTAAGCTGCTCTGATTATAACATATACAGTGCCAGCTTTCATCGTAGCTGGATAGAAACCACAGAGGGACCTGGTGAATAGACTAAGCGCTACTTCAATCAATCCCAGACACATACAAATGAGTTCTAATTACACCATGCATCTTAAATACCATTTCATATGATTTTTGTATTTTTACCACAGAGCCACCCTACATGGGCCAAGTTCCTAATTGAAGCTGAAGGCAAACAGTTGATCATTGAACTTGAAAGAAATGAGTGAGTAGTTCTAATATAGTCTGTGCTACAAATTAATGGCATATGTAACGCCTAGGGCAATAAGTATGTTCTGCTTAATGATGTGTAGCTTCTGGTAAACATATTGTAACTGTAATGGTCCTATTTAAATTTAAATTAGTTTCAACTTAAATAAGTATTAATCAACACATTCTAATATTCTGTTAAACATGCCAAGTAATATTGAAAATTTATTGACATTATAGATAAAAGTTCAAACTTATTTACAGCTTTGATTTTTATATTTGCCTTTGATGAACATGATGACAAGTCAATGTATCTTAATGACCCTGCTGCTTTTATTTTTGATGATTAAGACATGTAACAATATTATTTATCATCAATCAAACATTTCCACCGTGGCAGAATTGGTACTCTGCGGTAAATCTGTCTTGCCCTAATAAATCTGAACTTCAACATTTCAGTCAAGCATTCTTGCTATGAATGCTCCAGCTACGGTTGAGTGCAGACATCATGCCCAATTCTACAGTTGAAGATTACAGTTTTGACTTTAAGTCAGTCTCGTGAGGATTATACAGCCCTTAGTGTGCAGAACAAAATAATCCTTTTTGTATTACATAAATGTACTAAAAAGAGACAAATTTTGGTGTTGGCAACATATGCACACTAGATGGAAATTGGTAAGTTACTTTGAAAAATTACACATGGTGATTAATTTTGCAAATCCAGCAGTTGCCATTCCCAGAGCACCTCCCTATTTTTATCCCGTGTACACATTATGACTGCAGTTATGTGAACAGAGAAAAGTGTAGCCTCAGACCTTTGTCTCTGTGAGTCCCATACTACATTATACAAAGGATTGGTTTGCTTTAGGTCACTTCGGTAGCTAGTGAGGTCATCCTGAACAGTAATGATGAGTTCATCAAAAGTTGATTGGTAACCAGCGTTCTATTGCCACTGCAGAAAACAATAAGACACACAGTGAACATTGCACTGGTGGAGACTGAATTACTGTTCTAGCCATTCACAAATATGAAAGAACAATTCTTTCTAAGAAGAACAAGAGTTACACAGCATCATCAGATAGACTATCCTCTGTTCCATTGTTGCTGTTCAGGTTGGGTTTAAACTGGTCCAGCTCAAGTACTTGCCTGGCACATTTCTCTGTGATGTCATCCAGATTTATGTAGATGTAGATTACATGGATTCTATTTTCACAGCTGTGGATTAGAATAATACTTTAAAAGTGAATGTTATTGAGGATCACCAACTAAAACCCAGCAGGTGTCAAATGCTGGTGAATTCTACTTAATCCCACATTACACCACAAAATGCCCTTTTATTCTATGCTTTCAGTTGCTGCTAGTAATTGTGTACCGATAGTCACTGTAAAGTTTCTTTAATTTGACTTCCAATGAAACTATCAAAAATAAAGGGAATTCTACTGAGTTAACAAAACGATATTTGACCAGTTTATTCATACACTGTACAGTTGAAGCAGAATTCATTACATGTAAACCAAGCAATAGTGCTTTCCTTCAGGAGGGGGGAGAGCTACAAAATAGACTTCTCCACTATACAATACCACAAGAGACTGACATTTTACAAGTTGTTACAATTGAGTATTTACATTTTTTAAGATATATTGGGGTAGAAATTCATTTTTGGGTGCACGGGGAGTGCAGGGTACAATCCCTACACTTGAATGGTGAGGCCCGAGGTGGCCCTGATATTGGGCCTCGGGCCTCATTTCCATCAAGACGGCGTGGCGCGAACAGCCAGCCAGCGAACAGTCAACAAAGATCTTACCTGAGGGCCGCTGATAGTGTCACATCAGGTAAGTGGAGATTGGGGGGATGAGTGAGGGGGGGGGAACCGGAGGCTGGGGCGGGAGATTGGATGTAGGATTGGGGGAAATGAAGACAAGGAGGTGGGGTCAGGGCACTGGAAGACGGGGCGATTGGCAGATCGGAGTCCGGCGGGGGTCAGAAGTTGGAGCAATCTGGGACCGGCGGCGATTGGAGGGGGGGAGGGGGGGCGGAGTAGTGATGATCAGGGAGTAGGAGTGATGGCGGCCTGCGTTCGTATAATGTGGGGTCGGTAGGAACATTCCAGCTCCTCCGTCAGGTAAGTACAGTATAATTCAAAAATGCATCTTGGTAACAGGCGGTCCCACAGCCTGGTCTTCCTGAGTGCAACCAGGCAAACCAATCTTGCAGTGGGGGTCTCAAACAGGTGTTTGGCCCATTATTCTCCTTTCTCAATATTGCAGGCGGCACACTTCTGGCTTAAAATGTGCGCGTGCTTCCTTCCTGCCATATTGGTGGCTTTGTCAGCTGAATTTATAGGCGTTCGAGTTTAAGGTAACGATATCTACTATTGTTGTTAAAGGACTTTGCATTGACCGAGTATGAATGATTCTGCTTTCTTGGTCTATCAGTCTGTGGACCTATTATTACTGAAGGACATGTTTTAGCTAATAATATTACCATCCCTTGTGTAGTTGCACTTCAGTATTGTATTTTCTTTTGAAAATTTATGTTAATCATGCTTTAAACTCAAATTCACAACAATTGTCTTTCTTTGCATCTGAATGATGAGAGTAAGTTGTAAAAACAAACACTTGGGAGAGCTGAGTAAAATATTTGCATTTTGGAAAAAGTACAGTTGACAAGCTAGTATCTTGTAGCTTGACCCTAATGCTAGCTAATCAAAATAAACAAAAAATGTTTAAGTAAAGAAAGAATCAGCCTAACTGGATACGGTTACAACTGCAGCATGTCAGCGGAATGTCAGCAGACTGCAGCAGTCAGTTCAGTCCGCAATGTGCCAAGCCAAAGCTTACAGTTAACGCTGTTACTAGGCAATCAGCTGGTGGCCATGGAAGTGCTGTTCTACTGAATGGATCGTTCATTAAACTGACCCTGCTCCGTCTGCAATTAATCATGTACTTGAATTAACTTTCTGCTCGCAGTATCCTACCAATAATGTTGACCTTATCATTCATTATTGCCAAATTCAATATTGCAGGGAGATGCATTTAAATTAAAGCAGATTAATATTATATGTCAAATACTGCATACATATTTCAAGACTTCCATTTTCAGGGACAGCATCCATTTTGATTGCTGTTCATTGGCTGCAAGTCTTAACTATAAAAATTCAAGAACAACCAGAGCTTCCTTAAGCATATTAGTGTTTGAAAGTGCTTTTATGTTTTACGCTAAACAATTTCACAACAGTGTACTATTACAGTGGAGGCATAGAAATGATGAGTATTAATTAATATTTGGGAAATAAAACTGGGAGAGCAATTTATTGTCTTTTTAAACTGATAACATTTAATGTTACATTTTTCCACCATTGTTATTGAATTCAATGGTAGCCGCCAAAATAAGTAGTAAAATTAAATTTTGGATGAAATTCAATTTTGTATCTGGGTTATTCAAATAGTAAGTAACCATGTCAACCTCCCACCTGTCAATCATCACACTGTAGATTGTAGAGCTAGATCCAACAACAATTTATTCCGATGGCTCAGCAAGTTGATTCAGTAAGTAGTTGAACCACACAAACCAAGAAAATGAGGTGTGAGTTAGCCGGTGTCAGTAGAAGAGCAGTAAGGGTGCTATAATTAGCCTCTCTGTCCCTGGAAAAGATCAGCAAGGGTTCCGGCACCCAATTGCTATCTAATGAATAGCAAAATACTGCAGATGCTGGAAATCTGAAATAACAACAGAAAACGCTGGAAAAACTCAGCAGGCCAGGCAGCATCCGTGGAGAGAGAAACAGAGTTAATGTTTCAGGTTGAAGACCTTTCGTCAGAACGAAGGATCTTCGACCTGAAACGTTAACTCTGTTTCTTTCTCCACGGATGCTGCCTGGCCTGCTGAGTTTTTCCAGCATTTTCTGTTGTTATTTTGCTATCTAATGACCTCTGTTTTAAAGTGTGCATGTGTAGATGTGGGATGAGGACAGGATTGGGATTGGCTGTGATGCCATGCAGTTGAACAGACTACTAATGCTCTGTCAAAACTCATGTATGGTTAATGGTCACTTAAGCCAGGTACTGGAGGGCACCTGCTGCCCTTTGATTTGTACCACTGCAAAGAGTTCATGGCCCAGGAGTTCAGGCCTGGCCATTCTGTATGATGTTTTTCTGTCATTTGCATGGCGTTTGAATACACTTGCCCATATTTGGGCAGATATACTCTATGCCTCCTTGTGGGAAATTGTGGAAGTGCCTGGGACAAGTGCGGAACCAGCGGAGTGGTCTGCGTAAAAGTTTCCACCGCATGCTTTTGGAGTTACAACAGCTCCCTGCACAAAATCTCGGCCCTTGTTTTTGTGATTTAGGGTCCATAAAATTCGTAGGTTTTGGCAGTGAATTGCCACTTTTAATGTATTATTTATCCAGTACATCCCTTTTGTTTTCCATAATTTAGAAAAATGTATCTGTATTGTAACTCAAAAGGTGATAAAATTAGGTCAAGGCACAGTTACACAGCCATATAGATTCTGAATGATGTCCAAACTATATAAGCTGCGCTGTTGAAGATTATGACATTATTTCAAAAGGGAATTTGATATATACTTGAAAAGGAAAAAATCGCAGGGCTATGGGGAAAGAGCAGAGGAGTGAAACTAATTGGACATCTCTTTCAAAGAGCTAGCACAGGCATGATGGGCCGGATGGCCTCCTTCTGTGCTGTATTAGTCTATGATTCTATTTCAACCCAGATTCATCAGATTTATTGTCCTGGTTGTTTGTTGTTTTTATAAATGAGTGAAGTCTCCTTCTACAACCTGTGCAAATTACAGCTAATGACCAGTCTAGAAACACAATCATGAATCGTTGGGACATGATGAAAAAAATGGTCTGATAATAAAAGTAAGTCAAAAATGCGGCAGAAATATCAAACATTTTATTATATTGTTTGTTTATATTTTCCATTTCCATTAAGAACTAAAGCCTACCAGTGACAGAATTGTGTTTCCTCTGAATTTCATTTTGAAGATACTTTCAAATCAAATCAAATCAAATCAACTTTTATTGTCATTGTTAGTGCACAAGTGCAGTACAACGAAATGTAGGCTTGCGGCTCCTGAGAGTGTACATTTAGATTAAGACATTTAAACATTCAACATACATTTGGCTTGTAATACATTAACATAAACATAACCATAATAAAGTGCATTGGCAGACGTGCAGGCTTTAGAGTTTATTTATGGAGTTCAGTAGGATGACAGTAATGCACAATTTGTATACTTACAGTACTGACTCACTTTTGTTCTTGCACAAGCGGGATCAAAAAGAAGAGGTCAGCATGATAAATATATAAAATGCATACCACTGATCTCAATCTCTGCTGTAAAAAGTGAAATATTGTCAACATGCATTATGTAACATTATTTTTATAAATAGGGAAGATGTAGTTATGACATACCATCTGCAACTTTAAAACAACTACGTAAAAATATCTGCAAAACAGCCCATAGATTGAATGTATAGAGGAGCTGTCTATTACTGTGGAAGGAGAATGGCTGGTAGGGACATACATCATTTTCACCTTGATGGCATCATAGGGACAAGCATAACCACCTCCCCTTGGGATTGAATGACATAGTTGTCGAAACCCCCAACCATCAATATCCTGGGGATTGCCATTGACCAAAAACTCAACTGGACCAGCCACATAAATGCTGTGGCTACTACAGCAAGTCAGAAGCTGGGTATTCTGCAGCGGGTGGCTCATCTCCTGACTCCCCAAAGACTCTCCACCATCTACAAGGCACAAGTCAGGAGTGTGATGAAATACTCTCCACTTGCCTGAATGGGTGCAGCTGCAACAACCCTCAAGAAGCTCGTCCCCATCCAGGACAAAGCAGTCCGCTTGATCAGCAGCCCATCCACCACCTTAAACATTCACTTCCTCCACCACCAGCGCACCGTGGCTGCAGTGTCTATTATCTACTATAATAACTCACCAAAGCTTCGACAGCACCTCCCAGATGTGCGTCCTCCACCACCTAGAAGGACAAGGGCAGCAGGTACATGGGAACACCACCACCTCCAAGTCACACACCATCCCAACTTGGAAATATATCGCTGTTCCTTCATCATGCTGGGTCAAAGTCCTGGAACTCCCTACCCAACAGCATTATAGGAATACCTTCATCACACGGACTGCAGCAGTTCAAGAAGAAGGCCCACTACCACCTTCTCAAGGGCAACTAGGGATGGGCAATAAATGTTGGACAGGATTCTGCTCCACAATCCTGCTTGAAATCAGGTCAGAGTTCCAGCGATGTCAGAGGGGTGAGCAGCAACCCCGCCCTATCACAACACCGTCCCGTGGTGGGAGGGTCATCTCAGCTATCACATTTCTGTCTTTTTTTTAATATATATATATATATATATAAAGAGGTGATTAGTTGAAGTTAATATCGCTTTTGTGGTTCTCAGACTTTAGGGCATTTTATTAACATGTAATCAACTGTTGAAAAGTGGTTGGTATTTCATCAGATTGTGATATGGACAAAGCTTCAGCCAGTGGTACAAGATGAGACTGTGGGGCTTCAGCATGAGCTCATGTTCTGGTAGCACAGGAGATGGACTTCAAAGACAGAAGTTTTGGCACAAAGTGGAAGGACAGGAAACGCAGAAGTCCCTGCCGGGACATCAATCTGATTGACAGGCTTGGCTTCCAGTCGGGCGGGGAGGACCCCGGAGCAGGCCGCAGGAGCAAGTGCAAGAAACTCTCATTTAAACGGCACCTAAATATCCGGAATTCTCTATTAACCGGCGGAATTCTCTATTAACCGGCAAAATTCTCACTCCGAAAACAGCACCTCAATAACTGGCAATGTTGCCGAGTCCGAGTCTCCCACGGTGGCCGAGTTAGTCAGTGGGGGTAGTTCTCCAAACTGCCACTACTCGGCTTCTTGGCGCTGTCGGAAGTCGGAACACCTCAGTACCCCTGTAACAGGAGTCTGACTCTCCCGCGCTGCCAGTAGTCTCTTCTGATCCGCCATTTTACAGGGGTACTGTGTGTCTCCCATGTTGCTGGTAGTCATTGCATTGCATTACCCTCAACTGGCAGTACTGTATTTAATCAAGAATCTTCCACCATCCATTTAACACAACATTCTGTAGGTGAGTACCCAATTACTGTATACTGCACATTTCTTGATACTTCTAATTTTTCTTTGTTAAAAATAGCCTCGGTAGATAACCCTCTCAGTCATCTGGAATTTTTGATCAACCGGCAACACGCCGGTCCCGTCGGTGTCGGATACCAAAGAGTTTCCTGTAGATCCGATCCCTGACCCCGGGGGCCATTGTAACATAGAGATAGGAACAGGAGTAGGCCATTCGGCCCTTCGAGCCTGCTCCGCCATTCAATGAGATCATGGCTGATCCTCGTCTGAGATCATAGCTGATCTTACCAGTTCAGTACCCCGTCCCCGCCTTTTCTCCGTAACCCTTAATCCCCTTAGCCTTCAGAAATATATCCAATTCTCTCTTGAAAATATTTATTGAATTAGCCTTCACAGCCCTCTGTGGCAGGGAATTCCACAGGCTCACCACTCTTTGAGTGAAGAAATTCTTCCTCATCTCTGTTTTAAATGATTTGCCTGCTATTTTTAGACTGTGGCCCCTGGTTCTGTGCTCCCTGGCCATTGGAAACATTCTCTCTGAATTCAGCCTGTCCAGGCCTGCCATAATTTTATATGTTTCGATGAGATCCCCTCTCAATCTTCTAAACTCCAGTGAGTACAAGCCCAAACTATTTAATCTCTCTTCGTAGGTCATTCCCGCCATTCCAGGTATCAGCCTGGTGAATCGCCGTTGCACTCTTTCCATGGCAAGAACATCCTTCCGCAGATGGGGCGACCAAAACTGTACACAATACTCCAGATGCGGTCTCACCAGCACCTTGTACAGCTGTAGTAAGGTATCCCTATTCCTATACTCGAACCCCCTTGATATGAAGGCCAACATACCATTTGCCTTCTTAATCGCCTGTTGCACCTGCATGCTCTCCTTCAGTGACTGGTGCACAAGAACACCCAGGTCCCTCTGCACTTCCCCATCTTCCAATCTATTGCCATTTAGATAATAATCTACCCTCCTGTTTTTACCCCCAAAGTGGATAACCTCGCATTTATCCACATTATAGTGCATCTGCCACGTATCCGCCCATTCCCCCAACCTGTCCAAATCGCACTGTAGCCTCCTGACATCCTCATCAGAGCCCACCCCTCCTCCTAGTTTAGTGTCGTCAGCGAATTTGGAAATATTGCATCCAATTCCCTGATCCAGATCATTTATATATATTGTGAACAGCTGGGGTCCCAGGACAGATCCTTGCGGCACCCCGCTGGTCACTGCCTGCCACTCTGAAAACGAGCCGTTTATTCCAACTCTCTGTTTTCTATCCGCCAGCCAGTTCTCTATCCACGTTAATACTTTGCCCCCAATCCCATGAGCCTTAATTTTGCATGACAATCTTTTGTGTGGAACCTTATCGAAGGCTTTCTGGAAGTCAAGGTACACCACATCCACTGGCTCTCCCCCATCTATTTTACCAGTTACTTCCTCAAAAAATTCCAGCAGATTAGTCAAACACGATTTACCCTTTGTAAATCCATGTTGACTCTGTCCGATCCTTTCCCCATTTGTCAAGTGCTCCGCTATTTTATCCTTAATAATGGACTCTAGCATTTTGCCCACAACCGATGTAAGGCTTACTGGTCTATAATTCCCTGCTTTCTCTCTACCCCCCTTTTTAAATATTGGGGTAACATTAGCTACCCTCCAATCCACGGGTACTGTTCCCGAGTCAATGGAGTTCCGGAAGATGATCCTTAGAGCATCTGCTATCTCCAGGGCCACCTCCTTAAGTACCCTAGGATGTAGTTTATCAGGCCCCGGGGATTTGTCGGCCTTCAGTCCCCTCAACTTACCCAACACCATATCCCTAGAGATACTAATTTCTGTCAGCTCCTCCCTCTCATTAGTCCCTATGTTTGCCGATATTCCTGGGAGGTTATTTGTGTCCTCCTTTGTGAATACAGAACCAAAGTATGAGTTTAATTGGTCTGCCATTTCCTTATTCTCCATTATATATTCTCCCGAATCGGACTGCAGGGGACCGACTTGGGATTTTACCAGTCTTTTCCTCCTGATATACCGATAAAAGCTTTTGCAGTCTGTCTTTATTTTTGCTGCAAGTTTACTTTCGTATTCTATTTTCCCCTTCCTGATTAATCCCTTTGTCCTCTTCTGCTGTATCCTGTACTGCCCCCAATCTCCCGGTCTGGTGCTTTTTTTTGCCAGTTGATATGCCCTTTTTTTTGATTTTATGCTGTCCCTAATTTCCCTCGTTATCCACGGTTGAGTCACCTTTTTAGGTTTATTTTTATGCCAAACCGGTATAAACATGTTCTGGAATTCTTCCATTCTATCTTTGAATGCTTGCCATTGTCTATCCACTGTCAATCCCCCCAGAAACACCACCCAATCAATCTTACCCAATTCCCGTCTCATACCCTCGTAATTCCCTTTATTTAAGTTCTGGACCTTAGTCTCTGATTCAATTTCCTCACTCTCCATCTCGACTGAGAGCTCGATCATATTATGATCGCTCTGACCCAAGGGGCCTCGTACAAGAAGATTGGTGATAAGTCCCTTCTCATTGCACAATACCCAGTCTATACCCATTGTATAGTGGGGTCTGATGGCGGGGGGGGGAGCTTGGGGGATCGGGGGGAAGCAGTCCTGTAAAGACACTTACATTCTTCCCGGAGTTGTCCTCGCCTCCCTTCAGCTGCTGGGTTTCCTGAGGCCTGGGAAACCCAGCCAGCCACTGTTAAAAGCAGGTTAAATCAGAGGCTGCCAGCCTCATTAAAATATTTAAATTGCCAACCCGACTCCTGGCAGCGGGTTGGCTGCTCGCCCCTTGTCCCTCCTCCATTAAACCCGGAAGTGGGCGGGTTGGGGTCGGGTTTGAGATTTTAAAAGTTTTAACTTCTGACCCAACCCCAACCCACCTGTTTTTGGGGGTTAAAATTTACCCCAATATTTCATATTGCAATATTTCATATTACTCTTCTTGCGTGTACACTCTCATTAGAAAACCAGTTAGTACCGTGAATTTGCCTCAAGCTTAGTACTATAGTATTACTAAAGAGTATAGTGAAAAACACCCTGACTAGGGCAGCACGGTGGCATAGTGGTTAGCACTGTTGCCTCACAGCGCCAGAGACCCGGGTTCGAATCTGGCCTCGGGCGACTGTCTGTGTGGAGTTTGCACATTCTCCCTGTGTTTGCGTGGGTTTTCTCCGGGTGCTCCGGTTTCCCCCCACAGTCCAAAGATGTGCGGGTTAGGTTGATTGGCTATGATAAATTGACCCTTCGTGTTAGGGGGATTAAATACGTGGGGTTACAGGGATAGGGTGGGATATGTGTTGGTGTAGGGGCTACGGGGATCGGGTGGGATATGTGTCGGTGCAGGCTCGATGGGCCAAATTGGCCTCTATCTGCACTGTGGGGTTTCTGTGATTCTGTGATATGCTACTTACTTACATAAAACACAAGCAAAATACTGCGGATGTTGGAAATCTGAAATAAAAACAGAAAATGCTGGAAATACTCAGCAGGCCAGGCAGCATCTGTGGAGAGAGAAACATGGTTACTTTAACTCTGTTTCTCTCTCCACAGATGCTGCCTGACCTGCTGAGTGTTTCCAGCATTTTCTGTTTTTATTTGCTTACTTACATATTTCATTTATAATCAACCAACACCAATCGATTGCCCAGTCATGTCCATATGTTCCAAACCATTTTATACAGTAATAAAACCGGCATATTAGCAGTTTTACTTGTGTTACAGCATCCTAACGTACCTGAAATAAACTTGACATTCTCACCTAGTTTTCTTGTGAAACCTTTGATTTATGAGTTAATGGGGGAGAAATTCGGTTGTTAGCGCCACCGATTAACGCCTAAAGAGACCGAGAAGTGGGGCGCTAGCCAATTTCCGGGCAGGCGCAAGGCGCCTAGCGCCTCGCCCCATATTGAGCATGCATTTAGCGCCGGCGCTAAATCTTAGCGCCCGCTCATGGGCGCAGGCTGATTATGACGTCATTTGAGTGTGCAACGCCTTTTGGGCGCCCCGGACCGGAAATTCAGTGGCGCCCCCCTCCGTAGCGCCTGGCGCTAATAGTGACAGCTTACCTGGACCTTACCAAGTCACTCTTGGGCTGGAAGAGTGTTATTTAAAGGGGACTGGTGTGGTTTAAAAGCGGCAGCCATTTTTGGAGCACAGCTTCCTCGAGAGCTACAAAGAGTTGCTGAGCTGCACACTGAGAGCCATTTGACCACTGAGCCAGCGCAGGCAGACGATCTTCAGCCTTCTGACCATCACCTTGCTGTTGGTGAGCCTTGACAATGGGGAACCTTCCTGTGGGCACTTATATTATGGGGGCTGCATTGGAGGGGAACGTCCTGCTGCTGAATCATCTGGAAAGGGCACTGAGACGCTGGGAGAGGGGGGCGGGCATGGCCAGACGGAGGAGGGTCAACAGACATCGCCACAGCAGACCTTCGCTGGCAGGGTTTTCTGACAGCAGTTTTCCGACATGAACATGCCGGAGGAGCAGTGTGTCAGAAGGCTGCGATTTAGAAAGGAGGTGGTGACTGAGCTGTGCCAGCTGCTTCAGCCAGATCTGCAGCCTCATAAGGTGCAGGACACCTCTGTCGGTGGCTGAGAAGATGCCTGCTGGCCTGAACTTCTACGCGAGCGGCTCTTCTCAGGCTGCGTGTCAGAGGCTGATCAGAAGTAGCTTCTAGGTCCCTCTCTCGGAATGCTTGCTGCCATTCCAAGAACAGGAATGGAACCGGTCTGATACCCCCAAGCCTGTGAAGGGCAAGATGCATGTAAATAGAAGGCATGGCCATTGTAAATGAAGAAAGTGTTTCATTACACAAAATGTGGTTCCTTCAAACATGAGAAAGCTATGGCAACAGAAAGCAAAACGAATACACTGACACATAACTGCCTCTCACACCCGGGAGACTGTCCAAAACATAAATCACATTCCGACCATCTTCCTTGGCCTTGATTCCACTGCACCAATCAAAGCATCCAATGCCCCATCAGTGAGGTGTTCCGCCCTCTGCCTCACCCTTTCCATGTCTTGCTAGGCTGGTGCGCCACAGGTAGGCTCCCACCGCTTTGAAGGCCTACAAGGCAGCGAGTGTGTCTGGTGATGCCAATTGACCTGCCCCTTTAAGAGCTGGCCGGCGCCAGTGTGTCTCAGGGAAAGTGATTATTGACAGCACCCTCGCTGTGCCCCGCCGCCGCGAAATTGGGTTGCGCTGCCTGGTTAGCGCCTTAAGGGTAGCGTGTAGTGCCTGATTTAGCGCCACAATCACCTTTAGGGGCGCTGCAACCCAATATCGTGCTAGGTGGCACTAAATTGCGCCTGGCGCTAAACTTTGCGCATCGCCAGGACTAGCGCCCCAAACGTGGCTATACCGAATTTCTAGGCCAATGTCTTAACAATGAACTGTTTTTAATGTTCATTCCCTTTCCACTCTATGTTTTCCTAATGTTGTCCTTACACAAAATCTCTACAGATGCATCAATGCTGCTTCTTAGGCAAATTACTAACCATGTTTAAACAGAGAAGGAAAGGATTTCTGTCAAGGTCGTTTTCCTTCTGTGCGTTAGTCCCTGGTTGAGACTGGGACATTGGTCCTCTACAGGAAGTGGAGGCAGGGGTCATAATTAGAAGCTTAGGAAGCCACAAGCAGGACATGACGACTTCTTTTTCTCATGTAACTTTGTAAGCTCATGGAATATATGCTACTAAACACGACTACACAATCTTTAAAGAAGGAAACAGATAAGTTGCTGATTAGGGAAGAAGGATACACACTTGGCACTGGTCCAGGTTAGTCTGTCTGGAACATAAGTTCAGAAAAAAAGGACTTCAACTGGAATGAGTTGAACTACCTTTCTTTGTTCCTAAACATACATTTTTCACACAGGGGACTCTAACTAGTATCCCAGTTGGGAGTCCAACACCTTGGTGCTGGATTCTTGAATGCTTGTTGACAAAGGGAATTAAAGATACCATTTAAAAAAAAAAATCACAAAAAAATTCCCTAACCTGAACACACACAGATTTCATTTGTATACAATTCTTCCTTTTTCTGTTCTGTCATATTGGTATATAACATTTCCTCAAACCTTTTTCTCTCAGTCCTTTTACCTCCATAGTAAGCATCTTTATTTATTTTCCTTTATTCAACTTGTTACTAATCTTTGCACCTTGTTTCAATTCTTTCAGAAGTCTAAGCTGGTAACCAGGCTTATTGTTAAACATGGATTGCATATAAATCAGTCAGTAAAGCATACTGCTATTTACCATAAATTTATAATTTTTAATGTGTTTTGATGAGGTAACTGAGAGGGTTGATGAGGGCAATGCGGTTGACGTGGTGTATATGGACTTCCAATAGGTGTTTGATAAAGTGCCACATAATAGGCTTGCCAGCAAAGTTGAAGCCCATGGAATAAACGGGACAGTGGCAGCATGGATATGAAATTGGCTAAGCAACAGGAAACAGAGAGTAGCGGTGAACGGTTGTTTTTCGGACTGGAGGAACATATACAGTGGTGTTGCCCAGGGGTCAGTACTAGGACCACTGCTTTTCTTGATATATATTAATGACTTGGACTTGGGAGTATAGGGCACAATTTCAAAATTTGCAGATGACACAAAACTTGGAAGTATAGTGAACAGTGAGGAGGATAGTGATAGACTTCAAAAAGACATAGGCCCAGAAATTTGGGTCCCCACGCGTGAGTATGCGCTGGGTACTCACGCGTAGGCCCAACAAAAGTGCCGGTTTCGTGCATGCACTGCACATGCGTGGGAAACCGGAACTTCCGTTCCCTTGAAAGAAGGGGTTGACAGGTGGAACGTGTGCGCCGGAGAGGCAGTGCATGCGCATCGAACTTACGTTTTTTTTGCGGGTTTCTCCGGGAGGGTAAGTCTCCAGCAGTTACACTTTTAAAAAGCAGGCGCAAGGCCTGCTTTTAACAAGGTAAGTGGTGAATTAATTAAAATTAAAACATTTTTTCCACAGGTTTATTATTTTTAAATACTTTAAAGAAAGGTAAGTTTATTTTTAGCCCCGTTAGAAAATGTAATTAATTTTTTCAAAAATTTAAATTATTGTTTAAAATAGTTATTTCATGTAATTTATAGTTATTTTAAAAATGTGATTTAAAAAAAAATTATTTGAAGTTTTAGTTATGTTTTGGGGCTTATAGTATTTATAGGTTTGACAGCTCTTCCTGTCAAATTTATGAATGAAGCATTCTGCTACTATTGGCTCTCCATGGCCCATGTGATCCCAGGGGACGCTTCGAACTAACTGCGCCCCTGGGATACACAAGCACTGCGCGCCGGCAGTTGGAGGAGGCCCAGGATTGGAATCCCATGCGGACCCACAGCTCAACGGCCGGCGCGCAAGGTAAGTGCAGGTCGGGGGCTTGCACTCGCGGGAAGCCCCCGACCCGAATTTCTGGGCCATTGTCTGGTGAAATGGGCAGACACGTGACAGATGAAATTTAACGCGGAAGAATGCAAAGTGATACATTTTGGTAGGAAGAACAAGGAGAGGCAATATAAACTAAAGGGAACAATCCTAAAGGGGGTGCATGAACAGAGAGACTGGGGGTATATGTGCACAAATTGTTGAAGGTGGCAGGGCCGTTGAGAAAGTGGTTAAACAAGCATACGGGATACTGGGCTTCATAAATAGAAGTATAGGGCTGTATTTTGCCTGTGCTCAGAGGGTGCGTTTGGAGGCGGGTCAAAGGGTACAATCATTTTGATTGATGGCGGGTTACGATCCCGCCGTCAACCCGCCTCCAAACAATTTTCCCAAGTGTCGGGTCCCCGATTTGCGCATGGCCCCGACAGCTAGCGGCGGGAAGAAGATTAAAGGCAATTACCTGCCAATTAACAGGTAGTTGCTAGTAGTTGACCGGCTATTTTTGAATTTTGCTGCTTCTGCCTCAGGTTTCCCGATGTCCGGACACCACGCCAGGTAAGTGTGGCATGTTGTGAGTCTGCTGTAATGTTTCTGGATTGATGACAGCTGCAGAAGTGGTGTGAAAGATCCAATGTTGCACTGGTGAGTCTCAGAGGTAAGAAAATGTTGGGAAATGCATTTTTAATACAATTACACATTTCTTTAGGTTGCAAGTTTTGAAATCCATGTCCAGTGCCACCTCATTGGGAGAACCTCTCTCACTAGTGACATCGCTTCTGTCACCTCACCTGCAACTGCCATCTATTCCAGCCTATGGAGGGAGTCATTGGAGAGCCTGGGTGCAAGAGGTGACCTTTTTGCAGTGATTGTCAGTGTTTGCAGCACGTCAATGCTGTCAAACACTGAGAAATCAACTGTCAAAAAAATTGTGTGTGGTCCCTTTAAGAAAACCGGCAGATGACGCGTCATCAAATGACGTCATCTGACCGGCTTCCTCTTAATTGGCCAGCAAGCCCGCAGGGTGGGCTTAACAAGGTCAATCAACATAAAATCAAGTCTGTGGGTCAGATGCAGCTGGGGGCGGGGCTGCAAGCCGGAAACCACCTGACCCGCACCTAACCCACCTCCATTGATAAAATCGCTGCCATAGAGTACAAAAGCAAGGAAGTTATGATGAACTTTTATAAAACACTGCTTTGGCCTCAACTGGAGTATTATGTCCAATTCTGGTCACTGCACTTTAGGAAGGATGTGAAGGCCTTAGAGAGGGTGCAGAAAAGATTTATGAGATGATTCCAGGGATGAGGGACTTCAGTTACGTGGATAGACTAGAGAAGCTGGGGTTGTTCTCCTTAGAGCAGAGAAGTTTGAGAGGAGATTTGATAGAGGTATTCAAAATCATGAGGGGTGTAGACAGAGTAGATAGAGAGAAACTGTTCCCATTGGCGGAAGGATCGCGAACCAGAGGACACAGACTTAAGGTGATTGGCCAAAGAACCAAAGGCGACATGAAGGAAAACCTTTTTACGCAGCGAGTGGTGAGGATCTGGAATGCACTGCCTGAAAGGGTGGTTGAGGCAGATTCAATCATGGCTTTCAAAAGGGAATTGGATAAGTACCTGAAGGAAAAAAAAATTCAGGGCTATGGAGGGGGGGGGGGGAAGGGCAGGGGAGTGGGATTATCTGAAGTGCTCTTGCAGAGAGCTGGCACGGGCTCGACGCGCCGAATGGCCTCCTTCTGTGCTATAACCATTCTATAATTCTATGATAATTAATATGCAACGTTAGGATTCAAATGGATGATTGTGTTTTTATGAAATTCCTCTGTTCCGTCTTTTAAGAAAGGCAGCTAACATAGTAAACAAAGGAATTTTATGCAGAAATATTAACCAACTCAGATGCTACTCATGCATTGTGTACTTTTACCCCAGTGGTATTGTAGGAATAGGCGTATTCCTAACCAAATAATTGAGGTCGACTCAGGAGAAACAATCCAACAGGTCTTTAATGAAGGATTTGACAAAGTACAGAAAACAACAAGGATCGATGCAGGAGAGCCGTGGAACAGGCCTTACCCGAATGGGGACGCCACGAGGACTGACTCGGCAGTCCCGTGGATTGCGGCGTGACGTCATCACGTTTTCCCACGCTTGGGGCGGTCACGTGATGTGTGACGTGACGTCATCGCATTTGCCCGCACTTGGGGCGATCATGTGATGTGCGCTGTGACGTCAGCACGTTTGCCCGCGCTTAGAGCGGTCACGTGCTGTGCGACGTGACGTCATCGCGTTAGGTCACGTTCTTAAAGGGGGCAACACCCTGTACACGTTCTTAAAGGGGCAACGCCCCATACATGCAAACTCTATACAAACATAGTTAAAGGGAATTATGTACAATAAGTAATCATAATCATAATCATCAACTTTATTGTCATTGTTAGTGCACAAGTGCAGTACAACGAAATGTAGGCTTGCGGCTCCCGAGAGTCTACATTTAGATGAAGACATTTAAACATTCAACATTCATTTGGCTTGTAATACATTAACATAAACATAACCATAATAAAGTGCATTGGCAGATGTGCAGGCTTTAGAGTTTATTTGTGGAGTTCAGTAGGATGACAGCCCTGGGAAAGAAGCTGTTCCTAAATCTGGTCGTTCGGGTGCGAATGCATCTGTAGCGTCTCCCAGATGGCAGGAGGGTGAACAGACTGTGGCTGGGGTGGGCAGGGTCTTTGATGATGGTCCGTGACCTCCGTAAACAGCGTTTCTGGTATATGTGCTCTATGGTCGGTAGCCGGGTGCCGGTAATGCGTTGGGCAGTTTTGACTACCCGCTGCAGGGCTTTCCGGTCATAGTAGCTACAGCTGCCATACCATACTGTGATACAGTTCATCAGGATGCTCTCTATTGTGCAGCGGTAAAAGTTAGAGAGGATCAGGGGTGACAGGTTACATCCCTTCAGCTTCCTTAGGAAATATAGGCGCTGCTGGGCCTTCTTCACCAGAGAGGAGGTATTGAGAGACCAGGAGAGGTCTTCCGTGATGTGGACTCCGAGGAACTTAAAGCTGTCCACCCTTTCCACCACAGCCCCATGGATGTGGATGGGGGGGTGACTTCCGCCTTTAGAGACACTCGGTGGTACCGCTACAGTATCCTCTTTCAGCCTATTTCAATTGTCAATCAAAGTTCTCCATAAGATCTACAATGTAACACCGTTACAATCTATTAAAACCCTAAAAGCTTTGTCTGTTTTTTGACATTATTGTTGAAATGCTTCAAGGTACCTTTAAACCAACAGCAACTTGAACTTATGTAGCACTCCTATCATAAAAGAACATCTCAGGGCATTTTACAAGGTGGACTCCAACCACGAAAGGAGGAGTTTGGTGGGAGGGGAAGGGTGGGGTGTGGGGGGGTGCGATGGTCATGGAGGGAAGGCAGGGAGGAAGGTAGCAAAGCTAAATGGTCTTGGAAGAAGTTTCCAGAGGGCAGAGGTGTTATGACTGACACGTTGGATTTCAATGGTGGAATGAAGTATTGAAAAAATAGCTGCCCAGAAATTCGGGTCGGGGGCTTCCCGCGGGTGTAAGCCCCCAACCTGCGCTTACCTTGCGCGCCGGCCGTTGAGCTGTGGGCACCCGTGGAATTCCGATCCTGGGCCTCCTCCAACTGCCGGCGCGCAGTGCTTGCGTATCCCAGGGGCGCAGTTAGATCGATGCGTCCCCTGGGATCACGTGGGCCATGGAGAGCCAATGGTAGCAGGGAATGCTTCATTCATAAGTTTTACAGGAAGGGCTGTCAAACTTATAAATACTATAAGCCCCAAAACATCACTAAATCTTCAAATAAATTTTTTTTTAAATCACATTTTTTAAATAAACTATAAATTACATGAAATAACTTTTAAACAATAATTTAAATTTTTGAAAAAAATAATTTTATTTACTAATGGGGCTAAAAATAATAAACCTGTGGAAATTTTTTTTTAATTTTAATTAATTCACCACTTACCTTGTAAAAAGCAGGCTTGCGACTATTTTTTACATGTCTAACTTCTGGAGACTTACCCTCCCGGGAAAACCTGCAAAAAAACGTAAGTTTGATGCGCACGCGCTGCCTCTCCTGCGCACGCATTCGACCTCTGAACCCCTTCTTTCAGGAGAACGGAAGTGCCGGTTTCCCGCGCATGCGCAGTGTATGCAGGAAACCGGCACTTCCATTGGGCTTACGGGTGAGTACCCCATGCGTACTCACCCGTGGAGACCCGAATTTCTGGGCCATTATTAAAAAGGAGTCCGAGGCGCGGATTTAACAGATTGGGACGTATGGCTAGAGAAGATGGGTCAAACAGAGTGGATTGAAGCTATAGAGGGATTTGAAGATGAGGATAAGAGTGTTGAAATTGATTCGCTAGGGCACAGGGTGTCAATGAAGCTTAACAAGGGCAGGGTTGATGAGTATTGAGCGGGAAAAGACAAGGGGCATGGAATTCTGCATCAAATGGTTTGTAAAGGTTAGAGGCGGTGAGGAAGTATGTGGGACCATATGTGGAAACAGCTTTGACAATTAAGGAGAAGAATTAACTCACAGCCATCTTTAAAGACAGAAGTCTATCGATCTGTAACGGGACTTACACCATTGTGATGCGCTGGTCATTTGCTTCCTTTCCTTCTTATCCATTCAGTAGGCACCAGACTGTTCTTATTCTAAAGTACTATGCTGTTTGCAGCACATTTTCACCCCATAGCTGCACACAAGATTCCTCGTGCTTACATACAGGAAACTTTGGTTTATCCGGAGGTTATACGTCCGGAAACCTCGATCTAACGGCAGAAATCAGCAGCCGTTTTGGTTAGGTTCTTTTTCTTCTCCTAGCATTTTTTTAACAGTCAGGCTCTGGAAAGCGTCTCTGTAGCTTAGCAACAGCTTCAGAGACGCTTCCAAGGTACGGGCTGAGTGTTTACAAGCTGTTGCTAAGCAACAGTGTTTGTTGTCAGATACGGAGATGAAAACCTCCGTATCCTTCAACATTAGCGCTGGTCTATCCGGAAGTTTTGATCTAACGGCACCAGCTCGGTCCCGTCGGTGCCGGATATCGCGAAGTTTCCTGTAGTAGCATGATTTTTTTTTATAGAGAAGTTCATAGTGAATCAGCCTGCTGCAGTTTTTAAACAAATATTGTTTGAATTGGTTCAGTGGAGGGATTTGAAAGAACTCACCACCTGGCTCATTCAAAATTATATTTATTGCAAAATTACATTGGACTGGATAATGTTTACCAGTATCTTTAATATAAATTAAAGCATACTGCTAAATCAGCTGCCGAGACCTCTGCACGACAGTGTTTGTAAACTTAAGTACATGACCTCGAATAAGGCTTAAAGAGACTTCTTTGCTGGGAACTTCCTTGAAGTTTCTCCTGCTCTGCCGCTGTAATTTTGGCGGAAGTTTGGCAGAAAATTCTTTGACGTGGGTAAATGGGGCTTCTGCTGAAATGCCACCAAATTTATGGCAGCATATTGGGAGTAAATCTGAGGAAATTTCCGGCAATAGTCTTTAGTTCTGACCGACTCATCAAATTTTATGCAGCAAAATGAACAGCCACAAGCAATCTTGAAGAAAGTTTCTTCCTACAGTTTTTCTCCCCTCCCCCTGAAGGCTGATTCTTGCTGGGATATGGTTCCACAAGTGTTAGAATCCCTCATATCTCATCCAAGAGGCCATTCTTCACATGTGAGGTTAGACAGTAATTGTCATCGGCCCATTACATTATGAAGGGCATCACAGTTGATCCAGATCCAATTTGTATTTGATGTCCATAAACGCACACTTCCAGTACGGGTCACTAACAAACAGAAATGGAACCCTGCCAGATTTTCCTGAGGATGATGAGGCCAATTAATTGTCTACTTCAGATTCAAATGACTCAAAATATGACACTCTGCACTGTCACATAGGTAACATGTTACCTGGACTATCCTGAATCTAGGTACATTATCATGAAAACCGCGCTTAATGCATCTATGTTACTGAGCAGCTGTTAACAATTCAGCAACAACGGATTAGGGTTTTAGTCATTCATCTCAGGCTTTAATAGTAATGATCCTTTTTTAACCAGACATTTACTGCTGTCCTGCACCCAGCTTCAATAGAGATAAAACCATTTCCCTTTATGAAAGCGAGGCTTATAGGGCTATTAGGATTATGATAAATAATAGAGCTCTGCATCATGACTCATTGTTGGGATGACACTTTGGCATGGAAATGAGAAGCCTTGGATTAATACCAGTTGTAAAAACACCACCCGTTTCTTTGAAATGGTATTTTAGAGTCTCATAAATTTCAAATGTCTATTTCATCCATTGCAGTAAATGTCAGAATTTCTATAATATCTAGTGCTACAATATACCTCATCCACACAAAATTTTCCTCTTTTACAATGTGTACATGTACTCATGCAGCATAATAAGGATTATGGTAACACAGCAACATTTTTTGCATCAGATTTACCTAAATTTGTAACATGTTTACAGTGATACATTGCATATTGGAATGCAGATTTCAGATAATTTTGGAGATATTCTGATCTCCACTGTGCAATTTATCTAGGGTATTAGCACAGAAATGACTTATTTGGAGACGTCAAGTTATAATACAGATACATTCTGCAGATATAGTGGTCCAGTGCACAAATAATAGCAAGAAATAATATAAATATTACCATTGAGTCATGTTATCTAAGATTGTACCTCAACAAAAAAATTTGCATATTTAATAGCAGATGGCTTGGAGCATGCTATGTGGCTGTAACACATTCAAAGAATTTAGATAATATCATCATAAATGTGTATGTTAATGGCCTGTAATTTACGATAGGAAGTTTCCTGCCTCCTGTCGGAAAAAAATCTCTGCCCTTACCTGAGGGCTCCCGAGGTCCTGGGCCTCTCCATGACGAAATGCGCAGGGCCCACGTATCCCAGAGGCGCAGGTGGTTCGCAAGTGTCCCTGGGGTCACGTGGGCCATGGGGAACCAATGAAAGAAGGGAATCCCCCTTCATACTTTGACAGATAGACCTGTCAAACGTATGAATGGTGATCACTGAAAAAAGACACTAAAACATTCAATACATTTTTTAAAAACCATCATGTTTTTAAAATGAGTTAAAATTACATAAAATTAAATATTTTAAACAAATTAAATTTTTTGGAAAAAATAATTCTGGAGCTAAATTCGGTTGATTTGCACCTCCCGTTAACGTCCTAAGAGGGCGCTAATGGGGCGCAAATCAACTAGCACCTGGGCGCGGTGCCGCTAATGCCTACCACGAAATTCAGCGGGAGGTTAGCGGCGGTGCAAACGGTTACCGCCGTGCGGCGCTGCACCGCCGGCAATGACGTAATCGCCATGCGCAGCGCCCCGCTCTCACCCGGCTGTAATATTGGGTGACGCCTCCTGACTTAGCGCCGGACGCTATGTCCGCCAGGGTCAGGGGAGCCTACCTGCGGCCGGGGCGGCGCTCGTTAAAGGGGAGATGGCGGGTGGCCATTTTTGTTAATGGTCACCTGCCAGCACCTGCCCCCATTGTTATCCCTGGCCCCCGTGAAGCCCCCCCCTGCGGGTTGCCGGCTGCTCTTTGTGTGCCCGGCACTCCTCTTGCGTGCCGAGCTCCTTTGTCGGTACTCCCGATCCCTGGTGGCCCAGCTGGGCGCCGGGATGCGCTGCGCCAGGCCCCTCCCCTTTAATTAGTGGATGGTTTAGAGGGGATTTGAGGGGAAACGTCTTCACCCAGAGCGTTGTGGGGGTCTGGAACTCACTGCCTGGAAGGGCGGTAGAAGCAGGAACCCTAGCCACATTTAAAAAGCACTTGGATGTGCACTTGGGATGCTGTAACCTGCAGGACTACGGACCAAGAGCTGGGAAGTGGGATTATGCTGGATAGCTCTTTGTTGGCCGGCGTGGACACGATGGGCCGAAATGGCCTCCTTCCGTGCTGTAACTTTCTATGATTCTATGAAGGCCTGCAGTACCGCGGCGCGACGTGCTGCAGTGCCATTGGCTCGCAGCGCCCCAAGAGGGACGCGGGGCACTTCCAGAAGCGCCCCTCCTCCCTCTCAGGGCGCTACCTGGGAAAATCAGCCGTGGGGGCGCTAATTTTTACCCCTTAAAGTTTTTTACAGGGCTAAAAATAAACTTACCTTTTTTAAAAGTATTTTTAAATTATAAATGAGTGAATTTTTTTTTTTTTTTTTAACTTTTTTAAACTCTTATGCTGGTAAAAGCAGGCCTTATGCCTGCTTTTACCAGGCGTAAGATTTCTAAGGGTTTTCAGCGGGCGGAGGTTCTGCAGAAAGCGGAACTCTCCCCCCGCAGAGGCCTTCTCTAGGGCAGCCGTCCGATCTGCCAAGAGGATTCTTGACTGATCGGAAGTGCCGGTTTTCAGCGCATGCACTTTGCATGCCTGAAACCGGCATTTCCGATGTCCCTACGGCCGTATACATCTCAAGAGCAAAAAAAAAAAAATGTTTTGCTTGTGTGTTTTTCATTTGTATTTGGATCTCTTGTAGACATTACAGCTACTGCAACATAACAAATCATAGTAATACGGCTCCATCAGACGCAAACAAAGCACATTGGGAAACTCTTTCAGAGTATTAATTACAATGAGAATGAATTGAGAGTAGGCTTTTTATTAGGAAGTCGAAGGTGATGATAAATGGCAAAAGCTCTCTTTGAGGTGAATAGTGGAGTTGAAGGTGGGGCAGGGGTAGAGGAGGGGGTCTGTTCTATGTCCCCTGCTGTTCACACTATTCCTAAACAATTTGGAGAGTACATCTTGTATATATTATAGCATTTGCTGATAATACAAACTATGTGGCCAAAGGGAAATAAACAGCATTCATAAACATTCACACCAATTAAACAGCTGGGTCAAGGAATAGCAGATGAATTTTAATGTAAATAAATATAAAGCTATGCATACAGCAGATATGTGCAGAATGAGGGGGTGCCCACTAAAATGATCAGCATCGGTGGAACTGTGCATCATTCACTGAAAGTTTCCAGTCAATGTAAAGCTATCATCAACAAAAGTAGTACCCAAGGCTTCTGTATTATGGAATCTGCCCCTTTTATATTATGGAGCAAATAGTTCAGCACTGGAACAGCAGACAGATAGCTATGTACACATCGTTGTCTAAGTTGCTGTTTGTGACTTTGATTTTGGTCATTGACCCTTCTGCAATAGCTGGGTAGGCATCTCCAGGCCAAAAAGTGAGAAAACCAGCATGCATGGCCTGCATTTGCTTAAGTGCTCCACAGGACATGGTGACCCTTGCCCTACAAGAGCCATATAGGAAAATGTTGTTCTCTGAGGAGCTGAGGGTATGGATAAATATTCCAGCGCTTGGCTTGATTACTGTTGTGTTTCGGTATTTTTGACCATTTTACCATGGAAGGATTCGTGTTCAGGTACAATTTATAGTGAAGTATCACGTTTAAGGTGAAGTGAGTTCCCAAAGGGTTAAAAGTCAGCTTGCAGCTAGAGCTAGAAAAGGGAGTTATGTAGCCTAGCCTTTTGAACCACTTCATGATCTAGGGCAATAGTATGATCTAGTAGCTGTTACCCTTCATGATCTAGGGCAATAGGGGGTTCTTATCTTGTTTCACACATTTCCAGTGGGCATTCACAGATAGGATTTTGTGAGGAGCGGAATGCATGCATGCACACCATGAGCTGATTTGGCTGGGCCTCTTCATGGTTCCACCCAACTCCTGCGGCGGAGTGGGTAAAGCTCTGAGGAAATTCCTGGTGTGTATCTCCTAATATGGGGAGCAAAGGCTGAGATTTTAAAAACGATTCCGAATTTCCCCATTTAAAATTAGAGTTTCATATTACAGCATTGCATTGCCAAGTGTGTTTAACATTTCAGGGAGCTCACGCCTATTGACCCAATACCAGTTGCTGTTACAATCAATAACCTAAGATTAGCTCATTGGCGCATTAAATAAATTAGGAAATTCATTGTTGTAATTTTAAACAGGATAAACTTAATGCTCAGGCTGTGTTCACCACACCAAGGACTGGATTTTGCAGAGGGTCAGCGGGCGCAATCGGTAGCGGCTCGGATAGGAAAGTGTTTTTTTCCCCCAGCGGGTCGGGACCCTGCTGTGAACCCACCGCCACGCGCCTTTCCCCGATGTCGGGTTTGTCAGCGCTGAGCAGACCCAACATGCAGTGGCGAGTTCACAGCGGGGGACACAATTCAGTTAATTAGTGGCTTGTTTAGAACCAGTTAACAATGAATTTCAGCTCACTTTCTGCATTTGACAGCTCACCCTCGGGGTCCACGCTGGTCGTGGACCACGTCTGTAAAGCTGAGGTGGGAGTTCAGTAGCCATTGAATCAGCTGTTGAGTTGACAGCTTCAAATGTCTTCCCTCAGCCACAAACTCTTCCTCACTACATTTCCACAAAAGATTCACCATGCTGCAAGTCTTTATACAAGTCTCCTTCCAGTCTGACCTCATTACCTCTCCCACCATTGACAGATCACTTCAGTCATCTCTACTTCACCTGCCATCTATTCCATCAGCATGGGTGCCATTTATACTCTCACCTTGGTCCTCAGAATCCCACCACGATCAGCCCCAACACCAGCAGCACCAGGCACACCAGCAGCACCAACAACACCAACCTTCTCCAGCAATCAGCTGATGCTGCACAGGACAGAGGGCATCAGCACCCAACCATATTGCTGCCCAGGAGGCAAGGGATGGCCTCACCATGGCCAGATTTACTTCACTTGATGCTGTACACCCTGGCTGCCACATGATGTGCCAGGTTCACATCACCCCACGCCAACAGCATAAAGCATCCCTACAATGCCCAAGCCATTCCTTTCACACTCATCACCATTGTGGGGTGTACCGTTATGCCTCACCATTCACTGCAACTCACTAAGCCACTTCCAAAGGTACACACAAATCTGTCCAAGAACGCAAAATGTTGAAAATAAAGGTTTCAATGTTTGACACCACATTCACAGAAACTTTACATGAACGTTACATAAAACACCCAAGTGCCTACCCTTGTGTGTTGTTAGTTGGTGTGATTGCACTAGGATGAGGGTGAGTGTGAGGGGTGGCTAGTGAGATGGGGAAGTGATAATGTAGATAGAAAGGGATGGGTGGAGGTGCAAGGTAACTTGGTGTGAGTAAGGATGTGCAGGAGTAGGGTGGGGAAGGCAGAGTGATTAGGATGTGATGAGAGGCACTGCAGGATGAGTGTGGCTTTGTACTAATGTTTCATGATCTACTGAGATCATTGAAAGGTTTGCACCACTGCACCCAGGTCCTCCTGACCACATCCCTGCTTGTGACCTCCTCTGCAATGTACAACCAGGCTGCATTTATCTCCTGGGGAGGTGTCTTCTGCCCATGGGAAGGGAAGAGGACCGCCCTGTGTGCTGTGACTCCCTCCACAAGCATATGGAGGGAGTCATGGGAGAGCCTGGGTGCAGCCGTGCACCTCTGTGCAGTGCTTGTCAGTGTTTGCAGCACCTCAATGCTGTAGAACACTGACAGCACAAATGTCAAAATAAAGTTGGCCATGGCCCCTTTAAGGAAACCGGCTGATGACGCGTCATCAAATGACGTCACCAGACCCACTTCCTCTAATTGGCCGGGAAACGCGCTGGGCGGGCTTAACAAGCCCAATCTCGGGAAATTAATTTCAGAGGCTGGGATGGAGCCAGCAGTGGGGTCAGGACCCGCCACTGACGTCGCCCGCCACGGACCCGCCGAGGTTCGTAAAATCGCGGCCTAAGAATTTGTAAATATCAGCACATTCAATATTTAGAATGCAGAGCATAGTACTGAGTTTTAGGGATGATTTGCAGCTTGTTAATCCTCATGCATTTCACACTTTTCACCTGCCTGGCAAGCAACTCAGTTATCTACAGAAAATGCTGGAAATACTCAGCAGGTCAGGCAACATCTGTGGAGAGAGAAACAGAGTTAACACTTCAGGTCGATGACCTTTCAGAGCTGATGAAAGGTTATCGACCCGAAACGTTTCCAGCATTTTCTGTTTTTATTTCAGATTTCCAGCATCTGCAGTATTTTGCTTTTGAACTCGATTATCTATCCCCACAGATTTTACATTGCAGAAACTGTGAACTCAAATGGCTTCTGCAAAACCAGTTTATTACACAGCTGGGTTTAATGGAGCTAGATAATTCAGTGGCCTTGGAGCGGATGAATTCTGCAGAATGCATAGGGATCAATAAACTTTTGTAATTATGAAATGTTTCTAAAAAGTACCTGAGTAGCAGGCCTGTAATATGATGTGTTTCCAGATATTCTATATTTTGCCAGTATCAATATTTCAGCTGTGCTAAAATCGACAAAGTATGAAACATCATAATCTTGGATGACCAATATGATTTGGACATAAAGGCATATTTGCACTGCTTCAGTTTGAGACCACTGCCACGTTGGCATCACTACTGTCTGAGCTTTGTTTGTTGTGACACCAGTTTGATCTGAACAATACTGTTAAGTGATGTCCGAGACAGTAGTAGGAAACATGCCACCATCACTGAACTTTTATTTTGTGATGTGAATATAATGTCAAAACAAACCAGTATGCAAGTACACAGGTTTTCCCACAAAATAGTCAAATTTTGTTGAGTTCTGTTGTATGGGCAATCTATCTCAGAACATCAATCTCTGAATCTAGGAATCTGCTATCCAGCCAGCTGAGAGTTTACATGCAGCGTAAACAGTTATTTATTTGCTTTTCCATAATATGACGGAGAACTGATATTTTTTCAGTGTGAATGTGATATTTAGTGGTAAGATAAGGAAGGGTTTGCATGGCAACTGCAGCTGTTATTTCAAAAACTTAATATCAATGCGAGGTCCAATTCCAACCCAGGAGACAATGACATCCCTTTCTAGGGTCGTACTTTACACAGAAGTGTGGCGTGTGCCAAACTAAAGACACTCAAGACAGTTAGTCATTCTTCACTCAGCCAAATGGATCCCTGCCTTGATTTGTTTATCTCATGGATATTGCCAGATGCTCCAAGTTATTCAGACACTGGTGTTTCTTCAGACTAACTCACAGAATGTCAGATTGTTATGCTTGTTTTATCTTAGTAGCACTGTGTTCATCAACATTAAATATTGGTGATCAGTTATTGAAAGCTAGTTGATTAATAAAATTACTAAACTTAGTTCAAGATGATAAAATGGATTTCTCTTCTCGCCTCCTGTTACCAGATTTCCTTAAGCCCCATTTTTTATTGATTAAGCCTCAGTTCTGTTTAGCCTTGATAATACTTTCAGTTGTCAGTTCACATCTATTGATATTTGTTTACAAAAACATATTGTGAATATGTACATTTTACTATTGTACATTTTCTACCCATATACACAGTCCCCTCTAAATAAGCAGTGTAATCAAAATCTGCACAAATCACTGCAAAGGTTGGTGTATGTATTTCACAGAAATTTATTTCAAAGTAATTGGCTTTCAAAGGTTTCTCTGAGGAAAATGACTGGGAATGAAGTAATGTTCTATCAGGCTCTGGTTATTGTCATGTTTCCATCAGTAAATTGAACTGGACAGTGAAATGGACTTATTGTATAACCAACGTCCTATTTATGTGAGCTGAAATGCAGTGTCTCCACTTCACATCATGTAACACCACTCCCTTCCACTCCATCCCATTTCCCTTCTCTCTTGTCTTCCCTACTGTACTCCATTACAAATAATGCCATTCCACAATGTGCCGTGTTGCTTCTTTTCATTCCATCCAAACCGCTCCATTTTGTTTGGATTTTTTTCATTAGGAAAGTTGTATTCTAAGTTCTTAGCACACATAAGGAGAACATCAATGGCATTGTATTGCCATATTGATCTCACTGTTGCCCAGATACACATGCTTATGCTTGTAGCAGACTTTAGGTTGATTCCCCAATTGAGCGCTCCTAGTGAGGACCGATGGTCCAAGGAAAGTAGCGGGAAATCATGTGCCCATAATGCTCGATTTTTCCATTCAATTACATAGTGGCAGGAAAATCGGTCACTGCGGGCCCACAATCTCCCAATCAGGTCATATTGCTGAGCATGGCTCCTCATGCAAAGCGCCCAATTGGGGAATAAGCCTTCATCTGTCTATTGCTGGACTCTAAACTTATTTTAAGGAAAACTTCAAAGAAAGGAGTGTTTACATCAGAGAGAATCTGGAGTATGTAACATAAGTGCATCCATCTTTGGGTCTTCTTTACTCCTGAATTAAATATACAGGAAGGACTTTTTACAATCATGTCTAAAACCTGCTGTCATGAAGAGTTTGTTTCTTGCAAGAGAGAAATTCCTATTGAAGAAATACAGGGGTAAATTTTCCTCTTCACAAGGTGTAATCTGGTGAATCGGATTACCCGCTCGCTGTAGAACCCACCCAATTTTCAATCCATTGAAATGAGTGCAATGAAAATTGGATGGGTTCTATAATGGGAGGGCAATCCTCTCCACCGGATTACACCCAGGCAGTAAAGGCGAATAATTACCACACTGAATTTAAGGCTTTGGCTTATTATCCAGTTCTCAGTTCAATATCCAGTTCCCAGGTCAATAATAATAATAATAATGATAGTACAAAGAGATTGGCAAGATGTTCAGAGACACTACTGCCCAATTTTGGGTATTTTTTCAGGGGATGGGAAAATGGTCGGAGCATTACATTGGCTTTATGTTAATTCTGGACACTTCAGCAATTTTCCACCAGAAATAATGGCAGATACGCCTGCTCAAATGTAGGCAGAGGTATTCAAATAATACCACCTTAGCAACACACTAGTCATGCCAGTATTGTACTGGCATCCAGCATTGCTAGGGCTGGCAGAATGGGGTTTAAAATTTAAAGGACGAAGTTGATCACGTTAATTGATCATGGGACAATCATCCATCTATGCAACTACCTCAGCCCTAATGCTGCCGAAATCCTCATCTGTGCCTTTGTTATCCTGATTGGCATCCTATCCTGCACCCTCTGCAAACGTCAGCTCACCCAAAACCCTACTGCCTGTATCCTATCCTACACCAAGTCCTAGTCATCTAGCATTCCCGTTCTTGCTGGCTTGCAATGCCTCATATTTAAATTTCTCATCCTCTTGTTTAAATCCCTTCATGGCCTAGCCCCTCTCTATGTCTGTAACCTCCTCCAATCCTGCAAGACCCCACCTCCCTGAACTCTCTGTTCCTTTGATTCTGGCCTCTTGTGCAGGTCCTCCTCCTTCGCCTCAGCATTGACGGCCATGCCTTCAGCCACCCAGGACTCATGCTCTGGCATTCCATCCTTAAAACCATCTGCCTCTCCTCCTTTAAAACCCTCTTTAAAGCTCACCTCTTTTACCAAGCCGTTAGCCACCTCCTTCTTTGGCTCGGCGCCGATTTATTTCTGATTACCCCTCTGTGAAGTGCTTTGAATTTTTGTTCTACATTAAAGGCACTATATAAATGCAAGTTGTTGTTTTTGCCTGTTTCCCAATCTCAAAGATTAGGACTGCAATTCCCAGGGGCATGCCCCAATAAGACTGTCATGGCTTGTTTCAGCTTCTGTGGCTCGCTGTTTCCTGATCTCTTTGTGCTCTGTCATTCAGATGTGGCACCGTCAGCCCTATCATTGGATGTAAGAGATACCATGGGACGCTCCCCGATGTCCTGGCCAATATTTATCCCTCAACCAACATCACTAAAAAACAAATTATCTGGTCATCACATTGCTGTGTGTGGGAGCTTGCTGTGCGCAAATTGGCTGCTGCCTTTCCTACATTACAACAGTGACTACATTTCAAAAGTACTTCATCAGCGTAAAGTACTTTGGGACGTCCTGAGGTCATGAACGGCACTATATAAATGCAAGTGATTATTCCTTTCTTTTTAGGCTGTTAAAATTGCCTCAGGGACTTGTCTGAGAGATAGGACCCCGATTAACATATATTAATTCGGCATCCACCAGAGTCATGCAGATGCCTCACCTGCCCAGTATTACAAGGGCCAAAGGCAGCAAAAAAGAACGGCTCAATTTTAATTCCCATTCTGCCCGATTTCCACCAGGCGGAGAGAGTTAAAATCTCCTCTTCTGCTAATTGGGGAGAGGCTCGCAGAGCGAGGGGGCGTCTCTTGCTCTGCTAAGAATGGGAATGATTGTTGTTGTCAGAGCTCAGTTGGCTCACATTATAAAACACCGCATCCTGGACTCCCCAACGGGAGATTCACGAATGTATATTTGCGATCTCTCCTTATTTAGGGAAGAGGGGCATGAGCTTGGCACGTTTCTGGTTTCACCGTCTGCTAATTCTCACCAGCTATTTCTCTCGTGCTTTTAAATCCGCGTATACCTTTTAAGTCATTCACTTGACGGTTTGCATATTGAAGCAAAGCTGAGTCATAATTTTACATCATTTTATAACACTTTTTTGGGAGGAGTTGGGAGTAAAGCAAGGGCACATTCTGTACTTGTGGAAAAGACCACAATTATGCATGGCCTCTGAGAAGTATGTAACTAGGGTCAGGCTTCATTCACGCTCATGACTAGTTTTGAAAATGTAATCTGAAGGCTGCACCATCTTGTATGCTCTGCTCTAGAAATTCCTCCACCCATGTACATTACACACTTTCTTAACATCAATATTTCAGTGTTTTATGTTGGCTTTCTTCCCTTTGCTATTACACCCTCCAAACTCTCACCCCAACCCTTTAAATAAATACTTGAAATGTATCTAATATATGGGATGTGCACTATCACAATGCTGTACTGTATTTCTTTGATTCTATGAAGCTTGTGTGTTTTAACCAGTTTGATGGAGTTCATAATCAGTGGTTCGTACTGCCATTTGTAAGAGGTTAGCAAATAGATTATGTGGAATGACTGCTCAGGTTTACACCCCTCTGTTGAGGGGTGTAGGTGGATGAAGGAAAAGGGGTTGATGTGATATGTAAACAAATGTGATTCAAACTATTTGGGATTGTGGAGGGTAAATGTCGTCATGGACTGGTTGGGCCAAATGGCCTATTTTCATCTTGTTATTGCTATGTATCTCTACATATTCAAATCAAGTTATAAGAAAAAAAGGTATCAAAATTAGAGATCAGCCTCAAAGTTGGCCAGAGATCCAAGTGACATTATTATTGGTTTGAACAAACTCGACCAAAACTAAAATTCTCAATGTCTGTCTTTAATTCTCAAAGAATTTCACCTTTTTGGTAAAAGTGACAAAAGCTTGTGAGATATTATATTAGTATCATTACACTTTACTCTAATTATTTAACTCACTGAGTTATAAATCAGAGGGCCTCAAGAGTTACACACAGTGCATACATAGTATTTGCCAAAACTGGATCAGAAGTTAGTTGAGCAGAACATTTGTTCATGAAGAAATTGACACACAGATGGCCACATTAGCTGTATCCACTCACAATCCCTTAATACAGGGATATGTACATTTGAGCCAAAATGTCAAACAGCTGGAAACTCTGTCGGAAGGCTGGGTTGTATTCAGGCGAGGGTCTGTGTGATGCATTTTTTTGAGGGTTGAAAAAACACCCTACATAGACCAACAAAATCTATCATTACCTCTTAGATTTCGTACCTTTGAGTGCAGTGTGTGTGTTTTCTAAGCTAAGCTCTGAGTAATGTAAAGAGCAGAAATGACAATGTGAACATTGTCTGAGGCGAGATCTGCTACATTGCTATTATCCAGTTTCTAACTTGAATCCAAGGAATGGAAATTTCTGGCATCAATTTAGGAATAACTACGTGTACACCAGCCCTGCATCTTTCACAGACTGTGGTCTAACATTCCTTTTTGTACTGAGATGGTCTATAGGGAATATAAGGATTTCAATGTATAATAACATCTGGAGGGGGCAATTAATGGAATTATAGATTTTTCATTCTTTTGCAGATTTTCCCACAAATATTATTTTATGTTTTTATGCATCATTGAAAACGGAATTAATTTCGGCTTGTCAGCTTTGATTTATAATTCTGTTGTGCATTTTATTTTTGTCTGAACAAAAAGCATCCATGATGGAATCTGAGTACAAATTTCTCTTTGGAGGCCATTAGGCAGAAATGTTTCATGAGATTGCCTTGGAATCTTTTCCACATTATGGTGTTTGCTATTCTTTTGGCAAATGTCCCTGCTAGATCAATTATAAAATGCCCAGCCTGAGGATACAGTACTTGATGGTGGGTACAAGGAGTGTTCTTCATACCACTCATTCACATACGGCTGTGCAGACCCAACATGTTTACAGCCATGAAAAGCCCCATTGTTCTCGCGCAGCATTCATTTTGATGCATCTTTCAGAAGTATTGAAATAAATCAGTGATTTAACACTAGAGCAGGGAATTTTCCTGTACTTTGTCCTGGAAAATACCCAGTACCCCACATGCAACAGTAAGAAAAGGGGTGATGATCTAGATCATTGGGTCTCTATCTCTTTTTTTATGTTTCACTGGGACTTTCAGGGGAGCAGAGCTTGGCTTGGGTCTGCATTTAGCTCAAGCCAGTTGGAGAAATTCTAATGAGGCAGAAGAGGACATTCTCAGCTTACCATCTTCTTTCCCTTTTTGACCGCTTGCTAGACATCACAAGGCAAGGGCTCTCAAATAATCTGATGCTGTGGTCTGCCCCTAGATCCTCATTGACCAGCGGGATCTTGGGAGCAGGCCAAAGACTTCAGATGAGAGATGGCTGCAATTATTTTAATATCCAATTGGAACCTTCTGGCTGGCAATATCCAGCTGCACCACATTTCCCTGCAACTTCCCTAGTGCTGGCCCTGCCAGTGCTTTGGGTGCACTGCTCCTGGTCTAATGCTGGAGCAAGGTGGGTGGGCAACAGGAAGATCAACCTCATAGCTATAGAGCAGTCTACTTTGGAAACATTATGGGGGGGGAATTTTAAGCCCTCATGATGAGCGGGAGAAGGTCGGGGCAGGGTTAAACTAGTAAAAATGTGAAACCTGTCGCGAACGGGCCTACTTCTGATTTAACTGCAGTGGGTTACCCGCTGTGCAGAGGCAGGTCCAGTATTTAAATGAGACTCCATTCCTCAGATTTTGTGAACCATTTGAATCTAATGGCTGCGGGCGGGAGCTGCCAGATCCAGCAGGTAAATGCTTTTCCAGCACTGCTTATGGGCCGGAAGGAGCAGGATTGCTTCCCCAGGCCTCCTCAAGCAAATCTTCTGCCGCGATCTGCCTCCCTCCTCGCCGACCACCCTGCAATCGTCAGCCCCCCCCCCCCCAACCGCGGCTTCTCCCTCCCTTGCTGCCGCGCTCCGAGCCCTCCCACCATGCCCCGATCTTCAATGATTACCGGGGACCGTCCACCCTGACCCTGGCTACGACCTTCTACTGCTGGATTTCCTGCCCGAGCAGGAAACGGAGTAAAAACATTATAACGAGGTCCTGCCGTTAAATTCGGCAGGACCTCCGCGTTCCCAGCTATTCCGGGTTTCACGGCCACAAACACATCCCCCCACTCCCTCCCTGCCTCCCTGTAAATATTGGGGCCTATCCATTAGATTAAATCTGATACTAGTACACAAGGCTCCTAATGAGAACAACCCAGCCATATGAAATGTTCTTTTTATCCAATTGTTCATATTAAAAATATTACTGCTCTTGTGGCCAAGTGCAATAATGCGGCTGGCACCTGAGGGTTCTATCGCTTTGCCAATCAGGGTTAGTTAGCTGTACTGATTATTTATTTGTTAATTAAGATCAAAGCACAAGAAACAGACTGAAAAAGCCTGTACAGCAGATTACAGCGTCAGCTGCAATTCAACCTTTCCCCATGGCTATTGTGACACCTTTTGAGTGGAGTTCCCGGAGTTTTTCCAAGAACTGGGCCTGGCTGAAAAACTCCTAAATGCACTGCACACTGCTGTTTATATAAACAGTGGGAGGAGGTTCAAGAACCAAATTGCTGTCTGAGCAAAGGTTATTTTAATCTTTTCATTGAAACAATTCTAGATTTAGGTTTACACCCAGATTGGGATTCATGTGTCATTCCGTGTATGCTGTAAACTCCTTTTTAATGTAAACAAGGGGATTGGTCTGATCATGATGTGTAGCAACACTGCAAATGTATTGTATAGTGAGCAAAACAATTCCCCCTCCCCACAGTTGCACAATCAGGTGATATTTTGTGAATGACATGGATGAAATGCAATTAAGATTGTAACGAGATGCAAAAATAATTTGCAGCAGTTAGAGAAAAGCACCATTCACAGAAGACCTCAGCGCAAGTCCTTAGTGCGTGTCTCTGAGCACTTGCATGCTCAGGATTATTTAAAGGAGAATCAGCTAGCCCTTGTTTGAATGTGATACCGGAAAATATACGGAGATTAAAGCCTAGAACATTGTTTAAAATAGATTAATGCCGCAGTTAAAATACCAGAGTACTGCCATACAAATACAACAACAGAAGGAGTTTGCATTGATATAGCATCTTGTCCTAAGGCACTTTACAGCTACATGAAGTGGATGCAAAGCCAAGGCAGAGGAGATTGGGAAGGGTGACCAAAAGCTTGGTTGAATAGGTGGATTTTAAACAGGGTGTTATAGGAAGAGAGGGAGGTGGAGAGGTGAAGGGGGTTAGAGAAGGAATTGCTGAGAGCTAGACCCAGACGACTGAAAACACGGCTGCTAATATTGGGGTGTTAGAAGGGGCGATGAACAAGAACCCAAAATTAGGGGAAAGATGAGTTTGGTGGGTAGCGGGAGGTTTGTAGAGCTTGAGGAGATTAAGGAGATATTACGCAACGACTGGTTAGGATTTGGAGTGCGATGCCTGATAGAGTGGTTAAAGATTCAATAGTAGCTTTCAAAAGGGAATTGGATACATACTTGAAGGAGAAAAACAATCCCAGGAATATGGGGAAAGAGCGGGGGGGTGGGACTAACTGGATTGCTCTTTGAAAGAGCCGGCGCAGACTCGATGGGCCGAATGACCGCCATCTGTGCTGTGCTATTCTATGACATAGGGGGAGGCCATGGATGGATTTAAAGACGAGGAGAAATGTTGGGGGATTGGGAGCCAATGTGGTTCAGTGAGGATGGAGGTGATGGGTGTGGGATAAGGTACGAGCAGCAGAGTTTTGGATGATCTGGAGTTTATGGAGGGTAGAGGATGGGAGCCAGCCAGGAAAATACTGGAGTAATCAATTCTGGATTTGTGAAGGCATGCATGTGGGTTTCAACTGCAGATGTATTGGAAATTAACGAATTTAGGAGCTTGGACAACTTTTGCTGGCATCATGTGGTCATGCTTCAGTATTCTATATAGGACACATTGTGGCCCCTCTGAGCTTGCCCAGAGAGCTCTAAACTTCAGTTTTGCATTTCTCTTGGGGTTGCCACTTTCAGGTTGATGTTTTATATTGTGCACAGCCAAACTGAGGTTGATGAGCAGCTGGTACAATGCCCCCTGAATGGTCAATGAGCTGTATTTGCATTTTGAAATTCAACCGTCATTGCTATCCCGCAAAATGCACAATCTGAAAAGAGTGGCAAAGTTATAGAAATAGGCCAATAAGTACTCAGTTGTTCAACTTTAAGCACGCTCTCTAAGAACAGATACTGTATCTGCATTCAAATGTCTGGGATTGATGAAAAACAGAAGGCAAAGTCTGGCAGAGAAGCTAATTACTCTTCTCATTGTTTCTTTCAGCCATTACATCCCTGACATCTAGAATTGTCTTCCTACCTCTCCCCCTGCCTTCAAAAGCCTCCTAAAAGCCTATCTCTGTGACCGTAGTTCCAGTCTCCACATTAAACTCCATCACTTCTTGCTTGCTGTTCATACACCTCCCTGCGCGCCCTCCCGCCCGCACCCCCCCCCCCAGCCAGCAAAGTGCTCTGGGACCTTGTTTTAAGTGAAGAACATTAAAGAAATGCAAGTTGTTATTTTTGGTTCCGTCCTTGAGGAAACAGAGCAGAGCACTATACAAATACAAGGTCCTGCTGTGAGCATTTGTTAATGATTCTGCCATTGCTATGTGCTGCCTTCTGTACTCTCATACAATGACCAACTTATGAAAACTCATGGTGAATTCCCACACTAGGTGCTACATGTCCCCTAGAAGAACATAGCAATGACAGCAAAAGTGCTGAATCCTCATTTTTGTTTTAGACCCATTACATGCAAGCGAAAGGATGTGTGAAAGACAAGTTTTTCCAAGCAGCCACTGAAGATACAACATTTAAAATACAAAATGTCTACTATTGTAACAAGGGCACAGTTTGACATCAATAGCAGCCATTTTGTGTATCTCAGCATGGCTGGAATAAATGCAGGCAGTGGATAGATGTTCAAATCCATTCCTAAAGGTTTTTCGTGGATGTGCCTTTGAAGACCGGAAAGTGGTTGGGAGTTAAATAAACTCTCCTGACTTTTTGCAATAAATAATTTCAAAAAAGATCTGGTTCAGCCCACACATAATGGGCTAAAATTTCAGTTGGTAGTATTACGGGTGCCGAACTGGGACCAAAATGGCGTCTGAGCAGCGTGCACACAGTTCTGGTGCGAGCCGCGCCGTATGCCATCATGATGAGGGTGCTAGGATGACCGTTAGGATCATGCGCTGGAAGTATGCTAAGTAGGCAGATTGTGACGTCAATCAGTGTGCAACGCTGATTTGACGCCAGCATTGCCATTTTTGTCGTCCTCGCTAGAGCTAACGCCCTCTCTTAACCTCGCACAGCTGGACATGCATTCAGCAGCTGCACGGACTCCCTACCAGTGCTACTGAAAGGGATCATCACCAAATTTCAGTACCTTGCTTTTTGATTTCCACTGGCTCTGTATACGTTTGTGGAAGTGTTTGGAGCTTTCTAGAGTTATTTAAAGTTGGTGAGGTGACAGGAAGTGATGACCAAGTGGAGAAGGCCTTGGTTCTGACTTCAACGGTTCTGGTCAGACCTTTGCTCCCTGTCTTGGGTGCTCTCGTTGTCATCCCCCTTGACCTGCAGCATGACAGGGAGATGGAGCAGAGGCAGCAAAGAAGAGGACAAACTGCTCACAGAGGGAGGAGGAGGAGGAGGAGGAGGAGAAGGGCTGTCAGCAGGCAGCCTTACCCACCTAGGGTCTTCCGAGAGCAATTCTCTTACCTCAGCCTGAGCCAGAAGCAGTGTCTGAGGCATCTGCGCTTTACAAAGGAGGTGCTCACAGAACTCTGCCACCTCTTACAACCAGACCTGCAGCCTCACACCAGGGCAAGGACAGCGCTGCCAGTGGCTGCGAAGGTGACTGTGGCCCTGAATTTCTTTGCATCGGGATCCTTCCAGGCTGGAGCAGGCGACATCAGTAACATCTCCCAGTTCGCTGTCCACTGCTGCAAAAGAGAGGTGACGGACGCTCTTTATGCCAGGAGAGGGAACTACATTGTCTTCTCTCTGACCAGAGAGAAGCAGGCGGAGCGTGTACATGGCTTTGCCAGGATAGCAGACTTATCCATGATGCAGGGAGCCATCGACTGCATGCACATGGCTTTGTGGGCGCCGCTTCTAAATGCTCAGATGTACCGCAACCGCAAAGGTATCCACTCGCTGAATCTGCGACCATGCTCAGCACATCATGGTGGTGAATGCCCAGTATCCTGGCAGCAGTCATGATGATTTTATTCAGCGCCAGTCCGCTGTTCTTTCTGCTTTTGAGCCCCCAAGACAAACCAGAGGGTGGCTACTGGGCGACAAGGGCTATCCCTTGACCACCTGGCTTATGACTCTGCTCCACAACCCAACCTCATGTGGCCAGCATGTGTACAATGAAAGCTATGCTGCCACACAAAGCTTCATAGAGCAAACCATTGGGGTGCTGAAGCAACGGTTCCGCTGCCTGGACCGCTCTGGAGGAGCCTTGCATTACTCACCAGAGCATGTGTCCCGATTCATGGTGGTCTGCTGTATCCTCCACAACCTGGCCATCATGAGAGCACAGCCGTTGCCACCAGGGATACGGCCACCAGTTCAGGAGCAGGAGGAAACGGAAAAGGAGGAGGATGAAGTGGAAGGAAGGATGCAACCCAGACAGCCCCTTTCTGGCCGGGATATCCAGGATCGAATCATCTGCCTGCAGTACCAGTGAATGCAACCCCAATTTCCCATTCAACATTAGTCCCACACCTTACCTTCCCTCTGTTACTGATCATCACAGCATCCTCTTGGCTACAATGCTGAAATAAAAGCCACCACAAAGCAAACATTCCAATTAAACTTTATCCATCTATCCATCCAATATTACATCAAAAATCAACTAATCACCCTTGCGTATTCCCTTAGTGCCTGTCTTCCATGTGCCTTTGCCTGTCCTAGTGCTTCTACGCAGTGCTACCCCAGTGGCTGCAGCATGGCTGGTGGAAGGTTTCTGACTTTCAGTGGGGGAGACTGCAGATGGTTTTGCAGGACGATCTTGAGGGGCTCTGGGTCTAGTAGGCCTGTTTCAGACTGCACCACCTCGGCATGGGCGGCAGCAGTCTGGGTTGACTGGCTGACAGGCAACGGCAAGCTCACTGGCGGAGTGGCAGTGGTGGGAGGACAAATGCGGTCATCCTGAGAGAGGACAGCAGGGTCGTTCTTCACGGATCCATTGCCACTCCCCTGGGGCGGTGCCTCGTAATCTGCTGGAGTACAGATTGTTGAACTGGGGTGGCACCCTGCAAGCCCCTTTCAACACTGGTAAATGCAACCATGATGGCAGCAGTCTATGCTTACATGACTTCAATCTGAGCTTCCATTGCAGCACTCAGACATTGGGTGGCTTCTGTTTGTGCTGCAATGGCATGATGGTTGGGTCCACAAATGCATGAATGGACCTGCCCACCCGTTCCACGCTGGAAAGGATGGACTCCAAGCTCTGCCCAAAGCCCTGTGCAATGCTAGAGCTGGACTACTCCATGCTCCTTGACATTGCATTCAGGATTTCTGGCAGGCCTGCCAATGCACCAAGCATTTCATTATGCCTACCCATCAGCCTTCTTCTGTAGGTCACCCCATCGTAGTCTTCATCTGAGTCATCTGCAGCAGAACCCGTGCGTGACCTCACCCTCTGGGGTGCTGGCACCTGCGCTACCCTTTCCCCCTGCTCTGGCTGCAGCCCACTCATACTCAGTGTCTCACCATGTGCAGATCTCGTGTCTAACCTGTCCTCGAAAGTACGTGGAGTTTCAGTATCTGAGCTGTTGGCTGGGAGTGTGAAATCCGAGTAATGGTGTTACTTCCTCTTCACTCTCCTCTCCCTCTTCTTGTTCAACCACTGGCTGGGCAGGCTGGATTTCTTGGGTATCTGAAATGAGAAAGGCACAAGTGTAGGGTAGGGTTGTGGTGAGGGGAGGGGAGAAAAGCAAGAGGTGCATGCTTACACCATGTGCAGCGTGTAAATCAGAAGAGATTGTGGGATGAGGGGGAAGTGGGATGTGAGAAGGAGGATAATGTATGAGGATACCGGCATCTTGTATTCTTTCAGCCCTGCCGCTGGCCACGGGCTCAGCCATGCCCCTGCCAAGAATGGCCAGCACCATTTCCTCCATGGGAGTGAGGTCAGGCAGGCGAGTCTGACCCCCTCCGGTTAAGATCTGCTGGCACTGGTTGTACGCCACCTTTTCCTGCAAGAGAAAGGGAAGTGTGTCAGTGAGTGTGGTGTAATGTGTTTGGGTGATGTGCCTGTCATGGTTGAATAGATGACAGTGTGTTCAAGCTGTGAGATGTGTGTGTGAGGCTTGCAGCAGTGGTATGTGTGTGCGGGTGAGGTGAAGCTATTAATATAAGGTGTGTGTCGTGTTTGGTAGAGATTGTTGGTAGGTGAATGATGGGGATGTGATGCATTGAGCAGTGTGTGAGGCTAGTGGTGCAGATGGTGGGCTATGGCATTTGAAGATGAATTCACTGACCTTCATGTGAGGCCATTAAATTTCTTCCTGCACTGAGTCTAGGTCCTCGGGGCTACACTGCTGGCATTTACCATAGTGGCTATCTGCTCCCACTGCACTCTGGTCTGTTACCTGGTCTGTAGAAAGAGGACCTCTCTCCGAGAGTTTACCTCCTGGACCAAGGCCTCCAGTGCTGTATCGGAGAACCTAGCTGCTCTGTTCTGTCATCATAACAACTTTGTTCACTGTCAATCACCTGTGAAGGCAGAAGGCACCTCCCCATTATAAGGTGCAGACTGCCTTTAAGCAGTGCAGGCTAGCTTTAATTGGAGCTAGCATCGCACAAACTTGGACCCCCTGCTGAGCGTTCAGCCACTCAGCAGTGCTGAGCTGATTACTACAATCGTAAATTAGTAGGCAGCGCAAATTTTACGTGCTGCCTGCAGTCCTCCGAACAGGCGCGGGTTGCTATCGCACCACGATCCCCATGCCGATTTTTGGGGGATACCGAATTTCTCGGCCAATATCTGTTTCCAGTAATATATTTTTGCACTTGCACTACCTCATCTTTCCAACAAAGAGTAAAACAGTGCAGAGAATCATCTGTCCCATGTCTCCTTTCCCAAGTCTAGACAGAGGCTTTATTGTGACTGGGCTCATGGGGTTGAGGGAGAAAGCTAAGGTTACTGAGGTTATGAAATGGGCTCATGCCTTTTTTGTGTGGTTGCCTCCAAGTGCAAATGTTACTTTGCTCCAAATGAAAATAGTATTTGTGTCCAAAATGCACAGGATCAAATAAAACTTTAGGTGTCAATATCAAGTGATCAGTAATATAAACCATAACTTAATATTTCAAACACATGTATAGTGCAGTACTCCCACTAGCAAGGAAATATGAGCTTAAAGGCATTAGTTATTTCCAACAGAACCCCTTGCTTCTGTAGACTAAGTGACGTCTGGACTCTCAATGCTACAATAATGATAGAAGAAATCGAATTGAGTATGCATAGTACATTACATTTAAATTGGTGATTCTTGTTTTGTTTTGCTTGTTATTCTGTAAAGAGGTATAAAGGGGGGAATTAAAAATTAAACTGGAGCTATCTGCTGTTGACGGGAAGTGGCTACTTACTCCCTTTCCGCAGAAATATCTACTGAGGACTTGCGTTCTCCTGCAAAGAGTCTGAAAGACTTTTGGACTCTTGCACATAGATTATCACAGAATAGTTTTGCAGATGTATATTTGCATTTTTGAATTAATGATGTTGGACTTCTAATAGGTTTAGGGAGAGGGGCAGGCTCCGTTGAAGTACAAATTACTGTAACAGTATTTCCCAACCAACCGTCCCGGAACTTGTATCCCTGACAGTTGCATTAACACCATATAGAAAAGGCTGGTTGTTGCTGATAATCTGAAATAAAACCGAGAATCCTGGAAATACAGCATTTCATCAGGATTTGAAGGAGAAAAGACAGATTAATATTTCATGAGAACTGCAAGAAACCTTTGAGTTCTAATAAAGGATCTACACCCAAAACATTGCCCACCCCACCACCCCATCTTTTATTCTTTTAGACACTGATCGGTCTGATATGTATTTTCAACATTTTCTGTTTTTGTTTTTGATTTGATTCGAAGGGCATTGTTCAGAGACAAAAATAAAATTTGTCTCTCTCTCTCTGTTTCTGTAGCTACGGGGGAGGAATTTTAACCCTCAAGGACGGGTAGGTTGGGGGTGAGTGGGAGGGAGGTAAAAAAATGTAAAACTCAAACCTGACCCCAACCCGCCCATATCCAACTTTAAGGGGGGGTGGGTCGGGGGGGCGGGCGACCAAACCGCTCTCAGGAGGCGGGTCGGTCAATGAAATCATTTAACGAGGCTCCGGCCTCCATTTGAACAGGATTTTTATTTTGAACCCATGGAGGCCGGGTTTCCCGGGGCTCAGGAATCCCTGCAAGTAAAAGGAAGCGAGAAGGGGCCAGATCCATGAGGTAAGCACTGCTTGTGGGCCAGGAGGAGCAGGAGTGTTTTCCCCCAACCCAATAATCTAACCTCTTTACAGACCCCCCGATCTCCGACTACTCCCACCCCCCCCCCGATCTCTGAGTGCTCACCTTCCCCCCCCACCCCCTGCCGATCTCCGACTCCCAATCTGTCAATCTGGCTGGCAGGCGGGCGAGTGGGCTAGAAACCTGTTGTAAAAGACATCCTGCAGTTACTTTCAGCAGGACATCCGGGAAACCCATACTTCCGGGTTTCTTCACGGCCCGAGTAATTATCGGAACCTATATCTTTGCTTCTCTTCCACCCTTAAATTTCTTGTCCCTCTTGCTCTTTTTTTCTGTTTGTCTTCCATCTTTTTTATGTTTGTCTTCCACTCTTTTAATTTCCTCTCTCCCAATCCTACTGTTAAACAAAGAGACACTTCATTCCCATGTGACAGTCTTTTTCCATATTGCCAATAACCTCTAAGGTTGTCTTTCAGAATAATACTGCTTTAATAAATATTATTCCACTTTACAAGATGGTATTCATTGCATTAAAACAAATACAGAACCCAGCGAAAATTAGAAATAAAATCTATCATTCATGCTCAGTGTTTTGACCAAACCGTATTGTAGGAAGAAATGACATGAAATGATTCAAAATAGACTTTTCATAAAGTGACATCCCCAGAATGGGGATACTTCAATTCTGAAACATCGTTTTCATTCCAGAAAGCTTTGAAACCTGAATTGTTTTTTTATCTAAAAATACATGACTACATTGCTGATCTATTTTAAGAGGACAACTTTTAGCTGCACAGTGAATTATAGCCTTTAATATTCTACTTTTAGCTGTGTGATACCTTAGCATGCTGTGTAACAAAAAGGCTCATGGAGATTAAATAACCATCTACCCTTTGTAATTAATGTTGTAATGTAAAACAGTTCAGGACTACTGCTGCTAATTTATCAGTCTCTGTGTTTTGTGTCGCTTCTAGCCACAAGTAGATTGTTGCGGATACCTCTGATAGTGACAGCTCAGTTCAATTTCAGTTTAACATTGAGATTTCTTTGGGGACAGGTTGAGAACTGGGAGCATATAAGTGGATATGGAGTCTTGGAGATTAGAAGATTGGAGGAAAATTGTGTGGTTCGTGTGGACCACAAGTTGAGAGAACAGGCTGTGCAGCAAACTATGCTGTGCTGGGAAGCAGATGTGGTGACCCAGCATGCAATCGGAACAAGCAGAGTGTTTAGTTGTGCAAATGCAAAAGACAATTGGCCAAGAAAGGGAACAGTGAGGTTCTGTGGGCATACACTCTTTTGTATGCTTTGCTTAAGTTAGGGCTCAGGTGGGTATGGTGGTATGGACAGGGCTGTAAAGTGTCAGGGATGGTGTAGCCAAGGTTGAAGGTGTTTATGAGGCCTGGTGGGATGAGTCAAGCACTAGTTCATCTACAAACTCTGTTGAAGAAGGTGTAGTGCAATTAAAATTTGAATTTTTTTTAAAAGTTGTAACAATTTTGAGTTGTGGATTTCTAATTGCAAATAAAGTGAAATTTTATTTTTTTATACTTTTATGTCAGTTTATTTCAATACAATTTCTGTATTTTATATTTTTGTACATAACAAGTCACTGCATTTCAAAGTAATTCATTGTATATGAAGTACTTAGTTTCTGATAAGTCTTTTTCACCTTTGCTGATCACAAACTCTGATATGGTTTGACCCAGCTTCTTGTTGGTTAGGGTCTTCAGCGGATAATGTGAGTAGAGCATTGTGGGAAGGAAATGTTCTATTGCCCATCTTTCTTTAAGTCAAAATGCACCAGTGGCTTTCCTTTAAGTCACACACACTGAAGTATGCTGTCAGATTTTCCAATAGCATCTGCAGGCAGTTGGCTGTATTTTCCCACTTCTGGACCCCACAGACTGTACTTACGGTCTGGTCTGTGAGTCAGTTTCCCTTCTTCAGCAGAAAATGTTAGCCTTGGGTCAGACATCCTGCTTTCGGCTTCCCTCAGTAACTTTCAGTAACTTTGTCTTAATCTGCTTGATGGCAGTGGTCCGCATGCCAAGAATCGTGGCCACCGTGCTGCATACTCAGCGGAAATATGTCATTTTCTATGTTCCTTCGGGAACAGCTCTCCTCGCAGGGAATCCAGCATTGCTGGCTGGCTATGTGTGCTGGCTGAATTTTGTCAGGCACACACAGCTACCAGGCTGACCTCTCTGCAAACTTCCTGTATGTGTAAGGCATGCTCCAAGTTACTAACACCTTTTTCTTTTTCTTTTTCTGCTAAACTGTTGTCCACATTTTTCTTCAGTCACAACAATGATGTTAGTTCAAATCTAATTCTTCAACTCTAACTAAAAGCAATATCATTTTCAAATTAAATTTGAGGATTTTTCCTTCCTATTGGGGATTGGAATCTTTCCCTGGTTCAATTGCACTGTCTTCCATATAATGTTTACATATTCAGTAAAATAATTGGGCGTACAAACAAAATGGGGTGGGGGGTTCATAATCACCCCTATGTTAACAAATGGAGGGTTATAGATAAACCTGATAGGTCCTGACGTTAACAGAAAATAAAGGCTTACTTTGCTTTCACTGCATTATATTCGAAGAAGCCAAATAAGCAACAAATGTGCTGCGTAATTTCCTGTCTACGGTTAAAGAAATATTGGGGCTCATAATGTGATCTTTGCCATCTGTAGCATTGCCGTGCCAGTTCCCCTCATTATGGACTGTGGGGCCTACAGAGTGCTCTTGCACACAGCACTGTATAAGATGACTTGGTTAGCGCAGCAGATATTTGGAGCCTGCGCACCAGTTGTGTGCTAGACTCACCCATGGCTCAGTTCATTCTCAAATAAAGGGGAGGTCCCTAAAAAGCAATTCACGCACACGGACAGTGTCCTACAAGCTAATCTCCCATGTAAAACAGTTGCTGCAAAGGCGAGGTCCTCACTTCAGAAGAGTTCTTACTCTTAAAGGTACATTGCTGTTTTTGATGTATTTATTTGCAAGTTACAGTGTTTCTGTTTTATTGCTGTTGCTGGGCAAAGAAAGGGCAGGAAACTTCGGGGAGCCTTCCTGAAAGCTTTCTTAAAGATGTACAGCATTGTCATCTGTGCCTGTTTGTCCAGAAAATGGTGTTAGTGTACTGATTACTGAGGAGCTTCGCATATTCTGATAGGCGTACCTCTGTCTTTGAAGTTCTGGAGAGGGAAGAGAAGGCTCAGAGGAGGCATCTCATACATGTGTGTTTGCACTTTAGTCAGTCCATTAGGACCCATCCTCACGTCACCACCTATCTGTACCAGGACAGACAGGCTCTCCTGTCTGTACCAGTCTGAAGATGCATGCACACACAGCCTAAGATTCCCCAAAGAGGCCATAACAGAACAAGCACATTCCTGCAACAGACAGGAGAGCCTGTCCTGGTACATGTAGGTGGTGACATGGGGCTGGGTCCTAATGGACTGACTAAAGTGCAAACACACATGTCTGAGATACCTCATCTGAGCCTTCACTTCCCTCTCCAGAACATGCAAAGGCAGAGGTACGCCTATCAGAATATACAAAGCTCCTCAGTAATCAGTACACTAACACCATTTTCTGGACAAACAGGCACAGATGGCAATGCTGTACATTGGGAACCATTTCTATCAATGGTTGTAACAGTTGCAGCTGCATTGAACTTTTATGCAGCAGGCTCCTACCAAGCAACCACAAGTGACCTTTGCCACATGCCCGAACCTTCCGGGCATACTTTTGTCATGTAAATATTAAAACGGACAGGGGGTAATTTTACCTTAACATGCCAGGCGGGAAACTGATGGATGGGATCACTCGCCGATTTTACACTCCATACTGTTTTACTCTCCATTGAACTCACCTTCCTTTGTCAATGGAAAGTAAAATCGGACGGGGTGTAAAATCTGCGTTTGACCCGATCCCCACAGTTTCCCACTGGGCAGGTTAGGTCAAAGTTACCCCCACCCCCCACTGTTGTTTGCCAAAGCCAGTGAATTGAACAGTTTAGCTTTCAAAAACAGTCTGCAACAGGAAATAACACTTCATTTCTACCATATGGCAGGATTGACCAGAGTGCAGTGCATAATAGACTATGCTTATGTGACCATATGCATCCCTAACCCAATGCTACTCTTTCAGGAACAGAAAGGCCTGCTGCTCTAGGAATATAGCTGTTCTGCAGCCGTAGGAACAAAATTATGCATATGAATGTCATTACCCTGGCAACTCCAATGATTCCTTCATCCAACAGCAGTCAACTGTGCCAGCATTTTTTGAAGGGCCAGGAATGGTTGCTAGGAGACCAGATTATGCACTGCAGCCATAGCTCATAACCCAGGGACAAGAGCTGAAGAGAGGTCAAATGTGGTACACATTTCCACGTGGGTCCTAGAAAAACCCATGATTGGCATTCTCAAGAAGTAATTCAGATGCCTGGAGAGATCAGGGGGAGTGTTACAGTACTGCCTCGCAAGGGTCCCCAAGATTATTACAGCCTGCTGAGTTCTGTATAACTTTGCCCTAAAATGGGAGCATAGCCATGCAACAGGCAGAAGAAGAAAGGCAGCAGTAAGTAGAGGAAGAAGATAAGCATAGTAACGAGACCAAAATCTTATTTATACAAAGATCAGCTGAGATAGCAAGAGTCATCAGCCAGGAATAAATAGACTAAATATTCACTTAAGTGCGCAACAGCCATCTCCACATGTGCTCAGCACCCTTGCCAAATGTAACATTGTCTTCATTGGGCTCATCAAGATGCATGAATTCCACCTAATTTCTCTGCAAGAACCTTAATCTGCATCATACTGAAAGAACCTTCAGGACACATTGCAGTAGCAGTTAACTGTGACTGCCTCGCTTGGCACCTCTGGATATGTCGGGGGCTGTCCTCCTCCACCAAAAACTTGCTGATGTTTCTCCATAATAGAAGTCACTAGTGAATGCAGGGACTAGTGGGTAAATCAAGCTTTCCTCAATTGTCATTGAGCCATTTTGCACAAAATTAATACACTGAACAGCTGTATTAACAAACTTTTCCATATTTATAGCAGTTCTGTGGCTCATTGGTTGCTTGATAAGCTCCAAAGAATCATTATTACAGATGTTCGTTTTTGTTACTACAAATGAGATTGAATTCTCATGAAGCACATGTTTCAAAACCTTAGTCCCCATGATGTTTTAGTGGGCTGTAAATTAACATGAAACTTGACATTTCTCCCATTTTTCAATAAAAGAAGAAACTTAACACCTTTTAACTGCTACAGTGTTTGGTGGTATAAGAAGTAGAAAGGAAGGCATTGGTATTTATAAAGCACATTCTCAGGATGTGCCAAACCAAGTTACAACAAATAAATTAATTTCTGAAGTGCCGTCACTGTTGTTATGTAGGCAGATGGAGTAGCCAATTTTTACGCAGCAAGGTCTCGCAAATAGCAAATGAATGAATTACTAGACATTGGCCCAGATTTTCCTCTGTGCTTACGCCATTGTAATGGCGCATCTATGGTGTTGGAACCCCTGAATGGCGCAAAAGAAAGAGGAAATTGTGGAGTAAGTGAATTATCCAACTCCATATTTTCCTGGGACTTTTGCGCCGCTCTGCCGTTACTCATTGAAAACAGTTGGAAGTAATTTACATAGCTCCGCCCCCTCATTGAAAACAATGCTGATTGCTACTTTCTGCATGAAAGCCAGTTTTCACTCTGGTGCTGGTGGCCTGGTAGCGCCGTGATTTATTGAGTTTATAATGTATTCACTGATTGCTTTTAAATAATGTGCTAAATGTGTTTGCCGATTGGGACTTGTTATTACTGTCCATTTACAGGAGGTATTTCATGCTCCCAGACATCCTAACCTTTGCCATCTGAAGTCTTGGCTTATTAATAAGAACTTTGTTCCAGGCAACATAACTGTTGAGTAGTTGATGGCGTAACTTTTATGGCTTACTTACATTCGATTTTAAAAGAGAATTGGAGGATCCCAATTCTTTCCTAATCCCTGATAGTAGCAAACATTATTGATGGTTTCACAAAATGGCAAATAATGACTGTATGCTTCCAAATGCTGATGACTAGGACCAAGGAACAACTTTGATCTAATTCTTTGCCCAGATTTCGTTCTCAAATAGCTAGTGTAAAAGAATCATTTAGTGTGTCTGATTGCTTGGGTTGGATGGGAACCTCCTTAGCATGACAACTTAATGGGATGTAGAGATCGGGGAAAAAATAGAATTTGGGGAAATGGCATCTGACACACCTGAGAATTTTATTGTTGGCACCAAGGAACTCGCAAATGAGTAGGACCCGGCAACTGAGCCACTAACTGGGAAAAATCCGCTGACAAAGAAGTGAGTTTATTTACAATTTCACGTGTGGTAATGTAGTTTACATCAGAATCTAGGACACAGGACACTAGGAAGAGCATGCCAGGAGCAGCACCAGGCGTACCTAAAAATGAGGTGCCAACCTGGGGAAGCTGCAGCACAGGACTACATGCATGCTAAAAAGCAGAAGCAGCATGCTATAGACAGGGCTAAGCGATCCCACAATCAATGGATCAGATCAAAGCTCTGCAGTCCTGCCACATCCAGTCGTGAATCGTGGTGGACCATTAAACAACTAACGGGGGGAGGAGGCTCCATGAATATCCCCATCCTCAATGATGGTGGAGCCCAGCACGTGAGTGCAAAAGACAAGTCTGAAACGTTTGCAACCATCTTCAGCCAGAAGTGCCGAGTGGATGATCCATATCGGCCTACTCCTGAGGTCCCAACCATCACAGAAGCCAGTCTTGGGCCAATTCGATTCACTCCACGTGATATCAAGAAACGGCTGAGCGCACTGGATACAGCAAAGGCTATGGGCCCCAACAACATTCCGGCTATCGTGCTGAAGACTTGTGCTACGGAACTAGCCGTGCCTCTAGCCAAGCTGTTCCAGTACAGCTACAACACTGGCATCTATCCTACAATGTGGAAAACTGCCCAGGTATGTTCTGTCCACAAAAAGCAGGACAAATCCAACCCGGCCAATTACTGCCCCATCAGTCTACTCTCAATCATCAGCAAAGTGATGGAAGATGTCATCGACAGTGCTATCAAGCGTCACTTACTCATGAAAAACCTGCTCACTGAAGCCCAGTTTGGGTTCCACCAAGACCACTCGGCTCCTGACCTCATTACAGCCTTGGTCCAAACATGGACAAAGGAGCTGAATTCCAGAGGTGAGGTGAGAGTGACTGCCCTTGACATCAAGGCAGCATTTGACTGAGTGTGGCATGAAGGAGCCCTAGTAAAACTGAAGTCAATGGGAATCGGGGGGAAAACACTCCACTGGCTGGAGTCATACCTAGCACAAAGGAAGATAGTTGTGGTGGTTGAAGGTCAATCATCACAGCCCCAGGACATCGCTGCAGGAGTTCCTCAGGGCAGTGTCCTAGGCCCAACCATCTTCAGCTGCTTCATCAATGATCTTCCCTCCAACATAAGGTCAGAAATGGGGATGTTCGCTGATGACTGCACAGTGTTCAGCACCATTCACAACTCCTCAGATAATGAAGCAGTCCATGCCTGCACGCAACAAGACCTGGACGATGTTGAGGCTTGGGCTGATAAGCGGCAGGTAACATTCGCGCCACAGAAGTGCCAGGCAATGACTATCTCCAACAAGCGAGAGTCTAACCACCTCCCCTTGATATTCAACGGCATTACCATCGCTGAATCCCCCACCATGAACATCCTGGGGGTCACCATTGACCAGAAACTTAACTGGACCAGCCACATAAATACTGTGGCAACAAGAGCAGGTCAGAGGCTAGGTATTCTGTGGCGAGTGTCTCATCTCCTGACTCACCAAAGCCTTTCCTCCATGTACAAGGCACAAGTAAGGAGATGGAATACTCTCCACTTGCCTGGATGAGTGCAGCTCCAACAACACTCAAGAAGCTCGACACCATTCAGAACAAAGCAGCCCGCTTGATTGGCACCCCATCCACCACCCTAAACATTCACTCCCTCCACCACCGGCGTACCGTGGCTGCAGTGTGTACCATCTACAAGATGCACTGCAGTAACTCGCCAAGGCTTCTTCGGCAGCACCTCCCAAACCCGCGACTTCTTCCACCTAGAAGGACAGGGGCAGCAGGCACATGGGAACACCACCACCTCCAAGTTCCCCTCCAAGTTCACACACCATCCTGACTTAGAAGTATATCGCCGATCCTTCATTGTCGCTGGGTCAAAACCCTGGAACTCCCTCCCTAACAGCACTGTGGGAGTACCTTCACCACACGGACTGCAGCGGTTCAAGAAGGCGGCTCACCACCACCTTCTCAAGGGCAATTAGGGATCGGCAATAAATGCTGGCCTTGCCAGTGACGCCCACATCCCATAAACGAATTTAAAAAAACAGGGTAGTAGTAATGTAGTAATGTTATTAAGTTTAGCGCTTCATTTATCACCATAACAAAGAAATCACACCATTAGTGGCAGTATCAATACAGTGGCCTTTGGCTGTGCCGCTTCTGGTTTGCCGCTATGCTCGCTGCAGCGCATTCTAATTAGATATGCAGTAACATACGGAATAACTTATCAATGGCAAGATCAGCGTGCTGGATGGCAGAATTTACGGTGTACATCGCCACTCTCACCGTTGGTGGAACATCTGGGCCGATGTGCACAATTGAGGGATTAATGTTGGCCAAGACATCAGGAGAACTTGTATTTTTTTTAATAACGCCATGGGATCTTTTACGCTCACTTGAGCAAGTAGACGGGGCCTCAATTTAACATCCTTTCCAAAAGAGAGCTTTCTCTTAGCACTGCAGTGAAGCATCATCTTAGATTACATGCTGGGTTTGAACCCATGGTTTTCTATTCAGAAACAAGAGGGCTGCCGACTGAGCCGAGCCGACACTTCTGAACTGAGCTAACGCTAATATTAGCACTTGTACTATAAGGAGGTTAATAAATGCATTGCATTTCTTTCAGGAAATAGCTGACTATGGTTAGTTTCTTTCTGGTGCTACATGTAGCAGACAAATGCAGGAGTCTCCAGCAGCCACATTATCTATCCTATAAAACTAGTTAACTAAGGCCAATATTTCCTGTTGGCAGTTTGTGCTCGAGCCTTGATAACATCAGTCAAGGAAAATTTATTTCTCTTTAAATTTGATGACAGTACTAATTAAGCACGACTTGGTCAGATTTCATGCAGGCCACTGGCAATCCCTAAGACCATTGAGGTTTCTATTCAAAGCAGTACGGGCACTATACCCAAGATGTTTTATCCAAATAAATAGATTTTTATTCTGGAAAAGACTTTTTTCACTGAAGAAGAAATGGATTTTTATTCAGATTGATTCATTAGCTCCAGTAGGAATTTCCAAAGTAGTCGTCAGTGCTATTTATATTAGTACTGAAGCCAAAGTATACAATTCATTACTTTTCCTTTGAAGTAAATGAGCAATGGATTTACAATCCACACTTGATTACATAGTAGGCCAAAATACAGAGAGAATGATCCGAGCAAAAATGATAACGACACAAAAAAGACATATAAAACACAGAAAAAGCCCAGTGCACACAGCAACCTCAACAAAAAACACAATCCACAACACATAGAATTACAAAGGGGTTGATTTTCAGTGTGCCGTGAGGCGGGCTTTTAGGCGTGCGGGGGGGCAAAAATCCCGAATTCGGGGGTCCCGACACCATCCCGCTCAAAACCCGCCTCCACGTAAGTTTCAAAGCAGGCGGGTACACGCCCCGCACTGGGACCCGCCGACCCGAGGCGGGAAGGGATTAGTGCCAATTAACTGCCTGATAACAGGTAGTTAACAGGCAGTTTTTAGCCTAATCCCTATTTTGAGGGGTGTCGTGTGGGATTCCCGATGGCTCCAAACCACGCCAGGTTAGAGCAGGTGGGCCGTCGGGTTGAAGGACTTGGAGGGGTCGCGATGTCGGTGTTCAGGTGAGTGATGGGTGCATGAGTGCAAAGGTAAGTGTGTTTGGTGTGTCTAAAGAAGTTTAAATTACCTGTACTTACCTTAACAGCCTTTCTTCCTCTAGGTTTTGGGAGTCCATCACTCAGCCGGCACTGAAAGCAAAATGGCTGCGAGCTGTCAAAAGTGACAGCCTTCAGCTTTCATTGCCGGTGAGAGTTCTAACTGAGTCTGTGTAGAAGGACTCAGGTTAGAAGTCAGACTGCCAGTGTTTGACAGCTTCAAACAACTGTGAAACACTGATATTTCATCTGTCAAGACCTCTTGACAGATGAAATTTCAGTCTGTGACATCACCTGTTGCCGGGTGGCCCTTAATTGGCCTGCTGAGCCTGCTGGGCGGGCTCAACAAGGTCAATCAAGGGAAAATCGCGTGGATTGGCCGGACGCCGATGTAGGCGGGACTAAAACCCGAAAGTTGTAGTCCCGCCTCCTTCCCGACTGCTGAATGAAAATCGATCCCATAGAATCTACAGCACAGAAACAGGCTGTGCTGTCGGTGTTTAAACTCCACATGAGCCTCCTCGAACTCTAATTACCTCTTCCCACCCTGCCCCTTGCTATTTCCTTCTCCTTCAGGTATGAATCAAGCCACCCCTTAAATGCATCAATGATCTCTGCTTCAGCCACTCCACCTAGCGGCGAGTTCCACATTCTCACCACTCTGTGCGTGTAAGGAAATTCCTCCTAAATTCTTTATTTGATCTGGCTGTGTTATATTTATGCCCCTTGTTCTGGACTCTCACACAAGTGGAAACAACTTATGCACATCCACCCTATCGAACCCTGTCACAATTTTTTAAGCTTTTTATCAGGTCTCCAGAGAAAAGAGCCGAGCCTGCTCAATCTTTCCTGATACTGGCATCCGCTGAATTCTGATAACACCCTTGTAAATCTTTCTGCACTTTGTCCAGTGCTTCAATATTCTTTTTGTAGTATGGAGACCAGAACTGTACATAGTATTCCAAGTGTGATCCAACCAAGGTTCTTTACAATGTTAACATTACCTCTATGCTTTTTTATTCTATTCCTCTAGAAATGAGCCCGAGTACTTTGTTTGCACTCTTTATGGCCTTATCAACTTGTGTAACTACTTTTAGTGATTTATGTATCTGTATTCCCCAAAGTCTTTGCTCCTCTATCAGCTTTAGTACCTTACCTTTCAAGGAATACGTGGCCTCCTTATTTCTCCTCCCAAAATGAACCACACTTCGCTATATTGAATTTCATTTGCCATTTATCCGCCTACTCTACAAGCCTGTTTATGTCTTCCTATATTTTGGTGCAGTCCTCCAAATTATTAGCTATACCCCGCAATTTGATATCATCTGCATATTTTGCCACCATACCTCCAATTCTTGAGTCCAAATTATTTATGTATATGGTGAACAACAGTGGTCCCAGCACAGATCCCTGTGGGACACATTTCCCACTTTCTGCCAGTTTGAGCAACTTCTCTTAACTCCTACTCACTGTTTTCTGTTATTTAACCATCTTTCAATCCATTCTGCCACCTGGCCCCTGACTCCACTTTTGTCATGAGTCTCTTATATGCCACTTTATCAAAGACCTTTTAAAAGTCCATGAATACCAAATCCACTGCATCGCCCTTGTCTACTCTTTCTGTTACTTCTTCAAACAATTCAGTAATGTTGGTTAAACATTACCTTCTTTTTACAAATCCATGCAGACTATTTTTTAATTATATTCACTGTCTCGAGATGTTTTGTTATCTGATCTTTTAGCAAAGATTCTAGTATCTTTCCCAGCACCGACGTTAAGCTAACTGGTCTACAGTTCCCTGGATTGGTTCTATCTCCCTTTTTGAAGATAGGAATTACATTTGTTGTTCGCCAATCCTCTGGCACTATTCCTTTTTCGATTGAAGTTTATATATGGATACTAGTGCCTCTGTTATTTCCTTCCTAGTTTCTTTGAGTATCCACCAAACCTCCTAAACTGCAGAGAGCTTCAACAAAAAATACAGTACAGGAAACTCATATTATCCGGCACCAATGGGACCGGCGTGGTGCCGGTTTATCAAAAAGTCCGGATTACAGAGAGGTATAGTTTAAAAGGTACGAGAGCTCCGTATACAGCAACAAATCCAGGCTTCCCTGCTTTGCAACATGTGCAGGAACTCCGGCCACAGACCAAGCATCCCTGTTGCTTAGCAACAAGTGCACGAACCCCAGTTACACAGCCACAGATCCAGGAACTGCCACTAATATGAAGTAAAACTTACCTGAAACTACTCCTGAATTTTGCCGGTTAACAGAGATTGCCGGTTATTGAGGTGCCGGTTAAAAGAGAGTTATCTCTCTGAACTAGAGAACAGAATTGACTGCTAGAACTAGATTGATATTTCATGTTCTCACAAATATTATATTTAATTCTGCCACTTTTTTAGTTTTCAACCAAGTGATGCTTGTAAACCAGTGAAATAAATGATTTGAGTATCTACTTAATCACCTTGTCAGTATCTCATAAGCATTGAACGAGTTGATAAAATTGTTTTTTGTGCGCGATCAGAAGACAGTAGAATTATTGCCAACTACAGTAGATGACCATGAATTGAAAAATTAGCTCAATGGCCAAGGCAATTGACATCTCAATGTGTTCACCGAGCTAAGAACAAAGCGACTGACACCTGTTAAAACATTAAACAGGCAGCACAGAGACGTAAGACAGGACACATTATGTTGAAATGAATAGGAAATTGCTCAGTGATTTGGAATTCCACCAGTATCATAAGTGTAGTTCATTCTGTGCAATGGAATCATGTTTAAACCAACATACATTCAGACAGGAACCAATCATTCTTTAACAATCGCATTACTGCCCAAAAAACAAGCAAAGAGTTTTGACATCAAAAAGTAAGGAACGTGGACATTACCAAAAAGAAAATCACATAAACTGAGCAATAATGAGTTCAGGGAGACAAGCGGCACTTTCTGTGGTAAATTGTTGTATAAAATTGAGTGATCAGTTATTTCTGTAATTTAGATAAAGATTAGTGCTTTTTTAATTAACTTTGCTGGGGTAGTTCTATAGTTTTACTGTTCACAAAACCATACCTCTCAATCTCTGAATCAGCCAAACAGGAATGCAATCCACAAGCATTGGGCACAAATGATCAAAATTAAGCACACTTCTAGTACCACAAACTGTTGCAGTGGAAACCAGCATCACTTACACAGATTATCTAGTCATTATCACATTGTTGTTTGTGGGAGCTTGCTGTGCACAAATTGGCTGCCATGTTTCCTGCACTACAACAGTGACTACACTTCAAAAGTACTTCATTGGTCATAGCGTTTTGGGATGTCCTGTGGTTGTGAAAGGCAGTATATAAATTCAAGTCTTTCATTTCTTTCTTCATGGGCACAAACCTAACACCAAAATTGCAGTATAAAATAAGCAAGTGCATATCGGTACAAACTTAGTGAAGCCCCTGCAGCTGGTGGGCCTTAGCTGAAGCTTAAAAGCAGCTGGTGTGAAACCCCGCCAAAAGAATTGAGCTCCTGTAGTTCAGAAAAAATTCTGGTAATATCACTGTTCACATTTTAATAATTAAGAAAGTTGCTTATCACTTACAAATATAGAGAAAGCGTGTGACTGTGGAACCTGGAATTAGCAGCTAAGTCCATGCAAAGTGCAACAAGCATTTTTTGAGCCAATAGATTTGGGTGGTTGAGACATTCCAAGGTCCTCAAGTTATACACAAAGACATGTGCTACTCACTCACACACACAGGTGTGAACCTTAAATACAAGCAGTAGATATCAGATCTCTGGCATTCCTCTCTTGTAGTGAAGGGATACAGAAAACAGCATTCAGCATGTGTAGGTCATCTTGTTCCTTTGTGCATATGTTTGCCATAGGTACATCTAAGCACAAAATAGTTTGAATTAGAGCTCATTTAAGCATTTGAGAGTACGCTTGAAACAGACAAATTTGGCTGGCTCCAGTTTTCAACTTAATTTCGCAGTAATCTCTAATATTGGTGTGGTTGACTTTCCACAGCTGAGGCAGAAGGTATCTGATACTTGTGTGTGAATTTATATTAAGGAATAGTATGAGCACCAATTAAAAGTTTATATACATAATTCTGGTTACCATATCAGGAGGAGTATTTGTCTGCTGATCTTTGTTCAAGTAAGACAAAGGGCTGGATTTTGCCAGGCCCGAGGAGGCGGGAATGGAGGCGTGTGGGGTGTTAAAATTGCAAAAAGTGGCAGGCGGGCCCGACCCCACCTCCATCCCGCCTCCAAGCAATTTTCCCAAATGCGTGGTTTCTGATCCCGTCTCCGTCCCGCCTCCAAGAGGCGGGATAGGCCCTTAAGGCCCTTAACAACCACTAAATTGCCTCTATAATCCCATTTTGAGAGGCCGTTCCGATTTTAACACGTTTCCCACGTGATTCACGTCTCCTCTGAAACATGATGGTGAAACCTAGCGGGAGCACAATTGGATTGCTGACTATCAGCTGCAGCTCCACCGTTAAATAGGAGATTTGATCAGTCATCATTTACAGGTGGCAGGACTTTGTTGTCTCCGGTCTGGGGGAACTTTTAGCTGGCATAACCATAGCTGTGGAAGTTTGGAGCCTGACACCCATCTCCAGTGTGACCTCCTGGGAAACCCCTCTCTCCACCTTGACTGAGCGCTTTCTCAACTGAGGCATCTACCAGAAGCATGGGAACCATTTATTTCCTTTCCTCCTGGACATCAGATGAGGATGAAGACCAGCCGTGGCAGCAGCAAAACCATGAACAACAGCAGCACCAACAGCAGCAACAACAATAGGAGCGCCAAGCTGCTGCTCACCCACCTGAAGCTGCACAGGCCAGAAGGCGCCAGCCCATGGAAGCCCGTCGGCGCAGGAGATACCCCCCAAACAGGGTCTACAGACAGAGGATCAGCTACCTCAACATGACTGAGCAGCAGTGCCAAAGGTAGTGGGTGACATCCGCGCAATGGTGCAGCAAGACTTGGAGCCCAGAGGAGCAGGTGGACACCCCTTACCAGTGGCCGTCAAAGTCACCACCACACTCAACTTTTTTGCTTCAGGCTAATTCCAGGGATCAGCAGCAGACATCAGCGGCATCTCCCAGGCGGCCGCACACGCTTGCATCACGCAGGTAACCGATGCCCTCTTTGCCATCGCGCACAAGCACAAGGATCAAGCAAGTGTCACGGCGCGTGCGATTGGATTAGCTAATCTGGCAGGCTTTCCAAAGGTGCAGGGCTTCTTTGACTGCACACATGTGACCCTTCAGGCACCCCATTGTAATCCAGGTATTTTTGTCAACTGCAAGGGCTTCCACTCCCTCAACGTGCAGCTAGTGTGTGACCACAAGAAGGAAATTTTGCATGTTTGTGCCAAGTACCCTGGCAGTTGCCATGACTCCTTCATACTGCGCCAGTTTAGTGTGCCTCCGCTCTTCAGTTCGCCAGACCAACTTAACGGATGACTACTTGGAGACAAGGGCTAGCCCCTGAAGACGTGGCTAATGACGCCATTGAGGAGCCCATCCAACGAAGCTGAGGAGAGCTACAACTACAGCCACATTTCCACCAGATCCATAATCGAGCAAACCATCGGCATGCTGAAGATGTGCTTCAGATGCCTGGATAGATCAGGTGGAGCCCTGCAGTACTCAGCAGCCAGGGTCTCCAGAATCGTCATGGTTTGCTGTGCACTTCACAAGATGGCACAGCGTCATGGCTTGCAGATTCCTGAGGACCAAGTGGCTCCTCACATCATCATCTGAGGAGGGTGAGGAGAGCGAAAACGAACATCTTGCAGAGGCCCATCAACCAGCGGCAGCAGTACGCGAGAACATTGCTGCCCGGGATGCAAGGAACGCACTCATCCTGGCCAGATTTGCGTGGCCTAGTCAATCAAGCACTTTTGCTTCGCAGCTTCTTACCTGAGCATCTACAATGGCCAAGAACCAGAGGATTCCTAGCACTCTGACCACCATACTGACAATTGCAAGTAATCCTAAGCCCTCAATGTGGAAGTCCCATTTGCGAAATGACACACGCCACAACTGCAACTGTTGCCATCAGAATTTTTATTTACAATAACCAACTGATGGCATTTTACAAATAAACACAACATTTCACCCAAGTGACTACCCTTGTGATTATTTGTGCAGTATCTTTCTCTTACGCGTGCACCTATGTGGTGCTTCCCCTGTGGCTTCAGCAGATGTGGAGGCCCCTTGCTCACTTTCTTGCTGCTCCTGTCTCGACACCTTTGGCGGGCGTCCTCTGGGGTTACGAACCTGTGAGGGCTCGGCAACAGTCTGCTGCTCCTGCGGCTGTGCAGGGGTTGAGACGCCGATCTCAGTTGGGTGGGGACTCTGGTGGGGCTCTGACCGAGGGCTCTGCAGTGACATGGTCGTGTGAGCGCTTGGAGAGGAGTCCCCACTTCCTTGTTCTCTGCCACCAACATCCCTCTCATGGGTCAGGTCCATCCCAGCGCTTGCAAGTGGCTTGAGAGCACCTTGCTGCACATCAGGGGGACCATGGGGACCCGTATCTGCACTGGCAGTCCTACTCAGAAGGACTTCCATGAATGTCTGGTTTCTCTGTTCAATAGCTGACCATTGCTCCTCCAGAGATGTCAGTCTATTCTGAACACTCACCATGTTTTCGACACTCTGGCGACTTTGCTCCTCCATGGCCATAGCCATCCTCTCGTCTACTGTAGCCATCCTTTCCACAGAGGTTGCCATCCTTTCCGTGGTGCTGCGTTCATGCGCCAATGACTCCACAAAGGCTCTGCTCATGTTCGCGATGGACTCCTCCATTCGCTCCACACTCGCAGCGACCCTGGAGTCAAAACCTGCCAGAGACTCCTGCACCTGTTCCTGGAGTTCCAGCACCGCTGTTCTTCTGGATGGACCCAGAGGCAGAGGATCGACATGCAGCTGAGCCGAGCTGGGAGAGTCCTGCACCCTCCGACTAGGACTCTCCACTGCTGTCCCTGTCTCCACAATTTGCTGATTCTCACTTGTGAGCTGTGATACACCAGGTGACAACACTACTCTATCTCGCGATGGTCCCACCGAGGTGTGAGTGTCTGCGCTGGTGCTGGGTTGGCTGAATTCTGCTGACGCTGCGCCCTCAGAGGTTGCAGCTTCCTCTGAAGAGTCTGGAGGCTCAGGCTGTTCCTCCTGGATAGTGGGGACGGGTGCTTGCGATAGTCCTGTGGGGGAGTAAAGGAAAGAGTCAGAGATGTGAGGCCAAGGTTACATGCACATTGCATATTGCAGATGATCATAAGTCCATCTGTTAGAGCTTCAGAATCATTATCAGCGACTCATGCAATGTCAATGAGAGAGATGAAAAACTATTCTGTCACCAGCTTTCTCTGATTCACCCATCTGTCTGTCCCCCACTTGCGCATCGTCCTCGAGTCCCACTGTCTCCAGGGCCGCCTCCTCCCAAGGGGTGAGGTGGGCTACTGAGGGTGGCCTTCCTCCTGTCCTCGCACTTTCCCTCTTATTGTGAGCTCTCTTTTCCTGCAGTGAGGGAGACAAGTGGAGTTTGAAGTGAGAATGAAGGAGTGAGTGTAGAGAATCCATAGCACATATGCTTAGAAGGAGACAAAGATGGAGTGAGTTGGCAAGACCAAGGGCCCTCCCTGTGTTTTGTAAGTTGTTTTCATAGCATCACCGTGATAGGGAGTGTGAGGGCTGCATAGTTGAATAGTTAGGTGAATGTGACCATAGAGTGAGAGGGACTGGGTAAGGGTGCAGGGATGTCAGTGTCAAGTGGGATGTGGAGGAAGAGATTGCTAAAGCTGAGTGCTGGTGAGGAGATGCAATGGGGATCAGATTGAGGGTGATGGCAAAGTCATACTCACTTTTCCAGTGCGCTGAAGGTCATGAAACCTCTTCCTGCACTGAAGCCAGATTCTGCGGATGAGGGACAACGAGTTCACCTCCTGGGCCACCTGGACCCACACAGCCTTCGTTTGCTGGGGAGGTTTCTTCCTCCCTGAAGAAGGGAAGAGCACCTCCTTACTAGCTCTTGCTCCCTCCACCAAAACTTGCAGGGCGACGTCATCAAATCTGGGAGCAGACTTAGGTCTCCCGCTGCTCATTCTGCCTCCAGGTCTCTCTCACTGCAAAGGCCAAAAGGTTGGCAGTCTGTAGAAGAAGCAAGGCTTCTTGCAGACCTTAAGTGCAGCAGCAATGATGACATCATTGGAGGCGAGTTTCAGACTGAAAAAACTAATTGGGCCATGGGTTCCCACATGCTGGAACTCAATTGCCCAATTATGTGAAAATCACATCAATCTCCCACATCAATTTGGAATCGGGTGGATAACACGAAAAGCAGATGGCGCGACCCCAGCCTGCCCCAATGACTAAATCCAGCCCAAAATATTTACCAAAACATAAAAAAAACCACAGCTATCTGCTGACTTTGCATTCTCCACATGCTTTCATGATACTCAGAGTAGAGGTTACCAGTTGCAAACTGCAGTTCAGACACAAATCTCCTGGGACTGTACGTCAACTGCCAGTAATTTAATTCACTTGTGACCCTAGAAAGTTAAGCACATGTATCTCATCGTAGTAGTTCCTAAGAAAGAGATAGTGGTCCCCTATTTGACCTTCCTAAACAATTTAAATGAAGTGTTTCCTCACGGCCTGGAGTGTGTTCAAATGGATAACATTGAAGAGTTCTTTGAATTAGGCTTGCTTTTGTTTCACTGCATAAAATCCAAATCTGTTCTCAAATTGTATTGTAAAATGTGGAAACAATTTTAGTAAAAATGTTATTATTCCATTGCAATATGCAATGTTTCACAGCAAACACCAGGGCTTAGGAATTGGGCTACGTCGTGCCTGTTTTCCAGGCGCTCGCGGCCTTCTGATGCCCCAAAATAACAGGCAGGAAGCCTGCCATATTGGTAGAGGAAATAGCACTCGCATCAGGAGTGCATGGCGGCAACATTCTAAGTTTTTTTTTAAATGTAGGCAGATGAGGATCCTGCGTTTCATAGAGAACCTAGTTTCCATTTTGGACCACACCAGTGCTTCACCCGCCACCTGCTGACCTCGCTCAGCACAATGTGGCACTAACTGGCATGAAGGCCGCCTCGCCGGCACTATTTAAATAGATCATGCAGTATTTACAGGCTAGTTGCTGGTTTACTATTTCTGGCTACTGTTTGACTTCCAGGAATGTTTTGCTGAGTCCCAGCACTCTTGAAAATTCACTTTGCCTGCACACAGAGAGGGTTTGCTGCTTTTGCCGCACAAATTGTCTGGCTGCAGACATGGGTGGTCTGGTAGGGTTGCGTTTGAGAATAGAGGATGATTAGGAGCAGCAAAGAATACACCATGGAGCAGGAGCAGGAGAAGCTGCCAGAAGAGGGAGGAGGAGGAGGAGGAAGAGGGCACTGCACAAGGGGCCGTATGCACAGAGGGTTTTCAGGGAGAACATCTCCGAGATCAACTTGAATCAGGAGCAATGTATGAGGCACCTTCGCTTTATCAAGCTATCTCATCAAGTTACCAAGCTATCTCATTTGCTTCAGCCTCAACTACAGCCTCAAACCAGGGCAAGGACATCACTGCCTGTGGCTGTCAAGATCACCGTCGCCCTCACCTTTCATGCCATGGGCTCCTTTCGGACTGCAACAGGTGATATCATCAAGATCTCGCAATTCACAATGCACCAGCGTATCAGGGAGGTCACCGAGGCTTTCTACATTTGCATTTCCTTCCTGAAATATTTATCAATTGAAAAGGATTCCACTGCCTCAACATACAACAGGTTTGTAACCACAAACAACGCATCATGAAGTTCAGTGCCCGCTATCCAGGCAGCTGTCACTACTCTTTCATTTTGCACCAGTCCTCTGTGCCGCCTTTATTCCAATCAGGCTGCCAAGTTGCAGGCTGACTATTGGACGACAAGCAGTTTCCCCTCCGGACAGGGCTCACGACTCCAGTTAGGAACCTGCTCACAGCTGCAAAGCACGCCCTTGACGAGAGCTTTGCTGCCACAAGGAACATCATCGAGCAAACATTTGGCAAGCAACCCTCCCACTGCCTGGACCGTTCCAGAGGAGCTTTGCAGTACACCCCTGAGTGAGTATCCAGATTTATGGCTGTGTGCTGCATACTCGACAAGTTCACCATCATGAGGAACCAGCCCTTACCACTAGCTGAGAACCAGCAAGTACAGGAGGAGGAGGAGGAGAGGCAGCAATCATCAGACCCGCTAGTTGTCCGAGCTCTGAGACCAGCTCTTCGAGGAGTGCTTCAACTAAGGCCTCCTTCCCGTTCCCCATTCACCAGCAGTCACACAATCCTTACCTCTTCTTACAACTATCATCCGATTGCCTTCCTTCACTCCACACTTATTGGTCTTGCCCTCACTTCACTACAAAAACAAATACTAACACCAAATCCAGATCTAAAGACAAATTTATCATACAAATCATGGCATAATTTACAAAACAAGTTACTATTCGCTCTTGTGCATGCCCCTAGTGTTTGTCTTGTGTGTTCCTTACCCCCGCCCCCCCCCCCGCCACCCCTCTTCCAGTGCTCCTATGAGGTTTTTCCCCAGTGGCTATAGCTTGGGAGATTTGGGGGTGGAAGGCCGCTGAGCTTCCATTGAGAACGCTTCAGATGGCGGCTCACTCCTTCCTTCAGCCATTTCCATTACTAATAGTTGCAGAACAGGTCTTGTAGCCAGAATCCACCTCCCCTTTAAGAGGTGCTAGCTACCTTTAAGAAGCCTCCTGGCCTCCAAATATTGGGCATCCCCCCGAGAGGTGTGCAGCCAATGAACAGCGCAGGTAGCTCTGGCTGCACATATGAATAATTATAATAAGCAGGCGGCACAGATTTTACGTGCTGCCTGCATGGGCCTCAAGTGGCACTGGTAGTCCACACACCAGCCCCCACGCACACGTTTTCACGCGCGATTCAATCTTTTGGCCCAGCACATATTAGTTATCTGAGGAAGTGTCGCATAGTGGTTATGTTACTGGGCTAGTGATCCAGAGGCCTGGACTAATGATCCGGAGATGTATGTTCAAATCCCACCGCAGCAGCTGGAGAAGTTAAATTCAGTTAATTAAATAAATCTAGAATAAAAGCTAGTGTCGGTAATGGTAACCATGAAACTACCGGATTGTCGTAAAAACCCACCTGGTTCACTAATGTCCTTTAGGGAAGGAAATCTGGTCTGGCCTATATGTGACTCCAGACCCACAGCAATGTGGTTGACTCTTAACTGCCCTCAGAAAAGTGGAGTTGGAGTTGAGGCCAAGATCAGATCAGCCATGATCTTATTGAATGGCGGAGCAGGCTCGAAGGGCCGAATAGCCGATTCCTGCTCCTGTTTCTTATGTTCTTATGAAATGGCCTAGCAAGCCACTCAGTTGTAACAAACCGCTACAAAAACAATAATACCTTCACCACATGGACTGCAGCGGTTCAAGAAGGCAGCTCACCACCACCTTCTCAAGGGCAACTCGTGATGGGCAATAAATGCTGGCCTTGCCAGTGACACCCACATCCCATGAATGAATAATAACAAAACATGAACCTATCTTCCTTTTTAAATTGCTGCCCGACCGGCTCTGTTTTTATTTGACCTTTTTGTTGTTATTTACTTATAGGAAATAATCAAAATGTTGACTTAATAGAAATCATCAAAACACCAAAAGTTGAAAGTCAAATACCATTTTACTATTGAAGTCCTGCATTATTTCAGTACTTATGTGGTATCCATAGTTAACACTTTAACCTGTTTCATTAAAGTAGCAAAAAACAAAGAAACATATCCTAAATAGTGAATATTGCAGATATGTAAACCACAAATTAAACGGTGGTTTACAACAAATATCAACTAAATAGAAGAAATAAAACAGAAGTTAGCAGTTGCTTATCATCCAGTCCAGATGTGTCTTATTAGTGGGCTTAGTAATGTGTCTGGGCACTAAAATTAGATTTACTTTAAAACACAACTCTTACATACTTTCATGGAAAAATTATGAGAAAATCCTGAAACATGACAATCCCTTTCAATATAATTCAATTGTAAGAGAATTAAGACAGCTTTTCATAGAATGTAACTTTTACATTTCAACATTAATCACCAGAAAAAAAAATCATACTGGGCTGAGATCCAGTTAATCAATTAATGGCCATGAGTTTTGTTAATTTTCAGAATAATTGCAATACCATGTACCAAACGTGTTTCAGTCATCGGAAACCAGGATTGACCTTGCAGTTTTCTGCTTGTACTGTTCAAAAGTGTCAGTGTTGCTAAGTAAGGTCCTTCACTGGAATATAGAAACATAGGGCGCGATCTTGCCAGCCCTAGGGAAGTGGGTTTGGAGGCGGGACTGCCAGGAAAATGGCAGAATTTGGGGGGGGGGAGCCCAACCAGCCCCCAACCCACCTCCGTGCCATCTTGCCAGGAGGCGGGTAGCTGACCCGCGCCGGGTCCCGTCGTCTTGGAGATGGGAAGGGGATCACAGCCACTTAACTGCCTGTTAACAGGTAGTTAACAGGCAGATAAGAGGATTATCCCCATTTTGCCCACAAAAGTGCGGGCTTCCCGAAGGCTCCGAACCCCGCCAGGGTCACCGAGGCGAGTAGTGGGTCGGAGGGGTGCAAAAGTGCGCTGTGAAGGTAAGTGATGGGTGCAAGTGTGGAGAGGTGAGTATGTGAGGTAAGTGGAAAGTGTTAGAAAAAGTGTACTTACCTTTGTTTCTTCCTGCAGGCTTCAAGAGTTGGGTATACGGAGAGTCTCACACCTCCACGGCAGAGATGACAGATGGCCGTTGGATTCTCCAATGCAGCAACCATTTAATTTCTACAAAAGAAAGAGATTTGATGAGGTCTTGAATTCAAGACCTCATCAAACTACAGAGAATGTCAGTGTTTGACAGCTTCACAGAACTGTCAAACAATGACAATTCATTTGTCACAAATTTTTGACAGATGAAACGTCATACGTTGACGTTCTCTGTAACCGGCTTTCCCTTAATTGGCCTGCTAAGCCCGCTGGGCGGGCTTAACAAGGTCAATCAAGGGAAAATAGCGTGGGTTGGCCAGAGGTTGATGGAGGCGGGACTGAAACCCGACAAGTGGGAGTCCCGCCTCCAAAAGCTCCCCATTGGCAAATTCCAGCCCATCGTTTTATCTCATATCAGTATCTCTTAGAATAATCAAAGCACCTGAGAAAATTAAGATTTATGTTGATTTCTTTCACTGATTGCTGATTGTATCATTGAAGGAACTAGCAAAGGAAAAAGGTTGAATTATTTATATAGATATGTATTTATATATTTATAAACACACAGATCCCAGGATTACTGACTGTGGATATTATCCACTCCCTCACACTGCTATGCTCAGTGACTACTACAGACTGATTCCCTGACTGATAGCATCAGCGCTCACTGTTCTAACAAAAACCTCAAAAGAAATAGGAAGAGTAAACCACAGGATGGTGAACTTAATCATAATTCTCTGTAACTGATTCTTCTCTTTAACCTAGCACAAATATTTATAAAGCTAGCCCCGGCAATTTTCAGGTTATTTTTCTTCCGTTCTGTCTTATTATATACTGCATTATTTTTCTAAAAATTATTGTGTGACCAAAGAATGTTCCCCACCGGTGGCTCAGAGGAAGACTCCACTCTATGAATTGGTACCAAACCATAGAGATCAGGAAAGTCCTGATCTGTGGTGAGCTAGCTGATCTGAGCTATGGCAGAAATGGGATCACCACAATTGGTCTGAGCATTTTGTGGCGAGGAAGGGGAAAATTCCGACTTCTGATCAGTATCCACCGCTAAAAGTGTATGCTTATGGATGACGAATGAGGATAAAATTGGGCCTAATGGTTAAATAGCCTCCCATCACTTGGGTGAGATACCAGAAATTCATTGCTGACTATGAAATCATACTCCAACATGAGTCACTGCCTTCAGAAAAATAGGCTAAGGGAGGAGAAAACAAAATAAAGTGTGGTATTTCAGAATAAAGAATCCTAATCTTCAAGTGAGATTTGAAGGAATGTCTCCCTCTATCTATGTAGGAAGATGATTAAATGAAATTCCCACACTATGAGGGAAAAATTGGGTATAGCCCATTTTAGGGTGCTAACCTCGCCGGGGCCCTAACTTTAGCTCCCTGAAAAAGTTAGCACCCGACGGCGTAAATTCAGTGGTAGCGCCCCAAGAAGGAGGTGGAGCGCTTACTGGAAATGTTCCCACCTCCTCCTTGGGGCACTACTACTCAATGTCGTGGCACTACGTGCAACCGCGTCATTGCAAGCCTCCTCCCCTGATTAAAGGGGAGGGGCCTAGCACTGCGCGCACCGGGGCCCTGCCGGACCACCGGGGAGCGGGGTGCCATGGAAACAGCCCAGCACTCGAGAGGAGTGCCGGGCTGAATGATCGCGGCCGGCACCCCGCATACAAATCTGAAAGGGGGCAGGTGCTGACAGTCGGCCAAAATAAAAATGGCCGCCCGATACCTGCCCTTTAAATTGCGCCGCATCCTGCTACAAAACCACTCCCTGATCCTGTCGCACATAGGTCAGGGGGCGCAAGGGAAGTTTGCGGGAGGCGTTAGCGGTGCTGTGCCCGAGCGCTACGGCATTTGCGCCCCGTTAGCGCCCCGGGGGCGCTAATGAGAGGCGCAAAGCAACCCAATTTCTAGCCCACACTCTATCAGTCTGTACCTGTAACTTAACACTTTACTGTAACACTTTTTCTGCGGAGATGTACTTCGAATGAAAATCTCAGTAATTAGCCTCATTGCTAACTAGTGGATTTAGTCAATTTAATTTGTATCAAGGCAGACCTTGCAATGCTGGTTTTGGGAGAGGGGCACTATACCAATGTCCTGGTGTTGCTCTCTCCCATTTACATTTTCACCAGATACCATTCTCCCTCAGACACCAGATAGAAGCAGACTCAGGGAATACACCAACACGTCACAAGACTCACTTTTCATGGGTCTCCGCTACTGACAGAACAAGGTTGGGTCATTTATATTTCAAAGTGCAGTAAGAGAACGTGCATCCTCTACAATTTTATAATGTTAACGTGCCTTTAGCTTCATTAAAGAGTCTTCAGACAGTTCTGTTGTTGGAATACCACAAATAGCTTTCTGCAGAATCTCGATTGTGCACTGCTATGTTGGTTGTTGCAGTAAATCGGCACTGGAGCAGATTTTACATCTGATGTACTGAAACTGTTTTAAGTGTATGGGATGTTTTAGTTCTTACTTTCCTAAAAGCTAAAGCATTAAATCAATATTTGTAACATCAGATGAGATCGGTATCTAACAGCGTCAGCAAATCTGTTATGTAAAGTAATCTTTACCTTCATAATCTTGCTCCTTGAAAACGTAGAACTCTAGAAAGATTTTTTAAAAATTTGAGATTCAAATGTAGTGATGATGTATGTAATGATTTCTGGCACAGCCTGAAAGGTATCCTGTTCCCAAGTACAACATTCTCCTGGTGTAATGGTGTGTGAAAGATTAACATAATGAATGGCATCAGCTGTTCATATTCTCTTTATTTAACTCTCAGACAGCTCTTCTGTACAAATCAAGGCGATAATCTTTACATTTGTTACGTATGTCACAAAGTTCTACCAGACTAAATATTTGCAATAGAGACACACCACAGATCAAAAGCTGGGGAAAAGCAATGTGTGTGTATTTTGGTAATTATACTCGTTTGTTCTAATACATTTTGTCACATTCATAACCTACTTGGCAATTACCTCAAAGTTTAAATCTGGCAAATGTTTCTCAACACCTAAGACATTCTGTATTATTATAGACGACACTTTTACAGCTAAAATTAGAATGGCATCCTCATCATCATCATCAAAGAGTGGAAAGGGTTGGAGGAGTGAAGACGATTGATAGGCAGAAGGAACAGAGTGTGTGTGTAAGAGCAAGCCAGCCCTGGGAAACACCTATGTTAGTGCAAAAAGAATCAAAATGAGTGTGGACCCAACCATGATGCAATGTCTGATGGCCGATGTCTCAGCTTCCATTGCAGCACAAGCTGAAGCCTCCCAACATCTGGGTGCTGCAGTGGAAGCTCAGACTTCTCTCATGCAGGCTCAGCTTGCTGCCACACAGACTCAATCTGCTGCCATTGTGGCTGGGTTTACCAGTGTGAAAAGGGGCTTGCTGGGTGTCATAGCAGTCCAGCAATCTGTCCTCCAACAGATGGCTAGGATTGTTGAGGCGCCGCCCTGGGGGAGTGGCAGTGGCTCCGTGGAGCACAAACCTGCTGTCCTCTCTCAGGAAGACAGCATTCGTCCTCCCACCACTGCCACTCCAACAGTGCCCTTGCTGTTGCCTGTCAGCCAGCTAGCCCATTCTGCTGCCGCCAATGCCGAGATGGTGCAGTCCGCAGCCAGGCCTTCTAGGCCCAGAATTGCTCGAGGTCGTCCTGCAAGTCCACCTGCAGTCTCCCCCACTGAGAGTCAGCAGCCTTCCACTAGCCATGCTGCAACCATTGGGGTAGCACTTCGTAGGAGCACTAGGACAGGCAAAGGCACACAGAAGACCGGCACCAAGGGAATACACAAGGGTGATTAGTTGACATTGTTATGTAATACTGGATGGACTGATAGTTAAAGTTGGATTGGAATGTTTCTTTTGCGGTGGCTTTTATTTTGGCATTGTGGCCAAGAGGACACTGTGATGGTCAATAACAGAGGGAAGGGAAGGTGTGTGTCTGTTGTTGAATGGGGAATTGGGACTGCGTTCACTGGTACTGCAGTCAGCTGAGTCAATCACGGACAGCCCAGGCAGAAAGGGATGTCTGGATTGTCCCCTCTCTTCCGCTTCCTCCTCTTCTGCTTCCTCCTCTTCCACTTCCTCCCCCTCCTCCTCCTCCTCCTTAGCTGGTCACCGTATGTCTGGTGGCAATGGCTGTGCCATCGTGATGGCGAGGTTGTAGAGCATGCAGCAGACCACGACGAATCTTGAGACGCGTTCTTGGTATATACTGCAGGGCTCCTCCAGAGCAGTCCAGGCAGCAGAAGCCTTGTTTAAAGACGCCAATGGTCTGCTCTATCTGATTTCATGTGGCAGCATGGCTCTCATTGTACACATGCTGCCCACGTGTGGTTGGGTTGCGGAGTGGAGTCATGAGCGAGGTGGTCAGTGGATAGCCCTTGTCGCCCAGTAGCCACCCTCTGGTTTGTCTTGGTGGCTCAAAGACCAAGGGAACTGTGGACTGGCACAGAATAAAAGCATCATGACTGCTGCCAGGATACCAGGCATTCGCCATCATGATGTGCTGAGCATGGCCACACACCAACTGCAGATTCAGCGAGTGGTAACCTTTGCGGTTGCAGTACATCTCAGCATTTAGATGCGGTGCCCTGAAAGCCTTGTGCTTGCAGTCGATGGCGCCCTGCACCATGGGGAAGCCCGCTATCCTGGGAAAGCCATGTACGCGCTCCGCCTGCTTCTTTCTGGTCAGAGAGAAGACAATGTAGTCCCCTCTCCTGGCATAAACAGCATCTGTCACCTCTCTTAGGCAGCAGTGGATGGTGAATTGGGAGATGTTACAGATGTCGCCTGCCCCAGTCTGGAAGGATCCCGAAGAAAAGAAATTCAGGGCCACGGTCACCTTCACAGCCACTGGCAGTGCTGTCCTTACCCCGGTGTGAGGCTGCAGGTCTGGTTGCAAGAGGTGGCAAAGTTCTGTGAGCACCTCCTTCATAAGGCTCAGGCACCTCACACACTGCTCCTGGCTCAGGTGGAGTAAGAGAATTGCTCTTGGAAGACCCTAGGTGGGTACGGCCTCCTGCTGAGAGCCCTTCTGCCCCTCCTCCTCCTCCTCCCTCTGCGAGCAGTTTGTCCTCTTTTTCGCTGCCTCTGCTCCATCTCCCTGTCATGCTGCAGGCCAAGGGGGATGACAACTAGAGCACCCATGACAGGGAGCAAGGGTCTGACCAGAACCCTTGAAGTCTGAAGCAAGGCCTTCTCCACTTGGTCATCACTCCCTGTCACCTCACCAATTTTAATCAACTCTGGAAAGCTCCAAACACTTCCACAAACTTACCAGCCAGTAGAAATTAATCATCAACAGACCGGACAGTGGCTGATGATCCTTTTAAATATCTCTGGTAGGGGGTCCTTGCAGCTGCTGAACACATGTTCAGCTGTTCAAGGTTAACACAGGGTGCTAGCTTCGGCATTCAGGACAAAAATGGCAGTGCTGGTGTTAAATCAGCGTAAAGTCACACTCTGCCTACTCTACATACTTCTGGCGCACGCTCCCAACGTCGATGCTAACGCCCTCACCAAGATGCCGTCTGGCGCAGCCTGCACCAGAAGTGTACGCGTGCTACTCGAATGCCATTTTCAACTCAAAACAGCACCCGTAGTGCCGAAACAACGGGCACTACGTAACCGAATTTTTAGGCCATGCTGTTTGGCTTTGGCACTGATGTGACTCATGATCTGTTCAATCATCCAAAATCCTTATGTTAACCAGATACTCCAAGCACAGCCAGATAAGAATTATGATGGACCAAATCTACTTATCTAAACACCAAGACTACTACTGCTAGTGCCTCTGCCAATACTGTACTGTAACTGAATGCTAGGAGGCATGCGCAAGTGGCCCAGGGTGACTTGGCCTCTGGTTTATCAATCCCCATCACTTGCTTCTGCTTGGTACCTCTGTTGGTGGCACAGTCAAGAGCAGTAAGTCGATATGCGGAGAAATTGTAGCCTGGTATCCACTTTCTACAGGGATTTGCAACATCAGCGCACTGCTGTAAAAGCAAGAGTTTTTTTAATTATGCAGTTTTATTGGATTCCAGTACAGTAAGTGTATCCATTGGGCTATCTGCCATTTTTTTTCCTGCTATATGAAGCCAAGGGTGATTATTTCAGGCTACAAGCCACAACAATAGAAATTTGTTCACTGAAACTAATGGAGACCAAACCTAGATAGCTCTGGCCACATTCTCAGGACATTTTAGGCAGTGAGACACATTAATGTTTATCTTGTGTTAATGCTATATCACACTTTTACGAGTGATCAGAATGTTGAGAACCTAATGAGAAAGGTGTTGATAGTTTGGGTGACTTTCAAGCCCCTTGCTATGTTAGAAAACCAGTGCATCTCATGTTCAGTTATTAATTTCCTGCTCTATCCTGCATGCTTGTTAAACCCCAAATTTGATATTTAGGTTTAGTTCTGCTAACTGAACGGTCTAATTAGCCATTCAAAGGATTCTTATTTTCCCTGGAGGAAAACTTGCTGTACAGAAGTTCACAGTCTTTTATTTAATTAATAAATAGTTGGAGGAAATTACCAGCAAATAATTTTCCATCACCATGAAATGTGCAGTGTTTTGAACAACCAAGACATATGCATTTTAATTTATTTTACTCTGATAAAGATATTAAACATTCATGTGGATCAAGCCACTATGTTAACCAGCAAGAGTGTGTCTAAGACTACTATGGGTGTTAGAAGGCCCTTGTCTGCTAATGGTCTGCGAATTTACAGATTTGGACAATTCGCTGGTTGGGAGTTGCTCTATAAGCCTATCAACAGCTGATACTGTTGTATAATTGCCTGCAATTCAATTGAACGTCTTCCTCTTTGTGTAATGATTATTTGCTGAACTTGAAGTCTGAAAATTCCACACTTTACCCAGTATTTGGGGCCCTGCATATATCAAGTGTATTTATTTTTCTGGTTTGACACCAAATTAATGTTCCATTAGTAAAGTGTGTAAGGTTAGAGTAGGGTGCAATACATGATTATTTAGGAAACCGCAGAGTGAAGAGAGTTAACAGATCCACATTATACATGGTCAAATTGTAGATACACTCAAAAGTTTGATTGACACTAATTATAATTAATGCTTCCATTAGTACTTGGAAAAGTTAAGTGCCAGTACCGAGGTCATATGAAAATAGAGTGGCAACATTTTTCCGGCAGTGCAACACTTAGAGATTAAAATGCAGAAGGCCTGAGAAATATTTGACTGTCAGGCCTCACTCCAGCTCACAGCAATTTGTTGCTAACTTACAACTTGCTGTATTACATCTTTAGTCTGTTTCTATGTTATTCCTTTATGTTAGCAAAATTGGTTTATTGAAGAAGAAAGTAATCTTTTATTCAGTATTCATTAAACTCTTAATGGCTGTCATCAGAAATTTCTGTGCTGGTGTTGTTGTTAGCAGAGTATTGGACGTACTTTTGAATAGTATTCTTTAATATTGCACGGACATGTGATGTCATTGAACCTCAGGTTTGACATGGAAGCCTACATGTGCTATTTCCTGTTGCTGATACCATCTTCATTTTCCTACAACTGCCCATAGAACACAGAACTTGTATTGACTGCAAAAAGACTGAATTCATAACCAAATGAGGCAGAAAAATCCTTTGTTGAAACTTTCAGAGAATCAATAAGTGTTATATTTGGGACAATTCAGAATTGTTCCAACAGTGGCAGATAAATGAAGCCAATTGATTTTTGCAACCATTGATGTCTTCCCACGTCTCAGAAATTGGATCCTCTTTATATAAAATTATGTGTGCTAAGGTGCTGCAAAATCGTGACTAACTAAACACCCCCCTACCTTTGATATTATTAGAAGAATTTTCTCTCAGATGTATGCTACAGATCTCTCTAAGCGTGAGGGTTTTCTAATAGATAAACTATATTTTGCTTGTTTTACGAGTGAAACTTTACACAAGAGATGTAGCATTGTTTTTCATTGAGTGCTTGGGAGCAGTTGTGTATGGGATCCTTGGCTTTATAGAGGCATAGGGTACATACTAAACCTTCATAAATCGCTGATTAGGCCTCCGTGTATTGTGTCCAGTTCTGGGCGTTGCTCTGAGAAACAGCTCATCTATGCCAAATCCTGGCATTACCCTGCTGCTAGGCACTCCCTTAGTATGTTCAGTGATCTGTGTGGGAGCAGATCACTGGGTAGCAATTGAATTATCCAACACCAGTGTTGTGGCTTTCTTAATCTGATCTTCCGGACAAGAGAGGCTGCTGTGCATCAAGGCCAATGGCCCAGATATTTACGGGGGAGGTGTAGCGGCCGGGAAACCCGGAAGTATGGACTTCCTGGAGGTCCTGCCAAATTTAACAGCAGAACCTGATTTCAATTTTTGGACTCCATTCCCCGGCCGGCAGCCAGCCAGATTGAGAGGCTGGCTGGCTGTGGGGCGGGAAGTCCTGCTCCACCAGGCCACAGTCTGGGAGCGGAGAGGAGGGAGGGAGAGATCATGGGTCGGGGGTCATCGGAGGGCAGGGTGGGGCGGGGGGATAGATTGCGGGGGTGGGTGCGTGGAGAAATTAGAGATCGGTTGGGGACTGGAGAGATTGGGGCAGGGGGGGGCGCATCCGGAGAGATCGCTGGGGACCGGCTGGATCGCCGGGAGTGTGGATAGATCGCGGGGGTCCGAATATGGTGGGGGGTCCGATTGCAGGGGAAATCATGTGACGTTGGAAACTGGTTAGCTTGAGGGGCCGGTGGGTGGGAAACATTCCTGCTCTTCCTGGCCTACAAGCAGTGCTGTAAAGGCACTTACCTGATGGATCCGGCCGTTTTCCCCTCTCTTCAGCTGCCGGGTTTCCGGGGCCCTGGGAAACCTGGCCCTCAGACTTTAGATTTATAACGCAGCTAAAATCTGAGGCATGCAGCCTCCTGACTGCATGAAATACTGATGGTAAGCTATCAGATTCAGTTAGTAGACAGGCCCCATGAGGTCACAATCCCTTGGCTAAATAAGGGGAGTCGAGCTGGGCATCTGAACAACATGTTGCTGCTGCCCTCCATTTGCAATTCCTCACTCAAGCTTCGTGATTTCCCCCAGTGCATCTTCCTGCAACCCACTACCTAAATCCTTCCAAGTGGATGCACCTGGGCTGGTGCTTGCAGAAGTTGGTGTGAGGTGGTGGGGCCAGAGCAGACAGTAGCTCCTCTTCTTTCTTATCAGAAACTGCTATCAGAACAGAAGAACATATATTAGAATGCTGGCAGTAAAACATTTCATAGAACAGAGCTTAGATGATAAGATTTTGTGAGTCATAAGGCTGCGGTGAATTGTGTGCTTCTTTTATCAGTGAATGAGTGAGTCAGCCAGTAAAGGGAGAAACAATGAAAATGAAAGGATGCTGCTGGCCCTGAGCTCTACGCCCTCTGTGGATTCTGGTACCAGATTTCGGAGGACTGCCTCCTCATCCTGAATGAGTAAATGGTGGTCGAGAGGGCCCCCTCGAGTCTGAATTTACTCTCAGCTGGTACGCGCGGCCTTTTCTTGTAAACAGTAACAAAACACATGGGGTAAATTTTCATCTTCACTGCCTGGCCGGTAATCTGCCCGTTGTAGAACCTGCCCGATTTTCATTCCATTGATTTATATCCAATATGTAGAATAATGTGAAATCGCTGTTCTGGTGTCACTGAATGTAATTAACAATTCTACAGTTGAAAAAACCTGCAGAGTATCACAAAATAAGTGAAAGCAGCCAAAAAGATCAGTTTTGATAAGGAGTTTTATAGCTAAGCTGTCTGGAAACTGTTGTCTCACATTATTAATGCAGAGACCCTGATGGCACTCGGACTCCACGTCACTTCAGTGGGAAGAAGGGATCTCTATAAAATGCACATTTCTGGTTGTTCTTAATCTTTAGTCTTTGCTGTGCAGATCTTGCAAGCACTGCCTATACAGCAAAAAGCAAGATGAAACTATTAATTGTACTCAATAGGTGCAATTAAAGGGGTATTGTATTTGGAAATTTCTGTCAAGCTGGGTGGCAAGCTAGACACTTCTGCAAGTGAAGACTAGCCAGTTGTGGGGGTACTGAAAGTAGAGGCAGCTGTGCATGTTTGATGCATTTAGAGAAAAGCATATTTGAACAGCTTTAGAGATGTGATCTCAAGAGCATTTTAATGCTAAAAATCAATGGCAGATACACAGAATCATAGAATGATACAGCACAGAAGGAGGCCATTCAGCCCATCGTGCCTGTGCCGGCTCTTTGAAAGAGCTCTCCAGTTAGTCCCACTCCCCTGCTCTTTCCCCATAACCTTGCATATTTTCCCCCTTCAAGTATTTATCCAATTCCCCTTTGAAAGTTGTTATTGAATCTGCTTCTACCATCCTCTCAGACAGTGCATTCCAGGTCATAATAACTCGCTTCCTAATTTTATTTGTCCTCATATTGTCCTCTGGTTACTGACTCTTCTGTCACTGCGTTGCACGGCCTGCAGCATGTGGGAATTCCTAGACGCTTCTTGCAGTCAGGATGACCACATGTGCAGTAAGTGCCAACGGCTTGGCCAACTTGAGATCCGGTTTTCGGAGCTCGAGCGTCAGCTGGAGGCACTGCGGTGTATCCGTGAGGCTGAGAGTTACGTGGATAGCCCGTTTTTAGATGTGGTCACCCCGCAGCTTAAAAACGTGTAGTCAGTGAGGAAATGGGTGACCACCAGTCAGAAGAAGGGGGGCAGGCAGGGAGTCAGGAAAGCCCCAGAGTGCATCTCACTCAACAACTGTTTTTCTGTGCTGGAAAACAGTGAAAGTGACGGTTCATCTGGGGAGTGCAGCCAGAGCCAAGTTCACGGCACTGTGGGTGGCTCAGCTGTACAAGGAGGGAGGAGTACGAGTGGAAGGGCAATAGTGGTAGGAGACTCAATAGTGAGGGATGCAGACAGGCGTTTCTGCGGCCGCAGATGTGACTCCAGGATGGTATGTTGCCTCCCTGATGCCAGGGTCAAGGATGTCACTGAACTTCTACAGGGCATTCTGAAGGGAGAGGGCGAACAGTCAGAGGTTGTGGTTCACATTGGTACCAACGACATAGGTAGAAAGAGGGATGAGGTCCTGCAACAAGAATTTAGGGAGCTAGGTAGCAGATTAAAAAGCAGGACCTCAAAGGTTGTAATCTCTGGATTACTCCCGGTGCCACGTGCTAGTGAGTATAGGAGGATAGAGCAGATGGATGCGTGGCTAAAGAGTTGGTGCAGGAGAGAGGGCTTTCGTTTCCTGGATCACTGGGTCTGTTTCTGGGGAAGGTGGGACCTGTACAAGTCGGACGGGTTGCACCTGAACCTGAACAGGACCAACATCCTTGCAGGGAGGCTTGCTAGTACTGTTGGGGGGGGGGGGGGGTGGTTTAAACTAACGTGGCAGGGGGATGGGATACGGCGTGGAGCTATAGTAGGGGGTGACACACAGCCAAATATAGAGGAAAAAACAAGTCAGCCTGGAAGGCAGAGCAAATATGTAACGGCACAAGGGAGTATGGCAAGGCTGGATGGCATTTATTTTAATGCAAGGAGTCTTGCGAGTAAGGCAGATGAATTGAAGGTGTTGATGAACACATGGGAGTATGATATTGTTGCTATCACAGAGACATGGTTGAGGGAGGGGCAGGACTGGCAACTCAATATTCTGGGGTATAGAATCTTCAGGTGAGAAAGAGGGGGGTGTAAAAGAGGAGGGGGTGTCGCAATATTAATCAAGGAGTCAATTACTGCAGTAAGGAGGGATGATATCTTAGCAGGTTCCTCTAATGAGGCCATATGGGTAGAACTTAAAAACAAAAAGGGGGCAAGCACTTTGCTGGGAGTGTACTATAGGCCCCCAAACAGTCAGCAGGAGATAGAGGAACAGATATGTCGGCAAATCTCAGAGAAGTGTAGAAATAATAGTGTAATAATAGTAGGGGATTTCAACTTCCCCAATATTAACTGGGATAGTCAGAGTGTGAAAGGCTTAGAGGGTGCAGAATTCTTAAAGTGCATCCAAGAGAGCTTTTTGAGCCAGCATGTAGAAAGTCCTACAAGAGAGGGGGTGGTACTGGACCTAATTCTAGGGAATGTAGCCGGGTAAGTGGTAGAAGTGTCAGTAGGAGAGCATTTTGGTGACAGTGACCATAATTCAGTGAGATTTAAGGTAGTCATGGAAAAGGACAAAGATGGACTGGAAATAAAGGGGTCAATTTTCCCGAAGCTGTCGGGAAGAAGGCGGGACTACAACTTTCGGGTTTTAGACCCGCCTACATCGACGTCCGGCCAATCCGCGCAATTTTCCCTTGATTGACCTTGTTGAGCCCACCCAGCGGGCTCAGCAGGCCAATTAAGGGCCACCCGGCAACAGGTGACGTCACAGACTGCAATTTCATCTGTCAAGAGTTCTTGACAGATGAAATATCAGTGTTTCACAGCTGTTTGAAGCTGTCAAACACTGACAGTCTGAGTTCTAACATGAGTCCTTCTGCACAGACTCAGAACTCTCAGCAGCACTCAAAGCTGAAGGCTGTCACTTTTCACAGATCGCAGCCATTCAGCTTTAAGTGCCGGCTGAGTGATGCACTCCCGACGGCTACAGGAAGAAAAGCTGTGAAGGTAAGTACAGGTAAGTAAAAGTTCTTTACACACTTTAGACACACCAAACACACTTACCTTTGCACTCATGCACCCATCACTCACCTGAACACCGACATCGTGACCCCTCCAACTCCTTCAACCCGACGGCCTGCCTGCTCTAACCTGGCGTGGTTTGGAGCTGTCGGGAATCCCACACGACACCCCTCAAAATAGGGATTAGGCTAAAAACTGCCTGTTAACAGGCAGTTAATTGGCACTAATCCCTTCCCGCCTGGGGTTGGCGGGTCCCAGTGTGGGGTGGGTCCCTGTCGCCTCTGAAACTTGCGTGGAGCGGGGTTTTGGGTGGGATGGTGTCGGGACCCCCGAATTCAGGATTTCCCCCCCCCCCCAACACGCCTGAAACCCCGCCTGACGGCTCCAGGAAAATCGACCCCACAGGTTCTAAATTGAGGGAAGGACAATTTTAATATGATAAGGCAGGATCTGGCCAAAGTGGATTGGGATCAGCTACTTATAGGAAAATCCACATCAGAGCAGTGGGAGTCATTCAGAAAGGAAATAGAGAGAGTACAGCGCCAACATGTTCCCATAAAGGTCAAGGGTGGGACCATCGTGTCTGCAACGGCCATCAAGCCCTATCTGTTCAAATCCCATTTTCCAGCATTTGGTTCGTTGCCTTGTATGCTATGGCGTTTCAAGTGCTCATCTAAATGCTTCTTGAATATTGTAAGGGTTCCTGCCTCTACCACCCTTTCAGGCAGTGAGTTCCAGATTCCAACCACCTTCTGGGTAAAAAAGTTTTTCCTGAAATCCCCATTAAACCTCCATCCCCCTACCTTGAGACTATGCCCCCTGGTTATTGACCCCTCTACTAAGGGGAGAAGTTCCTTTCTGTCTACCCTATCTATGCCCCTCATAATTTTGTACACCTCAATCAGGTCCCCCCTCAGCCTTCTCTGCTCTAAGGAAAACAACCCCAGTCTGTCCAGTCTCTCTTCATAGCTGAAATGCTCCAGCCCAGCAGGCTCGAGGGGCCGATTGGCCTACTCCTGCTCCTATTTCTTATGTTCTTATGTTATGTTCTTATATACAAGAATGGATTAGAGAAAAAGGGAGGCTTTTGGTAGATACAAAGGACTAAAAACAGTGGAAGCCCTAGAGGAGTATAGAAAGTGCAGGGGGGGTACTTAAAAAAGAAATTAGGAGAGCGAAGAGGGACATGAAAAAACACTGGCGGGCAAAATAAAGGAAAATCCCAAGGTGTTTTATAAGTATATCAAGGGCAAGAGGATAACTAGGGAAAGAGTAGGGCCCATTAAGGACCAAAGTGGCAATCTGTGTGTAGAGCCAGAAGATGTAGGTTTTAAATGAATATTTTGCATCTGTGTTCACTATGGAGAAGGACGATGTAGGCATAGAAATCAGGCAGGGGGGTTGTGATATACTTGAACAAATTAGCATTGAGAGGGAGGAGGTACTAGCGGTTTTAGCGGGTCTAAAAGTGGATAAATCCCCAGGCCCAGACAAGATGTATCCCAGGCTGCTGTGTGAGGCAAGGGAGGAGATTGCAGGGGCTCTGACACAAATTTTCAGAACCTCTCTGGCCACAGGGGAGGTGCCAGAGGCCTGGAGGACAGCTAACATAGTACCATTATTCAAGAAGGGTAGTAGGGATAACCAAGGGAATTACAGGCCAGTGAGCCTAACATCAGTGGTAGGGAAATTATTGGAAAAAATTCTGAGGGACAGAATTAGTCTCCACTTGGAGAGGCAAGGATTAATCAAGGATATTTAGCATGGCTTTGTCAGGGGGAGATCATGTCTAACCAATTTGATTGAATTTTTTGAGGGGGTGACTAGGTGTGTGGATGAGGGTAGTGCAGTTGATGTAGTCTACATGGACTTCAGTAAGGCTTTTAACAAAGTCCCACATGGGAGACTGGTCAAAAAGGTAAGAGCCCATGGGATCCAGGGCAATTTGGCACATTGGATCCAAAATTGGCTTAGTGGCAGGAGGCAGAGGGTGATGGTCGAAGGTTGTTTTTGTGACTGGAAGCCTGTGTCCAGTGGTATATCGCAGGGATCGGTGCTGGGTCCCTTGCTGTTTGAAGTGTACATTAATGATTTAGATATGAATGTAGGAGGTATGACCAGTAAGTTCGCAGATGACACGAAAATTGGTGGAGTGGTAAATAGCAAGGAGGGAAGCCTCAGGCTACAGGACAATATAGACGGGTTGGTTAGATGGGCAGAAGAGTGACAAATGGAATTTAACCCTGAAAAGTGTGAGGTGATGCATTTTGGGAGGACTAACAAGGCAAGAGAATACACAATGAATGGTAGGATCCTAGGAAGGACAGTGGATCAGAGGGACCTTGGTGTGCATGTACATAGATCCCTGAAGGCAGCAGGACAGGTAGATAAGGTGGTTAAAAAGGCATATGGGATACTTGCCTTCATTAGCCGAGGCATAGAATGTAAGAGCAGGGAGGTTATGATGGAGCTGTACAAAATGCTAGTTAGGCCACAGCTGGAATACTGTGTACAGTTCTGGTCGCCACACTATAGGAAGGATGTGATTGCATTAGAGAGGTTACAGAGGAGATTCACCAGGATATTACCTGGGCTGGAGCATTTCAGCTATGAAGAGAGACTGGACAGGCTGGGGTTGTTTTCCTTAGAGCAGAGAAGGCTGAGGGGGGACCTGATTGAGGTGTACAAAATGATGAGGGGCATAGATAGGGTAGACAGAAAGGAACTTCTCCCCTTAGTAGAGGGGTCAATAAACAGGGGGCATAGTTTCAAGGTAAGGGGCAAGAGGTTTAGAGGGGATTTCAGGAAAAACTTTTTCACCCAGAGGGTGGTTGGAATCTGGAACTCACTGCCTGAAAGGGTGGTAGAGGCAGGAACCCTCACAATATTCAAGAAGCATTTAGATGAGCACTTGAAACGCCATAGCATACAAGGCTACGAACCAAATGCTGGAAAATGGGATTCGAACAGATAGGGCTTGATGGCCATTGCAGACACGATGGGCCGAAGAGCCTCTTTCTGTGCTGTATAATTCTATGACACTGGAAACAGTTTCTTCTTATTTACTCCATCATGATTTTGAACACTGCTACCAAATCTCCCCTTAACCTTCTCTGTTCTAAGAAGAGCAACCCCAATTTCTCTAGTCTCTCCATGTAACTGAAGTCTTTTATTCCTGGTACCATTCCTCTGCACCCTCTCCAAGGTTGTGACATCCTTCCTAAAGTGCGGTGCCCATAATTGGCCACATGCTCTAGCTGAGGCATAACCAGTGTTTTATCAAGTTTAAGCATAACTTATTTCATTTTGTACTCTTGGGGCAGGATTTTCATTGTGCCGTGGAGTCGGGATTGGAGGCGTGCGGGGGGTTAAAACCCCGAAATCAGGGGTCCCGACCCCATCCCACACCCAATCCCGCCTCCATGCCAGTTTCAAAGGAGGCGGGTAACCGCCCCGCACTGGGACCCGCCTACCTGAGGCGGGAAGGGATTAGTGCCAATTAACTGCCTGTTAACAAATCGGTAACAGGCAGTTTTTAGCCTAATCCCTATTTTGAATGTTTAAGTGTGGGAGTCCCGACGGCTCCAAACCACGCCAAGTTAGAGGAGGCGGGCCGTCGGGTTGACGGGCTTGGAGAGGTCGAGATGTCGGTGTTCAGGTGAGTGATGTATGCATGAGTGCAAAGGTATGCATGAGGGCAGCACGGTGGCATAGTGGTTAGCACTGTTGCCTCACAGCGCCAGGGACCCGGGTTCGAATCCAGCCTCGGGCGACTGTCTGTGTGGAGTTTGCACATTCTCCCCGTGTTTGCGTGGGTTTACTCCGGGTGCTCCGGTTTCCTCCCACAGTCCAAAGATGTGCGGGTTAGGTTGATTGGCTATGATAAATTGACCCTTAGTGTTAGGGGGATTAAATACGTGGGGTTACGGGGATAGGGTGGGATATGTATTGGTGTAGGGGTTACGGGGATCGGGTGGGATATGTGTCGGTGCAGGCTCGATGGGCCGAAATGGCCTCTATCTGCACTGTGTGGTTTCTGTGATTCTGTGATTTCTGTAAGTGTGTTTGGTGCGTCTAAAGTGATTAAAGAAGTGTAAATGACCTTTTCTTACCTTTTCAGCCTTCCTTCCTTTAGGTCCCGGGAGTCCCTCATCTCACCGGCACAGAAAGCAGAATGGCTGCGAACTGTCAAAAGTGACAGCCTTCAGCTTTCTGTGCAGGAGAGATTTCTAACTGAGTCTGTGGAGAAGGACTCAGGTTAGAAGTAAGACTGTCAGTGTTTGACAGCTTCAAACAGCTGTGAAACGCTAATATTTCATCTGTCAAAACCTCTTGACAGCTGAAATTTCAGTCTGTGACGTCACCTGTTGTCGGGTGGCCCTTAATTGGCCTGCTGAGCCCGCTGGGCAGGCTCAACAAAGTCAATCAAGTTAAAATCGCATGGATTGGCCGCATCTCGATGAATCCGGGACTACAACCCCGAATGTTGTAGTCCCGCCTCCAACGTTAAATTCCTGCCCTTGGTCTCTATTTATAAAGCCAAGGTTCCCTTATGGCTTTTTAACAGCCTTCGCACCTTGTCCTACCACCTTCAAAGACTTGTGTACGTACACCCCCAGCTCTCTCTGTTCCTGCACCCGCTTTAAATTGTGCTATTTAGTTTATATTGTCCCTCCTCATTCTTCCTATCAAAATGAATCACTTCACTCTACTCTGCATTAAATTTCATCTGCCATGTGTCTGCCCATTTCACGAGTCTGTCTGTGTCCTCCTGAAGTCTGTTACTATCCTCCTCACTGTTTATTACATTTCTGAGTTTCGTGTCATCTGCAAACTTTGAAATGATGCCCTGTATACCCAAGCCCAGGTCATTAATATATATCAAAATAGTCGTGGTCCTAATACCGACCCCTGGGGGACACCACTCTATACCTCCCTCCAGTCTGAAAAACAAATATTCACCACAACTCTCTGCTTTCCGCCTTTTAGTCATAGAGTATCCACACAGCCACTGCCCCTTTAATCCCATCAGCTTCAATGTTGCCACTATTTTAGGTTCTGGTTGAAAGCCTCAATGATAATCCTTAATTTTCATTGAGAAAATAGATCTTACTGAGGTAAGCTGGAGCCCCATAACATTTCCTATGTATTACAAGGATGTTGTACATCTGTAAGCTTTGTCTTTTGCCCTGTTTGTTCTCCTGCACTCCTAGTTGAAGTTGCACATTAAGGGTCTCATTAGTAGTTGGGAGAGCTGGAAACTATTAAAGGGAGATTTTCATTGTTCGCACTGAGCTTCATTAAGATTAACAAAACTAGGCACAGCTGAGAGCTCCATAACTAATTTGGCTCATTACTGCAGGTTTCATTATAAACACAGGGGACTTTTAAAACAAATCTTTAATAATATTTTCAATTGTTAAGCACAATTTCAATCTAGATGTTTTCAAATATCAAAAGAAAAAGGAAAAATTCAAAATGCTGGAAATTTGAAATAAAAACAGAGTTGCAATGCAGGGTACACACCTGAAATGTCACAACATGTCTTTTCCTCCTATAGATGCAAACTGACCTACTACACATTTCCAGCACTTTCTGTTTTCAAATTTTACTGCTAGGTTATACGTATTACCAGGTGGCAAATAGTATCCTGTGGCAATGTTCATGAGCCTCGGCCAGGAGTGGAACTCGAGGACTAAGGGTGGGGCTCTGAGAATCAAACTGAATACTTTCAATTAACATAAGCTAAAATGGCCAGCTGCGGGCCGGCAGTTTATTGAGCACTGAGGTTGCACATTGTGGAGGTCTGAAATGTTTAAGTGTCACAGTCACTTCCATTTTCCCACTGCAAAACTAAGGGTTTGGCCTTCCACACAAATATTCTGCATTGTGTTTGGTGGGTATTTTTTTGAAGCACACATGCACATCTTTCTCGCTCTCTCTCTCTCTCTCTCTCTCTATTGCTTTGTTCAACCACACAGATGGTTTCATTGAATTTGTGCCAACTAGAGTTCCCGATGAACAGACGGTTCCTATGTTCGTACCTTTTGGAATATTCTTAGAAAACCACTCGGTCTTGCTACCTTGAGGTGATGACGTTGTGGATAATGGTTTCCAGTGGGATGAGCTAAGGGTCCACTCTTCTGCTCTTGGGGATGGACCCTCTGTGGGCAAAGCTCAGTTCAAGGTCAAACGGAATCCCTCCTGTGTTTTCTGGAGATTCTGCTGGGTGGCTTGATGAAAGCTCATGTCAACAATGTTAGAGGTCACTGACTGCTCCTTCAGATCAGAGGTTCTGTAAAAGGGCAGCTAACAACTTTCTGGGATCTCGGGTAAATACATTTCCCTAATCTTCGGTGTAGCAGTGCTGCAGAGTAGACGCCACTAAGCTGTTTCTGACAGAAGCTACCAGGCCAAAATACCATTTGAGATATACGCTACTACAGGCCTTTAAGATATGCAATTTCCTGCCCTGATTTGGAGTGAATGTCGATTCTGAATCCATAGTCCCACTTGGTCAGCCCATTAAAATGAGCTGAACCTAGAAAAACACCTGGGTTCGGCTGACGTCAAGCCGGGCTGTGGTAAAAACGTACCCCCCCAACAGATCCCATGGGGGGAGGGAGTGGAAAACCAACCCCTCTGTTTTAATATATGTTATGAAATTTCCTAGATGGCAAGCACTGTAGCAATTTTTAAAATGTTGTTACTACTCTGAACACAGGCTAGTGAACTGGAATACAACATTCCCTCGCTTACAATTATATAAATAGGTTGCCTTTGAATTCCATTTCTTCTCTGATGCCACTAATTTCATCCAGGAGGATAGATAAGACAGGAGCCAGACAGATAGAGTGTAGAGTCATTTCAATTCACCATTCCATTCCCACTCAGACCTCACCGTCTGCGGCCTCTTGCATTGTTCCACGGAAGCTCAGCGTAAACTCGAGGAACAGCACCTCCTCTTCTGATTAGGCACTTTACAGCCTTCCGGACTCAATATCGAGTTCAACAATTTCAGATTATAACCTCGGCCCCTATTATATTTTAATATTTTTTATCCACACTTTTGGTTTGTGCCTTTTCCTTTTTTTTCTCTCTCCCACATGGCAGCTGTCTCTCACTCTGCCGGCACATTTCACACTTCATCTAGAGCCATTGTTTGTTTCTTTACCTGTCCTATTACTATCTCGTCTCACCTTGAATATCTCTTAATGTCTCTTCTTTCATCCCCCTCCCCCATTTCCCAGCCCCCAAACTGCCTTTTGTTTCATTTCCTGCCTTTTTTTCTCAGTTCTGTAGAAGGGTTTCGACCCGAAATGTTGATTCTGTTTCTCTCTCCATGGATGTTGCCTGGCCTGCTGAGTTTTTCCAGCATTTTCTGTTGTTATTTTGGATTTCTAGCATCCGCAGTATTTTGCTATCGTAGATAGAGTATAAACTTGATTGTCCCATTGTTGAACATGAGAAGACTCACAGTCCAAAGAGCTGTTAGATACAGTTTAATATGTAGCAGTGAGCTATTAAGTGACAGCATAATCTAATCAGGATTTAGCTTTAATACAAACAACCTTTGTCACACACAACAGGTGGCCATCGACATGCTCTTGTGTATATGATAGCAAAATACTGCAGATGTTGGAAATCCGAAATAACAACAGAAAATGCTGGAAAAACTCAGCAGGTCAGGCAACATCCGTGGAGAGAAATTTGAGTTGACGTTTCGGGTTGGACCCTTCTTCAAAACTTGTGTATATGTTATGCTGTCAGTTGTTCAAGTAAAGTGCCTCTGCCTTGCAGATCGACTTCTCAAAGGCAAGACATTAGGGTTTTATGGATGCAATAATCTGACACTTTTGATGTTAGCGGAAGCAAGGCCCAGTTCCATAATTCTGAAGAAATTATTTAATAAAATACTGTAGGCAATAAGTACAAGGAGGCTACTCCACTTTTGAGAAACACTTGTCTGCCCACTTTCAGAAAGATATGCAAAGAAAGCCAATCATAGGAACTCAACTGATGGGTTTGTCTGTTTAATTGATGCAAAACTGTTGTATTATTTAGACTGATTTCAACAACTAGCTGTTACTGCTTGTTTATATAAATGACTACCTGTGAATTTGCCATTGCTCCTTTGAACTTGGTAGTTTAGTCTGTTGCTAAAGTTTCTGGAGTGACTGATATTAATTGTCTTTTGAATGCATGTGAGAATGCAGTGTAAATCCTATGTAGAAATCTAGAGATAACAAATTAATCTCTTGTTTGCCCAGTGCACGCTTTCCCATATTGTTTCATGCAGAGAGTCTCACTTCAGTTCAGAAGAAATATGGGCTTGCCTATGGGATCTGGCTTTTATCTTGGGCACAAGAAACAGTATCTGGAGAAGTCCAAATCATAACAGTTGTCTTGAATTCTACACTGTGGATGTAGGGGGTAGGAAAAGCATGTGGGCCTCTCTCATCAAAAACGTGAACTTTTCTCTTTCCTGTCATTCTCTATTTTACCAATATTACTGTTGTCACTGCTCCCCTGAACCTTCCTCTCCTGCCCCTCCTGAACTGGAAACACACCATCCTAGTAGATCTGACCTGGCGGCAGTGTCTGAGTTTTGCCTAGCCCAGGAATCTCTGAGGTTCACTTCCCCTGGTGGTCCAGGGAGTAGTCCATCTGCAGCATTCAATTTCACTGGCAATCCTGGGGGAAGGGGGAGGCTTTCCTTCTTTGGTAGCTGATTTCCCAAGTGACCTATGAAAGCTGTCACTGCGAATCCTTCAGGCAAAAGCATGTTTTTGCAGGCTTTGGATTCAGTTGCTGTCAATTCTTTGGGGGTGATGGGGGGCACAGTCTGCATCCTATTCCAAAGTCTAAAGCCACCTGATTGTTCATCCCTATTTATTAAAACAAGTTTGGTGCATGATATTGGCAGAAGTGTTTTCCCTGTTTCCAAAAACTGAAAATGTAATATTCCCTCAGTCCATCTCGCTGAAACTTTACAGCGGTTATATTTCAGGGCAGAACACAAGAAGCAGAGTGTATCTTGAAACGGCTCCAACTGTAAACTTTAATAAAAGTACACATGATGTAATATTTTCATGATATAAGCCCTTTTAAATATCTGAATAATGTTTCACTAATTTGACCTATTATTTTGAAACTACTTTGTAAGGTTCACTATAATTCATAGAAATGTTGTCGTTACATTTTCTGGAAATGAATGAAAATTAATTCCAGTGAATGACCCTTCACCCACGTAAACTGATCCTGAGTGCTGTTTCATAGAAAGTGACTGGGGAGACAGTTATGCTGTCTGGGTGCCTAAAAAACCTTTAGCCATTCACCAATCACTCTCGGGCTTAAATTGGTGAACAACTGATGGGCTATTTAAAAGCGGAATCTGTGGAGCAGCTGATGGGAGATGCTGAAGAATACTTGTCTGACCAACTGTTTACAGGTTTGAATTCCAGGGCTGCATATCTTGGCCTGATTAGGAGTTAATCCACTGTACTGATTGATTGATGCACCAAATTAGAGGGGATGTTCCATGTTGGGATAGGGGGTATCTTATGGCCGTGCCTTCTGTTGCCTAGGCCCTAAGCTCTGGAATTCCCTGCCTAAACCTCTCTGCCTCACTACCTCTCTTTCCTCGTTTAAGTCGCTCCTTAAAACCTACCTCTTTGACCAAGCTTTTGGTCACCTGCCCTAATTTATCCTTATGTGGCTCAGTGTCAAATTTATTGTCTTAAAATACTCCTGTGCAGCGCCTTGGGACTTTATGACTGCACAGTGTTCAGCGCCATTCACAACTCTTCAGATAATGAAGCAGTCCATGCCCGCATGCAACACGACCTGGACGATGTTCAGGCTTGGGCTCATAAGTGGCAGGTAACATTTGCGCCACAGAACTGCCAGGCAATGACTATCTCCAACAAGCGAGAGTCTAACCACCTCCCCTTGACATTCAACAGTATTATCATCACCGAATCCCCCACCATCAACATCCTGGGGGGGTCACCATTGACCGGAAACTTAACTGGACCAGCCACGTAAATACTGTGGCAACAAGAGCAGGTCAGAGGCTAGGTATTCTGCATCGAGTGTCTCACATCCTGACTCCCCAAAGCCTTTCCACCATCTACAAGGCACAAGTAAGGAGTGTGATGGAATACTCTCCACTTGCCTGGATGAGTGCAGCTGCAACAACACTCAAGAAGCTCGACACCATCCACAACAAAGCAGCCGTTTGATTGGCACCCCATCCACCACCTTAAACATTCACTCTGTCCACCACCAACGTACCGTGGCTGCAGTGTGTACCATCTACAAGATGCACTGCAGCAACTCACCAAGGCTTCTTCGGCAGCACCTCCCAAACCCACAACCTCTTCCACCTAGAAGGACAAGGGCAGCAGCTGCATGGGAACACCACCACCTCCAAGTTCTCCTCCAAGTCACACACCATCCTGACTTAGAAGTATATTGCCGATCCTTCATTGTCGCTGGGTCAAAATCCTGGAACTCCCTCCCTAACAGCACTGTGGGAGTACCATTACCACACGGACTGCAGCGGTTCAAGAAGGCGGCTCACCACCACCTTCTCGAGGGCAATTAGGGATGGGCAATAAATGCTGGCCTTGCCAGCAACGCCCAGATCCCTTAAGCGAATAAAAAGAAAACTTTTACTACGTCAAAGGCACTATATAAATAAAAGTTGTTGTTGTTGTTATTGGCAGTTGATAGAACTAGCCTCACTCAAAGTTCAGCTCCTGTTAGTTGTTCGCAAGATAGCTTGTCCTGATCCCCAGCTAAAAGAGCTAGCATGTAGAAAACAGCAAGTGGCTTTTGGGGGGGGGGGAAACAACATTGGGGATCAGAAGACACCAAGCGAAGGATCCATGTAATTGGCTGTTTCAATTCATGAGAATAAGTTGTTTTGTTAACAGAGCTGGAAAATTCCACTTGCCACGTTGCCAGAGTTGAGTTCTTTTCCAACTCTTTGGACCTCCAGAGCAGAGCAGCTTTGTGAGTAACACCAATAAAATTCTCAACTCAGTTCTAATCCTTCCTGCCATTTTTTTGCTGACTCCCAATTGGTTTACAGCTTGTTGTAGCTATCTGCCTCCTAAACATCAACCACCCCATCCCCTCTCCAATTTCACACTAAATGCATCATTTATTCTCTAGTAGCATTTATTTCCCCTATTAACAATCTTTGGTGAGTACAAAGTTAATTTCGATTTATCAAAGGATGAGGCTTAAAAAAGTCAGATTATAGATACCAGGTGTCATTCTGAGAATTCTAAATGACATTGTTTCAACTTTATTTTTATGTTTTACTTCAAATCTGGTTTTATTTACATTCTATACAGAATTATATGATTTGACTGCTAAATCCAAATAAATGCATTGATAATTACAGCAGTATTTTTGCCGTCTGTCAAAATGATGCTGCTAGTTTATCTGCAGAAATCCTGTTTACTTTATTCATGTTCCATTTTACAACCAGCTTTTGTGTTTTGAAAAATGTAGAAGAACATTAACATGATGGAACTCTAAAGAAATGTCACCTCACAGGTAAGTACTAGATTTATATGCAGTGGATGAATCCACACATTTCTCACCTCAATGCGTGACTCACCTCAATGCGTGACTCACTCAAAACACTTGGCTGCACTACAGATACAGTATCACGGTAGTTACATGGAGAATTTTATTACTGTCGTGACCTGCTTCTGTCATCTGACTTTAGGGCAACTTAAAGTGGGGCTTTGTAAACATATTAAAGTTAACTGATGCATTGTTTATAAGAAGACTGTACGCATGGGAATGTAATTTGAATGAATCTATAGTTTGTTCCCCTGTTTAAACAGCTCTGGCTCAGGGAAGCAATGCCCTGTTTGGATTAGGGTTTTATGAAAGGTTTTTGTTTCAATCAGTACATGTGCCCTGCACTATTCCAAAATATATGAATTTTTTTTAGTTGCCTGTCTACGGGTACTTAATCCAAAATGACTTTATAGTTTGATAAATGGTTCTGAGCGCTGTTGGAGTGGCTAGGAAACTAACAGAATGGTTTAGATCAACAGTTGGGGTGAGACAAGGATGCACGCTGTTGTCTGATTTATTTAATATAGTACTGAAAGCAGTAATGAATCTTGAACTAAAAGATGAGATTGGAGGAGTCTCCGTCTGTGACAAGATTATAAGCAAACTCAGATTTGCTGATGTCATTGACCTTACAACAACATCTAAAGCAGATTTGCAGAGATTAACTGATACGGTGTATGTCGAGAGTAGAAAATTTGGATTACACATTAACATAAAGAAGACAAAGGTCATGTCACTTGGGAAGCATCAGGAAGATGTACATGCTATAATTGGAGGGAATGCAGTTGAACAGGTGGATACCTTGTAGTTTGTATACCTTGATGGGTTCATGGCAGAGAATGGGAGTTTTGAAGAAGACAACAAAAGAAGGATTGGACTTGCTGTGCTGGTTTTGGAAGATTAAGCAGGATATGAAAGGCTAAAAATATTTTGGTAAAAGCGAAGGTAAGAGTTTATGAAGCGATGGTTACCCCCATATTATTATACAGACCTGAGTATTGGAACATGAGAAAAGTTGACGATCTAAATATACTAACAGCAGAGGTGAGTTGGTTGGGGGGAATACGAGGAAGATCCAGGATGCAAAGAATCAAGAATGATATAAGAACATGGCTTGGGCATAAAATATTGCTTCTACAGAAGATCCAAGAAAGACAACTGTGATGGTTTGGGCACATTTCAAGAATGGAAACAGCTAGGATACCTTTCATGGCCCTGCATACAGAGGTACATGGAAAAAGAAGCCGAGTAAGACCAAAGAAGCACTGGATAGACAATGTCAAGAGTGACTTGTCACAGAAAGGGATACAGAGGACTGAAGTGGCCAGGCTAGTTCAGAACCAACAATAATGGAGTGAATTCATTTGACCCCCATCATCGTTGCTCAGCTGACAGACGGTAATTTCATAGTAGTAGTATGTGGTTCTGTATTTTGTTCACCATGTATGAATTTAATATTAGATCACATATTTTTAGTGATTAGATTGATAGCTAATTTGTTTCAATTTCAGTTATCCAGAAGTTATGCTGTGTATTTTTATGTTTCATAGAGTGCAAAATGGATATACATGTTTTTAAATTATGGGACTACACAAGTTTCCCTATAGTTTCAATTATGTACTAACAACATTGAAATTGATTTCATGCGAGAGAGAAATGTAATTTACATGAATTACATAATGGGCCGGATTTTGTGGCAAAAATAATGATGAGGCTATCGGCGCTCACCGTTATTAAAGAGTAAATTGGACAGCAACTTCCGGCGACCACACATGCACAGTTAAATGCAGAAATCAGGAAGTTGCTGTCCAAGATGTTCTTCCAGAAGCTTCGCCATATCTTGTGGTCTTGGATCTTCTGTATATCTCGCCAAGAGACTTGCCATTGAAACACATGGAAGGGCGTGAAGTTGGGATACTTACATGATAGATACCCACTAAACATGCCAGAAAAAGTTAGGTTTGTTCATTCAAGTGTAACTGAATTTTTAATGGTGTGATAAGTCTTAATTATTGCTAAACAACCTCTCTGGCACTGAAAATTAACTTTTACAAGTAGAGAGTCTCATTCTTTCAGATTTTAATTATTGTTGGAGATTTCTTTTTAAATGAAAACATTTAAACAAAAGATTTATTTTGAAAAAAAATTCTGTCTCTTTTATATCTCTCTCTTAATCCCATCTTTCTTTCCCTCTCTTTCTTTTAGTTTCTGTACATGATTTGACATTGAATTAACGATTCTAACTTACACTTCCTGGTTCAGTAAGAATTCTTCAATCTGATTGGTTAAGGAGATGCACAGTTGCTTGCCCTGTTCTCGCACGTCTCAGATTCCCTGTAGAGGGTGCTGCGCTGTTCTGGATTTCTACTCACTGCAAGTTCCAGTGCAAAAGCCCATAGAAAGTCTGTGGGTAAGTGTAATGAATGGCAGTTTGTTTGCTGCTGACCACAAAATCCAGGCCATTATTGTGGTATCTTTGACAACTTTATTAGGATCAACTTCAATTGAAAGGTGTAAACCCAGCTTTCAGAACCATATTTGCTTGTAAGCAAAATTGAGGTCCATTGGATAAAAGGAGCAGTAGCAGCATGGATACAAAATTGACTAAGGGATAGAAAACAGAGTTGTGGTGAATGGCTGTTTTTGGACTGGAGGGAGGTATATAGTGGTGTTCCCCAGGGTTCAGTTCTCGGACCACTGTTGTTTTTGATGTACATTAATGACTTGGACTTGGGGGTACAGGGCACAATTTCAAAAGTTGCAGTTGTTACAAAACTTGGAAGTGCAGTAAACAGTGAGGAAGATAGTAATAGACTCTAAGAGGACATAGACAGGCTCATGGAATGGGTGGACACACAGCAGATGAAATTCAATGCAGGAAAGTGTGAGGTGATATATTTTGATTGGAAGAATGAGGAGAGACAATGGGGCAGTAATTCCTCCCCAAACGCGTGAGTACGGAAGGGGTACTCACGCATCTGGCCGGAGGAAATGCCGGTTTTCAGCATGCACAGCGCATGCGCTGAAAACCGGCATTTCCTCTCCTCTAGCCCAAGAGTTGAAGAGGCTAGCGCGTGCGCTGTAGGGGGCAGCGCGTGCGTCTTGGATTTCCTCTGTTTTGGGGGATTTGCGCATGTGTAAAGGCCTCCGGTCTTTACGCTTGTAAAAAGCACACGTAAGTATTTATTTTTACAGGTAAGTGGTGTTTTAGTGCAATTTAGAATTTTTTTTTCCACAGATTTATTATTTTAAAGGATCTACAATAAGGTAAGTTTAGTTTTAGACCCTTTTTATTAAAAATTTATTTTTTTCAAAAAAAAAATTATTGTTTAAATTATTTTTTAAAACTTATTTATACTTAATTTAATGATTGGGATGTTTTTTTAAAATTTTATTTAAAGTTTAAGTAGTGTTTTGGGGTGCAGTACTTCTCATGAGTTTGACAGTTCTTACTCTCAAACTTATGAATGAAGTTTCCCCTCCCCTGATTGGCTGAACAGTGCTCACCTGATCCCAGCCGGCACATCGCACTAACTACGCCGCTGGGTCAGGTTAGCACAGCGCGCCGACATCAGAACCTGGCCTGTGACAGGAAATCCACTGCGGGCCAGGTTTCAGATGTCGGCGCGCCGGGTAAGTGCACATCGGGGGCTTGCACGCGCGGCAAGCCCCCGACACCAAGTTCTGGGCCATTACATGATCAATGGTACAATTTTAAAGTGGGTGCAAGAACAGAGAGACCTAGGGGGTGTTTGTGCACAAATCTTTCAAGGTGGCAGGACAGGTTAACAAAGCAGTTAATAAAGCACATGAGATAAATAGAGGCATTGAGTAAAAAAGCCAGGAAGTTATGCTAAACCTACATAAAACATTAGTTTGGCCCCAGCAGGATTATTGTGTCCAATTCTGGGCACCACACTTTAGGAAGGACATGAAGGCTTTGGAGAGGGTACAGACGAGATTTACTAGAATGGTTCCAGGGATGAGGGAATACAGTTACATGGATAGACTGGAGAAGCTGGGGTTGTTCTCCTTGGAGCAGAGAAGGTTAAGAGGGGATTTGCTAGAGGCGTTTAAAATCATGAATGGTTTAGATAGAGTAATAAAGAGAAACTGTTTCCAATGGCTGAAGGATCGATAACCAGAGGTCACAGATTTAAGGTGATTGGCAAAAGATTTGAAATGCACTGCCTGATAGGGTGGTGGATACAGATTCAACAGTAGCCTTCAAAAGGGAATGGATAACTACTTGAAGGAAAAACAATTGCAGGGATATGGGGAAAGAGCGGGAGAGTGAAACTAACTGGATTGCTCTTCGAAAGAGCCAGCGCAGACTCGATGGGCCAAAAATTGCCTCCTTCTGTGCTGTACCATTCTATGATTCTATGTAGGTCTTCCATTCACTGAGTAGTGGTAATCTCATTTTTTTACAGTTAAATATTGAAAAAGTGGATGACATCATTGAATTAAAATCAAAATAATTGCAAATACAAAACAACAGTTATCATAACATTCTGTTGCTATGGTTCCAGTTGCTACATAACAAATTCCATTACATCTGATATCATCAAAATTAGGTAACAGCGGTAACTGAACTGCACAGGTGGACTGTATATGAGCATTTATGTTGTTGAGTTCTGGATAGTGAGCAAGAAATCCTGGATCAATGTACAGTCCATGTGGTATTTTTCTGAAAAGTCATAAATTGATTTCCCAGGTGTGTCATTCATGGTGAATTAATTAAATGCATGAGTCAAATTAGGTATCAGGCTGCTCACTGTTATTTGCAAAGTTCACCTGATTGAATAGAAAATTTCACATTACAGTATATGATGCAGTAATAGAGACAAAATCCAGATTCACTTTAAACTAATCCTCAGATAAGTGTATATAATGTCTTTTCTCTCAAACTGACTTCAGGTGTTCTTTATTAGTAGTGGGCCTGAATTGTGCTAACAATTTTTCAGAATTTTAGTTTTTTTAATTTAATGAATCTATATCTCTTGACAAACTAAAATGTACTTCTAGGGACTGAAATGTTCTGCTAAGTATATGAGATTTTTTTTCTATTTAAACACACAGTATAGAAATGCACATGAAGTACAGTATGTTGCCTTAAAATGGCCAGTTGTCTCCCTTCCAAGTATTTAGCTTATTAATTCTCCACGTAAACACGTTTGGTTAAAACCTTATTATTCAACACCGTCAGGTCCTAGGTTGTGCCAGAGCCACTCACATTCTTTTATTCATCCCAAACACTTTCATTACTGAATATAAAAAGTAGCATTTTTCTGAACAAAATAGTTCTTGTTCTATATATTTTTAAGTTTATGCCAAAACCCAGGATATTGAAGACAAGATTTAAAGGGGAACTAGATAAGAACTTGAAGAAAAATATTAAATAGTCTGGAGAATTAAGAGTGGTGTGGAGTTAGCACCAGTGCAGTCATAATGGGCCAAATGGCCTCATCGGTGCTGAAATTTCTACGATTCTATACTGTACAATGCCGTAATATATTTGATAACATTGTGATTTTTTATGTCTGCTGCACTTTGTAAAGTTAATGGATTGTATGTAAAACGCACAGAGGAACTTTAAATCGTGTTAGTACCTTTTCCCCTATTAAAAGCAATAACACAGTGATTGTGCAAATATAAAAGCCATCCTGCCCAAAACAGGATGAAATTTTAACAACAGCAATGTACATTTATATCGCACCTTTAACATAGTAAAACGCTTCACAGCAGCGTTATCAGATAAAATTTTACACTGATCCACTTAAGGAGATATTGGCCCAGAAATTCGGGTCGGGGGCTTCCCACGGGTGCAAGCCCCTGACCTACACTTACATATCGCGCTGACATTTGAAGACTGGGCCTGCGTGGATTTCCAGTCTGTGGCCCGGTTCAGCTCCCGGCGCGCTGTGCGTGCGTGATCCAGCGGCGTACTTAGTGCGATGAGCCGGCTGGGATCACGTGAGCACTGGGCAACCAATGGGAGTTTACAAAAGTCCATTCATGAGTTAGACATAAGGCCTGTCAAACTCATGAAAACTCCGGGCGCCCAAAACAGTACTTAAACTTTAAATAAAAGTTAAAAAAAATTCCACTAATTAAATTAACTATTAATAAATTTAAAAAACTATTTTAAACAATTATTCAAATTTCTGCCAAAAATTTTTTTTCAAGAAATCGGGTCCAAAAATACACTTACCTTACTGTAAATTCTTTAAAAATAATAAACCTGTGGAAAAAAATGTCTAACTTTAATTATTAGACCACTTACCTTTTAAAACTAAGTCCTAACGTCTGCTTTTTACATTCGTAAAAAGTGGAGGCCTTCACACACGGACAAACCTGTCAAAAAAACCGAAGTTCAACACGTACGCGCTGCCTGAAACGTTGCAGGGGAAGCGCCTCTTAACCCCTTGGTTCAGAGGAGAGGAAATGCCGGTTTTCCACGCATGCGCTGTGCATGCTGAAATCCGGCACTTCCAACGGGCCCACGCGTGAGTACCCCGTTCGTACTCACGCGTTGGGACCAGAATTACTGGGCCAATAGGACAGGTGACCAAAAGCTTGGTCAAAGAGGTAAGCTTTAATCTGCTCTGTCGCACTTTTATTGTTGGTAGGTGGGAGTGAATATAGAGCTGTTTCCTCTCCTCCCATTTAAAAAAAAGTTTTCAGTACCTCGTTTCATTCCTATTCTGAAAGATTAGGCATGCAATCTACAGCTAGGCTTCTGCCAGTGTTGCTCTGTAACCAAAGCACTAGGAGGTGAATCAGAACGGCCTGTGGTACGTGCCAGTTTTCCTTCTGTTCTTGGAGGGAGGGCCCTGGTCTTATCACCTCCCCGAGACAGTACAGCTATGATTGGGATCTTAACGTGCAAACTTATCGGTATGAACTATCATTGCATGATATAACCTGTCAGAGTTGCCTTTCCAAGAATGGGCATGCTAGTTTCAAGGTGCATTTATACAGTATTTCTGTTGTTCAGATTATGGGAGAGTAGTGTCCATGTACTGACTCCCCGAATTTATTTTGCTAAACCAGCTTCCTTGGCCTTGTCGCTCTCCCACAACCAAAACTACAGAGGCACCAAATATAAAAGCACCTCAAGTACTTGACATTATTATATTTATATACTTGAGCACTGCTCTATATTGCAAACTGTAGCACAACAGAAATAAATGAACAAACATTCTCTTACATTGTCCTGCTGCCACTTTTGACGAGACATCTCCATTAGTGTAAAAACTGGTTGTACTAGCCTTTGAAATAGGGTGAATAAATCAAAACTACCAAGAAAAAATATAAAAATAATGGCCTAGAAATTCATTGACGCCACTTTTGGGGCGCTAAAGTGGGGCGTCCGCTAAAGTTTGCGGCCGCCGCCAAATCTATGCCACTTCTCCGATATTCATTAGCTTCGCCCTACTAGTTTGGGCGAGCGCTAAAACTGCTGCTGGACGCCTCTCTTTGGGCGCTAAGCCGGAGGTGGTGATCGATAGCGCCGAGGCCGGGCGCAGCGCAGGTGCGGCCATCTCGTGATTGACAGCAGACACCCTGGCGCCGGTCAGCTCTTAAGGGGGAAGGGTCGACTGTGTCTGCTGCCACGCCCTGGATAGTGGAGCCCTCCAGCTAGGCCTGAACACTGCTGCTGGACCCAAATAGCGCCTGAAGACATGGAGAAGGCCCGTGAACGTGCGCAGCGCTTCTCAGAGCGTGATCTGAGTGTGCTGCTTGCTGCTGTGGAGAAGAGGCGCCATGTTTTGTACCCGGACAATGGCAAGAAGGCGACGGTCCGTGTCTACAGGAGAGCCTGGAGGCATGTCGCCAGCAAGCTGTCAGCCAACAGCGACGTCCCCAGGACCGGTGCCCAATGCCGCAAAAAGTTAAATGACCTCACACGCATTGTCAGGGTGAGTACCCTTTCCAATGACCTCCTCATCCTTGCATGTGCACCTCACATTATGGGCAAAGGGACCTGAAAGCTCTAATGGCCAGCCTTCATCCAGCAGCTATGGGACAGGCATGAGCATCAATTGCACATTCTGCACTTAACACACTGGCCAAGCTATTCCACCATGGGAGGCATTGCACACCAGATCATGGCGACACACTGGCCAAGCTATTCCACCATGGGAGGCATTGCACACCAGATCATGGTGACACACTGGCCAGGCTATTCCACCATGGGAGGCAGTGCACACCAGATCACGGCGACACACTGTACTTAGAGGCCGTCCTTTCTCTTGCAGGCCAAGCTGGCGAATAATCGCAAGAGCCGGACTGCGACCGGGGGAGGCCGACCCCATATCCAGCCACTCACCGACCTGCAACATCGCATGGAGCGCCTCATGGGTGGCCGGGTGATTGGGCCCGTTGCATATGGAGATGCCGACCCTGTTCTGGGCAGCAATGGTAAGGACATCACCTTTTGCACCTCTCTCGTCCCACTTGCGCATCAGATCTACATCCTTTGCCACTGTCCGACCAATGCGCTGAATGCCACCACTCATGCATCCCGCACTGACGCCCTCTCCTCACTCTACAGCTACTCTTGTGCCTTCCTGCTTTCAGATGGTCAAGAGGAGGTCCCTCAACTTGCCAGTGACAGACCCTCCGAGGAGGAGCAGGAGGAGGAGCAAGAGGAAGGCGGCCCATCAGGGGAACCCTCAGCTGCGGCCACCCAGGCCAATGTAGGGGACACGTCTTCCCTGGAGGGCAGCGTGGCGGAAGTGTCGAAGGGGAGGGGAGCTCCTGGGACCTGCGTGCTGCAGAAAGGCGGGAGGGGGGTGGAAGCTCGGCGGCCTTCTCCCCAGAGGGGGGATGCGTCGGAGGGGAGTCCAATTGCTGGGCCCAGCGGCCTCCAGCAACGCAGGAAGGGTCGGCCAGCTCGGCGGCCTTCTCCCCAGAGGGAGAGTCCGGCCTCCAGTCAGGAGATGCTCTTCGCCGAGGAGATGGAACGCCTCGAAGACTTGTCCGCGGACTCGGAGAGCCGGCACACGGAGCTCATGGCGGCAGTGGCACGGTTGCCTGAGTCCATCGATTCCCTCTCTCGGAGTGTGGCCGAGTTCGGGCCCTTAGAGGCCACCAGTCGGGCGGAATACCGGGCAGATCTGTCAGCGACTGGCCAGGTGATCAGTGGTGCCGTCCAGTCACTGGCTGCTCTGCTGCGGTCAGTGAACAGGTCAACACGGGCACTCGCTGCTGCCACACTCGCTGTGTCAGCCAGGCATCGCCAGGGCACCCGGCGCGCTGCAGCAGCACATCGGTCTGTCCCTCGGCAGATTGGTGCGCATGCTGCAGTGCAGGCCCGGGCAAGTGCCAGTGTCTCAGGCGACCAGCGAGCGCCTGCCATCCGCCAGCTTGCCGCCATTCCTCCAGCCGCCACTGCCACTCCCCCAGTGGAGCTGCCAGGAGCTGCTGCAGCGACTGATGCTGGCCAGCCACAGCTGCAGCAATCAACAGCCGCCCGCTCGACGGCCAGACCTCGACTAGGCCGACCCCCAAGGGCTTCTGCCGTCACGACATGTGCCCCTCAGGAGCCTGCCCCCAGCCTTGCAGCAGCCAATGGCCTTACTTTGAGGCGGAGCAGCAGGGCGGGCAGGGGCCACCCAAAGATGGCCAAGGCATCGCCCTAGCGGGCCAAATAGTCGAATGTGTGGCCATTTGTGTTTGTTTCTTGAGGCCGAGAATTGGATGTTTGTTTTTTGAAGGCCGATGATGTGATGTTTGTTTTTGACGAAGGCCGAGAATGACGGCCATTTTAGTTGCCCTATTTTGTTAATCCTCTCCAGGTTGTGGGAGCGAGTAATGTGTTTGAGTGTTTTTTGGGGGTTTCGTCTGTTTTTGGTTTTCATGTGGGAAGGGCCCAGAGTTTGCACAATAAAGCATTTTATTTATTCACATTGTCCATGTTTGATCTTTGAAGTGTTTGTTGCCTTAACCGGCTGAGGGCTTGCGGAGCGGCTGCAATCATGTTCTATCATTGGCACAAGCCATTCCCTGACAGGGGGCCTAGAAGTGACGTTCAATAAGCCGCCGACGGGCGGCCCTTGGACCTTGTGCGTCCCTCCTGGGCTGGTACTCCTCGTCCTCGTCGTCCTCATGCTCCTCCTGCTCCTCCTCCTGAGGTGGTGGTCCAACGTGAGGTGGCAGTGCCTGAGTTCTGCGGATAGCCAGGTTGTGCAGCATGCAGCAAACGACGACGAATTGGGAGACTCGATCCTGCGAATACTGGAGGGCTCCCCCGGAGCGATCGAGACAGCGGAACCGTTGCTTGAGCACGCCGATTGTTTGTTCTATGAGGTTCCTCGTCGCTTGATGGCTCTCGTTGTATGCCTCTTCAGCAGGGGTCGTGGGCGCGCGGAGCGGGGTCATGAGCCAGGTACACAAAGGATAGCCTTTGTCCCCGATAAGCCATCCTCTTGGGGGAGGCTGTGCCTGGAACATGTCAGCCACAGTTGTCTGTCGCAGGATAAAGGCATCGTGGCTGCTGCCTGGAAAGCGGGCATTGACAGCTAGGATGCGCTGCCTGTGGTCACACACCAGCTGTACATTGAGGGAATGGTAGCCCTTCCGGTTGCGGTAATCCTCGGCATGCTCAAGAGGTGCCCGCAAAGCCACATGCGTGCAGTCAATGGCGCCCTGCACCATGGGGAAGCCCGCTATTGCAAACCCCACTGCACGCTGCTGCTGCTTGTCCAGGGTCATGGGGAAGGAGATGAATTGATGTCTCCTTCTGAAAAGGGCTTCTGTCACCTGGCGGATGCAGCAATGCACGGCGAACTGGGAGATGTTAGCGATGTCCCCAGTAGCGGATTGGAAGGAGCCGGAGGCATAGAAGTTGAGAGCCACCGTCACCTTCACTGCCACCGACAGAGACGTCCTGCGCATCAGCTGTGGCTGCAGATCTCTCTGAAGCAGCCGGCAGATGTCTGCAACCACCTCCCTTCGGAATCGCAGCCTCCTAACACACATCGCGGCAGACATGGTCAGATAGGAGGTCTGCTGGCGGTATACCCTGCGTGGGTAAGGCCTCAGTTGGCGACACCTGTTGCCCCCTCTGCGTCTAGCCAGGGCTGCCACTCTCTCACGGCGTCTGTAAGCCCTTCTGGCATAAGGCTGAAATTCAGCGTTGCCACCCAATGCAGCCCCCATTATATGCTGGCTCTGAATGAAGGCAAAGATAATTGGTAAGCTCTGGCCTGAGCCAAAAATACCTGTCCAAGTGTTGGTCCAAACCAGTAAACTCTCCTCCTTGGTCTCTGTCCAAAAAACCGTTGCACAAGAGTGAATGCTGCAAAATGGCTGGCCTTTATACTGCTGGATAAGTGCCCTTTAATTTGCGCTCCCCGCTGCCCGGCTGGCCTGTGTACCGTTCCACTTCACAGTCGCTCGGGCCGCCCGGCGCACAATGGGCCGGCGCGAGTGAAGTTCCGGTTTGGGGCGCACAAAGGGCGTTGCACTATTAAATGACGTCATGATCTGCGCGCGCAGCAGGGCGCGCGCTAAGACTTTGCGCCGGCGCTAAATGTGTCCTGAAGTTGGGGAGAGGCGCAGATCGCGCTGCGCCCGGGCGATAAGCGCCTAGCGCTCGAGATCTGCTCCTCCTAAGGCGCTAACGGCTGGCGCGCCCAACTGAATTTCTAGGCCAATGTTTTTTTTACCATGAGAGTTATGTTTTAATTGCTCCTACTATTTCAAATGGTATACCTGTTACAACAACATTCCCAGTGCAGTACACAACATTCAGTGCAGTTTTTGAAGATGATAAGGAATGCACTGACAATTAGCTTTATGTTATGCAACAACCCAGGTAAGTTCAGGAAACAAGGAATTTTATGATGTAAGTGCTCTGTGCACAACATTCATTACAGCCACACTACATACTTGCTCGTGTATATAATTATAATAACGATAGTGAGATCATCAAACAGAAAAGAATGTTTGAACTTTAACCTCTGAGTATTGAATGGCCCTTTCAGTTTTCAGAACAGCACCATGTAACATCTGCACAAATTACTTTGCATATATCTCTTCGGCTGCACATGATAACATCTGAATAGAGGTATGTCTGGAAACATGGAGTGTTATTTATGGACGACACTGTTCATTATCTTGTCTTATAATTTGTTTCAGAAGTGCTATGGGAGCCCATAGAGGTTTAAATCAGATTTATTTAGATTTCTTGCTTATTTGAACTGAATCCAATTTAAAATCAGTTAAATGCTACAGTAAAAATTAGAAACGTGAACTGTGTTTTGTTCATTTCAGAGGGAATAAAAATGAATAATAACCACACTTGTAACACAAAGCAGCTCAAGTCAAATTAACAAATTTAACCAAATTAGCCCTGTATTTTAAATGGAGTATTAAACCATATTTTTTTTAGATTTGGTGGGTTTGGAGCTATCAAAAGATAGATCGTGACTCAGTTAATTTTAATCATTAAGGCATCATCAACTTGAATAAACCTTTCTTGTCTTTAGAAATATTACAACCTACTAGACATAATTGGTGGTTTAGCACTAATCTTCCTCTCATAGCAAAGCTAATTAAAATCCACAAAACTTGTGCCCTCAGTGATAATAGCTGGTTTTCTTCATGCTGAATTTCAGTCTGAAATTTGACTGAAGCCTAGGAGATTGTGCTACTGGCGTGTTTCCATGCCACAGTCGAAAGCACTGATAAAAAAAGAGCAATTGTTCTTTAGAATATATTTTCTTCAAAACTATGAGAACAATGTGGCATTAGAAGACATTTAACACAAAGAAGTGATTCATAGTGACTGTTCTGAGTGAGATATTTCTTCAATCTGTATTTATTTATATAGCTCTTCAATATCTCCAGTCCTGTTTTCATCTGTTATATTGATGAATGCATTTTTTGTTGTTGTTGCAAGCACTATGTTGCTGAAGTGACTTGTCATGTATTCAGGCTATAGGAACTAACCACCAGAGCAATTAATATGCGACAATGTGTCAGGAAGTAACAGGGCACAAGTTTCTATTGCAGAATGTTCCAGAATCAGTGCAACGTGGCAGATGTTGTAGCAGTACATTGTGCACAAATCTGGGCGCTGGCCATAATGATGGAAACTGTCATGCAGACAGTACTGTCCTGTGTTTATTGGTAGAAAACTCCTGCCGCGTTGTCTGTACAGATGCTACAGTTATACCATACATAATGCAAGGCAAAGAAAGTTTGTTCCACTTTTTTTTTTAAAGGGACCACAATCATTATGTAAATCCTGCATGAGCAGACATTCCAGATAAAAGGCTGCTAATGATTGTCAGCTTTAATTAATATAAAGTTGTCCAGTGCCACATTAACTGTCATCTGCAACTCCATATAGACCATCCAGAATATTGAAGATTAGAAGGCATCAATGTTTCATCTTTGATTGCATTGTATTTTGCAGAGACGAGCAAAATCTGACTAAGTGAGCAGCTTTCACCTCATCGTTCTCTCACATATATACATACCCCTACACGTATATCCTGGTAGAACCAGCCTCTCCGGCTAGGATCAATTTAGGTGTCTTAACATGTTCACCAGTATTTTAGCAAGTACTAGTCTAGGCAGATACAGTATTACTTGGCACCTCTAAATCATATGTAACATGAGGCAGTGACAGCACTTAAAAAATGAAGACTGAGTAGAATTATTTTATGATGTATAATAGATTGCCTGAACGATGTACATCAGCCTTAATTTCAGTACTGGTTCTTCATTAATGATGCAGTTTGCCATTTCCATTTTACCGTGTCCTCAAACTGGAGTCACAAAACACTAAGATTGGCTTAATTGAATTAGTCTGTAATTTTTATCATAGGAGAGATGGTAAATCCTATTTTCTGGGATGGATTTAAACCTAAGTGGCACTGGTGAAAGGCTTGTGCTTTCAAAGGCAGGTAGCAACCTGCTACCCAGTCTGCATTTCATTACATATCAATCACAAATAAGAAACATGCTGTAAATTGCTGCTAATGAAAGGAACAGTCATGGATCTTTTACATTTAGTGTTTCTGTACCTTGGATCGCAGGAGAAAGAATTCTGTGTACCGTATTTTTGCAGGTCTACAATTCTGCCATCAGGAAAATGGATTCAATTTAGCAAAGAGAGTGCAATTAACCAGCGCACAGCTATCACTCTCACACACTCTGAACTACAGAAACGCTAACTGCACTAGTGTTAAGTAATAATACCTTCATCATTACATCCTTAAATAGAAGGGATTTTATCTGACAAGGAAAGCATTCAAAGAGATGCAGTTGTTTTACAGGAAGGTGCTTTATGAAATGGTTGAAATGAAAATAATTCAGCAGCTCCACAAGAAACTCTAGAAATGAAGAAAGAAAGCTAAAAATTAAATTCAAGGTAAAAAAAAAAAGGTGCTGATGGCTGATTTAATCCAAGTAGTTTAATTTGTCAACCAGAGGTAGCCAGGAAATGTGTAAAGTAGGAGAAAAAGATCAATGAATTACAATAACCTCCTGCAGGAAGTTAATTATGGACTGCACAAAGCAATCAGCCTTAAAGCTTAACCAAAAGGAGGCTAGTTCCATCAAATGCTCCCTGTACTCAACAGGCAATAAATACAGCCCCTTCCCCATTACTTTAAACATAAAAAAGTTATCCAACAGCAAAAATAACTGATTTTCTGAGCTTTTCCAAGTCAAACATTTTTGTAGCATTGGTACATATCTTTGGTGTCCCATTAAAGATTTTCAAGACTCTATAATTTGCACAATTTTTGGGTTTAGAAAGCAAGCTGGATCAAAATGTGGCAGATGTTTATTTTAAATGTCAGTACTTGCACAGCAAGTTTCCAAAATTACATTCTAGATCAGGTTTTTAGCGATGTAAACAGCTTCAGACAACTGTCAGTGGCTCAAGATGCTTCATTGAAAAAAGTGAGCAGCAGTGAGTGCTAGATGTGTTAAACAAACTGATGAAACACAATGATTCCGTGCTTCCAGTCTCCCGAAACGTCAGAAGTGGTGCCAAAAAAAATGGCTAAAACAAAGAAATCAGTGGGCACTTTGGAATGGTGATTTTTATTTTTAGCAGCAGTTTACACGGTAGAGAATAGTTCTATCCCTTTCTCAGTGCTTGGATAGATGTACGATTTGTGAGTTCATGGAAAATATAAAGATCAGTCACTAAAAAAACGAGTGTTTCAATAAACAACAGGATTAAAGCAACAGGACTAGATGGAGTGCTTCCAAGAATGTTCAATGAAATTAATATAGAAATAGGGGAGCTGTGGCTGTAGATTTTCGCAGCTCATTAAGTATAGGGCTAGTAAGCAGACTGAAATCGCGAATGTTCCAATTTTATAAAAAGGCTAGAAGCATGATCATGAAAATTTAATATTTATAGTAGAAACAATTTTTAGTCTATCACGGAGGAGGTAATTAAATTCCATTAAATGTAGGGGCTGAATGAACTGAAATTGGGACCTTCCTGCCACTAGCCCGAACTATTGCCATCTTTCTCCAACCAATCCGTGGGACTGGCGTTAAGGGGGCGGGTGGGAGAGAAATCCGCCAGGAACCCAACCCCTGTCGGCATTTGCATGCGGTGGGTACGGAAGAGCAAACAGCAGCAATCCTGGTTTGGCTGGGGAGTTGGGGGAGAAGAATTGATGTTGAGGCAGGAAGTGGCAGTAGGCTTCACCGCCCTATTTTCCTGCCATTTGTGCTGCTAACCCACCCAATTGGATAATACATTGTCAAAATAATAGACAACAAGAAGTATGGCAGTAGTTCTAAATGGACAGTGGAGTGCGCTAAAATTGAAGTGTGGGATCCTTGTTGTTCGCAATCTATCCATACTATTGTGTATTTAAAACTCTATCACTCTTCAGATGACACACTTCAAACTTTAAGCACTTTGTTACAAATGCAAATCAACCTTGCATTTCCTGTTCTTTTACTGACCTTGGGCAAGAATGAGACCTACAACCAGCTGCTAATCTACAGGGAAACAATTGACCTCTGGAAATTCCTAAGATAAATGAGCCTGTAATTGACTTCAGTGTTCTACCTATTTACAGAAATTTAGACTTCATATTTGTAACAGGACACAATTCCACTTTACCAGTCGATTAATGAATTGTGTGTTTCATCAAGGAGATGAGGAGAATTTTTTTTGACGCAGCGAGTTCTTATGATCTGGAATGCACTGCCTGAAAGGGTGGAGGAAGCAGATTCAATAATAACTTTCAAAAAGGAATTTGATAAATACTTGAAGGGGAGAAATTTACATGGCTATGGGGAAAGAGCAGGGGAGTGGGACTAATTGGATAGCCCATTCAAAGAGCCAGCACAAGCACAATGGGCCGAATGGTCTCCTTCTGTGTTGTATGATTCTATGTTATAATGCTCCTATTGTAGGAACTGGGGTTCCTAGCCGAAGAATTGAGATCGACTCAGAAAATCAAAAACAATAAAATTGAATGAACAAATGAAGCTGTGCAGGAAACTGTAGGATACAATGCAAATAGGTCTGGTCTGCTAGAAAGCCTCTCTGGAAACTGCTAGAAGGTTCCGAGCTCAACTGCTAGCAGGTTCCGAGCTCAACTGCTAGCAGGTTCCGAGCTCAACTGCTAGAAGGTTCCGAGCTCTACTGCTAGAAGGTTCCGAGCTCTGACGTCATCACGTTCTTCCCGCCGTTGAGAGATCACGTGACAGACGGCATGACGTCATCACGCGGAGTACAGGAAAGAAGCCCTAGTACAGTTAACAGATACATTAAAGGTGCAGACCCCAGCTGTACTACATTGCTGTAAAAGGAATTATATACAATTGTCCGTAATCATCTGGTGGTTCCGCCACATGCGCCCCCCAGAATTGCTTTTAACAGAGAAGGTAAGGCGAGAAGGGGGTCTGACGAGTCTGTCCGACCGACTGCGATACCCCGGCTGCTGGAACGGAGCGCGAGAAGATGAACTGGCCGTTGGCTGTGGTTGGGATGACGCCGCAGGCGGAGGAGAAGAAGAGGCCGGCTGTGGTCGACCCGGTGAGGCGGGCACTGGCGACTCAACGGATGACTGTGGCTGTACTGGACCGGCAGTCGACGGTGGACGACCACGACGAAGCGGCTGAGCGGGGACGACTGGTTTGCTCAGATCCAGATGCGCCGGTTTCAACCGGTCGATGGAGATGTGGTCAGGCTTACCGCCGACATCGACTGTGAAGGACTTGTCACCTGACGAGATGACGCGGAACGGACCTGTGTAAGGCGGTTTGAGCGGGTTTTTGCGATCATCCTGCCGAATGAACACGTATTCTGCGCTCTTAAGATCCACCGGGACATGGGAGCGCTGCAGGTCATGATGCGACGTAGGCACTGGGATGAAATTCCTAGCCGCTTCCTGGTGGCTGACGAGCTGCTGAGCTGGGGACCAGGGTTCCGTGTGAGGAGGAAGAAAATTGCCAGGCACTCTGAGTGGTTGGCCATAAACCAGCTCTGCTGAAGAAGAATGCAGGTCGTCCTTAGGCGCCGTGCGAAGACCTAGCAGCACCCAAGGGAGCCTGTCCACCCAACTAGGCCCACGGAGACTAGCACGCAGTGCGGCTTTAAGGGACCTGTGGAATCTTTCACACAGACCGTTCGCCTGTGGATGGTAGGCGGTGGTACGATGAAGCTTGGTGCCCAAACCTTGAGCTACGGCGTTCCAAAACTCAGAGGTAAATTGAGGCCCCCGGTTGGAGGAGATGTCAGCCGGTACCCCGAACCGAGCTACCCACGACGAGATGAAGGCTCTGGAGATGTCTGCCGCTGTGGTGGCAACCAAAGGAATTGCCTCTGGCCACCTGGTGGTGCGGTCTACCACGGTGAGGAGGTGAGTGTACCCGCGAGAGGAAGGGAGAGGACCAACCAGGTCCACGTGCACATGGTCGAATCGACGCTCCGGAACCGGAAAAGTGGCGACTCGGGCCTTAACATGGCGTTGTATCTTGGACTTCTGGCAACTCACGCAGGTATTGGTCCAGTCACAGACGTCGAGATGCATGCCCTTCCAGACGAATTTCTTTGCCATGAGTCGTTGTGACGCTCTCATGCCAGGGTGTGACAACCCGTGGATAGTGTCGAAAATTCTCCTGCGCCATTCGACTGGAACGATTGGATGTGGGATGCCCATCGAGATGTCACACAGGAGTGTGGTCCCTGCGGCCTGGAAACTGACATCAGCCACTTGTAAGCTGGAAGGTGCGGTCCGGTATGCCTGCACTTCAGGGTCTGCCTTCTGTTCTTTTGCCAAACCAACATAGTCGACTCCCAGGTGTACTGCGTGGAGCTGGGCGCGGGAGAGACAATCCGCCACCAGGTTGTCTTTGCCCGAGACATATTGTATGTCGGTTGTAAATTCAGATATGTACGTAAGATGACGTCGTTGCTGTGCCGACCATGGTTCTGCTGTCTTGGCCATCGCAAAAGTAAGTGGCTTGTGGTCTACAAAAGCCGTGAATGGGCGTCCTTCCAGTAGGAAGCGAAAATGGCGGATGGCCAGAAACAATGCCACCAACTCCCTATCAAAAGTACTATACTTACGTTCGTTCTTCCGCAATTGGCGGCTGAAGAAAGCCAGTGGTTGCCATGTGCCGTCGACCCACTGCTCCTGTACTGCCCCGATGGCATAATCAGATGCGTCGGTGGTAAGGGCAATGGTTGCGCCCGGAAGGGGATGTGCCAACATGGTCGCAGCAGCCAAAGCGTTCTTAGTGTCGAGGAAAGCCTGGTCCATCTGGGGTGTCCAATCGATCGGGTCTTTGCCCGATTTACCTCTGAGGGCCTCGTACAAAGGTTGCATCAACAATGCCGCCTTGGGGACGAACCGATGATAAAAATTGACCATTCCCAGAAATTCCTGGAGGGCCCTGACGGTCTGAGGAAGAGGGAACGAGGTGACTGCTTCCACCTTTGTGGCCAGCGGGACGGCGCCTTCTGAGGTGATTCTGTGTCTCAGGAAATCAATGCTGTGCAACCCAAACTGGCACTTGGCCGGGTTGATAATAAGGCCATGTTGGCTGAGACGAGAAAAAAGGGTACGCAATGTGTTCTTTCGTGCTGTTACTGGCAATAAGGATGTCGTCTAGGTAGACGAAGATGAACGGCAGATCGCGCAACACGGAATCCATGAGACGTTGGAAAGCTTGTGCTGCATTCTTCAGCCCAAACGGCATACGAAGGAACTCAAAGAGCCCGAAAGGTGTGATGACGGCAGTTTTGGGGACGTCCTGACGATGCACGGGCACTTGATGATAGCCTCGGACGAGGTCTACTTTGGAAAAGATGGAATTCCCTGCCAGATGGGCCGAAAAATCCTGAATGTGTGGAATTGGGTACCGATCCGGTGTGGTAGCCTCATTCAGGCGTCTGTAGTCGCTGCATGGTTGCCATCCGCCGCCCGGCTTAGGAACAATGTGTAATGGCGAGGACCAAGGACTATTTGAACATCGAATAATACCCAGGCGTTCCATTGTATGGAACTCCGCCTTGGCGGCCGTGAGTTTACCGGGTTCCAGCCTTCGAGCTCTCGCATAAACAGGGGATCCTGTCGTGGTAATGTGGTGCGCCACACCGTGCCTCACGACTGAAGAAGAAAATGTAAGCCTGGTGAGCTCAGGGAACTCACTGAGAAGACGAGAGAACTCATTTGGAGATGGGACTGCACAGGCAACTGACCAAGACATCGCGGTGCTTCGGTGGCAGGGGACCGAGTGAAAAGTGGAGGCACTGATTAGCCGGCAGTGTCGGACGTCGACGAGAAACCCGTTTGCGCAGAAGAAATCTGCCCCCAGGATGGCCTGTGAGACTTTCGCCGTGATGAACTCCCAAACAAAACGTTGGCCGCCAAAACTCAACTGGACCCTACGCTTTCCGAACGTGCGAATGGCCGCACCATTGGCTGCCTCGAGGGGGGGGCCTTGACCGCCGGATTGAAGATCTAGCTTCGACGCTGGTAGGATACTGCACTGGGAGCCAGTATCACAGAGAAAACGTCACCCTGACAGGGAGTCTGTAATGTATAGGAGTTTCCCTGCGGACCCGACGGCCGTCGCAACTCCGGCGCGTCCCTTAGGCCTTATTGATCTTCTCAGAAACCGCTGGTTTGAGGTAGGTTTTTTTTTGGTGAGAAACTGCAGGGCGGACGGCAATTTCTGGCCTTTGTGCCGAAACGAGCGTGGTATGCACACCAGCCTGCAGGAGGAGGAGTCGGATTCTCTCTTGTGGGGGATGGGCGCCTCGTGGCTGCACAAGATTGTTGTGAGACGGTGAATATTTTATCCGCTTCCACGGCGAGTTCAGCACAATCCGTGATCGCGGAATTGGCCAAGGCCATCTGTACTGGCTCTGGTAGTTGACAGAGAAACAGCTCGCGGAACAGAAAACATTGCGATTCCGAGCCCAAAAGCGTGAGCATTTGGCTCATGAGCTCTGAGGGTTTTGAGTCCCCGAGGCCGGGCATGGAGATAAGTCTGCGAGCGCGCTCCGCCTTGGACAGACCGAAAATCTGCAGTAAACGTGCTTTTAAAGCTTCGTACTTGCCATCGTTCGGTGGACTCTCGAGGAGGCTGACGACCCGCGAGGCCGTGGCGCTGTCGAGGGCGGAGACCACGTAATAATAACGGGTCGAATCCGCTGCTACTCCCCGGATTGCAAATTGGGCTTCCGCCTGGAAAAACCACGCGGCCGGTTGTTGCTCCCAAAATTGCAGCAGTTTGAGGGTGACGGTGTTCGTGTCCATGATGTAACTTCAACAAAAATTGTTCAAAGAAATCGGGGTCACCAATGTAGGAACTGGGGTTCCTAGCCGAAGAATTGAGATCGACTCAGAAAATCAAAAACAATAAAATTTAATGAACAAACGAAGCTGTACAGGAAACTGTAGGATACAATGCAAATAGGTCTGGTCTGCTTGAAAGCCTCTCTGGAAACTGCTAGAAGGTGCCGAGCGCAACTGCTAGCAGGTTCCGAGCTCAACTGCTAGCAGGTTCCGAGCTCTACTGCTAGAAGGTTCCGAGCTCTGACGTCATCACGTTCTTCCCGCGTTGAGAGATCACCTGACGGACGGCATGACGTCATCATGCGGAGTACAGGAAAGAAGCCCTAGTACAGTTAACAGATACATTAAAGGTGCAGCCCCCAGCTGTACTACATTGCTGTAAAAGGAATTATATACAATTGTCCGTAATCCTCTGGTGGTTCCGCCACACTATATCATAATAAAAGACTATGGCCTAGACATTGGATGACACTCAAATCAGGGCGCGATCTGCATGCAGCACACATGAAGCCGAGGCAGAACCACATCAAATTGGTCGACCAGCCTCATTAGCATACTGGTGAGCTGTGGGCACCAGTCGCAGCCCCAGAAGCAGCTTGCCAGTAGTGGCGGGGGGGGGCGGGTGGTAGTGAGATCAGCCGGCAAGGACACTTGGCGTAAGGTATGTCCGCGGGATTGGAAATGGGAGAGGGGTGTGAACAGTGGCTGAAAATGGCCCGTAGTTTTAATGTGGGGACAGGAGGCACACTCCTGCTACACAGTAAGGTAATTACGGTGGCGGTCTCCAGCGGTCACTTTACGGACCGCTGATTAGGCCACATGTAGACCAAGTAATCCTTTCAAGGCAAACTAATTTCCTTTTTGGGTCGTAAAACAGGCATTGGGTTCCTTATTAGCATATTCAAAGGACCTAACACCTGCTTTAGGCGGCCAGCAGGGACACCTCACCAATATGTTGTTTGACGTTTATCTGATGCTGTTCGGGCACAAGACGTTGGGCCCCTAAATTTGACCGCTTTGTACCCGTTGCCTCTTGGACACTGATGCACTAAGGCCCAATTTCACCCCCTGTGTCTTCTCCAATTTATTGTGAACAGAGCCATAAACAGCATCCAGAGGTATCAAAATACAATGTGCACCAATGAATTTGTAAGCTACCAAGTTATGTGGGTAAGTAGTGCATCAAAGAAAATAATAAAATGTGAAGGCACCAACAGAAACTTTACTACTGAGCAAATTGAAATACTGAGAAACGTAAGGTAACACATATTGGTACTAAATGTATCAAACATAGTTCAGAGCGAAAACATTCAGGTGTAATAGCTGACCAAACATTAGACGTATCATCAATAAAAGGACAACAGTTGTGAAGACACATCCGTAAGGTCAAGGAAACGATAACTGACTTTCAAAGCATGCAGTACTGAAATTACATATGGATTATGGTATACAGCTGTGGTCACTATTTATGACAAAACAGATGCAGTGGAAATGATTCAAATAAGGGTAAGAAAGATTATTCCAGGCCTTAGACTATTCAGGTAAGAAGAGAGGGTAAGGGAACTAAATCTATTCTCATTGGAGGGAAAAAAGATTGAGATATGATCTAAACTTTTAAAATGACAAAAGGAAAGATAATGTAGATGGAGCGATATTTTATGCAAAGCAAGTCTAGGAGAGTCATAGGGCTGGATTTTCCAAGCCACGAGGAGGCGGGCATGGAGGTGTGACAGCCGGTAAACTTGGAGAAACTGGAGGCGGATGGCAAAACCGCCCCCATCTCGCCTCCGTGCCCTTTTACCAGGAGGCGGGAAGATGTGCCTCAGGTCCCGTCTCCTGGAGGCGGGAAAGGCATTTAATCCTTTTAACTGCCTGTTAACAGGTAGTTAACAGGCAGAAAAAGGGATTAGTGCCATTTTACCTTCACAGGTGAAGGCTTCCCGACCTCGGAGAACCCCGCTGGGTTGGAGGAGACGTGAAGGAGGTCTGCGGCGGTTGGAGACACCTGGAAGTAAGATGCAGAGGTGAGTGATGGGTGCAAGTGTGGAGTGGTAAGTATGTAAGGTGAGTGATAAGTTGTAAAAAATGTTCAGTTACCTTGTTTTCTTCCTACAGCGTTCAGCCGCGCTGGATCGGGAGAGCCGACATCCTGCTTGTCAATTTCACAGAATGGCTGTTGGAACCTCTGTTCCTACAGACATGTGAAATTTACAAATTTGAAAGGTTTGATGAGTCCTCAACACAAGGACTCATCAAACTAAAGAGAATGTCATTGTTTCACAGCTTCACAGAGCTGTCAAACACTGTCATTTCTTCTTTCAAGAAGTCTTGACAGATAGCACGTCCGAAGTTGACGTGATCTGTCAGTGACTTCCTCCCTAATTGGCCTGCTGAACCCGCAGGGCGGACTTAACAAGCTCAATCAGGGGAAAATCCCTCTTGTTGGTCAGGCGAGGATGGAGGTGGGACATTGACACGACAAGCAGTTGTCCCACCTCCAACTCACCTCCATTCACAAAATCTAGCCCAAAGAGTCATAATGGCACAGAAGGAGGCCATTCAACCCATCGAGTCCATGCCAGCTCTCTGCAGAGCAATCGAGTTAGTCCCATTCCCCCGCTCTATCCCCGTAGCCCTACAAGTGTATTTCCCTCACGTGCCTATCCAGTCTCCCCTTAAAAACATTGAGTGTGTCCGCTTCCAGCACTTCTATCGGCAGCGAGTTCCAGGCCCTCACCACTCGCTGCATAAAAAAGTTTTTCCTCAGCTACCCCCCTGTATCTCTTGCCCAAAACCTTAAATCTGTGTCCCCTAGTCCTTGTACCATCAACTAGTGGGAACAGCTTTTCCCGTCCAGCCTATCCAAACCCGTCATAATCTTGTACACCTCTATCAAATCACCCCTCAACCTCCTTTGCTCTAATGAAAACAAATACAGCATCTCCACCCTGTCCTTGTAGCTAAAATCCCCATCCCCGGAACACTTCTGGTAAATCTCTTCTGCAGCCTCTCAAGGGCCTTCACATCCTTCCTAAAGTGTGGTGACCAGAACTGGACGCAATACTCCAGTTGTGGCTTAACCAACGCTTTATAAAGATTCAGCATAACTTCTCTACTTTTGTACTCAATGGCCCCGATTTTCTGCCAGCCGTCGGGCGGCTTTCCAGGTGGCCGGGGGCCGAAAATCGACGAAAAAGCGGGTTGCGACCCGCCCCGCCTGATTCCCCGCCCCGTCTGACTTTCGGACCACCGTTTCCCCGCGACCTGAATCAGTCCCGCCCGCCGCTGGCGGGACTGGCCGTCGGAACACTAATAAGCAATTATTACCTTGTTTAAGCCGATTTTCAGGGGCTGTTGCGACTTTCAGGGGTTCCCCACGCTAAACACGCCTGCGGGGAACCCCGCTGATAAAACCTGGCGTGAAGCTTGCCGGCTTGCTTGCTGTCAGCTGTAGGTCATTCGGGAAAGCTGTGATTTAAAGGGACAGCATTTGTATGTTGAAGGACCTTGTTGCAGGTTTGGGGCTACTTCTTCAAGGCTTAGGCACAGCTGTGGAAGGTTGGCGCCTCACACACTTCTCCAATGTGATTTCCTGGGAAGCCCCTCTCGCCACCCTCACTCAGCGGAGGCATCTACGAGAAGCATGGGACGCCTTTTTTTCCTTCCCTTCTTGCCATTAGAGGATCTCCTGCAGCAGAGGCGGCAGCAGCAGAACCAGGAACAGCAGGATGAGCACCAGGCTGCTGCTCACTCACCTGAAGCTGCACAGGCCAGGGGGACCCGTTTCTGCACTGGCAGTCCTACTCAGAAGGACTTCCATGAAGGTCTGGTTTCTCTGTTCAATAGATGGCCAACGCTGCTCAAGAGATGTCATTCTCTTATGAGCACTCACCATGTTTTCCGTACCCTGGCGACTTATCTCCTCCATGGAGGTTGCCAACCTTTCCATGGTGATGCGTTCATGTGCCAATGACTCCACAAAGGCTCTGCTCATGGTCACTATGGACTCCTCCATTCGCTCCACACTCGCAGTGACCCTGGAGACAAAACCTGCCAGAGACTTCTGCATCTGTGCATGGAGATCCATCACCTCTTCTCTTGCGGATGGACCCAGAGGCAGAGGGTCGACATGCAGTGCAGCTGAGCTGAGCTGGCAGAGTCCTGCGCCCTCCGACGAGGACTCTCCACTGCTGAGGCTCACTTGTGAGCTGTGAAACACCAGGTGACAACACTACTCTATGTCCCGAAGGTCCCCCCGAAGAGTGTCTGCGCTGGTGCTGGGTGCGCTTACTTCTGCTGACGTTGCGCCCTCAGAGGTTGGAGCTTCCTCTGAGGAATCTGGCTGCACAGCCTCTTCCTCCTCCACAGTGGGGACGGGGGCTCTGGATGGTCTTGTGGGGGAGTAGAGGAAGGGGTTAGAGATGTGATGCCAAGGTGACATGCACATTCGAGTTGACATCTGCTGACACCTGCATCCATGCAGCCTTGGTCTCAGTGGAAGGCCTCTTCCTGCCTGACCTAGGGAAGAGGACCTCCCTGTGGGCCCTAACCCCATCCAATAATGCCTGCAGTGAAGCTTCGTCGAATTTGGAGGCAGCTCGGGGTCTGGCACTGGCCACAGCTGCTGCAGGCTCCTCTGCCATCCTGTATGGTTCGTTTGGAAGCCAACAGAGGAAGCAATGCTTGCTGTGGACCTTGAAAGCACCACGAATGATGACATCATACTGTGGGGCTTCTTGACTAGAAATGGACAATTAGCAAGGCTGCCCACATGCTGGAAATTAATTGGCCACTTGAGGGAAAATTGCGTGGAGCTGGCTGACACATTTTTTTGTGTGTCAGAACCCCACATTCGGGGGAATCCGACCATTTCCCACACAAGCCACAAAATCGGGCCCAATACCTCTATTTATGAAACCCACGATCCCATATGCTTTGCTAACCACTCTCTCAATATGTCTTACCACCTTCAGGGACCTATGCACATTAACTTCTAGGTCCCTCTGTCCCTACACACTCTCTTTAAAACTGTGCCATTAAGTGTATATTGCCTCTCCCTGTTCCTTCTGCCAAAATGCATCACTTCACACTTCTCTGTATTAAATTCTATCTGCCCATTCTGCTAGTCTTTCTATGTCCTGTTGTAGTCGATTGGTATCATCATCACTGTTTGTCACACCCCCAAGTTTGGTGTCATCGGCAAATTTAGAAATTCTACTTTTTATTCCAATATCCAGGTCATTTATATATATCAAAAAAAGCAGTGGCCCCAGCACTGTCCCTTGGGGAACACCACTGTCTACCATCTTCCAGTCTGAAAAACAGCCATTTACCACAACTCACTGTTTTCTGTCCTTAAGCCAATTCCTTATCCAAGCTGCCACTGACCCACCTATTGAATGAGGCTCAATTTTGTTAACCAGCCTTCTATGTGGTACTTTGTCAAATGCCTTCCTAAAGTCCATGTAGACAACATCCATTACATTCCCTTCATCGATCCTCCCTGTTACTTCATCAAAAAATTCAATTAGATTAGTCCAACATGATCGGCCTTTTACAAATCTGTGTTGGCTCTCCTTAATTAGCTTGAACCTCTCCAATTGCCCGTTAATTTTTTTCTTGATTATTGTTTCTAAAACTTTACCCACCACTGATGTTAAACTAACCTGTCTGTAGTTACTAGGATTGTCCTAGAGCTAGAGGATATTATTAGAGGATAGTAAGCTATAGAAGTAACAAACTAAACTTAACTTATAGTTTGAGTCATCACCATATACAATAGACTGCCATTTAATGTAAAAGAATTTGAATTGTTTGAAGCATTCAAAATGGAATTGGTTCAACTCAATTTCCTGCAAAGCTTAGAGGGGTAGACATCGAGTTCCAAAAAAAATAAAAAATCTATCAGCTAAAGTCTTGAAAAAGGATTGAGTAATGAGGCAAGCAAGATAGGCTGAATGACAATTTTCATTTTTCTACATTCTTTGGTTCATTCTTCCCATTTCTACAAAATTGAACGATTGCTAGCAAGCATCAAGAATAGCATCACATTGTCTATAAATCACTGTCAGAGAGAAATCTTCCAGATCTAGACACTTCACCAGCACAGCGCAAATAACATAAACACTCAGTAGCATTCTTAAAGATGAAAAGACACATGGCGATCAACTAATTTGAGTTCTAGGAAATCAAGATAGCAATTTGTACAAATTCCTTAACAGAGTTATTAACCTCAATAACACTGCTCTGCATGAGGATTAAGGAAAGTTATCTGTACTAATATTCAAATGAATGATAGTAAAAGCACCATCGTAAATATGTTGTGGCAATACTTAAGGATGAAAGCAATCTGAGCTAAAGTACATTCTTTTCTTAAGAGACTTCAACATTAACATTCTTTGGGAATCTAATTAGGATATGTCCCTTACAAGCTTATTGACAGCTAGAAAGACCATACTTCCAAGTTATGAGTACCAAAATTACTTATTTAACATTGTAGGCCCTGAAATTCCTAAAGATTCACGTCTGAAGAAGCAGGCCCCATTCCAAAGTGCAGGGACAGGGTCATTTGCATAGCATGGGTGAGATCATCAATCCTGCAAGAGTACTTCAGTGGCACCAATCCCAAACCAATGGTGGGAATGTCAGAGCTGTGTCATGTCGCTCCAACAGTGGAGAGTAGGGCCAGCAAGGATCTACTGAGGAATGTTGCTTTTCAGTTTTCTCCCAACAGGTGTCTTGGTGAAGGTAATTGTTTACCAACCTGATTTGGAAGTATACTGTTCCTTCATCGTCGCTGGGTCAAAATCCTGTAACTCCCTACCTAGCAGCACTGTGGGAGTACTTCACCACACGGACTGCAGCGGTTCACGAAGGCGGCTCCCCACCACCTTCTCAAGGGTAATCAGGGATGGGCAATAAATGCTGGCATTGCCAGCGAAGCCCACATCCTGTGAATGAATTTAAAAAATCATTGGAAGCATACCTAATTTGTGCTCCCAGTTCCAATTTTAGTTTGTAGTTGCCAATTTAAAAAAAATATTTCTTGGAACGTTCCATGTTTGCAGCATAGGTTATAATAAGTCAGAAATATTTTCTGATGATATTAGGATTGGTTTTGCATCCAGTCATTTGAAATTCTGCAGAAGTAGGTTCTTTGGGCAATACAAGTTATACCATATAACAATGATGAAGGTGGTGCTCTATATGGATTCTTGAGTATAATGTATACAAACACATTAGATTAGAATTTACATGGCATTGCGCATAGTGTCTTGTTCTTGAGAAGTCCAGTGTCAAAGACAGCTACTATACCTGCAGTATATCCAGTTTCACATTTAAGTTTTTGCAGGAGGGTTTTACTATCTCCAAAATGTTTGTATTTAGGATTACATTACATACATACACAGGATATACGGCACAACCAGTCCATGCCCCACTCGAGCCTCCTCCCGTCTTTCCTCATCTAAATCTATCAGCACAACTCTCTTCCCTTCTCCCTCATACGTTTGTCCAGCCTCCCCTTAAATGCATCTATACTATTCGCTTCAACCACTCCCTATGGTAGCGAGTTCCACATTCTCACCACCCTTTGGGTAAAGAAGTTTCTTCTGAATTCCCTATTGGATTTCTTGGTGACTATCTTATATTGATGGCCTCTAGTTATGCACTTCCCCACAAGTGGAAACATTCTCTCTATATCCACTCTATCAAAACCTTTTATAGGATGACTAAGCATAATTTACCTCTTTTTTTCTACCTCCGCCTCTCAATTCTAAATCACCAATATTCCCTTCACTCCCATTTCTCATAGCCAGTGTCTGAACGCATAGGCTAATTTGAGCAGCCTGGGAATAAATATGGAATTAATTGAACAAGAATTATATATTTTATTGAAAAATAATTTATGTGAAATATGAAATAAGTTGTGTGAAACATTAAAGGATAGTGTGGATAAGGGTAAAAAAATAATTGAAAGGATCAAACTTTTGAATTTTTATGGCTATTTCCAATGAAAGGCGTGCCTGCAACAAAAACAATTTCCCCTTACAAGAAAACACAATAGTGACAGAATAATTTAAGAACTTGGATAAGTTGCAAGTAGAACTGATCCCAGCAACATTTATTCAGTTTGACACAAACAAAATGATCATAGTGGTTCATGAACTTTCAGTTTAATTGCAGTTAGAATTTAGGTTTGGATGCCATTTAAAGAGAAATAACACTCCAGAGGGAGTTATCCTTAAAGGGGTCTCAATTATTTTAGGCCTCTCTAGGAATGGATTTGCATGACGACTGCATATGTAATATTTAAAAACTGTTGTCCACACTATGGGAAAACTTATTTGAACACAACTTTCTCAATCTGTGCATCATTAGAAGGCAGATGGTCTATTGTCAGATTGCCAGATGAAAAATTTTGAACTGAAAATTGCAACCACAATGGTTACATTAGGAGACTATTATTATTTCTTTGAATTGATACTATTTTTTAGTTAGTGTTTACATCTGCCTAACATACACATATATATATACAAACACACAGACACACGCACACGTATATACATTTATTTTATATATATATAGTTACTTACAGTTTTAACAGATATGGATTTCATAACGGGGAGGAAAGTCACAGACTTCTGAGCTCAGACGTGTAAAGGCCCAGCCCATATGCCCTTGTTACTGAAAAGTTCATTTGTTTTTTTTAAATATTAAAATCTATGGGCAGCCATTGAAATAATCAGATTGCAAATTCCTCATTGGGAGATAATTTACTCTTTTGTTGCAAAGAAGTTAATAACCCATTTTTTGTAGATTTAAATGCCCATGATAAAATATGGCATCTGAGAGAGGTTTTCCTGTGGATGGTTTTGTGAAATATGCAACACCAGCCGATCACAACAAGTCTGTAAAAATGCTACCTGTATATTTCTCAGGTAGCAAAATTGGCACTTCAATGATAGAGAAAGTGAACATTTCATTGAGCTGTCTGTGGACTCGAGCAAAATTATTTTGGTTGTGGCATAGCATATAGAATTTATAAAGCCTGACTTTCAGACCAAGGTTCAAATGGATTGCGAAAAAAAAACCCAGAATGACCTTTTTGGTACAGCAGGGCGGAGCCAGCAATGCAAACCAGGCAACGAGCATTGGAATACATTCTCCACTACTCCCTGGAATTTTCAAGAAGTTGGAAAGAAGTTTTACAACATGAAGCCGACCACTGGATAAAAGAAGAGATTGTAAAGTTGGAGCCAAGGGAAGATGTGTAAAAGAAGGACAGGAGTTTGGAGGAATGAATGTTATTTTGCTAAATTAGTAGGCTTATTAAGGGGAAGGACATATATTAAGATGTAGCTAATAGTAGTAGGTCTTGGTGACTCAGAGAAATGAATGATTTTCAACATGGTAATTCACTCAGGCTTAATAAAGAGGACACATATGGAAACTCAGTTAACAGTGGCAGTTCTCAGTCAGTCAGAGAAATAAATAACTTTTAATGCGCCCAAATAGCCAGGCTTGCTCTTAAGGGTAAATTGTACGAATCCACACTCCTGTCCAGGAGTTAAAATTAATGGATGCAAAATATTGCAGCGCCTGCTGACCCCTGCACCAGATTCCCAAAATGCATTCCCATCAGGCAAAGCTCCATGCCAGGTGGACAATTTGTAAAATGATTCCCTTTATTTTTAAAGACAAGAGCAGCACACAGCAACAGGACTAGGAGTGAACAGGTGGTGGTCCATCACAGGAAAAAAACATGAAGTGCAGGTGAACAGAGACTTGTCAGACTCACTGTGAGAGAGATTTGTTAGATGTTGGGCCAGTTGAGATTGGACGTTTATACAGACTAAGTGGTATATACAGGTAGACTATCCTTTATCCGCACTTCTGAAAACCGAAAACCTCTGAAAACCAAAAGTATTTTTGTGGAGCGTAAGTCGTGCGCACGACATAACCTGAGTGGCGCCAAACATGACCCGACGCGGCCGATGCTTTTCTGACCTGATTTGCGGGCCAGCTTAGCGTAGGAGTCAGCTGATATCCGGCTTTCCCACAACTGGCGGCAGCAGTCGAGCCCCAGACCCCCGCTAAGTCAAGGAATTCAGATACGGAGCAGGGGGAGCTGTAAACAGACTGGGAGCGGCAGCACAGAGAAGCAGGAAGGGGAATGAGACACGGAACAGTCGCAAGAGGTAGCCTGAACTTTTAAAATTTATATTAAATACAAATACTAATTACCAAATTAATTTAATGTTCAGAGTTTCCCAGTCTGAAATAATACCTTCTGAAATCCGAAAATTTCCGAAAACCGAAACACAGCTGGTCCCAAGGTTTTCGGATAAGGGATAGTCAACCTGTACTACATTACTAATTACATTCTATGATTTGTACCCTATTACATCAGCACGTCCATCCATACTGATTATGTACAAGTGTATATAATGAAAATAAAATATCCAAATTGATAAATGTGTTTACATACTCATAAAAAATTTATTCTCGTCATTATGTTAGTGGCATTATAAGCATAGTAGGATAATTTTCTTTGGTCACTATTTCTAAAAAGATCACAAACCCCTTTTAGAATGTTTTATGATTTTTTTTTTGCAAATAGCAAACACAGAAAGTATTCCCACTTTTGGTTATAGAGTCACTAATATATAGTGACCAGAGAATATCTTCCCCAAGTGTCTGCTTTGCTCTTTTCACAGAACAGGGAAAATAAGGTGGTTCCCAATGTTCAGCAGCAGAGCATCAACCTTTATCAGGTTCACTTGTACAATATGGATATCTCATGACATTTAGACAGTGATGTGGTTGAGGAAGCAGTGAGTGCAGCACATGGCACTGGTTGAGGAAGAAGTGAGTTAAGAAAGAGCAGAAGAGGTGAAGTTTACTGAGGGCACAGCAGGTGCAGGGCCGACGTCCAATGCTCCCCTCCCAACCCTATCCCTCCTGATTTATCTCCAGGATATAGTTCTCAGTTGGCTTGCTAACAGAGGATGTTTCACCATGTGGACTGTGTTGAGCAGTCACTTGTCTCCATATACTCCATAGACAAAGCAGTGGGAAGGTGCTATGGACAGAGTGCACTGGGAAGATACGGCCAGCTTCAAATCACTTGGCGAATGCATAGGAACAACCAGGAGAGAGGGATTCAGAGAATGTTTTTTTTTAATTGCCCACTGTTCTACACTCAGATGTGTATGGCATAGAAATTGACTTCTGTAATGCCCCCTAAAAGTTGAGAAATTTGTGACTGTCACTGCAATGTGAATGGTAGATTGTGCCTGCAGGTCACCATAGACCAGGGCACAACTATCTCCACTTTCTGGCCGAGACTCGTCATGCACTGCCCCATATTAAAATGATACCCTCTGAATTTCTTGGATGTTGTGTCCTCCAGAGCCTGCTGCACCATGAAACAATGGCTACAGCATTCGACAACAACAACTTGCATTTATATAGCATCTTTAACGTAGGAAACGTCCCAAGATGCTTCACGGAAGTGTAATCAGACAAAGAAGGAGATATTAAGTGGGGTGACTAAAAGCTTAGTCAAAGAGGTAGGTTTAAAGGGGAGTCTTAAAGGAGGAGAGAGAGGTGGCAAGGAGGAGAGGGTTAGGGAGGGAATTCCAGAGCTTAGGCTTAGACAGCTGAAGATACAGCTGCCAATGGTGGGACAAAGGGAATGAAGGATGGACAAGGCCAGAGTTGCAGGAATGCAGTGTTCTCAGAGGGTTGTAGGGTTGGAGGAGGTTAGGGAGGAGCGAGCGCATGGAAGGATTTGTACACGAGGATAAAAAAAATTAATTTCAGGTGTACGTGGATCAGGAGCCAATGTAAGTCAGGGAATACTTTTAAGCTGAAAAATCCTGTGTGCTATTTGCATTTCTCAGTGCAGTTGTCATATTATGCTGCTTACTGCTTACAAGGTATCAACAGCCCTTTACCAAAAAAATACTTTTTACTCAAATTTTCATTAACACATTTTAGGTTGGGTACATAACCCAGAGTAGTGGTAATAACAGATGAAAAGTCTGTTATCACTTTTTCCTGGTTTCGGTCACCTGTTTACTCATGTTCACTTTTTCATTAAAATTAGAACACAGGATATTGTCCCATAATGTTTAATGGCAATGCTCCAACTTGAAAAGAGAAGGCTTATATTGGTTCATCTGTTTCAGTAGAACTGACCCCTGGAGAGACCTTGCTTTGTGATCTGTTCTGTTGAAGTTTTGATCAGGATAAATAACAGCAATAGTCATCAATTGTAGAGATATCAAGTTATGAATGTGGTGCTTACACCTTTTTCAGCACAGGCAACAAGATGTAGTGACTTGATCAAACAAGTATGGCAAATGCTATACAGCATGTGATAAAGTGACCTTGAGCAAGACAGAAAATATTGAGAACTGTGTTACCTGATGTTGTGAGACTGAGAGTATAAAAATAGAACCAACTAATTATCCCTGATTGTTCCAAGACAAAATAAGTGCTGAACCTGACAATTTGTTAGATTAAGGCTGTACAGTTTCAGTTTACCTTCAAGGCTAGCAGACTTTCTTCCACAACATTCAATCTGTTTAGAATTAAAAGCTACTGGAATTTAAAGAAATAATCAATTATAAAGAAGTAAGGTTACAGCCTCGTGTATTTCTTTGAATTGCTCAGTGCACTATAGGACAGAACAATGCTATCAAAGAACATATCAACCTTGATTAGAACAATGAGCAAGATGAAAGATCACAGAAATATTCTGTGCGCAATTGAGTGAAATGATGAATGTAGCCCACGGCTTTTTGAATGGTAGTTAATCCATTGTGCTTTCCATAGAGATAACTGTCTGATGTTTACAAGTAATGTGTTTTCTGCACAACTGTACCATTTTTTGTGAATGATGAAGCCAAGGATGAGAGGTTCCTATGCAACTGCAATGCTAGGAGTCAGGAAATCTTGGGGCAATTATTTCTTTTTAAAAAAGAATAATTTGTTTTTAAAACATTACAAAGATGATTTAGGATTTTTTTTGTTAGTTCATAGGATGTGGGCATCGCTGACAAGGCCAGTATTTATTGCCCATCCCTAATTACCCTTGAGAAGGTGGAGGTGAGCCGCCTTCTTGAACTGCAGCAGTCCGTGTGGTGAAGAGACTCCCACAGTGCTATTGGGGAGGGAGTTCCAGGATTTTGACCCAGCGATGATGAAGGATTGCCGATATATTTCCAAGTCAGGATGGTGTGTAACTTAGTGGGGAACTTGCAGGTGATGGCGTTCCCATGCGCCTGCTGCCCTTGTCCTTCTAGGTGGTAAAGGTTGCGTTTTTGGGAGATGTTGCTGAAGATGCCTTGGTGAGTTGCTGCAGTGCATCTTGTAGATGGTACACACTGCAGCCACCGTGCGCCGGTGGTGGAGGGAGTGAATGTTTAAGGTGGTGGATGGGGTGCCAATTAAGCAGGCTGCTTTGTCCTGGATGGTGTTGAACTTCTTGAGTGTTGTTGGAGCTGCACTCATCCAGGCAAATGGAGATTATTCCATCATACTCCTGACTTGCGCCTTGTAGATGGTGGAAAGGCTTTGGGCAGTCTGGAGGTGAGACACTTGCCACAGAATACCTAGCCTCTGAACTGCTCTTGTTGCCACAGTATTTATGTGGCTGGTCCAGTTAAGTTTCTGGTCAATGGTGACCCCCCAGGATGTTGATGATGGGGGATTCAGCGATGATAATGCCGTTGAATGTCATGGGGAGGTGGTTAGACTTTCGCTTGTTGGAGATTGTCATTGCCTGGCACTTGTGTGGTGCGAATGTTACTTGCCACTTATCAGTCCAAGCCTGAATGTCGTCCAGGTTTTGCTGCATGCGGGCATGGACTGCTTCATTATCTAAAGAGTTGTGAATGGCACTGACCACTGTGCAGTCATCAGCGAACCTCCCCATTTCTGACCTTATGTTGGAGGGAAGGTCATTGATGAAGCAGCTGAAGATGGTTGGGCCTAGGACACTGCCCTGAGGAACTCCTGCTGCAATGTCCTGGGGCTGTGATGATTGACCTCCAACAACCACAACCATCTTCCTTTGTGCTAGGTATGACTCCAGCCAGTTGAGAGTTTTCCCCCTGATTCCCATTGACTTCAGTTTTACTAGAGCTCCTTGATGCCACACTCGGTCAAATGTTGCCTTGATGTCAAGGGCAGTCACTCTCACCTCACCTCTGGAATTCAGCTCTTTTGCCCATGTTTGGACCAAGATTGCAATGCGGTCTGGAGCTGAATTGTCCTGGCGGAACCCAAACTGAGCATCGGTGAGCAGGTTATTGGTGAGTAAGTGCCGCTTGATAGCACTGTTGCAATGTGAACTTTTTCTGGCAATTTCTTTGCCTAATTCTGAATAGGAAACCCCTCCTTTGGTAATACTGGGTTTTGGGTCAATTTGGCAACAACAAGTATCCAATCCCTGAACTGAAATCAGTAGTCAATTTTGTTTAAAGAATAACATGAGTACTGCAGATCAGTGTCCTGGTTATGCACCCAAGTGTTTGAGAATGAATCCAGTGTGGACTCCACACCGATGCAACTTTTAACAGATGTCTTTGTAAAGTCTGTAGGTATTATGGCGAATTAATACACAGACTACAAGAGTAACTTTAACAGGACTTTACTATTCGAAGGTCAGGGCGAATCTGCCCAATAAATCCTGACACAGCACTTATATACCGGTGTGGTCACCGTCGGTATTACAGTATACAGCAGCCAAGATAAAGTAGTGCCACACCTAAAATAGTTCTCTTAAAGGTGGACGGTTACATACACTACAATCCTCCCTTTTTAGCTTACAACATACTTATTCCCCAATAACATAACATCATAACATATATACAGCTTATGCAAAACAGTTCACAGATTCAGTCTCTCTGGAGGCTTCCTGACTCTGTCTGGATAACGCCTCGGTGGTGTAGTAGTTTTCGGCGGGGTAGTAGGTTCTTCTGGCAAGGTCGATTCGGCTTGAAGGACAGTGTCAGGTTCATCTGATTCTAGTATTACCAGATCGGAGGTAGGTGCTCTGGGTATCTCTGCTTCAACATTAGCCGTGTAAGGTTGTGGAGCAGGTTGGTCCTTTGTGGATGACCCTATGATCTGGTCAACATGTCGCCTTATGATGCTGTCACCAATGTCCACGGTATACATCAGCGGCCCTAGCCTTTTCCCAATAGTTCCAGGCTGCCATTTCTCGGTACGGTAGTCCCGGGCCAAAACTTGTTGACCTATCTGAAAGGATCTAGTTGGCCTTTCATTCATGCCCTGAAATTGCCGGTTCTCTACGTCCCTTCTGACGTTTGGCTTAATCAAATCCAGCCGGCATCTTAGTCTTCTATTGAAAAACATCATGGCGGGAGTTTGGTTTGTGACCGCATGTGTTGCATTCCTGTACGCCAACAAGAAGTTATCTACCTTATGTTGTAGGTTGATGTCTTCATTACCCATGGCCTTTATGGCCTTCTTGAAGGTCTGGACAAACCTTTCAGCTAATCCATTGGTGGCGGGATGGTATGGGGCTGACGTGTAGTGCTTGACCCCATTCCTTTTTAAGAACTTCCTGAATTCTTCGGACACAAATTGCGGTCCATTATCAGAACAGATCTGTTCCGGCAGGCCATTCCTAGCAAATATGGTCCGTAATACTGTGATCGATTTTTCCGTGGTGGTGGAGGACATCTTTATTACCTCCGGCCACTTGGAGTGTGCATCCACCGCGATTAGAAACATTGAGTCCATAAATGGACCAGCAAAGTCGACGTGTACCCTTTGCCAAGGAGATGAGGGCCACTCCCATGGATGCAGAGGAGCTTGTGGTGGCGCGTTTTGGACCTTCTGGCATCCTAGACAGCTCTTGGTTATTTCTTCGATGTCTCCATCAATACCTGGCCACCACACAAACGCTCTTGCTAGGTTCTTCATTTTCACTCCACCCAGATGCCCCTCGTGAAGCTCCTTTAGCACCTTATGCTGAAGTTTGGGTGGAATCACCACTCTAGATCCACACATCAAGGTTCCTCGGCACACTGACAGCTGTTCTTTTCTTTGCGAAAATGCGGGCAGCGTTGGTTCGCCATGTGCTGGCCATCCCTCCACCATTAAATCGTAGACTCGTGAGAGAGTCGGATCATTTCTTGTTTCATTTTCGATCATCGAATTTGTTACTGGTAGACATTCCACTATGGATGAGTGGAACATCTCTACCGGGTCCACTGTAGCCGCCTCTTCTACTACTGGCAACGGTAGGTGCGATAACCCATCAGCATTTCCATGCTGTTTGGACCTTTTGTATTCGATGTCATATTGGTGTGCCCCAAGTAACACGGACCACCTCTGTAGCCTTTGCGCTGTCATAGTGGAAACGGCCTTGTTAGGGTTGAATATGGACACCAACGGCTGGTGGTCTGTCAGTAATGTGAACTTCTTGCCCTGCAGGTAATGATTGAATTTCTTTACTCCCCACACAAGGCTGAGAGCCTCCCTATCTATCTGAGCATAATTTCGCTCAGCGGAGGTCAATGATCGGGACGCAAATGCGACTGGCCTTTCCGAGCCATTTGGTAACTTGTGTGAAAGTACTGCTCCAATTCCATAAGGGGAAGCATCACAAGCTAGACGAAGAGGTAACGTTGGGTTGAAATGAGCCAACACTTCCTCAGAGGTAATCAACGCCTTGCTTCTGCGAAAGGCCTTCTTACAGTCCTCGCTCCACTTCCATGGTACTTCTTTCCGCAACAGAGCATTCAGCGGATGCAGCACCGTGGATAGATTTGGCAGAAACTTGTGGTAATAATTAATCAACCCCAGAAACGATCTCAACTGTGATACATTTTCCGGAGCGGGGGCCTTCACGACAGTTTCTATCTTGTCAGGTGACTTGTGCAGCCCCTCTTGGTCAATGACATGACCACAGTACGAGATCCGTTTCTGGAAGAACTCACATTTCTGGCGATTAACTCGAAGGCCATATTCCTTCAACCTGGTGAGCACCAGTTTCAAATTTGCGAGGTGTTCCTCCTCGTCCTCTCCTGTAATCAGGATATCGTCCAAGTAACACTGAGTGCTTGGAATCCCCTGTAAGACCTGCTCCATGGCCCTCTGCCAAATTGCTGGAGCCGAAGCTACTCCAAAAACCAGTCTATTATAACGATACAAGCCTCTGTGTGTGTTGATTGTGAGATACTGGCGCGACTCTTCCTCGACTTCCATTTGTAAGTATGCTTGTGCCAGGTCTATCTTGGTGAAGTGTTTCCGCCAGACAATGAAGCAAAGATATCCTCAATCCGCGGAAGCGGGTATTGTACCGTGTGAAGCACCGGATTAACCGTGATCTTGAAGTCTCCGCAGATGCGGACCTTTCCCGGTCCCCCTGGCTTGTTACTTGATGAAGACTTCATGACGGGAACAATGGGCGTGGCCCACTCACTCCAGTCCACCTTAGACAGTACCCCTGAACGTTCAAGCTCTTCCAGTTCTGCCTCCACAGCAGGTCGTATCGCGTAAGGTACCGATCTGGCTTTGAAAGATTTTGGGCTTGCATGTTCTGCAATCTTGATTTTTGCCTTAATTCCTCTCAGTGTTCCCAGTCCTTGTTGAAATACCTCTTTAGCTTCGTCCAATATTCTGGACAACCGTTCAGGTTTGACATCTTCCTTTCCGGAATCTACCGTCATTGTGTTTAGTGAGTGCCAGTCTATCTTTATTTTCCTGATCCACTCCCGTCCCAGAAGTGGTGGACCTCCCTCGGGTAGCACATACATGTCCATTCCTCGGTGATCTTTGCCCTTGTGTCTCACCTTGACTTTTATCTTTCCGATGGGGTATACTTTATGCCCCGTGTATGTTTGCAATACTATCTCCGTATCCCGTAGGGGAATATGTTTGAACAACTTTTTGTAATCTTGCTTATTCATGACCGTCAACGCCGATCCGGTGTCCACTTCCATTTTCACTTGGACTTTTGCAATCTGTAGTGTGACCCAGATAGTTTGTCGGTCAGCTTCTTTACTCACATTGTGAATCCTCAGACTACCCAGTTCCTTGCTGTTGGAGTCTGAATCCGAATTCTGTTCATCAGTACTCTTCCCAGTCACCTTATGTACCTTTCTGTACTTCTTCTGCGGTGACTTATTATTGCTGGTCTTCTTTCCTGACCGGCATACTTTAGCTATGTGACCAGGCTTGCCACATTTCCTACATTCCTGGTTTTTAAACCAGCATTGGTTCTGATCGTGTGTTGTCTTCCCACAACGATAACATTTCGTTGTACCCGAAGTCATTTGATCCATACTGAGTACCGCTGTCTTCCGCTGCATTTCCGCTGTGCCTCTTGCTGCGGCTTCGTGCGATGCTGCAATAAGGACAGCCTTCTCAAGTGTAAGATCGTTCTCTTCGAGCAGTCGTTTTTGTATTCCTTCCTTCGAAATTCCGCACACGAACTTGTCTCTCAGTGCCTCTGACAGATTTACCCCAAACTGGCAGTATTTTGCTAGTCTACGCAGTTCAACCAGGTACTCTGCGTTGCTTTCCTCTTTTAGTTGCGTTCTCACATAAAATTTAGATCGTTCCGCTAACATCAGCGGTGCGGGGTTCAAATGATCCTTCAGGACAGCAACAATATAAGCGAAAGACTGATCCGCCGGTTTAGCTGGTGATAGAAGATGCTTCAATAACCCGTATGTCTTCGCACCTATTGAGTTTAGTAAGGTTAGAGCTTTGTCATAATTTGCTATCTTATTGACCTTACAATATATCTCGATGCGTTCTACATACGTGGCCCAATCTTCCACATCGGAATCGAAACCGTTGATGTTACTACGCTTAGGCATCTTCACCCTCTTCCTGAGAAACAACAACGAAATATTTCTTTAACTTTTTTTTTCCAAAATGGCGGTTTCCCGCGCTTGTCTTCTTTCCCCGCCCACTTTCAAAATGGCGGTTTCCCGCTTCTGTCTTCTTCCCCGCCTACTGGCGGCTTCCCGCGTTTCTTCCCCTGGCGGGAGGGGTAAGCTTTTCCCTCGGGCGACGACCGCTGGCTTTCGGGGTTCGCAGCCTGCGCGTCGGCTTCAGTGCGTTCCTTGTTCCCTTTTCTTGGCAGGGCAACCGGCGCTGGGTACAACCCGTTGACGGTGAACAGTTTCAGCCGCTGGGCTGGATCTCGCTCGGGCTCTGTCTCTCCCGCTCACTCGGGCTCTGTCTCTCCCTCAGCGGCTTCCAATCGCGCCTCCCAGCCCTCTCGCAGTCCGGTGCTTTCAGCCCCGGCTGCGGCTGAGTTCTCCGCGATTTATTTATTTTTATATCTTCCCGCGCCTTACGATCCCGGTCGCAGCGCTTCGTGGCCTCGGTCGCTGCCCGGCCTTTTTCACTCCAATCGCGCCTCCCAGCCCTCTCGCAGTCCGGTGCTTTCCTCCCCGGCTGCGGCTGAGTTCACCGCGGTTTATTTATTTTTATATCTTCCCGCACCTTACGATCCCGGTCGCAGCGCTTCGTGGCCTCGGTCGCTGCCCGGCCTTTTTCGCCGGTCGCGGTCTAGCTGTCTCACGACGCCGTTGCGTCTCCCAGCCCGCTTGTACCGCGGCTTCCGTGCTCCACGCTGCCCCAGTCTCAGCGCCTCTGGGCCCGACTTCTGTCCGGCTCCTTTCCCCCGACCGTGGTCGAGTTCACCGCCCTTATCCTCCGTTTATTTTTTTATTTTCCCTTTACTCACAGTCACCGTGGCCGACTTGCTTCTCGTGCTGATCGGCTCACTCACCACCGTGGCAGAAGGGACAATCAGTGCCTGTTGCTGATGGAAGGCTTCGTGTCTGAATTCTTCCTTCTTCCTTGCTCTGCCGACTCGAGTTTTCTCTCAGCAGAACGACGAGGGCGGGTGCCTCTTCTCGACGCTCGTTAACTGCTTCGGAAGTATTGTTGCCGCAGGGTAAGATCGAACTCGTCGCCACTGTAAAGTCTGTAGGTATTATGGCGAATTAATACACAGACTACAAGAGTAACTTTAACAGGACTTTACTATTCGAAGGTCAGGGCGAATCTGCCCAATAAATCCTGACACAGCACTTATATACCGGTGTGGTCACCGTCGGTATTACAGTATACAGCAGCCAAGATAAAGTAGTGCCACACCTAAAATAGTTCTCTTAAAGGTGGACGGTTACATACACTACAGTCTTGTTATACTATGTTGCATACTTTGAAGTTACACTTATACTGGTATAATCCAGTGCAAATGTTGCAGACCAGCACAAATGAATCTCGCTCCAGGTCAGCTGCTCCATCATTACTGAGGCCCACTCAAGTTTGTAGTCTGATGGAGATGCATTTTGCTGGACCCAGTCTGACACAATGTATGATGTTGTGACTTGTTTCACCCCCACCCCCTGAGCATCTAGTATCCCATGCTGTGGCACTTCAAATACTGAAGGAAACTGCAGGAACCAGTGTGTGATGATGGTAAACTCGTGGGCATGATTAAGGTGGTGTTATTTAATACGCCTTACTTGCATTGGCCAATTAAGCATAATAACAGCAGGAATAATCCACACCCTATGCTGTTATCACACCTCCTCTTCTTCCTTCTGATTGTGGGCTTCTTACCAGTATGATACTGGTATCAAATACCATACTGTGTAAACATGAACCAGGTTCAACATTGATTAAACGCACTTATGAATATTTTCATGTAGCTTTTATGTAAACATGGCACAAAAATCCCAGCACAGAGGTGCCAAATCCTAAGTGCCTCCAACTGTATGGGCTGTTGTGAGATGCATCCACTGTAATATTATGTAGTATGAAACACAAGGAGCTGACATAATGCTTCATAATCCAATATATGCCATGCTATGCAATATACAGGGAGGCACTATTTCAAACTATTAGCAGTGAGAGTCTGATACCTAAATTGATAAATGACACCGCAGAAGGTTAAAGGTGAGAGGCCAGGCTTTATACAAAGCCACATTCAATGGAAACTCCTGCTTCCTCTGATATTCTAAACACCACATGCATATGCCTGTTTCAAAGGAGGCCAATTGTGTATACCCGTATAACCTGACCAGCATATCAGAGGTGATTATTTGTTAGTGTACTTCACTTACACTTTCAGGTTAGGCATAATAGGATTGTAAATCAAATCTCTCTGTGTTCTGTAGATCCCACTATGGTGACCAGATCTGTGCCTGCTTAATTCGTTTTTAAAGGACTGGGGGGAAATTCAGTCGCGTCCCCTTTGGGGCGCTAACTTCGCCGGGTCGCTACTTTTAGCGCCCAGAAAAAGTTAGTACCCCCGTGCCCGAAATTCACTGGTAGCTCCCCAAGAGGGAGGCAGGGTGCTACTGGAAGCGCTCCCCCTCCCTCTTGGGGCGCTACCAGGGAATATTGCGGCGCTGGGCGCTGCAGCACGTCATGCCGCGGTATTGCAGGCCTTCCTCCCCACCAGGGATCAGGGTGCCGGCAAAAGAGCCCGGCACTCAAGAGGCGTGCCGGGCTAATGGAGCACAGCCGGCACTCTGCAGGGGAGGGGCTGCATAGGAGGCCGGGGACAGCAAAGGGGGCAGGTGCTGGCAGGTGGCCAGCAACAAAAATGGCCGCCCAGCACCTCCCCTTTAAATATCGCTGCCCCGGCCGCACGTACATCCCCTTGACCCTGTCGGACATAGCGTCCGGCGGTAAGTCAGGGGGCGCTACCAAAGTTCACAGCCGGGGCACGAGCGGAGCATTGCGCACGGCGATGACGTCATCGCTGGAGGTGTAGCGCCGCGGGGTGTTACCGGTTACCACCACCGCTAACCTCCTGCTGAATTTCGCCGGAGGCATTAGCGGCGCCATGCTCAGGCGCTAGTTGCTTTGCGCCCCCCCATAACGGGAGGCACAAAGCAACTGAATTTTGACCCCCTGAAGTAAATAGCACAAATATTATAAAATTTCAACTGCGCTCTGGAGTAACTTCAAATGCCCAATGGGTTAATTCAGATTTTACAAAAGCTCACTACGCTGGAATGGATTCATTCTAAATTGACTCCAGAATAATTTCTAATGAAGCAAGTGAAAATGTTGGACCTGAAATAATTCTAGACCTAGTCCACAATCCATTGGGAGATCATGCTAGATATAGATGGCATTTCACAAGCAAATGTGGACCTGATGTTTCCAGCCCATTTCAAGTCTTCAGAATGTTAGCATGCTGGGACTAAAATATCCAGCTGATCCAAATTCACTCTGCTTCTCTAAAATAAATATAGCTGTTGACAAAGTCTGACATTGTCATGTTAACTTAAATCAATAAAGGAGGTTGAGAAAAGTATTTTGAAAATATTCTCCCCCTTAAGGCAGACCAAAATGCTTTGTTTCCTGTCATAAATCCTGAACAGTGATCCAATGTTGTTTCACTTACTGTACATGATACAGCTGTGGTTGTCTCCATTGTCTAGCAATGGTCACAGCTGCACTACTGCTTGTCCTGTCATCTTAAAATGAGAAATGAAAGCCACATTAGCTATGCTGTACCTTATGCATTACAGACAATAGAGAATACGTCTAATGCACTGATGTAGATCAAAGGACTTTTTGCATCACTACTTTTGTCTAAAAGCTATGGCTTATTCAGTGGTAATATGATCTTAGAAACAAAAGCAGTAAAGTGATTAACAGGCTTCACCATTGTGTTTTTTTCCCTTTGCTTTGGTTGCCCTTTTATGTTTCCATGGTTATTGCTTAGAATGTTTTATCTTTACAAACTCACTGAGATTATTATAGACACTTAACATCAATAGGCATAGTGAAGAGGACCAGTCAAATGTGTTACAGCCTTTAACTTATTCTCTATAATCTGTTGTAATGTGTGCTGGTTGTTGAATTTTACAGTAAATAACTATTCTTGTCAGTGTTTCAGTATTTCTTAAAGTTTTCAGAAGATATGTATATCCTGCCATTGCTGAACATGTTTTTACTTTGAGTATGAGACATATATGTGGCACAGGGGATTTTATGGACCTTTCTCTCAAATTGAAGGATACTGTACAGGGCAATTCATTTAATCGGCGGGCTTTGTGAATAAGGCCTCAGTCTTTCATTTGACCATTGTATGTGGTGCACATGATATAGCTGAAGCGTGTTTGAAATTGTCAATTAAGAATCTTCTTCCCAAAACTATCAACATTGAAATGAGTAAGAAGCATTTTGACTGAAATGTGCAGCATTTGAATTTTATAGGCTAGGAGTTGTGGTGGGCCCAGTGTGACTCGAAATGTCATCCATTTTCTGTTTTTCTTTTGGCTTGAGCCATTAAATCATGATACAGGCCATTTTCATCAAAGTGATTTAGTTGCAAATTGTGACCAGTTTTTATGATAAAGGAACAAAGAAGAAAAAAATACTGCCAGATTTTTTTTTTATTCTGCATTGGTGTCGCTCTCTTATATAATGTTCTTTGTACCGAATCTCTGAACTATAGGACCAAATCTGCAGGCAGTGATATTTTTGTCAAATGTATTCATAACCTCCCTGTGACCCACATGGTAATAAGATTAGCTTATTTCCCATGTGAGTGTAGCCTAGTCCTATTTGCATTTATCACTTCATAAATCTGAGGTTCTTTTTCTGCATTTATAGATGCTATAGCTGTGATGTAATGAATGAGTAGCTCATTTTTTTATATAATCATGACTTTGCCTGTAATGCAGTTGATTAAATGTACCTGTACCTTTGAGTTACTAATATTTATCACGCAGATGTATGGGACACATTTGGACTTGATGAAACATTTCCATCTAATGGAACTAATGAGCCTTCTCTGCATTTTGTTTCGGTCCCTATTCTGAGGTGCTACAATTCATAGAGGCAGTTAACAGGCAGTTAAGTGGCTGTAATCCCTTCCCGTCTCCAAGGAGATGATACCCGGCGCGGGATGGCTACCCGCCTCCTGGCAAGATGGCACGGAGGCGGGTTGGGCACCCGCCCCCAGATTCTGCCATTTTGCCAACTGTCCCGTCTCCAAACCCGCCTCCCCAGGGCTGGCAAAATCCAGCCCATAGAGTCAAAATGGCACAGAAGGAGGCCATTCGGCCCATTGAGTCCGTGTCGGCTCTCTGTAGAGCAATCCAGTCAGTCCCATTCCCCCGCTCTATCCCCGTAGCCCTACAAGTTTATTTCCCTCAAGTGCCTATCCAGTCTCCCCTTGAAAACATTGAGTGTCTCCACTTCCACCACTTCCGTTGGCAGCGAGTTCCAGGTCCTCACCACTCACTGCGTAAAAAAGATCTTCCTCACATCCCCCCTATATCTCTTGCCTAAAACCTTAAATCTGTGTCCACTGGTCCTTGCACCATCAACTAGTGGGAACAGCCCCGTCTAGCCTATCCAAACCCGTCATAATCTATCAAATCACCTCTCAACCTCCTTTGCTCTAAAGAAAACAAATCCAGCTTCTCCAACCTGTCTTTGTAGCTAAGATCCCCCATCCCCGGAACCATTCTGGTAAATCTCCTCTGCACCCTCTCAAGGGCCTTCACATCCTTCCTAAAGTGTGGTGACCAGAACTGGACGCAATACTCCAGTTGTGGCCTAACCAGCGCTTTATAAAGGTTCAGCATAACTTCTCTACTTTTGTACTCAATACCTCTATTTATGAAGCCCAAGATCCCAAATGCTTTGCTAACCACTCTCTAACTATGTCCTGCCACCTTCAGGGACCTATGCACATTAACTCCCAGGTCCCTCTGTCCCTGCACACCCTGCATTACCATAAATTTTACTAACACGAATATTGTTTTGTGATAGAGTTTTGCAAGGTGCTGTGACATGATCGTTAATGTAATGACGGCATTGCATCATTGTTATAACTGGTGCAACAGATTTGCTATTTTAAAAGCTATAGTTTTATTAAGATATAAATGCAAAACTTAAATTGTAAAAGAAATTGCATTGCAGCAAATGTGGCATCTGTTGCCACGCAATCTTTCTCTGGTGGTTTTTGGAACAGCCTGTTCTTGTCTTTCTAGGAACCTGCCCAAACTTTACACTGAAGTGATAACGCCACTTGGGACATGAATGTTTGAATCAATCCCAGTTAGAGTATGGGTTTCAATAGCTTTGATCAGATTGTCTGGAATGAGAGAAGGTGGTGAAAGAAGGGGTACTTCTAGTTCTCCCACGCATAGCTGTTGGTGGGGAGGTGACCAAAGAGCAGCACTGATAGTGCCCATAGAGATTTCCACATGCTGTCCACACCTTCATGACTCAGAAATATATGGGAGAGAGACTAATGTGTGGTGAAGGCAGAGAGAAAATGATAGGAGGAGAACAATACATATTTAAATAATAATGTTTCAGAATATGTATTTAATCAGTTAGGAATGTTAAAATGTATTGAGAGAGTTACAAGTAGTGATCTGAATTTATTAAAATCCAGCTGAGGAAGACTTGGGGCAGTGATTTGAAACATTCTGGCAGAATGTCCACACATCACATAAGGAATGAAATTCAATTCACCGTATTTATGCATTCTAACCTGACTTAATACTGTAATGCTTGTAACAGTTGTTAGAAAAGACACTGAAGCTGAACAATCCATGGGTCACGATTCTGGTAGTTGTGCCAGGACTTTTCCCGCCAATGCTCTCCAACCCTGATCCGGCCTAGTTGAGGCTGTAATCAAAAATGATAAAGGAATTTACTGTTCAAGGCATGACAGAGCACTGATTCCATCGCATACCCCATATGTAACAAATGCTAAAGAGTTACAGCTATTTAAAATAATGAGTTACGGGCTAACTTTACTCTCTACAACTTTGAATAATTTAAATTAAAACCTTTCCACCATCTACAAGGCACAAGTAAGGAGTGTGGTGGAATACTCTCCACTTGCCTGGATGAGTGCAGCTCCAACAACACTCAAGAAGCTCGACACCATCCAGGACAAAGCAGCTCGCTTGATTGGCACCCCATCCACAACCTTAAACATTCACTCCCTCCACCACCGGCATACCGTGGCTGCAATGTGTACCATCTACAAGATGCACTGCAGCAACTCGCCAAGGCTTCTTTGGCAGCACCTCCCAAACCCACGGCCACTTCCACCTAGAAGGACAAGGGCAGCAGGCGCATGGGAACACCACCACCTCCAAGTTCCCCTCCAAGTCACACACCTTCCTGACTTAGAAGTATATCGCCGATCCTTCATCGTCGCTGGGTCAAAATCATGGAACTCCCTCCCTAACAGCACTGTGGGAGTACCTTCACCACACGGACTGCAGCGGTTCAAGAAGGCGGCTCACCACCACCTTCTCAAGGGCAATTAGGGATGGGCAATAAATGCTGGCCTTGCTAGTAATGCCCAGATCCCATAAATGAATAAAACATTTTTTAAATGTAATTAACTAGGGTTCCCAGTTTACAAATTCAACAATAGAAACTTAAAATCTAACAGAATGCAAAATTTTATCTTTATGTTGAAAACATTGATAAAACACCAAATATTAGTACAAAAGCTAATGAAATATTCTCGCCAGGAGCTCTCTAGAAGTCCATCAATCATTTAAAAAGTTTTGCTTGCACAATTGTGCCTGGAAGCTTATGACCAAGTGGTTTTGCTCTACTTATATCTTATTTTCTCAGTGAATCACTTTTACCTGCTTTTGACTTTTCTTTAAATAAAGAGAAAATTAAAACACTGGGCAAAAAACACTGGGGGGAATTTTCACATGAAAAAACGGGTGGGTTGGAGGCGGCCGGGGGGAGAAGTGAAAGTTGTAACAATCTAAAACCCGAACCCAAGCCGCCAACTTTCACCTTTTACTCAGGCGGGACGGGTGGGGGGCAGGCAGCCAACACGCTGCCAGGAGGCGGGTTGGCATTTTAAATATTATAATGAGGTCTGAAGTCTCTGCTTTAACCTGCTTTGTAGGCTTAACTGCAGGCGACCGGGGCTCGGTATTCCTGGTAGCTGTAGCGAGGTGAGAACAGCCTCTGGGTGCAATCCTTATGGGCCGTGAGCAGTAGGAGTGCATCCTCCCGGCCCCCCAAGCTCACCCCTCAGCAGCCTGCCCCTCCCTAAGGTCGGTCATTGGACCGCCCCCCCCCCTTCCCTTGGATCACAACTCAGCCCCGGGGTTGGGGATCGGATCGTGACTCCCACCCAGGAGCAGGGATCGGACCCCACCCCAGGGCTTGGAACCCCTTCACTCCCCCCCCCCCCCCCCCCAGGCTTGGACCCCCACCCAGACCCAGCACTTACCTGTTGCTGCGGCGTCCTGGCAAACCAGCGGTCCCCGCCCGACTGGAAGCCAGCCTGTCAATCACGCTGGCCTCCAGATGGGGAACCCGTCCATTACATCACATGCTTGCTGTGGAGTTAAAACTCGCGACTTCCGGGTTTCCCGCGGTCTACTGGGTCCCCCCCCCACTCCGGGCGGGTGGGAAACGGGAAAATCCCGGGCACTGAATTTGACGAGAAATCACTAAAAATAAACACTGAAACCCAAAAAGTATACATGAAAATTGGAAAGCCTGTATATACCTAAATTGCCATTGTGTTTTATGCACAAAATTTCTGGCCTGAAGTCTCTCAGGTGTTTATTGAAGACTTCTAATGTCATTGAATATTTTAATGCAAGGTTGTAAACCTTACTGGATTATTCAAACCAAATTTAATACACATGAGAAGATAATGGAGAGAAGGAGCAGCAATCCTAATTTAATCTTTTTAGCAATGTACATTAACCGGATCACAACTCAACAAACCCTTCCCCCATCATTCTGCTGCTCCACTCCCCCATGCTATTTCTCTCTTGGATATGATTAGAAGTGATTTGAATCGATAAGAAACTATTTTAACCTCTTGATTGCAGATAACATCTGATGGGATGCTACAGTGAGTGTCTGTTGATGTTTGCGATGGGAATGGCTGAAATTTGTTTATAATTTTTAAACTATTTTTGCGATTCCATGGCAATCTTGTGTGCTTGGCTCTCTATTATATGTCTGAAAATTAATAAGTATTTAAGAAAAATTACAATTAATTTGGGAATTGAAAAGTCCTTTATATTAACCAGCAAATAATTGGCTGTCTAGCCCTCATTAATTTGTTCTATGTACTTTCTATTGAAGAATAATAAATAGTATTTCTTTCTTACTGCAAATCTATCATACACGACTAATACCAGTGAACAAGTTTGCCTAAATGTAGCAAGTCATGGATAATACATTTATATTTCTGAAAGTACAGCTTACTCATTCAATACAAAGGCAAAATACTGTGGATGCTGGAAATCTGAAATATAAACAGAAAATGCTTCAAATACTTAGCAGGCCAGGCAGCATCTGTGGAGAGAGAAATAGAATTAACGTTAACTTTGTTTCTCTCTCCACAGCTGCCTGGCCTGCTAAGTATTTCCACCATTTTCTGTTTATATTACTTATTCATTAGCTTGTATTAGTAAGAAATGAAAGAGGGGCTCATTTAGTATTTAAAAATATGCTAGTTGTAACATAGTTGAAGACATAATGAGTACATTTTCCAGCCACTGAGGTTGTCCACGTGGTATTTGACAGGCCTAGAAGGCTGGCCTAAAATTCTGTGCAATGGCTTCATTTTAATATTGAAGGTGATGAAAATTATATTTTAACGTGGCTGCATGCAATTGCTTTATTTTCTTTCAGGGAATGCATCATGTGCTCTTCTCGCCCATCTAAAATGGGCAATGAAGGCAGACACATTCTGAGTTTTGATGAAGTTAGTTGTTGAAGCTTGAACGCAGAGTTTCTAATAAATGAATTTTCATAGTGTCAGTTTCCCATTGCTGGATTGTTGATTCCTGCATCTATTTCAGTTGCAATTTTGTTAGCAAGATTTTTGATGGCTGCAATGAAAAATCAGAATGCTCTGGATTTCTCATGCCCTTCCCCCCCCCCCCCTCCCCATTCAATGAGCTCCCAATCCAAGCTTGTATCAAATATATAATTAGCGGACTTCAGTGTAGTCATCTGTTCCTAAATGGTGCTATTGCAAAGTTTTTAGTCATTGGTGCTGCAAACTTAGCACTATGATCAGAATATTTACCAATTCATGTGTTCTTAGTCTCCCTGCCATACTATAGAGAACTGGAAAGTAGTAGCCTAATACGTTGATAGTACTCGCCTCTGAGTTAGAAGGTTGTAAGTTCAAGTCCCACTCCAGAGACTTGAACACAAAAGTCTAGGCTGACACTCCAGTGCAGTGCTGAGGGTGTGCTGCACTGTCGGAGGTGCCGTCTGTTGAATGAGACGTTAAGACGTCTGCTCTCTCAGGTGGACGTAAAAGATCCCAGTTCACTATTCGAAGAAGAGCAGGGGAGTTATCCCTGGTGTCCTGGCCAATATTTATCCCTCAACCAACATCACTAAATATGGATTATCTGGTCATTATCACATTGCTGTTTGTAGGAGCTTGCTGTGCGCAAATTGGCTGCTGCATTTCCTACATTACAACAGTGGCTACACTTCAAAAGTACTTCATTGGCTGTAAAGTGCTTTGGGATGTCCGGTGGTCGTGAAAGGCGCTATATAAATGCAAGTCTTTCTTTCATTTACGTTGGAGGGAGTCAAGATATTATACTACCTACACCTATTGATGTAACCAGCTGATTCTGTTTGGGGGCACATTTACCAGATTACACATTGTATTTCCCTCTACGTTGTACAATAGCATTGCATTATCACATTTCCTTGGTATGTTTTCACTAATGAGTGTATACATTAGAGACTTTAAAAAGTACAGAAACACTGAGCAGTTTACAGGAAAAGCCTGATGATGCTCTTGGAGCACTGGAGTGCGTTACAAGATTGAAACTCAATCGAGAGATTCAGATAGCGTCATAAACCACAAGAGACCATGCTTGAGGGGTTCCCCACTCATCCGAACCAAAACAGTGTGTTATAACCTCAGACACACTCCAAATCATTGTTCCTTTTTATAATAGGTTGATATCATTTAGTATTTCTTCTGTGTTTGGAGCTTTATTATTGGAGTTTGTAGCTTCTATTACTGGCACTAACCACTGCCGTTACGGCTGCTGGCTTTTTTTGTGATGGTCTGTGTCCTGAGACAGGAAATGGCAATGTTTTACAACATTATGACAGTCAACTGCAGTAATGATAGAGACAGATGAAGGAAGAGAGGATTTCCACTGAGCAATAATACGCTCTGTTTTGGAGAGGTGCAACAGTCCTGCAAATGTAATAGATATTTCAGGAGGGGAGAGGAACATAACAGTAGTAAACTGAATAGGTGTTGCTATTATTAAAAATACACTCCTTCTCTGAGTGGATTGCTCAATGGGCAGTCTGCTAATAAGATTAATCATCGTTGCATATTTTTAAAAAAAATGGAGTCCTGTAATTTTTCTGGTATCCGATTGGTTCATTGGCTGAAGGCAAGAGGGAAGCCCTGCTTTCTGTGACCTGATTGGCTCATTAATGGAGGTGTGTAAAAGTGTACAATGGGGCAAGATTTCCTCTGGTTTCTATGTTTTAGCAACATCATAAACATAATGGCAAACATTTTCCATGAATTTTTAGCATCCATTTACAATATTGCTGGGATAGCTTGCTGCTATGTTTATGATGTTCCTAAAACCACAGTGACCAGAGGAAGTGTCCTGATTTGCTTGTTTATGTTTGGGTCATAGAGCCTCTCTCCACAAACTTAAAGCTAAACCAAAGAGGGTTAATAATTGGCAATAGTTTTTAAAGATTTTGAGGCAGTGCTTTGTACATGCACTGGCTTTATTAGCCTCTTTATCAATTACGTAAATTGATGCAAAACGGTGCCACACGTTCGATTCCTGTCATTGATTTGCACAACAGCTTGATTCACTGAGTCTGTATAAAACAGAGGTTGGAAGTGTTGAGTCTGTGTGTCCCAGTTATGTTTAGGATCAATCACTGAACACAGACAACAAGAATAACTTTTAACAGGTCTTTACTATTCGGAGGTCAGGGCTGAACTGCCCAGCAAATCCTTACACAACACTTATATACCGGTGTGGTCACCACCGGTATTACAGTATACAGCAGCCAAGAGAAAGTAGTACATCTCTTAAAGTAGTTCTCTTAAGGTGGAACAGGTGACATACACCACAATCCTCCCTTTTTAGCTTAACAGTTATATCCCCATTTAACAAAACATAATAACATATATACAACTTCATGCAAAACAGTTCAAAGATTCAGTCTCTGAGGAGGCCTCCTGATTCGAGTTGGATAACGCCTTTCAGTGGTCTCTGATTCTCGTTGTTGGGGTGACTCATCTAGTTGGTCTCTTATGGATTGGACGTCAACATCAGGTACATTCACTTCTGAGGTAGATGCTTCAGGTTCACTAACTTCTTCCACGGTTGTCTCTGCCGTAACCATGGGTTCGACCCTTGTTCTCGATTCTACCAGTTGGTCAGCATGACGCCGTATTACATTTTCACCAACATCTACCGTGTACATCAGGGGTCCTTGTCTGGCCCGAATTGTTCCAGATTGCCATTTCTCGTTTTTATAATCCCGGGCTAACACTGGTTGTCCTATTTCGAAACTCCGAGTGGTCTTGTTATTTATATGCTGGAACTGTTTGTTTTCAACTTCCCTCCGCACATTTGGTTTTAACAAGTCCAACTTGGACCGCAACCTCCTGTTATAGAACATCATGGCAGGACTTTGGTTTGTCACTGCATGGGTGGCGTTTCGATATGCCAGTAGGAATTTGTCCACCTTGTGTTGTAGTGGAATCTGATCTTCGCTCATGGCCTTTATCGCTTTTTTGAACGTTTGTACAAATCTCTCGGCCAACCCGTTTGTAGCCGGATGATATGGGGCAGAGGTATAATGTTTCACCCCATTCTTCTTCATGAATCTCTGGAATTCTTCTGACACGAACTGCGGTCCGTTGTCTGAACATATTTGTTCTGGCAATCCATTTCTTGCAAATATCGTTCTTAACACCGCGATCGTCTTTTCCGAGGTAGTGGTAGTCATCTTAATCACTTCTGGCCATTTAGAATGTGCGTCCACCGCAATTAAAAACATGGAGTCCATGAAAGGACCAGCAAAGTCAATATGTACACGTTGCCATGGGGTTGAAGGCCATTCCCATGGATGCAGCGGTGCAATCGGAGGTGCATTTTGCACTTTTTGGCACCCTGAGCAGCTTTTCGTCAGCTCCTCTATCTGTTGGTCGATACCCGGCCACCACACATAAGCCCTAGCAAGGCTTTTCATCTTGACTCCCCCCAGATGACCTTCATGCAGTTCCTTTAGAACTCTCTCTCTTAACTTAGGAGGAATAATCACCCTTGTTCCATACATCAATGTTCCTTGACAGACGGACAGCTGTTCTCGTCTTGCTGAGAATGCCGGTAACAGTGGATCACCATGTGCTGGCCATCCCTTCACTGTCACTTCGTAGACCCTGGACAGTGTCGGGTCGTTCCCAGTTTCTCTTTCAATACTTGCATTGGTGACTGGTAAACATTCGATGATGGTTGAGTGAAATAACTCAACAGGGTCAACCGTCGGTGCCTCCTCCTCTGTAGGTAGTGGCAGGCGCGACAGCCCATCAGCATTACCATGCTGCTTTGTACCTTTGAGTTCTATCTGATATTGATGTGCCCCTAGGAAAAGGGACCATCTCTGGAGTCTCTGTGCTGTCATCACCGAAATACCCTTCTTAGGGTTAAAAATGGATACCAACAGCTGGTGGTCTGTCAGAAGCGTAAACTTTTGGCCCTGCAGGTAATGATTAAACTTCTTTACTCCCCACACAAGGCTGAGAGCCTCCCTATCTATCTGAGCATAGTTGCGCTCAGCGGAGGTCAATGATCTGGATGCGAACGCAACTGGCCTCTCCTGGCCATTTGGCAACTTGTGTGAGAGTACTGCCCCAATACCATATGGAGAAGCATCACAAGCCAAACGAATAGGCAGCGTTGGGTTGAAGCGAGCCAACACTTCCTCTGAGGTGATCAATGCCTTGCTTTCGCGAAAGGCCCTCTTACAGTCCTCGCTCCACTTCCATGGTACTCCCTTCTGCAAAAGAGCGTTCAGCGGGTGCAGCACCGTGGATAAATTTGGCAGAAACTTATGGTAATAGTTAATCAACCCTAGAAACGACCTCAATTGGGATACATTATCCGGAGCGGGAGCCTTCACAACAGCTTCGATCTTGTCAGGAGACTTATGAAGCCCCTCCTGGTCAATGACATGACCACAGTACGAGATCCGCTTCTGAAAGAATTCACATTTCTGGCGATTAACTCGAAGACCATATTCTTTCAATCTGGTGAGCACCAGTTCCAAGTTTGCAAGGTGTTCCTCATCATCATCTCCTGTAATCAGAATATCGTCCAGGTAACATTGTGTACCTGGAATTCCCTGTAATACCTGCTCCATGGCCCTCTGCCAAATTGCTGGAGCCGATGCCACTCCAAAAACCAGTCTATTATACCGGTACAAGCCTCTATGCGTGTTGATCGTGAGATACTGGCGTGACTCTTCCTCAACTTCCATCTGTAAGTACGCCTGCGCCAGGTCTATCTTGGTGAAGTGTTTCCCGCCAGACAACGAGGCGAAGATATCCTCAATCCGCGGAAGCGGATACTGCACCGTGTGAAGCACCGGATTAACAGTGATCTTGAAATCTCCACAGATGCGAACCTTCCCCGGTTCCCCCGGCTTGTTGCTCGATGAACGCTTCATGACGGGGACAATGGGCGTGGCCCACTCACTCCAGTCTACCTTAGACAGTACTCCTGAACGTTCTAGCCCTTCCAGCTCAGCTTCCACAGCAGGTCGTATTGCATAAGGTACCGGTCTGGCTTTGAAAAATTTCGGGTTTGCATGTTCTTCAACCTTGATGTTTGCCGTAATTCCTCTGTGTTCCCAGTCCCTGTTGGAACACCTCTTTAGCATCGTCCAATATTCTGGACAATCGTTTAGGTTTGACATCTTTTGTACCGGAATCTACCGTTAGTGCTTTTAAGGAATGCCAGTCCATATTTATTTTCCTAATCCACTCCCGTCCCAGTAGTGGCGGACCTCCCTCAGGTAGCACATATAAGTCCATTCCTCGGCTTTCTTTGCCCTTGTGGACCACCTTTACCTCTATCTTCCCGATGGGGTATACTCTTTGCCCCGTGTATGTTTTCAATACAATCTCCGTATCCCGTAGGGGAATATGTGGGAATAACCTTTTGTAATCTTTCTTATTCATGACCGTCAATGCCGATCCAGTGTCCAATTCCATCTTCACTTGGACTCCTGCTATCTGAAGTGTGACCCAAATTGTTTGGAGGTCTGCTTCCTTACCAACATTGTGTACTCTTAGACTACCCAGTTCATTACTGCTGGCGTCTGAATCTGACTTCTGTTCGTTCGAACTGTTCTCTGTTACCTTGTGTACCTTTCTGTACTTTTCCTGCGGTGACTTTTTGTTGCTGGTCTTCTTTCCTGACCGGCATACTTTAGCTATGTGACCAAGCCTGCCACATTTTCTGCATTCCTGATTTTTGAACCAGCACTGGTTCTGATCGTGCGTTGTCTTTCCACAACGATAACATTTTACTGTACTCAAGACCATTTGATTGGTGCAGAGTTCCGGTGACCGTAGCTGCATTTCCGCAGTGCCTCTCGCTGCGGCTTCTTGCGATGCTGCAATAGTGACAGCTTTATCAAGCGTAAGATCATTCTCCTCAAGCAGTCGCTTTTGTGTTCCTTCTTTTAAGAATCCACACACAAATTTATCTCTCAGCGCATCTGCTAGTCCTGTTCCAAACTGACAGTACTTCGATAGCTTACATAGTTCAATTAAAAATTCAGCGTTGCTTTCGTCTTTCAACTGCGTTCTCCTGTAAAATTTAAATCGTTCCGCTATCATCAGCGGCGTGGGGTTTAAATGATTTTTCAGGACAGTAACAATATTCGCGAAAGTCTGATCCGCCGGTTTATTTGGTGATAGAAGGTGCTTCAATAGCCCGTATGTCTTCGCACCCATTGAGCTTAATAAGGTTAGTGCTTTCTCATCATCTGGTACCTTATTTCCTTTACAATAAACTTCCATGCGTTCTACATATGTGGTCCAATCTTCGATATCACTATCAAAGGTATTAATGCTCCCATGTTTAGGCATCCTTGCAAGTTTTTAAAAAAAAAAATCTTTTTCTCAAAATGGCGGCTTCCCGCGCTTGTCTTCTTCCCCCGCCTACTAAAATGGCGGCTTCCCGCGCTTGGCGATCTTTCCCGCGCTCGTCTTCTTCCCCCGCCGACTACAATGGCGGATTCCCGCGTTTGCCTTCTTCCCCCGCTGGCTGCAATGGCGATTGCCTTGCTGCTGCTGTTCTCGCCTCCCCAGCGGTTCTCACTCCCCGACGCTGCTTTGCCTCGCAGCCCCACTTGCAGCCCGGTCCTTTACACCGGCTGCGTTTGAATTCTCCGCGGCTCTCGTGCCTTAAGCTTCTCAACTCCCCGACGCTGCTTTGCCTCGCAGCCCCGCTTGCAGCCCGGTCCTGTACACCAGCTGCGTTTGAGTTCTCCGCAGCTCTCGAGCCTTAAGCTGCCCCAGTCACTGTGCCTCTCGGCCTCGATTGCAGCCCGGCCCTTTCTACCGGCCGTGGTCGAGCTTTCCGCCCTTATTCCTCCGTTTTCCCTCCCCTACTCCACAGTCAACGCGGCTGACTTTCTGCTCGTGTCGCTGATCGGCTTACCCACCACCATGGTAGAAGGGATCTGCCTGTCGCTGATGGAGGGCTTCGTGGTCAGAATTCTTTTTCTTTTTAACCCGGGTTCTCGATGTCTCCCGTGCGATGGTGCTCAGCAGGATGATGAGGACGGATGCCTCTTCTCGACGCCCGATTTGAGGACGAAGCTGCCTTGGATGTAAAATTGCCGCAGGGTAAGATCGGACTCGTCGCCACTGTTGAGTCTGTGTGTCCCAGTTATGTTTAGGATCAACCACTGGACACAGACAACAAGAATAACTTTTAACAGGTCTTTACTATTCGGAGGTCAGGGCTGAACTGCCCAGCAAATCCTTATACAACACTTATATACCGGTGTGGTCACCACCAGTATTACAGTAGACAGCAGCCAAGAGAAAGTAGTACATCTCTTAAAGTAGTTCTCTTAAGGTGGAACAGGTTACATGCACCACAGGAAGGTCTGCAAGCTGTTTGTTAAAGAAATCCAACATTTGAAGTTAGGTTGCCACAGCCGTGAGACTTGCATTCTGATGTTTGCTTTGGCTTTTTTTTAATTGCCCTGTACAAATTTATAATTACTTAGAATTAAATTTATAATTGCTATAAGTGCTTATTCATAAAAAACAAAATGCTGTCAAGCCCTCTCGGAATCTTATGGCCTAGAAATTGAGTTTTGGCTTAGCCAGGGCTTTAGCGCCGGAAGTTAGTGCCGGCGCTAAGTCCCCCTGCGTGCGCCAAAAATTCAGCAGGGCCGCGCCCAAACGGCTGCCGGCGCTACTGAAGGGTCTTTGCGGCGGTAAATCGGCGCTAACTGCCGTTTCGCGCCGCAATTCCGGCGCTGCGGCACCCGATGCGGTGCGGCAGGCTCGGGAAGTGCAGGCCTCCTCCTTCCCTTAAGGAGGAGCTGCCTGCACCCGATCGCGGCCCGCGAAAATCTTTTAAAAAATGAGCCCGGCACCTCGGACAAGTGCCGGGCTTGCTTCTGTTCCGGGGGGGGGGGGGGGGGGGGGGAAGTCCGGGGAGGGAGCTGCGGCCAGGCAGCCGGCGGGAAAGCGGCCAGCCGCCGCGGGGCCTTTAATGCGCCGGCGCAAAGACTTGTAAGACTCTGTTGCCAGAGTCTTAGTTGCAGCTGTCACGGGCGAGGCGGCCGCAACTGAATTTCGGCGCTGGGGCCCGTCGGCATGGCAACCGGGACGCTGCGCACACCGATGACATCATCGGTGCCGGCGCAGCGCTACCGGTCTACCGCGGCGTAAGGGCCCCAGGCAATTTCGGCGCCGGCGCCAAATGCAGCGCTAGGCCCTCTGGCGCCGCAAAATCGGCGCTAAGGGCACTCAATTTCTAGGCCTATATGTTTCAACGAGTGTAAAACAAGTGTAAAATGGGTGTAAGAAGCTGAACTGCTTGGAAGTAAAAACAGGAGGGTAGATTATTATCTAAATGGCAATAGATTGGGAGATGGGGAAGTGCAGAGGGACCTGGGTGTTCTTGTGCACCAGTCACTGAAGGAGAGCATGCAGGTGCAACAGGCGATTAAGAAGGCAAATGGTATGTTGGCCTTCATATCAAGGGGGTTCGAGTATAGGAATAGGGATACCTTACTACAGCTGTACAAGGTGCTGGTGAGACCGCATCTGGAGTATTGTGTACAGTTTTGGTCGCCCCATCTGCGGAAGGATGTTCTTGCCATGGAAAGAGTGCAGCGGCGATTCACCAGGCTGATACCTGGAATGGCGGGAATGACCTACGAGGAGAGATTGAATAGTTTGGGCTTGTACTCACTGGAGTTTAGAAGATTGAGAGGGGATCTCATCGAAACATATAAAATTATGGCAGGCCTGGACAGGCTGAATTCAGAGAGAATGTTTCCAATGGCAGGGGAGCACAGAACCAGGGGCCACAGTCTAAAAATAGCGGGCAAATCATTTAAAACAGAGATGAGGAAGAATTTCTTCACTCAAAGAGTGGTGAGCCTGTGGAATTCCCTGCCACAGAGGGCTGTGAAGGCTAATTCAATAAATATTTTCAAGAGAGAATTGGATATATTTCTGAAGGCTAAGGGGATTAAGGGTTACGGAGAAAAGGCGGGGACGGGGTACTGAACTGGTAAGATCAGCTAAGATCTCAGACGAAGATCAGCCATGATCTCATTGAATGGCGGAGCAGGCTCGAAGGGCCGAATGGCCTACTCCTGTTCCTATCTCTATGTTTCTATGTTTCTATGAAACTTCCCTGCAGCCTTTAAATTGACAGTTCGTCCGGCACTATTCTGAAGCAAACTCGGGGGGGGTGGGGGGGGGGGGCGAACTGGTAAGAGAGGAACAATGCTCGGCTCTTTCATTTCACTCACAAATGACTTCATTGCATGTCGTAGCAATATTTTTATTGTACTGGTACAGAATTATGACCACTCATGCACCAACTGTGCCCAGAAGGCACCAAGCCAGAGAAGAAGAATTCAAAACAAACAGACTGCTGAGTGTGAGTGCCACCAAGTCACACAGAATTATTACTTGTACTACCTGGAGTGGATAACACTGACATTGACTTCCAACTCACTTAGCCCAGGACTGCAAAAGAGTGCCGCATAATTTTTACATGTTCTCAGCAGGACAGGCAAGGCAAAGTATTGGACATCTCTGCCCTTTCTTCCTTTCTTATTTTTGGCACCAGCACATTCTTCAGTCTCTTACTCAATACTTGCACAACTGACACCCCCCCCCCCATAAAACTATGTTGCAAAGAATTAAAAAGAATTTACAGCACAGCTACAGGCCAGTCAGCCCAAAAGGTCTATGCCGGTGGTTGTGCTCCACACGAGCCTCCTCTCACCTTCATCTTATCCTACCACCAAATCCTTCTAGCATCCCCTTAATCTTATCTCCCTTCGGCCTTGCTGTGATGCCAAAGCTTATGATTTGGGCTGCTCTGGTGTAAAGGGCATCAGTGATCTGATGAATGCATGCTCCTACTGCTCCCTGGCTGATGTTGCAGAGATTTCCCCCTTGGGTGCCTGAAATGACTCTGTGCTGTACAAGTTGAGGGCAGTGGTCACCTTCGTATCCAGCAGATGAGTGTGGCTGCAGGTCTTTATAAAACAGGTCACAGAGATGCCCTGTGCCTCTTTGAACAAGCACATTCTTATACACAGCTCCTCAGAGAGGTCCTGATATGACCTGTGTTGCCTATATATTCTCTGAGCATAGAGGTAATACCTGGTGGGTTGCGTTCACCTTCAGTGGTGCCTAACTCACCTTAGCTCCATTCTTTGCTGCTCCTCCGCCACGATAATAGCATACAGTGGTCTGCCCATACGAAAGGCATACTTGCTTCTGAGTTGCCTGACTGCAGGGAGGTCTGAAAATCTTCCCATGGGCTGGCCCTCGGAGAGTCAGTCAGAATCAAATTCAGATCTTTGTAGAAGAAAATGCAAAAAAGATTCAAAAACTCCTGGGGATGTTTGTGCACAAATCGGAAGGTGGCAGGGCAGGTTAACAATACATTTAATAAAGCATATGGAATCCTGGACTTTATAGATGAGGTGATTGGCACAAGCCAGGAAATTATGCTAAACCTATATAAAACACAAGTTCGGCCCCAGCTGGAGATTCATGTCCAATTCTGGGCACTGCACTTTAGGAAGGACGTGAATGCATTGGAGAAGGTACAGATGAGATTTACTAGAATGGTTCCAGGGATGAGGGACTTCAGTTACGTGGGTAGACTGGAGAAGCTGGAGTTGTTCTCCTTAGAGCAGAGAATTCTAAGAGGAGATTTGATAGAGGTGTTTAAAATTGTGAAGGGTTTAGATAGAGTAAATAAAGAGAAACTGTTTCCAATGGCTGAAGGGTCGATAACTGGAGAGCACAGACTTAAGGTGATTGGTAAAAGAACCAGAGGCGACATGAGGAAAAACTTTTTTATGCAACGAGTGGTTAGGATTTGGAATACACTGCCTGATGGGGTGGTGGATACAGATTCAATAGTAGCCTTCAAAAGGGAATTGGATAAACACTTAAGGAGAAAAAATTATACGGATATGGGGAAAGAGCAAGGGAGTGGGACTAACAGGAGTGCTCTACGAAAGAGCTGGCGTGGACTTGATGGGCTGAATGGCCTCCTTCTGTGTTGTACTATTCTTTGATTCTATGAAAAAGCATTTGCAAGCTGCAGAAATCACTATATAAAGTTTTCCCATTTTTCAGACTCACAAACCCTTCACTTCTGTCTTGATCAGATAAATCTAGCAGCTGCTGTGCCTCATTTAAAAAAAAATTCATTCACGGGATTTGAGCATCACTGGCAAGACCAGCATTTATTACCCATCCCTAATTGCCCTTGAGAAGGTGGTGATGAGCCGCCTTCTTGAACCGCTGCAGTCCGTGTGGTGAAGGTACTCCCACAGTGCTGTTAGGGAGGGAGTTCCAGGATTTTGACCCAGCGACGATGAAGGAACAGTGATATATTTCTAAGTCAGGATGGTGTGTGACTTGGAGGGGAACTTGGAGATGGTGGTGTTCCCATGTATCTGCTGCCCTTGTACTTCTAGGTGATAGAGGTCGCGGATTTGGGAGATGAAGTCGAAGAAGCCTTGGCGAATTTCTGCAGTGCATCTTGTAGATGGTACATACTGCAGCCACGGTGCGCTGGTGGTGGCAGGAGTGAATGTTTAAGGTGGTGGATGGGGTACCAATCAAGCGGGCTGCTTTGTCCTGGATGGTGTCGAGCTTCTTGAGTGTTGTTGGAGCTGCACTCATCCAGGCAAGTGGAGAGTATTCCATCACACTCCTTACTTGTGCCTTGTAGATGGTGGAAAGGCTTTGGGGAGTCAGGAGATGAGTCACTCACCCAGCCTCTGGCCTGCTATTGTAGCCACAGTATTTATGTGGCTGGTCCAGTTAATTTTCTGGTCAATGGTGACCCCCCAGGATGTTGATGGTGGGGGATTTGATGATAGTAATGTCGTTGAATGTCAAGGGGAGGTGGTTAGACTCTCTCTTGTTGGAGATGATCATTGCCTGGCATTTGTGTGGCACGAATGTTACTTGCCACTTATCATCCCAAGCCTGAAAGTTGTCCCAAGTCTTGCTGCATACGGGCATAGACTGCTCAGTCTATACCTCAGTCGAAGTTGCCCAGAGTGCAATAGCAGTGTAAATTCAGGAAACTCAGAACTGCAAAGGGCTGTCTCTGACCTATGCAAATTAAGCCAGAAGGACTCATTGGACTGGTTGCAGCAAGGCTCAAAAAGCCCAAGGAAACTTGAGAGAAACAGATTAAAGACAAAAATTGGCGAGAAAGAATTTCGACAAATTCTCTCGCTAAAAGAATTTCCTGTTGCACAGTAAATATGCCGAAAAGTGCCAGGATATTCACCCCCATTATCTCACACTTCTCTGTATTATATTGCCATTTATCTGGCTATTCTGTTAACTGGTATGTATCTTCTTGAAGTCTTTTACAATCTTCCTAGCTATCTGCCAGAGTCCCCACTTTTGTGTTGTCAGCAAATCTTGATATGGCGCAAGTGCAAATCATCTATAAATATTGAGTACAAAAGTTGAGCCAGTACTGGGCCCTAGGGTACAGTACTTGCGACCCTTCTCCAATCCATTAACCTTAACCCTTTGTTTTCTGATCTGTTGACCACATTTCTATCTATGTTGCTACATTTCTGTGGATCAGAATTTTTGTAACAATCTTTCTGTGAGACACTTTATTGAACACCTTCTGAAAATCCATTTACATTACATCAAATTGCGTCTCCTTTATCCAGTCAGTCTGTACAGAAGAATCATAACCCTAAACCAGGACTTCTTTCACATTCTGAAAGATGAGCTGCCTGCACTAGTTAACTGATCAGTTCATCCAGACTAATTCAAGTAGTTTATTGCATTTGCAAGTGTATATACTGATCTCCTTGTTTCTCTCACTACTGGGCTCAGGAGAGAACTAACTGTGATTATGAATTATGCAAATAGAAAATGAATATAAACAGTTATGTCTCCTGGTAATTAAAAATTAAGCAGTAAAATTGTATGACATAAATAATGTTTTGCTTCAGAGGGCATATAGTCTCTATAGAAAACCAGGAAGGATGCCATCTGCTCCCAACACATGCAACAGGGACTGTTAATGAGCACTTTGGTTTTTTTTATTGAGAGAATTAGAACTAACATAATAAATGTGCTTGGAATACTTCTGACTGGAATTGCAAACTATAACTGGCTGAAATACTGTGATAACATAAACCATCAGAATGGATTTTCAGTGATCCAACTCCATCTGAAATTCTTATTATCACCACTCAGTATATAGAGTAAATGTTGCGAGATGTTGCTCCCAGCAAATCGGAGTGCCAAATTCTGCACCAATCTACGTTTGCAGGTACCTCAGCTCACAACGTTGACCTTGTATCTCAGCATACTGCTTGCAACTTTAATGGGACTCCAGATTAATTCAACTCATTGTATGTCTCTCTAATTAGTTTGAAACATTGGAAGTTGATTGTACACTACAACACTCCAATATTACAAAAATATTGCAAAATTCCCCAGTTGTTATTTTAGTACTTTAATGCTGACTAACCATTTATTTAAAGCCAGTAACTTTATTTGATAGCAGGACACAGTGCTATTTTAGTAAATTGATTCCTTTTGGTAAGCAAACATTGCATTTATTCTGTAATAAGCACGATGTTACTGGCTCTTGCTGCACTGTAAAGTAACCACATTGATGTATATAAGCAGCAAGGAGAGGAATAGCTGTGGTTGATATTCTTGGAGCACTTTGGTACCCAAAGTGCAAAGTAGCAGGACAAGTAGAAAAAAGCCTTTCACACTACAGTAGTAAGATTTGTTTCCCTAAGCATTGGGTACATCTGCCTAAAGATTCCATTAAATACAGGAATCCCATAGGTCTTGGACTATTTTAAGCACCTGCTATTATACATTCGGGCTGAACATCCACAACCCTTCTAGCACCCTAGTCTTCCTTTGGAGTTTCCTGTTGGCTTTTTAAGGGGCAGAGACTCCACCTGCCCCAAACCTGGCCATTGGTGTATGAGAAGACGGAGGCAGAACCAGGAACACCCAACCTGGGAATTCCGTGTCCCTAGTCTGCAAAACACCGAGCATATCATTGGCGACCAGTACCCTGGGTAAGAGTTGGCCTGAGCAGGTGGATGTGGGGCACACTTTGGGGTCCGGACCTATGTCATGGCCTGGATTTTCAAAGGGGCAAATCATTTTTCTTTTTATAGTTTTGTGGCTTTTTACAAGGGACACTTTTACTTTCCAGGCCCTCTTGAACTGGCACACTACACCACAGCATGCGGCCTCCTTTGGCAGGTGGGCACTAATGGTGCAGATGCCCATTCATCATACTTAAATTAGGGTACCTCCCCCCAACTTTGTGAAGCGGGGTGCATGCTGAAGGTCTTGGGCGGGCACGTACGGCCCTTAAGCCGGGATGCCTGCCCCACAGGATTTCACCCTCATTATGTTTATTTCACGTGCCAATCACAGGTTTGTCAAAATTGCACATTTTCTATTTTTCGTTGCCTCTTTTCTCCCACCTTCTGAAGATGTTGACTCCTTGCTTGGGGTATGGCTCCATAGCACATCACAAGTGATCATTATTCATGTGTAAGCCTTTGGAGTGCGTGTTAGCTGCATTTTCAACTGCAGTAGTAGAGTGGATTGTCCATCATTATAATACACCCGCCCTATTCAACAACAGTTCAGACATAATGACTGTGGTAAACCACTGTTATAGTTATCACTGTATATTGTTCTCACTGTTCTCACTGTCACATCACTACACGAGGTCGCCTCTTGTCGCACTGTTATACCTGGGCTGACCACCTCCGACTCCGCCCATTACCTGCCCAGGTATAAAGGTAGCTGACTGGCTAGTATTCCTCCCTGTTGGATCGGATCACCCACGAGGGTGGGCTCTGTTATTTAGCCAATAAAAACCTTCAGTTACGTTCTTAACTCGTCGCCTTTTATTGGACTAATTGATAGGCATATCAATTTTATTGGCTAAATTTTAAAGATGTCTGATAATGAACAGCAACAGCAAGGAGCTCACCCAGCAGCACAGCAACAGCAGCCTCCAGACAACGGGCCACACCAGCCGGCTTGGCTGCAAGCCTTGAAACCACCATACCTGGATCTAAACCCACAGGCACCAAACTCAGCCAACGACTTCAAACACTGGCTGGACTGCTTCGAATCGTACCTGGAGGAAGCCGTCGTCCCTCAGAGATCCAAACTAAGAGTCCTGAAAGCCCAAGCGAGCCCGAGAGTATATACACTCATCCAGGACATGACTACGTACGACGACGCCATCAACCTACTGAAACAGCAGTACCGGAGCCCGGTAAACTACATGTACACTAGGCATCTCTTAAGATCTCGCCAGCAACAGCCAGGAGAATCGATAGCTGAATTTTCACGAGCGCTGAGACAACTCGGCAGGAACTGTGACTTTAAAGCGGTGACGGCTACTGCGAACATGGAAGACAATGTCCGCGACGCCTTGGTGAGAGGCCTACGTTCCGACTACACACGGCAAAGACTGCTTGAAGCTAAGGACATAGACCTGGACAAGGCCGAAGCCCTCGCCCTCACCCTAGAGGCCACCCAGCAAGACCAGGAAGCGTTTGCCAGGTACTATTCGCGACCCTGGGACTCGGGCCCGACCCCCACCCCACCACCCTTCACAGCGCTGCCCCCGGGACCTACCTCAGCGTCTGCATCACGGATCCGACCGGGCCCGCTAGCCCCGGTACCGGCCCCGACATCAGGCAACCCCGATCGGGCCGCTGGCTGCTTCTTTTGCGGCCAGGAGAAGCATCCGAGGTCGCGCTGCCCAGCCAAAAACTCGACCTGCAAAACCTGCCTCAAGAAAGGCCACTTCTCCAAGGCCTGCAGAAGCAAATCCTCAGAAGCCAGCAGTGCCTCATGCGAACCCTGGGGGCGGCCATCTTTGTGTGGGGCAGCCGAAGCCTGCAGAGCCTCATGGGAAAACCAGGGGCGGCCATCTTTGTGCGGGGCAGCCGAAGCCTGCAGAGCCTCATGGGAAAACCAGGGGCGGCCATCTTTGTGCGGGGCAGCCGAAGCCTGCAGAGCCTCATGGGAACAGCAGGGGCGGCCATCTTTGTGCGGGGCAAACGATTTAAACAGAGCCTCATGTGAACTACGGGGGCCGCCATCTTCGCCGCCATCTTGTCATGACAACGACGCGCTCATCTACACCCTAGCTTCCGTGACCCTGGATCAAGCCCGCCCGCACCACCTGGCCAGCTCAATGATGGACATCAAAGTCAACGGCCACGCCACGACCTGCCTGTTCGACAGCGGAAGCACGGAGAGCTTCATCCACCCAGACACGGTGAGCCACTACTCCCTCCCCGTCCTGCCAACGCGCAGCCGCATCTCGATGGCATCGAGGTCGCACGCCACAGACATCAGCGGCTACTGTGTCGTGACATTGTCGGTTAAAGGGACAGAGTATAAAAATTTTAAACTCCTCGTACTCCCCCAGCTGTGCGCTGCCGTCATACTAGGGCTGGACTTCCAATCCCACCTCCAAAGTGTAACCCTAGCATACGGTGGACCCCTCCCCCCACTCACAGTCGACAACCAGCGAAAGTTAAACCGCCCACCGCGTAACACCTGCAGCCTATCCACCCTCAAGGTACCGCCACCTTCCCTGTTCGCTAACCTCACCCCCGACTGCAAACCTGTCGCTACTAAGAGCAGGCGGTACAGCGCTGGGGACAGAGCCTTCATTAGCTCTGAGGTGCAGCGACTCCTGAAAGAGGGCATTATTGAGGGGAGCAGCAGCCCCTGGCGTGCCCAGGTGGTGGTAGTCAAGACCGGCGACAAAAATCGCCTGGTTATCGACTACAGCCAGACCATAAACAGATACACCCAGCTGGACGCATACCCCCTCCCCCGCATATCGGACATGGTCAATGAGATTGCACAATACCGCGTATTCTCGACCATCGACCTCAAGTCGGCCTACCACCAACTCCCCATCAGCCCGGAGGACAGCCAGTACACCGCCTTCGAGGCGAATGGCCGCCTCTACCAATTCCTTAGGGTCCCCTTTGGTGTCACCAACGGGGTCTCGGTTTTCCAACGGGAGATGGACCGGATGGTTGACCAGAACGGACTACAGGCCACTTTCCCCTATCTCGATAACGTCACCATCTGCGGCCGCAACCGGCAGGACCATGACGTGAATCTGGAGAAATTCCTCCGTACGGCCCAACGGCTGAACCTCACCTACAATAAGGAGAAATGCGTGTTTAACACAGCGCGCCTTGCCATCCTTGGCTGTGTAGTAGAGAACGGAGTCATCGGCCCCGACCCCGAAAGAATGCGCCCCCTCATGGAGCTACCCCTCCCCCACTGTCCAAAAGCACTTAGGAGAACCCTGGGGCTTTTCGCCTACTATGCCCAATGGGTACCCAATTATGCGGACAAAGCCAGACCCCTCCTGAAAACCACATCCTTCCCCCTCACGGAAGAGGCGTGCGCGGCCTTCTCCCTCATTAAGGGAGACATAGCCAAGGCCACAATGCACGCAGTGGATGAGTCAATCCCCTTCCAAGTGGAGAGCGATGCATCCGACTTCGCCCTAGCCGCTACCCTTAACCAGGAGGGTAGGCCGGTAGCCTTCTTCTCAAGGACCCTACAGGGCCCCGAGACCCGACACTCGTCGGTCGAGAAGGAAGCCCAGGCAATTGTGGAGGCAGTACGGCGCTGGAGGCACTACTTGGCAGGCAAACGATTTACCCTCCTCACCGACCAACGCTCGGTTGCCTTCATGTTTAATAACAAGCTGAGGGGCAAGATCAAGAACGACAAAATCTTGAGGTGGAGAATCGAGCTTTCCACCTATGATTATGAGATCTTGTACCGGCCCGGTAAACTGAACGACCCCCCTGATGCTCTTTCACGCATTACATGCGCCAGCGCGCAAAGTGATAGACTTCAGACCCTCCACAATGACCTCTGCCACCCCGGAGTCACCAGACTCTACCATTTCATTAAGGCCCGCAACCTGCCATACTCCATCGAGGAGGTCAGGACCATGACCAGGAACTGCCAGATCTGTGCTGAGTGCAAACCGCACTTCTATAAGCCGGACAGAGCAAGCCTGATCAAGGCCACCCGCCCCTTCGAGCGTCTGAGCATCGACTTCAAGGGGCCCCTACCGTCATCCGACCGTAATGTGTACTTCCTCAACATCGTTGATGAGTACTCCCGTTTCCCCTTTGCCTTCCCCTGCCCAGACATGACCAGTAACACGGTCATTAAATGCCTGAACAAACTCTTCGCCTTGTTCGGGTTCCCGAACTATATACATAGTGACCGGGGCGCCTCCTTCATGAGCGAGGAACTCCGTCAGTTCCTATTGGAGAGGGGTATTGCAGCAAGCAGGACCACCAGCTACAACCCCCGAGGGAACGGCCAGGTGGAAAGAGAGAACGCGACGGTATGGAAGGCCACCCTCTTAGCCTTAAAGTCTAAGGGCCTCCCAACCTCCCGCTGGCAAGAGGTCCTCCCGATTGCGCTGCACTCCATCCGGTCACTACTTTGCACTGCCATTAACACCACCCCCCATGCTCGAATGTTTGTCTTCCCCAGGAAGTCGACTACGGGAACCACCCTACCAACCTGGCTGACCTCTCCGGGACCCGTCTTGCTGCGAAAGCACGTGAGGGCCCATAAAACGGACCCCCTGGTCGAGAAGGTGAACCTCCTGCACGCCAACCCCCAGTACGCCTATGTGGCTTACCCAGACGGACGGGAGGACACTGTCTCCTTACGAGACCTCGCACCCTCACCCCCCCCTCCCAACCCCCCGAGTCCAGCCGAGGTAGACGGCATGCCGGAACCCCACGAGCCTTTGCCGACTACGCAGACACCAGCTTTAACACCGGATAATGTAACACCGCCGCTGCGACGATCGGAGAGGCTAACGAAGCCTCCGGACAGACTGACATACCAGAGCTGGTAATACACTTCACCCCGCCGGACTCTAATCTAAACAAGGGGTGAATGTGGTAAACCACTGTTATAGTTATCACTCTATATTGTTCTCACTGTTCTCACTGTCACATCACTACACGAGGTCGCCTCTTGTCGCACTGTTATACCTGGGCTGACCACCTCCGACTCCGCCCATTACCTGCCCAGGTATAAAGGTAGCTGACTGGCTAGTATTCCTCCCTGTTGGATCGGATCACCCACGAGGGTGGGCTCTGTTATTTAGCCAATAAAAACCTTCAGTTACGTTCTTAACTCGTCACCTTTTATTGGACTAATTGATAGGCATATCAATGACTGTCAATATCACTTCTGGTGGTAAATTCCAGAAGTGGTGGCAGGTAGAGAGGAGTTGGCAGAACAGCTCTGTGCCTAATTTTTCTGCCCTGCCCAGGAAGCCAGAGGACAATTACTATCCCCACAAAGTTTTTATGGACTCAATTAAAAAGAATAATTAAATTGTTTTGTGTGATTGTGTTGGATTTAACAATAGAAAGATATAATTTAATCTTGAATCATTTCCATATGCATCTGATGCCAGGGTTTGTCAGTGACGATGTATTCAATGAGCTGTTTATAAACCTGCAATGTATGGGGCCATGATTCTAACTGTTTCATGCTTTTGCTTTTCTACAGTGTGCTTTTTGCTGAAAACTACACAGAGACACACTACCTGCTTGATGGCAGTGCCGTCACAAACACACGGAATCATACGGTAAGTAATTGAAATCCCTTGTAAATAATAAACCCACATTACAGTGTTTTAAGTACAGTTGCTGAACTAGACAAACCTGTGTCAGTGCTGTCAATCAAGAGATATTCATGTTAATCAATTAAATCCACCATAGCTCACAATCATAATCTATTTTTAAACCTTGTTAATCTCTAATCTACTAATTGTGCACAGGCTCAGAGTTTACGTGAAAAACAAAGGGTCAGATGTTTAAATTGAGGGGTGCTTGGCACTCGAACTTGCATGCCTGTGTAAGTTTCAATTGATCCTGTTTGAGCCACCACATCAATTACTTCATGGAAATGAAGAATTCACTCTCGAGCAGATAAAAAATGATTTACCCACCCTTGGCCTTGCTTGAGCTGCGCTTCATGGCTGGCTGCTGGCATTTGTGGAGCTCGTGTTGGTTGAGGCCATCCTGCTGTCGCAATGAAAAGACTTAAAAGAGTGGGGCAAAAGTGAACATTGATCTAAAAAATAAACTTTTCTGATTTAGAAGTCACATAATGCAGTTTATTTTCATTGGCTGTTAATAAATCCTCTTTATTTCTGTTTTTACTCGTAACACCCTTGGAGAAACTTGATTCTGCTTCATTCCAAATGTTGGTTGATAAATGAGACAGGATTACTTGGAGCAGTCACATAAATTGTATGTGCTGTTTGAGTATCGAGACTTTTTTTTTTCTAAAGCAGTGTTGGTTTGACACATCACTGCTGTATTTAAGATGTCCAGAGTTGAATTTAGCGGGTAAGTGCACTGCGTGCTGTGGTACTAAGCCACACAGGGTGTGAACACTGATCCAGGTTGACTTCGATGATCTCAGCTGACTTCACTGCCCCTGGGCTAGGGAGAGGGGAAAATCAGGCCGCATTCCTACTTCTGATCACTTTTTGGTGACCTCTGCTTGAAAAATGCTCTTGTGTGTACAATCAGCGAGGAAAGGTTTCACCTCAGCTGTGATGGCTTCCACGGACAAATACCCTCCTGACACTGCCACACATGCAGAATGGTCATCTGAGTGAGGTGCTGAAGGATAGCCAATGCCAGTTAAATTGTAGCCCAGGAAGAGTTAGCAGGTCCGATTTCACAAATGCTCATTATTGATGGTCAGAAAATCATGAGATCTGCACCCAAGATTTCCTAATATGTATAGCTGTCAGGTGTGACTCTCTGCTGTGTTTCAGCCCTAACATCTTCAGCCCAAGGAGGGAAGAAAATTGGAACAAAAATAAGTAAATAAAAAAGAGTTGAAAATTCCTTCAGCTTTTACTTCATCTGTTGCCTATGCCTGACTTAAAAAAAAAATGTTTACCTCACATTTATCCATTATGGATTATGTGTTGGAGTAGGGGTATAAAAAAAAGACTTATATTTATATAGCGCCTTTCACAACCTCAGGACGTCCCAAAGCGCTTTACTGCCAATGAAGTACTTTTGAAGTGGAGTCACTGTTGTAATGTAGGAAACGCAGCAGCCAATCTGCACACAGCAAGCTCCCACAAACAGCAATGTGATAATGACCAGATAATCTGTTTTGTTATGTTGATTGAGGGATAAATATTGGCCAGGACACCAGGGGTAACTCCCCCGCTCTTCTTCGAAACAGTGCCATAGAATCTTTTACGCCCACCTGAGAGAGCAGACGGGGCCTCGGTTTAACATCTCATCCAAAAGACGGCATCTCAGACATTGCAGCACTCTCTCAGCACTGGAGTGTCAGCCTAGATTTTTGTGCTCAAGTCTCTGGAGTGGAACTTGAACCCACCACCTACTGACTCAGAGGCAAGAGTGCTACCCACTGAGCCACGGCGGACAGCAGCCAACCTGCAGCCCCAAGGCCACATGTGTTGGAGTAGGTGTATCTAGTCTGCAACCCCAGTGCTACATGTGTTGGAGTAGGTATATCCAGCCTGCAGCTCCAGTGCCACATGTGTTGGAGTAGTTGTATCCAGCCTGCAGCCCCAGGGCCACATGTGTTGGAGTAGGTGTATCCAGCCTGCAGCCACAGTGCCACATGTGTTGGAGTAGGTGTATCCAGCCTGCAGCCCCAGTGCCACATGTGTTGGAGTAGGTGTATCCAGCCTGCAGCCCCAGTGCCACATGTGTTGGAGTAGGTGTATCTAGTCTGCAACCCCAGTGCTACATGTGTTGGAGTAGGTGTATCCAGCCTGCAGCTCCAGTGCCACATGTGTTGGAGTAGGTGTATCCAGCCTGCAGCCACAGTGCCACATGTGTTGGAGTAGGTGTATCCAGCCTGCAGCCACAGTGCCACATGTGCTGGAGTAGGTGTATCCAGCCTGCAGCCACAGTGCCACATGTGTTGGAGTAGGTGTATCCAGCCTGCAGCCCCAGTGCCACATGTGTTGGAGTAGGTGTATCCAGCCTGCAGCCCCAGTGCCACATGTGTTGGAGTAGGTGTATCCAGCCTGCAGCCCCAGTACCACATGTATTGGAGTAGGTGTATCCAGCCTGCAACCCCAGTGCCACACGTGCCCGCTTCCCCAGCCCCAGCCCATAGAATGTGGCCATCGAAGCCCAGGTAACTCACTCCTATGTACACTTATATATTTCTATTTTTTTTTGGCACTGTTGCTTCGTTGGTGGATAAGTTTTCAATCTGACCACCAAGATCTGTTGATATTAATTCAAATTGAGAATTAATTGGATTATGAAAATAAACTTTACATGTGGCCCCAAGGCTGCATGGTATGCAGTTATGAATGGAAGACCTTGGCTAACTCTGCACTGGAACATTATATTTCATGAAATAAATGCTTGGAAGGAGAAATGCTTTATGATATAAATTAAAAATCTGTGAGATTTTAATGGGATACTATTCCTGAGCAATCTAACTTTTAAAAAAGTTAATGTTTTTAGTAGTAAAAATTCTTACAGATATACAGTACTGAATGCTAGGTTTTTAACCCCAAATGTATTGTGGCAGAAAGAAGTCAACAACACAATAGATCATAGAAAAAAAAATTCATTTTCATCATATCACTTTTCCTCCTTTTGGATTCGGTAGTCGTGAATGCCTCTGACACGACACTCATGAGGACTGATTCCTGACTTGACAGCACATTGATGTTCCTATTTTGCAAGCAATTATGATATCCATATTGTACCCTTGCGGGAAATCCATTGCAACTGATGCAGTCATTCACCTGGCTCAACATGACACTGATGCCCCTGTCCAGTGTGTCAGTGTGGGCTGTGAAAGCTCAAGAATAATCTGGACTCACTAGCAAAGGGCCTGCACAGAGAACAGCTTTGCAAAAGCATTTCAAGTATGAATGGACCAGATCACTTCTTTGGGTTTCATCTTGAGCCATCTAGGCTCTACGCTCTTGAATGCCCTCCCTAAGCCTCTCTGTCTCTCCACCTTCCCCTCTTCCTTTAAGGCCCGCCTCAAAGTTCACCTCTTTGATCAAGCTTTTCATCATCTATGCTAATATCTCCTTCTTTGGCTCAGTATCGATTTTTGTCTGTGCTGCTGTGAAGCTCCCTGGGACATTTTTCTATGTTAAAGGTGCTATATAAATGCAAGTTGTTGTTGATGTCAAATTAGTTAATGGCACTGCTATATTGGGAATTAATCTACTATAATAACTGGCTAGCCCAAGGTACCTATTTTTTGGTTGTGGGATTTACCCAATATATAATGGCATTCACCCTTTCCTGTTTAGGCCTTTATTTCTCCCCACCCACACTGAGACCTGAGAACAATAGGCAAGAAATCCTGCTTTATTCTGAGGCGAGATTCTGGTACTGGGGCAGCGGAGGAGAAGGAATTTAGGGTGGAACCTATTCCTGCCTGGTTTCCACCTATTACACAATTCTGTGGTAACTTCCAATTAAGAATTAAGGAGAGGCAGGTGCTTTTTCTGCCTATACACCCCCTTGCCCCCTCTCCCCCAGTCCTGACACTTGAGGGCCTGTCTGGTGGGATGCCTGGTTCTCCTCGAATTTCCTGCAGTTACACCACCGACATGGCCAGCGGAAAGTATGCCTGTAGGAAGCAGATTCACTTGCTGTACAGGGCTGTTTGTGGGCTCCACAGTGCCATATTCAAATGAGAATCATTCCCTGGGAGATCAAATGCTCTGAGGATATGGGTTCAAATCCCACCACGGCAGCTGGTGGAATTTAAATTCAATTCAATTTAATTCTGGAATTAAATGTTAGTCTTAGTAATGGCGACCATGATACCATTGTCGATTGTTGCAAAAACCCATCTGGTTCACTAATGTCCTTTAGGGAAGGAAATCTGCCGTCCTTACCTGGTCTGGCCTACATGTGACTCCAGACCCACAGCAATGTGGTTGACTCTTAATGCCCTCTGAAATGGCCTAGCAAGCCACTCAGTTGTAAACAACCGCTACGAAAAACAATAAGAATAAAACCGGACAGACCACCCGGCATCGACCTCGGCACCGGAAACGACAATGACAACGGCAAACCCAGCCCTGTCGACCCTGCAAAGTCCTCCTTACCAACATCTGGGGGCTTGTGCCAAAATTGGGAGAGCTGTCCCACAGACTAGTCAAGCAACAGCCTAACATAGTCATAATTACCAAATCATACCTTACAACCAATGTCCCAGACACCACCATCACCATCCCTGGGTATGTCCTGTCCCACCGGCAGGACAGACCCACCAGAGGTGGTGGCACCGTGGTATACAGTAGGGAGGGAGTAGCCCTGGGAGTCCTCAACATTGACTCAGGACCATGGCATCAAGTCAAACATGGGCAAGGAAACCTCCTGCTAATTACCACCTACCGCCCTCCCTCAGCTGATGAATCAGTACTCCTTCATGTTGAACACCGATTGGAAGAAGCACTGAGAGTAGCAAGGGCACAAAATGTCCTCTGGGTGGGGGACTATGTCCATCACCAAGAGTGGCTCGGTAGCACCACAACTGACCGAGCTGGCCGAGTCCTAAAGGACATAGCTGCCAGACTGGGTCTGCGACAGGTGGTGAGGGAACCAACAAGAGGGAAAAACCTACTTGATCTCATCCTCACCAATCTACCTGTTGCAGATGCATCTGTCCATGACAGTATTGGTGGAAGTGACCACCGCACAGTCCTTGTGGAGACGAAGTCCCGTCTTCATGTTGAGGATACCCTCCACCGTGTTGTGTGGCACTACCACCGTGCTAAATGGGACAGATTTCGAACAGATCTGGCAACTCAAAACTGGGCATCCATGAGGCGCTGTGGGCCATCAGCAGCAGCAGAATTGTATTCAACCACAATCTGTAACTTCATGGCCTGGCATATCCCTCACTCTACCATTACCATCAAGCCGGGAGATCAACTCTGGTTTAACGAAGAGTGCAGGAGAGCATGCCAGGAACAGCACCAGGCATACCAAAAAATGAGGTGTCAACCTGGTGAGGCTACAACACAGGACTACTTGCATGCCAAACAACGGAAGCAACATGCGATAGACAGAGCTAAGCGATCTCACAACCATCGGATCAAATCAAAGCTCTGCAGTCCTGCCACATCCAGTCGTGAGTGGTGGTGGACAATTAAACAGTTAACAGGAGGAGGAGGCTCCAAAAATATCCCCATCCTCAATGGTGGTGGAGCCCAGCACGTGAGTGCAAAAAACAAGGCTGAAGCATTTGCAACTATCTTCAGCCAGAAGTGCCGAGTGGATGATCCATCTTGGCCTCCTCCTGAGGTCCCCAGCATCACAGATGCCAGTCTTCAGCCCATTCAATTCACTCCACGTGATGTCAAGAAACGGCTGAAGACACTGGATACTGCAAAGGCTATGGGCCCTGACAACATTCCGGCAATAGTACTGAAGACTTGTGCTCCAGAACTAGCTGCGCCCCTAGCCAAGCTGTTCCAGTACAGCTACAACACTGGCATCTACCCGGCAATGTGGAAAATTGCCCAAGTATGTCCTGTCTACAAAAAGCAGGACAAATCCGACCCGGCCAATTACTGTCCCATCAGTCTACTCTCAATCATCAGCAAAGTGATGGAAGGTGTCGTCGACAGTGCTATCAAGCGGCACTTACTGAGCAATAACCTGCTAACTGACGCCCAGTTTGGGTTCCGCCAGGGCCACTCAGCTCCTGACCTCATTACAGCCTTGGTCCAAACATGGACAAAAGAGCTGAACTCAAGAGGTGAGGTGAGGGTGACTGCCCTTGACATCAAGGCAGCATCTGATCGAGTGTGGCATCAAGGAGCCCTAGCAAAACTGAAGTCAATGGGAATCAAGGGGAAAACTCTCCATTGGTTGAATTCATACCTAGCACAAAGGAAGTTGGTTGTGGTTGTTGGAGGTCATTCATCTCAATCACATGACATCACTGCAGGAGTTCCTCAGGGCAGTGTCCTAGGCCCAACCATCTTCAGCTGTTTCATCAATGACCTTCCCTCCATCATAAGGTCAGAAGTGGGGATGTTCGCTGATGATTGCACACTGTTCAGCACCATTTGAGACTCGTTAGATACTGACGCAGTCCGTGTCCATATGCAGCAAGACCTGGACAACATTCAGACTTGGGCTGACAAGTGGCAAGTAACATTCGCACCACACAAGTGCCAGGCAATGACCATCTCCAACAAGCGAGACTCTAACCATCTCCCCTTGACATTCAATGGCATTACCATCGCTGAATCCCCCACTATCAACATCCTGGGGGTTACCATTGATCAGAAACTGAACTGGACCAGCCATATAAATACTGTGGCTACAAGAGCAGGCCAGAGGCTGGGAATTCTGCAGCGAGTGTCTCACCTCCTGACTCCCCAAAGCCTTTCCACCATCTACAAGGCACAAGTCAGGAGTGTGATGGAATACTCTCCACTTGCCTGGATGAGTGCAGCTCCAACAACACTCAAGAAGCTCGACACCGTTCAGGATAAAGCAGCCCGCTTGATTGGCACTCCATCCACCACCTTCAACATTCACTCCCTCCACCACCAGCGCACTGTGGCTGCAGTGTGTACCATCTACAAGATGCACTGCAGCAACTCGCCAAAGCTCCTTCAACAGCACCTTCCAAACCCGCGACCCCTACCACTTAGAAGGACAAGGGCAGCAAACGCATGGGAACATCACCACCTACAAGTTCCCCTCCAAGCCACACACCATCCTGACTTGGACCTGTATCGCTGTTCCTTCACTGTCGCTGGGCCAAAATCCTGGAACTCCCTTCCTAACAGCATTGTGGGTGTACCTACACCATATGGACTGCAGTGGTTCAAGAAGGTAGCTCACCACCATTTTCTCAAGGGCAATTAGGGATGGGCACTAAATGCAGGCCTAGCCAGCGACGCCCACATCCCATCAATGAATAAAAATTAAAAAAATTACCATTTGAATAATGGTGCCCACCTTCCTACACTTCCCAATTTGGTGTCATCCGCAAATTGTGAAATTGTATTTCTGATTCTCAAGTCCAAATCGTTAATATAAATTGTGAACAACAGTGGTCCCAGCAACGATCCCTTTGGAGCACCACATCCCACCTTTTGCCAGTCTGAGTAGCAGCCCTTAATCCCTACTCTCTGCTCTTTGTTTTGTAGCTCTAGGCACTGGTTGTTCCGCACCAGGTGTGATTGTACTAATAATAGTGTATGTTATAAATCTCATCATCATAAAGAAACTACTCATGAAATAACACTGGACGGCCAGCTGGTGGCGCCATCCAAGGAGTATAAATACTCGTGCATGGGCCCAGCTTGCCCAGGGACATTTTGTAAGACAGGAACTGGTGAAGTACAACTAGACCTCCATGTTCTGAAACAAGTTGATTAAAGCCTTGCTTTATACTCAAACCAAGTGCATAGTGAGTTTTATTATGTCAGTGTACACTCTGTATCATGTAATCTTTTGGTGGGCCGCCCGTTCATTGAGACTGGGTGTAGGAATGTTGCCAGTTTCCTTGCCTCAAGTGCCGTCGCACACCCAGCAGTGCCGTGCCTCACAACCAGATTCAGTCTTGCAGATTAGCCCAGGCCCTTCTCCTAGACCAACATTTGCTTGCACTGTGCCCCACTGTTATAGTTGGGTTATCTGAAATCTCTGGCAGCACCTCTCGAGATCTAAATTGCAGTGCACTGCCTGGTTCCCGAGGGTGGGGACTCACAGCCTGGTAGATTAGTCTCTCCGCTTCCCCACCCACCCTCCCTTCGCAGCCTGACATGTTACCTGATATTGTTAACAGTTCTCTCTCCTCAGGTACTGTCCCCCTCTCCCTCAAATCTGCCATCATCACCCCTCTCCTCAAAAAACCAACCCTTGACCCCTCTGTACTTGCAAACTACCGCCCCATCTCCAACCACCCTATCTCCAACCACCCTTTCCTCTCCAAAGTCCTTGAGCGTGTTGTCACCTCTCAAATCCATGCCTATCTTTCCCGCAACTCCATGTTTGAATCCCTCCAATCAGGTTTTCGCCCTTGCCACAGTACCAAAACAGCTCTCATCAAAGTCACAAATGACATCCTTTGTGATTGTGACAAAGGTAAACATTCCCTCCTCGTCCTTCTTGACTTGTCTTCAGGCTTTGACATGGTTGACCACTCCATCCATTCTTATCTAATCGTAGCCAGAGAATCACCTGCAAAGGCTTCTCCCACTCCCGCATCGTTACCTCTGATGTCCCCCAAGGATCTATCCTTGGTCCCCTCCTATTTCTCATCTACATGTTGCCCCTTGGCGACATCATCCAAAAACACAGCGTTAGTTTCCACATGTACGCTGATGACACCCAGCTCTACCTCACTACCACTTCTCTCGACCCCTCCATGGACTCTAAATTGTCAGACTGCTTGTCCAACATCAGGTTCTGATGAGCAGAAATTTTCTCCAATTAAATATTGGGAAGACCGAAGCCATTGTTTTCAGTCCCCGCCACAAACTCCGTTCCCTAGCCACTGACTCCATCCCTCTCCCTAACATCTGTCTGAGGCTGAATCACATTGTTCGCAACCTTGGTGTCATATTTGACCCTGAAATGAGCTTCTGACCACATATCCACAGCATAACTAAGACCACCTATTTCCACCTCCGTAACATCGCCCATCTCCACCCTTGCCTCAGCTCATCCGCTGCTGAAACACTTATCCATGCCTTTGTCACCTTTAGACTTGACTATTCCAACGCACTCCTGTCTGGCCTCCCACATTCTACCCTACGTAAATTTGAGGTGATCCAAAACTCGCTGCCCATGTCCTAACTTGTACCAAGTCCCATTCATCCATCACCCCTGTGCGCGCTGACCTACATTGGCTCCCGGTTAAGCAACGCCTCGATTTCAAAATTTTCATCCCTGTTTTCAAATCCCTCCATGGCCTCGCCCCTCCCTATCTCTGTAATCTCCTCCAGCCCCACAACCCCCGAGATATCTGCGCTCTTCTAATTCTGCCCCTTTGAGCATCCCTGATTATAATCGCTCAACCATTGGTGGCCGTGCCTTCTGTTGCCTAGGCCCTAAGCTCTGGAATTCCCTGCATAAACTTCTCCGCTTCTCTCTTTCCTCCTTTAAGATGTATCTTAAAACCTACCTCTTTGACCAAGCTTTTGGTCACCTGCCCTAATTTCTCCTTCTGCGGCTCGGTGTCAAAGTTTTTGTCTTATAATACTCCTGTGAAGCGCCTTGGGACGTTTTACTACGTTAAAGGTGCTATATAAATACAAGTTGGTTTTGTCATTGTTGTTGTTGACTGATGGATCAAATCTGACTGCCCATTTGGCCACTGGGACCCACAAAGTAATCCACTCACTCGTCCAACTACCTGAGGATCTTGCAACTCCTGCTCAATTAACAATATCCTTAGATTCGCTTCCAGAAATTGATCCCTTAACATTAGTTGACACAGGCCCTTATAACCTGTTACATTCTCCCAGTCTAGCCACAATTTCCAAATTTCCTCCATCTCTATGACTAATTCTATTTAAGTACATATGAGTTTTTACCTGCAGCCAATCTGGTTAATTCTAGCTGCCTGTCTATATCTTTCGGAGGCTGCGTCAATATTTGTTTTTATTGCTATTGCTCAACTTACTTTAAATTTTAAAAGTTTGACTAGCCAGTTGGTCTGAGTGATATTCTAATCCCACATTTTACTGCCACCACTGTTAAATGTCTTTTATTTAGATGCTTAACTGAGACACCTAACCTGGTAATTTTTGCTGGTTCAAAACCTCAGACCAAGTCCCTCACTTCCTATGAACTGGGACTTGTCTTTACCTGCCCAATATCTAGGCTATTTCTATTGAACCCAGGGTTGGGGGGGGGGGGGGGGGTGGGGGATGGTGGGGTCGTACAGAAAACCCTTGTCACTGTATTTCGTCCTACTGGTTATATCACATTTGCCATCTGATCTTCCTTGGCTTTAGAAGGCAGGGAAATAAATACTTCACTAGACCATGGTTTAAGATAAAATCTGCCAAAAAGACTTATTAAACAGTAAATGGATAAATCAACAGTAGCAGTGATGCACTGTAGATTTACAACAGTTGCAGGTTTAACTATCTTTTTTAGGAAGACAGAAAATGACAAGCAGCAGTGACGGCTGTGCTAAACTTCAATGTGAACTGAATCTGGCACAAGGTCCCTGAATATGAACCTATGCGACAGTTCACTGCTGAACTGTACAAAGTCTGTCTGGCCTATCTACCTCTCTCTATTGGTTTCAGACAGACTAAATCAATTGGAAGAGGTTGCGCTATGGGACTAAGTTTTCTTTTTTAATCCTGCCGGGAATGAAAAGTGATTGCGCAAAATGGTGTGAAAATGGGTTGGTGAGACCGACTGCCACCTCGCCGCACCAGAGGTAAAGTGGGGCCCAGCCTTCCTGCCCATTTCCTCCCCCCACCGCCTGTCTCAGAGACTGCTGGTCTCTGGGATCACCTGATGGAAGATGGCGTTGGCCTGGTTAGCAGCATCAAGACCCAAAAATTCTTCAAATGGGGAGGAGAGGACTTAATACAGCCCTCATCTCTCGATCCATTTCTGGCCTGGCGTCTCACCTGTTTAGGCCTCGGTCTCAGCCTCCTCTTCTGATGCTGCAGTGTTCACACTACAGCCCTACTGGGATTTTCCTTGGTGGCAGTGTAGGGCTTCCTCTTGGTGTCTGTCGTACACGTGAAATAATCCCCAACCCAGGAAACTGGGACAGGGTTGTGGTGGTGTTGGGCGGGGGGGGGGGTGGGGGGATGGTGCGTGGGGGAGTCCTGGCTTGCCATAACACTGCCACAAAGAGGAGAACCCAACCCATACTTTCAAAATAGAATGAGAGTCAAAGGAAGTTTAAATATGTGTCACTTGAAGTCGAACAAAGCTGCCAATCAAACACATATTCAAACATAATCCACAGGATGTTTGAATTTTAATTGAATGCCGTTGCCCTCTCCCATTTGGACACCTGCTGCCGATATGCCTGTTCTGGGGCAATTGTATAATCAATAAAAACCAACACTATTTTGTGTGAGTGAATATCAGTTTTAACCCTGCATGTACCATGACAGAAAGAAAGATATGACATAGACACAAATCCTTCAATTTTGTCACACTGAGGTTTTTTAACTTCAAAGACCAACTTTTTCATCTGGCTGTGGGTGTTTCATCCCTCATGACACTGCGCTGTTGCAAATCATTGATATCACTTCTGTTTTTGCTGCAATGATTAGAAATCCTGCTGGAGTGCGACAGTATAAATCACCACTTTTACTGTACACCTATAAAAATAATTGGTTGGGCAAATAAAATGCCCAGTATGGAATCCGCATTTGCATCTGAGTAGCATCAGTAAACATTGGTGGCAGCAGTGAGCCTATGAAAGAAGCTCAGTGGGGGCACAGGAGAAGTTTATTTTTTAGCGCCTGCAATTGATTTCTAGTTTATTGTTGGGCAAAATGAAGTTGATTTGCCTTGGTGTGTAGTTCTGATCCAAAAATTGTGATTTACCTAAATCATAATTTGTATTTTGCAAACGAAGAAGGCCAAAGCTAGAGATTAGAGTGAGTTATGAAGCTTTCTGTAGGCTAAAACATTCAACAGTTATCAGTTACTACCAGCAAACCAGTGAATAATTGCGTGTGTTTTAAAGTATTAATGAGTAGCCACTTTAATTCTCCATAACGTTAGTGCTAAGAAATTGAACCTTTTTTTTCCAATTGTTTCACCTGCTATTGAAATGTATTATCTCCAAATTAGATATAGGATCAGCTCAGGTACAGATTTGGTCGACTCAACCTCAGAAGCTATTCCTATTACACCGCCATGACAATTCCATTTCCTACAGTAGACCTCCTTATTGAGCTTTCTAATTTAGGCTCATGTATTTCTCTTTATCAGCAAAAGAGTTACTAACCGTAGAGCAGAAATTTCAGCCTGCCCTGTGGGCTGGGGAGAAGCAGGTGTTTGTTTTGCCTGCCTGTTCCCCACATTCCAGCAGGAGTTTGGGAGAAATGTCTGGAAGCATTCCTAGACTGGGCTACCATGGGACTCCTACCAGATGTGTCTCTGATAGAAGACATATAACTTCCACTGAGCCTGAGAGCAACAGTAGGTCCTGTTCTGGACCTAGTGAAGATCCCAACAAGTGCATAATCCAATGGAGTGGCCCTACTCTCCTGCTGAAAAGTTTAGAAAACATCTCTCACCTTAATCTTCAGGTCAGTCCGGCCTCTAATTCTTTCTCCGGGAACGGTAAAATTCTGCTCTGAGTTTCCACTGCCTCCGTGGGGCAGTGGCCTCTGTTGTATCGTTATATCCGTGGGTGCTGCCTCCATTATGTACATGACACTAGCCCTGGGATTTGGAACAGGGTCACACTGAAAGCATAGAAACGGGTGGAAGTTCAGCACCACCACACTGCAGCACACTGTGGGATTTCTCCCCTTCGATCTTTTGTAGAATTTAATACTTGTCAATTGAAATAGCAGGTGCATGTAAATGGACAATTTCATGAAACCTGATTTTGTTAGCAGAGACAGAAAATCAGGAGACACCTGCAGTGATGCTGCTTCGTGTATTTCAAGTAGTTAAATAGCCACTTAACACGTAAAACCAACATAAAGTTCTGTAATCCATCTGAGAAGTATGCAATACTTACACAAAATGGAAAAGCAATCCTGAATTACTCAAGACTCAGGAGGAGAAAGCGCTAACTTTTGAAATAACAACAGAAAATGCTGGAAAAACTCAGCAGGCCAGGCAATATCCGTGGAGAGAAAATAGTCAACGGCCCCGATTTTCGGCTTGTGTGGGGAATGGTCGGATTTCCCCGAATGTGGGGTTTCTGACACACATAAAAAAGTGTCAGCCAGCTCCACGCAATTTTCCCTCAAGTGGCCAATTAATTCCCAGCATGTGGGAAGCCTTGCTAATTGTCCAATTCGAGTCAGAAATCCCCACAGTATGATGTCATCATTCGTGGTGCTTTCAAGGTCCATAGCAAGCACTGCATCCTCTGAAGGCTTCCAAACGAACCATACAGGATGGCAGAGGAGCCTGCAGCAGCTGTGGGCAGTGCCAGACCCCGAGCTGCCTCCAAATTCGACGAGGCTTCACTGCAGGCATTATTGGATGGGGTTGGGCCCACAGGGAGGTCATCTTCCCTAGGTCAGGGAGGAAGAGGCCTCCCACTGAGACCAATGCTGCATGGATGCAGGTGTCAGCGGATGCCAACTCGTTGGGAGTCACCAGAAGAACCTTGGCATTACATCTCTATCTCCTCCCTTTACTCCCCCGCAGTACCATCCAGAGCCCCCATCCTCACTGTGGAGGAGGAAGAGGCTGTGCAGCCAGACTCCTCAGAGGAAGCTCCAACCTCTGAGGGCGCAGCGTCAGCAGAAGTAAGCGCACCCAGCACCAGCGCAGACACTCACACCTCGGGGGGACCTTCGGGACATAGAGTAGAGTTGTCACCCGGTGTTTCACAGCTCACAAGTGAGCCTCAGCAGATTCTGGAGACAGGGACAGCAGTGGAGAGTCCTAGTCGGAGGGCGCAGGGCTCTGCCAGCTCAGCTCAGCTGTGCTGCATCTCGACCCACTGCCTCTGAGTCCATCCGCAAGAGAAGAGGTGATGGATCTCCATGCACAGATGCAGGAGTCTCTGGCAGGTTTTGTCTCCAGGGTCGCTGCGAGTGTGGAGCGAATGGAGGAGTCCATAACGATCATGAGCAGAGCATTTGTGGAGTCATTGGCGCATGAACGCATCACCATGGAAAGGTTGGCAACCTCCATGCAGGAGATAACTCGCCAGGGTACGGAAAACATGGTGAGTGCTCATAAGAGAATGACATCTCTTGAGGAGCATTGGCCATCTGTTGAACAGAGAAACCAGATCTTCATGGAAGTCCTTCTGAGTAGGACTGCCAGTGCAGAAACGGGTCCCACTGGCCCCCTAAAGCGCAGCAAGGTGCTCTCAAGCCACTTCCAAGCGCTGGCCCCTTCTGGCCTGTGCAGCCTGGTGCTCCTGCTGCTCATCCTGCTTTTCCTGATTCTGCTGCTGCCGCCTCTGCTGTTGGAGATCCTCTAATGCCAGGAAGGGAAGGTACCTAAGGCCTCCCATGCTTCTGGCAGATGCCTCCGTTGAGGAGGTGCTGAGTTAGAGTGGTGAAAGGGGCTTCCCAGGAGCTCACACTGGAGAAGTGTGTGAGGCTCCAACTTTCTACAGCTGCTCCTAAGGCTTCAAAAAGTTCCCCCACGCCTTGATCAACAAGGTCCTGCAGCCTGCAAAGGCTGCCTATTTAAATCTCTTCAGCCCTCAGCGACCTGCTGCTGCAAGCAAGCAAGCCAGCTGTTTTCACACCAGCTCTCATCGGCGGGGTTCCCCGCAGGCGTGTTTCATGTGGGGAAAGCCCCAAAGTCGCAACGGCCCCGGAAAATCTTCCTTAACAAGGTGATCATTGGTGATTAGTGCTCCGACGAGCAGTCCCGCCAGCAGCGGCCGGGACTGAACCGGGTGACGGAGAAACGGTGGTCCGAAAGTCGGACGGGGCGGGGGTCCCAACCCGCTTTTTCTGCGATTTTCGGACCCCGGCTGCATGAAAAGCCGCCCGACGGCTGCCAGATAATCGGGGCCAACGTTTCGGGTCAAACCCTTTGGGCTGGATTTTGCTACGGGGGCGGGTTGGGGTCGTGTTCCCCACATTTCGTGTTTCCCACACGAATCCTGAACGATGTGGGAAATTGATGCAATTTTGATTTTATAGCCCAATTGATTCCCCACGTGTGGGAACCCCTAGCCGGAGAGCTTTTCAGGTGGGAAGTTCGCCTCCGATGACATCATCACTGCTGCTTCATTTAAGGGCTTCCACAAGCCTTGCTCACTTCAGCAGACTGCCAAGCTTCTGGCCCTGGCAGCTGCTGCTACCATCATCAATCATGGCGACACATCGGAGTAAGGCATCCCCCAGATTTGACGAGGCAGCCCTCCAGGCATTGGTGGAGGGAGCGACAGAGAGCAGGGAGGTGCTCTTCCCCTCCTCGGGGAGGAAGAAGCCACCCCAGCAAACCAAGGCTGTGTGGCTGAGGGTGGCAGAGCAGGTGAACGCCAGCTCGAATACCAGCAGAACATGGATCCAGTGTCGGAAACGCTTCCATGACCTGCGCACTGGAAAAGTGAGTATGATGTTCCCATCACTCTTAATCTGATCCCCATTGCCTTTCCTCACCAGCTCTCAGCTTTACCAATCTCTTCCTCCACATCCCACTTGACACTGACATCCATGCACCCTTTCCCACTCCCTCTCTCTCTATGGTCACATTCACCTAACTAATGGACTATGCAGCCCTCACACTCCCTATCACTGTCATGCTATGAAAACAACTTACATCACATATGGAGGGCCCTTGGTCTTGCCATCTCACTCCATCTTTCTCTCCTTCTAAGCATCTATGCCATCGATTCTCTACACTCACTCCTTCATTCTCGCTCAAACTCCACTTGTCTCCCCCATTGCAGGAAAAGAGAGCTCACAACCGAAGAGAGCGAGCCAGGACAGGGGGAGGGGCAGCCTCCTTAGCCCAGCTGACCCCATGGGAGGAGGCGATCCTGGAGATCGTCGGCATCCAGGACGACACACAAGTGGGGGACGGAGAGACCGGTGCAGCAGAGCAAGCTGGTGACAGAAGAGTTTTCCAACTCTCTCAATTGCATTGCATGACTCGCTGATAATGACTTGGAAGCTCTAGCAGATGGACCTCTGATCATCTGCAATAAGCACTGTGCAGGTAACCCTGGCCTCTCATCTCTGACACTTTCCTTTACTCTCCCACAGGACCATCGCAAGCTCCCGTCTCCAGGACGCAGGAGGAGGTTCAGCCTCAGCATCCAGACTCCTCAGAGGAAGCTGCAACCTCTGAGGGCGCAGCGTCAGCAGAAGGCAACGCACCCAGCACCAGCGCAGACACTCACACCTCGGTGGGACCTTCGGGACATAGAGTAGTGTTGTCACCTGGTGTATCACAGCTCACAAGTGAGCCTCAGCAGATGGTGGAGACAGGGACAGCAGTGGAGAGTCCTAGTCGGAGGGCGCAGCACTCTCCCAGCTCGGCTCAGCTGCATGTCGACCCTCTGCCTCTGGGTCCATCCACAGTATCAGCGGTGATGGCACTCCAGGAAAATATGCAGGAGTCTCTGGCAGGTTTTGTCTCCAGGGTTGCTGCGAGTGTGGAGCGAATGGAGGAGTCCGTCGCTAACATGAGCAGAGCCTTTGTGGAGTCATTGGCGCATCAACGCATTACCACGGAAAGGATGGCAACCTCCGTGGAAAGGCTGGCTACGGCCATGGAGGAGATAAGTCGCGCGAGTGTTGAAAACATGGTGAGTGTTCAGACTAGACTGACATCTCTGGAGGAGCGATGGGCAGCTATTGAACAGAGAAACCAGACCTTCATGGCAGTCCCTCTGAGAAGGACTGCCAGTCCCGACACGGGTCCCCATGGCTCCCCTGATGTGCAGCAAGGTGCTCTCTCGCCACTTGCAAGCGCTGAGGGGGACCTGACCCATGAGAGGGATGATGGTGGCAGAGAACAAGGAGGTGGGGGCTCCTCTCCAAGCGCTCAAACTTCCATGCCACTGACAAGTCCTCGGTCAGAGCCCCACCTGAGTCAGCACCCAAGTGAGATCGGCGTCTCAACCCCTGCACAGCCGCAGGAGCAGCAGACTGTTGCGCAGCCCTTACAGGCTCGCAACCCCAGAGGACGCCCGCCAAAGGTGTCCAGACAGGAGCAGCAAGGAAGTGAGCAAGGGACCTCCACATCTGCTGATGCCACTGGGGAACCACTACGTAGGAGCACGCGTAAGAGAAAGAAACTGCACAAATAGTCACAAGGGTAGTCACTTGGGTGGAATTTAATGTGTTATGGTTGAAAGCCATCAGAATAATGGTAATAAATCATCTGTTGGCTACTGCTGTAGTTGTGGCGTGTGTCATTTCGCGAATGGGACTTTCACTTTGAGGTCAGTATGGTGGTCACATCGCTAGAAGTCAGCTGGTTCCTGGCTATTGTCAGTGCTGAGGTAAAAGGATGCGAGGCAATAGTCCCTCATGGGCGAGGCTCAGCAAATCTGCCCAATATGAGCGCGTTCCTTGCATGCCGGCCACCAATGTTCTCGCGCACTGCTGCCGCTGGTTGATGAGCCTCTGCAAGATGTTCGTCTTCGCTCTCCTCCTCCCCCTCCTCCTCATCTGAGGAGGATATGTCAGGAGCCACTTGGTCCTCGGCCATCTGCAAGCCACGACGCTGTGCCATGTTGTGAAGCACACAGCAAACCACAACGATTCTGGAGACCCTGGCTGCTGAGTATTGCAGGGCTCCACCTGATCTATCCAGGCATCTGAAGCGCATCTTCAGCAGACCAATGGTCTGCTCGATCATGGCTCTGGTGGAAAGGTGGCTGGAGTTGTAGTTCTCCTCAGCTGCGTTGGCTGGCCTCCTCAGCGGCGTCAATAGCCACGTCCTCAAGGGATAGCCCTTGTCTCCAAGTAGCCATCCGTTAAGTTGGTGTAGCGGACTGAATAGTGGAGGCACAGTAGACTGGCGCAATATGAAGGAGTCATGGCAACTGCCAGGGTACTTGGCACAAACATGCAAAATTTCCTTCTTGTGGTCACACACCAGCTGAACGTTGAGGGAGTGGAAGCCCTTGCGGTTGACAAAAATACCAGGATTGCGATGGGGAGCCTTAAGGGCCACGTGTGCAATCAACGATGCCCTGCACCCTTGGAAAGCCTGCAAGATTAGCAAATCCAACCGCTCTCGCCATGACACTTGCTCGATCCTTGGTGAAATGGATGTGATTGTGCGCGATGGCAAAGAGGGCATCGGTTACCCGCTTGATGCAGGTGTGTGCGGCCGCCTGGGAGATGCCGCTGATGTCTGCCGCTGATCCCTGGAATGAGCCTGAGGCAAAAAAGTTGAGTGCGATGGTGACTTTGACGGCCACTGATAAGGGGTGTCCAGCTGCTCCTCTGGGCTCCAGGTCTTGCTGCAGCATTGCGCAGATGTCAGCCACTATCTCTCGCGAAAGTCGGAGCCGCCTTTGGCACTGCTGCTCAGACATGTTGAGGTAGCTGACCCTGCGTCTGTAGACCCTGTTTGGGGGGTATCTCCTGCGCCGACGGCCTTCCATGCGCTGGCCCCTTCTGGCCTGTGCATCCTCAGGTGGGGCAGCAGCAGCTTGGCGCAACTGTTGTTGCTGCTGCTGTTGGGCGGCCTCATGTAATATCCAGAAGGGCAGGACAAAAATGGCTCCCATGCTTCTGGTAGATGCCTCAGTTGAGGAAGCGCTCAGTGAGGTGGCGAGAGGGGTTTCCCAGGAGGTCACACTGGAGATGGTTGTCAGGCTGCAAACTTCCAGAGCTGTGGGTATGCCTTCTGAAAGATCCCCCAGACCTGAGAGAACAAAGTTATGCCACCTGCAATTAAAGCCTGTTCAAATCTGCCATTTAATGGTTGAGCTGCAGCTGCTACTCCGCAAGCCAGTTGTGATCCCGCCAGGTTTCAGATGTGTGTTTCCCACCAGGCGTGTTTCACGTGGGAAAACGAGTAAACTTGCAAGTGGTTAGGAAAATGGGATTATAGAGCCAATTGAGGGCTTGTTAAGGGCCTTAAGGGCCTATCCCGCCTCCTGGAGGCGGGACGGAGTCGGGACCAGCAGACACGAATTTAGGAAAATTGCGTGGAAGCGGGATGGAGGCGGGTTTGGGCCCGCACGCCAGTTTTGCGATTTTTATCCCCCACACGCCTCCAATCCCATATCCCCGGCCCTAGCAAAATCCAGCCCTTTGTCTTGACAAAGGGTTTGACCCAAAATGTTGACTCTATTTTCTCTCCACGGATGTTGCCTGGCCTGCTGAGTTTTTCCAGCATTTTCTGTTGTTATTTCGGATTTCCAGCATCTGCAGTATTTTGCTATCCAGCTAACATTTGAAATTTTGCAAAATTAGCGCCAGGCACTAATGATTGTCAGCTTCCAGTAAATTGGCTGTTAGCACTCCAGGAAGGAAATGGAGCGCTAAATCAAGCGCTAAAGCCGGCAAGAGTGGCGGTAGCGGTGCAGCGCTGCCCAGTGTCGAGGGCAGCACTGCTGGGAACAGAGGCTCCTTCCCTCCCTTAAAGGGAAGGGCCATCGCTGCAGGCTCTGCATTGAAACGAGGTCCCTCGTTGCCGACGGCAGCCACGATCCAACACGATCAGCCCCAAGCACTCTGGCAGAGTGCAGGGCTGATCGATCGCAGCCGAAGAAAATGCTGAAAAATGGATGTAAGGCATTAAGAAAAAGTTTCTTTTTCACACAACCATCATCACCTTTAAATACCGCTCCCCAAGCAGCTGGCCTCCCTGACAATGCATCTCAGTGTTGTCGCCTGGCGATGCTGCAGGGGACGGAACCGAATTTCGGGTCCGGGGTGCTACCAGGGCGATGCGCAGCACGATGACGTCACGATCTCCGGGTGCAGGAGATCGTGGCGCATGGGGTTACTGCCGCTGCAGACCTCGATGGGAATTTCGCGGGTGTTTGTACTCTCGCCGTGCCCGGTCGCAAAGCTGGTAGCACCCTGTTATCGCTCCCGGAGGCGCAAAGGAGGCGAATTTCTAGCCCTCAGTCTTCCTGAAAATTTAGTCCCAGGTCTTAAATATTCTCAGCAAAATATCTTAGTTGGCTTTTAATATTGGTAAATTATTACAACAGCATCCTCCAACCAACCAAATACAAACCACAGTCTCCCCAGAGAATCACCTTTTTAACAGCTGGAGTTAAGACCCATTACTGCCACCCCTGATATAAGAACATAAAAAATAGGAGCAGGAGTAGGCCATTTGGCCCTTCGAGCCTGCTCCACCATTCAATAAGATCATGGCTGATCTTCTACCTCATCTCCACTTTCCTGAACTATCCCCATATCCCTTGATTCCCTTAATATTCAAAAATCTATCAATCGCTATCTTGAATATACTCAACGACTGAGCCTCCACAGCCCTCTGGGGTAGAGAATTCCAAAGATTCACCACTCTCTGTGTGAAGAAATTTCTCCTCATCTCAGTCCTAAATAGCCTTAAGGCAGAAAAAACGAAGTGAAGATTCTATGGCTGGTACTTTGTGCTCAATTCCTATTCACTGAATAAGCTGAATGACTTACGATTGTCCTTGTTTTCTGGTTTAAATTGGGGCCAACATGTCAGGCATACGGTGGGAATAAAAGAGTGCGGCTTTTATCCATACAGTTTTTTATTCGGACTATGAACACAAAGAAATGTAGAAGTGTTAAAACCTGTAATCCGGGGGAAAATTAGTTTGTACAAAGTTACATTTAGAAATACACCACTGCCGGGATGAATATAATATGCAAAGTTAGGGAAACAATCTAATTTTTATCAACAAGCATCTTACTATTATGGATATTACGACATATATCCCTAATATTTACAGTATGGTTTTGATGAGTTCTGATTCCTCTACATCAAGGATTTCACTTTTTTAAGTATTCCCATTTCATGCTGGAGAATATTAAAAAATATGAAATGTTCTTTCACAAAGAGTAACATCATTTCTTTTTATTTTCTTTAAGTATTGAAAGGCACCATGTTTTTGCCTCAAATAATAACTAATGTTATGAACTATTTATATAAAATAAACTGGAGGTGTATTAATCACTGTGGCTGTGTCTTTCTCTAGAGGGAATATATTTAAAATTAAAAACAGTCACAAATACATTGGATACTCAAAAATGGAAACTACTTTTTAATCCTGCCCTTTCCATTTTAAGTGGGTTATGAAATTTGAGAAGATGACCATTGCTCCTGTCCTTGTCAAGCTACCTAGCTCACCAAGCCCCATGAAACTGACTTCAAAAGCCTTGTCCTAACTTTCAATGCTCCATGGCCTCATTCTACATTACCTTAGTGATCTCCTTCAGCTGTTCATGCCCATCGCACACCCTCTGTTCCTCCAACACTGGTTTACTCTGTGTTGCCCACTCTCTTCATTTTAACATCATGAACGATTCTTTCAGCCACTGCTTGCGTTCCCTCTGGTACTTCCCCTCATATCCCGTTGCCTTGCCACCTTACCTTCAGTAAGAATCCTAAAAAAATCTTCTCTTTGACTGGGCATTGGACCCACTCCCCTAACTTTTTTCTGTTTTCCCTTAGTCCCTCCTGCTTCCCATCATCCTACACTTTGAAGCATCTGTTCTGTACATGGAGAATGTTATACAAATCAAACCCAGAGATGAGAGTAAGTTGTAAGCTATTGCATCATCCAGTTCCCTATTTATACATTGTCATATGTTTTATCCTAGATTTTCAATTGAAAATTCTTTTTACCAATAAGTATTTTTAGTGATTACGGGTACAAAATTCAAGACTAGTATATTTATTGCCTATTTTGTGGATTGTACAAAACTCAGTCTGCCCCTTTGACGCATCAGCATTCAGAGACTCAATATTCTAACTTCATGATGATGATGATTCTACAAGAATGCTTCATAGAGACAGATTTATACAGTGCATGATTGACAGTGTGCTGGAGTGAAGAAGATTTGCTGATGGTGTCTGATCTTGGGAGAGTAGTTGAGGAGAAAGTAGTTTCATTTAAGAGAATGATACCTTACTGATGTATGATGCTTTTAAATAGATGGTCAGGTGTGCCCTGATGAGCACTAGGGAGAGGAAGGTAAAAGCATATTACATAGCATAGTGGACTGCAAGTGTTAGTTAACCTTCCAAAGAGTGCCAAGTGACTAACCTCCCAGGGCATTTAAGAGAAAAGCAGTCTAAATCTGAATTGCTAAAATTGCTTTTTTCTGCTTAAACTCAATGGAAAGATGATCACTTTGCCACTAAGCTTGGTTCACCACTGGAAATCCATGATGAGAGATCAAAATCAAATTTGGCTCAGTTCTATTGAGCAGTTGAACTTCAGATTGATTTGAATTTGTGTTCAGCTCCACTGATTTTTTTGTTCTATTTTGCAGATTTATATTGCCCAGTTTTGTAAATTATTTCAAACTACCACCTCCCCAGCTTGTCACAAACATTATTTCCCAACCCAGATTCAACATGTTGTCACCGTTCTGCCATTATCACTTTTGCGCCAGCTGGTAGAAATTGGATAAGACTGACACTGATTGACACATTGTTTGGTTTTTCTGCACAGTCTCTCACCCAGGTTAGTTAAGGTCACTTAAGGAACTGGAGTGGGGGCAGGAAAAAAGAAAAAGCTACATCCTATCCCTCTACAGCTCTGTGCCGCTGAACCATCCATCTTTATTACAGTTTCCAAATTTCCTGTTTGTATTTTTATCTAAAATTAATTTGCTACAATCATAACAATGAATAGTACAGTGTTCATTAAGAAACAAGAAACTCTTGTACATATACTACATTCTAAAGGAAATGATAATCCTGTACTATTTTGAACATATGTTTAAAATAAAATTCTGTAGTCCTTTTTATTATATTAAATGTTATAGTCACATATAAAAAGCACATTATAGAAAATAATGTTTCAACATTTTATTTCTTCAAGAAACTAACATGAAAAGAATAAACTTGTTCAGATCCCAGTGCTGGACAAACAAATCCATGCTTTAATCTTCAGAGACTCTCATTGCTGCTGCTGAGTCTCTTTTATAGTTCTTCTTTGCAGTCATTTCCTGTTAGTAATTTCCTCCTACATACCAATGCCATGATTACTAAAAGGCAAATCACTTAAATTAAGTGTGCACATAAAGATTTTTTCTCTTTTTGTTTACAAATTATCTCTTTGCTCCCAACCTGGAAGTATTGGCTCTGTTACCAGATTTGGATCTGTAAGCGATCTGAGCATCTTATGTTCAGGAGTGTGCCCAATATCTAATTATGCAATAGCATAATCCAAGGATGTAACAATAGGATCCCCTTGTGATCTGAATTATGCTCTCATGTGTGCTGCTTCAATCTTTCTAAAGGCATACTGAAATACTCAGTGAGATTCAACTAGCTAACAAAACCTACATGGGAGCAAGAAAAATAACATGGCTGTACCACACTATCACTATTGGTGGGCTCACTTAACTATTCCTGGTCAGCCTTCTGGTTCTAACCAGCTTTATACTTCAGATGAATGGGTTTGCCCTCAGTAAACCAACTTTTGTCTCCAACCCTAGCTTGGCCTCTGCTCCCATTTTCTTGGACAGCAGGTGCCGATTCTGATATTCCCATTTACACCTCTTCTAGATTCATCTTTTGTTTCTTTACTTGTCCCATTACCATTCCCCTTTGCCTTGCACCATCATCCCTTTAGTCATTTAATCTCTCCTGCCTTCCACCCAATCTCTTTTGCTCTTTCTGCCCCCCCCTTTCCTTGCCTCTGTAATTGCTTAAAACCTGTTACATCTGTAGCATTTTCCAGTTCTGATGAAAGATCATCGACTTGAAACATTAACTCTGTTTCTCTCTTCACAGATGCTGCCTGAGATGCTGAGTTTTTCCAGCATTTTCTGTTTTTATTTCAGATTTCCAGCATCTGAAGTATTTTGCTTTTGTGTCTCTTTGTCCCTTTTCTCTGTCTACCCAGGCAGTGGGTGGCTTTCCTTCTGAATACTATCCAGATCAATGACTCAACAGTACGCCTGTTAGTAAAACCACCTACCTTTTTCTGACTCCTTGGGGTGTAACTTAAAAAAAATCATCTGTCACTCTCAAAATGAATGAAGGACATCCTAGCTTAATAGGTTTGGAATAAGATAATTGACCCTTATTGTATCTGGCCGAAGTAAACCATGAGCTCAAAGGTAATAATCTCTGGATTGTTACCAGAGCCACGCGCAAAGTGGCATGAGGACAAACAGATCGGAGAGTTAAATGCGTGGCTCAAAGAGTGGTGTGGGAGGAAGGGGTTTCAATTCATGGGGCACTGGTACCAGTACTGTTAAGAGGGAGCTGTTCTGTTGGGATGGGCTTCACTTAAACCGGGCTGGGACCAGTGAGTGGGCAATAAGGTGGCAGATGGAGTATAATGTGGTGAAATGTGTGGTTATTCACTTTGATAGGAAGAATCAAAAAAGCAGAATATTTTTTAAATGGTGTTCAGAGAGATTTAGGTGTCCTCATACAGGAAATACCAAGACTTAGCATGCAGGTACAGCAAGCAATTAGGAAGGCAAATGGCATGTTGGCCTTTATTGCAAGGAGGTTGAAGTACAAGAGTAGGAAGTCTTGCTACAATTGTACAGGGCTTTGGTGAGACCACAACTGGATTACTGTGCAAAGTTTTGGTCTCCTTATCTGAGGAAGGATATACTTGCCTTAGAGACGGTACAATGAAGGTTCACTAGATTGATTCCTGGGATGAGAGGGTTGTCCTATGAGGAGAGATTAAGTAGATTGGGCCTTTACTCTCTGGAGTTTAGAAGAATGAGAGGTGATCTCAATGAAATATATGCAGAATCGTCAAGATAGCGCCTGAGACGGTCCGGCGCTAGCACGCTCTCCCTGCTTCGGGCGGCCCGCTCTCGCCACTCGCTCCTGCAACCGGAGTGAGGTGTTCGGCGAGTCGGGCAGAGGCAGCGCAGCGGGACGCAGCAGCAGCCACGTCGACCCACTAGGGCACGTCGGCTGGCTGCTCCTCAGCGGGAAGGCATTCCTGGGAGGAGGGGAGCTGAGCATGGCGGCCAGAGGCTGGACCGGAAGCGGGAGAAGCAGGCCCGGGCCGTCGGACCGACGGACTGTGGAGCCGGCGACGGTGAGGTGGAGGCCGCGGCGACCGGAGGATGTGTTCGGCGAGTCGGGCGGAGGCAGCGCAGCGCATCGGGACGCAGCTGCAGCCACGACAACTTGCAGTCCGACTGGGAGGATGGGAGCCGGGAATGGTGGCCAGAGGGTGAGCAGGAGAAGCAGGCCACCACACATGGAGCTGAGCCGGCAACAGTGAGGAGGAGGCCGCGGTGACGAGGAGGACGGAGCGGCTGAGGGACATCGTGCTCCCACTGCCACTGGATGCCAAAGAATTGAGTTTCTGAACACGGCGCTGTAAAAATAGCTGACATGTCCCTACGGGGAGTAAGCATTCCATTGTACTTGTACTGGTTACATATGGTAAATAAAATTGAATTGAATTGAATTGAAATGTCAGAGATGGATTGACAGGGTAGATGGGTAGATGCTGAGAGGTTGTTTCCCCTGGCTGGAGAGTCTAGAACTAGGGGTCATAGTCTCAGGATAAGGGGTAGGCCATTTAAGACTGAGATGAGGAGGAATTTATTCGCTTGGAGGGTTGTGAATCTTTGGAATTCTCTGCTCCAAAAGGGATGCTGAATCATTGTTGAATGTTGAATCATTGAATATATTCAAGACTGAGGTAGATAGATTTTTGGACTCTAAGGGAATCAAGTGATATGGAGATCGGGTGGGAAAGTGGAGTTGAGGTTGAAGACCAGACATGGGGAGAAGTTTCACATGAAAAAACAGGTGGGTTGGAGGCAGGGGGGAAGTGAAAGTTGGAAAAATCTAAAACTCAACCCAACCCACCCACTTTCAGCTTTTACTCAGGCAGGATGGGGGCGGGCAGCCAACCCGCTGCCAGGAGGCAGGTTGGCAATTTAAATATGATAATGAGGCCTCAAGCCTCCACTTTAGCCTGCTTTGCAGGTTTAACTGCAGGCGGCTGGGGATCCCAGGGCTCGGGATTCCCGACAGCTGCAGCAAGGCGGCCACAGCCTCTTCGAGCAATCCTTGTGGGCCGGGAGGAGCAGGAGTGCTTCTTCCTGGCCCCCCCCCCCCCCCGTCCCAAGCTCACTCACCAGCAGCCTGCAACCCCCGGGGTTGGGGATCGGAACCCACACCGGGATCACAGCTCATCCCGGGGACAGGGATCAGACCCTTCCCGAGATCTCGACACAGCCCCGGGGTCGGGGATCGGACCACCCCCAGGATCGATCTCACCGCCCCCTTCCCCCCGGGGTCGGGGACCGACTTGCCCTCCCCACGGGCTTGGAACCCCCCGACCCACCTAACCTAGACCCAGCACTTACCTGTTGCTGCAGTGTCCAGCCTGCGTTCCCCGCCCGACTGGAAGCCAGCCTGTCAATCAGGCTGACTTCCAGGCGGGAAACCCGCCCATTACGTCACATGCTTGCTGTGAAGTTAAAACTCCACAAACGTGCAGGAAAACCCGGGTTTCCCGCCGTTACCGGGTCCCCCCGCACTGCACTGGAGGGAAACGGGAAAATCCCGGCCATGATCTAATTGAATGGTGGAGCAGGCTCGAGGGGCCGTGTATGGCCTACTCCTGCTCCTAATTCTTATGTTCTTATTTTCTTAGCTGCAACATTTCAAACTCTGGCTTGCCTGGCATTTATACTCATCTTCAGTGCTGCAGCCTGTGGCTTTTATTTTTAAACTTGTGTGAATTCACTTTGTTTTAAAACATATTATATGGCTCATTCCTCAAGTCCTTTCCTTGAAAAAAACTGACAGGGGTCTTGCTGAGATCTTGTTTTGTGGATGCTGCTTGCTTTAAAAGTTAATCCAGTGAGTACCTGAGCCATATCAACCACAAAGGTCCAGTGTTTGATCCCTAGTCCATGTCGATGGTACTACCATTGGCCTCAGCGCCCCTGGATTCAAGAGGGTAAAATCACCCAGTTACCCAGTTACTCTTGCTGGACATGCATTTTTGACATGTCAGATGGGGATAGGATCAGACTCCACTATGAAACCCCCATTGTTAAATAGCCTGTCTGGGCTCATATCCTGATGTTTTAATTTCTATTATCTTGCTCAGTAGATTATTCCAAGCACTCACCACTCTTAAGTAAGTTTACTGTGATATCTTCTAAATTTACTTTTCATTCATTTTTATTTATGTCTTCGGTCTCCACTTGGCTTATTTTGAAGTAATGATTTGGGTTTCGACAGTGAGCCGGTCCTTTCGGGACAATAAGCTTTTCCAGACTTTCCCGCTCACCCTCGCCAACTCAAGCCAGGTGCACACGTGACGTGGAAAATCTGCCCCATATATTGACTATTTCTGTGATATAAGTTCCTCCAAATCATGGAGTTAGCAACCAGCATCGTAGAATTGCCACCAGTTTAATTGTAAACACTGAACGTGTGCACCATGACGACTTTGTGTGTGTGAGTTTTAAGGAAGACAAAAGTTAATGAGAAAAGATGCAATTTATTTTTGGAGCCATCCACCTGCCTGTGAGATGAAAGCGAACAGTGGAAGAACTGTGACTCAGAGAAGAGGATGAGAAAAAAATGAACAAAAAGGAACAAATGCTAAATATAATGCAATACAAGAATGAAAGGAAAGGGAAGGCTCAGGTGCAAAGTATTTTGATCTAAGATACTAAAAGCTTCCCTCTATGATTCCTGGAATTGTTTGTTCAGGTGCAGCGTCAATGAATAGGTTGGTGAAAAGCACGTAGCCTAATAGAATTTCACAGTAGTGCCTTGCTTAGTTTCCATTTTATGCGCCTGGTTAGCTGCTACAGCTGAACTGAAGTTAATAGTTATCGTAATATTTGTAGAAAATGTGCACTGGGATGTAATCTATCTTCTATCTATATATATAAAGCGGTACTTCTGTCATTCTGTCTGTCATTCTGTCTGTCATTCTGTCTGTCATTCTGTCTGTCATTCTGTCTGTCATTCTGTCTGTCATTCTGTCTGTCATCGCCTGTGCGTCTGTCGGGCTATGCGCTCGAAAGTTACAGGGCGTACCTACGCGCGCGTTAACTCCAAAGAAAGCTTATGCTTCCAGTACGGTTTTAAGCGTATTTACTTTTCGGTCGGACGAAAATTGTTCGCGCCTTATGCAAAAAACCTTCAAAATTAAACTCATTATCTGCTAGCATTGATTGACTGACATCAAGGTTCCACCAATCCTGTTCCGTCACGATTGACCAATCCTACAGTACGGTCCCCTGATGGTTGGCCAATCGGTGTGTGTGTGGGCGGGACTATTCGTTTTCATCTCGGGGATGTGCCAGCCATTGTTTCACTACCAGCTCTGACTTCAGCTTCCAGCTCAAATGACTTCAGCTTCCAGCTAAAACTACTTTGAAAGTTAGTATCTCTTTTAAAAATAACATAAGATTTACCAAAAACGTTTTATAAGTACTTTCACTTTCATTTTTCAAGCTTTTAAAAGGTAGACAGACAGGGACACAGACAGGGCCCTAAAGCCTGCCACTCGATTTAAAATGTTGCCCAGCACCAGATTCACAAAGGGACACAGACAGGGCCCCAAAGCCTGGCACTCGATTTAAACTGCCTGCCCCAAAACAGCCCTGGCAACGCCGGGCTCTCCAGCTAGTAACTTATATATGAAAGTCCTATTCATATAGCATATTATTGCAAAGTACCAATAGCACCAGAATAAATTAATCAGGTTGCTAAATAAGATAATGAAATGAGGAAATAATTTAGCAGTTTGTTGTCAGTATTTGAACATTTTGAAGTTGATCATGTCAGTTCCATTTGATGGTGCTATCTAAAATGTTCTATTGTTACTATAACAATTCCATTGGTTATCATGATCTGTACATTTCAATATTACCCTAACTGCTCCATTCTTCCAGTGTGCATGTAAATATTGACACTGGTAAGTGTATTTTAATTTCGTACATGTCACACAAGGATCATACCATGCCTTAGTTTTGGTACAGGAGACAAACAATTTTGTCAGTGGACCTCTGTAAGGTACTAAACAAATCAACTTCAGCTACTCCACGCTATCCAGCTCTTAAATATTGACTCCTCTACTATAGTGTGGAGACAGTTAAGCCAATTCACAGCTGTATGTACAGCAACCATACAGCAACGTGTCTTATTATTGTACATTATCGGCTTTTATCTAGAGTGTGCCATAGATTCATTGCTGGTGGAAGCAAACCAACTATTGTTGATGACAAAAATCCTACCACCTGTTGTCTTCCCTCTATCATTCATATTAGTGCATTGGAATGGGGGAAAGCCATTTAGTTTCTTCTGTGAGTTATATGCAATATGTCGAAACACTGTAAATTATAGTAATGATACTCTCTACAACTATCATACAGCTGAAGTGACTTCTAGAATATTATAAGGTTCATGCAAGGTTTAGAGCAGATTCTGCATAGAGCAAATTATAAATCCTACAGATTATTTTTAATTTCTTAATGAATTTAGCAGAATCTTTCAGGCAACTTTACATTGCATATGGTAGACATCATAAGGTTTGACAAATTAAAATGTAGAGTATGTAAAAATGCACCATAGGTTTTTCTTATGTTCATTAATAATTAATAAATATACATTCTTATTATGAACACAGCTAGCTTTTGCTAGACACTTTTATTGAGCACATGTGGACTAGGTACAGTATCTGTAGAGGCATCCATCTTGACTGCTGCCTTGTGGGTAGCCTAGTGCCTCCTGGGTAATGTAGTCTTAATACATACAGCTGGGTAGTGTAGTCTTATATATATATACAGCTCTACACAGCTCTACAGCTCCACCTAGTGTCCACTATAGAATGACATGTTATTGATCATTACATCCCCCTTTGAGGTTTAACAAGATCAATACCAATCAACTTTCAAGAAAACAATAAAGATAATATCAGTAACACTTTTGTTAGTGCTCTATAAACATAAACATTTTCAAAACAGTCAACACATTTTCAAAGCTTTACATTGTACTCAAAGATTAAGTCTATCAGGCTTTTTTACTTCACGTGTGGATCTTCTCAACATGGGTAAGTCTGATGTGTCTTCATGAGATTGTTCTGGCGGTGAATGACAAGATGCAGTTGCGGCATTGTCATCAATCTGGTCTTGAATAGTCTCTTGTGTTTTTAGGAGGGAACGGCGGTTCCTCCTGAGAATCTGTCCTTCCTCAGTTCTAACAGTGTATAACCTTGGTCCTACTTCCTCAAGAACTGTAGCTTTCCTGTTCCATGCATCTGGATTGGTACCGAATCCGATGGCTGCAATGTAGAGTTCGAATTGTTGTTTAAGAGTCTGTCAATTGTAGTCGATATTTCCTGTGAGTTTCAAACGCTCTGGTGGCTTCAAATTCTCCATGTCGCTTTTCACAATTTTCAGCAGATCTTCACCATCCTGGTACCATCTTATGTTCATTAATAAATAGACATTCTTATTATGAACACAGCTAGCTTTTGCTAGACACTTTTATTGAGCACATGTGGACTAGGTACAGTATCTGTAGAGGCATCCATCTTGACTGCTGCCTTGTGGGTAGCCTAGTGCCTCCTGGGTAATGCAGTCTTAATATACATACAGCTGGGTAGTGTAGTCTTATATATATACAGCTCTACACAGCTCTATGGCATGACATGTTATTGATCATTACAGTTTTCACCTTAAATATCCTTATATATTTAACTTTTAATAGCCCACAATGTGAGTTGTATGTGTATATTCTAAGAATAATTCAGTTGCTTGCATCAGCTTCTTTTCAAAAAGAATCTGTATTGGCATTTTTCTTTTTATTTCTTCCCCTTTAACTTTCCCTCCATGGTACTGCTCACCAGATGCCATTCACACGACAAAAGCACAATGATCTGATGCTTCAGGAGGGCTGTAATCATGTTTTACTGGTTTTACTCTCCCTCCATAGCAGGAGGGAGTAAGTAGTAAATGTAATTATTCAGGCAAATTTAATCACACTAAAATGAAAATCGTTAAGATTGAAGGACATTGAGGATTTCCACACAACAATCTTTTTCCATTCTTTCTCCTCCTCTTCTGAAGGTGTTAACTGTTTGCTGGGGTATGGTTCAGTGAACACCAGGCACCTCCAGTAAAAGTAATATTTCTCATGTGTGGCCCTAAATGGAAAATGCCAGCCTGACTATGGGCAAACATCACAGCTGAGCCCGGTCCTAGCACCACCTAGTGTCCACACGTGTATTTCCAGCAGGGGTTATTGGACAGCAATCAAAACCAGGCAGCCTGGTTGATTGTCATCTTCTGAACCCAGGTTTTGATTGCTGTCCAATTGTTGCTCCCTTGTCATTACCTTGCTGAAACCAGCTAATTCAGCACAGACTGGGAATTGAACTGAAAAACCTCCCAGTTTCTATGGTTCAGCTACTCACTGCCTTAACCAACTGAGACATAATGGGAGCCCACAAGACAAAGTTCTACTTTGGAACAATTTTGTGAGCATCTTTTTGTTGAAAGGGATTTGCTGTAAAGTTATGGTTTTGAGCATTCAGTACATATGCCTCATTAAGCACTTGAGTCAAAAAGAAGCTGTATACAAAAGTCCAAAGAAACAGATCCATTTGCTGTTGAAAGACAGGTCATGTGAATAAACCAGATTAGAATTTAAGAGATTTTAGAGTTCTAATCCAGCCGCTTCAGTAGTAAGGTAGACAGTACAGCGATCACAAAATAAGGATTTTTCTTAAGGCAACTAGTTCATCTTAATTAATAATTTGGAGTAGTGTTTTGAGAGCACAAGAAATCTGGAACAAGAAAGCAGCATTCAGCTCACTGTCACTTGGTTTACGTACAAGATTTGCACCATCCTACTTTCATGCCAAGCCTGTATCTCTCACCCATCCCTCTTCATGCACATTTCTATCAGGTGTGTACTCTTGTCCAAATAGGATACCTTTCACAGGCCATTTACAATTGTGATTGGATGGGAACAGTATAATGGCTGATAAACACCAAATAGTTCAGTAGAATTAATGAAAAGCAATATTTCGACACTCGGCTTTAGCTGGCATGTAAGAGTATTTAGTGTAAGAGAAAGGGAAATTCCTGTTTTACTTAACTCACTGCATGTGAAGTCCCAGCAAATTGGCTGCTTCTAACATGGAATTGTTTCTGTGGATGGTATAGGATTCATTTTTCACTTAAAAAATTAGTGGGCTTTATTTTGTATTTAGTATGAGAGAGGATTTCAGGTAAGTTTTAGTAATATGCTTTATACAATGCACTGTTACTGTGTCCTATGAAACCTGATGTAACAGAGGTCCAATACCATTTTATTTAGTTTATTATTTTAAAACTGACCAGAAATATAGCATATTCTTACTTTACTGAGAATCTCATATTTTTCAGTGGAATATATTTTGTTCAGCAAGTTAAGATATCACTAACATGAAAGGGACACGTTTAAGCATTGCGGGTGGTACAGGAAACTTTCAATTAACCGGCCCCTAAATAACCGGAAATGTCGGTTAACCGGCAAAATTCAGGAGACGGTTTCAGGTAAGTTTTATAACTTTTATTACTTGCACAGCAACAAATGGAGGAAGGCAAGGGTTTGGCTGCAGCTGTTGCTAAGCTACAGAGATGCTTGCAACTTGTGGACGTTGTTCTGAAGCTGTTGCTAAGCAACAGGGTTTGTTGCTTTATACGGAGCTCTGAGCTCCGTATCTTTCACTATAGCGTTCGGTTATCCGGAATTGTTGCTGAACCGGCACCACGTCGGTCCCGTCCGTGCCGGACACCAGAAAGTTTCCTGTACTTAGAATTGTTATAACTGAAGGATTCTGTATTCCAGTCAAACAGCAGCTCTTATTCCTATAGAGATTCTTTTGTTGCAATATTTTCACAGATTTTGTTTGTAATTTAACTAGCATTCAACAAATAGCATTGCATATCATTTATTAAAATATTGAAACATTTGCATGAGGAAAAATATAGTTCATGTTATACAATATTTTCTTTTAAGGGTCACTGCTACTACCATGGTCATGTGCAAGGATATTCTCAATCTACTGTCAGCCTCAGCACTTGTTCTGGTCTCAGGTATGAAAACCCTTTTCATTTGCAATGTGTATATAGTTTTTATAGAAATGGGGGCATTTCTGCTTTGGTTACATGTGCAAAGTTGGTCGCTATTAACCCTGATTTACATCTCTTTCCTCAATCTGCAATCTGCATGTGGAATCCCTGTTTTATTCCTAGACTTTTTGGTTTCAATGGGCCACAGATAGATTGAGATCAAAAGAGCAGGGATTTGACCAACTCCAAGGTACACAAGGGCCCAGTCTCCTTATCTTCACTCCTCACTGAAGGGAGATGCCTGAACTTTACTTTGTGCCTCACCAAAGCAATGCAAATGAGATTTGGAATTCATCGGACTGGGAATTGAAGTGGCCATTCATTCTGATATTTCAGATTTTTTTTTAAAAAGCGTTTTTTTAATTTTGACTTTTATTTCGTATGTGGTTTGCTCCTGTTTCATTGGGGGAATGAAACTGATTTTCCAAACTTGTTTAATTTTTAACAACAACAACAACAAATTGTATTTATATAGCACCTTTAACGTAGTAAAACATCCAAAGGCGCTTCACAGGAGCATTATAAGACAAAAAATTTGACACCGAAGCCACATAAGGATAAATTAGGGCAGGTGACCAAATGCTTGGTCAAAGAGATAGGTTTTAAGGAGCGTCTTAAAGGAGGAACGAGAGGGTAAAGAGGCGGAGAGGTTTAGGCAGGGAATTCCAGAGCTTAGGGCCTAGGCAACAGAAGGCACGGCCACCAATGGTTGAGCGATTATAATCGGATGCTCAAGAGGGCAGAATTAGAGTAGCACAGATATCTCGGGGGTGGGGGTTGTGGGGCTGGAGGAGATTACAGAGATAGGGAGGGGCAAGGCCATGGAGGGATTTGAAAACAAGGATTAGAATTTTCAAATCGAGGCGTTGCTTAACCGGGAGGTCAGCAAGCATAGGGGTGATGGGTGAATAGGACTTGGTGCGAGTTAGGACATGGGCAGCTGAGTTTTGGATGATCTCAAGTTTACATAGGGTAGAACGTGGGAGGCCAGTCCGGAGTTAAAAGTGTTGAATAGCCGCTGAAGGGCTGTTATAAAGTGGCCTTATATGTGCCAACTTTGTACTTCCCCATACCAGTGCTGCTGTCCTAGCTTCTTAAGTGCACTCGCACTGGTGGTAACCCACAGTTAGGGGTCGATTTTCCTGAAGCTGTCGGTAAGGAGGCGGGACTACAACTTTCGGGTTTTAGACCCGCCTACTTTGACGTCTGGCCAATCCGCATGATTTTCCCTTGATTGACCTTGTTGAGCTCGCCCAGCGGGCTCAGCAGGCCAATTAAGGGCCACCCGGCAACAGGTGACGTCACAGGCTGCAATTTCATCTGTCAAGAGTTCTTGACAGATGAAATATCAGTGTTTCACAGCTGTTTGAAGCTGTGAAACACTGACAGTCCGAGTTCTAACATGAGTCCTTCTGCACAGACTGAGTTAGAACTCTCACCGGCACTCAAAGCTGAAGGCTGTCACTTTTCACAGATCGCAGCTGCTCAGCTTTAAGTTCCGGCTGAGTGATGGGCTCCCCGACGGCTACAGGAAGAAAGGCTGTTAAGGTAAGTACAGGTAAGTAAAAGTCCTTTACACACTTTAGACACACCAAACACACTTACCTTTGCACTCATGCACCCATCACTCACCTGAACACCGACATCGCGACCCCTCCAACTCCTTCAACCCGACGGCCCGCCTGCTCTAACCTGGCGTGGTTTGGAGCCGTCGGGAATCCCACACGAAACCCCTCAAAATAGGGATTAGGCTAAAAACTACCTGTTAACAGGCAGTTAATTGGCACTAATCCCTTCCCGCCTGGTTTCGGCGGGTCCCAGTGCGGGGCGGGTACCCGCCGCCTCTGAAAGTTGCGTGGAGCGGGGTTTTGGGCGGGATGGTGTCGGGACCCCCGAATTCGGGATTTTCCCCCCCCACATGCCTGAAACCCCGCCTGACGGCTCCATGAAAATCAACCCCTTAGTGTCAATAGCAATAGAACCCACATTTGTTGCTAGTGAAAATAGATTTATATTTTTGTATTGATGCACCTGGTATAAAATTTGGGGCCTATGTCTTTTATGTCCAGTGAGGCTTTGTCAATAAAATGTACTCCTAAAATTTGCTGTTTTAGGAGCAAGAAAACCCAATTGTGCACTCTTCACAATCAGCCCACCTGTTGTATTTTTTATTGACCATTACACTCCACTGAAATATAAATAACATTAGATTTGAAAAACATGTGCAAAAGATCTACTGCACGGAAATACCTTGTTTTACAGTACGAACCTGTTCAAGATCAAAGAAATCTTTGTAGTTTATGAAATTAATCTGTTTTCCATCATATTTGTTTATGATATTCTAACAGTAAATGCAATGCTGAGTGTGAACCAGCATCTAGAAGATGGATCCCAATGTTCTGATAAAATGCTCTGAACTTTTTTGGAAATGGCCTCTATCTGCACTGTGGGGTTCCTGTGATTTCCTGTGATATAGTACAATAGTAAGATATTAGGAGGATGAGCTTCCCTGACTTTTCTTATCCACTTGTATTCATGCTGCCAACAATATATTGCACTAGCTACACCGAGGCTGCAGTTATACTACAGGTACTAGGCTCAGAACATTACCTGCCCAGTGCTGTGCTCAGCTGGTAGAACTGATCTCAGTGATAATGGAGCTCTGCATCTGCTCCACTCCATGGGGAGTTATTTTTATAATATTTTGAGAGTGAGGGCAGGAGTGTTGCTTCTCTCTTAATAGTGAAAAGAGTTAAAAGTGAATTTGCAAATTTCCCAGGATATTCAATGGACTAGCCTGGTACTTGCTGGATTTATACTGCACCTGCTCCAAAGTCCAAGCTGTGTGAGACCACCTACCAGAAAGTGGGCTTTCAACATGGCTGACCTGACTTCCAAGTTATGCTACCACTTTTGCATTGATGTGTACCCAAAACCTCTTTGCATTCATCCAATAGTAGTAGTATAACTGCATCCTAATGCATTAACACTGGCTTAACTAAGACCACCCAGAATATATTGCCAAGATGAACACTACCCTTATTAACATTGCCTACATTAACAAAAGCTACTTTGTATTGCAGTCAGATCAGCCATGATCTTATTGAATGGCGGAGCAGGCTCGAGGGGCCAAATGACCTACTCCTGCTCCTACGTCTTATGTTCTTATGTACTGCCTACACTGGTTGTTTAACAGTTAATATTTCAGTCATCCAGGCTACCGCCTTTGTGACGACATTTATATTTAATAATTCTCATTTTATGACAGACTGGTTTACTAAATTAATTTGGTATTAAATATCATATTGACTGTAAATGTAATTAGTTATGTTATTGACGGTCACGATGCAATTGAATTTTTGCACAAGTGTAATTGTAGTGCTGAAAGGGAGGTCAAAATAGTGCTGTTCCATATATGGCAACTTAGTAAATGTGCAGAAGGTGACCAACAGCTTCATAAAACTGATAACTCAAGAACAGATCTTACATGTGAAAACAACTAGTTACTCAAGTGTTGTAACTGTAGATGTTCACAATAATCCTTCACTTGTATTGAAGTGATGGGGGGAGGGGGGAGGGGGGTGCGGTGGAAACTAAGTGCGAGGAAATCCAAATGTTGACGGCATAAAATTGGTTGTGCATGCTCCTCTGCAAAAGTTTGAATTGTTTTTCATTAAAATGATGAGTTCTGGTTAATTTAAAGCTCTTTTATACTTCACCCTGATAGAATTTGATGCAAGAAAATGGAAAAGCAAAGTGAAATTGTGATTTCAATAGCCTCCCCAAAATTGATAGAATTTGATGCAAGAAAATGGAAAAGCAAAGTGAAATTGTGATTTCAATAGCCTCCCCAAAATTGAGAAAACCATACTGGAGAGAAGATTTGTTCTAGTTGCTATGTGTAGCAAAGTCATAAACATATTCAGAAAGGACATGTTTACAATGGTGTAACTTTTTTCTTCTTCACTGCCTGAGTGGTGATCTGTCAGAATGGATCGCCCATCCATTGTAGAATTCGCCCGATTTCCATTCCTTTGATCTTAATAGAAGGGAAATAGGAGGGTTCTACAATGGACAGGCAGTCCACTCTGTCAGATCACCACCCAAACAATGAAGAACATTTACCCCAATATCTTTATGCTTGGTCAGTGGAGCAATTCTTCACCCATAATGATTAAAATCTGAAGATTTGAATTAAGCCACTCATTTCTGCACATCATTTCAGAAAAGAGAAAATAGCTATTTAGTCCAAATAAAAATAATAAAGACAGAAAATCCATAAGCAGTATTATCTTCTAGAGCAAATATCACTATCAGGGCCCCATTTAAAATGAAATAGTTCCAAAGCATTAACATTATTTATTTTGATTTTTTTTGTCTCTTGTTGATTTTTGAACATTATCATTTAAACTGTGTCATGATATGACTGAGGGAAGTGTCTTAGATGAGCTACCAAGTTTAACAAATTGAGGGCGATGAATTAACATTGATGCAGATAGAGAGTCATTAATCTGCATTCCTTGAGTTTCTATTCAGCTTCAGCTGCGTGTATTAATTCAGCACTGGTCAGGCTCTTTGCTCCCAAGTCAATCTCTTGATGACATCATCAGCATTTATTATTTAAACCAAAATATTCAAAACATTTTATAAATTTGAAGCCTTACCTCAGATTCACCATATTGCCTTGAAGTGGAGCAGCGGTGCCCTTCAGGAACTAAGGGGTTAACAATGCAGCTTGCACACTAGACCAGCGGAGACAGTTCAGACATGCTGACCACAAGGTCTCAATGCTTTTGCAAGATTAGATGAAAATAGCTCAGAAGCACCAACCACAAACTATGGAACCTAGAGATAAGTAAAACCACACAGGGCACAGCAAGACAGAAATGCAGACATGTGGTTTTACTAAAGGTCACAAAATTATAACAACAGGTGAGATCATAAAGATCATGTGACAATAAATATAGGCGAACAGTCATGTGACGCGAGATAGGGAATTAGCCAATCAGCAACTGTGCACGTGGGCTTTAAGCCAATTAAAACAGCATAACGGATTATACACGAGGTTACCACGACTTTTGAACACATAAATATGTAACGCTTACTGTATCATTTCGGAGAAGTCTGCTGGTGTGCCAGTAAAGATTGTCTCCCCACCAGTGTAATAAAGACCATTTGAATAACGATCTAAAACCTTGTGTTGAGTGTTGGTTTAAAATACTCCACAACAGCCTGAATTTTACCAGATCTCAAGTAAAATCAAAACAGTGCAAATGCTGGAAATTTGAAACAAAAACAGGAAATGCTGGAACTGCATGGCAGATCAGTCTGCATCTGTGGCGAGAAGACAGTCAATGCTTCAAACTGGTATCCTTCTTCAGAACTTCAAAATAAGCGGTGAACAAGCATATAAATAGAATCAAAAAGGGAGCAAGGAGGGAAAAGCAGGCAAACATAGAGAGGAAGCATCAGTGGGTGCATCTTCTGTTCCAATTTAAACCCTAATACCAATGTTTTCCATCTCTCCCATTGCCCTGTCTTTTCCAAGGACTGCCCACTGCCTTAGCTTTTCACACACTATGGGGTCGATTTTCAGTGTGCCGTGAGGCGGGCTTTTGGGCATGCGGGGGGCTAAAATCCTGAATTCGGGGGTCCCGACACCATCCCGCCCAAAACCCGCCTCCATGTAAGTTTCAAAGGAGGCGGGTACCCGCCCCGCACTGGGACCCGCCGACCCGAGGCGGGAAGGGATTAGTGCCAATTAACTGCCTGTTAACAGGTAGTTATCAGGCAGTTTTTACCCTAATCCCTATTTTGAAGGTTGTCATGTGGGATTCCCAACGGCTCCAAACCACGCCAAGTTAGAGGAGTCGGGCCGTCGGGTTGAAGGACTTGGAGGGGTCGAGATGTCGGTGTTCAGGTGAGTGATGGGTGCGTGAGTGCAAAGGTAAGTGTGTTTGGTGTGCCTAAAGTGTGTAAAGAAGTGTAAATTACCTGTACTTACCTTTACAGGCTTCCTTCCTCTAGGCTTCGGGAGTCCATCATTCAGCCGGCATAGAAGGCAGATTGGCTGCGATCTGTCAAAAGTGACAGCCTGCAGCTTTCAGTGCCGGCGAGATTTCTAACTGAGTCTGCGTAGAAGGACTCAGGTTAGAAGTAAGACTGTCAGTGTTTGACAGTTTCAAACAGCTGTGAAACACTGATATTTCATCTGTCAACACGTCTTGACATATGAAATTTCAGTCTGTGACGTCACCTGTTGCCAGGTGGCTCTTAATTGGCCTGCTGAGCCCGCTGGGTGGGCTCAACAAGGTCAATCAAGTGAAAATCGCGTGGGTTGGCCGCATCTCGATGGAGGCGGGACTGCAACCCGAAAGTTGTAGTCCCGCCTCCTTCCCGACTTCTGAATGAAAATCCAGCCCTATTTGTTCCTTTAATGTTTCTTACCATTACTTTACTTAGATTATCTGTTACATCATCCAACAATCATTCAACTGATACTTCCTTTCTGTGTTTGTCTGTTTTTTCCTTCCCCTCCTTCTTTTCTGATTCTATTAATATTTTTGTTCCTCTCTTAGTTTTCAGTTCTGAAGAAGGGAACAAGCCTAAAATCTTGACTGGTCACTCCACAGATACTGACAGTGCATTTTCTATTTTTGTCAGTTCTCATCTGGGTCACCAGACAGAGATGCTGTGTTATAGTGGGGAGAGGGGAGAAAAACGACGAGAGCAGTTTTGTTCAAAAATGCACTCGTATTAGCCAATTCCAAAGCGACACCTACTGAGTGACTATGGAAAATCTACAGCACACATTGCCCTGCCTTCCTGGACAGAGAGCAGAAAATAGATGATGGGTAACACTGTATGACATATTAGCAACAAAAAAGATACCTGTAAACACTCCCATTTATACAATAAAAGTGCAGAGAAATGCCAACACTTTGAAATTTTACTTGAAATTTTAGCACTGGTGCTGGCTTCCAGAGAGTCAAAACAGCACATGGCGCAACTCAGTGATACAGTCCGACATGCACCACTGGTATGGCACATTGCTAAGGTTTCAGTGCCCTTGTCAGACATTGCATCACACTGGATGTGAGGCTATTTCCATTGTATGTACAAGGAAGCCTGGCAGTGGCATGGTCCAAAAGTGGGGGAGAACAGGATAATATTTAGATAAGGATCCCATCAGTTTAACGAATCTCACTAACAACGACAAAAAGATTCCATGGAAAAGAAGATTTGGAAATGTTCCTACAGTAGCTGCAGGACAAATCTAGTTTTTTTTAAAAATGTGTTTTTCTTCATTGCTTTCCATCACTTTAATAGCTTGTTTCTTAACAAAAAATCATGCAGAAGGCTGGGAATGAATCTGCCTCGTTGGTTAATTCCCATTTAAGTTATAACATCCAAATATATAAACTCTGTGAACAGAAAAGAAATTATTAGATTGCTACTGCATACAAAGAAACTCTCTCTGTGGGGTCGTGTTATGGTGGAGAATCTTAGAGCTATGTATTTAGAGAAATCAAAGGAGGGTTTCATGGCGATGTGAAATTTGAACCGATGTTAACTTGTGACGAGTGTAGGAAAGTACTGACATATGAAATACAAGCAGACAGTTTATGTTGGCACTTGCTTCACTCCTGACCATGGTGCATTACATCAAATCAATTCAAGCTCTCAAATAGTTGGAAAATACAAAAGCTCCTTTATGCTTTATGGTTTCCTGAAATTTGTTGATTTATTCAATTTAATTGGGTTCTCACTAAGGATAAATTGCTACAAAATTAGAAAGTGCTGTGGCAAACATTTCAGTCACCACTTAACAAATATTAAGCACTGAACACATTATTTTCGCCATGGTAATAATTATGAGGTAAAAAACCAACTGAAAGCTTGCCGTTTCTTCAGTTTATATGTACACCAAAAAACAGAAAAGAATGTTGTCACCTGATAATTTGAATGTTATCAATAAGTTCCTGGTAATTCTTTCAAAAATATATTTTAAGTAGTTGTCAATTTTGATTTCAGTACTGAACTGTACAAATTTCTCCAAAGTCTGTGCAAAAGCATTAAATAACAACAACAATAACTTATATTTGTATGGCATCTTTAACATAGAAAAAATGCCCCTGGGTGCTTCATAGAGGCATAATCAGACAAAAATGGATGCCAAGCCAAAGAAGGAGATATTAGGAGGGGTGATCACAAGCCTTGCAAAGAGGGTTTTACAGAGGGTCTTATAGGAGGAGAAGGTAGTGGAGAGGTAGAGTGGTTTCGAGAGGGAATTCCAGAGTGTGGGGCCTAGCCGGCAGAAGGCATGATCACCAACGGTGGGAGGAATGCACAAGAGGCCAGAATCAGAGGAATGGACAGTTCTTGAGGGAGGAGGTTGTAAGGCTGGAGGAGGCTACAAAGATAGGGTGGGGATGAAATTTTTAAGTTGGAAGACTGGGAGCTGTATCTTTTGACCAAATGTCTCTCTTTTCTTTGATAGGGGATTTGTTTCATTTGAAAATAAAAGTTATATATTAGAACCCATTGAAGGTGCTACCGATAACACGCACTTGATCTACAGAGCTGAAAATCTTCAGGGCAATGTGGGTGCTTGTGGACACAACTTCAGAACATCAGATACCACTATGGACAGCATTGTTGAGTCCTTGCAGAGGTCTTCTACAAGGGTAGGTTAATTACATTTGTTTAAGGGTATAAAATATGACATACAATGTGTGGCCAAGTAGCAATGATAGTTTAAGAAGCTTTCTGAAAAGAACTTCCTAATATAATTATTTTGCAATAAATTAGCTGTCACACACTTGACAGATTTCTAACAGATTTAATTTACATGACTGTTTATCCTGGCAGTTAACCGTAGCAATGGTCCATCTTCCAGTTATAAAAGATTTGCCCAGACATAGAGAGGTTGGAGTTGAATGTTTTTCTTTTCGTACAAAGTAATATTTTTTTTAAATGTTAGCGAGAACACAATTTTTAAAAACAGAAGAGGTTAAGGGTTTTCTTCCAGTTAATGCAGCATTTGGAATGATATGGGACACTGGGGTTCATTGCTGTTTAGGTCAACAGACAGCAGCAGATGAGGAGAACATTTTGTGCCTGGCAGTGTTCGGCAATGTCATGGGTTCATTGTTCAGTATCACAAAGAAAACATTAGATCTCCAATTCTACACTTGCATCCCATTATCCATTTCTCCATGACCTGATTCGCAGTTGGCGCATGAAGACTTCCCCCAAGTTAAAAATTGCCAGAAGTTACAAAAAGGATGAAAATTAATAAAATAAAATAATGTATTTGACATATCATCTTAAACATTGTACAGCTGGCCCTTAATAGAAGGTCAGCTAAGAACCTCTTCTTCAAATGTAACCATGTTAGCTAAAGCAAGGAGCGCGGATGTGCATATGAATTAAAAATGACTGTGTGGGCTAGTTGTGCAGAATTTGTTCTGGTCAATGTTATTCAGTACATAGTCAGTACATATCTCACATACATTAAATATCGAAATAGTTGCCAAAAAGAAGCAGGCATTGTAGAAATAAAGAAATAATTTGCACTTATGTAACACTTTTCATGTCCTCCAGATAACTCAAAGCACTCCACAGCCAAAGAGTTATTTTGAAGTGCAGTCATTAATTTTTTTAGGCAAATGCAACAGCTAAGTTGTGCACAGCAAGAGTCCAAACAGCATATGAGTTAAATGACCAGTTAATTTGTTATAATGATGTTGGTTTGGGAGGGGGTGAATAATGTTGGTCTGGATACTGGGAGGATTCCTTGCTCTAAGCAAATAGGGCATGGGATCTTTTACATCCACATGAACACCTCATCTGAAAGACAGAACTCAGTAGTGCACTGAAGTACCGACCTAGATTACATGCTTAAGTCCAGGAGTGAAGCTTGAAGCCACAACCTTCTGACTCGAGTGCTACCAACTGCTACTGGAAATTGAATCGTTTTAAATCTTACCTTTCACATGTAGCATCTGCTTTAAAATAATTCCATCCAAGTTCTTTTTTTACCTGATAAATACTGAGAATCATGTATCATGAATGTGTAGTTGTTATTGTAATAGCTACAAACTGGAACTCCCCAGTAATTTTGTACTGTGCTATTCATACTATCTTATAAATGAGTTACTAAGAACAAAAACAATTTTTTTAAAATCAGGTAAGATTGCAAATCTCTTGTTTGTTACCTTGTCTTTTGAAATGTTTGGCATGATTGTGACAGCATGATTGATTCACAGCACAATCAAGTAATCTAACTGACTGTCTGTCTATACCCTTAAATGAAAATTAATTAGACAGCAATGTCCAATTGTGTTGGGTTTATAAGATAATAGACATCTCCTAAGCAATCTTGACATTTAAATTGGGACATTTATCACAAGTAGACTCCATACAACTGAATATCATTACAGTTATAATGCATGTTTTTACACTTTCACCTGGCTGCGAGGGCCCAGAAAAAGGTGTCTGATTCGCTATTACCATATTTTTAAAGTTGTCATTGGGAAACTGCCTCAAGAAAAGGTTCAGTTGCAAAATTGAACATTTAATAAGGCAATGATTCTGTGTTCATTTTTTAGCAGCCTTACTTCTAGAATGGAAAATTCAAAAGGAGCCATTTAAATATAGCTTTGACAGGAAAAGAACATAAGAAATAGGAGCAGGAGTAGGCCATTCGGCTCCTCGAGTCTACTCCGCCATTCAATAAGATCATGGTTGATCTTCTACCTCAACCCCACTTTCCTGCACTATCCCCATATCCCTTGATTCCCTTAATATCAAAAAATCTATCGATCTCTGTCTTGAATATACTGAACAACTGAGCCTCCACAGCCCTCTGGGGTAGAGAATTCCAAAGATTCACCATCATCTTGAAGGGATAATTACAGTCCTAGCCCTTTTGGGCCATCCCAGATCAGGCGTATTCCCCAGACGTACACTCTCAACTTAAGTTAGAGATAGCCGAATTCCATAAGAGGCTTAAATGGGTTTGGTTCAAGCTATCTCTCCCTAAAGGAAAGGAACGACTAAAGATGTTACCGTCCTCCGGATAGTACTTTTAATAAGTTGAACTAGACTATAAACTTCTGGATATTATGAGGGTCCAAAATACCCCCCAGATTTCTGCAACTCCTTACAAAAGAGTGAACAGAATTTGTGGGTTCGCGAATCTATACAGAATTACTCTTTGAGACTATTCTAAAAATATATCGTTTTATTTAAGAGTCGACATTCAGTTAACATCTGTTGAATCAGTCGCAACATTAACAATTCAAAATACGATTAGCTTACATTTCTTATTTCTCAGAGATCCTTATTCTCAAATCTTTACTTCGTTATATTTCTTATTTCTTATTTTTAAATCCAGAACATCGTTACATTTCTTATTTCTTATTTTTAAATCCTTACATTTCTTATTTCTTATTTCTAAATCCAGAACATCCACCAAAAATCAATACTTTAACTTCCCGAGACTCATAGTTAAAAACTTACAGAGATGCCTCTGGAAAGTTGAGCAACGCCCTGCCCGTTCAGCGTGTTCTGACGTTCTGTTAAAAAGGTCTTATTTTTATACCCTTTTGGCTTTGGTTTCTTCTTTGATGTTCTCTGCTGATGTCAGCTAATTATCTTTATTGATACCTCTGTTTGAATGCTTTCTATGTTACTATCAATTCAACTATTGCATGCATAATTATTTCTCTACTTTTAGGTGTTCCAAAAACCATCATAAAAACAATGACAGCTATGGTTTCTGTTTGATGTCATTCTTACCGAAGATTCTTCATTCAATTCTTAATTTTGGCTTAACTGCTTTTTTGCAGACATTGTGGCCTAGAAATTCAGTTGCTTGCGCCAGCCGGTAGCGCCTTAGGAGGAGGAGATGTTGGGCGATAGGCGGCTAGCGGCCGGGCGCAGCGTGATCTGCGCCTCTCCCCAACTTCACTAGAGATTTAGCGTCGGCGCAAAGTCTTTGCGCGCGCTCAGCTGCGCGCGCAGATCCTGACGTCATTTCATCGTGCAACGCCCTTTGTGTGCCCCAAACCGGAACTTCAGTGGCGCCGCCGCCTTTGCGCCTGGCGCCCCCAGCGACTGGTAGAGGGGAACGGTTCCCAGTCGGTGCGGGGGGCGCTATTTAAAGGGGACTCCTCCTGCATTATAAGTGACAGCCATTTTGTGCCAATCCTTCTGTGTGAGAGACAAAGGCAGAGAGCTTTCTGCTTTGACTCAGCGCTCGCACAGGTACTTCTGGCTTCAGGCCAGAGCTTTGCACTTGGATTTCACTTTCAGTGCCATAGCCTTGAGTCGCCACATATACTGTAATGGGGGCTACAATGGGTGGAAACGTTGGCTTTCTGCATTGCATTCAAAGGGATCAGAGACGCCGTGAGAGAGTGCCAGTCATGGCCAGACGGAGAAGGGCCAACAGGTGTCGGTACAGGAGGCCTTACCCACCCAGGGTATACCGCCAGCAGTTCTCATATCTGAACATGTCTGAGGAGCAGTGTGTTCGGAGGCTGCGATTCAGAAGGGAGGTGGTCACTGAGATCTGCCACCTGCTTCGCAGAGATCTGCAGCCACAGCTGAGGAGCAGGACGTCTCTGTCGGTGGCAGTGAAGGTGACGGTGGCTCTCAACTTCTATGCTACCGGCTCCTTCCAATCCGCTACTGGGGACATTGCCAACATCTCCCAGTTCGCGGTACATTGCTGCATCCGACAGGTAAACAATGCCCTTTTCAGAAGGAGACGTCAGTACATCTCCTTCCCCATGACCCTGGACAAGCAGCAAGAGCGTGCAATGGGATTTGGAAGAATAGCGGGCTTCCCCATGGTCCAGGGCGTAGAACTGATGAACCAGCATTGGTCAGGCCTTGCTTCAGGGCTGCAGTGCGCAGGGCATGGCAGCCAGACAAGTCCACCCTGCCCCTTTAAGAGCTGACCGGCGCCAGAGTGTCTGCCGTCAATCAGCAACTCGCCGCACCTGCGCTGCGCCCGCCCTCGGGGGTATCGCCCCGGACCGCCGGCTTAGCGCCTAATGATAGTCGTGCATCGCCTGTTTTAGCGCAGCAGCAACCTCTTGGGGCGATGCGACTGAATATCGGCGAAGGTGGCACGAACTTGCGCCGGGCGCAAACTTTAGCGGCCGCCCGACTGTAGCGCCCCGAACGTGGCTATACTGAATTTCTAGGCCTGTGTCTTTCCTTATTCTCCATGTTCAATACAAACACAATGCAATTGCTTGGTGTCTCTACTGAAGTTATATCTTCAAAGTCTTGTTGGTGTGGTTTTTACTATATCTAAATTAAAGACACTTTGACCAGGGTGGTTCATGCATTTCTAGCTATCTCAATTGGTTGCATATTTAATTATATGGTTCCTGTTTTCCAAGTTTAACATAAAACTATTTGACCAGCAGATGTTTCTTTACTTGATGTCATGTTTCAAAGGCACATGCCTCTTTTAATGTTTGTATTTCTGTTTCAACGTGTTAGTTTGTAACACCTTAAACTGGGCCTTCTCATTGTGTTCGTTGCAAACCGTAGACCTTTCGGAACCGCCAATGGTTTGCTTCAATCTTTCATTGTTGTAGATTATTTAACTAATTCCCATTTCAAAGCTTGTTTACAGCTTTGTTATCAACTGATCTTTTCTCAGAAGGCTGTATTCTGTTTACAGCCTGTCTGCTGGGACTCGTGTCTTTTAAACCCAGTACGTCTTTTATTAATAATATTAGAAATCTGTTCATGGTATCGTGTATTTCTCTGAATCATGGCTAATCCTTCACAATCTGAGTGAAGAAATTTCTCCCCATCTCAGTCCTAAATGGCCGACCCCTTATTCTGAGACTGTGACCTCTGGTTCTAGACTCCCCAGCCAGGGAAAACATCCTCCCTGCATCTACCCTGTCAAGCCCTGTAAGAATTTTGTATGTTTCAATGAGATCACTCCTCATTCTTCTAAACTCTAGAGAATATAGGCCTAGTCTACTCAATCTCTCCTCATAGGACAATCCCCCCATCCCAGGAATCAGCCTGGTGAAGCTTTGTTGCACTCCCTCTATGTCAAGTATATCCTTCCTTAGGTAAGGAGACCAAAACTGTACACAATACTGCAGGTGAGGTCTCACCAGGGCCCTATATAATTGCAGTAAGATGTCGTTACTCTTATACTCAAATCCTCTTGTAATAAAGGCCAACATACCATTTGCTTTCCTAATTGCTTGCTGTACCTGCATGTTAACTTTCAGTGATTCGTGTACAAGGACATCCAGGTCCCTCTGAACGCCAACATTTCCCAATTTCTCACCATTTAAAAAACACTCTGCTTTTCTAATTTTCCTACCAAAGTGGATAACTTCACATTTCTCCATGTTATATTTCATTTGCCATGTTCTTGCCCATTCACTTAGCCTGTCTATATCCCTTGAAGTCTCTTTGCATCCTCCTCACAATTTACATTCCCACCCAGCTTTGTATCATCAGCAAACTTGGATATATTACATTTGGTCCCCTCATCCAAATCATTGATATAGATTGTGAATAGCTGAGGCCCAAGCACTGATCCCAGTAGTTACAGCCTGCCAACCTGAAAATGACCCGTTTATTCCTACTCTCTGTTTTCTGTCCATTAACCAATCCTCAATCCATGCTAGTATATTACCCCCAATCCCATGAGCCCTAATTTTGTTTGATAGCCTCTTGTGTGGCACCTTATCAAATGCCTTCTGAAAATCCAAATACACCACATCCACTGGTTCCCCCTCATCTATTCTGCTAGTTACAACCTCAAAAAACTCTTAACAGGTTTGTCAAACATGATTTCCCTTTCATAAATCCGTGTTGACTCTGCCCAATCCTATTATTATTTTTGAAGTGCCCTATTACCACGTCCTTAATAATAGATTCTAGCATTTTCCCTACTACTGATGCCAGGCTAACTGGTCTGTAGTTCCCTCTTTTCTCCCTCCCTCCTTTCTTAAATAGTTGGGTTGCATTTGCTACCTTCCAATCCACAGGAGCTGTTCTAGAATCAATGGAATTTTGGAAGATGACAACCAATGCATCCACTATCTCTGTAGCCACCTCTTTTAAAACCCTAGGATGTAGGCCACCAGGCCATGGGGATTTATTGGCTTTTAGTCCCATTAATTTCTCCAGAACTATTTTTTTACTAATACTAATTTCTTTCAGTTTCTCATTCTCGCTAGATCTTTGGTTCTCCACTATTTGAGAGGTTTTTTGCATCTTCTTCCATGAAGACAGACACAAAGGGCTGGATTTTGCTAATGGGGAGCTTTTGGAGGCGGAACTCCCACTTGTCGGGTTTCAGTCCCGCCTCCATCAACTTCTGGCCAACCCACGCTACTTTCCCTTGATTGAACTTGTTAAGCCCACCCAGCGGGCTTAGCAGGCCAATTAAGGGAAAGCCGATTATAGAGAATGTCAACGTATGATGTTTCATCTGTCAAAAATTTTTGACAGATGAATTGTCATCGTTTGACAGCTCTGTGAAGCTGTCAAACACTACCATTCTCTGTAGTTTGATGAGTTCTTGAATACAAGAACTCATCAAATCTCTTTCTTTTGCAGAAATTAGATGGTTGTTGCATTGGAGAATGCAACGGTCATCTGTCATCTCTACCACGGAGGTGCGAGACTCTCTGCATACCCACAGATTGAAGCCTGCAGGAAGGAACAAAGGTAAGTAATCTTTTTTTAATACTTTCCACTTACATCTGATACTCACCTCTCCACACTTGCACCCATCACTTACCTTCACAGCGCACTTTTGCACCCCTCTGACCCCCGCAGACCTACTACTTGCTTCGGTGACCCTGGCAGGTTTTGGAGCCTTTGGAAAGCCCTCACTTGTGTGGGCAAAATGGGGATAATCCTTTTATCTGCCTGTTAACTACCTGTTAACAGGCAGTTAAGTGGATGTAATTCCTTCCTGCCTCCAAGGAAATGGGACCCGGCACGGGACAGCTACCCACCTCCTGGTAAGATGGCACGGGGGCGGGTTGGGCACCCGCCCCCAGATTCTGCCATTTTGCCAACTGTCCCGCCTCCCCGGGGCTGGCAAAATCCAGCTCACAGTATTTGTTTAATTTCTCTGCCATTTCCTTATTCCCCATGATAATTTCTCCTGTCTCAGCCTATAAGGGACCCACGTTCGCTAATCTTTTCCTTTTTACATATCTATAGAAGCTTTTACATTCTGTTTTTATCTCTCTCGCTAGTTTACTCTCATTCTATTTTCCCTTTCTTTATCAATTTCTTGGTCCTCCTTTGCTGAATTCTAAAATCCTCCCAATCCTCAGGCTTACTACTCTTTTTGGCAACATTATAAGCCTCTTTTAATCTAATACTATCTTTAATTTCTCTTGTTAGCCACAGTTGGACCAATTTTCCCATGATATTTTTATTCCTTAAGGGAATGTATATTCGTTGTGAATTATGAATTATTTCTTTAAATGCTTGCTTTTCTACTGTCATATCTTTTAATCTAGTTTCCCAACCTACCTTAGCTAACTCGCCTCTCATACCTACGTAGTTTAGTTTGTTCAGGTTTTAGGACCCTAGTTTCAGACTTAACTAAATCACTCTCAAACTCAACATAAAATTCATATTATGATCACATACCTGTTGGTCAAAGTCACGGTCACAGCCTCCTGTTCCTGACCACTCTAAAGCACTACTTAATCTAAAGGGTGTGACTGCCTCCTGGAACAAAGTGGCCAGGAAACTCTTCCCCTCCCTGATGCCCCGCAATGGCTGCACGTCAGACTCCAGCTCAACAACTCTGAGCCGAAGTTCCTCGAGCTGCAGACGCTTACCGCAGATGTGGTTGCTCGGGATCTCGCTGGTCTCTACCAACTTCCACATGTTGCAGTGACGGCACACCACCTGCCCTGCCATGTCTATCTAACCTTCTTTATTTATTTGATTAGTTAATTAATTATTATTATTTTTTCGAACAATTATTTTAGTTTTATTAATTAATTGGTTTATCTAGTTTAAGTTACTAATTCAGTAAAGTAATAGTAAGTTACAGTTTCCTAGCTCTGAGTTTAACCCACTTCCCTAGCCTAGAGACTAAAAAAAACTGTAATACTCACCAACCAATCACCTATCTGCTGCCCTGTGATGTCACTCCTTGATTTTTTTTTTCTGTTTTGAAGGTTCCTCGCGCTGCTTCTCTCTTTATAGAGCCACTGCTCTCGTTGTTTTATCCCAGGTCCGCTCCTCTCGCCACTGCTCTCACTGTTTTATCCCAGGTCCGCTCCTCTCGCCGCTGCTCTCACTGTTCGTGCTGCTTCTCTCTTTATAGAGCCGCTGCTCTCGCTGTTTTATCCCAGGTCTGCTCCTCTCACCGCTGCTCTCACGTGAAAAGGGGAAAACCTGCAAACAATAAAAACCTGAATTTTAAAAATGTGTGCCTAATTTTCATGGGGGAAAAATTCGGTATCGCCCCATTTGGGGCGCCATTATTGGCGGTGCGCAAAATTTAGCGCCTGTCGCTAATTATCGCCTCCGACAGCAAACTTGGCTTTTATCGCCCCTGGAGGTGATTGGAGCGCTAAATTGGGCACTTCACACCTGTCTTAAGGTGCAAAGGCCGAGGAGCGAAGCGCTACCTCAGAGCGCTGGCGAAGCAAGGAAGGGCAAATCCAAATAAACCTGCAAAGTGCTGCTCAGTACTCAAAACTCCTTCACACAGCATTGAATCTCTCCAGAAGTCTCTCTCTCTCTCTCTCTCAGAATGCGTGGTGCAAAAATGTCACCGACAAAAAAAGGCAGGAAGCAGTCGCCTTTAAATAGCGCTCCCCTAGTCCCTTTCTGACAGCATAACGCTCCCCTCAACCTGTCGTTGCTAGCGGCAGGCGGTAAGGCAGGGGGTGCCACTCAGTATCCAGTCCGGGGCACTAATGGGGCGTTGCGCACTCGACTGACGTCACAATCTGCCGGCGCAGGAGATCGTGGCGGTAGTGTTTAGCGCCATCGCAAAATGTCTAGTTAATTTTGCGAGCGGCACAAACATCGCCTCTAGTTGCTTTGCGCCCCACTTGGCACCCTCTTAAGGCACTAACGGGAGGCGCAAACAAGTGAATTATTCTCCCCATATGTTTTATGTGCAAAAAGAGAGGGAAAGGCTTTCGAGCATCCTACTGATTGATACAAGATTCCTATGTTGACATTTCCAGTATCTCAGGCGAATACTGGAAATGTCAACCTATGAGGCTTTTTATTAGAAATGTTAATAAAATATGTTTTAGCTCATGATTAAAGAGAAATGTGTGGTGGCCATCCTACGCCCTGCTGAAGGCCACATATTTTAAATGTGCAGAGCGTCTAATTTCCCATGTATTCAGCCAGCAGTATTTGGCACCCCAGCATCATCATCTGGCGACAAAATGCTACTGTGTCTCCAAAGCAGTTAATGGCTTTGTCGTGTAAGTGGAAAATGCTCAGTTTCCAACTTGGTTTTACTGTATAGAAGAAATATACAAAAGGAGTATCTGCATAGAAATACACTTTGCAGAAGTGTAATGTGTGTTAACAACAACAGCTTGCATTTATATAACACCTCTAATGTAGAAAAATGCCCCAAGGCACTTCACAGAAGTGTAATCAGACAAAATTTGACATTGAATCAAAGAAGGAGATATTAGGAGGAATACATAAAAGCTTGGTCAAAGAGATAAGTTTTAATGAGGGACTTAAAGGAGAAGCAAGAGGCGAAAAGGCAGAGAGGTTTATGGAGGGAATACCAGAGTGTTAGGGCATAGATGGCTGAAGGTAAAACCCAAAGAAGTGATCTAGTCCATTCATATGTAAAATGCCTTTGTAAAGCTCCTCTCTGTGCAGATCCTGTGCTAGTTAGAGGAGGAGGAGAGGGAGAGTCTTATTGAGGGATTTCCAGAGCTTAAGGCCTAGATGGCTGAAGGCACAGCCATCAATGGTGGGGCGAAGGGAGTGTGAGATGCACAAGAGGCCAGAGTTGGGGAGCGCAGAGTTCTCAGAGGGTTGTAGGGCTGGAGGAGGTTGCAGAGTTAGAGGGGGGTTAAACACAAGGCTGTGAGTTTTAAATTGGAGATGTTTGGGGACCGACATCCAATGTACGTCGATGGACACATGGCTGATGTGTGAGCAGGACTTGGTGGAAGTTAGGATACGAGCAGCAGTGTTTTGGATAAAATGATGTTTATGGAGAACAGGAGGCCAGTTAGGAAAGCATTGGAATAGGCAGGTATGGAGGTGGGAAATCGACCGGCTCCCATGATGAATTGACCGGCAAGTCAAGCCTGAGATGGGGGAGGCAGTACCAGGGGTAGTTATGGGCCATTTTGTGTGCAGCCTTCAACGGTCCCTTTAAGGACCACTGGTTTGTCCGCTCATCTGGTACCAATGAGGGGAGCATGCATAAGCACAAGCTCTGCCATTTGCATCTGAAAATTGCAATCAAGGACCTACAACCGGTGTAGAACCCAGATTTGCATATTTAAGCAGCCTCCTGTCTCAGGCTGCTCGCCCATTTGGCGACCTGCCTGAAAATTGCATCAGGTGGGCCTTGGGCGTTAATGAGGCAGCTGACATGTCCCCCATGCCAGATTTTCAATTGCTGCCTGCCTGCTTTTCATGTAAAAAACGAGTGGCTGAGTGTTGAAAATCGCCTCCATTTGTTTGCAAATTAGTTCAGTGAGAATAATTAGAAAACAAAAATCTGTACCACATCCGCAACAAGATATACCGGATTAGGTCAATTTCACATTAATGAGGTTGTAAAAACTTTTTTAGAATCTAAAAAAAAATATATGCACAATAATTTAATGATGCATTTAAACCATAACTTTATCATTAGTGTCATTAGATTACACAATTACTCTGGAAATTAGGTCTGACACAACTCCGGAGACCCTCTGGGGACCTGAGAACTTTAAAAAAAAAACCTACCTCAAGTTGATTTAATGTGTAGAAAGTCTAGACGATCCCACCCGCCATCTCTAGAAATTTCAACTTACCCCTGGGGAGGGAAGCTCTGAGCATTCCTGTATAAATGAGGTACTGCCTGGCTGGACTTAATACTGCCTTTACTGATCACTGATTACAGGGGATGTGGGTTAGGTTTTAATAGAAGGTTCACAAACATGATACTGTCTCTTCAAAAACGAATTTTACTTGGTGTCACATGGAGTTAAATATGGTTATTTATTCAAACATAGTTCATTTGCAAGCGACAGTTATTAAAGATGTTGGTGCTTCATCCTCACAAAGAGCCTCTCTTGAGCTTTGTGATAGTCTCTTTCCAACCTCTTCTATTACAGTGTTATATAAAAAAGATAAATAGGTTTTGAGAGTTTTCAGAAATTAGCAACTTATTGTCTGTACTTTGTTTTGCAGCACAAGAGAGACATATTGAAGACCACTAAATACGTGGAACTGATTATAGTAGCAGACAATCGAGAGGTAGGATATTAAACTTATCTCCAGTTCAGAGTACTTCAGATCCATTTTTCAATTAGCTGTAATTCTCTTTTTTTTTGTTGTGCTCCTGGAAAAACAGCATTGCCGTAGCAATATCTTATTCTGTGAATTGTGGAGCTACAGATAATTATGGAAATATTTTTTCATGAGTGGATTTTGAAGGGATGATTTAGCTATTCACGTGTTTTTTCTGCCCACATGGTCTATTAGTCGGGCAAGTGATTTGTTATCACTCAGAAACCAGTATTTTTTACCTTTTCCATGACCATTTTATGTAAAATTGTGCTTTTTAGGCAGCCAGTCTTGCAACACAGAGCATTGAAACTCACAGATGTCATGCCATGCCGTATCAATTGCTCTAGTAATTAGTGTGCTTGATCCATCTTCTGTTTTTGTATAAATAATTAGAAGTTGATAACTGTTCTAATTTCCCCCCAAAATTCCTGAATAATGATTCCTGGTCCATGAACTGCAATATAATGTAGGAACATAGGAATGAACAGGACCGGAAAAGACCATTGCGGTACCAGTGTCTTAGAAGTATTATATCCCACAATACCTCTCATACCCTGCTATCAAATCTTTCACCAGGTACTTATCCAGTTTGCTGATTAAAATCAGCCACCACTGTCTCTTTTTTTTGCAGTCCATTCCATACCTTCACCATTGTCAGTGTAAGACAGTTAACTCTAAACTGAGGGTAATTTTCAGTTTGGGTGCGTGTGTAAAACTGGCAGTTGCAGATCGGGCACTGTTACACACCACCACCTCCCTCTCCCACTATTTTCCGTTCCATTGCAATCATTGGAAGGGAAAATTGGGCATGGCAGCCAATCTGCAGCCAGCAGTTTTCTGTTTGCATCCAAACTGAAAATCATCCCCATTGTCTCTTCACCTTTCCTCTTCTAAATTTGATTCCTCCAACTGAAAACTCAGACTCTGAGCTCTAATTAAACTCTTGTTTATTTCTCTCTTTCTAACAATTTAAGTAGACTAGTTAGCTTAGTTCACAATATTAACCAGTGAAGAACATCTAACTGTGGTTGGACCAGATTGCCTTGTGCAATTAGCTACTGGCTAATGTTACATCTCACGCTGTGATTTGCTGATCACAAAGTTACTGATGCACAGCTCGTGTTGTGAATTTCTCCCTATGACCTGAGATAGTGGAAAATGACAGTGACACTTAACATCAAACTCTAACAATGAACACTAATGCTATCCTCGTATTAATAAAAGATATCCTATTCTATTCAACTCCATGATTGTGGCCTCCTCTCATCAGACAACCCGAGTGTCTGTAATGTGTAATACCTTCTAAGTATGCACAATAATCTCACCACTCGTGCATACAATATCTATCCCTATAAAGCACTGCGTAAACAAAATGGCCCTGAAAATTTGCACAAGGGTACATCCTGGCACCCACCACTTACCGCAGCTGACTTTCTGGGGTAAGGTGGAGTTTCCCTCATCTGCATGCGAATGGCGGACACCCGTACCACTAGAGCGCATTTAGGGTGCCTGCCACATTTGAGTGCTTGGAAACTCCATTGGAGGAATGCCAGACCGGGGGAGATGACGGGTGACCTCCCCCGCCTCAGAAGGAATCATTAAGTGTTCCCCACTGCCTCCTTACAAAGGGGGCCGTTTAAATTTTTTTTATTTAATTGGTGCTTTTTCTTTGGGATTCCAGCCCTCTATCCGAGCCCAGGCTCCCAGATGGGGCCCACGATCTCTGGTGTCACGGACATACACCTGGTCCAGCGTATCCCAGCTGAGTTTCCAGCCATGTCAGCGAACTCCTCGAACTCCTTCGGAAGTTGCAACGGGAGTATGCCATATGACTCAGTGACATATCAAGTTCAATAAAAACTTAAAGTCAGAAACAAAAAAACTAATGCATCGTCATTCGTTGAAGTCAAGATTGCTGCAGCTATAAGTCACAAAGTCCTGTGTGGCCATTTAACTTTCTAGATAAGAGCATAAATGTCCGAAGAGATATAACACATTTTATCAGCCAATGTAAACTTAACTATAGTAATCTTTTGTACAAATCTCAAGTTTCAGAAACAAGGGAAGGATTTGGAAAAGACTAAACAGAGACTGATAGAAATTGGCAATTTTGTGGATAAGGTAAGCATGCAGCAAGGTATTTTAAAAGCAATTTTCCCCCCCAAATGCATAATAAACAGAGAAGGAGTAAAATAAATACTGGTATGTGATAAATGTAGTAATTTGGAAATCGTATCGGGCATGTGGATGATGTGGCCCATCCATTGGAGCTGATCGAGCTGGTCAAAGCTTTGATGCTGGGGATGTTGGCCTGAGCGAGAACACTGACGTTGGTGCACCTATCCTGCCAATGGATTTGCAGGATCTTGCAGAGGCAGCGTTGGTGGTACCTCTCCAGTGCTTTGAGGTGCCTGCTGTACATGGTCCATGTCTCTGTGGCACACAGCAGGGCGGGTATCACTACTGCTCTGTAGACCATGAGCTTGGTGCTGGGTTGGAGGTCCTGGTCTTCAAACACTCTCTTCCTCAGGTGACCGAAGGCTGCACTGGCACACTGAAGGCAGTGTTGGACTTCGTCATCGACGTCTGCCCTTGTTGACAGTAGGCTCCCAAGTCCGCTCCAATGGACGACACACATCGTCCGCATGCCCGCTACGAGACTCCCAAAGCAAGTGCTCTACTCGGAGCTCCGACACGGCAAGAGAAACGCTTCAAGGACACCCTCAAAGCCTCCTTGAAACAGTGCAACATCCCCACCGACACCTGGGAATCCCTGGCCCAAGACTGCACAAAGTGGAGAAGTATCCGGGAAGGCGCCGAACACCTCAAGTCTTTTCGCCAGGAGCAAGCAGAAGCCAAGCACAAACAGCGGAAGAAGCGCACGTCAACCCAAGAACCCCACCCACCCGCCCCTTCAACCACCATCTGCCCTACCTGTGACAGAGACTGTAGGTCCCGCATTGGACTCATCAGTCACCTGAGAACTCATTTTTAGTGTGGAAGCAAGTCATCCTCGGTTCCGAGGGACTGCCTAAGAAGAAGAAGAATTTGGAAATCAATAGGCACTTGTTCTAATTTATTGTTTTAACTGATAAGTTATTGGGAGGGTTTCTCTGAGTTACCGTCAGCTATGGGATGGATTTGGGGTGGTATAAAGAACAGGATGGGTTCTTTAAGGCTTCCGCCTCAAATCTACACCCAAAAAACTGCACCTGGTTACACCCCCCCAAAAAGACACATGGTCCCTTTAAGACCCTTCAGCGGTGCTTAATGCAGCAAATAAATTGTGTAAAGGCGGTGTGGACAGCTCCTCAGACCCATTCCCCTCCATTTCCATCCCAAAATCACACTAAATAATGGCACTATAAATATGGCGGTAGAGGCTACAGCGGGTATTCCTGAGGCAGATGCAGCTTGAAGAAGACAATTTTGTACTTGTATTGAAGGTTGGCGTTTCTTTGCCTGCATTATGTTCTTTGGGAGTTGAGTCAGGACGTTTGCTGCTAATTTTACTAAGGTACTGCTTAGCAATCTTGATACGGATTTCCCTACGGGGACACCTTTATTTTTATGTGAGGAAGAGATTGAGGACATGCAAATTGTCAGATTAGAAGCACTGAAAGTCAGGCATCATAGAAGCAGCTCCTCCCTAAACATGGACACTCAGTCATCAAGTCTACACACCAAGACGGTCCGTTAAACTTCTCTGAATGTCTGTGCCTCAGAAGGCTGCACACACCGCCCTCCACGCCTCCCTCCCCCTGAAAAGCTATTAGGGAAATATGTAAACTCAAGACCTGCCGCCCACTTTCACTAGGGGAACAGCATTGTCTGTAGCAGACTAGGTCACCACTGCCTTAAACATCTTTGCATATGCATCCTCCCAGGCAACATCAGGTGATGTGTGCCACATTAGCCAGTTAGCAGTTCACCATTGCATCAAGAAGGTCACAGATACTCTCTTCAGGAGGACTGCACAATTCATTTCCTTCCCAATAGAAGCAGAGAAGCAAAACAAACTATCCAGTCCTATAGACTGGCTGGCTTTCCAGATGTGCAGGGTGCAATTAATGGAACCCATGTGCCAATTAAAGCCCCCTATGAAAACATCCACTATTTTATGAATATCGAGGACTTTCATTCCATCAACGTGCAGGTACTATGCAAGGCTCATCACCTCATCCTATGACAATGCTAGATACCCAGGGGAGCTGCTGCGACTGTTTTATCATGGGACAATCCACCATTACTGCCCTCATGACACAGGCCATATATCAGAACAGTTAATTGGTGACCATGATTATCCCCTTCAATCACGGCGGATGACTCCAGGGAGGTGTCCACAGACAGACAGGTAGAACAGATGTAATGAGGACCATGCAACCACACAAGTGTCATAGAGCAGACCGTAGGCATTCCGAAGTCTCATTGTACATAGAGCACTATAGCACTGCCCAGCTACAGTCACACATACCAATGTTCCCCATCATCTCTCGCAAGCCCCGTGACGTTGTCTTACTGAGAGAATCTATGGAAACGTATTGGCTGCTACTCTGGAAGCCTCCAATGTTCTTGGAAGCTCTTCCTGGTGTCTTGCTGTCATTGTCACTATCTTCAGGGAGTTCTGCAGGTTGTGAGATACTTCCTGCAATGTGTTACAAATGTGGGTTGTGGACTTCTCCCACTTATCCATCATATCAATCATATTTATGAAAACTGTCGCCATTGCCTCCACTTGAGATATATACTCCCTAATCATTGTTCTTCTGAAGACTGGGCCCCTGAGATCTGGGTCCTCAGCCAAGGGTGGCCATCTCTCGCTCCTCCAGAAAGGAATGGAGCCTCCCTTTCTTCCATTCCCAGGTCTTCATTCTCAATTGTGCTCAGTATTTCACCCAGCAATAACTCTTCTGACTCACTAATTGCTCATGAGTAGGTATCTCCGTACTGGTGCTTGCACAGGCAAGATTCTATGACTGAGTTGGTGAGGAAGTGACAGAAATGGTAGACCCTTGAGTGGCAGCGGATATTTCTGCGGAAGTGCCTGGGTGGTCATCAGAGTGGCTGACCTGTTCCTGCAAGGCACCCCTATGAAGTGAAATACAGAGAAGCCTTTCCAGCTGTGTAGACCGGGACATTGTCTCTTGAAGAACTAATTGCTGAGTGTAGGGCATAGCAATACCTTGAGAAAGCACATAAAGCTGAGAGGCGTTCTGTTGATCTTTGCCCTGCCTTTAACAATCTTCTGCTGGCAGCTCAACTCCAACCTAGCCCTCTCCTATAGACTCTTTTGTGCATCTTCCAAGAATTTTTCAAGCTTCCCCTTTTTTAACATGGTGGCCCTCCCCCAGTGATATTTCTCTGACATTGGTTGCAGGCCAAATTTTCCTTTGTAGGAAGAAAAGGCAATGTTACATGCTTGTGAGTGACATGGACACTTTTCCCCATATGAGTGCACGCATCCCATGACGATGATAATTGGAGGTGCATTGTTCCTTTCAATGAAGTGTCCTTAAAGACTAGGAGTAGCGCTGACTGCAGGAAAGTGAGTCAAGAGAGTGGCTGGTGGGTGTTGATAGTGGTTGAGTGTTTGGAGAGGTTGCCCTGTGCATTAGTGAGTTCCCCTGACACCAAGGTGCTGAGAGAGCAAAAGAGTATGAGAGATCAGAGGGTAAATAAAGGCTCTATTAATGGTAGAGGATGTGTGTTGGCATGAGGCCTTGACTGTGGCAGCATTTGGGGTGCCTCTGTCACCTATCTCTAGACAGCCTATACCATCCTCTTATGATGGTTCCTGCCATCAGCAACCATGAGACAGACCCTCATTGCCTTGACTTCTGCCAGAAGCACATCCACAGATGCATATGAACACTTTGATTCCCTTGCTGCTCTCATACCCAAGACAGCTGCTCCTTCAGCCATTGTGCAATGTCTGGAGCTGTAAATGCAAGATTCCACTTTAATTGGCTGCAAGTATTTACATACCAGAACCTTATTTCCCTCACTCCCAGAGGCAGTAAGCCAATGAAGGGTGGTTTGCTGACCTTCAAACGGCCCTGCATAGCTAATGAAGTCCTGGGAAGAACAAGGTTTAGCACAGGTTTCAAAAGGTTTGGGGGGCGGGTGGGTGTTAGGACCTCTTCAACCCAGTCTCTGTTATATACAGGCATTAAGACCATCCTGCAAATAAAACTGCCAACAGGAGGAGAATCAATGCCTAAACCTCATTAAATTCTAGGGCCTAGAAATTCGGTAGGCTTAGCGCCGCTTTTGAGGCGCTAGAGGGCCTAGCGCCGGAGTTATGGCCAGTTTGGAAATTGAGTGGGTCCCTAAATCGGCGTTAGGCCGTTAGCGCTGCGCCGGCACCGATGACGTCATCGGTGTGCGCAGCGTCCCGGTTGCCATGGTAACCCGCCCGAACTCCGAAATTGACTTGCGGCCGCCTCGCCCGTGGCAGCCGCAAGCAACGTTCTGGCAGAGGTGCCTTACTGGACTTTGCGCCAGCGCATTAAAGGCCCCGCGGCGGCCGGCCGCTTTCCCGCCGGCCGCCTGGCCGCAGCTCCCTCCCCGGACTTCTCCCCCGCCCCCCCGGGACAGATGCAAGCCCGGCACTTGTCCGAGGTGCCGGGCTCATTTTTACAATGATTTTCGCGGGCCGCGGCCGGGTGCAGGCAGCTCCTCCTTAAGGGAAGGAGGAGGCCTGCACTTCCCGAACCTGCCGCACCGCAGCGGGCGCCACAGCGCCGGAATAGCGCCGCAATTCAGCGCGTAGCGCCAGTTTTCAGGCGCAAACAGCTTTCAGCAGCGCCGGCAGCCGTTTGGGCGCAGAACTAGTGAATTTTTGGCCCGCCCAGCGCGACTTAGCTCCGGCACTAACTTCCGGCGCTAAAGCCGTCGCTGCGCCAAAACCCAATTTCTAGGCGTAGGAGTTTGGTGTTCGCAAAGACATGCTTGGGAGGGGAGAGAGTTTTGATAGTGGGTTTAATGCTGGTAGTGGTATTAGGAGAAAACTTGCCACCAAAACAATCAGCAATTTTGCCTTTGTAGCAACTGAATGATCATTTTAAATAGCACAGTCTTTCCAGTCATTATTATGCTTGCTGCAGCTCACTTTAACAACTCTCAGCAGTACATAGTGGGCAGTCAACAGTGATTGTTCTGGCTGCTGGAGAGGCATGCCAGCCACAAACCAACCAAAGGCATTTGTTAATGTTGTTTTTGATCCACACTCTTTTCTAGTTCTTCACCACTTACCTCTTGTTTACTTTATTTGAATTTTCACAATGATGGATGAGGGAGGCTTCAACAGTGTCAGTATTAACTAATGGGCTTCCAACAGCTGTGTTTCAGCAGATGATTTAGAGAGGATTGCCGTCTTTCTCAATTCTTTCATAGATATATGAATTCTGTGTGGTAAACCACTTTTATCGTTACACTATAGTTATCACTGTTGTATTGTTATCACCGTTATCACTGTTGTATCACGATACGAGGTCGCCTCTTGTCGCGCTGTTATACCTGGGCTGACCACCTCCGACTCCGCCCATGGCTCCACCTACCTGCCCAGGTATAAAGGTAGTCGACTGGCTGGTATTCCTCCTTGTTGGACCCGATCACCCACGAGGGTGGGCTCTGTTATTTAGTCAATAAAAACCTTTAGTTACGTTCCTAACTCGTCGCTTTTTATTGGACGAATTGATAGGTATATCAATTTTATTGACTAAATTTTAAAGATGTCTACTACTGGCCAGCCAGAAGCCCTCCCAGAAGCACAGCCACACCAGCCGGCTTGGCTGCAAGCCCTCAAACCACCGTACCTGGATCTAAACCCACAGGCAGCAAACGCAGCCCTCAACTTCAAACACTGGCTGGACTGCTTCGAATCCTACCTGGAAGAATCCTGCGCCCCGCAGAGATCCAAACTAAGACTTCTGAACGCCCAAGCGAGCCCGAGAGTATACGCACTCATCCAGGACACGACTACGTACGAGGCCGCTATCAACCTACTGAAACAGCAGTACCGCAGCCCGGTAAATTACATGTACACCAGGCACCTCCTAAGATCCCGCCCGCAACAGCCAGGAGAGTCTGTAGCTGAATTTTTACGGGCGCTAAGAGCGCTCGGCAGGAACTGTGACTTTAAAGCGGTGACGGCTGTTGAAAATACGGAAGATAATATCCGCGATGCCTTTGTGAAAGGCCTACGGTCCGACTACTCACGGCAAAGACTGCTTGAAGCTAAAGACCTCGACCTGGACAAAGCTGAAGCCCTCGCTCTCTCCCTGGAGGTGGCCCATCAGGACCAGGAGGCGTTTTCCAGGTACTGCTCGCGACCCTGGGACTCGGGCCCGACCCCTACCGCAATACCCTTCGCAGCGCCGCCCCCGGGACCTACCTCAGCGTCGGCGTCCCGGACCCGGCCGGGCCCGCCACCCCCGGTACCGGCTCCGACATCGGGCACCCGCGATCGGGCCGCCGGCTGCTTCTTTTGCGGCCAGGAGAAGCACCCGAGGTCGCACTGCCCAGCCAGGAACTCTACCTGCACAACCTGCAGGAAGAAAGGCCACTTCTCTAAGGCCTGCAGGAGCGGATCTTCAGAGGCCAGCAGTGCCTCATGCGAACTGTGGGGGCGGCCATCTTCTTTCACGGCAACTGAGGCCAGTATCCCCACACGTGAGTCATGGGGGTGGCCATCTTTGATCAAGGCAACCGACCCCAATAGTGCCTCATGTGAGTTATGGGGGCAGTCATCTTCTCCGCCATTTTGTCCTACCTCGTGGGAGACGCCATTTTACCCACCACGCCCGACTGCCACCGGGCCCCCGGACCCGACGACCGCCTCGCCCGCAGACGACAACGACTCGCTTACCTACACGCTAGCCTCCGTCACTCTGGATCAAGCCCGCCCACACCACCTGTCCAAGTCGATGATGGACATCAAAGTAAACGGCCACGCCACGACCTGCCTGTTCGACAGCGGAAGCACGGAGAGCTTCATCCACCCAGACACGGTGAGCCACTACTCCCTCCCTGCCCTGCCAACGCGCAACCGAATCTCGATGGCATCGAGGTCCCACGCCACGGACATTAGCGGCTACTGTGCTGTGACCTTGTCGGTTAAGGGTACAGAGTATAAAAACTTTAAACTCCTCGTCCTCCCCCAGCTCTGCGCTGCCGTCCTACTAGGGCTGGACTTCCAATCCCACCTCCAAAGTGTAACCCTAGCATACGGTGGACCCCTCCCCCCACTCACAGTCGACAACCAGCGAAGGTTAAACCGCCCACCGCGTAACACCTGCAGCCTATCCACCCTCAAGGTGCCGCCACCTTCCCTGTTCGCTAACCTCACCCCCGACTGCAAACCCGTCGCTACCAAGAGCAGGCGGTACAGCGCTGGGGACAGAGCTTTCATTAGCTCTGAGGTGCAGCGTCTCCTGAAGGAGGGCATCATCGAGGGGAGCAACAGCCCCTGGCGTGCCCAGGTCGTGGTCGTTAAGACCGGCGATAAAAATCGCCTGGTCATCGACTACAGCCAGACCATAAACAGATACACCCAGCTGGACGCATACCCCCTTCCCCGCATATCTGACATGGTCAATCAGATTGCACAATACCGCGTATTCTCGACCATCGACCTTAAGTCGGCCTACCACCAACTCTCTATCCACCCCGAGGACCGCCAGTACACCGCCTTCGAGGCGAATGGGCGCCTATACCACTTCCTTAGGGTCCCCTTCGGTGTCACCAACGGGGTCTCGGTCTTCCAAAGGGAGATGGACCGGATGGTTGACCAGAACGGACTGCAGGCCACATTCCCCTACCTAGATAACGTCACCATCTGCGGCCGCGACCGGCAGGACCACGACGTGAATCTGGAGAAATTCCTCCGTACAGCCCAACGGCTGAACCTCACCTACAATAAGGAGAAATGTGTGTTTAACACCTCGCGCCTTGCCATCCTTGGCTGTGTAGTAGAGAACGGACTCATCGGCCCCGACCCCGAAAGAATGCGCCCCCTCATGGAGCTACCCCTCCCCCACTGCCCTAAGGCATTTAAGAGAACCCTGGGGCTCTTCGCCTACTATGCCCAATGGGTGCCTAATTATGCGGACAAAGCCAGACCCCTCATGAAGTCCACATCCTTCCCCCTTACGGAGGAAGCATGCGCAGCCTTCTCCCTCATTAAGGGAGACATTGCCAAGGCCACTATGCACGCAGTGGATGAGTCCATCCCCTTCCAAGTCGAGAGCGATGCATCCGACTTCGCCCTAGCCGCCACCCTTAACCAGGAGGGGAGACCGGTGGCCTTCTTCTCAAGGACCCTACAGGGCCCTGAGATCCGACACTCGTCGGTCGAGAAGGAGGCCCAGGCGATTGTGGAGGCGGTACGACGCTGGAGGCACTACCTGGCAGGCAAACGATTTACCCTCCTTACCGACCAACGTTCGGTCGCTTTTATGTTTAATAACAAGCTGAGGGGCAAAATCAAGAATGACAAGATCTTGAGGTGGAGAATCGAGCTCTCCACCTACGATTATGATATCTTGTACCGGCCAGGTAAGCTGAACGAACCCCCCGATGCTCTGTCACGAATTACATGCGCCAGCGCGCAAAGTGATAGACTTCAGACCCTCCACAACGACCTCTGTCACCCCGGGGTCACCAGACTTTACCACTTCATTAAGGCCCGCAACCTGCCCTACTCCATCGAGGAGGTCAGGACCATAACCAGGAACTGCCAGACCTGCGCCGAGTGCAAACCGCACTTCTTTAGGCCGGACAGAGCAAGCCTGATCAAGGCCACCCGCCCCTTCGAGCGCCTGAGCATCGACTTTAAGGGGCCCCTCCCGTCCTCTGACCGTAATGTGTACTTCCTCAACATTGTTGATGAGTACTCCCGTTTCCCCTTTGCCTTCCCCTGCCCAGACATGACCAGTACCACGGTCATTAAATGCCTGAACGACCTCTTCGCCTTGTTCGGGTTCCCAAACTATATACATAGTGACCGGGGCTCCTCTTTCATGAGCGAGGAACTCCGTCAGTTCCTACTAGCGAGAGGTATTGCAGCAAGTAGGACCACCAGCTACAACCCCCGAGGGAACGGCCAGGTGGAAAGAGAGAACGCGACGGTATGGAAGGCCGTCCTCTTAGCCTTAAAGTCTAAGGGCCTCCCAACCTCCCGCTGGCAGGAAGTCCTCCCGACAGCGCTGCACTCCATCCGGTCACTACTTTGCACTGCCGTTAACGCCACCCCCCATGAACGAATGTTTGTTTTCCCCAGGAAGTCGACTACGGGAACCACTCTACCAACCTGGCTGACCTCTCCGGGGCCCGTCTTGCTGCGAAAGCACGTGAGGGCCCATAAAACAGACCCCCTGGTCGAGAGGGTGAACCTCCTGCACGCCAACCCCCAGTACGCCTACGTGGCTTACCCAGACGGGCGGGAGGACACTGTCTCCTTACGAGACCTCGCACCCTCGGGCACTCCGGAGACACCACCTTTACCCCCCCCCCACCACCCCCCCAATTCCAGCCCAGGTAGACGGCATGCCGGAACCCCACGAGCCTTCGCCGACCACGCAGACACCAGCACTAACACCGGATAATGCAGCACCGCCGCTGCGACGATCGGAGAGGCTTACGAGGCCTCCGGACAGACTGACATACCAGAACTGGTAGTACACTTCACCCCGCCGGACTCAAATCTAAACAAGGGGTGAATGTGGTAAACCACTTTTATCGTTACACTATAGTTATCACTGTTGTATTGTTATCACCGTTATCACTGTTGTATCACGATACGAGGTCGCCTCTTGTCGCGCTGTTATACCTGGGCTGACCACCTCCGACTCCGCCCATGGCTCCACCTACCTGCCCAGGTATAAAGGTAGTCGACTGGCTGGTATTCCTCCTTGTTGGACCCGATCACCCACGAGGGTGGGCTCTGTTATTTAGTCAATAAAAACCTTTAGTTACGTTCCTAACTCGTCGCTTTTTATTGGACGAATTGATAGGTATATCATTCTGGTCTTCAGATATCATTGGAAGGTGCTCATGGAAGATATAGAGAACAGTAATTTTGATAGATTATTTTGGTTTTGGTGCAATAACGGACAATTGTGAGGAATGAAAAGACCAGTATTATAAAGTATATTGTTTTAATGTAATTGAAAACATTGTTTACATTTTGTAATGAATTATGACCCTTTTATGACATTTGGAGGTTTAATGCCTTATACTGGATGTAACTGGTATTAACTAATAATAATACTGAACTATTCATAGCTGATATATAGCCCCTATGTTCCTTTGGGTACAATAATTATTTTGCTATAGTTTTACAGACCCTTGAACATTCGAGTTGCCCTTGTTGGAGTGGAAGTTTGGACTGACATGGATAAATGTTCAATAACTGGAGACCCATTCACCACACTCAATGAGTTTCTTGACTGGAGGAAAATGAAACTACTGTCCCGTAAACCACACGACAATGCCCAGCTAGTGAGGTAGGTACTGCCAGGAATAATTCATTCTACAGTACCTGGAGTCGTCAAGACTGAAGTTGTGCTGCATTCTTGCTACATCACACAGTTGCACTGTTTTCTCAGTTATAGCAATGTTGCTGGTTCAGTCCCATCTGTTCCCTTGACCTTTGATGTTGATACTTTTATAATTCAACCAGTCGTGAAAGTCAGAGGGAATATTAGAACAGGAGAAGGCCATTCAGCCCCTCGAGCCTGTTCTGCCATTCAATTATATCATGGCTGATCTGTATCCTAACTTCATCTATCCGCTTTGGTTCCGTAACCCTTAATACCCTTGCCTAACAAAAATCAATCAATCTCAGTTTTGAAGTCCACTTCAATGTATGGAAACATCCAAATTGTTCTGGACAATCTTTTAACCTATGTTTAGATCTCATTGAGATACAAACCGCATGCATTAACCAGAATGAGAGTGACATGCACTGTAAAACTAGTCTGGTATCCTGTCCTCCACATCAACACTGCATCTCATTATACATTAAAATGCCACTTTAAAGATCTGAATTTCAGTGAACCTCCTGAAGTAAGGATGGGAAACCAAAAAACAATTCTTAAGAAAAAGTATCTATTCAAATCCCTCCAATGCCTCAGAGTCAGAAGGAAAATCAGTTGCTAGCTCTTGGTAGTTTGATTTTCTGATGTCTCTCCACTCCACACACACTTTGTATACAAACAACCATACAATGAAAGCGGAGGTTAACACAGGAATAAAAGAGATAGCTAAAACTGGGTTTACATCATACACCATGCGTGTGCATCACAATGACATAATCGGGCCATTACTTTGCCTCTACTGTAATTAGGTCCCCGCATGTCTGGGGCGGGTGGCTGCCCCAAAGCCAGAAATCACCAGTTAACTTGGCTTGCATTGTGAATGATTTGGGAATAGGTACAGGAAGTTCCTAAACCTGTTCTTAACGTCTGTTTCCCCGCCCACCAGGGCTTATGTGGCTGACTCTTAATGATAACTAAGGATGGGTACTAAAAATTGCTTTGACAGTGTCACCCATATGCCAAGAAAAAATATTTAAAAAGTACTCCACACATGCACACAGTCACCTCTTCCTCTCATGCCAAACTCACAGCTACAGAGAGACTTCTCTCAGCCCCTACAGCTCAGGCTATCTGGGGTCAAGTGCACCAAGCTTCCCAAGTTACAAGTGCTGACTCTTTCTTCATCATAGGCAATTGCCTATTAAAAGTCAACCATGTGCCCTCTTTTTAAAGGGGCACGACCAATAAAAAAAACTGTTAACTTAAACAAAATTAAAGGAAACTTAACAAATTAAATCAAAATTCTATTTTCCGGGTTGATGATGCACTCCAGTCCCATGCACCCTGTCAAGGCCAATCTGCATTTGCACAAAATACCAGGCTCCACTTTGCCGCCAGTTTAAAGTGAGACCAGCAGCAACATTAGGACATAAATGAGGAAGAGTGGTACATAAGAACAGTCCCAGCCTGCAATAGAAAGACAGCTTAAATTGCTAATTGTGGAGGACAATTTGTCTCTAGCAGCACCTCAAAAGTTTACAAACTGCCACTACTAGTAACATTTTCCAACGAATGAAACATCTGAGCTGAATCGGAACTCAGAGACTGACTAACTGAGTTAGACCACAAGAATCGTTCTCGTGAAAGGTATTTACAGAAAATCTTGTGTAGTTCTACATGTGCCAAATCACGACAGGGAAGAGAGGTGTTAGCAAGGAACAGCAAGCCGAAACAAGCAGCACCTCATAAATTAACTTCTCAGTTAGAAGAGAAGAATAAGTGAGTTTAATTGGAATCCTCCTTATTCGTGTTTAAACCACTTCCTGTTTATCGGAAAATATGCGATTCTGATGATAATTAACAACGGAAGCCTTTTAGAATGAATGATGTTGCAATCAAAATAGGAGCAGAAAATGCACATTAAATCAGTTTCAGGTTAATTCCTCTGTTACAATAGCAGACAGAGGAATATCACATGAACATGTTACGCATTTGTCTACTAAGATCACTAATGCTCATTTCTAGACTATAGAATTAAAAGGCTGCTATTTTTTATTTTAATTTTCTTGCCAATTCTCTCCCCTCCTCTCCTGAGTGCTTTGATTCCTTGCTGGAGTATGATTCCACAGGCACCAGGCATGTGAGACATAACAGAGATTATCGGCAGGCAACTTAACCATGGGGTCATCATGGGCAAATCCAAACCCATCCTTGCCAATTGCCTTTACAGTGAGAGTCACTGGATAATGATCAAGACTGGAACTTTGGCTGAATTTTCCCACACTAACCTAAGATGGTGCGGCCAATTGTAGCACCTCTGGCGCTGTCCTGCCGAGATCAGCTAACGCAACACAAACCAGGAATCAAATCTGATCTTTATGGCTCAGTTTATTGAAACATTAACTGAGGCTGTAATTTGAATCTGATGGCATCAAGAGTAATTTATCCACATGTCAACTCACTGCCTGCATTTTGTATGAAGTGTTTTTCTATTTTAGGACTTAACGCTTGCCATTTTCATGATTTACAGTCATTCTGTATCCATATTATATAAGAATAAACTGTTATATTTTATTAAAAGAGACAGTAACAAGCTCTAAATTCATAGTTAATTTATTATACTTTAAATTAGTATGAGTTATTTGAAAACCTGAATAAGTTTATTTTGATGATTAAAATTCTGCGAAAGCATAATTATCTTTTTCGTGTACTGTTTATTATGTCAAACAAACAGTTTGTAGAATGAAATAAAACTGGCTACAAAATCTCAGGCCTTTGCTTCTGAGCAATGAAAAATTAAATTACCCCATAAGCTTCACAGGAAATAATTCATTAATTCTGGATCCCACTTATTAAGTGACAGTTTGTCACACTGATTTAAAAAAAGCTCTTAGAGACCATAGGGGCAAATCTGTGATCCCGCACTCTGAGAGGAGCTGTGCTCACAGGGAGTGTGGGTCAAAGAATCAGTAGCCCCATCTCTCTATTCCTTTGACCACAGCTTTTCCACTGGGAGCGCTAAAGCACCCCCACCTATGGATGATCTACTGGAGGCGGGTTGAAGTTATCAAGGTAGGCCTTCTTCAGTAATAATCACCAACCCCCATCAGGATCCTGAAATGCAACTGGGACCTTCTGGCCACTAATCTCTATCACCAGCCAGAAGATCCTGAGAGCAGACTTATAGCTGCTGTCCTGAGAGGCCTGCACCTGCCCTTTCATTTCTGGCCCCTTTTTGCCAGCGCTAGGCTCTACCAGGAGTGGGCCTGTACCAGAGCTGGTCCCCCCCCCCTCCCCAGGCTATCTAAATGGCCCAGGGGAGGAAATCCCAGTGATCCTGGGGCTGGACAGGTGCGCTGCTCCTGCCTCACACTGGGGAAGGGCAAGTGGGCAGGAAAATCAACCCTTTTACACCTGAATCACGGCTTTAAACCATAGGTGCCAGCTTCCAGAAAACTTTGAGGGAGCAGGAATAAAGCACACTGTGCATGTGGAGACAGACCCAATATCTGGTTCCCACTCCCAGTTCTTACCCTGTGAAATATGACATCTAGGTAATCCCCAACCCCTTGCCAGTACAAGTTGCTCCCTGTTGGTATCAGGAATTGTACTCCAAAGGATAACTCTCTAATTAACATTATACTTGTTTAGCAAGTTATGTTTATTTATTAGATTTTTATTTGCCTATAGCAACTCATAGGACAGTGAGGTTGTGTTCTCACCCTATCACGTTGCTTTCTGTGAAAAATAGACCAATAGGTAAAATCTCCACAGTGACTGGTTATACTGATGGGGTTCTCAAGATATCACTGCTTATAATTATTCTGTAACCCATTGACTCATGAGTAACATTTACACCTCAGGCCCTACCTCACTAGATCTGGCTGTAGATAGAAAAAGTACTGGATGTGAAATATACTAATGAACAATTCTCACAATTGAAAGCCAACATCCTTAACTAAAAGTGTGGAACACTGCTGTTTCTTATTACAGCTTCGAGGAGTGTAGCCAGCAAATTTCACATTGTACACATTCAATCCAAATGCTATCCCCACTAGGAGAGTCTAGGAAAATGCTGTCCTGGAAAAAAAATGAATTTTAACATTAAAATAATACATTCTAGTAAATTTTAGAAGTTTAGCTTACAATTGATCGAGGCTTAATGATGTTAAAAAAAATAGAAAAAGCAAATAACTATTGGATTTGAATACGAATAAATCCAAATATATCCAAGGTACCTGAATAGTCACTCTCCCTCCCTTTATAAGGAAGCTCTTTCCTGCTCTCAATCTCACTACCCATCTAAAATGTGGATTAGGGGGAAAAAGTACATTAATTGAAAAACTCTATCGAGTAAATATATCCAAATAGCCATAGAAGTTTACTGCATCAAAGCAGGCCAGGACAACTCCTTGGGGGGAAAGTTGGCTCGCGCCCCCTTTGGGGCGATAACTTCGCCGCAGCGCTACTTTTTGTGCCCCGAAAAAGTTAGCGCCCCTGCACCCGAAATTCAATGGTAGCGCCCCAAGCAGGAGGTGGGGCGCTACTGGAAGCGCTCCCCCTCCCTCTTGAGGCGCTCCCATTGAATATCGCGGCGCTACATGCACCACGTGCGCCGGCACGTAGCGCCACGGTACTACAGGCCTCTCTCCCCTGATTAAAGGGGAGGGGCCTAGCGCAGCTGAATTTCACTGGAGGCGTTAGCGGCGTCGCGCCTGGGCGCTAGTTGCTTTGCGCCCTGTTAGCGCTGAGGGGGCGCTAACTGGAGGCGTAAAGCAACCAAATGTTTCCCCCCTTGCTCTTCTTCATGTAGTGCCATGGGATCATTGACATCCACCTGAAGAGGAAGGCAAAATCTTAATTTAACATCTAGCCTAAAAGACAGCATCTTCGACAATGCAGCACTCCCTCAGTAATGCACTGGAGTTTCAGCCTAGATTATGTACTCATGCTATTAATTGAATGTTTAAATTCACAATCAATAAAGTGCAGGTGAAGGTAATCCAAGATTTCATACTTACCTGAAAAACTTTCAGTGAATGGGATGGGTGGCGGGCTGGGAACCCGCTGTCAAAACATGCACACTGGACTTTCCTGATGTCAGGTCTGCCAGCGCTGAGCAGACCCAACAGCCAGCGGCAGGGGAGGCAATTAAAAACATTAGTGGCTTGTTTACAGCCACTTAACAATGGTTTTATCCCAGCTTTTTGAAATTGACATGTCACTCACCGGTTTCCCGCTATGCCTAGACCTTGTCTGTGAAGCTGAGGTGGGAGGTCACTTGCCATTGTTATAGCTTATGAGTTGACAGCTTCAAATGTCAAGTCAAAGCTCACAGCTGATTGAGAAATGTTCCCTTAGCCACTAGCTTCTCTAAACTGCATTTCCACTACAGATTAGAATGCTGCAAGTCTTTACACAAGTCTCCATCCAGTGTCACCTCATTACCTTTCCCACCATTGACAGATCGCTTCTGTCATCTCTACTTCACCTGCCATCTATTCCATCAGCATGGGTGCCGTTGAAACTCTCTCACCTTGGTCCTCAGATTCCCACCACATTCAGCCCAAACACCAGCATCACCAGTCACATCAGTAGCACCAGGCACACCAGCAGCACCAACAACAACACCAACCTTCTCCACAATCAACTGATGCTGCACAGGACACAGGGCATCAGCACCTGACCACATTGCTGCTCCTGAGGCCAGGGATGGCCTCACCACAGCCAGATTTACTTCACTTGACACTGTACACCCTGGCTGCTACATGATGTGCCAGGTTGGCACCACCTCACACCAACACCATAAAGAATCCCTACAATGCCCAAGCCATTCCTTTCATACTCATCACCATTGGGAGTGTACCGTTATGTCTCACCAGTCACTACAACTTACTAAGCCACTTCCAAAGTTTCACACAAATCTGTCCAAGAACACAAAGTGTTGAAAATAAAAGTTTCAATGTTTGCCAGCACATTAACAGAAACTTCACATGAACATTGCATAAAACACCCAAGTGCGTACCCTTGTGTGTTGTTAGTTGGTATGATTGGACTAGGATGAGGGTGAGTGTGTGGGGTGGCTAGTGAGATGGGGAAGTGATAATACAGATAGAGCGGGATGGGTGGAGGTGCAAGTTAAGTTGGTGTGAGTAAGGATGTGCAGGAGTAAGGTAGGGAAGGAAGAGTGATGGGGATGTGATGAGTGGCACAGCAGGATGAGGTTGAGTGAGGCTTTGCAGTAACATTCGTGATCTACTGTGATCATTGAAAGGTTTGCGCCACTGCAGCCAGGTCCTCCTGACCACATCCCTGCTTGTGTCCTCCTGTGCAATGTGCAACCAGGCTGTGTTGATCTCCTGGGGAGGTCTCTTCCGCCCATGGGAAGGGAAGAGAACCTCCCTGTGTGCTGTGACTCCCTCCATAAGCATATGGAGGGAGTCATGCGAGAGCCTTTGTGCAGCCGTGCACAGTTGTGTAGTGCTTGTCAGTGTTTGCAGCACCTCAATGCTGTAGAACACCGACAGCACAACTGTCAAAGTAAATTTGCGCATGGCCCCTTTAAGGAAACCGGCTGATGATGCGTCATCAAATGACATCATCAGACCCGCTTAACAAGCCCAATCAGGGGAAAGTCATGTCGGAGGCCGGGATGGAGAAGGAGCGAGGCCGGGACCAGCCACCGACTTCCCCTGCCGCGGACCTGCTGAGGATGGGGAAATCGCGGCCAAAATATTAACTTCAGTATCAAGCTCAGGCTTTTGAGATGTGCTGAGGCATTCATATAAGAACATTAATTATAGAATCATAACAAGGCTATTCAGCCCATCGTGCCTTTGCCGGCTCTTTGAAAGAGCTATCCAATTAGTCTCGCTCCTCTGCTCTTTCCCCGTAGCCCTGCAAATGTTTCCTTTTCATGTGTGTATCCAGTTCCCTATTGAATCTGTTTCCATCACTCTCTCAGACTGTGCATTCCAGATCATAACAACTCATTGCATCAAAAAATCTCATCACTTGTGGTGAAGACCTCTGGTTCTTTTGCCAATTATTTTAAATCTGTATCCTTCGGTTACCGACCCTTCAGCCAGTGGAAACAGTTTATCCTTATTTATTCCATCAAAACCCCTCATAATTTTGAACACCTCTATTAAGTCTCCCCATAACCTTCTTTGCTGTAAGGAGAACAATCCCAGTTCCTCTTGTCTCTCCAAATAACTGAAGTCCTTCATCCCTTAGTAATGAAGCTACTTTAATTATGTTTTTTGTGTTCATTCTTGGGATGTTGGCATCACCGGCAAGGTTAGCATTTATTGTGAGTGGTGAGTATTCCATCATTTCAGAGGGCAGTTAAGAGTCAACCACATTGGTGTGGGACGGGAGTCACATATAGGCCAGACCTGGTGAGGATGGCAGGTTTCCTTCCCTAAAGGGCATCAGTGAACCAGTTGGGTTTTTATGACAGGCTTCATGGTCACTTTTACTGACACCAGCTTTTTTCTTCAATACCAGGTTTTTTAGTTTGAATTCTCAAACTGCTATGGTGGGATTATGAACTCATGTTCTCTGGATTATTAGTCCAGTAACATAATCACTACACTATAGTACCCACGCTTGAGTAAAAAGGGGAAAAATAGAGTGGTATAATAATCAATATTCTGAAACTGAAACAATTTTCTTAATGATTGATTGACTAATAACTGAACTGTTTTGTTTGTGTAATTGTGGGGACAGCTGGTAACGTTAGTTGTCAAAGAGTGGTCTCCCAACCAGAGGGCCCAAATTTCAATCCCAGTCTCAACTCTGCTGCTGTTAATGAACAAATATGAAGTACTGAAATTATGGGAAAAGTTAGTACACCAAATTGTTTAACTTCAGAACATGATGAAGTCTATTTGTTATCTATTTGCAGTGGGGTGTACTTCCAGGGAACAACCATTGGAATGGCACCTATTATGAGCATGTGCACAGCAGAGCAGTCAGGAGGGATCGTTATGGTGAGTAGCGATCAGAAAAGTAGTGAATTGTCTGAACTGGAATCTGCCTATCTCTATAGGACTCATTAGTCTTATAACTTTGAAGAATGGAGATTGAATGACAGCATACTTCTTTTCACTTCTGAGACCCAAGTTCAAATGCAGTCCAAGTGCTGGTTGTAAGTCTTCCCTCTCTGCTGATTGGAGCTAGCCGAAGTGAAATTAATTTGGCCAGTCTCAATGCAGTTTCTGTTGAGAACAAGTCCACAGCACAAAATAGCAAAGAACCTGGCATTAATTTGCAGTTTTATTCAAAGAGGGTGCTTTGTATGGGAAATGGGCGGACAAAAACGACAGTTTTCTGGAGTTCAAGTTAGGGAACATTATTGGATTATTTTGAAAAGCGATTGCTGCCTTTGATCTTTGAATAGTTGATTTTGACACTGGGAGCTGGGAAATTACAGGTGTTTCATTTACCCTGATGGTACAAACATTCATCTAAAAACACCTTTCAGAATCCCAGATTTACCAAAGAGGTAATTGTTTATTGTTACTCTGTACAAGTTGTGTTAATATGTACAGGCTGACTTAAAATCTACAGTTAAAACGCTCCATGTATGTGTTCTCCTTTAAGGTATTTCCCAATTCCTTCTTTTCAGTCCTTTCTTGGTAGAACTGGTAAGTCGATCTGCATGTACTCCAGGAATGGGATGTACAACCTGCTTGACTTCTGGAAAAAAAAGGGGAAATTGCATCCTATTTAAAAAGATACATATTTTGATAAGGTCACTGTATATTTGGATTGGTCATTCATCAACAAATTGCCACGTTCTACTCTACTGTATTCTGGGAAATGTTTATCTGGCACCACATGGCAAGTTATATTGGCCCAGAAATTCGGGTCGGGGGCTTCCTGCGGGTGCAAGCCCCCGACCTGCACTTAACTACCGCGCCGGCCGTTGAGCTGTGGGTCCGCGTGGGATTCCGATCCTGGGCCTCCTCCAACTGCCGGCGCGCAGTGCTTGCGTATCCCAGGGGCACAGTTAGTTCGATGCGTCCCCTGGGATCACGTGGGCCATGGAGAGCCAATCGGAGCAGGGAATGCTTCATTCATAAGTTTGACATGTCAAACCTATAAATACTATAAGCCCCAAAACATCACAAAATCTTCAATAAAATTTTTTTTAAATCACATTTTTAAAATAAACTATAAATTACATGAAATAACTATTTTAAACAATAATTTAAATTTGTGAAAAAATTAATTACATTTTCTAATGGGGCTAAAAATAAACTTACCTTTCTTTAAAGTATTTAACAATAATAAACCTGTGGAAAATTTTTTTTAATTTTAATTAATTCACCACTTACCTTGTAAAAAGCAGGCCTTGCAACTGCTTTTTACATGTCTAACTTCTGGAGACTTACCCTCCCGGGAAAACCTGCAAAAAAAACGTAAGTTCGATGCGCACGCACTGCCTCTCCTGCGCATGCGTTTGACTTCTGAACCCCTTCTTTCAGGGGAACGGAAGTGCCGGTTTCCCGCGCATGCGCAGTGCATGCACGAAACCAGCTCTTCCATTGGGCCTACGGGTGAGTACCCCGTGCGTACTCACCCGTGGAGACCCGAATTTCTGGGCCATTTTCTTTCCCCCCTGTAGCTTTCATGACTTGTTGGTGACTAGGTTTCCTAAAGGAATAAGTTAAATTTATAATGCAAAATTTAAAGCACTGGTTTCCAAAATACTGTTCTTATGATCGGTTCGTTAGAACAATATTTTATAACCCTCATGTGTTCAGTTTTCTTTTTCTTTTCTCCTTTGTTTTCAAATCCACTAATTGTCAAAAAAGAATCCTCTTACTTAAATAATTGGCTTCAGAATCATGTATCAACAGATTTCCTGTATTTCCATAAGGAGTCAAATTAAAACTTTTAAAACCCCTAAACCAGGTCATATTTTTAATGCCCTTTCTCTTTATAAGTAACAACGCATCAACCTGTGTTTATTTTGGACGTTTTCCAGAATTTTAACTTTCACCTTAGAATTATAAGTTATGTAATAATTAAAATAATTGTTACCATTTGCATGTAATTCATAAAAAGCATACGAGAATTGTATTGAACAGAAGTGTAGAAGAGGGGTCAAATTATTTATTTTACTAACCGGAATACTGTAGTATAAAAACTGCAGTCCTTTTGTTGAATCGTTAGTTCAATACCAGTTTATCAGCTTGATGCTAAGTCATCTGCTCTTAGCCATGCTTTAACCTCTGTAAATTAATAGTCAAGCTGCAGGATGATTATCAACCTGGTTATATTACAATATTTGTGTCAATGCAAAGTGATTTCTGTGTTCAATCAATACAAAAGCTGCAGCATAATTAGGTACCAGTCTGAAACCACACAATTCAAGAGGAAAGGTCAAGTTGTTAGTGAACACCAGCTGAATCCCAAGATTGCATTTCAGTCACAACGCCAACTGAACTGTTATTTTACACAGTATATTGTGCTTAGGTTATGTTTTTGCCTATGAGGGATTGAAAGTATGATGTGGATGTAGAGTCTATACTGTCTGTAAATATCCACCACGATTGCCCTCAAAATAACAGTGGCCATCGAGTTAGATTTTCCACTTTATTGGAAGGTTGGCACAGTAGGATTGTGCCGGCCCAGCTTCTCCACCAATGACACTGGCAAATATTCTGGAGTCAGCCTAATTGGCATAACTTTGGTGGTAGAATTGACCCAGAATTTGCTGGCAAAATAACAGCGAGTGGAACCAGAGAGAGTAATAACAAGCTCATTAACGACCAAATAGAAGCGAACAAAGCTCTGTTGCTTCATGTCTATAGTGCCTGCCTCCATACAACTTGGCTCATTGATAGTACTCTCACCTTTAAATCAAAGGTTGTGAGATTAAGCCCCACCTCTTGATTTGAGCACATAATCTAGGCTGACATTTCAGTGCAGTACTGATGGGGTACTGCATTGTCAGAGGTGCCATCTTTCGGATGACGTGTTAAACCGAGGCCCCATCTGCCTGTACAGGTAGACGTAAAAGATCCCACAGCACTATTCAAAGACAAGCAGGAGAGTTCTCCCCGTCTCCTGGCCAGTACTTTTTCCCTCAATCACCAGCAAAAACAGATTATCTGGTCATTTATTTCATTGCAATTCGTGAGACCTTGCATGCAGGCTTGCTTAAATAACAATGCTGACTACACTTAAAAAGTAATTAATTGGCTGCGGAACACTTTGTGACATTCTGAGGACATCAAAGGTGCTATATAAATGCAAGTTCTTTCTTTATAACATTGAACAACATTATGGGCAGAAATCTTTCCAACAAAAACAAGAAGAACTTTTTCTGCAAGTTTTTGCACGATGCCACCAGAATATTGTTTCAGTGACGATAGTTATGGCAACTCAAATAATCATAGTGAACACGAAAATACAGTATTCTGTCTCACTTTATTCCTCTGTACCTATTAGCCGATTAATTCTGTTGTTCAAGGTGTCAGGAAAAAATCGTTTCAGGCCAGTGTAAATAGCTCTGTGTGACATTAGTTTTTAGCTTGTTTCATCACTTGCAAAATAAAACATAAAGGGAGAGTCACAATTAATATTAAAAGAATCAACAGCAAACTAAAATGGGAGGAAATACTACTCAGTAGTAAAATGAAAGAATCCAAACAGAATTGAGAGTTGCCTAGGAAACATGACACATGCTATTAGAGAGCAGATTTTCAGAATAATGCACCATAAATGTTACTCTTGATTAGTCCAGAGCAATGGAACATTTCTTAGGGCCATCCATAATTGTTTTTAATTACTTGACTTCAGTAGTATTAAAAGTTATTAGTCAGTTCTAAGATAAATGGCTGCCAGTTTTCTTTTTCTATTTCATTCTATTTTTCTGTCAACTGTGATTACAGCCGAGGGCGGGGGGGGGGGGGGGGGTTTCTAGGAATAAACCAGTCTACACCCAAACCAACCCCATTTAAAATGTGATATGGGTACCTACATCGTGCCATGAACATCTGTCACACTGCATGAAGTAGAAATTGAACTGGCCCAACTATCCAAGCCAACCTAATTAGAGATACATTCTCATGAGCAGCCTGAATACTCCCTGAAGCAACATTTGATCACATAAGCACAATCTCATACACTCTCCTCAGAATAAATAGCTCCAATTTCAAATCTATACAATGCCACTTACAAACGGTATGAATAACTGCAGCAACAGCAACTTGGAAATGAAACAATTATTTATTCTTTGCCCTTCTAATCAGTATGTTAATTCATTTTGTGCCACCACTGTGCTTCCCCGTGGTGCTTCAATGTGCTCTTCTAACTGGCCCTAACCTGATGCTTCTTTGAAGTGCTGCTTGCGTGGTTGGAGTCAGCAAGGTGGCTCGCTGCTCAGTATCTGTGTGAGCCTTCTGGGACTGTGGTGGCCTTTTTCTCCCAGTGCCTATGTCCTGAGTAAGACCAGCTGCATCATTGGTGGAGAGCTCACTTTTGTAATCCTGAGAGGCAACATGGTCATTTGAGCCCCTTCTTGGCAGTCACTAATCTGTGGGAACACAGACCAAATAGTACTTGTGAGATCAGTGAAACTCTGCCTAAAGGCAATCTGCAGCCGGTCATCAATTTGGTCGAAATTGAGGCAGTCCTCTTGACCAAGTCACCTACGACCTGCATGGCAGCAGTCTGAGTTGCCAGAAAGTCCTGCTCCAAAGGCCACAATGTTGGGGGCCTGACTGAAGTTGCCACATGCTCTAGGGTAGCCGACAGTGGTGTGAAACCATCCCTGAAGCTACCACACATGCTGACCGTCGACTCCTCCAGTTGGCCAGCCAAGCGCTGCAAGTTCTGAGAGGCTGTCCACAGCTGTGATAGTCAACAAGCAGCACCAATGAGATTGGATTCCACAGACTCTTCTGTAAAGGGCTGATCTCTCTTGCTCCTTCACTCAAGAACATCCGACTCCTCAAAGCATCATTCACCTTGGAAAATGGGCTAGGCCAGCAACACCGAAATAGCGTGGCCAGAAGTACCCGCCCCCACTGTACTTCTACTGGTGCAACAGCAGAGCAGAAAATCCTTGAGCATTTTTTAATAAGAAATCATGGCCTAGAAATTGGGTATAGCCCTGCTTGAGGCGTTAGAACTGGCGATGCGCAAAGTTTATAGCCAGACGAAACTTATCGCCGCCTGGCGCGATGTTGGGTTGCATCGCCCCCAAAGGGGATTGAGGCGCTAAATCAGCCGTTGCACAGTGCTCTTAAGGCACAAAAGGTCAGGCGCTACTCAATTTCGACGCGGACGGGCGCAGCGCAGGTGAACTCAATTACGGGAAAGCACGAGACCTACAGGCGCCGGCCGGCTCTTAAAGGGGTGGGTCAGTCAGACTGAGCTTCAACACCCAGATTCGGCGCTCGCCCTTGTCTGGCGTTAGAAACTTGTGCCTTATGGAGAAGGTTAGGCAGAGAGCAGAGCGCTTCAGCACTGAGGCTCTGGACCACTTGGTGGCTGCAGTTGAACACTGTCGAGAGGTCTTGTATCCGGATAATGGCAAGAGGCCAAATCAGAAGGCTTATCGACGATCTTGGAGGGAGGTTGCTGTGAGGGTGAATTCCAGCAGCATGGCGACCAGGACCCCTGTTCAGTGCAGGAAGAAATTCAACGACCTCACACGGATCGTTAGGGTGAGTGATGGTTTACCAAACTTGTGCTTCCCTCCATCTGCAGCTGACTTCGGGCACCCTGCTGCAATGATGCGCCAATGGCCATCTGTCAGTATGCACCCATGGCCCTTTCTGGCCACACACATGGACAGATGTCTCAAGGCCTCATGTAAGGGCTCTTGCACCATGGGGGGCATGCGATGATGTCTCAAGGCCTCATGTAAGGGCTCTTGCACCATGGGGGGCATGTGATGATGTCTCAAGGCCTCATGTAAGGGCTCTTGCACCATGGGGGGCATGCGATGATGTCTCAAGGCCTCATGTAAGGGCTCTTGCACCATGGGGGGCATGCGATGAGGTCTCAAGGCCTCATGTAACAGAACCTCCCCTTCTTTCCCCTGCAGTCCAAGATGGCGCAGATTAGAAAGGAGCAGCGTCGAACCGGTGGCAGACCTGCACAAGTGGTCACTCTCACGGATCTGGAGGAGAGAGTGCACCAGATACTTGGAGGACGTCTGTCTGGTCCAGTGACCACTGCATCTGCCGACCCCATTACCGACAGCGAGGGTAAGACTCTCACCTTTTCCACCTGTTGCCTTCCACTTGGTCCCCCCGCCAGCATGCATCCTCAGTGTGCAGCCATGTCAGAGCCTTGCCGCAATCTGGCATGCCTTTCAGCAAACCTGTCCTTTTGCTAAAGCCACTCTTCCACCTCCCACTTTCAGATGAAGCAGCACCAACTCGGGCTCAACGTGCTGAAGCTGCCAGTGCCAGTGCCACCGGAGGCGAGGACCAGGAGGAATCCGGACCAGCCGTTGCAGAATCCGGGGAGCGGAGACATCTGCAGACTGGGGATAGTAGTCCCCTGGAGGGGAGGGGGGGTGGCTCTGAGGATGAACCAGTTGCCGGACCAAGCGGCATGGAGCAACGCAGGGGGGGATAGGCAAGTTCGGCCACCGTCTCCCCGCAGGGCAAGGCAGGTCGTCATGACTGCTGCACAGAGTGCAGATGAGGTCCGTCGCCTGGCAGAAATGAGCAAATAGGCCCGGGTCAGACACACTGAGCTGATGGCTGCAGTGGAGAAGATGCCTGAGTCAATAGATTCATTGGCTAGGAGTATGTTGGACTTTGGGGCAACAATGGAGAGGACTCTGCAGGGCTTTGGGGCAACAATGGAGAGGACTCTCCAGGTGTTCGGGGAAACAATGGACAGGTCTATCCAGGGCTTCGGGGCCACAATGGACAGGACTATCGAGGGCTTCGGCCCAACAATGGAGAGGACTGTCCACGGCTTTGAGTCGGCAATGGAAAGGACTGTTCAGGGCTTCGGACAATCCCTGGAAAGGTCTGTGCAGGGCTTGTCTGAGGCAGTGGAGCAGTCGGCTCCTGCCTTGTCTGAAGCCATGGGAAGAACTGTCCAGGCGTTCTCCGAGGCACTGGCACCTGGCACACAGGTCCTCACTGTTGCCATGCAGTCACTTGCTGGGCTCCTCCACAGCCAGATTGACACAACGCGATCTCTCACTGCAGCCACCCTCTCTGCATCAGATAGGATCACCCCGGGCCCTTCCACTCCCGTACAAGGCCAGGAATCCGTGGAGCCTGCGATTGTGGCGGATGAGCCGAGCCGCTCCCCTCAGATAGCCAGTGTGTCGTCCGACCATGGTGCAGGTGTCCTCTCTCGTCAGGAGACCATTGCACATGCCAGCGCTGGGATGCCTGCATTGCAGCTGCCACCACCTGCAGGCCACACTGCTTCCAGCCATGCTCACAGCAAGCATCCTGCGTCCGCACCCTCCAAGCCCAGAGGTCGGCCAGGCCGTACCTCAGGGGCTTCTGCGCTTCCAGACAGTCAGCAAGCGTCCCCCAGCCTTGAGCCCGCCACTGGGGTGCAATTACGTAGGAGCAGCAGGGAGGGAAGGGGCCGGGCGCGAAAGAGAAGTCGTTTTCTCTCAAGGGGCCAGTTGTAGAGGGAGGTGCTGAGACGTTTGTTTGTCCAAATTCAAGGACACCCTCACCTGCTGTTATAGTTGCAGAAGGTTTGTGGAGTTTTGCGGCTTTGCCGAACAGGTCACAGTTATTTTGAAAGTTATGGTTTCTGCTCACATTACGTTGTTTAGCTGTAATTAAAGACTTTTGTGTCAATAAACAGAAGTTTCAATGTTGCTTGGTGCATGTGACTACTTTCAGTGATGCTGGCATGCAGAGGCCCGCAAACATCCAAAGTGCGCATGAGTTAAGACTCTCATCATTTCGCCACAGGGGCGTCGATACGAGTCCAGAGGAGCCTCTGACGTATGGACCTTCCACTTTCAGTAGCCCTTCCATCTTCCTCCTCCTCCTCCTCCTCCTCCGCCTGCTCTTCCTCCTCCTCCTCCTCCTCCTCCTCCGCCTGCTTGTGCAGGGTCCGAGGGAAGGTAATGAATGGACGCGTTCGCCTATGAAGGGCATCTGTCACTTGCCGGATGCAACAGCGGACTGCAGCCTGAGCGACAGTCGCATTGTCCCCAATGGCTGACTGAAAGGATCCGTTGGCATAAAAATGGAGGCCATCAGTCAGTGTAGCCATCACGGACAGAGAGGTTCTGCAGCGTTCACGCGGCTGCAGATCCTGACCAAGCAGGTGGCACAGATCAGTAACAATGTCCCTCCAGATTCGGAGCCTTCCCAAACACTGCTCCTCCGACATGTCAAGGCTTGTCACCTGCTGCCTAAGACCCTCGCAGCATCCCGTCGGATTGGCCGACCTCCATTGCCCCTCCTCCTTCTTGCCAATCCCGGCCCTCTCTCCCGCCGTCTCTCTGCCCCTTCACAGTGTTGGGCGATGAGGCCGTCACCCTCCAAACAAGCTCCCATTCCGATGCCAGTTGGTCAAAAGGCTTTTAGGTGTAGTGGTGCAAGCGCTTCGGACAGGGTTGAAGGTCCCAAGTAAAGCTCAAATCCCAGACCTCCGCTCCACATTAGCTCGCCAACTCTCTCTAGCAGCGAGTGCAATGAGCAGGCCAAGTGGCAGAAGATTCTGCACTGAAGCCGTCCCCTTTAAAGAGCGCCCCCCTACTCCGAGAAGGGCCTGTTAGCCCTCCCTCGAACTGTCACTAATAGCGCTGGGCGCTAAGGCTCCGGGCGCCACCAATATGCGCTCAGGCGCTCCTAAAAGGCGTTGCACACTGAAATGACATCATGAGCTGCTTGCGCTCGCGTGCGCGCGCAAACACTTAGCGCAGGCGCTAAATGTATAGTCAATTTCTGAGTCGGCGCTATCCTCATAGCGTTCGCCCCAACATAGGGCTTCGCCCCAATTCTAGGTCTCTTTAGGCGCTCAGCGCCGGCACTACCAACCCAATTTCTAGGCCCATATGTTTTAGACAGTTCCTTTTCAATCAGCACAACTAGATTATGTGTAGTGCCCTGTGGGTAAACAAAAATAATAAGCATCTACAAAACTCCCTTCAAGTTACAAACTCCTTGGCAGCACCATGGCCCTGATATTTACTATAGGCCGGGAAGAGAGCTGGGGGGAGGATTTTCGGGTGGGAAACCCGTAACTAAGGGTTTCCCAGACGCCCTGCTAAAATTTAATGGCAGGGTGTCTTTTAAATTTTCTCAACAGTTTTCCCGCCCAACAGCCATCCAGATTGATAGGCTGGCTGCCTGTCAGGCAGGAAAGCAGCCAGCAGGCTGATGTCAGGTAATTCTGACATCGGTGGGGGGGGGCGGGGGGTGGAATTGTACATCGTTGGCGGGGGGGGGGGGGGCTGTTGGCCAATCTCGGGGGTCCAGTCGCATGGAGGTAAACTTGTTAGGCCTGGGGGAAACCCTCCTGCTCCTCCTGGCCCAGCAGCAGTGCAATAAAAGCACTTACCTCATGGATCCGGCCATCCTCGCCTCCTTTTACCTGCTGGGATTCCCGAAGCCCAGGAATCCCAGCCTCCGTGAGTTAAAAATAAAAATGCTGTTAAAATCGGGTTTGAGAATTTAAAATTTTTTACCTTCCTACCCGCCCCCAGCTCCACCCGTCCTTGGGGGTTAAAATCCCCACCCATGTGTTTCACTGGTGCTATTTTACTTTTTCAGTCCTTTAACACAGGATTCTCAAGAGAAGGGACTGTCAAACGTGCACTTACCTAATCAAGAATAATCCGGGAATTAGATAGAAATGGACAGAAAATTAACAACTAATCTCCAACCACCGAACCCTGCCCTGAAATAATTCCCGATAAACCAGCTGTGCTCAATACAAAGACGAGTTGGTTAGATACCAATCCAGTGAGCTATGGATTTAGGGGAGAAATACACCTAGAGGGCCGTTTGGGGCGCTAGGTGAAAAATGTTTGGAAAGTTAGTGCCAGGCGTTAGCATCTCCCACCGGAGGCACAAACAAGGGGAATTTCACCCCCTTAATTTACTCTTTCTACATTCTCTCTCTGTCTTTCTAAGGAATAAAAGTTTTTAATATACATTCATACTCTTGTAAATCTACTTGGCAATATAAACGCATGCTAGTAGCCTGGCAATACATGCAGGTCCCATTATGCCTAAAACACTCTTCATGATAGGTTTTAAACTTTAAGTCCTTGACATAATTGTAAGGGTTAATAACAAGGTCTTTCTTGATTCACTGAAAAGTATTGAAGACCAAACTGCTGAATTAGCTAATTTCCGCTGGTGTAGCAGCAAAAGTACTACAGTTGGCCTCGGCATCTTGGAATAGGGCGGAGAGAAATCAGCCAAGGTTCCTGATTGCTTTTCAGTGATCTTTATGCTCCATGTGAGTGAGTGTGTTTGTAGAGTCAAGTGATGGCAGGATCAGGCTCAATTGTGTTGCTTCCCAGGGTATAATAGCCTGTTCAAAGCCATGAAGAATTTCCACTAGGGTGAGAAACTGAGGCAGCCAACATCTCTGGAATTGTGCCCCAGCATGAGTGAGCATTTTCAGTCAAGGAGGGGATAATGGGGAGAAAATTGGAAGGGAAAAGACCCCTAGGGTTCCACTTCTGACTGCTATCCAGTGATCTCCCCTATTGGAAAATACATATTTGTGGGTCTTGGCCACGAAACCTTTTCACGGCATGGGTCAACAGCTTCAGGAGAGGAAAGGTTTTGGCAGGAAAAGTTTAAACAGGGGGATTTTTCTTACACGTGTTGGAAACCATTGGCTTCAGTTTGTCATGTAGAAACTCCAAGTTTTTACTTTGAAATAAAAGTGCACTTTTTAAACTTGCTGCAGATGATTATTAAAATATTAATAAAATATTGTTTCCTCCATTCTGGAGACCAACAGGGATGCAAAGTAAACTTGTGCTGATCATCTAAGATCAGCAATGATGTATTTGGCCCACCCTAATTCAAGTGCTGACTCACCAAGCTAGATCCAGCATATTTAATAACTTTTCTCCGTTTTCTTGTTTTACAAAAAGTACATTTTTAAACAGACTTTGTTAGATCTGTTAACTTAATTCTAAAAGAATTAAACCATGCGTGAAATAATTATTGCTACTTAGAAAAAGATCACAACAGGAACCTGAACTAAAATATACAACCAGCATCAAATAAAATATAACCTGCTGAATTAAGTGAATATTTTTTTTAATTCTTGTACCCAGAATAGATTAATTGCCTTCAACGTGACAACATTTGTTGCCTGTATAAAAATCCTTGACGCACCCATTGGAAACTAACATCAATCCCAAATATACACCTGGAATTTCCACAGGGGTTCTCCCAATCTCCCTCTGCAACTTCAGCAGGAGATCGGCTTAAATGGGTGTTTATGCCATTTCTCTGGCATTTCTGCTAATCTTCTGCTGAACTTACGATAGATTGAGAGAACCCTGACGGAAATTCTACCTCCTAATCTTATCCTGACTAGATAACAAAAGCTGCTAAAAGAATCATGTATTTTTATTTCCTGTATCTGGCGCTTTCTTTCATCTTCTATGTTTTGAACTGGTTCCCTTCCTGTTTCCTAAACCAGCGCTGTCTAAACTTTTGGGGCTGGAGACCAGATGTCATGCGAGAGGGCAGCATGATTTGGCAGAAATGCAAGTCCTGATACACAGAACATTCAAGCACTCTGTTAAGTCTGTGTGTTATAGTGAGAATTACTACACAGACCACAAGAGTAACTTTTAACAGGTCTTTACTAGTCGAAGGTCCGGGCTGAACTGCCCAATAAATCATTACACAGCACTTATATACCGGTGTGGTCACCACCGGTATTACAGTATACAGCAGCCAAGATAAAGTAGTGCAACTCTTAAAATAGTTCTCTTAAAGGTGGAACGGTTACATACACCACAATCCTCCCTTTTTAGCTTAACAGTATATATTCCCCATTAACATAACATAATAACATATATACACAACTTCATGTAAAAACAGTTCACAGATTCAGTCTCTCTGGAGGCTTCCTGACTCGGTCCGGATAACGCCTCGGTGGTGTAGTAGTTTTCGGTGGTGTAGTAGGTTCTTTTGGCAAGGTCGATTCGGCTTGAATGCCAGTGTCGGGTTCATCTGATTCCAGTATCACCGGATCGGAGGTAGATACTATGGGTATCTCTGCTTCATCATTAGGCATATAGAGTTGTGGAGTAGGTTGTCCCTTTTCGGATGACTCTATGATCTGGTCAACATGGCGCCTTATTATGCTTTCACCAATGTCCACGGTATACATCAGCGGTCCTAGTCGTGTGCAAATAGTTCCAGGCTGCCATTTCTCGGTACGGTAGTCCCGGGCCAAAACTTGTTGACCTATCTGGAAGGTTCTAGTTGGCCTTTCATTCATGCCTTGAAATTGCCGGTTCTCTACGTCCCTTCTGATGTTTGGCTTGATCAAATCCAGCCGGCATCTTAGTCTTCTATTGAAAAACATCATGGCGGGAGTTTGGTTTGTAACCGCATGTGTTGCATTCCTGTACGCCAACAAGAAGTTATCTACCTTATGTTGTAGATTTATGTCTTCATTACCCATGGCCTTTATGGCCTTCTTGAAGGTCTGGACAAACCTTTCAGCTAATCCATTGGTGGCGGGATGGTATGGGGCGGACGTGTAGTGCTTAACCCCATTGTTTTTTAAGAACTTCCTGAATTCTTCGGACACAAATTGCGGTCCATTATCAGAACAGATCTGTTCCGGCAGCCCATTCCTGGCAAATATGGTCCTTAATACTGTGATGGTTTTTTCCGTGGTGGTGGAGGACATCTTTATTACCTCCGGCCACTTGGAGTGTGCATCTACCGCGATTAAGAACATTGAGTCCATAAATGGACCAGCAAAGTCGATATGTACCCTTTGCCATGGAGATGAGGGCCACTCCCATGGATGTAGAGGAGCTTGTGGTGGGGCGTTTTGGACCTTCTGGCATCCTAGACAGCTCTTGGTCATTTCTTCGATGTCTCCATCGATACCTGGCCACCACACAAACGCTCTGGCTAGGTTCTTCATTTTCACTCCACCCAGATGCCCCTCGTGAAGCTCCTTTAGCACTTTATGCTGGAGTTTGGGTGGAATCACCACTCTGGATCCACACATCAAAGTTCCTCGGCACACTGACAGCTGTTCTCTTCTTTGCGAGAATGCTGGCAACAGTGGTTCGCCATGTGCTGGCCATCCCTTCACCGTTAAATCGTAGACTCGTGAGAGAGTCGGGTCATTTCTCGTTTCCTTTTCGATGGTAGAATTTGTTACTGGTAGACATTCCACTATGGTTGAGTGGAACATCTCCACTGGGTCCACAGTAGGCGCCTCTTCTACCGTTGGCAACGGTAGGCGCGATAAACCGTCAGCATTCCCATGCTGTTTTGATCCTTTGTATTCTATGTCATATTGGTGTGCCCCTAGGAAAAGGGACCACCTCTGTAGCCTTTGCGCTGTCATAATGGAAACGCCCTTTTTAGGGTTGAATATGGATACCAACGACTGGTGGTCTGTCAGCAGTGTAAACTTCTGGCCCTGCAGGTAATGATTAAACTTCTTTACTCCCCACACCAGGCTGAGAGCCTCCCTATCTATCTGAGCATAGTTGCGCTCAGCGGAGGTCAATGATCTGGATGCAAATGCGACTGGCCTTTCCAAGCCATTTGGCAACTTGTGTGAGAGTACTGCTCCAATACCATAAGGAGAAGCATCACAAGCTAAACGAATAGGTAGTGTTGGGTTGAAATGAGCCAACACTTCCTCTGAGGTGATCAATGCCTTGCTTTTGCGAAAGGCCTTCTTACAGTCCTCGCTCCACTTCCATGGTACTTCTTTCTGCAAAAGAGCATTCAGCGGGTGCAGCACCGTGGATAGATTTGGCAGAAACTTATGGTAATAGTTAATCAACCCTAGGAACGACCTCAACTGGGATACATTTTCCGGAGCGGGAGCCTTCACAACAGCTTCGATCTTGTCAGGTGACTTGTGCAGCCCCTCCTGGTCAATGACATGACCACAGTACGAGATCCGTTTCTGAAAGAACTCACATTTCTGGCGATTAACTCGAAGTCCATATTCCTTCAACCTGGTGAGCACCAGTTTCAAATTTGCAAGGTGTTCCTCATCGTCATCTCCTGTAATCAGGATATCGTCCAAGTAACATTGAGTGTTTGGAATTCCCTGTAATACCTGCTCCATGGCCCTCTGCCAAATTGCTGGAGCCGAAGCCACTCCAAAAACCAGTCTATTATATTGAAAGAAGCCTCTGTGCGTGTTGATTGTGAGATACTGGCGCGACTCTTCCTCAACTTCCATCTGTAAGTATGCTTGCGCCAGGTCTATCTTGGTGAAGTGTTTCCCGCCAGACAATGAAGCAAAGATATCCTCAATCCGCGGAAGCGGATATTGCACCGTGTGAAGCACCGGATTAACTGTGACCTTGAAGTCTCCACAGATGCGGACCTTCCCCGGTTCCCCTCGCTTGTTACTCGATGAACGCTTCATGACGGGAACAATGGGCGTGGCCCACTCACTCCAGTCCACCTTAGACAGTACTCCTGAACGTTCTAGCCCTTCCAGCTCAGCTTCCACAGCAGGTCGTATCGCATAAGGTACCGGTCTGGCTTTGAAAAATTTTGGGTTTGCATGTTCTGCAATCTTGATTTTTGCCTTAATTCCTCTTAGTGTTCCCAGTCCCTGTTGGAACACCTCTTTAGCCTCATCCAATATTCTGGACAATCGTTCAGGTTTGACATTTCTTTTTCCGGAATCTACCGTCATTGCTTTTAGGGAGTGCCAGTCCATATTTATTTTCCTGATCCACTCCCGTCCCAGAAGTGGTGGACCTCCCTCAGGTAGTACATATAAGTCCATTCCTTGGTGTTCTTTGCCCTTGTGTATCACCTTGACTTTTATCTTTCCGATGGGGTATACTTTTTGCCCCGTATATGTCTGCAATACTATCTCCGTATCCCGTAGGGGAATATGTGTGAATAACCTTTTGTAATCTTGCTTATTCATGACCGTCAACGCCGATCCGGTGTCCAATTCCATCTTCACTTGGACTCCTGCTATCTGCAGTGTGACCCAGATAGTTTGTCGGTCAGCTTCCTTACTCACATTGTGAATTCTCAGACTACCCAGTTCCTTGCTGTTGGAGTCTGGATCCGAATTCTGTTCATCCGAACTCTTCTCAGCCACCTTATGTACCTTTCTGCACTTTTCCTGTGGTGACTTTTTGTTGCTGGTCTTCTTTCTTGACCGGCATACTTTAACTATGCGACCAAGCTTGCCACATTTTCTACATTCCTGGTTTTTAAACCAGCATTGGTTCTGATCGTGTGTTGTCTTTCCACAACGATAACATTTCGTTGTACCCAAAGCCATTTGATCTACGTTGAGTACCGCTGCCTTCAGCTGCATTTCCGCAGTGCCTCTCGCTGCGGCTTCGTGCGATGCTGCAATAGTGACAGTCTTATCAAGTGTAAGATCGTTCTCTTCAAGTAGCCGCTTTTGTGTTCCTGCTTTCGACAATCCACACACGAATTTGTCTCTCAGTGCCTCTGTCAGGCTTTCCCCAAACTGACAGTATTTCGCTAGCTTACGCAGTTCAATTAAATACTCCGCGTTGCTTTCCTCTTTCAGTTGCGTTCTCGCATAAAATTTAAATCGTTCCGCTAACATCAGCGGTGTGGGGTTCAAATGATTCTTCAGGACAGCAACAATATTAGCGAAAGTCTGATCCGCCGATTTAGCTGGTGATAGAAGATGCTTCAATAGCCCGTATGTCTTCGCACCCATTGAGTTTAGTAAGGTTAGTGCTTTATCTTCATCTGATATTTTATTTGCCTTACAATATATCTCTATGCGTTCTACATACGTGGCCCAATCTTCAACATCGGGATCAAAATCGTTGATGTTACCACGCTTAGGCATCCTCGCAATCTTCTTGAGAGACAAAAAAGAAATTTTTCTTTTATTTATTTATTTATTTATTTTTTAAATGGCGGTTTCCCGCGCTTGTCTTCTTCCCCCGCCTCCGAAAATGGCGGCTTCCCGCGTTTGCCTTTCTCCCCCGCTGGCTGTAATGGCGATTGCCGTATTGCTGCGTTCGCCCTCCCCCAGCGGTTTTCAAATCGTGCCTCCCAGCCCCTCTTGCAGTCCGGTCCTTTCCCCCGGCTGCGGCTGAGTTCTCCGCGGTTTTTAAAAAAAATTCTCCCGCGCCTTACGCTGACCCGGTCGCTGCGCCTCGCGGCCTTGGTAGCTGCCCGGCCTTTTTCACTGGTCGCGGTCGAGCTCTCTCGACGCTGTTGCGTCTCCCAGCCCACTTGCAGCCCGGTCTTTTACACCGGCTGCATTTGCATTCACCGCGGCTCCCGTGCCTTACGCTGCCCCAGTCTCAGCGCCTCTGGCCCCGACTTCTGTCCGGCTCTTTTCCCCGGCCGTGGTCGAGTTCTCTGCCCTTATATCCTCCGTTTTTCCCTCCCCTACTTCACGCCAACGTGGCCGACTTGCTGCTCGTCGCTGATCGGCTTACCCACCACCGTGATAGAAGGGATGATCACTGCCTGTTGCTGATGGAAGGCTTCGTGTCAGAATTCTTCCTTTGCTCTGCAGACCCGAGTCTTTTCTCAGCAGAATGATGAGGGCGGATGCCTCCTCTCGACGCCCGTTAAACTGCCTTGGATGTATCTCTGCCGCAGGGTAAGATCGTACTCGTCGCCACTGTTAAGTCTGTGTGTTATAGTGAGAATTACTACACAGACCACAAGAGTAACTTTTAACAGGTCTTTACTAGTCGAAGGTCCGGGCTGAACTGCCCAATAAATCATTACACAGCACTTATATATCGGTGTGGTCACCACCGGTATTACAGTATACAGCAGCCAAGATAAAGTAGTGCAACTCTTAAAATAGTTCTCTTAAAGGTGGAACGGTTACATACACCACACACTCCAATGCACAAAAGCACAAGGCCCCCATACACAAAAAGCAATACCACCCACACAACGAAGTCAGACCTCAATACACACGAAAAGCCAGGCCCCCAACACAAAACAAGATCCTTGTACACAAACATTTCAAACACCCAGCACAAAAAAATTCAAGCCCTTCCTCTCTCCCTACCGTCCTCACCCTGGGGTAGTGTTTCCACTCTGGGCGCAATGCACAACCCGAGTGCAAATTACACTCAAAAATTGCGCTAGCTTTCCAAAGTGAAGTTATGGTTCAAGCTTCTGCTCGAACTCATGTGCATAATCACAAATATAAAATCTTCCATGAACCAGCGCAATCGGGCAGTGTCTTAGAATGTAATTGTTTATTTTTTTCCCTTGCATTAAAAAATATTTCTTGACGTATTTAAGAGTGGTAACCTGGTGCAGTTTTAAAAATACAGCTGAAAATGGGTTTATCACAAAAATTAAGCATTTTTAATAAGAGTGTCTAGTCCACCATCTGTGAGTAACCCGATTTTAAATAACTGAAATCAAGGGACTACCTCCCGCCAATGAACTGAAACCAGGTCCCAAGACAGCATCCCCAAGACCCAAGTTGAATTCCCACAATCCCTTTCCCTTTGGGGGACGAGGAAGGCCCAGTTTGTGCTTAGTTGGGGGAGGATGAGCTTTTCTTCAACGCTGGAGGATAATTCGTCTTTGTCCTCATTACGGATGGGGTAGATGGCCAGATTTTTCCTCATTAGGGGTGTGGATTGGTCGGACCAATTGTTGAATTGGTTAGGGTGGCCGTGTTTGTTCTCAGATGGGTGTTTGCGGAGTTTGATCGAATTTCTGTTAAGTGAAGGGGTTGGCGGGTTAGTAGCCATATTAATGTCCAATGGGAGAGTTTGCTGGCAGCATTTCTGCGCAATGGTGAGGGGGATTTGAGATATTCTATTCTCCCCTCCCCCTCTCTGTCCACCTCCCCCAATCAAAGCACAAAACCCAATCCATCAGTCAAATGTACTGTCATTATAAAGACTAATCGTTCAGCATTTTTAGAATTCAAGAGTATTCATATTTAATATAGTATGAGCCTCTTGATGAAAACATCTTAATGGTGAGCAAATATTTCCTGTATTCAGAGTTTTGTACTGACTGGCCAAATGCCATTAAGCTACTCTAGCAACAGGTTTGCAGGTATAAAAGTAGTTCACTGGGCTTATTTAGACTTAGTCTATTGAGAATGCCAACAAGAGCAGTTTTTTTTTTCAAATTCTGCTTCTCAGCAACCAGATGTCATTTTGGAGTGGACCTTATACATGTGTGATCCCAGCGGGCAAAGCTTCCTGCCAGTAGTGCGATTTCATAAAATTATATCTGCTAATCCAGTGTGAATCAATTCCAGTGCTTCCCAAAATTGTGTCTAAGCAGAAAACTATCTTTACTGTTCCTTTAATTCAGCAGTTGTTACCCTATGGTCGACAACAGAGGTGAGAGATAACATAAAACTAAAGAGCATACAAAAATGCAAAGAATAGTGTAGATCTAGGGGACTGGGATAGATATAAAGAACAACAAAAGAAGCCAAAAGATAGTAAGAGCTGCACAAAAGGAATATGAAAAGAAACTTGCGAGAGATATCAAGATTAACACAAAAGCTTTTACAATTACATTAGAAGAAAAAGGATAGTCAAGGGTAATGTGGGCCCTTTAAAAAGAGATGTGGGTAATATTGCAAATGAAAATAAGGAAATGGCAGACTTGTTAAATCATTACTTTGTGTCAGTCTTCACAGTAGAGGAAGAGGATAACATACCTGACATTCCAGGGAAACTAATAATGAATCAAGGATTGGAACTCACTAAACTTAACGTAAGCAAGAAAACAGTATTAGATAAAATAATGGCACTAAAGGCTGACAAATCCCCAGGATCTGATGGTTTCCATGCCAGGGTTTTAAAGGAAGTAGGTGAGGAAATTGCAGATGTTTTAGCCATAATTTTCCAAAGCGCGCTCGATTCAGGAATTGTCCCTTTAGATTGGAAAATTGCAAATGGAACTCCATTATTTTAGAAAGGTGAGAGACAGAAATCAGGAAATTATAGAGCTGTTCGTCTAACATCTGTTGTGGGGAAGTTATTGGAATCTATAATTAAGGTCAGAGTGACTGAGCGCTTGGAGAAATTTGAGCTGCTAAGAGAGAGCCAGCATGGATTTATAAATGGTAGGCCATGTCTAACAAACCTAATTGAATTTTTTGAGGAAGTAACTAAAGTAGTAGACTTTAGATTGTCTACGGATGTAGTTCATATGGAGTTCCAGAAGACATTCAATAAGGTTCCACATAGGAGACCATTAGCTAAAATTACAAAACTCATGGAATTAAAGGCAAATTATTGGCCTGGTTAGGAGATTGGCCAGGCTATAGAAAACAGAGAGTAGGGATAATGGGTATGTACTCGAATTGGAAGGAAGTGATTAGTGGTGTCCTACAAGAATCTGTGCTAGGGCCTCAACTATTCACTATATTTATTAATGACTTAGATAACACAATAGAGAGCTGTATATCCAAGCTTGCCGATGACACAAAGATTGGTGGCATAGTAAGTAGTATAGACGGGAGCATAAAATTACAAAGAGACATTGATAGGTTAAGTGAGTGCACAAAACTGGGACAGATGGATTTCAATGGAGGTAAGTGTTAGGTCATTTTGGACCAATAAAGGATAGATCCGAACAGTGGAGGTCCAAAGAGATTTAGGGGTCCATGTACATAGATCACTAAAATGTAGTTGTCAGGTACAAAAAATAATCAAAAAGGCTCATGGAATGTTAGCCTTTATATCTAAAGGGCTAGAATATAAAGGGGAGGAAGTTTTGCTACAGCTATACAAAGCCCTGGTTAGACGATATCTGGAGTACTGTGTACCAATGTTCCCTGCAATTTTGTTTGGTGCCGTGCGGCCCCCACAGGCCATTCAAAATACCATGCGCAATTTTTAGATTGAAAAGCCAGCAAGCCGGCTGCACGGGATCCCTGGAGCGTGCAGCTTACAGAGAACATTGCTGTGTAGTGTGCTTTAGAAAGGATTTATTGGTCTTAGAAGGAGTGCAGTGCAGATTCATCAGAATGTTACCAGAGCTCCAAGGGTTAAATTATGAGGAGAGATTACATAAACTAGACGTGTATTCCCTGGAATATAAAACTTTAAGGGGTGATCTGATTGAGATTTTTAGGATTTTGAAAGGAATTGATAGGATAGATAGAGAGAAACTTTCTCCAGTGTTGGGGAGTCTGGGACAAGAGGATAATTAAAATTTAATTAATTAAAATTAAAATAATTAAAATCAGAGTCAGGCCATTCAGGAGAGAAGTTAGGAAACACTTCGTCACGCAAAGGGTGGTAGAAGTGTGAAACTCTGTCCCACAAAAATCAGTAGATGCTAGCTCAATTAAAAATGTAAAATCTGAGATCGATAGATTTTTGCTAGCCAAGGGTATTAAGAGATTATGGAGCCAAAGAGGGTGGATGGATTTAGGGTACAGATCAGCCATGATCTCAGTGAATGGTGGAACAGGCTCAAGGGGCTGAATAGGCTACTGCTGTCCCTATGTTCCTATGACAATAGGAAATGAATGTAAACTCTGTTTAACTGGAGCCTCTTAGTAGCAAGATGTTCAATTACTGATTTATGCTGTAACTGACAATATAATCAGCCTCTTGTTATCATTTTGTTTGATTTTTGTACCATTTCAGATGAGATGATATTGTTTCTGAAGTATAAACTCAGAAATGCGCAGAAATGTGATTCTCTAATTTTACCAGGATCATTCGGACAATCCTCTTGGAGCAGCAGTAACAATGGCACATGAGCTGGGTCACAACTTTGGCATGAACCATGATACTCCTGAGCGTGGCTGTACCTGCAGGGCATCATCTGACAAAGGAGGGTGCATCATGACACCATCCACAGGGTAAGCAGGATTACAATGAAATAACTGTTCTGCGTAATGAATGTGTCTGACTACCCTTACCATTTGAAGCTTGGAAGTTGTCCAAGAAAATGTTTCAAAGCTGAGGTTTTAGAAGCATATTCAAGAGTGCAAGAATTTTTTTACTGAAAAAACCCATAAATGTATATATCATCCATGAGGTATTCCAAATGCACAGTTAGCGCAAACTAAACCCCAAAGAACTGTCTTTATTTGGTGACCCTCAGTTCACTTTAATTCTTTATCACTTCATAGCGGGTAGCTCTTTGCTGGGCTGGTACAGGATATTCTCTCACTACACTATTTGTCAACAACAACTGTATTAATGTATTAAACAGCCTGTTGTAATAAGGTCCAAAAAGCCCAGCTGTGTGCTGCAGACTTGATAAATTTGTCCAGAAATAGCAAAGAGTGAATCACAAATCTCATAGCAATTGATGTTTTATTAAAAGATCACTCAGAGGGGACTCACATATACGACTAAAAAATTTATGATAGCCCTACATTAAACAGAGACAATGAAAACCTACAATGTGTCTCTGTGGGCTAAGAGCTACCTTATAGCTTTGATGAATGTAGCCCTTCCTCAGATTTTGCTCGTACATTAAAATCCTTTTTCACACTTTGATCAAGAATAATAAAATAAAATGTTATAAAGGCCATGAAAAAGCAGGCCCGTAGTGCTTTTTCTGCATTTTTCTTCCCTTCACTTGGCATCCCCTTCCAGATAATGCTCCCCAAATTCCCAAAGCCATTCTGCAAACAGCTGCTGCGAGATACACAAAAGCAGATCAGGATGAATCTGTCTCTGGCTTTGTCTTTCTCCTCCTGCAAAGACTCTGGCCTTCATTGTCATCTCCTGTTGATGACCCAGCTGAGATAGTAAATTTATTATAAGGAGGCACAAAGCTGCTTTGTCCCACTAGATGGAACAGTATGTTCAGTATCTAATGTGCTGCACCACTGTATTTAAGAGTGTTTAGGATGGGATTTTGGTACATTTATGGAGAATTATTCTTAAAAGGTTAACTAAGTGGAGTAGAGTTCGTGATAAGGTAGATTGAATATGGACTCCTCTTTGAGCAGGAATTTGGGGTGGATTGGACATGGCATCTGCAATTTCACTAGAAATGCTAGCCATTTTCATAATGTAAATCTCCGTGAATGCATTTACGATATCACTACACGTTGGAGGTCATTTTAGCCTAACTCGTCAGGCGGGAAATGGACGCCCATTTTACACCTGACGATTTAGGTTAAAATTACCCCCATCGTGACCAGAGCAATCCTTTTCCCATTAATGGAGAAGAGTGGAGTGAACTGTACTATATATCCACTCTCGTCTATACCTGATTGTTCCATTTGATACCTCTCACCTTAGTAACTGTAAAAATAAATTATCAGAAAAAAGTAGTTAGTAATAGAAAAAGGTGAATTGCATACCACTTAATGGAGAGTGCAGCCATAACAAAGTCAGTTGTAGCATGTTAGTGGCTTGCTGATATTATCGCCAACTCACAATAGACATGTTCCAGACAATAGGGACTGCTGCCAGCATCGTTGATACAAACTTATTATTAAACCTTAGATTACTATCCCAGACTAATGTTCAAAGATTATGGTTCAGAATGGTGAGGTCACAAAGAATTGAAAATTCCATATTGGAATTAATTATGTGCTGTCTTCCTACTGGGACCAACTACATAACCTACAGTTTTACTTTTTCACCACACTGCAGTCCATCATGAAACGGCTTAGTCAGTACAAGAAAACTTGGATTACTGCACATTCCTGTTTCCCAGTAAACATTTCATGAATAAAGATCGACCCTTGTTTTTTTATGTTGGAGACTCTCATGCTGAGCTTGAAACTGTGCTTATGAATAAAATAAGTAGTAAGAAGAACATAGTGCTTTAACCTCTGTCTGATATATTGCTTGTGACAAGACTCGTATGGTTTTGCCAGTAGTGCAGGACTTGATGTGAAATACAAGTAGAAATATCAGTTATACCCAAGGGGTTTTCTGCTGTAATATGTGCCCATGGGTCTCTATTACTTTTCAGTAGTAAACTGTCCCAAGTGCTAGCATTTGAGCTTGTCACAACATTTTAATCTCAATTTATACTGTCTAAAGGACTAGCCCATTGCAGGTTCTGTGCCAAAACCGGTTTTGCCAAACATCACTATTAATATTTTAAACGTAATGTCTGGGGCATGAGATTTGTGAGCAGGAGTCTGTAAAATGAGGTTCAGCATGAAGTAATATTTGCATGCAATACTAATCTCATGCAGTTGCCCTGGTTACACTTATGGCAAAAATTATTAATATAGGGAAATAATATGGGTTTTCTGTCCTGGTCAGAATGATGGATCAGAATTAACTAAACTGAAAGAGCAGTGTTCAGAAGTTTTCACCGCATTACTGTGACTATCTCTCCTTAGAAACTTTTCAATTGAAGGAGAATTCTTATAGAGAATACACCTAATAGTAATCTACATTTTATCTTGTGTTCTGTGAGAATCAATCAATTGCAATATTGCTGCCTATTTCAAATTATTTTTTTCAAAGGAAGAGATCATCCATCAGGAAATTTGACAACTTACAGTAAATTCATGCATGGATTCCTGAGCAGAAATCCTTTTCACTTTTTTATTATTGAAGTTTCAAGTAAATTAAAAACTCACAATGACAGACAATTATAAATTAATAGCCATTCTATTCTTGAGCTAAAAAATAGACTCTCAATAGAGATTTTTGGTAAGCAAGTAAATGGATGTTTATTCAAATTACTTAAAAATGTACATGCCACTTGACCTTAAGTTGCAGCTTTCATACCTAGTCGACATTACCAGACTTTGTGATTGCAGCTCATGGTGCCTCAGAAAAAAATTGTTAAAGCTTTTCTTCATTAACATCTCCTTGCGTCATGTGCTAATCCCTAATCGGGTTGGTGGGATTGTCACCTTCTTTCAATCCTCTGACAATGCTACATTTGATCCAGTGGCCAGAAGCTGTTGGCAGTGCCCCATGGTGACCTGCCTTCAGAAGTTTCCAGCCTCAGGGTGAGGAAGTGGCTGGCCTCTCATGGCAGCTTGCCCTGACAGGCTGTCTGAGATCAGAAAGTCACTGTATAGGGATCGCAGTCATAAATCCACATCCCTTCATTCCAAAGTGAGAAAATTGGAAGGTTTTCATCCATAAGATGGGAAAACAAGCATTCCTCCACATTTGAAGAACGTGCAAAATTTATGAAAGAACAATTTGAGGGAAAACATGTGGATGAATTTACAGACAACTTTACCTAGGTCAAAAATGTGTGTTTGTGAATGCACTTCCTAAAGAATAGAGAAGACAAAATACCGAGTGGCACCAGCCAATCCTATGGAGGTAATTTTAGCCTTCTTGATGGGTGGGGAAAGGTTAAAAGTTCAAAAATCTGGAACCCAACCCCAACCCACTTCCATTAGCGGAGGCGAGTTGTGGGGCTGGCGACTATCCTGCTCTCAGGGGGCGGTTCAGTCACTAAAATATTTAAATGAGGCTGTGAGCCTCCAGTTTAACAAGAATATTACTTTTAACGCCCGCAGGTCAGGTTTCCTGGGCCTCGGGAAACCCGGCAGCTGAAGGGAGCTGAGAAGGGCCAGATCCATCAGATTAGTGACTTTACAGCACTGCTTGTAGGCCAGGAGGAGCAGGAGTGCTCCCCCCGACCCACCAAACTTACCTGCTTCCCTTCCCGCGATCGGACCCACTGCGATCGACCGAGCCCCCCACCCCCCTCGCGATCGCGATTGACCAAACTCCAACCTGTGATCAGTCGACCCACCCCCACACTGCCATGATCGGAACCCACGCACAATCGTCTGAACCTCCCCCTGCGTTCAGACCACCTCTGATGTCCAACTCACCTCCCTCCAATGTTCGATCTGCAACTCCTTCTCTGATCTGCAACTCCCTCTCTGACCTCCCCTGACTGCCCCCACCCATGTCCGACTTACCTCTGCTCCGCTCCCCAGCTGCCTACCTGCCAGACAGCCAGCTAGCCTCTCAGTCTGGCTGGTGGTAGCTGGGAAACCCATGCAAAAAATTTTAAATTAGGTCCTGCCGAATTTAACAGATTTCCCAGCCGCTAAATCTCTCACTCCCCCCGCCCCCACCCCGCTCCCTTCCTGCCTTGCAGTTATTATCGGAGCCTAAATAGCAGGCATTTGACCATATACTGTTTCTTGAGTAAATGGGCCAGATTTATGTTCAAATATCCAAACAAGGTAAGCAATAACATTTTAATGGGTTTCTGTCCACCATACGATTCTGTCAGCCTATGGGAAAATAACATTGCGCGTGTCTGTTGCTTTAGATGACTTGTAAAAGAACAAATAGAAAGTAGCAATTTGTAGAACTGGAATCTTGATTCTGGTGCAAAGTTCTTTTCTGTCTTCTTCAATCCAAGGTCATCGGACATTGCTCTAAAACACACGTGCTTTGAAAATCTGGCAAGTTATGTGTTTTCTCCATTTATCAGCTGTAGAGGATGTAATGTTTCTGTTTACCAAATTTAAACACAGCCAATCTATCTTGGTTTTCTATCAGTGGTTTTCCTGCAGACTCCGATATAATTGCTTGCCAACACGCAACTGTGCTCCAATCTCGTTTTTTGCATTAACTCTTCTTTTCTATGTTCAACGTTTCCTAAATTGTCAACAGCAGTAATGCTGTCACGTTCACACGTGAGATTTGTATCTTTCACCTGTGTTTCTTTTGTTATTTATTTTATTAGTGGAACTGTAGCATAAAAAGAAATGAGAAGGGAGATGAGCCAGCAGCTTATAGGTTAGAGATGATTATAGCTACTTTACTTGGCTGCCTGATTTCCTCTAGGAAAAACTGTTGTCTGAGTGAAATTCCCAGTGTGGTCTGGAGACAGACCCCTCTAGAATAACGCTAGCAAGCTGTCAGTTTTGATGAATTAGCTCTCAGTGTTCACTTTATGCTCGGGCCACAACTTCAAAGCTTTTCTATTACATTTGTGAATTTACTATTTTTTTGTCACTCTACTCAGGCCATGTGTCAAATCTGTCACAGATCACACCAATATTAAATCTTTATTAACGTATGCTTTCTTTGTCACAAAGCCTTTTTATGCATCTCATGAAAATAATGTTTCAGATCAAGCTAAGTATTTTCTCACAGTCCTTTGGAAATAATACAGACATTTAACAGCATAGCAATATTTAAATGATGTTTAGGCATAGAGTTTAAAAAGTAATAAGGCATCGCCCCGATATTTGCGGGGAGGGAGCGGGCGGGAAGTGTAGTGGCCGGATAGTTTACCAGCAGGACCTGATTTAATTTTTGGACTCTGTTTCCCGGCCGCAGCCAAGCCAGATTGAGAGACCGGCTGGCTGTCGGGCGGGAAGGCCTGCAGCACCAGGCCATAGCTGGGGAGCGGACAGCAGGTAGGGAGTGAGGGATCGTGCACTGCGAGGTGGGGGGGACCCCGGAGAGATCGGCCGGGAGCCAGAGAGGTGGGTCGGAGAGATCGGTCGGGAGCCGGAAAGGGGGTTCGGAGAGATTGGGGGGGGGGGTGGGGTGATCGCAAGGGTCCAATCGCACGCAGGTTAACAGGTTTGCTTGGTGGGCTGGGGAGAAACACTCCTGCTCCTCCTGGCCCACAAGCAGTGCTGGAAAGGCCTGTTGGGTTCAGCCTGGGAAACCCAGCCCGCAGGCATTAAATCTGAAACAGAGCTAAAATCTGAAGCACGCAGCCTCATTAAAATATTTAAATTAGGGGTCCGCCTCTGGAGACAAGGTTCATCGCCCGCCCTCCTACCCACCTCTGTTAAAACCAGAAATGGGCATGTTGGAGGCAAGTTAGGGTCAGGTTTCCTATTTTTGAAATTTTAATCGCTACCCTGCCTCCCCCCAGTCCGTCCTGGGGATTAAAATTACCCACATTGTTTCATTGTTAATTCGCTTTATGCTACTTTCCCTGGAGAGTTCACTTTTTGGGGTTCCTTGCTCATTTTGTCACTGAGATTTATGGAAGCAAAGACACAAATTATACGGTGCATTCCAAAATCGTCACCGGTATCATGCCACAAAAGACTGACCTGTGATGTGACTCAGGCATGGAAACTAACTGCATCTGTTACTTCCTCTCTCACCCCTTACTCCTGGATGAACCAAACGCTGACAAAACTCTCACTGATGTTTGCAGAGGGCAAAAGGCAGTGGGGTACAGTGTTCCACGAGATGGACATCTCTGACAAGCATGTGCTCGACTGCGCTAGCTACTGAGGTAGCTATGATTTCATTTTTTTGTAAAATAAAATAATTTTTAACATTTTGAGACAATACCAAGAGCATCATTTTTTTTTTTTACATAGAATTTACAGCACAGAAACAGGCCTGGTCTGTGCCGGTATTTATGCTCCACACGAACCTCCTCCCACCTTACTTCATCTAACACTTTAAGAGACAGTCATAAAGTCCATTTCCATCTGCCCTGCTATTTACTTGTTTGAGGGTTCATTACAGATGTATTCCGAACAGTACTTGTTAGAAAGTATTTTCATTGTTAGTAAATTTGTAATTTGCAAAAAACTCTGTATAAAGTATGATGTTAAGTGATACAATGCTGCAGTACCTCAGTGCTCCAACCTACTGTACCACAGAATGAGAGGACATGCGTTTTCAGTTGTCGCTCTTCAAGTTATACGTTCTTGATATAGATTGTGTTATCAGGTAGAGGCCAGACTCTTCTGCAGAGGGAGGAAAAAGCAGTGGGTGACTAACCCACCATTGCACACCTTTTACAGGAGTGATATTTGTAGAGGGCTTTGAGCAAAAGACCTGAAGAGGAGGGAATTTTTTTTTAAAGTAGCTTAAATAAAGAAGAAAGAAGCAACAAGATAATGTAAAACAGTTGTAATCATATACAGTATGATAAAATATAATGGAACTTAATTATCGATGGATCCCCCCCAGCAAAGGCAAAGTCAAACATCTAGCCATCCTTATTAAAGAAACACCATTTAATGTACATGGTCTGTTCTAATTGGCAGGAAGTAGTCATATAAAAATCCTTAAAAACTAAAGCATTGCCCATATGTAACAGCAGGGCTGTGGAAAACCGACTCTTGACTTTCTGTAAGACTATGACCATTTAATGACAGTTACAAGAGGTTAAGCAAAATTTACTCACGCATATTAATGGTAATTTATCTATCTATTTAAGAAAAAACTGCATTCATCATAATAGGTCACAGTACTTGGTTAATTAAAGACCATAATCATAGAAAATGTGTTTGGCAAACCTTTTCTCATATATTTCAAACTTGCAGAACAATGACATAAATCAGTTCATGTTGAAACACACCATAGTGCCAAAAGTTACACATGAGCCCTCTGATTCTTCTCTTTCCCTGAGAAAAGAAAGTTCTGCCAAACAGCAGACGGTGGGAATAACATTGGACCTTGCTGTGCCTATTGTTCAAGCAGAATATGGGTGCAAAGAGGTTCAATTTAAGGAGCCAACCAGATGTTGGAGAGGCGATAGGCTCCTTGAATATGCTAAATCGGTTTGCCCTAAATGCAGCAGATCCTTAAAGGGGCTGCTTGAGGCCACCACCAAAAAATCTTTAAAATGTAAGATTCTTTGTGTTGTGTCTCCTTGTGTTCTTATTACTATGTAATACAGACACTTTTAACTCATTTAGTTTACGACTTTCACTCAGTTGTATTCTTGCTTTTATGATGTTGCTGCCGCATGGTGGAGTGATACAAGATGTCCGACCTTGCACTGCACACTGCCTTTCACAGTGTGCCACATAGCAATATAAATACACTAACCAAAGTAGTTCCATATAACGATGTAACAAGTAGTTCCATTTAACGATGTAATAATATAACGATGTAGCAGCCCTCTTTCTCAAAAAAATGAAAACATGAAATTTAATTTAATTTAAAAAAAATATTATATCTAAACTATTATTATCAAATACAAAGAATCGTGAGTTTTCTTTTCTTATTCGCGATATCGCTCAGGTGGTTGGATATTGTCCCTCCATCTTGTGGATTTGGTGGTGACCACTCCTCTCTGCGGTGTTTTGGTGTGTTCCGCTCTTGTTGTTGTTGTTGCTGTCGCACTTGGAGTTGGAGTGTGCATGCTCGTGGTTGTTTGATTTGTGGCGCTTGTTTCTGGCATTGTACTGCTTGTGGTAGCTGGTGTTGTCAATGTTGCTGATGTTGTCTGCTGCTTAACTAGTTCAGGTGAAGGTCTGATGGAGTCTGTTCCGTCTGTATTGGTTACCAGGTTCGGTCTCTACAAAGTAGGATCTTGGAGTATCAGCTTTTCCAATGACCTTGGCTGGATTCCAGGTTTTCAACACCGGGTCTTGCACATGCACTGATTGCCCATTCAGCAATTCTGGTAGCATCTTTGCATGTTTGTCGTAATGTTTGCTCCCTACGACTTGTGCTTCTGCCAGCTTCTGTCTGAAGTCCTCCTGGTCTTGGGCAGGATGTATTTTTGCTGGTAGTGTAGTCTTAAACTTCCTCCCATTCAGCAATTCTGCAGGTAATTTCATGTCTGCTTTCAGTGGTGTTGATCTGAGTGATAGGAGGGCAAGGTCTTGGTCTTCCCCCATCTCACTGCTTTTGATGAGAGTTCTCTTGACAGTCTGGATCTGTCTTTCGATGAACCCGTGTCCCCTTGGGAAATGTGGGGATGAGGTTACTATTTTGAACCCATACTTTTCTGCCAGAGCTCTGAATTCACTCGATGTGAACTGGGTTCCATTGTCACAGATTACCTTTTCCGGGATTCCTTGTTCAGCAAACAAGCTCTTTGCAATTCTGGTGGTAGTTCTGGCTCTCAGATCTTTCATCCTTCTCACAAAAGGAAACTTGGAATAGTAATCTGTCACTATGAGATACCATTCTTGATTGCACATGAAGAGATCTGCCCCAACAGTGTGCCATGGTCTTGACGGTACTTCACTAGGTATCATCTCCTCTTTCTGTTGTGCATTTCTTTATTTCTGGCATATACCACATGCAGAAACCATCTGTTCGATATTTTTGTACATGCCTATCCAGTATACAGCTGACCTGGCTCTCAGCTTGCATTTCTCCATTCCCATGTGGCCTTCGTGTATTAGATGGAGAAGTTCTGTCTGCATCGTCTTTGGCACGATGATCCTCGATCCAGCAAGGAGAATACCGTCTTCTATTGCGATGTCGTCTCTAATCGTCCAGTATTGACGAATTGTCGCCTGTACCTGCTGGATTCTCTCCGGCCACCCCTGTATTACTTGTTGTGTGAGTAGTTGCAATTCCTCATCTTTGCTAGTCTCATCTCTGATTTGACTGAGCTTTGTAGGGGTAACACTCACTAGGTGGTGGATTTTTACTGTTAGACCCTCCACCTCGTGTTTCTCATATGGTGACAATCGAGACAACGCATCTGCTAGCACCATTTCCTTTCCTGGCTTATATTTAAGCGTGAAGTCGTAGCTTTGGAGCCTTAGAAGTAGTCTTTGCAGTCTTGTAGGTGCTTTGCACAGATTCTTCTTGTAGATCTGTTCTAGTGGACGATGGTCACTCTCTATTGTAAACTGCCTTCCATACAGGTATGTATGGAATTTCTCGCATCCATACACTACTGCTAATAGTTCTCTTTCTATGTTGGCGTATCTCATCTCGGCTGACGTCAAGGCCTTTGATGCGAAAGCTATTGGCTTTCCTTCCTGCACAAGAGCTGCCCCTAGTCCTCTGGTAGAAGCGTCTACTTGTAGAGTGACTGGTTTTCTTCTGTCATAATATGACAGACTTGTTTCTTTGCACAACAATTCTTTAAGGTGTTTAAAATTCCTTTCATGTGATTCAGACCACTGGCATTCGGCGTCTTCTTTCATTAGCTCTCTGAGATTTGTTGTATGTTCCGACATGTTTGGGATGAAAGAACTCATGTATTGGACCAAGCCGAGTTAACTCCTCAGCTCTTTCTTATCTTTGGGTGGTTTCATTTCAGCAATCGCCGCAATCTTCTCAGGACTTGGCTTGACTCCCTCTGGTGTGTAAATCATACCGAAGAATTGGCATTCCTTGACTTTAACTATGCACTTATCGGCATTTAACTTGATGCCAGCCTTCCTGGTACCCTCCATGGCCTCATGTAGGTGCATATCATGGTCTCTTTCATCTGCTCCATAGATCTGAATATCATCAGCTATTCCTATGGCTCCTCCACAGCCTCTGTATGTCTCGTCTACTTTCTGTTGAAAGATATCTTGACTGACCTTTAACCCGAATGGTAGCCGCAGGAATTTGTAACGCCCAAATGGTGTGTTGAATGTTGTCAATGTTGTTGATTCCTCATCCAACTTCACATTCCAATATCCATTTCTGGCATCTAGTTTTGAGAAAACCTTGGCTCCTGCCAGTGATGGTGTAATCTCCTCTAGCGTTGGGGTGGGATAGTGGTCCCTCTTTATCGCCTGGTTTAGATCTTTGGGGTCCAAACATACTCTGAGACGCCCGTTTAGCTTTTCTCGTACCACAATTGAGTTTACCCAGTCTGTGGGTTCAGTGACCTTTACGATCACTCCCTTTTCTTCCATCTCCTTTAGCTCTCTTTCAAGCTTTGTCTTCAGCTCGATGGGTACTTTTTGTGGAGCATGGATAACGGGCTTTACCTCTGGATCGATGGTGATGTGGTATTGGAAATCTCCGAAACATCCCACTGTATCATCGAAACATTCCGGATACATGTCTATCAAGTCTTTTTTACTCTTGATTTGTGGGCGATTCTCCAGCGGGGTGTTGCTGTCTATCCTCAGTGACGTTTCCGTCAGCTCGTGATTCACTGAGATCAATCTCAACTTCTTGCAGCTGTTTAATCCCAGGATCGCTGGCCCCTCAGTGTCGGTGACATAGAACATGCAGTTGATGTTCTTTCTTTTATGTGTCCCTTTGACAAAGATTATTCCGAGTTGTTTAATCTCACTCCCCCCGTATGCTGTCAGCGTGACATTACTTGCCTTTAAACAACCTTTTTTCGGGTAGCCATCTTCTCTCAAGTTTTCAGGAAAGATCTGCTGGTGCAGTCTCAATGGGAGAATGTTGCTCTGAGCCCCTGTGTCCAGCTTCAACTTTAAGTTGATGGTTGTGGGCTGACCATTGACCCTCTTTTCGATTTGGATGATGGTGTGCAATTCTCTCTTCGGAGTATTTTCCACTCTGGACATCTCATGAAGCTGTACCTTTATGGTTTCGATGTTTAGTGTATTGTCATGACCATAATCATCATCATCCTGTTCATCCATGGCATGGATATTGTGTTTCTTTCTCTGGTTCTGCTGTCTGCCTTTGTTTTTGATGTATGTCCCTTCTTTCTTCGTTCTACACCTCTCTTCCCAGTGGTTTAGTTTGCCACATGCATTGCAGCTTGTTCCATATGCTGGACATTTCCTCCTGTCTGTATAATTGTGCGGTCTTCCACAGTTTCTGCACATGCTTCTCCCGTTGTCATGTGCATGTCTTTGTGTGTTGTACTTTTCTCTCACTGTATCCACTCTATTGTCCGTCTCAGAAGCCATCCGCATGTCAGCCATTTGAGAAATCAGCGTTCTCATTTGCTGCTTCATGGCTTCATGAGCTCTCGCAGTATCTATAGCCTCTGTTATTTCGAGCTTTTCTTTCCCTATCAGGGCTTTTTGTACCTCTGCATGTGCTGACCCCCATATCAGCTGGTCCACAAGCCTTTCCTCCATTTCCTTAAATGCACACTTGCTGGCTTCATTTCTCAGCCTTGTCAGGAAATTGTCAGCTGTTTCACTGGATTCCTGTCTTAGACTCTGAAATTTGTATTTGTGTATACGGTGATTGGATTTAGGCTCTAGATGGTTGCTGAATTTCTCAAAGATTGTCGCAGGGTTTTCCTTTTCCTCTTCAGTCAAACTCCAGCTATTATACAAATCTAGACCTTTTTCTCCTGTCCACAACAGAATGTAACTAACCTTTTCTTCGTTGGCAGTACCCTTCAGGAAGCTTTTAAATGTAAGGTCACATTTCTGTTTGAACTTGCGAAATGCCTCTACTATATCGTCGGCTTCCCAGTTCATGAGGGGTTGCATTTGCGCAGTCAGTACAGCGGCAGCCGCCATCTTAGTTGCCCGTACGATTCACGCTCAATCACCACAGACACCGGCACTCACGATCAGCTCATATATTCATTTTTCGTCTTATTCGTAGTTCGTATGGCACAAGTTGTACTCACTTATACCGCTGCCACCATGTTGTGTCTCCTTGTGTTCTTATTACTATGTAATACAGACACTTTTAACTCATTTAGTTTACGACTTTCATTCAGTTGTATTCTTGCTTTTATGATGTTGCTGCTGCATGGTGCAGAGTGATACAAGATGTCCGACCTTGCACTGCGCACTGCCTTTCACAGTGTGTCACATAGCAATATAAATACACTCACCAAAGTAGTTCCATATAACGATGTAACAAGTAGTTCCATTTAACGATGTAATAATATAACGATGTAACACTTTGTTTTTGATTTTATATATTAATAGAATCCTCCTTCTCTTTAGCTTTTGATCTCCCCTCTTTTAGGGTTGCCAATCCTCCCCGATTGTCTAGGAGTCTCTCAGAACAGATGATCTCCTGCTGCTGGCAATCCAGGAGAAATGCACTTCTGCGTTCCCACCATGCTGCATCCTTCCCGTCTATCACCAGGTTGAGCGAGTCCTCTCTGGAATATCCCTCGAGGCTGGTATCACTGCCCTTAAGTTTGCCGCAGAGGCAATTTGCTGCAGTTCCTGTGAAGTTACGTCAGTGGCGCGGGACCAGCCACGAGGAAATTTGCAGAGCCTGTGGCAATCAGCCTTGCTTGCTTTATTGCCATGAGCCGGCAGGAGCATGGTGACCCGTACCTGGTGGAGGAGCCAAGTGGCAATGAGGACACGGTCTCCAGCTCTGAAGACGAGTCCAGAAACCATTAATTTGCAAAATAAGTTTTAGACTCTCAGGTTGTCAATATAACAGAATATGCATTGCCATCCTTGAGCTTCAATTTTATCACTAGCATACCAGGTCAGTTATTTAAAATTATAGTCATCAATGGCAGTCAATGGCACCCTCAGCAAAACACAAATGTCAAGCCATTAAGTAAATGCAATAACATTTGCAGACTGCTAACCCTAACCCTAACCCTAAATGCAGCGAATGTTATGTAACTAATGTGACCAAACCTCCAGGATTGGGTCCAACCAAAGTGTAGAACCCCAAGCAGGAGTGCTTCTCTACATTAAAACCATGGGCCGCTGCCGGCCACCACTCACCCACTCCAAATTGCCCCCACCTCCGCCATTCCCAGACTCATTTTAGCAGATGTTCCAAATTTTCCAGTTAACTGGAGTTGCTCTTGTTGGCTAAAGTTGCTCTTGACGTCAGCTGATCTCAGAAGTTAAGATGTGTTGCTTGTTAGTGGTATATTTAACAACAGCAATTTTGTGAAGAACATCAACAAATGAAGTGCACCGCATTTACTTTGTGTGCATTTTTATTATTTCAGCGCTTGATTCAGGGGAGCAGCCCTATACCTACCTCCTGTCACCATTCTTCCCCATTTACACTTCTAACTGATGTCATTCCTCATCAGGCCCCAGGAAAAAATGTCTGTTACTGTTGCCATCAGAAGAAAATAAATTAGCAAGTTCATATTTGTAATTGGCACCAATGGCAAGACATTGGCCATCAGCTGCTGTTTTAAATGTAAAGATGTTTATTTTAACTCTTCCCGGAGCCATCATTTGCATGTTGTTATCATTTTTTTTTTACTAATATTCATTTTCAAAGATATTCCAGATTCACAGAAATATCAGCCTCAGCTTTGTAAATAGTCAGTGGTCTCTGCAGTATGGGTGAGAAACTTTGGGGTACAGTTTCCGCTTTGGGCGTAATTGCCAATTGGGCAAATTGCGCCCAAAATTGAACCCGTTTTGAAAAGTGTTTTTTTCCCCATGAGTTTCCGCTCAAACCTATTTGCATATCATCGAATGCAAAATTGGCCAGGAACCAGCGCAATCGGGCAGCGTTTTAAAACGTAATTTAAAAAAAAAAAATCTTGCTTTAAAAAAATTTCCTTCATATGTTTAAAAGTGGTAACTTGGTGAAGTTGGATTAAAACAGCTGAAAATAGATTTATCTCAAAAAATAAACATTTTTATTCACAGTGTCAATCCACCACCTCTGAATAACCTGATTTTAAATGACTGAAATTCACTTTTCAAAACTATATAAAACTATTTTTTAGTTATATTGGGTACAAAAAAAAGTGGCTAACAAGGAAAATTAGGGATAGCATAAGATCCAAGGAGAGGACATATAAATTGGCCAGAAAAAGTAATAATCCTGAGGATTGGGAGCAATTTAGGATTCAACAAAGGAGGACAAAGGGATTAATTAAGAAGGGGAGAATAGAATATGAGAGTAAGCTTGCTCGAAACATAAAAACTGACTGTAAAAGCTTTTATAGATATGTGAAGTCAAGCGTAGGTCTTGCAGTCAGAATCAGGGGAATTTATCATGGGGGACAAAGAAATGGCAGACCAACTAAATACATATTTTGGTTCTGTCTTCACAAAGGAGGACACAAATAACCTCCCAGAGATGCCGGGGAACATAGGGTCTGATGAAAGGGAGGAACTGAAAGAAATCAGTATTTGTCGGGAAATGGTGTTAGGGAAATTGATGGGATTGAAAGCCGATAAATCCCCAGGGCCTGATAATCTACATCCTATGGTACTTAAGGAAGTGGCCCTAGAAATAGTAGATGCATTGCTAATCATCTTCCAACATTCGATGGAATCTGGAACAGTACCCATGGATTGGAGGGTAGCTAATGTTACCCCACTATTCAAAAAAAGGTGGTAGAGAGAAAATGAGGAATTACAGACCAGTAAGCCTGACATCGGTAGTGGGGAAAATGCTAGAGTCCATTATAAAAGATGTAATAGCAGAGCACTTGGAAAACAGTGATAGGAAGTCAACATGGATTCACAAAAGGTAAATCGTGCTTGACTAATCTACTGGAATTTTTTGAGGATGTAACTGGTAAAATAGATAAGGGAGAACCAGTGGATGTGGTGTATCTGGACTTTCAGAAGGCCTTCGATAAGGTCCCGCATAAGAGATTAGCGTGTAAAGTTAAGGCACATGGGATTGGCGGCAAGGTATTGACTTGGATAGAGAACTGGTTGGCAGACAGAAAGCAAAGTGTTGGAATAAACGGGTCCTTTTCCGAGTGGCAGGCAGTGACTAGTGGGGTACCGCAGGAATCGGTCCTTGGACCCCAGCTATTCACAATATATATTAATGATCTAGACAAGGGAACTAGATGTAATATCTCCAAATTTGCAGACGACACAAAGCTGGGTGGGAGTGTGTGCTGTGAGGAGGATGTCGAGAAACTCCAGGATGATTTGGACATGTTGGGTGATTGGGCAGAAACATGGCAGATGCAATATAACGTGGATAAATGTGAGGTTGTCCACTTTGGTGGCAAAAACAGGAAGGCAGATTATTACCTAAATGGCAATAGATTGGGAGAAGGGGAAGTGCAACGAGACCTGGGTGTCCTTGTGCACCAGTCGCTGAAGGTAAGCATGCAGGTGCAGCAGGCGGTTAAGAAGGCAAATGGTATGTTGGCCTTCATAGCGAGAGGGTTTGAGTACAGGAACAAGGATGTCTTGCTGCAGTTGTACAGGGCCTTGGTGAGACCACATCTTGAGTATTGTGTGCAGTTTTGGTCACCTTATCTGAGGAAGGATGTTCTTGCCATGGAAGGAGTTCAGCGAAGATTCACCAGGCTGATACCTGGATGGCAGGAATGACGTATGAGGAGAGATTGGGTCGATTGGGCTTGTACTCACTGGAGTTTAGAAGAATGAGAGGTGATCTCATTGAAACTTATAAAATTCTGACAGGACTGGACAGACTAGATGCAGGAAGGATGTTCCCGATGGTCAGGGAGTCCTGAACCAGGGGACACAGTCTAAGGATAAAGGGTAGGCCATTTAGGACAGAAATGAGGAGGAATTTCTTCACCCAGAGAGTGGTGAACCCGTGGAACTCTTTACCACAGAAGGCGGTGGAGGCCAGTTCATTAAATATATTCAAGAAGGAGTTAGATATATTTCTTAAGGCTAAAGGGATCAAGGGGTATGGGGAGAAAGCAGGGACCGGGTACTGAATTTGGATGATCAGCCATGATCGCATTGAATGGCGGAGCAGGCTCAAAGGGCCGAATGGCCTACTCCTGCTCCTATCTTCTATGTTTCTATATTAGTCAGTTTCTTAATAAATTAAGCCAAAATCACATTTAAAAGCTATTAAAACGTACCTTTTAGTGTCCTTGCGCCCTAAAGTACCAGCTTAATTTTTGAAGCCTCCCTGAAGGCCTGCAAACGAGCACAATTAGCGGAAACTCCCAATGGTGATTAATTCACCCTGGTGGCGTGGCCAGTTTTGTAGGCGGAGCCTGCTTCCAGCACGATGTTTTTAAAACTAGTGCAAAAAGTTCTTGGAAACTTGAGTTGCGCTGAACGCAAATTGCGCTTAAAATTCACGATCTTTTGCAACGGCTATGCCGATTTCGGCAAATTGTGCTGAAAAAACCAGCGCGATCAAGCAGAAACTCCAGGCCATTGAAATCATTGCATGATTAGAGTGCTTAACCAACTTATTATGTTCATCTTTCTATGCAAGTCCAGTTACAAGCAATTTTTCTGTTCATTTCAACCAATTTTATATAAAAATATTCCAGAGATAAAATCCTGTATAAGCTGACTTAAAACAATAAAACAGTAAGTTAAATTTAGGTAATGATTGTGTAGCATTTTTCATAGGTTTGGAACTGCAGCTTTACATTGCCAGTTTAACAACCGTATGATAATATAATCTTTCTGCAGTTGCCCAAGGCAAACAAGATAAGTGTTATATATTAATATATTTATATGATCCAGATCAGAGTATCTGGTAGATTTGTCTCATTAATCTGATGCTGGACTTTATTAGAGTCATAGATAGAGTCTGTGATTAGTTTATCAATTATCTCCCCCTTTCTATCTTAAATGTCTTGATATCCTTTTTGATCTCTTCTTCTAATGTCATATCCACCATGTTTGTCTCTCTGGTAAATACTGAGGCAAAGTAATTATTTAATATTTCTGTCATTACCAGTGAGTTTATCATGTGTATCCCTTAGTGGCTCTATCCCTATCCCAATTTTTCTTTTGTTATTTATGTGTCTGTAGTATACTTTACTATTTCTTTTTATATTCCTTGATAATTTAATTTTGTAGTTTCTCTTTGCCTTCCTAATTTTTTTGACTTCTTTCCTAATTTTTCCATACTCCCTTTTGTCATGCTTCCCTCTTGTTTATGCCCTTTTCTTTGGTTTCAATTTTGCCCTTATTTCTTTATTCATCCATGGTGTGTCATTACTGGCTAGTTTGTTCTAGCTTTTTAGTGGGATATATTTCTTTGGGACTCTATTGATCATTATTTTTAATGTTTTCCACCGTTGTTCTATCTCTATGTTTGTCAGTAATTTTTTCCAGTTTACTTTCCCTAGTTCCATTGTTTGTCAGTAATGTTTTCCAGTTTTCTTTCCCTAGTTCCAATTTCATCCCATTAAAATCAGCTTTTATCCAATTTATTACTTTCATCTTTGGCTTACTTATGTCCTTCTCAATCTTTATCTTAAACCTTATTATGTTGTGATCAATATTGCCTAGATGTTTGATGCGCTATCAATAACTCAAAAGACTGAGATTAAGCGAGTAACTAACAGGCTTTTATTAACAAGAGAATGAAGGTGTGCCTCGAGTGGTCGACCGGTCCAGAATACAGAGGGACTGTGGAGCAGTCACCTTTATACCTGGACTCGTGGGAGGAGTCAGCCGAGACATGTACAGGCATGTACACAGTGGAATACAAACAATGGTTTACCACATTCACCCCTTGTTTAAAATTGAGTCCGGCGGGGTGAAGTGTATTAAAAGTTAGTGTATTGGAGTCTCTCCGGAGGTCTTGTCTGCCGCTGTGATCGACGTGGCGACGGCAGGGGTAGTGAAGCTTCCGGCGTCGAGTCCCGCGTAGGCTGGGGCACTGGTGTGTAGTCCTCGTAGGTGTCGAGCGGGTCGCGGGGCCCAGGCCTGCCGTCTGCTGGGGCTGGATATCGGATCGTGGGGGGGGGGGGGTGGTGGTAGTGGGTAGTGGGTTACTGCGGCCCCCGAGGGTGCGAGGTCTCGTATGGAGACTGTGTCCTCCCGCCCGTCCGGGTACGCAATGCAAGCATACTGGCGTTTGGTGTGGAGGAGGTCGACCCTCTCGACCAGGGGGTCCGTTTTATGGGTCCTCACGTGTCTTCTCAGTAGGACCGGCCCTGGGGACGTCAGCCATGGCGGTAGCGATGTCCCCGATGTGGACTTCCTTGGGAAGACAAACATTTTCTCATGAGGGGTGGCGTTAGTGGCAGTGCAGAGCAGTGACCGAATAGAGTGGAGCGCATTGGGGAGCACATCCTGCCAGCGGGAGGTCGGAAGGCCCCTAGACTTTAAGGCTAGCAGGGCGGCCTTCCAAACTGTCGCATTCTCTCTTTCCACCTGTCCGTTCCCCCGGGGGTTGTAACTGGTGGTCCTGCTTGTGGCAATACCCCTAGCGAGCAGGTACTGATGGAGTTCGTCGCTCATAAACGATGAGCCCCGGTCGCTATGGATATAGCTGGGGAAACCGAACAGGGTGAAGAGGTCGTTCAGACATTTAATGACCGTGGCACTGGTCATGTCCGGGCAGGGGATGGCGAACGGGAAACGGGAGTACTCATCAATAATGTTGAGGAAGTACACATTGCGGTCGGAGGAGGGGAGAGGCCCTTTAAAATCAACGCTCAGGCGCTCGAAGGGGCGAGTGGCTTTTATCAGGTGAGCCCTGTCTGGTCTATAAAAGTGCGGTTTGCACTCAGCGCAGACTTGGCAGTTCCTGGTCACGGTCCTGACCTCCTCAATGGAGTAAGGCAGGTTGCGGGCCTTGATGAAGTGGAAGAACCTGGTGACCCCCGGGTGGCAGAGGTCATTGTGGAGGGCCCACAGTCTATCGATCTGCGTGCTGGCGCAGGTGCCACGCGATAGAGCATCCGGGGATTCATTGAGCTTCCCGGGCCGGTACAAGATCTCGTAATTGTAGGTGGAAAGTTCGATTCTCCACCTCAAGATCTTGTCGTTTTTGATTTTGCCCCTCTGCTTGTTGTTAAACATAAAAGCAACTGAACGCTGGTCAGTGAGCAGGGTAAATCGTTTTCCGGCCAGGTAGTGCCTCCAATGACGCACAGCCTCCACAATAGCCTGGGCCTCCTTCTCAACAGCGGAGTGTCTGGTCTCCGGGCCCTGGAGGGTTCGTGAAAAGAAGGCCATGGGTCTCCCCGCCTGATTGAGGGTAGCGGCCAGGGCAAAGTCGGACGCGTCGCTTTCCACCTGGAAGGGGATGGATTCGTCCACTGCGTGCATGGTGGCTTTGGCAATGTCTTCCTTGATACGGTGGAAGGCTAAGCGGGCCTCTGCCGTCACGGGAAAAGAGGTGGACTTGATCAGCGGACGGGCCTTGTCCGCATAGTAGGGGACCCACTGGGCGTAATAAGAGAAAAACCCTAGGCACCTCTTCAGGGCCTTGAGGCAGTGGGAGTTCCATAAGGGGACGCATCCGGTCGGGGTCGGGACCGATGACTCCGTGTTCCACAACGCAGCCAAGGATGGCGAGGCGGGTTGTGCGGAATATGCACTTCTCCTTGTTATACGTCAGGTTGAGGAGTTTGGCGGTGCAGAGGAATTTTTCGAGGTTTGCGTCATGGTCCTGCAAGTCATGGCCGCAGATGGTCACATTGTCCAGATATGGGAAAGTGGCCTGCAACGCATTTTGATCGACCATCCGGTCCATCTCCCTTTGGAAGACGGAGACCCCGTTGGCGACGCCAAAGGGAACCCTAAGGAAGTGATAGAGGCGGCCGTTTGCCTCAAAGGCAGTATACTGGCGGTCCTCAGGACGGATAGGGAGCTGGTGGTACGCTGATTTCAGGTCCATGGTTGAGAAGACGCGGTACTGCGCGATCTGGTTGACCATATCAGCTATGCGGGGGAGTGGGTAAGTGTCCAGCAGGATGTAGCGATTTATTGTCTGGCTGTAGTCGATGACCAGGCGCTGCTTCTCGCCGGTCTTAACGACCACAACCTGGGCTCGCCAGGGGCTGGTGCTGCCCTCAATAATCCCTTCCTTCAGGAGCCGCTCCACTTCGGTTTTAATGAAAACCCTGTCCCCGGCACTGTATTGCCTGCTCTTTGTGGCGATGGGCTTACAGTCGGGGGTGAGGTTAGCAAACAGTGGGGGGGAGGGGGGGTGACTCTGAGTGTGGAGAGGTTGCACCTGGTGTGCGGCGGGCAATTTGGAAGCTGCTGGCTGCGGACTGTGAGTGGGGGGAGGGGTCCACCGTACGCCATCGTAACACTTTTAAGGTGGCACTGAAAATCTAACCCCAGTAGAACGGCAGCGCAGAGGTGGGGCAGGACCAGAAGTTTAAAATTATCGTACACAGTCCCGTCTACTACGAGTGTCACCACGCAGTAGCCGCCAATGTCCGCCGACTGGGACTCGGAGGCCATAGAAATCCGCTGGTGCGCAGGCAGGACTGGGAGAGAGCAACGCCACACCGTGTCGGGGTGGATGAAGCTCTCCGTGCTCCCAGAGTCAAAAAGGCAGATTGTTTCGTGACCATTTACCTTAATGTCCATTGTGGACCGGGCCAGCTGGTGCGGTCTCGCTTGGTCCAGCGTAACGGAGGCCAGCGTAGGGGTCGGTGTGTCGCTGCGGGTATCAGATGAGGCGGTGTTGGGGGCCTGCTGCGCCCCGGCTGTCGTCCAAGATGGCGGTGTCCATGATCCCCATGTGGCTGGAGGCGTCCAGAATGGCTGCTGTTCCGGTGGTTCGCACATGGCTGGGGAGGCCCAAGATGGCGGCCCGCACGGCCCACACGCGGCGCTGCTGGGGTTCGGGGTGGCTTTGGCCCTGCAGACGCTGGCATAGTGTCCCTTCTTCCCGCAGCCCGAGCAGATCGCATTTTTCACCGGGCAGCGCGCTCTGGGGTGTTTGGCCTGGCCGCAGAAGTAGCATTTCTGGCCTTGGGGCACTGCTGTCTGGCCTTGGGACACTGCTGCGGTAGTTGGGCCGTTGCTGGGATGTGGCTGGGGTGGCACGGCGCTATGAGACGGTCCTACCGTGTCCCAGGCTGTCGTTCCCCGCGGCGTCCACGGTGCAGAGGAGTAGGCATCCATGCCCCGGCAGGCTGCGTCCAATGATAGTGCGAGTTCAGAGGCCTTGTTGAGGTCGAGGTCACTCTGCTCCAACAATCGCTGTCGGGTGTAATTGGACCTGTGGCCCGCTACAAAAGCGTCCCGGATAAGTTCCTCTGTGTACACGGCGGCCTTTACATCCTTACAACCACAGGCCCGGCCAAGCACAGACAGTGCCTGAAGGTATTCCTTGGTCGATTCCCCAGGTTGTTGTTTACGACTCCCCAGAAGGTGCCTGGCGTACACTTCGTTCACTGGGCGCGTGTACTGGTCCTTGAGGAGCTTGATAGCATCCACGTACGAGGTCGCGTCCTGGATGACCGAGTACACTCGGTGGTTCACTTTGGAGGTCAGGACGTCCAGTTTGTCCTCGTCCGATTTGACCGTTGCAGCGGAGGCGATCAGGAATTTTTCAAAGCACCTCAGCCAGTGAGTAAACTTGGTGGATGAGTCCGACTCCCGATGGTCTAAGTCTAGGCATGCTGGTGTGAGGATCTTCTCCATTATAAAAATCTTGTTAATAAAATTGATGCGCTATCAATAACTCAAAAGACTGAGATTAAGCGAGTAACTAACAGGCTTTTATTAACAAGAGAATGAAGGTGTGCCTCGAGTGGTCGACCGGTCCAGAATACAGAGGGACTGTGGAGCAGTCACCTTTATACCTGGACTCGTGGGAGGAGTCAGCCGAGACATGTACAGGCATGTACACAGTGGAATACAAACAGTGGTTTACCACAATGTTCCCCTATTCTTACTTCTCTTATCTGTTCTGGTTCATTTCCTATTCCTAGATCCAGCAGTGGTCCTTCTCTTGTTGGGCTTTTTACATACTGGGTAAGAAAAGAGTCCTGCACACATTGTAAAAACTCTATTCCCTGACCCCCTTTCGTTGTCTCTTCTTGCCAGTTTATTTGGGGATAGTTAAAATCTCCCTTGATTATTATTCTATGTCCTTTACTCATTTCACATATTTGCTTACCTATTTCTTCCTCCACCTCCTTTCCACTATTACATGGTCTGTAGTATACCCCTATTAGTGTGACCGGAACCAGATGTAGCAGGAATAGCTGAAACATGGCTACATAAAGAACAGGACTGACAACTAAATATTGCAGGTTGTAACATAATCAGAAAGAATACAGATTATTGCCTCCAATCCCCCCATTTTATTTTGGAGGCAGTTTAATTCGTAGTTTAATGGTAGTTCCTTTTACTTTATTTTTAACAGTTCTTTTATACTTCTGTTTTATAACTGTGTTTGTTCCCGGGCCGTTTATGTTACACTTGTTCCTTACCTAGGTCTGACCTTTATTTTATTCATTCTGTTAGATATTTATTGATATTACCACAATATAATCAGATTTCTTTTGGATGTAGCTTCAGTTGAGGCTTCAGAAATTCTAGTTTTGCATGGTCATGAGGTTAATCAAACAATGCACACGGCTTTTTTATACCAGTAGAGAACACGGGTGCATTCATTTTCCAACTATATTATTGTAGCAAAGAAACTCTTAACACTGAAAGGTCTCAGTTATAGATGCGTACACAAACTGATCAGTGTGCCAACAGTGTCAGGGAAAACAGATGTATCTATTTTCACCAAATAGCCAAGGAGCTCCCTTCCCCTCCCCCATTAGACTTCCCGAATGAACTGATGCACACTAACCATTAGGTCACCAGGACTTGAACACTCTAGCACCAAGAGACCAATAAGTATTTTTTTTATGTTGCTGTGGCTCTGCCACAAAGAACATCTGTTTATTTACTACCTGTAATGATAATGGGAATCTAATGAGAAGACAGATACAATGGCGGTGTCCGTCTGAACATGTGCATCACCATTTTACGCAGGACAATCCACATCCTGAGTTGATTCCTTAAACTAACCTGAAAGCTCACAATTTTCATAACTTCAGATTATGAATTTAATTCAAATTTCACTTATGTTATACAGTTTCATGAATTTACAGATAAATCCATTAACAACAACAACAACAACAACTTGCCTTTAACATGCTCACCAAGCATTACATTTCTGCTGGCTAAAAGATTTTGTTCTCAAGGTTGTCAATTATAATTGTAATAAAATACTCAACTTAATCTATCAATACTGTGCCTATCTTCTCCATTTCTAACAATCTGGACTGAATTAGCGGTGTACTAGGATTGACAGGAGGGAATTGGAAAGCAATGATACTATTAAGAAAAAACCCCTGAAATGCTGGAAACCCTTAGCAGGTCAGTCAGCAACTGTGAAAAGATATGGAGCCTTCATCAGAACTTTAAGGTATTACAGATGAACAGCATTTAAAAAGGAACAAAACAAAGGGAAGCGGGAGGGAAAGGCATACACACACACACGCACAGACAGACACGCACATGCACAGACAGACACGCACACACACACACGCACAGACAGACACGCACACGCACAGACAGACACACACATACGTAGCCACCAAACACGGACAGGATGAAGTGTTGTGGTTGCCGTCGCTTCAGTAGAACCCTTATTGGTAAAACTGTTTGCATTTTAAATTTGGAGTATTAAGCATTGAAAGAAAACCAAGCTATGCACAAGGACCAGTGCTGAGAGCAACAGACTGAGGTAGTGCAGAGGTCATGTATGTGCAGAGGTCCACAAATATTGGGACTGAAAACCCAGTTGAAGTTCTCAAGCTCCAGCAACAGAACAGAAGATGCAAAAGCTACTTTAGGTTTTGGAATAACAACAGAAATAACAACATAAAGTGCTGCTCACGATGCGGTCTCCTCTACATTGGGAAGACCAAACGCAGATTGGGTGACCGCTTTGCGGAACACCTCCGTACAGTCCGCAAGAGTGACCCTGAGCTTCCGGTCGCCTGTCACTTTAATTCTCCCCTCCACTCCCACTCTGATCTCTCCGTCCTTGGTCTCTAACATTATTCTAACGAAGCTCAACGTAAGCTTGAGGAACAGCACCTCATCTTTCTATTAGGTACTTTACAGCCTTTTGGACTTAACATCGAGTTCAACAATTTCAGACTATAAATTGGCCCCTGTAGTTCTTTTTTTTTCTGTTGTTTCCTCACATGGTAGCTGTTAATGTTGCTGCCATCAGCATCCAAACATCGTCTAGAGCCATCTTTTGTTTCTTAACTTGTCCCATTACCTTGTGCCTTACACGATCATCCCTTTTGTCATTCAATCTCCCCTGGCTTCCATCCCATCACAGACCTTCCCTTTGTTCTTTCCTCCCTGCCCCTCCTTGCCTCTGCTAAAAAATCTCTCCTCCGTAACCTTTTCGAGTTCTGACGAAGGGTTCAACCCAAAATGTTGACCCCGTTTCTCCTCTCTTCAATGCTGCCTGACCTGCTGAGTGTTTCCAGCAATTTCTGTTGTTATTTCAGATTTCCAGTATCCGCAGTATTTTGCTATTGTATTTAGGGTTTGGAACATGGGATAGGTGTGTTTATTGGTAAGTGTTAGATTTTTCCACAGTAGTTTAATTTGTGCGTGTTTATTATGTTATACATTTTATTTTAGGGGTATAAAGTGAGATAGGTGTGCAACTAATATGGCAGCTCAAATAACTGATATATTTTTCCAAGTGTGTGGTTGGTCCCTTTTTTGTGAATGGGAATATTTTGAGAGACAAATGTTTTTTGGTTCGTTGCCTTCATACATGTGAAATTTGACCTAATTAGCATGCTTGGTGCACTTCAGATAAAATGGACATTTTGCCAGACACAAATGCTTTGATTATATAGATAGATATACTGTTCTGATTTTTATTGATGTTGTAATTCCAATGATTTATTGGTACTCCTAACTATCTCAGTTTCTGTGAGTATATGATAAGTAACTGTGAACTATGCAAATACATGCAATCTTGTAACTGGTAGAAGGCCATTGAAATATTATGACTGGATGTTCCTCTCCTTAGCACTCAGGGAATGCTAATTTCCCAGGCACTATTGAGAGGAAAAGGGGTGGAGACCAGTTATGTCAGGTCCCCGGCCTCTTGACATTCCCCTGGGATTCTCAGGACTTCTACAAATGGCCACAGTTGTGCCTGCGATAGGCATAGGTCCAGCATACCCATGGATTCCCTCTACTTATGACCAAAGGGCACCCATTTCCAGTGGAACCCCAAGAAGCTGGCGGTGAGCATGGCACCTAGAGCCTCATCAGAGCATCTGAGGGCGGGGGGGGGGGGCTAGCAGAAGATGACAAAGCATTACCTTTCCTTTTCTGGGATCCACCAGATCGAGGGGCCATGTGACCTTCTAGCTTCTGTTCTTTAACAAGAGCCAGAAGGACCCAAGGGTTGCAGCCAGGCCTGCAGCTGCAAGCCTCTTAGCTTTACTGCTTCACCTGTGTTTCACTCTGTTTCCTGATGCAAAACACTTTGAGAGTAGGCCTGCAGGGAGTGGGACTTGACCATGCTAATGGCATTGCACACCAATTTTGGATGTGTGGCAGCCTGGACAGACTGAATGTACTTCTAGTACGCTCCCTCTCTCCAATGCTAAGACATGGGAGGGGAGCAATATTGGTGCCAATACTTATCATTCAAATATCAATGAAGAAATTTTAGATACCAAACAGAAACTAAGGGGGCGATTTTGCCAGCCTTGGGGAGGCGGGTATGGAGGCGGGACTGCCGGGAAAATGGCAGAATCTGGAAGCGGGTACCGAACCCGCCCCCAACCCGCCTCCGTGCCATCTTCCCAGGAGGCGGGTACCCAACCTGCACCAGGTCCCGTCTCCGCGAGGCGGGAAGGGGATTAGTGCCAATTAACAGGTCATTAACAGGCAGCTTTTTGGCTAATCCCTATTTTGAGCCCTAAAGTGTGGGCTTCCCGAAGGCTTCGAACCTCGTCAGGGTCAGCGAGGCGAGCCGTGGGTCTGCGGGGGTTGGAGGGGCCGAAAGGTCCAGTGTGCAGGTGAGTGATGAGTGCAAGTGTGGAGAGGTAAGTGTGTGAGGTGACTCTAAAGTGTTATAATAAGATTACTCATCTTTGTTTCTTCCTCCAGACTTCATCCCTTTAGGCTGCGGAGCTGCCTCATCTCACCGGCAGAGAAAGCAGAATGGCCGCTGCATTCTTAAATGCAGCAGCCTTCTGCTTTCTGCTCAGGGAAGCTTTCTAAGTGAGTCTTGAGTAAAGGACTCAACTTTGAAGGCAGACTGTCAGTGCTTCACAGAGCTGTCAAACGATGACAATTCATCTGTCAAAAAATCTTGACAGATGAAATATCATACGCTGACGTTCTGTGTCACCGACTTTCCCTTAATTGGCCTGCTGAGCCCGCTGGGCGGGCTTAACAAGGTCAATCAAGGAAAAATAGCGTGGGTTGGCCGGACGTTGATGGAGGTGGGACTAAAACCCGACAAGCTGCAGTCCCGCCTCCAGCACGTCCCCATTGATAAAATCACCCCTTTAGAATAAGGTAACATAAAATCTTGTAAATGTAAAGTGAAATCCTCCAGGATGAAGAAATTATGAATAACTTACTTTGTTTTGGGTATTTTCTAATAATTGATCAGCAGAGCATTCTAAAGTAGCTATTTTTGTGACATTCTATGATAACCAGCTACCCATAAGCACCTCAAACAATTCCATAGTATAAATATAGCATGTAAAGCACTGTTGCCGGTAATTTCCATAGGGATATTTTTTACGCCATTTCTCCGAGGTTTCCACCAATCTTCCACTGAAGTTATGGTAGGAGATTGTGGAACCACTGAAGAATTTCTTCCTCTGTATCTGCAGTGCAGTGACTCATTTACATGCATTACTGACATTGCTGCAACTACTCCATTGACTTCAAAGGAGAGTAAAATCAGATGGTGTATAATATAGGCATCCGACCCCAACATGTCCCAACACGCCAGGCAGCTTAGGTTAAAAGAATGGTTCCAGGGATGAGGGACTTCAGTTATGTGGATAGACTGGAGAAGCTGGGGTTGTTCTCCTTAGAGCAGAGAAGGTTGAGAGGGGATTTGATAGAAATGTTCAAAATCATGAGGGGTCTAGACAGAGTGGATAAAGAGAAACTGTTCCCATTGGCAGAAGGGTCGAGAACCAGAGGGCACAGATTTAAGGCAATTGGCAGAAGAACCAAAGGCGACATGAGGAAAATCTTTTTACGCACTGAGTGGTTATGATCTGGAATGCACTGCCTGGAAGGGTAGTAGAGGCAGACTCAATCGTGATTTTCAAAAGGGAATTGGATAAGTACCTGAAGGAAAACAAATTGCAGGGCTACGGGGAAAGGGCGGAAGAATGGGACTAGCTGAATTGCTCATGCAGAGAGCAGGCACGGGCTTGATGGGCCGAATGGCCTCCTTCTGTGCTGTAATGATTCTATAAAATCGGGGCTATAATATTTGTATGAGATTCTATTGCAGTAAAACACATCAGTATGGGAAATATATTAATGTAGCTACTGTAGGTAAATATACTGACTGAAGTCTGGGATCAAAGGTCAATCTCAGAGCTGTCAGTAATAACACTTCTACAAATCTTAACAAATTAAGATTTCTTCAACATGAAAGAGTTTGTTGTAGCAACTTCTGAAGGAATGTAAGCTGTCTTTTTCACTTCTCTCCTTGGTACTTGTGGTTTCTGATATTATTTCACCGACAAGTATCCCATTGCATTTATTAGTCGAGGTGCTTTACATCAGTAACTCCCAATGGACTCCATGGGGGGTGATTTTGCCAATGGGGGCGCGTTGGAGGCGGGACTGCCACTTGTCGGGTTTCAGTCCTGCCTCCATCGACTTGTGGCCAACCCACGTTATTTTCCCTTGATTGACCTTGTTTAACCCGCCCAGCGGGCTCAGCAGGCCAATTAAGGGGAAGCCAGTTACAGAGAACGTCAGCGTATGACGTTTTATCTGTCAAAAATTTTTGACAGATGAATTGTCATCATCTGACAGCTCTGTGAAGCTGTCAAACAATGACATTCTCTGTAGTTTGATGAATTCTTGTACTCAAGGCTCACCAAACCTCTTTTGTGAGCAGAAATCAGATAGCTGTTGCATCAGAGAATGCAGCAGCCATTCTGTCATCTCTGCCATTGAGATGCTGGAGCCTCCGGATCACCAACAATTGAAGCCTGCAGGAAGAAACAAAGGTAAGGAAACTTTTTTCTATCACTTTTCACTCACCTCGCATACTTACCTCTCCACACTTGCACCCATCATGAAGGGATAATTACAGTCCTAGCCCTTTTGGGCTATCCCAGATCAGGCGTATTCCCCAGACATTCACCTTCAACTTAAGTTAGAGATAGCCGAATTCCATAAGACGCTTAAATGCTATCTCTCCCTAAAGGAACGGAATGACTGAAGATGTTACCATCCTCCAGATAGTACTTTTAATAAGTTGAACTAGACTGTAACCTTCCGGATATTATGAGGGTCCGGAATACTCCCCCAGAATTCTGCAACTCCTTACAAAAGAGTGTACAGAATTTGTGGGTTCGCGAGTCTATACAGAATTACTCTGAGGCCATTCTAAAAATATATAGTTTTATTTAAGAGCCGACATTCAGTTAACATCTGTTGAATCAGTCGCAACATTAACAATTCAAAATACAATTAGCTTACATTCCTTATTTCTCAGAGATCCTTATTCTCAAATCTTTACTTTGTTACATTTCTTATTTCTTACTTATTTCTAAATCCAGAATATCCACCAAAATCAATCACTTTGACTTCCCGAGACTCATAGTTAAAGACTTACCGAGATGCCTCTGGAAAGTTGAGAAATGCCCTGCCCGTTCAGCGTGTTCTGACTTTTCTGTTGAAAAGGTCTTATTTTTATACCCTTTTGGCAGTGGTTTCTTCTTTGATGTTCTCTGCTGATGTCAGCTAATTGTCTTTATTGATACCTCTTTTGAATGCTTTCTATCTTACTATCAATTCAACTATTGCATGCATAATTATTTCTCTACCTTTAAGTGTTCCAAAAACCATCATAAAAACAACGACAGCAATGGTTTCTGTTTGATGTCATTCTTACCGAAGATTCTTAATTTTGGCTTTACTGCTTTTTAGCAGACATTTTGACTCCATGGTGTTCCAAGTTTAATACAAACACAATGCAATTGCTTGGTGTCTCTATTGAAGTCATATTTTCAAAGCCTTCTTGTTGGTATTATATTTACAATATGTAAATAAAAACCACTTTAACTGTGTGTTCACTTGTTTTCTAGCTATCTCAATTGGTTGCATATTTAATCTTATGGTTCCTGTTTTCCAAGTTTAACATAAAACTATTTGACCAGCAGATGTTTCTTTACTTGATGTCATGTTTTCAAAGGCACATGCCTCTTTTAATGTTTGTGTTTCTGTTTCAACGTGTTAGCTCTTAACACTTTAAGTTGGGTCTTCTCATTGTGTTTGTTCCAAACCCTAGACTCTTCGGAAGCAAGTCTTTGCTTTTCAATAGGGTCTTAGGGGTCCATTTTCTGGCCGCCGTTGGGCGGTTTTTCAGGCTGCCAGGGGCCGAAAATCGCCGAAAAAGCGGGTCGGTACCCCCCCCGCCTGATTCCCCACCCCGTCCGACTTTCGGACCGCCGTTTCCCCGCGACCCGCTTCAGTCCCGGCCGCCGCTGGCGGGACTGGTCGTCGGCACACTAATGTCCAATAATTACCTTGTTGAAGAAGATTTTCCGGGACCGTTGCGACTTTGGGGCTTTCCCCACATCAAACACGCCTGCGGGGAACCCCGCTGATGAGACCTGGCGTGAAGCTTGCCGGCTTGCTTGCTGTCAGCTGCAGGTCAGGAAAAGCTGCGATTTAAAGGGACAGCACTTGTATGTTGAAGGACCTGGTTGTTGCAGGTTTGGGGCTACTTCTTAAAGGCTTAGGCACAGCTGTGGAAGGTTGGAGCCTCACACACTTCTCCAATGCGATCTCCTGGGAAGCCCCTCTCGCCACCCTCACTCAGCGCTTCCTCAGCGGAGGCATCTGCGAGAAGCATGGGACGCCTTTTTTTCCTTCCCTTCTTGCCATTACAGGATCTCCAGCAGCAGAGGCGGCAGCAGCAGAACCAGGAACAGCAGGATGAGCACCAGGAGCACCAGGCTGCTGCTCACTCACCTGAAGCTGCACAGGCCAGAAGGGGCCAGCGCTTGGAAGTGGCTTGAGAGCACCTTGCTGCGTTTTAGGGGGCCATGGGGACCCGTTTCTGCACTGGCAGTCCTACTCAGAAGGACTTCCATGAAGATCTGGTTTCCCTGTTCAACAGATGACCAACACTCCTCAAGAGATGTCATTCTCTTATGAGCACTCACCATGTTTTCCGTAGCCTGGCGAGTTATCTCCTCCATGGAGATTGCCAACCTTTCCATGGTGATGCGTTCATGCGCCAATGACTCCACAAAGGCTCTGCTCATGGTCGCTATGGACTCCTCCATCCGCTCCACACTCACAGCGACCCTGGAGACAAAACCTGCCAGAGACTCCTGCATCTGTGCATGGAGATCCATCACCTCGTCTCTTGCGGATGGACCCAGAGGCAGAGGGTCGACATGCAGCGCAGCTGAGCTGAGCTGGCAGAGTCCTGCGCCCTCCGACGAGGACTCTCCACTGCTGTCCCTGTCTCCAGAATCTGCTGAGGCTCAATTGTGAGCAGTGAAACACCGGGTGACAACACTACTCTATGTCCCGAAGGTCCCCCCGAGGTGTGAGTGTCTGCGCTGGTGCTGGGTGCGCTTACTTCTGCTGACGCTGTGCCCTCAGAGGTTGGAGCTTCCTCTGAGGAGTTTGGCTGCATAGCCTCTTCCTCCTTCACAGTGAGGACAGGGGCTCTGGATGGTACTGTGGGGGAGTAAAGGAAGGAGTTAGAGATGTAATGCCAAGGTTCTTCTGGTGACTCCCAGCAAGTTGGCATCTGCTGACACCTGCATCCATGCAGCATTGGTCTCAGTGGGAGGCCTCTTCCTCCCTGACCTAGGAAAGAGGACCTCCCTGTGGCCCCTAACCCCATCCAATAATGCCTGCAGTGAAGCTTCGTCGAATTTGAAGGCAGCTCGGGGTCTGGCACTGGCCTCAGCTGTTGCAGGCTCCTTTGCCATCCTGTATGGTTCAGTTGGAAGCCTTCAGAGGATGCAGTGCTTGCTATGGACCTTGAAAGCACCACGAATGATGACATCATACTGTGGGGGTTTCTGACTCGAATTGGACAATTAGCAAGGCTTCCCACATGCTGGGAATTAATTGGCTAGTTGAGGGAAAATTGCATGGAGCTGGCTGACACTTTTTTATGTGCGTCAGAAACCTCACATTCGGGGAAACCCGACCATTTCCCACACAAGCCGAAAATCGGGGCCTTAGTTTCTTGGTCAATATCCCTTTCCCATTTCAAAGCCTGTTTACAACTTTGTTATCAACTGATCTTTATCTCAGAAGCCTGTATTCTGTTTACAGCCTTGTCTGCTGAGACTTGTGTCTTTTAAACCCAGTTTGTCTTTTATTAATAACTAGCTGGGGAGCCCCGCGTTGCGAGGGCAATTTTGGGGCGCGAGGGCAATTTTGGGGCGTTTGGTCTCCCTGCCCCTGTGTGTCCCCCCTCTCCCTGTCCTATCCCTCCCTCCCCTCTCTCCCTCCCTCCCCTCCCTTCTCTCCCTCCCTCCCGTCCCCTCTCTCCCTCCCCTCCCCTCCCCTGTCTCCCTCTCCCCCCCACCCCTCCCCCGCTCCCCCACTCCCCTCTGTCCCTCTCTCCGGCCCCTCCCCCTGCCTAGCGAGCCCCGCGTTGCGAGGGCAATTTTGGGGCGCGAGGGCAATTTTGGGGCGCGAGGGCAATTTTGGGGAGTTTGGTCTCCCTGCCCCTGTGTGTCCCCCCTCTCCCTGTCATGTCCTCTCCCTGTCCTATCCCTCCCTCCCCTCTCTCCCTCCCTCCCCTCCCCTCTCTCCCTCCCTCCCCTCCCCTCTCTCCCTTCCTCCCCTCCCCTCTCTCCCTTCCTCCCCTCCCCTCCCCTCTCTCCCTCTCCCCTCCCCCGCTCCCCCACTCCCCTCTGTCCCTCTCTCCGGCCCCTCCCCCTGCCTAGCGCCTGAGGTCCGGTGCCGTTGCTGAGGTCCCCCACGTATCGCGCGGCTGATGGACGGCCGCTGCGTGCGGGCGGGTGGCGCATGCGCGGTGAGTGCGGGCGGCGCATGCACGGTGAGTGCGGGCAGCGCATGCGCGGTCAGTGCGAGCGGCCCGCGGGAGCCGGCAAGGCCGTTAGCGAGCGGGAAACTTCGGGCGGCGCGCCCGCGCTCCGTCCGCGACACCCGAGAGGGGGAAGTAGAGAGAGACAGAGAGGGAAGAGGAGAAGGAGAGAGAGGGAAGAGGAGAAGGAGAGAGAGAGAGGGAAGAAAGAGAGAGAGAGAGAGAAATTTTTTCAGCTTCAGGCCCCGAGTCCCCTCTGCGCGAGGGTGAGGAGGAGGGGGGGGGTTGCTAAACACAATATAAAACTCAAATAAATTGTTAATTAATTGCCTAACACATAATTGAAATATTTACCTTAGTTCCCTAACACACAGAAAGTGTGGGGGAAAAAATCGTGGAAAATCAAGATGGCGGCCACTCACCTCGGTTCAGAAGGATAAGGCCCGCCCACACACGCACCGATTGGTCGACCGGTCAGGTCACCGAAGCGTAGGATTGGTCAATCGTCGAGTCACTCGACACTCAACTGTAGGAAGACCTCGACGTCACACGGTCGCTAATGAGATGCTAATGAGCGGAACGCTGAACGTTTTTGGGATACCGCGGGCGGGATTTTTGTCCGGCCGAAATGTAAATACGCCTATGACCGGTCCGGAATCGCAAGCTTTCTTTTGAGGTGACGCGCGCGTCGATACGCTCTGTAACTTCCAAACGTATAGAGACCAGGCGGACAGACAGACAGGCAGAAGAGCCGCTTTATATATATAGACTAGCTGGGGAGCCCCGCGTTGCGAGGGCAATTTTGGGGCGTTTGGTCTCCCTGCCCCTGTGTGTCCCCCCTCTCCCTGTCATGTCCTCTCCCTGTCCTATCCCTCCCTCCCCTCTCTCCCTCCCCTCTCTCCCTCCCTCCCCTCTCTCCCTCCCTCCCCTCCCACTCCCCCTCCCCTCCCCCACTCCCCTCTGTCCCTCTCTCCGGCCCCTCCCCCTGCCTAGCGCCTGAGGTCCGGTGCCGTTGCTGAGGTCCCCCGCGTATCGCGCGGCTGATGGACGGCCGCTGCGTGCGGGCGGGCGGCGCTTGCGCGGTGAGTGCGGGCGGCGCATGCGCGGTCAGTGCGAGTGGCCCGTGGGAGCCGGCAAGGCCGTTAGTGAGCGGGAAACTTCGGGCGGCGTGCCCGCGCTCCGTCCGCGACACCTGAGAGGGGGAAGTAGAGAGAGACAGAGAGGGAAGAGGAGAAGGAGAGAGAGGGAAGAGGAGAGAGGGAAGAGGAGAAGGAGAGAGAGGGAAGAGGAGAAGGAGAGAGAGAGAGGGAAGAAAGAGAGAGAGAGAGAGAAATTTTTTCAGCTTCAGGCCCCGAGTCCCCCCTGCGCGAGGGTGAGGAGGAGGGGGGGGTTTGCTAAACACAATATAAAACTCAAATAAATTGTTAATTAATTGCCTAACACATAATTGAAATATTTACCTTAGTTCCCTAACACACAGAAAGTGTGGGGGAAAAAATCGTGGAAAATCAAGATGGCGGCCACTCACCTCGGTTCAGAAGGATAAGGCCCGCCCACACACGCACCGATTGGTCGACCGGTCAGGTCACCGAAGCGTAGGATTGGTCAATCGTCGAGTCACTCGACACTCAACTGTAGGAAGACCTCGACGTCACACGGTCGCTAATGAGATGCTAATGAGCGGAACGCTGAACGTTTTTGGGATACCGCGGGCGGGATTCTTGTCCGGCCGAAACGTAAATACGCCTATGACCGGTCCGGAATCGCAAGCTTTCTTTTGAGGCGACGCGCGCGTCGGTACGCTCTGTAACTTCCAAACGTATAGAGACCAGGCGGACAGACAGACAGACAGAAGACCCGCTTTATATATATAGATATTAGAAATCTGTTCATAGTATCGTGTATTTCTCTGAATCATGGCTTTTCCTTCACAGTCACTTACCTCCACAGCGTACTTTTGGACCCCGCAGATCCACTGCTCGCCTCGCTGATGCTGGCGGGGTTTCCCGACGTCGGGAAGCCCACACCTCTGATGGAAAAATGGGTTTAATCCTCTTAACTAACTGTTAACAGGCAGCTAAGTGGCTGCAATCCCCTTCCCGCCTGCAGGAGACAGGACCCGGCACGGGTCGGGTATCTGCCTCCTGGGAAGATGGCACAGTGGCGGGATGGGTACCCGCCCCCAGATTCTGCCATTTTCCCGGTAGTCCGGCCTCCAAACCCGCCTCCTCGGGGCTGCAAAATCACCCCCCATTGTATGGTTTTGCTGTGACACTTTGGCCTAGTAACCTCTTTGCAAACATTAGCTGTAGTAGTTGTATATGCTGATAGGGTTAGATGAAGTAGGGTGGGAGGAGGCACTTGTGGAGCATAAACACTGGTGAATGGCATGTTCCTGTGCTGTAAATTCTATGTAGTTGATGAATTCCAGTCATTACTACGACTGAAACACGTGACCATAATCATGGCACAATAACTGTAATTCTTAGCTACTCTGCTACACTATTTCTCATACTTCAGAATGAGTTTTATATTAATTAAGTTTTAAATATTGCAGCAACCATTGAGTATTGGCTCAATGTTGGTTGTAAACATTGGCATTATGTGAGATACCCGCCCTGCTGTATGCCTCAGAGACATGGACCATGTACAGCAGGCACCTTAAAGCGCTGGAGAGGTGCCACCAATGCTGCCTCCACAGGATCTTGCAAATCCATTGGTAGGATAGGCACACCAACGTCTGTGTTCTCGCTCAGGCCAACATCCCCAGCATCGAAGCTTTGACCACGCTCGATCGGCTCCGATGGACGGGCCACATCGTCCGCATGCCCGATACGACACTCCCAAAGCAAGCGCTCTACTCGGAGCTCCAGCACGGCAGGAGAGCCCCAGGTGGGCAGAGGAAACGCTTCAAGGACACCCTTAAAGCCTCCTTGAAAAGGTGTAACATCCCCACCAACACCTGGGAATCCCTGGCCCAAGACCGCACAAAGTGGAGGAGAAGCATCCGGGAGGGCGCCGAACACCTCGAGTCTCTTCGCCGGGAGCAGGCGGAAGCCAAGCGCAAGGAGCGTACGTCAACCCAAGCACCCCACCCAACCGCCCCTTCAACCACCGTCTGCCCAACCTGTGACAGAGACTGTAGGTCCCACATTGGACTCATCAGTCACCTGCAAACTCATTTTTAATGTGGAAGCAAGTCATCCTCGCTTCCGAGGGACTGCCTAAGAAGTAAGAAGGATTATGTGAGATATTTTAATCTTCCGCTGATGATCATAGTCCAAATTACACACATATCTGCACCATAATATGTGCCATATATTGTAAGCAAGGTTAAACCTGGAATCGTAGGTTGCAGACCAAACAAGTTAATTAATCAGACTTTCCTCTCTTTACAATGTGTATCCTGTTGCTATTTATGACAACTGATACAGAAAGAAGAGGATATGTCAACACAATTGCATTAAGTTGCACATTTAGGCTTAACACTGTTTTTCTTTTTCAGATATCCTTTTCCCACAGTTTTTAGCAGCTGTAGCAAGAAAGACCTGGATAGTAGCCTGGAAAAGGGAGTTGGAATGTGTCTCTTCAACATGCCAGAAGTAAAAGAGCTCTATGGTGGGCAAAAGTGTGGCAATGGATATGTGGAGGAGGGCGAGGAGTGTGACTGTGGTGAACTTGAAGTAAGATGACAAAATAGGGACCAAATTTGTTTCTTATTCGTTTACAATTTGAAATTCATTCTTTGGGGATCGGTGTCAAGCTTAATTCGGAGTAGCTTTTTTTTTTACAAAATGAATGCAGAATAGCAATGCTTAGAGCCAACATACTGAATGTAACTGTATATTATGTTAAGTAGTACTATAGTAAATCACTGGTTGTACAAAACAGGTAGCTGATTCAAAACCCCATGTGTATTATCAAAACATTCATACAAGAAGCGAAGTAGTTATAGCATTGACTTCCAAACTAAGCAACTATGGTTTAAAAGCCTGTGGGGACTATGCATATCTGAACATGCTGCTAGCAGGCCCTGGCTACAGTATAGCAACACTCTCAGTTACAGTTTTTTTTTAAGTAGCAGACTGAGGTGTCCACTAAGATTTTACAATAAATATATAATTCAAAGTGATGCTCACTGTAAAATTTCAGGTGACTGCTTTGATCCACCCTCTTTTTGCAATTAGTATGCATGTTACTAAATTGTGATCCAAGAAAAGAAATAATTGTTACTGTTGCTATTCTTACTACACACACCTTTCGGGAGTCATTACCAAGTAGTATTGTTGATGCTTTCAGAAGTCTGTTATCAATTTGATGGAGAGAGTAAAGCACAGAGACAATAAGATGCATCTGCTACCTAAAAGATCTAAATACAGTATGCTTACTGTATTTAAAAGTAATACTTTTTTGCACAATGTCTGGAGTCCTGTTCTGCAAAGGACAATCATGACATCCTTGACTCAAATAATTTTTTCTGGGCAGCTGAACTTTCAAAAGGCTTTGATAAAGTTCCACATGAAAGGCTATTACTTAAATTCAAAGCTGTGGAGATTCAGGGTAAATCCTGGCAATGAATAAAATACTGTCTGAAGGGTAGGAAACGACAAATATTCGTTGGAGGAGTTATGTTGGAGTGGGGGGAGGTACCGAGTGGGGTGCCTTCGGGCTTGGTGCTGGAACCACTGCTATTTCTAATTTAGGTAAATTATGTAGAATCAGAAACTCAATGTAAAGTGGTCAAGTTTACAGATGATACCAAACTAGGAGGGGCAATGAAATTTAATGCAGAAGAGCGTAAAGTACTACACATAGGGGGAAAAAATAGATAGCATACATGGTCTGTAAATGGTTTTGAAATAGCTAAGAATAAAGCTGAAAGAGACTTAGGAATCCAAACCGATTCAACACTAAATATGTCCAAACAATCCAGAAGAGCAATCAACAAAGCCAATAGGATGTTGAAATACATAGCTAAAACAGTAGAATAAGAAGTAATCGTTAAACTTTATAGTGCTCTGGTAAGACCGTACCTTGAATACTGCATCCAATTCTGGTTACCAAGAAATCAGAGAGACATTGAAGCACTAGAAGGAATGCAGAGAAGAGCTACTAGACTAATTGTACTGGTCTTGCTAGATGTACTCCTATCCAGTTATCCAGTCAGCTAAACACTCATTCAAATAACTCCTCGAGAAGCAGGGTGCGGTTTTGAAGCTTTACTTGAATAAAATTGTGAAACAGTAAACAAAGACAAAGTATGTTTTGTACACAGAGCTGAGTACTATACATTAGATGTTCCATAAGATACAAACATGTTTATGAAAACAGAATAGACTAACTGTATAAGTAAATAGCACTGAAGCTAAACCTTGGTAGCTAACAGCTAATAAACTTCTTATGGACAAAGTATTGTCAAAATACTATACCGACAAGGTTGTTATCATGTTACTAAACGAGGATACTCACAGACATTGCGTCTTGCCTAGCTTATAAGGAAGGATGGAGGAGGATTGAGAATGGCTGCCTCATGCGGGCTTTGTTCACAACTCAGCAAACACTCCCTGGAATACTACTTCCAGGACAGACAGGAAGAAGGTCAAATAACACACTGCTATACAATAACTACCACCAGAGGGTGCTACCTGCATGTAATAAGGCCAGAACACTAATCCCCAGTGTTAGGGATCTAAGTTATGAGGAAAGACTGGAGAAACCTGAGCTTTGCAGCAGAGAAAGGAGGTATCTGAGGGGTGGTAGTATAGAAATCTATGCTTGTTAAGATTATTAAAAAGTTCACCCGGAATATTACTTTAAATTAAACCACATAAGTAAAACTAAAGGACAGAGGTTCAAACATGTAAGAGTTACTTTTAGGACTGATATCCGGAAATTCCACAAAGAACGATCAACATGTGAAATAAACTTGCAGATAAAGCAATGGAAGCCCTGCAATCATTGAAGAAACAATTGGATGCTACAATTAGAGGCATTAGGATTTATCTGGCTGGATAAACTAAGATGGACCGAATGGCCTTAGAATCATAGAAATTTACAGCACAGAAGGAGGCCATTCGGCCCATCATGTCCATGCTGGCCAAAAAAGAACTATCCAGCCTAATCCCAACTTCCTCAACCTTAATTATCTTGTGAAATAAAGCCAACATGCTACCTGACCGTATCATACTAGTGGTAGCAGCAAGCAAAAGTGATGTCTTTTGCCAACTGATGTTGAGGAGATTTGTGCAACATTTTTCCAAACTGTCAGCTGTTGCATTAGGGAAATATTGTATAGAAACATAAAAGATAGGAGCAGGAGTAGGCCATTCGGCCCTCGAGCCTGCTCCGCCATTCAATGAGATCATGGCTGATCGTCCAAATTTAGTAACCTGTTCCTGCCTTCTCTCCATATCCCTTGATCCCTTTAGCCTTAAAAAATCTATCCAACTCCTTCTTGAATATATTTAATGAATTGGCCTCTACTGCCTTCTTTGGTAGAGAATTTCACAGGTTCACCACTCTCTGGGTGAAGAAATTCCTCCTCATCTCTGTCCTAAATGGCTTACCCCTTATCCTTAGACTGTGACCCCTGGTTCTGGACTCCCCGACCATCGGGAACATCCTTCCTGCATCTAGTCCGACTAGTCCTGTTAGAATTTTAGAAGTTTCGATGAGATCCCCTCTCATTCTTCTAAACTCCAGCAAGTACAAGCCCAATCGACCCAATCTCTCCTCATACGTCATTCCTGCCATCCCAGGTATCAGCCTGGTGAATCTTCGCTGCACTCCTTCCATGGCAAGAACATCCTTCCTCAGATAAGGCGACCAAAACTGCACACAATACTCCAGATATGGTCTCACCAAGGCCCTGTACAACTGCAGCAAGACATCCTTGTTCCTGTACTCAAACCCTCTCGCTACGAAGGCCAACATAACATTTGCCTTCTTAACCGCCTGCTGCACCTGCATGCTTTCAGCGACTGGTGCACAAGGACGCCCAGGTCTCGTTGCACTTCCCCTTCTCCTAATCTATTGCCATTCAGATAATAATCTGCCTTCCTGTTTTTGACACCAAAGTGGATAACCTCGCATTTATCCACATTATATTGCATCTGCCATGCTTCTGCCCAAGCACCCAACCTGTCCAAATCATACTGGAGTTTCTCGGTATCCTCCTCACAGCACACACGCCCACCCAGCTTTGTGTCATCTGCAAACTTGGAGATATTACATCTAGTTCCCTCATCCAGATCATTAACATATATTGTGAATAGCTGGGGTCCAAGGACCGATCCCTGCGGTACCCCACTAGTCACTGCCTGCCACTCGGAAAAAGAGCCGTTTATTCCAACTCTTTGTTTTCTGTCTGCCAACCTGTTCTCTATCCAAGTCAATACCTTGCCCCCAATGCCATGTGCCTTAATTTTACATGCTAATCTCTTATGCGGGACCTTATCGAAAGCCTTTTGAAAATCCAAATACACCACATCCACTGGTTCTCCCTTATCTATTTTACCAGTTACAGCCTCAAAAAATTCCAGTAGATTAGTCAAGCACGATTTACCTTTTGTAAATCCATGTTGACTTTGTCCGATCCGGTCACTTTTTTCCAAGCACTCTGCTATTACATCCTTTATAATGGACTCTAGCATTTTCCCCACTACCGATGTCAGGCTTACCGGTCTGTAATTCCCCGTTTTCTCTCTACCACCCTTTTTGAACAGGGGGTAACATTAGCTACCCGCCAATCCATGGGTACTGTTCCAGAGTCTATCAAATTTTGGAAGGTGACCCGCAATGCATCTACTATTTCTAAGGCCACTTCCTTAAGTACCCTAGGATGTAGATTATCGGCCCTCAATCCCATCAATTTCCCTAACACCATTTCCCGACAAATACTGATTTCTATCAGTTCCTCCCTGTCATTAGACCCTATGTTCCCCGATATCTTTGGGAGGTTATTTGTGTCCTCCTTTGTGAAGACAGAACTAAAGTATGTATTTAATTGGTCTGCCATTTCTTTGTTCCCCATTATAAATTCCCCTGATTCTGACTGCAAGGGACCTACGCTTGACTTCACCAATCTTTTTCTCTTCACATATCTATAAAAGCTTTTACAGTCAGTTTTTATGTTCCCTGAAAGCTTACTCTCATACTCTATTTTCCCCCTCTTAATTAATCCCTTTGTCCTCCTTTGTTGAATCCTAAACTGCTCCCAATCCTTAGATTTACTGCTTTTTCTGGCCAATTTATATGTCCTCTCCTTGGATCTTATGCTATCCCTAATTTCCCTTGTTGGCCATGGTTGAGTCACCTTTTTTGTTTTATTTTTATGCCAAATTGGGATGAACAAATTCTGTAGTTCATCCATGCGATCTTTGAATGTTTGCCATTGCCCATCCACCGTCAACTCTTTGAGTGTCATTCCCCAATCAATCCTACCCAACTCGCACCTCACACCATCGTAGTCCCCTTTATTTAAATTCAGGACCCTAGTCTCTGAGTCAACTATTTCACTCTCCATCTTAATGAAGAATTCTATCATATTATGATCGCTCTGACCCAAGGGGCCTCGCACAACAAGATTGTTAATTAATCCTTTCTCATTACATAATACCCAGTTTAAGATGGCAGGAACAAGCAAGAACATCAGCTTGCTTTGGTTATCAAGGTTTTATGGAGCAGCTAGTGGGTTTGTTGTGGCTTTTAGAAATAATGCCAGTTGATCAAATGATTCCATTTATGTTATTTAATTCTACCTTTGACCACACCTATGGCATAAATAAATATCTGAGTGTAGCACAGACAAAGGATAGCACAGTCAACAATCATATCAGGAAGAGAATTTTTTTAGAAAATGGCACATAAATGATTAATTAAGGGTTAAATCTTTTGATGTATGCCGACAGACTTTTGTGCTTTGTTACCTAATATCAGTCACAAGTCAAAAATGTCTTCCCATTCTAGTAACTGATTATTCAGCATGAATGTATGGGCATAAATAATCTTACCAGTTTGTTTTTCGTTTTTAAGGAATGTACCAATCCCTGCTGTAATGCAAGTACCTGTACTCTGAAGCCTGAAGCAGTGTGTGCACATGGACTTTGCTGCAAAGACTGCAAGGTAACTGAATCCTTTGCGAACTGAGTTCCCTTCTCGTACAACAAATTGACATATTTTCTATCCACAGTTCCCAAAAAACCTAATGTTCATAGATACATTCTCTAAACTTGCAACATTGAATGTAAAATGATATGGAATAGAGAGACTGCATTTATCAGCGAATTCATGGATGATAAATGGGTTATTTTCAGGTTGGCAAACTGTAACTAGTGGGGTGCCACAGGGATCAGTGCTGGGGCCTCTGATGTTTACAATCTATATTAATGACTTGGATGAAGGGACCGAGTGCAATGTAGCCAAATTTGCTGATGATACAATGATAGGTGGGAAAGCCAGTTGTGAAGAGGACACAAAGGGCTCGAATTTCACAGGGCCGTGGAGGCGGGAATGGAGGCATGTGGGGTGTTAAAATTGCAAAAAGTGGCGGGCGGGCCCAACCCCGCCTCCAAGCAATTTTCAACAAATTGTGTTTACTGCTCCCGTCTCCGTCCCGCCTCCAAGAGGTGGGATAGGCCCTTAAGGCCCTTAACAAGCACTAAATTGCCTCTATTATCCCATTTTGAAAGGCCTTGGTGATTTTAACCCTTTTCCAATGTGAAGCACGCCTGCTCTGAAACACGACGGTGAAAACTGGCGGGAGCACAATTGGGTTGCTGATTATTAGCTGCAGCTCCACCATTTAATAGGATATTTGATCAGCCATCATTTGCAGGTGGCAGGACTTTGTTGTCTCAGGTCTGGGGGAACTTTTAGAAGGCATAACCACAGCTGTGGAAGTTTGGAGCCTGACACCCATCTCCAGTGTGACCTCCTGGGAAACCCCTCTCGCCACCTTCACTGAGCGCTTCCTCAACTGAGGCATATACCAAGTAATCCTAAGCCCTCAATGTGGAAGTCCCATTAGCGAAATGAAACACACCACAACTGCAGCAGTAGCCATCAGATTTTTTATTTACAGTTACCATCTGATGGCTTTTTAACATTAAATATCACATTTCACCCAAGTGACTACCCTTGTGACTATTTGTCCAGTATCTTTCTCTTACGCGAGCTCCTACGTGGTACTTCCCCTGTGGCTTCAGCAGATGTGGAGGCCCCTTGCTCAGTTTCTTGCTGCTCCTGTCTCAACACCTTTGGCGGGCATCCTCTGGGGTTGCGAACCTGTGAGGGCTCGCCAACAGTCTGCTGCTCCTGCGGCTGTGCAGACACCGATCTCAGTTGGGTGTGGACTCTGGTGGGGCTCTGACCGAGGGCTCTGCAGTGGCATGGAAGTGTGAGCATTTGGAGAGGAGCCCCCACTTCCGTAATGTCTGCCACCAGCTTCCCTCTCATGGGTCAGGTCCCCCTCAGCGCTTGCAAGTGGCTTGAGAGCACCTTGCTGCACATCAGGGGGGCTATGGGGACCCGTATCTGCACTGGCAGTCCTACTCATGAAGGTCTGGTTTCTCTGTTCAATAGATGACCATCGCTCCTCAAGAGATGTCATTCTATTCAGAACATTCACCATGTTTTCTGCACTCTGGCAACTTATCACCTCCATGGAGGTTGCCATCCTTTCCATGGTGATGCATTCATGCGCCAGTGACTCCACAAAGGCTCTGCTCATGTTCGCAATGGACTCCTCCATTCGCTCCACACTCGCAGCAACCCTGGAGACAAAACCTGCCAGAGACTCCTGTATCTGTTCCTGAGTTCCAGCACTGCTGATCTTGTGGATGGACCCAGAGGCAGAGGGTCAACATACAGCTGAGCCGAGCTGGCAGAGTCCTGTGCCCTCCGACGAGGACTCTCCACTGCTGTCCCTGTCTCCCTGTCTCCACCATCTGCTGATGCTCACTTGTGAGCTGTGATACACCAGGTGACAACACTACTCTATCTCGCGATGGTCCCACCGAGTTGTGAGTATCTGTGCTGGGTGTGCTGAATTCTGCTGACGCTGCGCCCTCAGAGGCTGCGCCCTCTGAGGAGTCTGGATGCTCAGGCTCTTCCTCCTGGCTAGTGGGGACGGGTGCTGTCGATGGTCCTGTGGGGGAGTAAAGGAAAGGGTCAGAGATGTGATGCCAAGGTTACATGCACATTGCATATGATCCTAAGTCCATCTGTTAGAGCTTCAGAATCATTATCTGCGACTCATGCAATGTCAATGAGATGGAAAACTATTCTGTCACCAGCTTGCTGTGATGCACCCGTCTGTCCGTCCCCCACTTGCGTATCGTCCTCCAATCCCACAATCTCCAGGACCGCATCCTCCCAGGGGGTGAGCTGAGCTACTGAGGGTGGCCCTCCTCCTGTCCTCGCTCTTTCCCTCTTATTGTGAGCTCTCTTTTCCTGCAATGAGGGAGACAAGTGGAATTTGAGTGAGAATGAAGGAGTGTGTAGAGAATCCATAGCATAGATGCTTAGAAGGAGACAAAGATGGAGTGAGGTGGTAAGACCAAGGGCCCTTCCTGTGTGTTGTAAGTTGTTTTCATAGCATCACAGTGATGGGGAGTATGAGGGCTGCATAGTCGAATAGTTAGGTGAATGTGACCATAGAGAGAGAGGGAATGGGTAAGGGTACATGGATGTCAGTGTCAAGTGGGATGTGGAGGAAGAGATTGCTAAAGCTGAGTGCTGGTGAGGAGAGGCAATGGGGATCAGATTGAGGGTGATGGGAAAGTCATACTCACTTTTCCAGTGCGCAGAAGGTCATGAAACCTCTTCCTGCACTGAAGCCAGGTTCTGCGGGTTATTGACAAAGAGTTGACCACCTGGATCCACACAGCATTGGTCTGCTGGGGAGGCTTCTTCCTCCCTGAAGAAGGGAAGAGCACCTCTTTATTGGCTCTTGCTCCCTCCACTAAAGCTTGCAGGGCAACGTCATCAAACCTGGGAGCAGACCTAGGTCTCTCGCTGGTCATTCTACCTCCAGGTCCCTCTAACATGAAAGGCCAAAAGGTTGGCAGTCTGCAGAAGAAGCAAGGCTTCTTGCAGACCTTAAATGCAGCAGCAATGATGACGTCATCGGAGGCGAATTTCAGACTGAAAAAACTAATTGGGCCATGGGTTCCCACACACTGGAACTCAATTGCCCACTTAAGTTAAAATCGCTTCATTCTCCCACATCGATTTAGAATCGGGTGGCCAACACGAAAAGCGGATTACACAACCCCAGCCCGCCCCGGTGACAAAATCCAGCCCCAAGTATCTGAATAGGGATATAGATTGGTTAAGTGAATGGGCAAAAATTTGGCAGATGGAGTATAATGTGGGAAAATGTGAGGTTATCCACTTTGGTAGGAAAAATAAAAAAGCAAATTATTATTTAAATGGAGGGAGAATACAAAATGCTGCAGTTAGCATGCAGGTACAGCAAGTAATTAGGAAGGCAAATGGAATGTTGGCTTTTATTGCAAGGGGGATGGAGTATAAAAGTAGGGAAGTCTTACTACAACTGTACAGGGCATTGGTGAGACCACACCTGGAGTACTGCGTACAGTTTTGGCCTCCTTATTTAAGGAGGATAGGATATACTTGCATTGGAGGCAGTTCAGAGAAGGTTCACGAGGTTAATTCCTGAGATGAAGGGGTTGTCTTATGAAGAAAGGTTGAGCAGGTTGGGCCTATACTCATTGGAGTTTAGAAGAATGAGAGGTGATCTTATTAAAACTTATAAGATTCTGAGGGGGCTTGACAGGGTAGATGCAGAGAGGCTGTTTCCCCTCGTGGGGGAATCTAGAACTAGGGGGCATAGTTTCAGACTAAGGGGGTCGCCCATTTAAAACGGAGATGATGAGGAGTTTCTTCTCTGAGGGTCATGAATCTTTGGAATTCTCTACCCCAGAGAGCTGTGGAGGCTGGGTCATTGAATATATTTAAGGTGGAGATAGACAGATTTTTGAATGATAAGGGAGTCGAGGGTTATGGGGAGCGGGCAGGAAAGTGGAGTTGAGGCCAAGACCCGATCAGCCATGATCTTATTGAATGGTGGAGCAGGCTCGAGGGGCCAAATGGCCTACTCCTGCTCCTATTTCTTATGTTCTAAACATGTTAAAATGTAGAACATTGACCAAATGTAGAATATAGAGGGACTTTAGAGACTCAAACAATGGCACCCTTTGTTCAAAAGCCCAGTGCATTGGTGTAACAGTGTGCTAACCGTGGCATTTGGATCCACATTTATGATTTCTCATAGTCTGAATCTATGATCTTAATTGAACTGCCAGGGCAGGCAACAAGCTGAGATGATTTTGTTTATATACAGGACTTTTGAACAAGGGAGCTCTTGCATGATGTCTGCCTTTATTAATTGTATAACTCTGGATTAGTTCTCCACTAAGTCACTGTCTCCCTAGCAAATACAAACCCAAGGCATCATGTCTGTCCTCATAGTTCAATGTTGTCAAGCTAGGGATCATTCTTCTTGCCCTTCTTCACACCTTTTGCAAAGTCACAATGTCCCATAGGTGCCTTCCCATAGCGTGGGAAGGAAAGCTGGAGGAAGAATCAATCTATGTCCTTCGCACAGTTCTTAGTGATCAATTATGGAACAGCATTGGCAGAGGACTGGGAAGAGGCCAGCCAATAACCTCCATAGTAAAGGAATAGGCTGTGGTTTTTGGATAAATAAGAAAGAGAATTATGTTTCAAATGCAAAGAGAGAATAAAATGAAAGGAAAATAAAACAGCCCTGATATGTAACAAACTTGAGGGATTTGTGTACTATCCATTATAAACAAATCTCATATCCATCTCGGAAATACTCAGCAGGTCAGGCAGCTTCTGTGGAGAAACGGAAGTCAGTCAGTTGATGTTTCAGGTCTTAGAACCCTTCCTCGGGACGGGAAGATATTACAGATCAACAGCATTTAAAAAGGAACAGAACAAGGGAAAGGGGGAAGGGCAAAAAGACACAGAGGAAAGAAATAGATTGACCTGCGAAGTGTTTGCGTGGAAACAGGAGATGATTAACTGGCAGAAGTGATATTAGCAAGAGCCAAAAGGACACATAATGAGAGAAATAATGTTGTCTCCTGCTAATATCTTTTCTTCCATTCAATGATCTCCTGTTCCCCACCCAAGCATTTTACATGTCATTTTATTTATTTTCCTGCGTGTTTTTCCCTTCCCCTTGCTCTGTTCCTTTTTAAATGATGTTCACCTGTAATATCTTTCAGTCCTGATCAAGGATCTTAAGACTGAAACATTGACTGACCAACCTCTATTATTCCTCAAATTCCGCCTGACCTACTGAGTATTTTCAGCTTTTTCTGTTTTTGTTTACAAATTTCCAACATCTGCAGTGTTTTGCTTTTTGCCCACATCTATCTCGTTCCTCATTTAGTTTCATTCCACATTGTTACAAGATATATTCACCTTCCCGAAAGTGTAAATTGATAAAATTGATTTTCTCATTGTACATTGCTAGTAAGCGTGGTCTTTGACATCACTGCAGATGTCTTCATTGTTCTAATGGCACTGTGTGAAGCAGTAGGTTACTTACTTTACTCCTCTGTGGTCAAGTTCCAGATGAGAGCAATACTTAAAATTGTGTGATGTATGTGACAAGCCTCGTCAAGTCTCGGCTTAGCCAGTACTAATGGTAAAGCTGATAAAGGCCTGGGCTGAAATGGCATTGGAGCCAAAGCAAAACCACGGCCCTATTACTCACGTGGGGAGATCTATAGGTAAAGGTCAGTAGGAAAGAGGAACGATTGTTTTAATTAATTTATATTCTCTATTCATTTTGACACAATAAATATGGAGTAGCAGATTGACATGACTGTGTTTTAGTTCTGTAACACAGAATAAGATGTCAGTATGGAATAATTTTCCACCTTTATGCAGCCAGCAGAGAGCGCTTCAACCATTGGTACTGCATATAGAAATGTGGGTGTGAACTGGGCATGATTTTCCTACATTTAAATTAATGGTAGGAAAACGGTGTACAGCACATTTCCAAATTTCTGATATGCATTACCAGTACATGAGGCCGTCTGCTGGTAGTGCAAAGGTGGAAAATTGCCCTTTATAAGTCTAGTTAATACAAGAAAAGCATTTAATCATATAAAATGCAACACATTGAATATCCTGGGGAAATGCAGGGGTGGGAAATGACTGCTGCTAAGTGACTCCGATGCCTGAAGCAGCTTAAAGGGCCAGCCAGATCCGTAACAATCACCATGCTGTTGCCTCCATTTTTTAAAGGAAATGGCACCGATAACAGACGTTGCAGCATCGTCTCTCTCCAAAACAATTTCTACTGTGTCCATTTAACCTTTATTTCCAATATCCTGTTACCTCATAACTATGGACACCTTGTAGGAACGGAGGTTCCTATCTGAATAAGGTATTCGACTCGATGAATCAAATCAACAGGTTTTAATGAACAACGAAGTTAACAGGGAAACTACAGGAGAAACGGTACACCGGTCTAAACAGCTTGCTGGGCACTCGACGACTACTGGAAGCTGACGTCATCGCGTTCTTCGCGCCACTGGTGGTCACGTGATCGGCGTCATGACGTCATCACGTGGAGTGCAGGAAAACACAATACAGTACAGTTAACAGGCAGTTTAAAGGTGCAGTCCGCGGCTGCACTACACTGTAGTTAAAGGGATTATTACTAATTGTTCGGAGACCCTTGGTGGCTCTGCCACAGGCGCCCCCCCAGAATCCACTTTAACGGACATTGTCAACCGAGTAGGAGGTTTAATGATCCTGGCCGAACGGCGACGAAACTCAGGCAGTGGAAACGGGGCGTTAGTAGAAGAACCAGTGCCGGATTGCGGCAGAAGCGGCGTCTCGGGCGAGGCAGAAATGGTAGTCAGAGGTGCAAGCGCGTCTGAGGCCGAATCGGGCTGTTCGACGGTAGGCTGGTGCACGGCTGGTCTGGCGGCCAACGGCGGTCGGCCGCGGCGAGGCGGTTGGGCAGCCACGGCAGGCTCACTCCGATCCAGGTGGGCTGGTTTGAGCTGGTCGATAGAGATGGTATCGGACTTTCCACCGACTTCGACTGTGAAAAACTTTTCCCCTGATGAGATGACACGAAAAGGTCCGGCATACGGTGGCTTGAGTGGGTCTCTGTCACCGTCCTGTCGAATAAAGACATAGTCCGAACTCATGAGCCCTGTCGGGACGTGAGGCCTCTGCAGGTCATGCTGCGAGGTTGGGATGGGCAGGAAATTCCTAGCCGCCTCCTGATGTAGCAGGAACTGTTGAGCTGCAGACCATGGTTCGGTGTGTGGAGGGAGAAAGTCACCTGGCACTCAGTGTCTGACCATAAACCAGCTCAGCCGATGAAGACTGAAGATCCTCTGTTGGGGCTGTCCGGAGGCCCAGCATCACCCATGGGAGCCTGTCCACCCAGTTGGGTCCCCTCAAGCTGGCACGGAGGGACGCTTTGAGAGACCGATGGAACCTTTCACACAGACCATTCGCCTGCGGATGGTACGCGGTGGTACGGTGCAGCTTGGTACCCAGGCCTTGTGCCACTGCGTTCCACAGCTCTGATGTGAATTGCGGACCGCGGTCCGAGGAGATGTCCAATGGCACCCCGAACCGAGCCACCCGCGACGAAAGGAACGCCCTGGCAACGTCTGCTGCGGTGGTAGCGGCCAAGGGAATCGCCTCTGGCCACCTGGTGGTCCGGTCTACCACCGTCAGGAGGTGTGTGAATCCACGTGACCCGGGAAGGGGACCTACTAAATCCACGTGAACATGGTCGAAACGGCGCTCAGGCACCGGGAAGTTGGCCACTGGAGCCTTGACGTGACGGTGGACTTTGGATTTTTGACAATCGACGCAACTGTTCGTCCAGTCCCAGACGTTCAAATGCATGCCTTTCCAAATGAATTTGCGGGACAGTAGCCGTTGAGAAGCCCGCATCCCCGGGTGCGATAACCCGTGGATTGCCTGGAATACTTTCTTGCACCATTCGACCAGCACAATGGGCCGGGGCACTCCCATGGATGTGTCGCACAAGAGCGTGGTTCCTGCCGCTTGAAACGGCACGTCTGCAACCTGCCAACTGGAAGGCGTGGTCCTAAACGCTTGTACCTCTGGGTCTGCCTGTTGATCCTCTGCCAGTCCGACGAAATCGATGCCCAGGTGGACTGCCTGGACTGGAACCCGGGAAAGGCAATCTGCCACGAGATTATCCTTGCCTGACACGTGCCACAAATCCGTTGTGAATTCGGATATAAACGTGAGGTGGCGCTGCTGCCGAGCTGACCAAGGTTCCGCCGTTTTGGCCATGGCGAAGGTGAGCGGCTTGTGGTCCACGAATGCAGTGAACAGACGGCCTTCTAGGAGGAAACGGAAATGCCGGATGGCCAAAAACAGGGCTAGCAACTCTGTCAAAAGTGCTATACTTTCGCTCGTTCTTGCGCAGTTGGCGGCTGAAAAAGGCCAACGGCTGCCAACCCCCGTCGACCCACTGCTCTTGAACTGCTCCGATGGCGTAGTCGGAGGCATCCGTAGTGAGGGCAGCAGTCGCGCCCGGGAGTGGGTGTGCTAGCATAGTTGCATCCGCCAACGCCGCCTTGGTATCGCGGAACGCCTGGTCCATTTGCAGTGTCCAAGTGAGAACATCCTTGCCCGACTTTCCTTTTAGTGCTCCGTACAGAGGTTGCATTAACCGGGCCGCCTTGGGGACGAAACGATGATAAAAATTTACCATCCGCAAGAACTCTTGCAGGGGTTTGACTGTGTGAGGCCGCGGGAATGCGGTAACTGCCTCTACCTTGGTGGCTAGCGGGACGGCGCCTTCTGGGGTAATCCTGTGTCCCAGGAAATCAATACTGGATACTCCAAACGTGCATTTGGCCGGATTGACAATAAGGCCGTGTTGGCTGAGCTGGGCGAAAAGTGTACGTAAATGGGTCATGTGAGCTGTCGTATCCTTGCTGGCTATTAGGATGTCGTCCAAATATACAAAAATGAAGGGCAGGTCCTGTAAGACAGAGTCCATCAACCGCTGGAATGCTTGAGCTGCGTTTTTCAGACCGAATGGCATGCGGAGGAACACAAAAAGGCCGAACGGAGTGATGACTGCCATTTTGGGGACGTCTGGAGGGTGCACCGGAACTTGGTGATATCCATGAACGAGATCCACTTTAGAAAATATAGAGTTGCCAGCCAGATGTGCCGAAAAATCTTGGATGTGGGGAATAGGATACCTGTCCGGTGTCGTGGCGTCGTTTAAGCGTCTGTAATCCCCGCAAGGTCGCCATCTGCCGCCTGGTTTGGGTACTATATGCAGTGGGGAGGACCAAGGGCTGTCCGAACGCCGGATGATCCTGAGGCGCTCCATGGTCTGGAACTCAGCCTTTGCGGCTGCCAGCTTGCCGGCTTCTAATCGCCGCGCCCGAGCGTAAACGGGTGCTCCGGTCGTGGAGATATGGTGCTCCACCCCGTGCCGTGTGCTTGCAGCCGAAAAAGTAGGCCTGGTGAGCTCCGGGAATTCGCCGAGCAGGCGCGTAAACCCGTCTTGCGACGGAACCGCACAGGCCACCGACCAGGACACGGCGGTGCTGCGGTGGCAGGGCACTGCGTGGAAAGTGGACGCATTAATGAGTCGGCAGTGTTGGACGTCGACCAGCAGGCCGTTGGCACAGAAAAAATCAGCCCCCAGGATGGCCTGTGAGACCTTAGCTGTAATAAAGTCGCAGACAAAACGCTGACCGGCGAAGGTTAAGTTTACCGTCCGTTTACCGAACGTACGCATGGCAGCGCCATTTATTGCCACGAGGGAAGGCCCCTGGCCGCCAGATAGTAGGCCCAGCTTTGAAGCTGGCAGGATGCTGCACTGTGAACCAGTGTCGTACAGGAATCGTCGGCCCGTAATGGGATCCATAACGTAAATGAGTTTGCCCGCTGAGCCCGCCGCCATAGCTAACTTGCCGTGCTTTTTAGACCTTGTCGTCCGTCCGGGAGGACGTGGGCTTGTTGGAGTTTTTTTTTCTTGAGGGAAACTGCAAGGAGGCCGGCAGCATCGAGCTTTGGCGCCAAAACGAGCGTGGTACGCGCACCATCCTGCTGGGGGAGGGCTGGGCTTCGCTCGCGCAGGGGAAAGGCGCCTCGTGGCTGCACAACATTGCTGAGTAACAGTAAATATCTTGTCTGCCTCTGCAGCGAGTTCAGCACCGTCTGTGATGGCAGTGTTGGCCAAGGCCGCCTGAACCGGTTCGGGTAGCTGGCAGAGGAAAAGCTCACGGAATAAGAAACATTTGGGTTCCGCGCCCAACAGCGTGAGCATTTGACTCATCAGCTCTGACGGTTTTGAGTCCCCGAGGCCGGGCATGGAAATAAGCTTGCGTGCCCGCTCTGACTTATTAAGATCAAATACCTGTAGCAAACGGGCTTTAAGCGCTTCGTACTTGCCCTCCTCCGGTGGGCTTCCAAGGATGCTGATGACCCGCGAGGCCGTGGCACTGTCGAGAGCGGCAACCACATAATAATAACGGGTCGAATCCGCTGTGACCTCCTGGAGAGTGAACTGTGCTTCTGCCTGGAAAAACCATGCTGCTGGCTGCTGTTCCCAGAACTGCAGCAGTTTAAGGGCGACGGCGTTCGTGTTCATCCTCGACGAAAGTTGTCCGACGAGATCGGGGTCACCAATGTAGGAACGGAGGTTCCTATCTGAATAAGGTATTCGACTCGATGAATCAAATCAACAGGTTTTAATGAACAACGAAGTTAACAGGGAAACTACAGGAGAAACGGTACACAGGTCTAAACAGCTTGCTGGGCACTCGACGACGACTGGAAGATCCTGGAAGCTGACGTCTTCGCGCCACTGGTGGGCACGTGATCGGCGTCATGACGTCATCACGTGGAGTGCAGGAAAACACAATACAGTACAGTTAACAGGCAGTTTAAAGGTGCAGTCCGCGGCTGCACTACACTGTAGTTAAAGGGATTATTACTAATTGTTCGGAGACCCTTGGTCGCTCTGCCACAACCTGTTGATTTTTTAAATTTCATTCTTGGGATGTGGGTGTCACCGGTAAGGCCAGCATTCTTTGTCTATTCCTAGTTGCTCTGAGAAGGTGGTGGTGGACTGCCTTCTTGAACCGCTGTAGCAAGTTTGATACAACTGAGTGGCTTGCTAGGTCACTTCCGAGGGTACTTAAGAGTCAACCATGTTGGTATGGAGTCACATATAGGCCAGACCGGGTAAGAACAGCAGGTTTCCTTCCCTAAAGAACAGTAGTGAACCAGTTGGGTTTTAACAACAATCTAACAGCTTCATGGTCACTTTTACTGATACCAGCTTTTTATTTCCAGATTTTGTAGATTAAATTCCAATTCTCAAACTGCCATAGTGGGATTTAAATTCATAGGGGTCGATTTTAACTCGGGTGCGGGGAATTGTCGGGTTCCCCGAATTTGGTGTTTCCCACACGAATCTAAATGTGTGTGTGAGATTGATGCAATTTCAACTCAATTGGCCAATTGATTTCCAACGTGTGGGAACCCTTGGCAAATGAGTATTTCTAGTCAGAAAGTCGCATAATATGACGTCATTATTGCTGCTGCATTTAGGGTCTGCAACAAGCCCTGCTTCTTCTGCAGGCTGCCAACCTTTTGACATTTGCTGATACACTGAGCTGGAAGCAGAATGGCAAGAGAAAGACCGAGGTCTGCACCCCGTTTTGACGAAGTTGCCCTGCAGGCTTTAGTGGAGGGAGCAAGAGCTCACAAGGAGGTGCTCTTCCCTTCATCAGGGAGGAAGATGTTTCCCCAGCAGACCAAGGCTGCGTGGCTGCAAGTGGCAGAGGAGGTCAACTCCTTATCGGCTACCCGCAGAACCTGGATACAGTGCAGGAAGAGATTTCATGACCTTCAGCACACTGGAAAAGTGAGTATGAAGATCCCATCACACTCAATCTGATTTCCATTGACTCTCCTCACCAGCACTCAGCTTTAGCAATCTCTTCCTCCACATCCCACTTGACACTGACATCCATGCATCCTTACCCACTCCCTCTCTATGCTCACATTCACCTAACTATTCGACTATGCAGTCCTCACACTCCCTATCACTCTGATGCTATGAAAACAACTGACAACACACAGGGAGGGCCCTTGGTCTTGCCACCTCACTCCATCTTTGTCTCCTTCTAAGCATCTATGCTATGGATTCTCTACACTCACTCCTTCATTCTCACTCAAACTCCACTTGTCTCCCTCATTGCAGGAAAAGAGAGCTCACAATAAAAGAGAACAAGCGAGGACAGGAGGAGGGCCACCATCAGTAGCCCACCTCACCCCCTGGGAGGAGGCGGTCCTGGAGATTGTAGGAATGGAGGATGAGGCACAAGTGGGGGACGGACAGATGGGTGCATCACAGCAAGCTGGTGACAGAATAGTTTTCCATCTCTCTCATTGACATTGCATGAGTCGCTGATAATGATTCTGAAGCTATAACAGATGGACCTATGATCATCTGCAATATGCAGTGTGCATGTAACCTTGACCTCACATCTCTAACTCTTTCCTTCACTCCCCCACAGGACCATCAAGAGCCCCCGTCCCCACTGTCCAGGAGGAAGAGCCTGAGCTTCCAGACTCCTCAGAGGAATCTGCAACCTCTGAGGGCGCAGCATCAGCAGAATTCAGCGCACCCAGCACCAGCGCAGACACTCACACCTCGGTGGGACCTTCGGGACATAGAATAGTGTTGTCACCTGGTGTATCACAGCTCACAAGTGAGCATCAGCAGATTGTGGAGACAGGGACAGCAGTGGAGAGTGCTAGTCGGAGGGCGCAGGACTCTGCCAGCTTGGCTCGGCTGCATGTCGACCCTCTGCCTCTGGGTCCATCCATAAGATCAGCGGGGCTGGAACTCCAGGAACAGATGCAGGAGTCTCTGGCAGGTTTTGTCTACAGGGTCGATGCGAGTGTGGAGCGAATGGAGGAGTCCATAGCGAACATGAGCAGAGCTTTTGTGGAGTCATTGACGCATGAACGCATCACCATGGAAAGAATGGCAACCTCCATGGAGGAGATAAGTCGCCAGGGTATGGAAAACATGGTGAGTGTTCATAACAGAATGACATCTCTTGAGGAGCGATGGGCATCTATTGAACAGAGAAACCAGACCTTCATGGAAGTCCTTCTGAGTAGGACTGCCAGTGCAGATATGGGTCCCCATAGCCCCCGGATGTGCAGCAAGGTGCTCTCAAGCCACTTACAAGCGCTGGCCCCTTCTGGCCTGTGCAGCTTCAGGTGGGTGAGCAGCAGCCTGGCGCTCCTGTTGCTGCTGCTGTTGTTCCTGGTTCTGCTGGTGCCGTGGCTGGTGTTCGAGCTCATCTAATGCCCAGAAGGGAAGGAAATAAATGGCTCCCATGCTTCTGGTATATGCCTCCATTGAGGAAGCACTGAGTGAAGGTGGCGAGTGGGGTTTCCCAGGAGGTCACACTGGAGATGTGTGTAAGGCTCCAACCTTCCACAGGTGTGGTTAAACCTGGTAAAAGTTGCCCCAGGTCTGAAACAACAAAGTCCTGCCACCTGCAAATGATGACTGATCAAATCTCCTTTTTAATGGTTGACCTGCAGCTGATAGTCAGCAAGCCAAGAGTGCTCACGCCAGGTTTCACAGGCGTGATCCCCACCAGGTGTGTTTTACGTGGGAAAAGGGTTAAACAGGCAAGGGCCTGTTAAAATGGGATTATAAAGGCCAATTAGTGCTGTTTAAGGGCCCTAAAGACCAGTCCCGCTTGTTGCAGGTGGGACTGATTCGGGACCATCAGACACGCCTGGGTTAAAATGGCTAGGTGTCGGGAACCAGGCGGGGGGGGGGGTCCCGACCCCCAGCTTTTGCGATTTTAACCCCCCACACGCCTCAAAGCCCGCCTGACGGCTGAGTTAAAATTAAGCCCAAATTCTCTGTAGTATTAGTTCAGGCCTGTGAATACTAGCATAAGTAGGATCCTGCATTATTGAAGCAATAATGATGAAAATGTGACACCTGGGGGTGAATTTTCACGGGAGTTCTCCTGTTTATCCGCCGTAACTTCAGAAGACTCCTCACAGATACCCCAGAAAAATGATGTTAGCGTAGTGACAGTGGACGAGTGGGAGAAGGTCCGCAGAAATTCACTCCCATGATGTCACTCATTATTAGTGTCTCATTTTAAATATGCCCAGCATAAATGTGTTTAAAATGTTGTTTGAATCTATATTAAGTGTAAATATTTACTGTCACTGTAAATTTGTCTGTACCAGCGTATGACCATCATTCTATTTGCACAGTTTCAATCTGCATACTGTAACTTTCAACCCGTTGATTTACTTTGCTTTTTGGTTATGTGCATTTGCAGCTGAAGCCTCCAGGAACCCCTTGCAGAGATTCCAGCAATTCTTGTGATCTGCCTGAATTTTGCACTGGAGCAAATGCACAGTGTCCAGCCAATGTATATCTACATGATGGGCAACCCTGTCATAGGAAGGACGGTTACTGTTACAATGGGATGTGTCAGACCCATGAGCAGCAGTGTATTACTCTCTGGGGACCAGGTAGATAATGATTACTTAAATCTAACTACAATACAGCACAGAAAATCATATTGTCCAATCCTGTATGGAGTGTATGCAAGACAAGAAATTAGAATTGCTATTGAGGATCTGAGACCTTTACAGTGCCATACATAAGGCGAGTCAATTCATTATGTTCATAATGGTTCTACTTCAACTCTCACTCTTAGTCTAATATGTAATCAAAGTATCATAAATAGCATTAATTATCATTAATCTGACCAAGAGAGAGAGAGCTAGATGAACTAATTCCAAGATTTTGCATATGCAACTCTTGAACTACACATCAGGAAGTGCAAGGGTGGCGCAGGTTAGCCTACCCTTTAATTTTCCTTTGCTCCCTACTTCTGTAAAAGCATGTCATCTTTGGTAGGCCTGATTCAAACCAGAGAATTCCTATTGTGAAGAATCACTATATGGTACAACATGAGTATACCTCAGCACATCCCATGAAGCTGCTTTGAGGGTATTGCCATAGCTGATACAATTTCTGGTCCAGGATCAGATGTTTGCCTGAAACAGCTACCACAAAAATTAAACAATGCATGATCCTGAATTTTCCAATGCGTGACATGATTATTATAGAGGATCATTGGGTAGGTGGCTTATTTGATCAACTCCAAAGGCTGCCTACCACTAACTTCTTCCTGTCACAGATGAATAGAATGTAATCAGTCCTTAATGAAGCTGCTAACTGGAGAGCTTTCAATAAAGGAGTGTTCTACTTTCATGGCTGATGGACGGCCTTGACAAGGGCATAGGTGTTCATGAAATGGCATTTGCTCCAGTTGTAGAGAAGTCTGCAGTATATATTACCTTGGCATGGACTTGAAGTGAGTGAAAAATAGATGATTCATGACATAAAATGATTTACCTCTACATGTCCATTATGACCATATGTTGCTCCAAGTAGATTTGAGAAACTAAGCCCTGCCCCCAATGTTGCGAAGTCAATTTTTATATTTTATAAAATGTTGTTTCTGGGTACTCTTCTAAGAATGAGGTGAACACTATTCTTCCATATTTCATCAGTTTGATTCTGTCACTGGTACAAAATGAGAAGAAGTTCCATTTCCTAGCATTTTCAATTTTCACCTTAACACTTACTCATAAAAGTGACTGAAATTGTTCTAACTCCTTTAGGTGCTAAACCTGCCCCTGGAATCTGCTTTGAAAGAGTAAATTCAGCGGGTGACCCGTATGGTAATTGTGGGAAAGACTCAACTGGTTTGTTTGGAAAATGTGAGATCAGGTACAGACAATATATCTTCTATCTTCTCAAGATACAAGCAATTGACTTAATACTTCTCTACTCCATATTCTGTACACCTAAAAACATACAAAAGTGCAGAAAACATTTAGTGAACTTTAACAAGTCTCCGCTTAGCTTTTGTTTTTAATCACCTTCTTTTGCTGGTTCTTCCTCTGATCACATGATTATGATTTACTTCCCCATTTAACACAAGTCACTACACATTTTTATTGGGTGATTCTATTACATTTTGTCTGTTTCATGAATGGAAGACGTCATCTTTGAAGTGTTACATCTCTATTATGAGAATTTTGGATGTGTGTAGATTTAAGAGAGTAAACTACAAGCTAAGTGCCTGTTTTATTTTTATTTTGCATTGACATGTCTGTTCCAACTTATTTATTTTGTGACCTAGCAGAAATCTAGGGTGGACTGTTTGTCTCTTATATATCACTTCTTTGGTAATCTATGAACTTACTAGTCGATAGCAAATGATGCTGTTTAAGACCAAGGGGTCCAATTTTCAAGCCATCTTGGTTATTTTATCTGTAAATGGCATTTCATTTTCCACCAGCCTCGATTCTGTGCAATAACAGAATCAACTTTCCTTAATAATCAATTGAATATCCATCCATGATGTCTAGTTTCCCACCAATCTGAGTTTACTTTCCACCCATGATATCCAATTTTCCAATGGTCAGAATTGGCTCTATAGCCATAATGTCCAATTTCCTCGGAGCATAAAAGAGCATTTGTTCAAGTTCCCAGAAAATCTAGTATGGATGTCCCAGTTTCCGCAGAACTTTAAATTTGTTGCCTACATTGCTGCCCAATTTCCCTAGCAGGTTATATTGGATGTCCAACAATATTATCAAATTTCTTTAGGAGCCTACATTAAATATTCAGTATGACTGTTTCATTTTCCCCCAGCAATCCAGATTGACGCTTTGCTCATGTCACCCATTTTATGGCAATTTAAAGAGTGGAATTTTAACATGGGTAGGATTGGGTGCAAATCGGGGGGGGTGGTTAAAAGGGCAAAAAATTGAAGCGTTTTGAGAAGCTGGCACCAAACAACTGATTCCGGCTTTTACTCGGGCGGGTCAAGGAGCAGACGGCCAACCAGCTCCCAGGAGGCAGGTTGGCATTTTAAATATGTTAATGAGGCTGGAAGCCTCGGATTTAATGTGCTTGGGATCGGACCTCCCACCCTGAGTCAGGGATTCCTCCCCCACCCCCAGGGTCGGGGATCGGACCTACCTGGTCCTGCGGCCTCTTCTCTAGCGTTCCCGTTCGACTGGAAGCCAAGCCTATCAATCAGACTGACATGTCATTGACAAAAGACACACGCTGTGGAGTTAAATCTCCACAGCGTGCGGTGGAAACCCATACTTCCGAGTTTCCTGTGTGCTACCACCCCCCTCCCCAGCCCAACGTATCAAAATGTTAAAATTCCCCCTAGTGTCTGACTCTCTCGCACTCACGGCATCAATTTCGCAGCTGATCGAGAGAAGGTCTCCCGATTAGCTTGTTATGCACAAAAAGTTTGTCTTTTAGATACTTTGAATTTAAATTTCGATAATCCATAGGCCTAGAAATTGGATTGTGGCCAAAGTGGGGCGTGATCCAGGTGCAGAGCATGCTGCACGCACCTAAAGAGGCCAGCGGCTGGACGGCAGCAAATTGGTCCGCTGACCTCATTTGTATGTTAGCGGTGAGCTGCGGGCCCCTGTTAACTGCCCTTGAGGCTGGTCGCAGGGCCGGGAGTAAGATCAGCTGTGTGGAACGCCAGGCTCCTCCTGGCTCCACATTCAGGCAAGTAAAAAAGTTTAAACTTACCTTCTGGGTGACAGCCTGCAGCGGTCCATTTAAGCACTGCTAGTTTGGCTGCTGTGCGCCCGAGAAGACTGAATGCAGCACGCATGGCACATGCTGTGATCAGTCACAAACCAATTACACAAAGAGGCTGAAACTGTTGTTGAACAGTTGCTTATGCAAATTGGGGACTTAATGCAAGTTTCAGGCGGGCGCCCTAGACAACTACAGGGCGTCCAAACCAACAAGGTGTGCGGTGCACTTCTGATGCAGACTGAGCATGTGCATGCTGCACGTCATTCTCAGAGATATATTTAGTCCACAATGTCAAGCATTCATTTAACTTTGAGTCAGTTTCACAAAAGGAATGTGTTCTACCAAGAATGGGCCCAGGTGGCTGAATTCCACGGCTAGTAGAAAAACCTTTTGACCAAGAAAATTACTTTTTGAACAGGCAGTGAAGCAGCAGCATCTCATTTCATTCCAATTTCAGAAAATTAAGCATCAAACAGAATTTTTGTGAAAATATCCCAAGTCAATTCCAGATAGCTATGCATGAATTTATGAAAGTAGTAACAGGGATACTCTAGAGCTCTCTGTTTTTAAAGATATGTGGAATAATGAAACTATATTCATGATGACATTATGAAGTATTCGGGCTCAACCGAGCCAGAATATTTCAAGCAGAATACAGTGATTTGACCTTGCTTTAGATTTTTTGGGTTAATTCAACATCTGGGTTGACCCCAACCTAATTCCAAACTAGTTTGAGCAACCAGATTCTGTAATATAGGTGAAAATTGGTTCCGTGCTAACTTCCTTGGGAAGCTGGGACTGTACATGCATCAAACCCTCAGAGCCCAGGCGGGCAGGGTTCCTTTTGATGGACTTTTGATAAAGAACATATTTGAAGGACAAAACTATATTTCTTGATATCCCTTACAAACTCACCATATATATGGAGGATGTTAATTCCTTATTCGATTAATATCCGCAGTCCTTAATTTTTAATAAACACTTGTAAATTTCACCTGGCCTTGTTCACGGTTAGTCGTAGGAAATGGTGTCTTTGGGGGTTATTTTGGTGAAAGGGTGAAAACAGACGCTAAGTGGGTACTGTGCTAATAAGACAGGCCTGTTTTGAGCCTGCAATTTTGGTCCTAATTGCTGATTACCATAATTTGAACTTGCCTGGAGATGCTAAAACAGACACCTGCAGGTTTAGCACTCAAACGCTGATTAGACACAGTTTTTGTGGAGCGGTATATGTGGGCTCCGCTCACCCACTTCCATTGAAGGTGCGGAGTGGGCTGGCTGACACACAGCGGCAGGTTTCAGGATGGCTCAGGGTCCGAGGGAGAGGACGCACAGGTTCTCGGACGGGGTACTGGAGGTCCTGTTGGAGGAGGTCCAGAGGAGGAGGGATGTCCTGTACCCGCAGGGGGGGAAGGAGTCCACATTGCCCTCCTGTGTCTCCTGCAGCAGCTGGTGCTGCTCTGCCTGGCCTCACGTCCTCCTCCCATTCCTCCTGCAGGCCAAGGGGGGCCCCTAGCAAGATACCGATGACCAAGCACTCCCTTTCTCCTGGTGACTCCTATAAGGTGTCCAATAAGATGGACTAGCACAGCACTCACTCTTTTTAGGTGAAATCCACAGAGAATTCCCGGAATAAATGTTGATAGAGTGTTGGTGAAGTCTCGACAAAGTGTCCCAGAAAGTCTCCCGATGTGTTTCAAAAGTCCTCTTCAAACCTCCAGCAGCAAGTGAACAGTAAAATGGTGAAGTACCTTTAAGTAGCGCTCAAAATCCTCAGCAACAACTAGTTTACTCCCAGTCAGCTGGTCGCTGTTAGGAGAGGGTGTTAGGTCAAGTGCTATCCACCAAAATGCAGTGCAGCCTCCTTAATGAGCGCTAGCAGGCAATTTAAGTGGCAATCAGCCCCTTAACGTGCCTCCAGGCAGCCATTCCTAGCAAGCTTCAACTCCTTTACCAAGGTGGTGCCTTACGCTAAATGCAGGCTAAACCAGCATTTCAACTTGGCCACCTTGGAGGCTCTTTAGCTCCTAAAGTATCCGGGGAAAAAGGCCCCCTTTGTGCTTTATTGTAGCAGGCAGAGAGAGGTTGCACCATCACCTTTGGAACAAATAAGAATAACAGGCCTTCTTGTAATATTGTTTCTTAGAAGTTACAGTGCTATCCTGTGGAGGAAATAAGAATAGCAGGTATTATTTTACCAACTCAAGAATTTTTATATATATATAATATTATATATATATATAGTGTCAAACACATCAACTGATTAAGTGACAAGTCTGAGACGGTCCATAGGAAATCTTAAATTTGATCTGCATATGTAGCCATGGATGAACAACACAAAAGCTTCTCTGTTTACAGAAACAATAATGTTTAAAAAAAGGTCTGATGATTGACAGACTCACAGATATATGCCAATCATTTTATAGCACAGATCTTGCCACAGAACAAAACTAATGAATAAATATTCAAAACAGCTCATGACGTTAACTAGTAGCCAATTGAAACATACAGCACGACACACATATTAAGGTTCCATTCTGAAGGCAAAAATACCCCTCACTTCACACAACACTAAACAGGGAAAACTTCATTTTATTTACTTTTAACTTTAAAATTATTAACCAAAACCATCTTTAAAAAAAGACTAAATTAATTCCTCCAGCATAATACCGATATGTACCTGAGCAGCTGAGTTTACTCAGCAAAAATATCTTCCACGCACACAAAAACAACTCTGCTTCAGGCCTAATAATTTATTCAGTGCCCAGGAGCCTTATCATTTATTTATTGCCCAGTAAATTTGGCAGCTCCGACATATATATTACTTAAATGAACCGCAAGCTGAACATTTTCCAAAGATATAGACTAAGTTGGATGAGGCCTATTTGCAACTTAGTCAATCAAAACAGCCAGACTCAGGGGAGGAGACAGGGAGAATGGTGCCATACTGAATTCGACCTTCTGATGGCTGCATGAACAATTGTCGACTAAAATAAACTCCTTTTATTTTATTGAGATTATTACAAATTAAGAATTGATCTGAATTTCTCTACTGTTCTTTCAATGCAGTTTATAATGTGCAGCATCAATAAAAAAAACAGCAAATTCTTAATGTGGTTATGTGATCTATTAAAAGATATTCAGTGCTTAAAAGGTTAATTATCACTTACTTGTAATTCCTGAAGTTAGCTGAGTATTTTGACACTATTGATGATATTTTTGCCATAACTCAATTGATTGACATAATCTATTAAAGTTTAATTATCCTGTGGAGTCTAAAGTTTAATTTTTAGCCATCATCTTTCCACTTTACATAACTGCCTCCTCGGTTACACCATTTGTCTGTTTTTGTTAACAGAGATGCCCAATGTGGAAAAATCCAGTGTCAGGGAGGAGCAAGCCGCCCAGTTATTGGAACAAATGCAGTCTCCATAGAAACTAACATCCCTTTGCAAGAAGGTGGAAAGATCTTATGTCGTGGTACACATGTCTATCTAGGCGATGATATGCCTGACCCAGGGCTTGTGCTAACAGGCACCAAATGTGGAGAGGGGAAGGTAGGAATGAGCCAAAATCAATAATCTGTTGAACATCCATTCAAGTAAACATTCAGCCATTCGCTTTAGATAGGACTTCACCTTGTTAAATGTAAGTGGAATGATCTTCCATTGCGGCAGAAACACTAACATCTCTATTAGAAGGTTAATACCTAGAATTATATTGATAGGATTGAACAGCTACAGAGATCTGACAGTAGACATAATTTATTAACGCAGTTATTCGTTCCTTAGCATTTACTGTTTTCCTAGCACAGCATTGTGATCTAATAAGACACATTGGGGTAGATTCGGCTCTGTGGGGCCAGTGTGCGTCCGAACCAAGAAGATTGATGGAAATTGTTCCTCGGGCCAGTTCAGCATACTCGGCTCAAGCTGCCAGCACTGGTCACGCCACCACATGCAGCTCGCCCGAGTGAAGGCACCAATGTCAGGCTCACCGGCAGAGGCCCACAGGTAAGTTGCACGAGGGGGGAATGGAGCAGGCTACAGGAGGGGCAGATCGCAACTCCTGTGGAGCTAGAGGAGCATTCCTGCTCCTCCTGGCTCCCCAGGATGGTTTTAAAAAAAATCATTTTTAAATTTATCTGTCATTGGCGGCCACGTGGGAGACACAATGCCTGGCCTGCTTATTGTCCACAAATTTTTAAAGGGGTCCTTTAACATAGTCAAGGGGCGTAACGCCTGTTTCAGGCGTCCGCTCGGGCATCTAAAAAAAAGGCCCCACAAACTTAGCATTGGGACCAACGCCTTTGCAGGCCATCTCACTGCTAAATTGGTATCATCTTACGCCCCAAAAAACAATTTCTACTCCATTTACTGCTGACCTGACTTTTCAGTCATTACTATCATTAGTAAAGAAGAAGAAAGAAAAAAAGAACTTGCATTTACATAGCACCTTTCATGACATCAGAATGTCCTAAAGTGTAGCACAGCCAATGAATTACCTTTAAAGTGTAGTTACTGCTGTAATGTAGTGAAATGCGGCAGTCAATTTGAGCACAGCAAGGCCCCACAAACAGTAGTAACATAAGTGACCAGATAACCTGTTTTAGTGAGGCTGGTTGAAGGATAAATGTTGGTCTGTACACTGGGAGAACTCCCCTTCTCATCTTTGAATAGTGACATAGTGCTTTTACATCCACCTGAGAGGACAGACGGAACCTCGATTTAATGTCTCACCCGAAAGACAGCACTTCCCACAGTGCAGCTTTCCGTGTCAGCCAAGATGATGTGCTCAAGTCCTGGAGTGGGGCTTGAACCCATAGCATTCTGACTCAGGTGAGAACGCCACCATTGTGCTAAGGCTGGCACCTAGTACAAGCTTTCTGTTTAAACAAAATAGAAGTATCACCAGATCTGCACCTTGCCACAAATCTAGTACTTATAATCTCAGTCCAAACACCAGGGCCGGAATTTTGCCGGTGCTCGGGGCGGGTTTGGAGGCGGGACATCCGGCAAAATCGCAAAGATTGACAGTGGGTCGGAAAGCTGCTGCCAAGCCGCCTCCAATCAATCTTCCCAAGTGTCGGGTCCCCGATTTGCACATGGACCCGACACCCAATGGCGGGAAGAGGATTATAGGCACTTAACTGCTTGTTAACAGGTTGTTAACAGGCAGTTAAGAGGCTTTTTGCAATTTTGACAGGTCTACTACGGGCTTCCCGACGTCCGAACACCATGTCAGGTAAGTGTGGCGTGTTGTGAGTCTGCTGTAATGTTTATGCATTAATGGCAGCTGCAGAAGTGATGTGAAGGATGCAGTGGTACACTGATGAGTTTCAGAGGTAAGAAAATGTTGGGAAAATCATTTTTAATGCATTTACACTTTTCTGTAGGTGACAAGTTTTGGATTGTGTGTGTAGTCCCACCTCGTTGGGAGAATCTCTCTCACCGGTGACAGATCGCTTCTGTAACCTCACCTGCAGCTGCCATCTGTTCTAGCCTAAGGAGGGAGTTGCTGGAGAGCCTGGGTGCAAGGGCTCACCTGTGAACAGTGATTGTCAGTGTTTGCAGCACATCAATGCTGTCAAACACTGAAAAATCAATTGTCAAAAAAAAATGTGCGTGGCCCCTTTAAGAAAACCAGCAGATGACACGTCATCAACTGACATCATCTGACACCGGCTTGCTCTTAATTGGCCGGCAAGCCCGCAGGGCTGGCTTAACAAGGCCAATTGATGCAAAATCGCTTCTGTGCGCCTGATGTCGTTGGGGGTGGGACTGGAACCCGGAAGGCAGCTGTCCCGCCCCCAAGCTGCATCGATAGGAAAAATCGCGGCCCATTTTTTCAATGGCTAAATGAGTTGCTACTGCACAATAGGGTTTGTGCCCGCAATCCCCTGCATAGTGAGTTTCTCATCTCAGTAATGGCATGGGGAGGCACCCTGGAGCACTTGCCCATATGGAGGAAGCTAATTTGAGGGGCTGCTGATTCCAGACCACTCTTACACATCTCTTCGTAGCCAGCTCGAGTGCAGCATGAGACTGGAGAACCTGTCTCCAGTATATCTCTTAGCTTGGGGAGGGTGAGGGGGGAAGAAAATAATAACAATAATGACAAGCAAATAATGAATTTTTGATGCAAAAGCTTACGTTTTTGTCACATCTGGTCCTAATGAGAGGACTTGACGTCAGAAAGTTGTGTGTGTTTCCTGTTTTGTATTTGTCACATTAGTATCTGAATTTTGTGTTGCTGCCTAACCTTCTTTCCTATCTATGTGAAGATAAGAGCAGATTTCAATTGGTTTTCTATGCACTTCCTTTTGCTACTGTATTTGTTTCATCAAAGAAGGAGAAAATTGGCTTATGAGGTGTAAAAATTGCTGCCAAATCCTGATAACTTTTGTGCCCACTGTGCATCAGCCCTGCTCCAGCTCCTTTTACCTTGCTGTTGTACAGTAAGTGAATTTCCATGACTGGATGCAAGGACTGAATGCACAATGCCATTTGACAATACCATTCACGTTTTAAACACCACTTCTGCAACTGTGCGTGATGGAAAATCCAAATTGTTTCATCGAACATTTTAATTTCAATTCCTCAAACCTCAGTAGTGTGAGAACTTGAGCATTCTTCATGTGAGCCTTTAATTGTTTCCATTCATGTCTAATACCCATCAGATGTTAATCTGGCTGGAATTTTAAACGATAAAACTGCCAACATTTTTAACACCCATTTTAATTAGTGGAATGCATTTAGAATTACGTAGATTTTACAGCAGAGAAGCAGGCCATTCGGCCAATGTTCCCTTTAAACTGCGCAGTCGCACAGCTCTCTGGACCTCCCGCGCAGCTCTCTGGACCTCCCGCGCAGCTCTCTGGACCTCCCGCGCAGCTCTCTGGACCTCCCGCGCAGCTCTCTGGACCTCCCGCGCAGCTCTCTGGACCTCCCGCGCAGCTCTCTGGACCTCCCGCGCAGCTCTCTGGATCTCCTGTGCAGCCGGCTCGCCGGCTTTTCAATGGCAAAAAAGGGGCCGCGCACCCAAAAAATAATTAACGGGAACATTGCATTCAGCCGAACTGGTCTGTGTCGATGTTGATAATCCACGCGAGCCTCGATCCAAAACACACGAGCTAAATCGAATTAGTAATCTTAACCCTAATTATCCTCCCACTGTACTTCATCTAACCCTAGTGCACAGCCTCATTAGATGTGAACGTGAATCAGAATTATAGCTGTGACACCGTAACCATAATTCTGATCCTTTTTAGTCCCTGTGCGTTTGCTGCTTGTGTGTCTCTCCCCGGCAGCAGAGTCTTGCGATTGCTGCTCCATAGCCCCTACCTTTGACTGGATTTCCGTGACTGTATTGGCAGTACCAGCTCTCCTGGCTCAGTCTTATATCAAATTTTAACTAACGCCCCCCCTCCCCTACCTGCATTATGCATCAATAGAACCAGAGAACGAAGGGCTTTCATTGTCAACACCTTTTCTGGGTTTTCCTGTTCTTACTTTAATTTTAACTTTTTATAAATAAAAAATGAAAGACAAATAAAAGTATTGGCGAAATTCCAGATTCAATGAAAGCAAAACCAAATTAAGAAAAAAATAAAGGTTGCAGAAAGTTTTGCCATTAATTTCTGGAGCGGTTTCTGGGGCCGTGTCCTATCCTACACCAAGTCCTGCTCACCCATCACCCTGTGCTTGCTGACCTACATTGTCTCCAGGATCCCCAGCACCACAAATTTAAAACCCTCATCCTCATATTTTAAATCCCTTCATGGCCTCACCCTCCCAATCTCTGCAACTTCCTCCAGCACTATCATCCCCTCCCCCACAAATTCTCTGTCCCTCTGACTCTGGCCTCTTGTCCATCCCCCTTGCTTTTCCCCACCATTGTTTTCAGCTGCCTGGGTGCCACACTCAGGAATTCCCTCCGCCTCCCTCTCCTCTTTCAGACCCTCTTTAAAATCCAACTCTTTCACCATGCTTTTGATCACCTCTCCCGGGAGAAATTGGGTTGAGCCGCAAACGGGGCGCCAAGCTCACCTGGGCGCCAGATTTTGCACTGCGATCGGAGCAGCAGCGATCGCCGGAAATTCAGCTTGAACGCCCCAAGAGGGACACGGGGCGAGGCTCGAGGCGCACCGCGTCCCTCTTAGGGCGCTGAAACTGAATATCGCAGCGCAACGTGCCGCAGCGCCACACGCTGCGACATGGCACGCTGCGGTTCTGCAGGCCTTCCTCCCATTCTTAAGGGGGAGGGGCCTGCACCAGCGCGATGAGCGATCGCGAGTGCCGGCAAAAGGGCCCGGCACCGAGGAGAAGTGCCGGGCTCTCGGTAAACAGCCAGCAATGCCGCGGGGGGAGAACAGGAGGTCAGGGACGGAGGTGCTGGCAGGCGGCCGCCGAAAAAAACGGCCACCCTGCACCTCCACCTTAACTTGCGCCACTGCCGCCACAGGTAAGCCCCGTGAACCGGGCGCGATTAGTGAGCGGCGCTACAGAGGCGGTCGCTGCCAAATATTGCGATCGGGGCGGTAGCGGGGCGCTGCGCACACCGATGACGTCATCGGTGGCGGCGCAGCGCAACAGGCTAACGCTGCCATTAGCGCCCCAGCTAAATATCGCGGGAGGCGTGGCCAGTGGCGCTAAAGCCACCGAGTGCCCTCTTTAGGCGCTAACTGGAGGCGCAGCCCACCGAATTTCTCCCCCCTATCTTTTTTTATTGGCCCAGTGTTTATTTTTGATTACGCCTCAATGAAGCATTTTACGATGTTCTTCTACATTAAAAGGACTATATAAATGGAAGTTGTTATTGTTCTAGCTGCTTAAAAAGGAATCTCTGGACTCGATATTACTTCACATAGTACTATAAGAAAAAAAAACTGCTTCACACAAAGAAACTCAAAGGTTGAAGAGAGGCACCACTCCTTGTTTACTTAGAATATGCGTAGTCAATTTTTGTTCATGTACACTTAGAATAACACAGATATTTATGTTTTCCCAGATTTGTCTAAACCGACAGTGCCAGAACATCAGTGTCTTTGGAGTGATAGAGTGTGCCTCTAAATGTCATGGGCAAGGGGTAAGATTGTGCAGTGATGTCTATTTTTTAAAAATGTGTTTGCTAAAGTATTCCTACTAATCATACAAAGGATAACTGTCTGTGAAAGTTGGCTACTTTTCTTGGTCAGATGGAGATTACTTAAGATCAATGCTGATATGATCACATCCCACTCAATGTAAAAACACTTCCATGTACAAAAAAACAACTTAGATTTAATGAAGAGAGATCAGTTCCAAAGACCAAATCATTCTTAATGCTTTAAAATGTATAGCCATCTGAAACTGGTCTTGTTCTCAACTGATAATATTAACCAAACCTCTGTGTGAATGGGAGAGTTCTTCAAAGTAGCAAGTTAATTCTTATCTAGTGGTTAATATTAGCAAAGCAAAACTGAAAATGCCAAGCCCTGTAGTGTTATTTGTAGAATTTAAGAATTAGTAGGGCAGAGGCCAACAACAACAATAAAAAGCATGTTTTCCTCAATAGTGCCACCTTGGCTAAAGGGTCCCTGTGATGTGCTTATGAGGAAAGATATGAATAGGTAAGATAGCAAGCCCCATTCTCTGGTGGATATTTTCTGAGGAAATTTGTCCCAATTATATAAAGGTAATTTTGGGTTGTGTATTCATTTTTATCTTAACCCAGATTCCACATAGAAGAGTAACAAGAGCTGAATAGGACTTCCATCCCAAACATGTAGGAATGTAGGAACAAGAACAGAAGAATGTAGGATCAAGAAAAGCCAATTCAGCCAAGACTGCTCACTCCATCATCCAAGTGGTGTTAGCTAATCTGACTATTTTGCATTGATTTTCTATCATAAAAGCCGTCACTCCCGCCTGATTCAAAAATCGATCTAATTCCCCTTGGAATGCTTCAATGGATTTATTATTTACTCCACCTAGGTGACAGACTGTTCTTTAAGTTAATAACACTTAAATGTGACTGAGCTTAGCTGAATTCAGCTTGTTGTTTCTGTAGTTTTTATTCATGGCCAGTGGATCTCTTATCAACTACCTCCATACATCAATCTTATTCAGGATCTTCATTATTTAAAAAATTCATATAATGACTTTTTCCTTTTTTTTTGTCTAAAAAAAATAAAGTGGAAGAATTTCTGCAGGTTCTTTCCGATTTCCCACTGTAAAATTTAGCAGATCTCCTGAAGAAACAGCGTAAATGGCCATTTTGAGCCTTTTACCCCTTGAGAGGGGTAGATTTTATGGTAGGAGATCAGGAGAACCCTCATGGAAATTGATCTCAGGAAAAAGTGATACACTTATATCTACCTGTATCTGGCTCATATAGCCATACAATTTTAACTTCTGTAACCTTTTCCTCACTGCCGGAGATACCCTTTCCAATTTTATGGAGACACCCTTCTACGTTGACCAGGCACAAAACTCCTGCGCCTTCTACTACAGAGACTTCCAAAAGAACTATTTAAAGAACTAGAACTAAACTAAGGACTGAGACTAAATTTTAGTATGAAAAACACTCTTGTATATGTTCATTTCCAAAGAAGCCTCCTCGATTCTATTGATCAATCCGAATTTCACATGTAGTAAGAGTTCAGCCCTTCTGGTGTCAGTCACCTCACACAGCCCTGTTAGTACACCTGATGACCCCCAAATCAATAAAGCAACAATACCTAGACATGCCAAGTCATTCATTTACTCCATATCTTCTTGAGCCTTTTCTAACAAAGGTGCTGCACAAAGATCCAGATATGCAGGATAACTTTGTCCCCTTACCAAGCCGCCTGTGGTTTTGATACCTTGTTTCCTATCTCTGGTAAAGAATGTTTGCTTGTATGAGTCTTCATGGTTTGCAACAACAACTTGCATTTATATAGTGCCTTTAACAAACAAATATCTCAAGGCGATTCACACAGTTGTAATCAGACAAAAATGGATGCCAAAACAAAGTAGGAGAGGTGATAAATGCTTGGTCAAAGAGGTGGGTTATAAATAAGGCCTTTGAGAAAAGGGAGGTGGAGCAGCAGAGAAGTTTAGGGAGCAGGTCAACTCACACTACTCTTGTGCATGTCCCTACAAATCTTCATTGGCAAAGGTCTTGGATCAGGTCATCTGCTTGTCCTGTGGGCTGGGGAATGTAGTGTGGCACAACGGGGAGGAAAATAACTTACAAAATGGAAAGGAATATTTACAGTAGCAAAAGGGGAAAAAAATAGTAATATCATTACAATAGCAAAATAATGCAGATGCTGGAATCCAAAACAAAAGCAGAAAATGCTGGAAACACTCAGCAGGCCAGACAGCATCCGTGGAGAGAGAAACAGAGTTAAGGGTCTCAGACCTGAAACGTTAACTCTGTTTCTCTCTCCACTGATGCTGCCTGACCTGCTGAGTGTTTCCAACATTTTATGTAGTATTATCATTATTTTGATTGGCCCAAGGTTTTTGATTATTAAAAATCTGTTACGATCAGATCTTCTCAAAATCACCATTTTTCTGTAAAATGAAAATTCACTTTAAGAAAAATTCATTGCATTCATTATAACAAAATCCTTCAAATTATGAAAGCATTCTAGAAGTGTTTCCTCCGAGTCCCCCTCTTCCCTCTGGACTGACGAGCTTCATCCGACCCACGGCAGAAAGTGATTAAAAAGCTGCATCTTCTACGCTATAGAGACATAGGAACAGGAGTAGACCATTCAGCCCCTCGAGCCTGTTCCGCCATTCAATGAGATCATGGCTGATCTGTATCTTAACTCTATCCACCTGCCTTGGCTCCATATCCCTTAATACCCTTGTCTAGCAAAAATCTATTGATCTCTGATTTAAAATTATTAATTGAGCTAGCATCTGCTGCATTTTGTGGGAGAGAGTTCCACACTTCTATCACCCTTTGTGTGAAGAAGTGTTTCCTAACTTCTCATCTGAATGGCCTGGCTCTGATTTTAAGGATATATCCTCTTGTCCTAGACTCCCCCACAGTTTCTCTGTAGCTACCCTATCAATTCCTCTCAAAATCCTAAAAACCTCAATCAAATCAGCCTTTATCCGTCCATATTTCAAGGAATACAAGCCTAATTTATGTAATCTCTCCTCATAATCTAACCCTTGGAGCCCTGGTAACATTCTGGTGAACCTGCACACACGGCTCCCGACCTCATTACAGTCTTGGTCCAAACATGGACAAAGGAGTTGAATTCCAGAGGTGAGGTGAGAGTGACTGCCCTTGACATCGAGGCAACATTTGACCGAGTGTGGCATCAAGGAGCCCTAGTAAAACTGAAGTCAATGGGAATTGGGGGGAAAACTCTCCACTGGCTGGAGTCATACCTAGCACAAAGGAAGATGGTTGTGGTGGTTGGAAGTCAATCATCACAGCCCCAGGACATTGCTGCAGGAGTTTCTCAGAGCAGTGTGCTAGGCCCAACCATCTTCAGCTGCTTCATCAATGACCTTCCCTCCAACATAAGGTCAGAAATGGGGATGTTTGCTGATGACTGCACAGTGTTCAGTGCCATTCACAACTCCTCAGATAATAAAGCAGTCCATGTCTGCATGCAACAAGACCTGGACGATGTTCAGGCTTGGGCTGATAAGTGGCAGGTAACATTCGCACCACACAAGTGACAGGCAATGACTATCTCCAACAAGCAAGAGTCTAACCACCACCCCTTGACATTCAACGGCATTACATTGCCGAATCCCCCACCATCAACATCCTGGGGGTCACCATTGACCAGAAACTTAGCTGGACCAGCCACATAAATACTGTGGCAACAAGAGCAGGTCAGAGGCTAGCTATTCTGTGACGAGTGTCTCACCTCCTAACTCCCCAAAGCCTTTCCACCATTTTCAAGGCACAAGGCACAAGTGTGATGAAATACTGTCCACTTGCCTGGATGAATGCAGCTCCAACAACACTCAAGAAGCTCGACACTATCCAGGACAAAGCAGCCCACTTGATTGGCACCCCATCCACCACCTTAAACATTCACTCCCTCCACCATACCGTGGCTGCAGTGTGTACCATCTACAAGACGCACTGCAGCAACTCGCCAAGGCTTCTTCGGCAGCACTTCCCAAACCCGCGACCTCTTCCACCTAGAAGGACAATGGGAGTAGGCACCTGGGAACACCACCACCTCCAAGTTCCCCTCCAAGTCACACACCATCCTGACTTGGAAGTATATCGCCGTTCCTTCATCGTCGCTGGGTCAAAATCCTGGAACTCCCTCCCTAACAGCACTGTGGGACTACCTTCACCACACGGACTGCAGCGGTTCAAGAAGTCGGCTCACCACCACCTTCTCAAGGGCAATTAGGGATTGGCAATAAATGCTAGCCTTGCCGGCGATGCCCACATTCCATGAATGAATTTTTAAAAAGCCTGCCCAGGCCAATATATCCTTATACTATGATAAAAGAAAGATTCGCATTTATATAGCACCTTTCACGTCCACTAGACATCCCAAAGTGCTTTACAGCCAATTAAGTACTTTTTTTTGAAGTATAGTCACTGTTGTAATGTAGGAAATGCGGCAGCCAATTTGCGCACAGCAAGCTCCCACAAACAGCAATGTGATAATGACCAGATCATCTGTTTTATTGTTATGTTGATTGAAGGCTAAATATTGGCCAGGAACACTGGGGATAACTCCCCTGCACCTCTTCGAAATAGTGCCATGGAATCTGTTCCATCCATCTGAGAGAGCAGATCTGGCCTCGGTTTAATGTCTCCTCCGAAAGACGGCACCTCCAACAGTGCAGGACTCCCTCGGCACTGCACTGGAGTGTCAGCCTAGATCTTTGTGCTCAAGTCTCTGGAGTAGGACTTGAACCCACAAACTTCTGACTCAGAGGCGATGGTGCTACCAACTGAGCCATGGCTGACACTATGGAGATAGCGCGGGAAGGTGGAGTTGAGGTAGAAGATCAGCCATGATCTTACTGAATGGTAAAGCAGGCTCAAATGGCCTACTCTTGCTCATATTCTTTATATTCTTATGTTTTTATTCTTTCTAAAGTGCAGTGCCCAGAACTGTACACAGTACTCCAGATGTGGTCTAACCAGGGCTTTGTATAGCTGTAGCAAAACTTCCTCCCCTTTATATTCTAGCCCTCTAGTATTAAAAGCTAACATTCCATTAGCCCTTTTGATTATTTTGTGTGCCTGACTGCTACATTTTAGTAATTTGCGTACATGGACATCTAAACCTCTTTGGATCTCCACTGTTCCTAGCTTTTCACCATTTAAATAATACTGGGATCTATCCTTCTTTGATCCAAAATGGATGACCTCATACTTACCTGCATCGAAATCCATCTGCCACAGTTTTGCCCACTTGCTTAATCTATCAATGTTTCTTTGTAATTTTACTTGCTATGCCGCCAACCTTTGTGTCATCGGCAGACTTGGATATATGGCTCTCTATTGTGTTATCTAAGTCATTAATAAATATAGCGAATAGTTGAGGCCCCAGCACAGATCTTTGTGGGACACCACTCGTCACTTCCTTCCAATTCGAGTACATACCCATTATCCCTACACAATTCAATTCAATTCAATTTCAATTCAAATGCTTTATTGGCATGAAAGTTTACAGGGAACCATATTGCCAAAGCTTACATAACAAAAAGTACAGTTTTCCAGCATTCTGTAGGTGTCAAACAATTCTGACCTTCGTTGGGTACATACAATAATACTTTAAACAATATTAATTTAAACAGTCTTTGTACATCAGTGGGTACATTCAGTATTAATTTTAAACAGTCCTCAGGTTGTGACATGTTGTTACATATTTGGCACCAAGGTATGGTCTGTCTCCTTCTCCCAGGACTAATCTTAATTTTGACAGGTCATCCAATTCCTTGAAATCTGGGGTTGTTTGGCTGAGCTTGTCAAATAATATGTTTCTTGATGTGTTGAATTTTTCGCATTTTAGGAGGAAATGCATCTCTGTCTCAACCTCGCCGGCCAGACATTGATCACATATTCTATTCTCTCTAGGCTGCCAGGATTTCTTGTATCTTCCTTTTTCAATTGCCAGCTGGTGGTCGCTTAGTCTGTACCTGGTGAGGGTCTGTCTCTGTTTTGTGTCTCTGATGGTCGAGAGATAGTCTGCCAGTTTATATTCTCTTTTTAGGGCCCGGTAACATTCTAATCTGCTTTGGCTTTTGGTTATTTTGTTCCAATGTTCCAGGTAGGTTTCTTTGCTTTGTTTAATGATTTGGTTCACTCGGATTGGTGTTTGGACGGCAGTGTTGGTCTGGGACTGGTCAGGGTCCGGCTGAGTAGGACTACTTAGTTTCAGTAGCAGCTGACTCAGGGGACTCTTTTCTGGGTTTAGTTCTTGGGTCTGGAAGGCTATAAAATGAAGGGTGTCTGGGGAGCTAGATTTGAGGTGATTTAGGAAGTTTAGTGCTCGTTTTTGGATGTTTATTATCAGTGGGTATCTGCCTAGTTCGACTCTGCATGCATTTGTTGGTGTTTTCCTTTGGGTGCGAAGGATGCTTCGGCAAAATTCTGCATGTAGGGCTTCTATTGTGTGTTTTTCCCATTTAGTGTAGCTATGGTGATTGAGCGGGCCCCATACTTCACTACCGTACAGCGCAATCGGCAGGATTACGCTGTCAAATATTTTTAGCCAGATTTTGATTGGGATTTGGATGTTGTAGAATTTTCTTTTTATTGCATATAGGGCTCTTCGGGCTTTTTCTTTTAATGCATTCACTGCTATGCTGAAGCTCCCTGATGCTGTAATGGTTAGACCAAGGTAAGTGTAGCTCATAGTGTGTCCTATGATGGTATCACTGAGAGTAAACTGGTATTTGTTTTCCTGACACTTGGGCCTTTTTTGAAAAATCATGATGTTGGTTTTCTTTAGATTTACTGTTAGGGCCCAATTTTGGCAGTATTTGTCGAGTAGGTCTAGTTGTTGCTGTAATCCCTGTTCTGTGGGAGACAGCAGAACCAGGTCGTCCGCATAGAACAGGGATTTCACTTCTCCATCCAGGAGACATAGACCCGGTGACTCGCTTTGCTCCAGCATGTCTGCTAGTTCATTTATGTATATGTTGAACAGGGTCGGGCTCAAATTGCAGCCCTGCCGGATGCCTCTTCTCTGGGTGAAGAAACAGGTGCGTTTGTCTCCAATTTTGACACCGCATTTATTTTTCAGATACATCGATTTAATAAGGTCATAGACTTTGCCCCCTATTCCACACTGAAGAAGTTTGTAATAGAGCCCTTCGTGCCAGATAGAGTCAAAGGCTTTCTTGAAGTCAATGAAACAAGCGAATATTTTCCCATTTTTTGTTTGGTGTACATGCTTTTCAATGAGAGTGTGAAGGGTATAGATATGGTCGGTGGTGCGGTGTTTTGGAAGAAAGCCTATTTGATTTTTTCTAAGGATCTTATGTTTGTTAAGAAAATCCAGTAATCTACTATTTAGAATACTGCAGAATAACTTCCCTAGACAACTGTTGACACAGATGCCGCGGTAGTTATTTGGGTCTGATTTGTTTCCACTTTTGTATATGGGAGAGATGAGTCCTTGGCACCAGATATCGGGAAAACAGCCTGAACGTAATATGATGTTGAATAACTTGAGTACCGCACCCTGCATCTCCATATTGCTGAACTTGAGCATTTCATTTTTGATGTTGTCTGGACCACAGGCTTTCTTTAGGTGGAGAGATTTTGGCCTAGAAATTCAGTTGCCTTAGCGCCGCTTTTGAGGCGCTAGAGGGACTAGCGCCAGAGTTATGGCCAGTTTAAAAATTCCCTGGGGCCCTAAATCGGCGTTGCACCGGTAGCGCTGCGCCGGCACCGATGACGTCATCGGTGTGTGCAGCGTCCCGGTTGCTGTGGTAACCCGCCCGAACTCCGAAATTGAGTTGCGGCCGCCTCGCCCGTGGCAGCCGCAAGCAACGTTCTGTCAGAGGTGCCTTACTCCAGTTTGCGCCGGCGCATTAAAGGCCCCGCGGTGGCCGGCCACTTTCCCGCCGGCCGCCTGCCCGCAGCTCCCTCCCCGGACTTCTCCCCCCCCCCCCCCCCCCCCCGGAACAGATGCAAGCCTGGCACTTGTCCGAGGTGCCGGGCTCATTTTTAAGCTGATTTGCGCGGGCCGCGGCCGGGTGCAGGCAGCTCCTCCTTAACGGGAGGAGGAGGCCTGCACATCCCCAGCCTGCCGCACCGCATCAGGTGCCGCAGCGCCGGAATTGCGGCGCGAAACGGCAGTTAGCGCCGATGTACCGCCGCAAAGACCCTTCAGTAGCCCCGGCAGCCGTTTGGGCGCGGCACTACTGAATTTTTGGCGCGTGCAGGGGGACTTAGCGCCGGCACTAACTTCCGGCGCTAAAGCCCTGCCTACGCCAGAACCCAATTTCTAGGCCTTTGTTTTTGTGGCCAGTTCTTTCCATGTGATTGGGGAGTCTAGAGGGTTTTGGTTGTCTTTAATTGTTGCTTCTAATGTGTGGAGTTTTTCTGTGACATGATGTTGACTTGGGTTTGTTTCGTTTATTGGGATGTCTTTGTAGAGGTTTTCAAAATGTGTTCTCCAGATGTCGCCATCTTGGATTGGTAATGCTTGCAATTGTGTTGTACTCAGGTTATTCCACATTTCCCAGAATTGATTTGGATTAATGGAGTTTTCAATTTCTTCGAGTATTTTGTGGGTATAATTTTGTGTTTTGTTCCTAATGGTGTGTTTATATCTTTTGAGGGTCTCATTGTATCTAGTACGTAGGTCTGGATTGTTTGGTTGGCGATGTTTTTGGTTTGATATTTTTCTCAGGTCTTTTCTGGCATTTTTGCATTCGTGGTCAAACCATTTCTCATTTTTATTGTGTCTTTTGTAACGTTTCCTCTTCTGTTTCACAAGGTCGGCTTTTACAGCTGCCTCATGGAAGATCATATTTATATCATCTATGGCCATGTTTACACCATCTCTGGTGATCTCATATAGATTTTCTTTAAATTTTGATATTTTACTTGTGAGATCAGGTGAGTTTAGTGCTGTGATGAATTTGTCTCCACTGTCTGGGGCCCATCTGTATGTCTGGTTTATTTTATGGAGCTTACTGGGTTCCTTTTTTGTGTCTGTAGTTTGGGCAGAAAGTTTAAGGTACACATTTATTTGGTTATGGTCTGAGAGGGGGGATTGCTGCCTGACAGTGAATGCGTTGATATCGCAGGGGTCCAGGTCAGTGATTGTATAATCCACCACACTAGACCCAAGAGTTGAGGAATATGTGAGTCTCCCTAAGGAGTCCCCTCTGAACCTACCGTTAACTATGTACAGGCCTAAGGCTCGGCAGAGTTGCACTACCTCCCTACCGCTTTTATTTATTTCACAATCAAGGTTGTTCCGATTTGCGATGGCTGGTGTGACATATAAAGGGGTCTGGCCAAACACATGGTTGTTGCCCTGTGGGTCTATGAAGTCAGGTTCACATCCGGTCCTTGCATTTAGGTCCCCACATAGTAGCACCTTTCCTTGGGCCTGGAAATGGCTGATTTCCATGTGGAGAGTGTCAAATATCTCCTCTTCAAAATATGGCGATTCTATTGGGGGTATGTAGATCGCACATAAGTAAACATCTTTTTTTGCTATTCCTATATTTTTATCTAATTTTAGCCATACGTGTGATTTTCCCTGTTTTATCGGTGAGATGTGTTTGTCCCGTTCTCCTTTATACCACACCAAGATTCCCCCGGAGGTTCTGCCCTTGCGTGTCTTAGTGTTCTTTACTGAGGGCACAATGATTTCATGGTACATTGGAGGACAGTGGGTGGGCACGTCCTTTTGGCACCATGTTTCTGTTAACACAATTATATCAATGTCTTTTATATCTTTTAGGAATTCAGGGTCTGTACTCTTCATCCCAAAAGTTGAGGAGCGGAGACCCTGGATATTCCAGCAGCTTATGTGGAAAGAACGCATTTATATAATTCAAAAAACAAAATAAAATGGACCTATTTTGTGGGATGAGTGTGAAAACACTAGTTTCTATAATGCTAAATGACGATTTAGTATAAATTTCATGAGGCATGCACATATTGATATCTCTGTCTTCTTTCTCTGTCTTCTCTGTCTTCTTTCGCCTAACCAATCTCCTAACCAGGTCAATAATTTGCCATCAATTCCATGAGCTTTAATTTTAGCTTAATTAGACACATGTTCAGGTTATTCTTATTAGCCTGGAAAAATGAAAAGTTCAATTGATAATATTTTAAATTAAGTAACAAAAAGACTTACAATTACAGTACATTTAGACATCAATGAGCACTAAGAGTGATTGATAGAAAATGCTGGCTATTACATTAATTCTATGAATGAATGACTAGATATAATTGTGTACACCATGTTCAAGTTCTATTAAGCCAATGTGACAAATATTTTAAAAAGTTTTAAATAACATTTTCCACCTTATTAAATATGCAGTACTTCAGGTTGATAAGGCTATTTAAAAAAAGCTAATGGAATTCCAGGTCTTATCACAAGAGGTATATAATGTAAAAGCCAAGAGATAATGAAGAGCTTATGTAAAACCTTAATGACACCACAGTTAGAGTACTGTGTGCAGTATCGTGCTCCACATTATTGGGAGAAATTTGAGGCTGTAGAGAGGGTGCAACATCGATTCACTAGGATGCTGCCTAGTGTGAGGAAATACAAAATATGAGGAAATACAAAATATGAGGAAAGACTTGAAAAATTGAGTCTTTTTTTTACCTTAAAACAGCACAAATTATGGAACGATATGATAAAAGTGTTTAAAATTATGAAAGGATGGGATAGGATAGCACACTTTTTCTAGTAATTGAGGGACCATAGTTACAAGATTAAATATAAGAGATTTAGAACAGAGATCAAGAGGAACTTCTTCACACAGAGTTATGAGTATGCGGAATTCACTTCCAGGGTTAGTGATTGAGGCAGAATAATGTCAACATTCAAGATTAAATTGGACAGGCGGATGAAAGAAAAGAGGTTGAAGGGATATGAGAACTGAGTGGGTAAATGTGATTAGAACTATTTGCTCGCATAGAGGGTAAATGCCACCGTGGACTGGTTGGGCTGAATGGCCTGTTTCCATGTTGTAACTTCTGTGAGTTTCAAACAAAATAATTCAGAAATACTATACTGACTTCAAAACCACCCAATATTGCCATCTTTTGGTGTTCAGTATTATTACAGAACCAAAGCATGGAGGGTAAAGGGAACGTGTGTAACCTTTACCTAACAATTATTAGTAACATTTATTTTTATCTTTTAGATTTTTGACATTTTGTTTCTGATTACTATAGCAACCAGTAAGTTGCTGTTTCATGGTTCTCAAGCACTCTGATCATTGTCTGATAATGACACAGAGCCAACAGAGCTTTTGTACTGTTGCAGAATTGCAACTTGATCCCCTTAGGATTAATATAAAAGAGAACTCAGTCGCCTTGAAATTAAAATTGGCAATGCAGAAAAAGGGCTCGAAAGCTTTTGATTTCATTTTTAGAGCCATATAGGACCTTTTTACATTATTCTACTTTTCAAAGTGGGGGAGGGAACATTGAAAATTATTTTAAAAATCATTACCGAACAGCGGGCAGTGAGATGGTACAGTATGACTGAGCACTAAAGAGCATTAAGCTACGGGATTCCCACACAGACTGGATTTCTGATTTTCGCAGCATCGTTGCGGGAGTGTGCCAAGTGGAGGCACCTTCAGTGCAATTTCTAGTGACTAGTTTAGTTACATTGATAAGAGTAGGTTACTCACCTTTTGACGAGACTTGGTGTGTCATTGGGGAAGATTGAGGAAAAATAGAGGATATTTACAACCAAATAAACAATAACTCTTAAAAGTTGTAACAGAATGAGGTAACTCATTCCAGCTTATAATTAAACAAAAAGTAAATGATCACATCAAGAGCAAAGATAGCCTTTAATAAATGGGATTATGCCATATTTTGGGACAATACATATTCAGGAATATAATAGGTCAGAATCATTTTTTGTTTGCAGTGTCCTGTAAGGGAGTAAGATGCAAATGTTCACAGCTCAATCATCATGAACAGTGCACTTCTAATCCCCATCAACTCACTTCGCAAAGTGTTTTTTTAAATCAGTTTTAATAGTTTTTTCACTGAGAAGCTTTACCATTATAAAAAAGCAACATAATTTTTGCTATCCAAAGAAGGTAGTTTTAGAAATATTACTGGAAATTTGCCACCAACCATATTAATAGAAATGTTCAGTATTTTTGTGTGTACTATTCTCATTCTAGCAGTTTTTTCATCTTAGATCTTGATAAATGCATTTGCTGTACATGCATTCCTCAGGATAATGTGCAAACGTTTTTCATATTAATAAACCCTTATTAAACCCTATTTTTAAAAATGATATCAAATTAATGTTCTTCTACAAAGGATACATGAAATATTTTGAATTTTAATAAATCTGGTTAGCATGTGTTGGTGTTGTAGCATGTCCCAAGGGTTAGCAAGAAACACAGCATTCATTACAAATCACAGCTTCAACCTAAATACATTCTTCAAAAAGTTTGCATTTATTAGTGTTACAAAAAAGCAGATTACCTGGTCATTATCACATTGCTGTTTGTGGGAGCTTGCTGTGCGCAAATTGGCTGCCGCGTTTGTAGGATTCGCAAAATCCAGAAAATACAGTCTAGATTGGTAAAACCCCTGAAATGGCCACATTGTGAGAACACAAGATGGAGTTGGCAGTTCTCATGGCTCAGTTCAAAAGGACACACCAGCAGTATCTTACAGCAGCCTGAGTCATCACCGATTAGAAGATTCCAGAACTTACTGCTATTGATATGATAATATGGTTACAGCAGTAACGAACTCGTAAACAAAAGTATTTGCACCTGGAGGTGCGCTAATTGCTAGCAAAACGCAAACCCATCTCTGAAATTGCTGAGCACAGAAAAAAAAACATTATCTGTACCAAACTCGGAGGGACACAGGACAGATCCCATCAGTTTCATTTACAAGACATTAAAATAAAGTACTTGCTTTTGTCAAAGCAGCCTGCCCATTACCTTGACAAAAGAAAACCCATGATTTGGCGCCGAGATAAGGGCAAGGAAACAGTGTTAACTGTTGAGGGAAAATCGACAGCAAGAGATTCATTCAGTGAGATTCAGACAGATTCAAAACACAGTTTCATACAGGAGCACCAAGGTCAAGGACAGTTTTAAAAACCCTGGTGAGGTTCGAGGAGCACAGAGGGCCCACAAGATTGTGCAGGAGAGCAGATTCAGAAGTTCAGTCCAGATCCAAGACCATCAGGAGTTCGAAGGCTGAGTGGAGAGGAGACGGTTCGAGGAGTTCGGAGGACTTTCAAGATTGTGCAGGAGAGAGATTCAGCCAGACTCACAGATCCACAAGATTCACCAGAAGCAGTGAAGTCCAAGTCCAGATACCATCAGGAGTTCGAAGACCGTGCGGAAGAGGAGACGGCTCGAGGAGTTCGGAGGACTTCCAAGTTTGTGCAGGAGAGCGGGTCCAGGAGCCGGTCCCATAAGGAAGATTGGAGATCCCGGACGTAACAAGGAGTACCAAGGTCCAGGAGGGTTTAAAAATTCTGGTGAGCATAAAGGCCCAACTCTACCTAACTGACATAGTTGAGGTATATTTTAGCAACGGGAGGGTTTGTAACATTAAGGGTTTTGTAATTCAGGAGTGTGATTTATCCCTCGATGTGTCCGTGCGCTTTTCCCACCCCCGTTTTAGTATACCGCTGATTAAGAATTGTTGTATGATTTAAGATAGTCAAAGTTATTCCTTGTGTGTTAAATTTTAGTTCCCATTGGGAGACGTGCTAATGATTTTTGTCTAAATTGATTCTTGCATTCTCTGTGTTTATTCTCCTTGAAAATAAAGATATTTCTGATTTAAAACTCACCTTGTCTCACCTGATCCATTTGTCTTCCGAGTCACAAGTTGGGCCACACATCAAGGTTGTCTGGCAATAAGCCCAGTGTCTAGAACCGGTGAGGGGGGAGCGCTTCGGAACCGCTCACGAGCAGTGCAAAATCAAAACCGATCTAGCACACCATAAGCTCGTTAAAACGACCCCTTACACGTTTCCCACATTACAACAGTGACTACACTCCAAAAGTACTTAATTGGCTGTAAAGCGCTTTGACACGTCCGGTGGTCGTGAAAGGTGCTGTATAAATGCAAGTCTTTCTGTTTTTTACAAAAATGTATCAGTTTTTTATATGATATTCCACTAACCACTTATATTAATTCCACTAACCACCTATATTAGTACAGCAGAAAGACCATGGAAACAACACAAATGTGCATTTTTAAATGTATGCTAATTATTGTTCCTGGAGGAACAGTCTTCGACCAATTTATTTTTAAATCTCTAAATTACCTGGTATGAGACAGTTTCCAAACAAACACAACAATGTGGAAGCATGTGGTAAGCATAAATATAAATACTATACACCTGTACCTTACATATAATAACATTCCTCTGCTTAAATCATCTGCCATTCTCTTGGTTATTATTCCTTTATGAAGCTAGCATTTCCTTGTCTCTTTTGTCCTTGTTTCCTCCCACCATGCACATGCACAAACTAATACAATAAACATTCACTAAGCCCAAAAGCCTGTGTGCAAACTATTTCCTTGTAAATGCATGCTTCCTGCTGGCGGGATCCTTCATCTATGTGCAAAACTAACAGAGCTGCCCTGTACTCGAATATGGACAGTAATCAAAAGAGAAATAAAAGTCACAGAGGTCGCCATGCCTTCCCTCTCTTCAGCCATTCTCTCCTTTTTTACATGGCAAGCTCTCCCTTCAGCGTACAGGCTTTACAAAATATTCTCATTAGTTAAACTCATTAGGGCCAGAACTGATCTTGAGTAAAATAGTCACTTTTCTGTTATCTTTCCCTCCTCCTACAAATTAACAAGGCCTTAACAAGCAAAACAAAATGCCTCTTTATCATTTTCCCATGAACCTATTTTTGGATAGAAGCAATCCTCAAAGCAGTACTAAACACGGATGAATGGTGTGTTCGTGCTTTCTACCTATATTGCACCACTGTTCCTATCTATTGAGGGTGATTTTCAACTTGGCACCGGAGCATAAAATTGGCTTTGTGAGTCAGGTAGTTTTCCTTTCAATGGAAAAGGGCTAATTTACTGGCTTTGTGTTTCCTTTCAATGGTAAGGAAAATTGGCCAGCTTCTATATTGGTTGCCCAACCCAGCCAGTTTTACGCTCCAGCAGCAAGTTGAAAATTAACCCATTTACTTTCTGAGTAAAGTTAGCGTCCGGAGGAAAATATGGCCCATTACTTTTATGCTACAATGTAAAATTGCCAAGTGTAACAATTTTAAGAAAACCCTTTTTTTTAAAACAACAAATCAAGGCTGTACAAGCAGTTTCACAAACTGTGTAAAATCTCTTTCAGACACTCAAGGGACATTTTTAACGAATTACATAAAAAGCCTGGTCTCGTTATCGATTAGCTAGTTTGCAATATTAAAACTGATATTCACATTTATCATCCTTTAATTTTTGCTTGTTCAAAGATTTCATTTTAGATGAGCTTTTTATCTATCCATTGTGCCATCAATGGGCTTTAATGCTAAGGTATTTTTACATTACATATTTCAACCTGTTGATTCCTTTTCAAAATGAGACTTTTGTAAATCCCACAAATTCAGATTCAGGCAACCAGTGAACATGTTTTACTTGCTTTTTCAGACTCCATTTATTTAGAAATGTTTTCGTTTACTGAATTTAAATTTTGTGGAATTGACAAAATTGTATTTTGAAGCCAAAAAAAAGATTGCTGGTTCGGTGGTCCGTAGCTCATTAAAAAAAAAACTTGTTTTTGATGTATTTTTATGTGCAATGTAAAAGATTTAGACGAATACTTTGCAACCCTTTAAAGATTACAGTTCCTGAAAAAAAAAGTAAATTCAATGTACCTGTACTCCCAGCATTGATCCGTGCTGAAAGCTTCCCAGTGGGTAGCTTTTCCCACCAGCAGTGCCTATCAAAAATTTGCTGTGCACTCCATATGATTTTCCAACCACTTTAAATTAGATTGGAAAATTACGCAGTGTGCAGTTGAATTTCAGATGTGCATTGCCAGCGGGCAGGGCTTCCCGCCAGGAACACACAGCCAGAAAATTACCCCTTTAGTGTTCCTGAAGTAGGAAATCAACGGGTGGTATGGGAAGGAAGTCCACGATAGAACAATCACACATGGGTTCTGCATGGAGCAGGCTGACGGGCCTTTTCTCATACTCGATTTTCAAATGTTCTTGTACTTTGTTTTGCCATTTAAAATTTATTTCCCTTCCAACCTTGCCCTTACGTGGCATTACCTGACCGAGAAGACAGGCACATAACCTGCTCCGAGCCCTTTGCCTATATTGCTCCGGATTAGGCTACTAGGAAATAGCTGTACTGGATTAACTATTTATGATTCACCAATATTCTCACCCCATTTAGAGGTAGCTAGCCTCAGCCGGAGCTACTCTTGATTGCATGATTTTATAAGAAATTGCATTTGTGATCCTCTATCCTGCTACTTTTCCCCACAGCACACTGGCAAGTTGTGCTGCCACATTATCATACATGTACTTTTTAAATAAATGTTTGTGTCTACACACTATCCATTAGCTAGATAGTGATTTTTGTAAAGAATTGTTCTGGTAGTTATCAAGTCATGGGGCCATTGTCAGTTGTAATTATTGTTACAAAATTCAGCTTTCTCAATTACACTTTCTGAATTGACTAGAATTTCGTCCATTGCTGTATATTTTTCTTTTTTCCTCCACTCTTCTGAAGGTAGTGACTCATGACCCATTTACCCTTTGGTATCTCATCTAAGGGCTCATTTTTCATGGGTGAACTAGGGCAATGACCATTGGCTATTTAACCACAGGGGTCAGCACAGCTGGGTTTTTCCTGTCCTCACCTGATATCCACAGCAATTCCAGCAGAAGTCACTGGATGGCATCTTGGATGGTTTGTCACTCCCTAGCTAGGGATATTAATTGGAGCTGCCAACTGAGAACAGCTAACCAAGCACAAACCAAGAACTGAGCCCAAGGGGTCGATTTTCGTGGAGCCGTCAGGCGGGGTTTCAGGCGTGTGGGGGGGGGAGAAATACCGAATTCGGGGGTCCCAAAACCCCGCTCCACGCAACTTTCAGAGGCGGCGGGTACCCGCCCCGCACTGGGACCCGCCGAAACCAGGCGGGAAGGGATTAGTGCCAATTAACTGCCTGTTAACAGGCAGTTTTTAGCCTAATCCCTATTTTGAGGGGTTTCGTGTGGGATTCCCGATGGCTCCAAACCACGCCAGGTTAGAGCAGGCGGGCCGTCGGGTTGAAGGAGTTGGAGGGGTCGCGATGTCGGTGTTCATGTGAGTGATGGGTGCATGAGTGCAAAGGTAAGTGTGTTTGGTGTGTCTGAAATGTGTAAAGAACTTTTACTTACCTGTACTTACCTTAACAGCCTTTCTTCCTGTAGCCGTCGGGAGCCCATCACTCAGCCGGCACTTAAAGCTGAGCGGCTGCAATCTGTGAAAAGTGACAGCCTTCAGCTTTGAGTGCCGGTGTGAGTTCTAACTGAGTCTGTGCAGAAGGACTCATGTTAGAACTCGGACTGTCAGTGTTTGACAGCTTCAAACAGCTGTGAAACACTGATATTTCATCTGTCAAGAACTCTTGACAGATGAAATTGCAGTCTGTGACGTCACCTGTTGCCGGGTGGCCCTTAATTGGCCTGCTGAGCCCGCTGGGCGGGCTCAACAAGGTCAATCAAGGGAAAATTGCGCGGATTGGCCGGACGTCGAAGTAGGCGGGTCTAAAACCCGAAAGTTGTAGTTCCGCCTTCTTCCCGACAGCTTCAGGAAAATCGACCCCCAAGTCTTTCTGGATGTAAGGCAGAGTACCATGCCCTATGGTGCATTTACCAATCGAGCTATCAAGATGAAAGCTATTTGTTATTAACCCTAAATGTAAAATCTGAAACATTGAGCGAGCTACTGTTACTAAGTTCATTTGCTTTACAATTCTTCTACTTAACATGTGTTGCACATAAATTACCAAGTAAAACAAAAAAATAAAGTTTGTTCTTGTTTTAAACATGTTGGCAATTACTTTACAAATTATTTTACATGTTAATAGGTTTGCAACAACAATAAAAACTGCCACTGTGACCATGACTGGGCTCCTCCATATTGTGACAAACCTGGTTTAGGAGGGAGTATAGACAGTGGACCCATGAGGCTTGAAGGTGAGGAATGACTGTATATTTCTATAATAGCAACTTATCAGTGTTTATTATGTTCACACATACACAAACTGACATTAGCTTCTACACAAGTATGTCAGCATTTTTCTTATGTCTTTATAACCAAACATGATTTTAGAAACTAGTCAATGTAGCGTAAATAATATATGATGTTAGAAATAAAAACCTGGTTTCTATATGAAAATGTGCTGACAGTATAACAATGTTAACCTGTAATCTCCCTCCCTGTATGGGACACTAACTTGCCGCATTGCAGCATAAAACAAACTCTTTCAGCTCGAGGTACATTTTTTTATAGAAACATAGAAACATAGAAGATAGGAGCAGGAGTAGGCCATTCGGCCCCTTGAGCCTGTTCTGCCATTTAATGAGATCATGGCTGATCATCCAAATTCAGTACCCTGTCCCTGCTTTCTCCCCATATCCCTTGATCCCTTTAGCCTTAAGAAATATATCTAACTCCTTCTTGAATATATTTAATGAATTGGCCTCAACTGCCTTCTGTGGTAGAGAACTCCACAGGTTCACCACTCTCTGGGTGAAGAAATTCCTCCTCATCTCTGTCCTAAATGGCTTACCCCTTATCCTTAGACTGTGACCCCTGGTTCTGGACTCCCCCGCCATTGGGAACATCCTTCCTGCATCTAGTCTGTCTAGTCCTGTTAGAATTTTATAAGTTTCAATGAGATCCCCTCTCATTCTTCTAAACTCTAGCGAATATAAGCCTAATCGACCCAATCTCTCCTCATACGTCATTCCTGCCATCCCAGGTATCAGTCTGGTGAATCTTCGCTGCACTCTCTCCATGGCAAGAACATCCTTCCTCAGATAAGGCGACCAAAACCGCACACAATACTCAAGGTGTGGTCTCACCAAGGCACTGTACAACTGCTGCAAGACATCCTTGCTCCTGTACTCGAATCCTCTCGCTATGAAGGCCAACATACCATTTGCCTTCTTAACCGCCTGCTGCACCTGCATGCTTACCTTCAGCGACTGGTGCACAAGGACACTCAGGTCTCGTTGCACTTCCCCTTCTCCCAATCTATTGCCGGTCAAATAATAATCTGTCTTCCTGTTTTTGCCACAGAAGTGGATAACCTCGCATTTATCCACATTATACTGCATCTGCCATGCATCTGCCCAATCACCCAACCTGTCCAAATCATACTGGAGTTTCTCTGCATCCTCCTCACAGCACACACGCCCACCCAGCTTTGTGTCATCTGCAAACTTGGAAATATTACATCTAGTTCCCTCGTCTAGATCATTAATATATATTGTGAATAGCTGGGGTCCTAGGACCAATCCCTGCGGTACCCCACTAGTCACTGCCTTCGACTAGGAAAAAGACCCGTTTATTCCAACTCTGTTCTTTATGAATTGAAAAAAAAATGTCTGTTACTAAAATGCAAGAATATTACTTAAAATGTGCTCTGTATATGGTCTGTGGGAATTTCCGCGGGGTTGGTGGGGGGTGGGGGGGTGTTCCTGATCGGCCGCCATAGCTTTGGCGGAAATCCCATTTATGCGGCTGCTCCGGAATTTACGCCAATCTTCTGTCGAAGTTACAGCAGCCGATCGGGAAAACCCTTGAGGAAATTCCTGGCAGGCAAACTTTAGAAATTTGTTGAATAAATAATCAGTGAAACAATTAACTAGATTAATAAAAACAGAAAATGCTGGACGTACTCAGCAGGTCAGGCAGCATCTGTAGAGAGAGAGAAACAGAGTTAACATTTCAGGTCGATGACCCTTTGTCAGAACTGGAAAAAGTTGGAGATGGAACAGGTTTTTAAGCAAGTGTAGGGGCAGGGAAAGGGGATTCATTGTTGATTAAACTTTTGTACAATTTGACAGAAATTATTTTAAAGGCAATGTTGCTGTCACAACTGAAGTTGTATTTATTCATTGAGTTTCAGAAAGCAACAGCCTGTTTGTGGGCATACTAGTTACCATCTTGAGTCTTATCACCGCTGGGCTGATAATGTGTTTCAAACGGAAGACATTGCTTCAGCTTCTCTTCTCACATAAAATGACCACTGTAGAAAAATTAAGGTAAAGTCTTTCAAAAAATAAGGTAAAGGTTTTCTCCAGCATTTGCTATGGAGACTCTCGAAGATGTTTCTTCCTTGCCTTGTTAATGAGAATGTAGTGTTAGAGCCTGAGGGAGGGGGAAGGGCCTGGCTAACCAGTCCCTTAATTATGGATAGTGGATGTAATCATTACTGTTTTCTTGTCTCCTACTCTTCCCCACATTATTACAAGCCCACTCAATTTTAAAAATTCTGTCTCCATCCCTATAAATATGGAAATATGTATAATTCAATATAATATTCACGGGCGTACAGGAAATGTAATTACTGTAATTGTTGGTGTTCATCAAAATAAGGGATAACAGTACTGGAAGATGTTCCAATTCGTGTCCAGTGGGAGCACTGAGTACCAGTACATCTGACATTACACAGGCAGCACTTTTGTTTTAGCCCTCACAGGATCTTACATGCCTAAGCTCCCCTTGTTAATATGAAACTCGTGAATTGAGCCTTTTATTCATTGGCCCTTTGGGTTCCAATGATACTGGATTGAAAGCACGAGCACCTGATCTGAGCTCCATATGCATTGCTATGCTCTCAAACTTTAGCTTTATGCCACTCTTGCCCAATCCCAAGCCCTGGCCCCTCGTGCCACTCCTGAGTCTTGCCCTTTTACTGCCACCATCAGCCCACCAGTCCTGCTATTGGCCTGCACCCTTGTCCTGCCCACTATCCACACTACTTGCCCATTAGTGTTGCTATCAATACTAGTTGAAAGTACAGCTGATTAAATTGCTCATTATTATGAACTTTAATTTATCAAAATGTCAATTATGGGTGACAAAAGCCTGGTTGCATTTATTTGTGGTTAAAAATGTGTGTACAGTTTTTATTATAAATGAGCACAGCAATTAGAGGTTACAACAATGTTGCAGTGGAAAAGCTGCTGACAATGGTAGCTGATAAATAGTAGTTGATGAATGTAATGTAGTTTTTTTCATGCAGATTTTCTGGGTGGTGGATCCCATTTGGTGTGAAATGATGAGAGATGATGTGCAACATTGTGTAGAAGTATATTGTATTTCAAAAGAAAACACTACAAATGCTGAAAATCTGAAATTAAAAGTAGAACAAAGAGGCTGTACTCAAAACATTATGCTATATTTTCTCTTTTCAGATGCTGATGGACCTGGTGTGTTTTATCAGCATTTTCTGATTTTAACTTACCATTATGATTTATCAAAATTCTTGCTGTGTTCCCTCTTAAGAGAGTCTACTTTAATCACCACCCAGCACAGGTTTCAGCAGTCCATCTAGTCCCACAGTTACCAAAGAGAATGGCACTGCAGTACTGTCACATTACTGCTTCTCTGGACCCTAAATATTAGGCCTTTCAAAAAAGAGGAGACTTTCAATTAAGTAAGGTGGGCTGGATTTGAAGCCAGATACCAGACAGTGTGCCAATTCACTGCATGACCTCATTTCACAGACTTCATTTTCAACTCAAGCAAATGAATGCACTACCATTTCAAAGCATTTCCCCTCTTTACAAGTATCAGTAAACCATTTGACCCAGTCATTAAAAATACAGTTGTATGCAGTAGAGAGGAATAGAAAAAAGAGTGGCCTATTTCCAGGTTTGCGAATCTGATCACAATAAATTAAGACCAGCTCCCCAATGGTTTTGGGTTAATACACTGCATAGCACAGTAAAGAGGCATACAAACCAGAAAGGGACCAGTTTGATCCAGGCTGTCCTGAGTTAATTGATCTCAACCAGGCAGCTGTGGAGATGCTAAGTTGGTTTTGGTTTCCCCAGGGTAGGATGGAGAAAAATTAGCCAAGGATCCTGCTGTTGATTGCCATCCAGTGACCCCTTCTGGAATATTCATGTCTATAGATGTCAGATAAGAATGGGACTAGGCTTGTTTGTGATGCTGTCTATGGTCAAATAGTTTGCCAACTAAACTCTGCATAGAGGAGAAGAATAGCCCCTTGGACAAGATATCAGATGGCTATTGGTATCTATGGAATTGTACTATAGCATGTGTCATCACTTTTGGGGGTGAAAATTAGAAGAAATTTGGGGAAGAAAGGCCTGGAATAAATTGCGTCTGGTAAAGATTTGATCATATGAAAATTGTGCTGGAAATTTATTTGTATTGTCTCTGACTTTATATACTGCAATCATAATTGACTGTATTAAATCTGTACAAATTAACTGTACCAAGACCTTTTCTTATTTGTAGGACTGTGGGTCCTACCAGATCTTCAACACCAAGCCAATCCAGCACTGCCTACACACCTTCCATCAAAAGACAAGCCAACATATACAAGGTATGCCATCAGAAAAATGTATTGTCTTCCAGTATTAAACAGTACTGAGCATTTGTTCTTTGTCAAAAATATGCCCTCTATTAATGATTTACTCAACAACTAAGTAATAATTCCTTAAGAAAAGTTTCATATGATACCTAATTAATATGACCTCAAGAAAAGTATTACATGATAACTAATTAACATGTCCTCGGCAAAAGTTTTATTATAGTTAATTTTTGTTGTCTATTTATTTATTTCAGCAGACAGACAATTTGCAGCCTGCCAGCTCATTCCCACCCCATAATGTGCGCGATCAAGCTGTGCGAGGGCCAGCCCGCTATCAGCCAGTTCACATTAGTAATCCACTGCCGAATTCAGTCAGAAGAGCAAATTTGCACTTTTCCCTGACGCCTCAGCGGGTCCTGCCACCACTGAACCACAGCATGGAGTCTAATTCTGGAGTACCAAGCAGACCACTGCCAGCCAACCCTTCCTTCAGAAATCCACAGGTATGCATGTCTTCTGTGTACTGCTCAGGTCGAAAATGACACCACATGCTTAAAAATTCAAGAGAAGTCTAATACTTGAAAAGAGCTGTCTCTCAGATGTTTCCACAACATTTACTAGTGATTTTGGCCTTTTTCAATGTAATTTGTGGAAAATTCTTATACAAGCTATTAAAAATGAAACAGAGGAGGCTAAGTAGAGGTTGTTGTTTTATTCAGGCTATTAATAATTCACTTTATTATTTTAGTTACTCACTATTTATTTATCGAAGGCTACTGCTATTTAGTTTAAGAAAGCCAAGCCAACTCTCAAATTTCATCAAATATCTAATTACTGTCAGACAAGTCACAATTTCTTTATTGTGAACGCATCGTCCCCGCCCCTCCCCTTTCAGCATTCCGTAGGGACCACTCCCTCCGAGACACTCTAGTCCACTCCTCTATCACCCCCAACACCCCTTCCCCTTCGCCCGGCACCTTCCCGAGCAAGTGCAGGAGATGCAACACCTGCCCTTATACCTCCCCCTTCCGCCTGTCCAGGACCCCAAACACCCCTTCCAGGTGAAACAGTGATTTACTTGTACTTCTTGCAATCTAGTATATTGTATTCGCTGCTCACGATGTGGTCTCCTCTACATTGGGGAGACCAAACGCAGATTGGGTGACCGCTTTGCGGAACACCTCCGTTCAATCCGCAAGAATGACCCCGAGTTTCCGGTCGCCTGTCATTTTAATTCACCGCCCCATTCCCACTCAGACCTCACCGTACTCGGGCTCTTGCATTGTTCCACGGAAGCTCAGCGTAAGCTCGAGGAACAGCACCTCATCTTCCAATTAAGCACTTTACAGCCTTCCGGACTCAATAGCAAGTTCAACAATTTCAGATCATAACCTCGGCTCCCATTACATTTTTACTTATATTTTTTATCCACACCTTTGTTTTGGCCCTTTCCCCTCCCCCCCTTTTTTTCTCTCCCACATGGCAGCTGTCTCCCATTCTGCCAGCGCATTTCACACCTAATCTAGAGCCGTCTTTTGTCTCCACTAGTCCTATCACCATCTCGTCTCGTTTTGAATACCTCTTAATGTCTCTTCACTTCTCTTTTGTTCTCTCCCAGCCTGGCCTTTTAATCTGCTTCATTACCTGTGCTTTTTCAGTCTTGACAAAGGGTTTCGACCTGAAACGTTGACTCTATTTCTCTCTCCACGGATGTTGCCTGGCCTGCTGAGTTTTTCCAGCATTTTCTGTTGTTATTTACAATGTCTTTATTGTTTACCATAAAGTTCTCTTCTAAATAAAGGATTCTATGATAATACTAAATATATGTAAAATACCATTTCCAAGAGCTTCAAGCTGGCTCTTGGTTGTTTCCAATGAAATAAATTTACAGAGCCGACTTCTCTTGAGATAAAAATGGTGGCTCTCAACCTCCGGATTTTCCACTAAACTTCTGTCAAGGTTATGGTGATGGAGCGGGAAAAGCCTCAAGGATGTTCCCCATTCTCCCGCCCACACTCTCCAGCACCTGCCATCTTTGTCTCAGAGAGCTCACGTGGACAAGCTATAGCTCGTGTACTCTTGTTGCTTTAAAGTTACAAATCCAAAATTTTACATCATGTTTCTGTTGCCAACTTTAAGCTATGGTAGCATTTGAGTGAAGTAGAGATAAAAGCCTGAAGAAAAACAGAAAAAAATATCTTGTTTCCGAGAATGTGCTGAAATATCTTATCAGTCAGACAAGGAGAAGGAAAGGAGGGCAGGATAAGAGGGCTGCTGAAACTCCTTGTACAGTTACCAGCTGTGGTTCTTTTTCTCCAGGGGGAATCTGGAATTCAGATTCCAATTAGATTTAAATGGGGCCTTTTGCTTTAGAGGTGATCTGGCGTAAGTTTACTTTTGCTGACCGTTTAAGGGGTGGTTTTGCTATTTTAGGGAATTTCGGTAAGTTTCCGTTTCTGAAAGACCCGGGCACAAACTACTTTGAAAACTGCTTCTAAAGCTGCCCCTGACCCCCGTGTCTCACACAGCTGTCTGTAACCCAAAATTAACGTTATCAGGATTCACTAAACCAGCTAGGGTTTCAGGCGGCTGCAAGACTCCTGGATGTCAAAAGCTACCACTAGTGCAACATAAAAGCAGCTTCATGGGAAATGGTCAAGGTGCTTTAGCTAATCGGTATTAACTTTTACCATGTGGTATTGTACATAACTTTTACTATGCAGGCTTTTCACATAAAGTATAATTTTAAAAATGCATTTGTAGCATCAGTGAGTGACACGCGACATAATTGCATCTCTGACTGCATCATTCCACTGCCTTCTGTACACAAATATCATAAAAGGTCTTGCATGCCATATTACCATGGCAACATCAGCCTTCTGACTCTAATGTTTAGAGCTCATTTAAATTTGAGTGATAAAATATTTGAACATCTCTAAAGAGCCCAAGATGATTTAGGTCATAAAAAGTAAAAAGCTACAAATGCTGGAAATCTGAAATAAAAACAGAAAATGTCAGATATACACATAACTGTCAGCATATGAAAAAAGAAAGACAGGTTAGCATTTCCTTATCTACTCCCGAAATGGTAACCTATATTTTCTCTTTTGTCAGATGCTGATGGACCTGATGATAATATTTATTTATATTACAATGGCTGTTATTAGAAAATAACATTGGGATTTTATTCTATTATGTGTGGTGGAGGGGAGAAGGGTGGTCTTTAAGGTGCAATTACTATTTTTTTTCCTTGCCTGACTGAAGATGTTAAATCTCTCCCTATTAAACCAAAGTCGTAAAAGGTTATTATTTACCATAATGAATGAAGCAATTATTGTTATTAAGTATGTTGGCACTTTGTAAATGAACAGCAAACAGAACATTTTAAAGATTGCAAGTAATTTACACTCCCAATTATAGTCATTAGTCAGCAGAAGACCGATTATTATCCTCCATTTGTATTAGTGGCAGCTAACCACATCCGAGTCCAAGAGTGTAATGTATCTGGAACTGTCACCATTTGGCAAACAAAATGACTTCACAGCAGAAAACCACATATATGATTTAAAATTTTAAAAAACACTAACCCTCTGCAAAACTGCAGTTAAAAAAATTCAATGGGCATATTTAAAGTAAGATGAATATTGCACTGTTAATTAATATTAGCATTTTCACACAAAATTGTGCCACAAACTCTGTTTAGTCACCAATTCCATCCCCCTTGCTGGCCTCTGTCTCGGCCTGAACCAGACTGTCGCAATCTCAGCGTCCTATTTGACCCTGAGCTGAGCTTCCGACCCCACATCCTCTCCCATCACAAAAAACACCCACTTCCACCTTCGTAATATCGCCCGTCTCCGCTCCTGCCTCAGCCCAGCTGCTGCTGAAATCCTCATCCATGCTTTTGTTACCGCCAGACTCGATTATTCCAATGCTCTCCTGGCCAGCCTCCCATCTTTCACCCTCCGTAAACTTGAGCTCATCCAAAACCCTGCTGCCCGTATTCTAATTCGCACCAATTCCCACTCACCCATCACCCTGTGCTCGCTGACCTACATTGGCACCCGTTCCACCAATGCCTCAGTTTTAAAATTCTTATCCTCATGTTCAAATTGCTCCATGGCCTTGCCGCTCCCTATTTCTGTAACCTCCTCCAACCCTACATCCCTCCGGGAACTCTGAGTTTCTCCATCTCTGGCCTCTTGTGCATCCCCCGCCTCCTTCGCAGCGAGGAATCCTAGCACTTCTGCAACTGTATAATTATGAACAATACAAGCATTTATTTGCTTTTCTACCTGGTTAGCCTGATCTACTCAAATCTCTAACAACTGGCACTATTTTTTTTGTGTTGATTGCAGGGGCCTTCTATACGTAGTCCTCCACAGAAACCTCTGCCAGCAAATCCCATAAACCGGCCATCTCAACTGAATGCCTCCTCCCTGCAGAACCCTGAGATCCAGATCAAGCCTGTCAGGTGCGTTATTTACACAATTCAGCTTCAGAGAAAGCATTGGCTTCAGCTTTTACTTGACAATGAGTGAAGTAAACTCATGAAAAAAAACAGCTAAACTGAGTTACATTTGGTAGTGGAGATCAAAAATATCCTGTTGCCTTCTGTACCATACAAACAAGCATTGTACAGATTTGTTGTACTTCCAGAAGACCAAGGCAGTGCTCGTGAGCTTGTGTATGACATCTGAGTCCTCATGCTTCTACATCTACTGAAGCCATCATATTAGCGTGTTGTTCTGTGGTTTACATGAAGCATGGCAGAATGGACTTGGGTGCTAGAAGCCAAATAGAGTATCTGATGAAAGTCAATGGTGGTAGATATCACCCTCCAAACATTATTGAAATTCTGTTACATAACCATAGGAATTGTAGATCAACTTGCCTTTTTTTTGGATCTGAATCTGTGTTGAAGCATTCATTTTATTTTAAGACAACTTTCTGTCTATGTGTGATGTTTAGTAGATGTGAAGATGGTTGGGGTTTTGAAAGAGTTCTCTTCTCTCTCCCCTTCCATCTTGGATTGCCTGGTGCTGCAAATCATTATCCAATCAAGAGGCTTACAATCATCCGTCAGTTTTACTTTTTGAGCTTGTTGATGGGAGGTTCATTAAAGTTGACTTTCTTGTCACTTTTGCATTACTCCCTGTGAGTAAGCATGTAGACTCTGCTTGGCACCTGCCCGACTCAGCCACAATTAAGAATTTGTATTGCAGGCATGAACCTGTGCCCCGTACTGCTGCATGGTACAACATACTGGAACACCGGCATGCTGCTATGTTTTAAAAGGTCATTTTTAATTAAAGCTCAATATCAATGCATTTCAAAGATGAATTAGGAACACTTATCGAACACCCGGATTGATTAAGACCTGATGGACAATATAGTTCAGCAGAAACAAGAGACAAAAAGAAATTGTACGCATAAGCAGAGAAATAGCAATTAATTGAGGTTCCTGAGAATCATCTTTTTTCAGATTTCAGGTGCCACCTCCGCCCATTCTATGTGTAGTGTCAGATAACATCCAAAGCTATCCTGAAAACTGATTGCACTGTTAATCTTCAAATTGAGAAATCTGAAAAATTGTATTTGAAATCTGAAGATGTGATTTGTATTCTGGAGACAGAGGCAGAATATCACATTATTATTGAGTAGTGCTACTTAAATCTGTGGTATTCAATGCAATTTAATTCGGCAATGAAAGCAGATTATTTCATTTATTCTGAAGTGCTGCAACTCACAACTGTGGTGTTAAAATGCTAATAGTTTGGTGTAACTATCATGGTCATGCTCTTCTGTATCTCTGTAACCTCTTCCAGCCCTACAGCCCCCCGAGAAATCTGCATTCCTCCAACCTAGGCCTCTTGTGCATCCCCCACTTCCTTTGCCCCACTATTCTCGGCAGTGCCTTCAGCCATCTAGGCCCTAAGTTCTGAAATTCCCTCCCTAAACCTCTCTGCCTCTCCACCTTTCACTCCTCCTTTAAGCCACTCTTTAAAGCCTACCTCTTTGACCAAGCTTTTGATTACCTGTCCTAATCGGCCAGATTTTACTCTCAAAATAACGGTGAGGCTAATGGCGCTCACCATTATTTATGTGCAAATGCTACAGCAACTTCAGGCGAGGGGCAGATGCGTGAATATCCAAAAGTTGCTGTCCAATTTGCACCCCTCCGCCGTTAGCTTCATGAAAACGGCATCTTGCTGTCTGCCTCACCTTTGACATGCATTGAATGGCGTGAAGTTGCTGTATTTGTGCGGTAGATACAAACTAAACTTGCCACAGAAAGTTAAGTCTTGTAATTTCAAGTCTAAGTACCCATTTAACGATGAGATAAGTGTTAATTACTGCCAATCAACCTCTGGCACTGAAAATTAACTATTACAAGTGTGGAGTCTCATTCCTTCAAGTATTAATTGTTGTTGGAGATTTTATCAATGTAAAATTTTAAATTAAAAAAATTTACTTTTCCTTTCTGTCTCTTCTTCTCTCTCTTAATCCAGTCTTTCTTTCCCTCTTTCTTTCTGTACCTGATTTTTGAATTCACCCACTCTAATTTACACCTCCTTCTCAGTCCTTGCACTGTTTATTTCATAATCTTTTGATCTGATTGGTTAAGGAGATACACAGATGCTTGCCCCATTCACTCAGGTCTCTCGCTGCCCCATCAAATGATGGTAATGCCATTGAATGTCAGGGGAAGATAGTTAGGCTTTCTCTTGTTGGAGATGATCATTGCCTGGGACTTGTGTGGCACAAATGTTATTTGCCACTTATCAGCCCAAGCCTGAATGTTGTCCAGGTCTTGCTGCATGCAGGCATGGATTACTTCATTATCTGAGGTATTATGAATGGACACTGCAATCATCAGCGAACAACCCCCCTTCAAATCTTATAATGGAAGGAAGGTCATTGATGAAGCAGCTGAAGATAATTGTACCAAGGACGCTATCTTGTGCAACTTCTTCAGCAATGTCCTGGGGCTCAGATGGTCAGCCTCTAACAACCGCAACCATCTTTCTTTGTGCCAGGTATGACTCCAGCTACTGGAGTGTTACCCCATGATACCCATTGACTTCAGTTTTACTAGGTTTCCTTGGTGCCACGCTTGATCAAGTACTGCCTTGATGTCAAGGGGGTTTACCCTGGAATACTGCTCTTGTGTCCATGTTTGGACCAAGGCTGTAATGAGGTCTAGAGCTGAGTGGTCCTGGCAAAACCCAAAATGAGCATCATTGAGTAGGTAATTGGTAAGTGCCACTTTGCTGATGATTGGGAGTAGGCTGATAGGGCAGTAATTGCCCAGGTTGGATTTGTCCTGCTTTTTGTGTCCAGGATATAGCTGGGCAATTTTCCACATTGTTGGGTAAATGCCAGTGTTGTAGCTGTACTGGAATAGCTTGCCAAGTGACTGCTAGTTCTAGAGCACAGGTCTGTAGAGATTTGCGTATCTCTGGTAAACAGGATCGAGTGCAAACCAATATGGTGGGTATGTTGTGTTTAATCGGCGTTTAGGACGGAATGTAACACACTAGTAATACAGCAAAACATACGACCGTGAGAAGCAGCTGGTACCGGACCCGATCGGACAGACGGCTGGCGTACGTGAACAGTTCTCTGACTTGCGGCCTCTCTTCCTTTCGTCTGACTGGTGAGCATGGGATCACGCTCAAAAGTGTGCTCAACCAGCCCAACTTTTGTTTAGCTCTTCCCTCCACCGTCTGTGTGGACAAGCACTCAGGTTGTTACTTTTATTCTCTTTTTAGGGGTGGGCCTGAGGCCAAGTTATTGACAAGACCATTTAACCTATAGAGGTTCCCCATAAACCTCATCATCCAATGGGGCATTGAGTTCTTTGTCTCGAATCTTGGATGAAAGACCTCCCCAAAAGGAGGTCTCATTACCTCAGCCAATTAATCTTATTGTTTAATCTTTCTGAAGGTTCTTCCTTTGGAATTCGTCTTATCTCTCTTGTCTCTATCCTCTTTAGCGCAGCAAGTACGAGGCCTGACCTTGTCCCATTTTAATGTGAAGGCCCAAGCCAGAGCTGTCGCACTTTAGCCAGTTGTTAGCTCACTTTCATCTAGCAAACGGCCCATCCTAAGATGGATACCTTAACCTCCTCAAATTCCTTTTGTAACATTTGCATATTGAATTATCATTGGCCCGCAGGCATCTGTAAGGAATACCTATTATATTCACATGTGATTACATGCTGAGTTGTCATTGGCCTGTAGGCATCTGTAAGGTGTCCTAACTCCATCTTGTCCCCACTGTGCTGTATGATTGAGATCACAGACCTGATGCTTCATAAAAGAGTTTAAACTGTAATACTCCGTTGTCCTGCAAGTTATTAGTTTTGTACAAAGTGTTCAAAACAAGACATGGTGTCAGAAGTGGGATTTGAAATGGACATCGTTGGAGCTCCCTTACCTCGAATGAATTGGGAATCTTTGAACTTACATAGAGAATGGTGCAAGTTCAAGCAACACGTGGAGTTAATGTTCTCGGGTCCGTTGAAAAGCAAAGGGGAGGAAGAAAGATGCAGCTACCTACTCCTGTGGATCAGAGAAAAAGGGAGAGACATTTTTAACACATGGTCTCTCACCGCGGATGAAGCAAAGGTATTGAAAAGTTATTTTGACCATTTTGAAGCATATGTGATGCCCAAGACAAATACGATATTCGCTAGGTACAAGTTTCAGGAGAAAGCACAAGGAGCTAGTGAGTCGTTTGAACAGTTCGTGACTGAGTTAAAACTGCTGGTAAAAGACTGAATATTCAGATAAAGATGAGATGGTCAGAGACCGCAACGTGTTTGGAATACATTCAGCTAAAGTGAGAGAGAAACTTTTGAATGTTGGGTCCGGGCTAACGCTGGACAAAGCTATGGACATAGCTAGATCGCACGAGATAGCCCAAGCACAGTTGAAAACCATAACCGGTGCCACGAGCAGCTCGAGTGAACAGACAGTGCATGCAGTTAATAGACACACACCAATGAACACCGCCCAGAGAGCGTGTTTCAGAACAGAAAGAACAGAGAGAGTTCTAAAAATGGGCGACACAGACATAAAACGCTTCAAAAACTGTGGATATTGTGGAAACCAGATGCATGGGGAAAGGGAATACTGCCCTGCCAAAGGAAGACAATGTGCTAAATGTGGTAAACGGAACCACTTTGCTAAAGTCTGCAGGACTGTTTTCGGAAAAGCAGTACACACAGTGAGTGACAGCCAAATGCCAGATAGAGAGCCAAATGCAGAGGAACTGTTTATTGATTCTGTGTCACAGAAAAAACAGATTTCAGAGACTGAGCAAGCCTATGCAGATATTGAGATAGGAAAACAGGGCACAGAGCTTAAGTTTAAACTAGACACTGGATCTCAGGTTAATGTAATTCCTCTGAGTGAGTATCACAGCTTGAAGGATGAGTATGAGCTACAGCCCACCTCACGCAGACTGACCGGCTATGGGGGTGAGCAGCTCAATGTAAAAGGCACATGCGTGATGAAATGCAAGTACAAAGAAAGCGACATGATGTTGGACTTTTACATTGTTGACACTCAAGCACCTCCAGTGCTAGGTCTAAAGGCATGTTTAGACATGGACCTCGTCAAGCTAGTGCTATCATTGACAGCACCAGTTGAGAAGCAGACAGTCATGGAGGAGTTTGCTGATGTTTTCAAAGGAATCGGACTATTCCCAGGTGAATGCACTATTCACCTTGACCCAGCAGCAACCCCTGTGGTTTGCCCACTGAGAAGGATACCCCTTGCTCTACGTAGTCACCTGAAGGAGGAGCTGCAGAGCATGGAGAATACAGAAATCATCGTCTGGGAAACAGAACCGACAGAGTGGGTCAACGCGTTAGTAGTGGTTGAGAAACCACGTACAGGCAAGCTCAGAGTCTGTCTCGACCCCAGAGATTTGAACAAGGCTATCAAACACCTGCACTACCCTCTACCAACGCTAGATGACATCACACCCAAGCTAGTGGGAGCACGTTACTTCAGTGTAATGGACGCACGGTCAGGATACTGGATTATCAAGCTCACGGAAGAGTCATCTAAGCTAACAACGTTCAACACACCATTTGAACGCTACCGATTTTTGCGTTTACCATTTGGTCTTATCTCAGCTCAGGATGAATTCCAGCGGAAGATCGATGAAACCTATGAAGGCCTCGATGGAGTAGTCGCAATCGTAGATGACATCCTCATCTATGGCAGGAATAGAGAGGAACATGACAGGAACCTCCGTGCGATGCTACAAAGATCACGGGAGAAAGGTATCCGGCTCAACCCCGAGAAAAGCATAATTGGATCCACCGAGATCAGTTATTTCGGGCATCGCCTCTCAACTGATGGCATTAAGCCGGATCCAGAGAAAATCTCCGCCATCAAGAAGATGGAGCCGCCGAAGAACCGCACAGAGCTAGAGACAGTATTAGGCATGGTTAACTACTTCGCCAAGTTTGCCCCGAGCCTCTCCGAAATCAACGCACCCATGCGTCAGTTGCTCAAACAATCCAATGAGTTCCTGTGGGACAAACAACATGACACAGCATTTCAGAAAATGAAAGACCTAATCACCAGAGAACCAGGACCAGTTCTTGCCTACTTCGACCCCAACAAAGAGCTCAGACTACAAGTGGACGCGTCAAAGTACGGATTAGGCACAGTATTACTGCAAGAAGGAAAGCCCATCGGCTATGCTTCCAGATCTCTCTCAGACAGTGAAATCAACTATGCTCAAATCGAGAAAGAGCTATATGCAATTCTGCTTGGATGTAAGCGTTTCCACCAGTACGTCTATGGCCGACAAGTCATTGTGGAATCCGACCACAAGCCCCTCGAGTCAATCATGAGGAAACCACTAGCCGCAGCCCCACCAAGGCTACAGAGAATGATCCTTCAGCTACAGAAGTACGACTTCACAATCATTCACCATCCAGGCAAAGACATTCCTGTCGCAGATACACTCTCCAGAAAGTCTCTTAGCTACCAGGACAGCAGCTTCAGTGAAGGCATGGATGTGCAGGTGCACATGGTGTACAACAGCTTACCTGTGAGTGACTCAAAACTGAAGGAGATCCGAGCAGGAACAGAGAAAGATGCACAACTCACACTGCTGAGCAAAGTCATACATGAAGGATGGCCTGAGGAAAGGAGGAAATGCCCTCAGAGCATATCTGAATTCTGGAACCACAGAGACGAACTGTCACAAATCAACAGAATCATCTTCAAAGGGGAGAAAATCATCATTCCTACCAGTCTCAGAGAAGAGATGTTGACAAAAATTCATGCTGGACATATGGGCATGGAAAAATGCAAACAAAGAGCACATGACATTATGTTTTGGCCCGGAATGAGGACATTGTCGGAAAATGTTCCATTTGTCTAGAACGCCACCCATCAAATGTCAAAGAGCCCATGATACCTCACCGTATCCCAGACAGGCCCTGGCAGGTCATGGCAACGGATCTGTTCACATGGAACAACGAGGACTACATCGTGACTGTTGATTACTACAGCAGATTTTTTGAACTGGACAAGCTTCACAGCACAACATCTGCAGCTGTGATCCACAAGCTAAAGGCAGCCTTTGCCAGGCATGGCAATGTAGAGACTTTAGTCTCAGACAACGGCCCCCAATACAAATCAAAAGAGTTCGAGTCGTTTGCCAAGGCATGGGATTTCACACGTCACATCAAGCCCACATTACCCTCAAAGTAATGGCCTTGCTGAAAAAACTGTCCAGATTGCAAAAACACTCATGGACAAAGCCAAAGCAGACAAAAGAGACCCCTACATCAGTCTCCTTGAGTACCACAACACTCCGGTTGACAACTTCAAGTCACCAGCACAGCTGTTGATGAGCCGCAGACTTCGCTCAATTCTTCCAAGCACCAACCAGCAGCTGCAGCCAGAGGTCGTCAGCTGCAAGCAAGTGCATGCAAAACGTGTACAGAGACAGCAACACCAAAAGAGATACTATGACAGGTCAGCTAGACTACTGCCGCCGCTGCACAATGGAGAATCCGTCCGAATCCAGGAGCATGACTACTGGAAGCCAGCAGTCGTCATCCAGCCAGCTGACACTGAGCGATCGTATCACGTCCGCACCCCAGAAGGTCAGGTGTACCGCCGCAATCGCAGGCACCTCCTGAACACCAAGGAACAACACCGTCATTCCGACGAGAGGATCAGTTCAACAGAGTGTGATGAACAGAGCAATACACAAAACACATCAGACTTACCTGAACCTAAACCTGAACCTGATTTGTTGACCGATTCAGGTGCATGCTCGGTTCCATACCACACAAGGTCGGGACGAGAGGTCAAGCCTAGAGTTATCCTTGACTTGTGAACTGTCAAAGGGTGTAGGCGGATTGCTGCCCTAAAAAAAAACTGTACATCGTTATTGAAATGTTGAGATGTTTTCAGTGCTAGTTAAATGCTGAGTTTACTTATATGTTTATGCTACCAAGAACATTATGTAGAAGAAAGGTTTAAAAGTAATGCATAACATTTTTCTTTTAAAAGAAAGGGATGTAACATTTGCATATTGAATTATCATTGGCCCGCAGGCATCTGTAAGGAATACCTATTATATTCACATGTGATCACATGCTGAATTGTCATTGGCCTGTAAGCATCTGTAAGGGGTCCTAACTCCATCTTGTCCCCACTGTGCTGTATGATTGAGATCACAGACCTGATGCTTCATAAAAGAGTTTAAACTGTAATACTCCATTGTCCTGCAAGTTATTAGTTTTGTACAAAGTGTGCAAAACAAGACACCTTTAATTCTATGTCTTTTCCTACAAGCAGCTTTGTTAAGCTCACACCAATTCCCACCTTAGCATTGTATCATGGTTATTAGTAATAATAGAAGAAACGTAGGTTAGGCCTTCATTGGCCAAATTAAAGATACATTAACAAAGTCAAAACCCTAACTTACAACCAACAAACAGCTAGCCTGGCAGGGTGAGGCCATGCTGTGGGCCCCTATTGGGATGTTTATGCCTTACCTAATCTAACTGAAAACATTTTGTCTCAAATTTTAATGAGTTTTCCAGAAAAACAAAACTTATACATTAACCTCTTGTCTCGAGTAGAAACATACAATCATTTAAACACAGTATTATTCGCGTAGCCATATACATTTTAGGCACCCCCACTTTCTAACAGTCTTGAGCACTACAGCCAGGATGTTGTAGGGGCCCATAGCCTTTCTGTGTCCAGTTCACTCAGCTGTTTCCTCATGTCACATGGAATCAACTGAATTGGCTGAAGACTGGTGGGGACCTCAGGCAGAACTGGAGAAGGATCATCCACTCGGCACTTCTGGCTGAATATGGTTGCGAATGCTTCAGCCTTGTCTTTTGCACCCAAGTGCTGGGCCCTGCTATCATTGAGGATGGGATGTTCATTGAGTCTCCTTCTCACATGAGTTGTCTAATTGTCCACCACCATTCACGACTGGATGTGGTAGGGCTGATCTGTTGTTTGTGGGATCACTTAGCTGTGTCTCTAGCATGCTATTTTAGATCTTTAGCATGCATGAAGTCCTGTGTTGTAGCTTCAGCAGGTTGGCACCTCGTTTTCAGATATGCTTGGTACTGCTCTCGACAAGCTCTTCACACTCCTCATTGATCTAGGGCTGGTCACCTGGCTTGATGGTGACGGAACAGTGTTGGACTATAAGGTTACAGATTGTGGAGGTAAAAAGAAAAAAGACTTGCATTTATATAGCGCCCTTCACAACTTCACAATGTCCCAAAGCACTTTACAGACAATTAAGTACTTTTGAAGTGTATTCACCATTATAATGTAGCAAACACGGCAGCCAATTTGTGCACAGCAAGATCTCACAAACAGCAATGTGATAATGACCAGATAATCTGTTTTAGTGATGTTGACTGAGGGATAAATATTGTCCAGGACACCAGGGATAACTCTCCTGCTCTTCTTCGAAATAGTGCCATGGGATCTTTTACATCCACCTGAGAGAGCAGATGGGGCCTCGGTTTAAAATTTCATCCAAAAGATGGCACCTTCGACAATGCAGCATTCCCTCACTACTGCACTGTCAACCTAGATTTTGTGCTCAAGTCTCTGGAGTGGGACTTGAACCCACAACTTTCTGATTCAGAGACAAGAGTGCTACCAACTAAACCACGGCTGACACACATTTTTGCTGGTGCTGCTGATGGCCCACAGTGCTCTGTGGGCACTACTGAGCCACTCGGTGGTAAACATTGAAGTCCCCCACCCACAGTACATTCTGTGCCTATACTACCCTCACTGCTTCCTCCAAGTGATGTTCAACATGGGGGAGTACTGATTCACTAGCTAAGGGAGGGTGATAAATAGTATTCTCTGGAGGATTCTTTGCCTAAGTTTGACCTGAAGCCATGAGACATCATGGATTCAATGTTTTGGAATCCCAGAGCCAATCTCACCAGAATGTACACAACTGTGCCTCCACGTTTGGTGGGTCTGTCCTGCCAGTGGGACAGGACATACCCATGGATGGTGATGGAGGAGTCTAGGACATTTACTGATGGGTATGATTCTGTGAATATGGCTTTGTCAGGCTGTTGCTTGACCAATCTGTGGGACAGCTCTCAAAACTTTGGCACCAGTCTCCAGTTATTAGTGAGGAGGACTTTGCAGGGTCAACTGGGGTGGGTGTGCCTTCATCATGTCTTGATCCAATGCCTAGATCCATCCGGTTTTATTTTTGTTATTCTTTGTAATGGTTTGATTCAACTGAGTGGCTTGATAGGTTACTACAGAGGACAGTTAAGAGTCAACCACATTGGTGTGGGACTGCAGTCACATATAGGCCAGACCGGGTAAGCACGGTAGATTTCCTTCCTTAAGGGACAACGTACTACAGGTATATGCTTTAGTATGGCAAAATCCATGATCTCAAATTCTTTTTGCATAACAAAACCTTGTACACAGTAGTTACACTCCACTGTAATGCGGAGAGGTGGCTCAGTCATTGTTTTCCCTTTACTGAGCTTTACTCAGGATCTAACAAAAAAACTCTCAAAACATTTGGTCTATATTATTAGACTATATTATTGGTTAAACTTTTAATCATAAGCATGTGGATAGAATGCCTTCAGCACTGTTACAAGATGGTATGTAAATCTTGTGCAGTTAAAAACAAGTTCAGCAAGACTGACTTATCTCGTGTACCTATAATAGGTGGCAGAAAATAAAATAAACTTTTATTGATCAGCTATTTATATAAGAAATAAGACCGTTTCCAAAGTGAATCGGGAAGGTTAGTGAAAGGGCAAGTCCTTCTACTGGAGAAAATTGAAAGGAATAAGGTCCACTATCTTTAAGGGTTGTCAATGTAATGTATTGTAACGTAGTTTCTCTGTGAATAACTTTTTCATAGTCTAATTTTTGAACTGGAAGCAGGAATCTGATGGTTGAGAGAAAATACAGCAGTTTACACAATGAAAGGGAGCTCCCAGTGGTCCTAAAGGAACTATAAAAACAGTGGCCTAGAAATTCACTAGCCTTAGCGCCGCTTTTGAGGCGCTAGAGGGACTAGCGCCAGAGTTATGGCCAGTTGAAAAATTCCCTGGGGCCCTAAAGCGGCGTTGCACCGGTAGCGCTGCGCCGGCACCGATGACGTCATCGGTGTGCGCAGCGTCCCGGTTGCCATGCCGACGGGCCCCAGCGCCGAAATTCAGTTGCGGCCGCCTCGCCCGTGGCAGCCGCAACTAAGACTCTGGCAACAGAGTCCAACATGTGTTTGCGCCGGCGCATTAAAGGCCCCGCGGCGGCCGGCCGCTTTCCCGCCGGCCGCCTGCCCGCAGCTCCCTCCCCGGACTTCTCCCCCCCCCCCCCCCCCCCCCGGAACAGATGCAAGCCCGGCACTTGTCCGAGGTGCCGGGCTCATTTTTAAACAGATTTGCGCGGGCCGCGGCCGGGTGCAGGCAGCTCCTCCTTAACGGAAGGAGGAGGCCTGCACTTCCCCAGCCTGCCGCACCGCATCGGGTGCCGCAGCGCCGGAATTGCGGCGCTAAATGGCAGTTAGCGCCCTTTTCCAGGCGCTAAGACCCTTCAGTAGCGCCGGCAGCCGTTTGGGCGCGGCGCTACTGAATTTTTGCCGCGCGCAGGGGGACTTAGCGCCGGCACTAACTTCCGGCGCTAAAGCCCTGGCTAAGCCAAAACCCAATTTCTAGGCCAGTGTTTCCTTATGGACACATTTCATGCCAGTCAGATTATTATATCAATGTTTTTCTTTTTACTACATAAAGTTTCCACATCCGGTCCAGAGGAGTAATTTAAATGGAAATATAAAATAAGACAGGAAAAAAAAGTAAAGAATTTAGAAGGAACAAATTTGCATTAATGTCCTTAAGCACACTGGGCTAGAAATTCGTTATAGCCAAGGAGAGGCATTTTAGAAGGGTGATGGGCATGCACACCGAGATGATAGGTGCAATGGCAAGGGTGCCCAAGAGCCTCTCGGCAATGGTAAAGAGCATGGAGGAATCCGCCTCCAACATTGCACAAGGCTCTGCGCGCACCATGGAGCCCATCATTTCCAGTCTGCAAAGGATGGTAGATTCCCAGAAAGACCGTGGTGACCCAGACCTGATGCCAAATGTGATGGGTGATCTGGCAGCCTCCATTGCAGCACATGCGGAAGCGATACAATGTCTTAGTACTGTAATACAGTCTATGCTTGGTGGCATCCAATCTCAGACTGCTCTCATGCAGTCTCAGCTTGATGCCATGCAAGCTCTGACTGCTGCCATCATGGCTGGGTCTGCCACCGTCAACCAGGGCTTTCACAGTGTCGCAGCAGGCCATCAATCTGTGCTACAACAGATTGCTAGGGATGCTGAGGTGCTGGCTCTGGGGAGTGGAAGTGGGTCAGTGGAGCAGAAACCTGCTGTCGCTCAGAATGACAGCATTCCTGCCCCCACCACTGCCACTCCGCCATTGCCCTTGTCGCTTCCTGTCATCCAGCCAGCCCAGACTGCTGCCGCCCATGCTGAGGTGGTGCAGTCTACAGCTGGGCCTTGTAGGTCCCGAGCTGGTCGAGGGTGTCCTGCAAGGCCATCTGAAGTCTCCCGCACGGACACCCAGCAGCCTTCCACGAGCCGTGCTGCAGCCACCATGCCAATACGTCGTAGGAGCACTAGAGTAGGTAAAGGCACAGTGATGACAGGCACTAAGGGATTGCACAAGGGTGAATAGTTAATATTTTTGGTGTAATTATGTGTTCATTGATTTTTGATAAATTTATTAATTCACTTACCATTCTTTTGTGGTGTGTCTCATTTCAGTTTTGCGCTGTGGTACGGCCTGCAAGAGGGATGGAATGATGGGGATGTGGTGAGCAAAGGGGATCTGGGCTTTAAGTCATCCTGGTGTGAGGCTGGAGGTCTGTTTGGAGGAGGTAGCAGAGTTCGGTGACCACCTCCTTGATGAGGCGGGGCCATCTAATACACTGCTCCTCGCTTCATTGAAGGTAGGAGAAGTGCACTCGGAATGCCCTCGGAGGGTAAGGCCTCCTGGTGAGAGCCCTGATGTCCCTCCTCATCTCTCTGCGCACATGCTCCTGTATTTCTTGCTGCCTGCACTCCCTCCGCCGTAGATCCTGGAGGGTGAGGTGGCATGCCAGTACAGCCCCCATTAATGTTACCAAGTGTAGCAGTTTGAATCTTTGAAGTAACTACTTTTTAAGTTGCCAGAAGACTCCTGATACAAAAGAACCTTCAAATTACTGAATGAAACTGTTGAAGTAGGTGAAACTGACAAGAAACCACTGAAACTGCACTAACCTGACAGCTGCGAGTGATTACTGATGATACCTTTAAATAACGTTCCTGGAGCCAGCTTCCTGGTGCTGCATGCCAGCTCTCCCTGTCGGTGTTTACTCCAGGCGCTGAAGTAGGTGGTGACAATCAATTTAGTAAATCGGGCGGGCAATGAGTGTTTCACACTCACTGACATCACAATCTACCTGGCATTGACGTTCCCGGCGATACCTCTTACTGGCAGCGCTACGGGCGGGGGGGGGGGTCTGGATTTGGCGTGCGCCGCTGGATTCGCCTCGTCCCAGCGATACTGCTCTAGCGCCCCATTACCGTCATCTACTGGTGTTAACGGGAGGCGCTAAGGGGACGAATTTTTCCCCCAGTGAGCCTGAAAATCTGAAGAACTTCCAGAAAAAGAAAATGTTCTTCTGGGGCTCACCTACACTCTTCTGAATGCTAGTATGCCTCATCCCACTGGACATACTGGCCTCCAAACATAGCCCAGTTGCCACTGAGGCTGGAGAAGTAGGAACTCCCAGTGTAGAGAGTTCTGGCCCCACCCTCACCGCGTCAATGGTCATGTATGGGGTACGCAGAGGCATAATTTGGGACAATGTTCCCTGTAACCTGCACTTTGTTCTGCGTGGCCTGTTTCTTTTAATGCGCGGTCCCTTTAAATTTCTGCACATGTGCGGTGTTTACAATGTAAAAGTCGGTAAGCAGCCTGCGCAGGACCTTTGAGATTACTGTGCAGGTACGCACCTTAGGGGGAAACATTGGGTTGGAACCCAGCATGTTTGGGTCCTGTCCTATTTCCATGCCCTTCCACCATTGTGGGAGTCTGCTGCAACAGCTGAGTAAGTTCAACCCCAGTAGATATTATTCCTTTCATCTTTTTTGCACCAATCTTCAAAAATGATTTCCTTCTTGATTACAACTGCTCTGAGATTAGATTGGGTATATTCAGATTGCTGTTTAAATGAACTGCATTCGACTGAGTTCTTTACTGCAGTGTTTCCAGATGTTTCTTATGTTGAAAGTAGAGGACTGTAAATAACATTACCAACATATCCATTTTCTAAATAACTGTAGGAGAAAGAGTTCATCATACTTGCCACCATTTGATTACCCTCAACCTTGGGAGAGATGGAGATTATATATGGTCAGTCAACATTTGATCACCCTAAACCAAAACCGGTGCAGGAGGTAGAGACTGGACAGGTGACAAGACAATGGCCACAATTAGTCATATTTGCCAACATTTGACAGTTCTAGATATGGATAGATTGGAGAGATGAGCAGTGCAGTGATAGGGAGAAAAGTTAGATTGGGCAGAATTATGCAAGGAAGAAGGATGACGAGTATGTCAGCAAAATGGTAGTGTCAGACAATTGGGGATCTGTTTCTTGTCACATGCAACTCTTTTTTTAACATTTTATTTTCTTAATGAGATAGCTCCTAAAATTAGAATTTGCAACAAGGGAGCGAAAAATCAATTTTTAAAATGATGTTAGTTTGCAAGTGTAGTTATTCATCTGCAAGTAAAAAACTGATTTGAACTCTGAGGCCCTAACCTACGGTGTCCTCTCTCCACTATTTTAGTGGCCATTATCTTTGGCCCCCACCACAAACTCTGTTCCCTCGCCCCTGATTTCATCACCCTCCCTGGCCAATATCTCAGGCTGAACCAGACACTTCACAACCTCAACGTCCTATTTGACCATGAACTGAGCTTCCAACCCCATATCCTCTCCATTACAAAAGCCAGCTACTTCCATCTCCGTAAAATCGCCCAACCTCCACCTCTGCCTGACCCCATCTGCTTCTGAAATCATCAGCCATGCCTTTGTTACCTCCACACTCGACTATTCCAATGCTGTCCTGGTCACAGAAATCACAGAAACCCCACAGTGCAGATAGAGGCCATTTCGGCCCATCGAGCCTGCACTGACACATATCCCACCCGATCCCCGTAACCCCTACACCAACACATATCCCACCCTATCCCCGTAACCCCACGTATTTAATCCCCCTAACACTAAGGGTCAATTTTATCATAGCCAATCAACCTAACCCACACATCTTTGGACTGTGGGAGGAAACCGGAGCACCCGGAGGAAACCCACGCAAACACGGGGAGAATGTGCCCGTGGTCAGCCTCCCATCTTCCACCCTCCATAAACTTGAGCTCATCCAAAACTCTGCTGCCCGGATCCTAATTCACACCAAGTCCTGTTCACCCACCACCCTGTGTTCACTGACCAACAATGGCTCCCAGTCCACCAACACCTCGATTTTAAAATTCTCATCCTCGTATTCCCTCCATGGCCTTGCCCCTCCTTAACTCTGTAACCTGCTCCAGCTTTACAACCCTCCGAGAACTCGGCGGTCCTCCAACTCTGACCTCTCGTGCATTCCCCACTTCCTTCACCCCACAATTGGCGGCCGTGCCTTCAGCCGTCTAGGCCCGAAGTTCTGGAATTCCCTCCATAAACCTTTTCCACCCTACTCTCTTCCTCTAAGACACTCCTTAGAACCTATTTCTTTGACCAAGTTTTTAGTTACTTGACCTAATATCTCCTTCTTTGACTCAATGTCACTCCTGTGACGCACCTTGGACATTTAACTATGTTAAAGGCACTATATAAATGCAAGTTATTGTTCTTGTTGGCACCACTTAACCTGGATTAAGGTTTGTGCAAAAATAGCAAAAAGACAAATCTGAGACAAACACATTTGAGGTCCTTTAGGTAATATTCTTTGGCGAAGCTTCAGGACCAAACAAATACATAAAGAAAGTGAGAATGCAGCACTGGAATTAGCTCTAACTTCATTTGATTATAGTGTTTTTCTTTCTTTCAGACCAGCACCCAAGAAGCCTCAGCAATACAGTAAAATTAACCGACGTTGTTGATATCGAATGACAGAAGAACTTTACCTGCCAGCAACTGACCAAACATGTTTGCACTATATGAGAATTCTAAATGGAGTTAGTCCTCTTATTAACCAGCATTGCGAGTAGGAATGGTTCTCTATATATCCATATCTGTGCCAGCGTTTCTTGACTGGCTTGGGCAAAGGATACCAAGGTTTAGGTGACTGCCAAGCTGTTCTTTTCACCCTAACTAGTGGAAGAAGAAATAATCTTTATATGTATATAGTTGAGAGATGCTGGTACATAGAATATCAATCTGTTTTATACAATGAAAGTGGTCCTGCCACCTCACTATCATTAATATCTCATGGTACCACAATGAATCTTAGCAACATGCTGTAATGGCTTCATTGTACCCCATCACTGGCTTTTTTGGTGTAACATTCTGCTTCCACACTAAAATTGCATTTTATTCCATTTTTTTAAACTAATCTGTCATCAGAGCAAATCATTTAGACAGTAAAAGCACCAAAATAATTAGTGCCTTCACTGTATAAACAAGACACCACATGGACATAATGCCCTTGTGTATTATGTGGTCAGACCCACTCATTGTTTAATTGTTGTATGAAAGCAGGACATACACGGCATTCATAATATCAATCAAATCTCTGTGACTTACGAATTCACATGGTTAGGCATTTTAATTTAACAGAAGTGCTGCATGTGTTAATAGTGGTTGAACCAATTGTTTGAAATGCAACCTTGTACTGTAAATAAGAGGTAAGCTCACACCACCAAAGGTTGTGATCAAATTAGCTGGCGCTCAACATATTTTGTGTACTATAATAGAACTGATAGATAAAGGGATTCTGAGCTCCTGTTTTTGGTGCTGTGGCTCCTTATGGTGCTGTGTACTTGCTCAGGTACATGTAAATTATTAATTTATGTTGAATATTTATTACAATGCAGTGCACTGTGGTAAACACTTTTACAGTAGCTGAATTTTCTTAAAGGAAAAATTCTCTGAGTGTCATAATTGTGATCATTTTCAGTGAAAACATTCTGCCTAATTGCAACTTAGCAGAATAAATGTATTTGCTCTAAAGTTACTAGGGCACCAATAAACACAATGTGCTATTACTCTTAAACAGCAGGAATAAAAAAAAAACATTCAGATTCGGATGAGGAATTCAGCACAGATTGGACTGATTCACAGAATTCACGTAAATCAAATCACTGCATTGTTTCCTTTTTCAGGTCAACCATTTTGTAAAATGATTTTTAAAAATTCCAACTTGTTATTAGTGTCTGATGTAGTTTATTGATTAAACTATACTCACATTTTTGTAGCATTTACATATACTAGAAGGTCAGCTAGCCACTCAGAGCTCTTATTTTTAAATGAAATGTATGTAACATTCCATTTAAGCTTGTTCAAGTTTGTTGTGTGTTTTAGGTTTTACAGGGGAAACACTTCTGCAGTTTGTTTTCCTGTGCCATTGATTCAAGATTATGCTTGTGAACTGTCCATTATTCACTAAACCCTGTGTTCAAATAATTCCCTTTGTGTCATTAGTTATTTCATGCATCATCATGCTTTAATCCTTTGAGATCACACTCGTAAGTTTATAACAAAATAAAGAACAGAATTACATTTATTCAGTAGTAGAAAGGAGGTACTGCAAGAATCTCTCCTACCATATGTGACAGTTACATTTATGAAATATTTATTGATATTTCCACTTGCTGCATTCTTGTAAAAATTTGAGTGTCTGCCACCACATGGTTCCTTGAAGAGCATTAAGAATGATCGTGCAAGACAAAGAAGGAAGCCAAGACTGTTTTAACTTTCCTCATAAGCAGCAACCTACTAAATAAAATAGCTGGAATTGGGAGTTGTTACTCATAAGCCAACACTCTCACTTTTTATTTTGACTTTCAATTGGTCTTGCAAATCTAACAGCGGAGTTAGATTTTTAAACCAGCTTCATAACAACCTATTGGAATATAATCCACTGTAGTGAAGCAAGTAGTTCCGCATCAGTACTAAAATTTACAAGTTGCAATCATTATTAATAGCTTTTAGCTAGAGCATCAGGAGTGTAGGTAAAGTACTTAGGGGGAAAAATTCCCCATGAGGGCCGTTTGGGGCGCTAAGTGAAAAATGTTTGGAAAGTTACTGCCAGGTCCTAACTTTTTCAAACATTTGTTAAATTCCCTCTTTTTGCTCCAAGAGGGAAGTGGAGCGCTAAATCAAGCGTTCCACTTGCCTGTTGGAGCGCAGGAGGTGGGGAATGTCCCGATCCGGGGCGATGTGGGCGCTGCCGCGTTGCAGGGGCTCTTCCCTGCATTAAAGCGAAGGGCCCCACGCTGCGAGCTCTGCCGGTTTCATTGTAGATTTCTGGGCCACCGGGGAACGGGAGTGCCGCACGATCAGCCCAGTGCTCAAGCAGAGTGCCGGGCTGAGCGATCATGGCACGGGTGACGCGACCGGTGGCCGAAAGTTTAAAAAAATTTAAATCGGCCTTTAAGTTGCGCCCTGCGAGCGGCTGGCCTCACTGTTTGCGACCCCTGCAGCAGTCGGTAACATCGCCCGGCGGTGCTGTGGGGCGCGAGTGCAAAATTTTCTCCCGGGGGGTTGCACCCAGAGATGATGGCCCGTATTTTCCGATCCCTATGGGTGTGTACGCGCTGTGTACACACCCATAGGGACCTCGCAAGTGCCGGTTTCAGGCATGCAAAGCGCATGCACTGAAAACTGGTATTTCCGATCTGTCAAGAATCCTCTTGACAGATTGGACGCCTGCCTTAGAGAAGGCCTCTACGGGGGGAGAGTTCCGCTTTCTGCAGAACCTCCTTCCGCTGAAAACCCTTAGAAATCCTACGCCTGGTAAAAGCAGGCGTATGGCCTGCTTTTACCAGCATAAGAGTTTTAAAAAGTTTAAAGAAAATATTTCACTCAATTATAATTTTAAAATACTTTTAAAAAAGGTACGTTTATTTTTTGCCCCGTAAAAAACTTTAAATTACATTTTTGTTTAAAATATTTATTTTAATGTCATTTTAACTAATTTTTGAAACATTTGTGTTTTTAAATTTATTTAATGTTTTGATGTCTTTTTGGGGTGATCTCCATTCATATATTTGACAGGTCTAAGCTGTCAAATGTATGAAGGGCGATTCCCTTCTCCCATTGGTTCCCCATGGCCACGTGATCCCAGGGACGCTTGCGAACCACATGCACCCCTGGGATACATGGGCCCTGCGCATTTTGTCCTGGACAGGCCCAGGAGCGGAAATGGCCGAACCTCTGGAGCCCTCAGGTAAGGGCGCAGATTTTTCCAGATCGGAGGCCTCTGCATGCAGGAAGCCTCCGATCAGAAAATATGGGCTGATGTCATGATCTCCGGGCGCAGAAGATCGGGGCGATACCCGGTAGCACCGCTGCTAACCTCCCGCGGAATTTCACGGGAGGTGCGGTTATCGCCTGGGGGGCAAAAGCCATTTACGCCCCGTTAGCACTTCCCACCGGAGGCACAAACAAGGGGAACTTTGCCTCCTTAGCCTGTTATGTCTCCTATAGAACGAATCTTGGGGGGCGATGTTACCGACTGCTGCAGGGGTCACGAACAGTGAGGCTGGCCCTCACGGGGTGCAACTTAAAGGTGTGGTGAGGGGCCGGCCAAAAAAAAAATCCCCATTTAAAAAAATTAAAATTTTCAGCCACCGGACCTGCTCCCACTCCCTGGTAGCCCAGAAATCTACAATGAAACCTGCAGAGCTCACAGCGTGGGGCCCTTCCCTTTAATGCAGGGAAGAGCCCCTGCAACGTGGCAGCGCCACATGTGGCCACAAGTGGCGCTGCTGAGCACATCGCCCTGGATCAGGACATTCCCCGTCTCTTGCACTCCAGGAGGCAAGTGGAACGCTTGATTTAGCGCTCCGCTTCCCTCTTTCTTGGAGCAAAAAGAGGGAATTTAACAAATGTTTGAAAAGGTTAGCACCTGGCACTAACTTTCCAAACATTTTTCACTTAGCGGCCCTCTCGGGGAATATCTCCCTCTTAATGCTTTAAAAAAAAAACTCAACCCTTTATGCTCAGAATACTGAACCATAAATAGAATAAAATGCTAAGCTCTTTTGTCTCCTGTAACCTGAATCCTAAAAAAAAGTACTAGTCTTTTACGTCTCTTGTATACTGAATCCTAAAATAAGATACTTAGCTGTTTCTGAATCCTGTATGCAGAAACCGGATACAAAGTAGAAGTAAAAAGCAAATCATGAATGCTACAAATCTGAAATAAAAACAGAAAATGCTGGAAATGCACAGCAAGTCAATCAACATATTAAAACTGAGAGGGTAGCACTAATCCACACATATGTATCGTAAAAACTGTATCATAGGGTTGAATTTTCCAGGATGGTAGCGGGCAAGATCAGCGGTGGGTCGGGTGGGAAAGTTGTTACTTTTGACGGCGGGTCAGGAACCCGCTGTCATCTTGCTCCCACGTGCCTTTCCCCCAAGCACGTCTGTCACCGTGGAGCCGACCCGACCTGCAGCGGTGGGGGACCCAATTGAAATAATTATGAGGTACTTTACAGGCACTTAAGAGCCTTTTCTCCCATACTTTTTTAATTTCAGCATAGCCATGGGATTCACGCAGCTCGGGAACCACGTCTGTCAACCTGAGGCGTGAGTTCCGTGGTCACTGCTCCAGCTGATTACTTGACAGCATGGAAAACAAACCAAAATAAAAACATGTTGATTACTTCAGCTAACAGATTGATGGGGATTCTGTTCTACTTGAAAAGCTGCTGGTAAATGTTAATTCAGAAATTCCTGAAGGGAATGTAAGTGCTACCCTGGATGGTGAGGGAAATACATTTTTCATTGGCCATTCTTGGTTGTTGCATTCCAACTCCAACAGTAATTGCAGTGAATTGGTCTGCACTATAAAAAATGACATATACTATTTAAATAAATTTTTGTGTTGTTTCTGGTCAGGTTTTTCTCACAGTATACTGTGATTGTCCAGTTACAGATTAAATCAAGTCATCAACTGTAACAATTTCATTCTCATCACTTATTCCACTGGTTCAATTTGCTTTCAGTCCCTGAATATAACTAATTTAATTTTTCAGTCTGAGACTTTAGGGTTAATTTCTGCAGAGGTTCTTTCACTTGTCCATTGTTAACTTCAACAGAAGAGCTGCAGAAATCCCAGAAACACATTGTAAGCACCATTTACATTGTCAGGGATTCCGCAGCTCTTCTGCTGAACTTGCATAAGATTGTAAATCCACCCCTTTACAATTACTTTTTAAATCTGCTTAATTTTATGTATTACTTATACACATACATCTTTTATTTGTACCAGTTACTGGTACAAAAGTCTATAGATATGTGGCTAAAGCACCAATAACTTCCCAATTAATGTAATTTTTTACTTATGTTCTTGATCGGATTTGTAGATGGCGTCATATTACTTAATGATAATATTTAAATATTTCTTTTGTCACTCATATAGAACTTTTATTTTATTGTACACCCACTATGTTAGATTAAACTTAACATTTAATGTAGCCATGATCCCTTTAAGGAGCCTGGCTTAAAATGCGTCATGAATGATGACACCAGACCCGCTCCATCTCATTGGGCCGGGTAACGCGCTGGGCGGGCTTAATATGCCTTATTAAGGCAAGTTCATTTTCTACAGCGGGATGGAGCCAGCAGCGGGGTCGCGACCCGCTACGGACACCGCCTGCACCGGACCCGCCCAGGTAAGGAAAATTCCGGCCATAGTGTCCCCAAATGCATTCAGTATAAAATGTCCTCATTTATTTGAAATTATGTGTAAATTTATATCAGTTTTTCTGTCAACTGATGATCTGCTCCGTACCTTCTTCTTAAATATCACTTAACACGTGATTAAAATTTGTCCCTAATCATATTTTCTACTTCCTAGTTCCAGAACACATTCCTTGTATTTTTAAAATACAAGTCCAACAAATGTCTTCATAATACATTACAACTGTGAGAAGCGCCTTGTTTAATATGGTTAAAAGCATTGTGGTGCACTATGTTGGAGCACCAGCTCAAGGGATGGTTGGAGGCAGATGTATCCCAGGCCACTGTTATGAGCCTCCTATCAGGCCCGCTTCAAAACTGCACTGGCAGAAGCAGGGCACACCCGTCCAACTCCTCATGGGCAACTGATGTGTAACCCAGACAGACCAGTAGAAAAAGAAAGGACTTTACATCCTCACAAAAAATTAGAGGGAATCCTGAAAAATATTCAGACATTTTAACACTAATAATTTATTACCAGTAACATTTCCAACTTGAGAAGCACAATTTAGTCAGTGAATACAAAGTGAATTGGAATTAGTTTGCCTTTGACCTTGGCCAAAGGCAATTTCTGTATTGTCTTCCAAACTCTTCAAGCAGACTGATCACATTCTATAGAATAGAAAGAATATAAACAGTACATCATTACATAAAGGCAAAAATTAACAATTATTGTGAAAATAAAATACTGATCCATCACTGAAGCAATAAAATTGATCACAATTACCTCTGTGCTAAAGGATTTGGCCATTTCCAGGACACTCATGCCATACTGGAATCAAACAGAGAGAGATATAAAGATCTGTATGTCTAAAAACTCATTCATATTGACATTTTTTCTATAGATACCATTTCTAACCTGCAGTGTTAACATACAAGATGCAACTGATTCAGATCTTAGGGGATATGTACACTCTTTAAACTTTAAAAAAAAACTGAAGTCTGTATTGATATGAAAAAACTTGATGTGTTGCACAAATATAGTAAGCTATTAGTTGTTAGTTATATATTTCTAATACATACAACAAAAATAACACTTTAATAACAGTGAGTATTTGAATAACGAAAGCTGATTGACCAAAATCAATTGCTGACTGAGGAAAGTTTAGTTCAACATTTATCTGACGTGATACTGGATGCAACCATAAGAACATAAGAAGTAGGAGCAGGAGTAGGCCATACGGCCCCTCGGGCCTGCTCCGCCATTCAATAGGATCATGGCTGATCCGAACCTAGACTCACGTCCACTTCCCTGCCCGCTCCCCGTAACCCCTAATTCCCTTATCAGCTAGGAAACTGTCTATCTCCGTTTTAAATTTATTTAATGTTGCAGCTTCCACAGCTCTCTGAGGTAGCAAATTCCATAGATTTACTACCCTCTGAGTGAAGAAGTTTCTCCTCATCTCAGTTTTGAAACGGCAGCCCCTTATTCTAAGATTATGCCCCCTAGTTCTAGTCTCACCCATCAGTGGAAACATCCTCCCCGCATCCACCCGATCAAGCCCCCTCACAATCTTATATGTTTCGATAAGATCGCCTCTCATTCTTCTGAATTCCAATGAGTAGAGGCCCAACCTACTCAACCTTTCCTCATAAGTCAACCCCCTCATCTCCGGAATCAACCGAGTGAACCTTCTCTGAACTGCCTCGAGAGCAAGTATATCTTTTCTTAACTATGGAAACCAATACTGTACGCAGTATTCCAGGTGTGGCCTCACCAGTACCCTGTATAACTGAAGCAAGACTTCCCTGCATTTATACTCCATCCCCCTTGCAATAAAAGCCAAGATTCCATTGGCCTTCCTGATCACCTGCTGTACCTGCATACTAACCTTCTGTGTTTCATGCACCAGGACCCCCAGATCCCTTTGTACTGTAGCACTTTGCAGTTTCTTTCCATTTAGATAATAACTTGCTCTTTAATTTTTATGCCAAAGTGCATAACCTCACACTTTCCAACATAATATTCCACCTGCCAAATTTCTGCCCACTCACTTAGCCTGTCTATGTCCTTTTGCAGGTTTTTTATGTCCTCCTCACTCACTGCTTTCCCTCCCATCTTTGTATCGTCAGCAAACTTGGATACGTTGCACTTGGTCCCCTCCTCCAAATCATTAATATAGATTGTAAAGAGTTGGGGTCCCAGCACTGATCCCTGCGGAACACCATTAGTTACTGATTGCCAACCCGAGAATGAACCATTTATCCCAACTCTCTGTTTTCTGTTAGATAGCCAATCTTCCACCCATGCCAGTATATTACCCCCAATCCCGTGATTTTTTATCTTGTGCAGTAATCTTTTGTGTGGCACCTTGTCAAATGCCTTTTGGAAGTCCAAATACACCACATCCACTGGTTCCCCTTTATCCACCCTGTTTGTTACGTCCTCAAAGAATTCGAGCAAATTTGTCAAGCATGATTTCCCCTTCATAAAACCATGCTGACTCTGTCCGATTAAATTATGCTTATCCAAATGTCCTGTTACTGCTTCCTTAATTATGGACTCCAACATTTTACCAACCACAGATGTTAGGCTAACTGGTATATAGTTTCCAGCCTTTTGTCTACCTCCCTTTTTAAATAAGGGTGTTACATTAGCAGTTTTCCAATCTGCTGGGACCTTTCCTGAATCCAGGGAGTTTTGGAAAATCACCACCAATGTATCCGCAATCCCTACCGCTACTTCTCTCAAGACCCTAGGATGTAAGTCATCAGGTCCAGGGGATTTATCCGCCTTAAGTCCCATTATCCTACTGAGTACCATCTCCTTAGTGATTTTAATTGTGTTTAGCTCCTCCCCCCCTATAGCCCCCTGTTTGTCCAGTGTTGCGATATTTTTAGTGTCCTCTACTGTAAAGACTGATACAAAATATTTGTTCAGCATTTTTGCCATCTCCATATTCCCCACTACTAATTTCCTGGTCTCGTCCTCTAAGGGACCAACATTCACTTTAGCCACCCTTTTTCTTTTTATATAACTGTAGAAACTCTTGCTATCTGTTTTTATATTTTTTGCTAGTTTACTTTCATAATCTATCTTCCCTTTCTTAATTAATCTTTTAGTTATTCTTTGCTGGCTTTTAAATGCTTCCCAATCTTCTATCCTCCCACTAGATTTGGCTACTTTATATGCCCTTGTTTTCAGTCGGATACTATCCTTTATTACTTTACTTAGCCACGGATGGCTGTCTTTTCTTTTATGCCCCTTTTTCCTCTGGAATATATTTTTCTTGCAAGTTGTGAAATATCTCCTTGAATGTACACCACTGCTCCTGTACCGTCTTACACCTTAATCTATTTTCCCAGTCCACTTTAGTCAACTCTGCTCTCATACCTTCATAGTCTCCTTTATTTAAGCTTAGTACGCTGGTTTGAGATCCAACTCTCTCACCCTTCAACTGAATTTGGAATTCAACCATGTTATGGTCACTCATTCCAAGGGGATCCTTTACTAGGACATTTTTTATTAATCCTGTCTCATTACACAGGACCAGATCTAAGATTGCCTGCCCCCTGGTTGGTTCAGTAACATACTGCTCAAGGAACCCGTCCCTAATGCACTCTATGAACTCTTCCTCAAGGCTTCCCTGCCCAATTTGATTTGTCCAGTCAATATGAAAATTAAAATCTCCCATGATTATAGCTGCTCCCTTATTACAAGCCCCAACTATTTCCTGATTTATACTCCAACCAATAGAGTTGCAACTGTTAGGAGGCCTATAGACTACGCCCACTAGTGACTTTTCCCCCTTAATATTCCTTATCTCCACCCAAACTGTTTCACTATCCTGATCCTTTGACCCAATATCATTTCTCACTATTGCAGTGATTCCATCCTTTATTACCATAGCCACAAGCAAATGACAGGGAATGAGTGTTTCCAGCTTTTTTTTCCATTTAAAAAAAGTACAAAAAAGCCTAGTATTGAAATTTAAGGATACTGGCAAATTAAGAGCAATTTTAAAAACTAAGATACTCAATGGCTAAAATCCACAGGGCCAAAGTCCATCAGGAACCTCTGCTGGTGACCTGGGCAGAGAATACGGCGTAAGTGGAATGCTCCCCAATTTAAATATGGCTTGCGGACAATCATGCCACTATGGGAGAACACCAGAAGTGAGGGTGGCAAATGTCCACACTGCTTGACTGCATGCCAGCACCACTGGCCCAGAAGAGGCCAAACAGAGCCCCCATCGATCCTTTTATAAAGGGACTGAAAAGATCTAAACATTTTGTTAAAACTTCAGAAATCCAACCAGGTCCCAGGCCTGCACCAACAGGTAGGTCCCACATCTGCCAATACCCTTCTATTCATCCGGAATACCAGCCTACAAGTGGATTCCCAGCCAGGGCCAGGGAAAGCCAGCCTGGGAGCCCCTTTCCCCTGGCCACACCCCTTCTGATGCAGGGGACGAAAATTCTGCCCCAACTAAGCTCCTCAGAAACAGACGGTGGAGGCTGGGACCTGGCATATCCACGTCCCAACTTATTTCCTGGGCGTTCTGTTGCCCTCTCAACCAACTTCATGGCAGAAGGCGTGTACCAGAAAGTCGGGGCCTCAATATTCAGTCTCTTATCATGTAATCCCTCTTCCCAAGAGAGGCTGTCTATTTAAAGCATGAACACAGCTGTATTATAATACCTCATTTGTTACATAAGGATCAGCCCCATTTTCCAGCAGCAATCGGACTAGGTTATCATGGCTGTTGATCACTGCAACCTACAATTTTAAATAAATAGTAAAAAAAAGAAACCTGTGAAACTTCAAACATCACTGTGAAACTTCAAAGGTATAGTTAAGGACATGATTGACCAAACCAGATCTGGCCAGAACCTGATTTGGTAATTGGTGACCAGGCCAGGTCTGCACCAATTGCGGTCAAGACCTCAAATATGAAGAAACGAAGGTGGGCATTATACCAGGGAAGTGGTGAGGATAGGAGATTATGAGGGTCTGGGCATCAAAACTGGGATAGTGGCCCCATAGCAGGTGGATGGTCAGGAGAGGGAGTTGGGAACTAGAGTGGATGCTGCGTAGGGTGTTGTGGATAATTTTCACAGCACAGAGAGTGAATTTAGAGAGTTTGGGGCATTCAGGAGGATGTGGACAGCATGGGAAACAGGAGAGTTTACAGGGTGGGATTGAGTGAGGACAACAGCAAGGAGAAGTCTGAGGAGAGTAGGCAGGATAGATGAAGGTTTAGATGAAGGTCAAATCACTGAGGCTGAGGAATAATTCAGTACAAAGACCAAGGCTGAGATTTTGCTCACCTCGGCAGGTCCGGGGCGGGCGATGTCGGCTTGCGGCCACACTGCTGGCTCCATCCTGCTCTGGAAAATGAACTTACCTTATTGGGGCTTGTTAAGCCCGCCCAGCACGTTACCTGACCCAATTAGATGGAGCAGGTCTGGTGACGTCATTCATGACGTGTCTTGAGCCGGTTTCCTTAAAGGGACCATGGCCACCTTACTTTTGACGTTTGTGCTGTCAGCGTTCTACAGCATTGAAGTGCTGCACACACTGACAATCACTGCACAGAGGTGCAGGGCTGCACCTAGGTTCTCCCATGACTCCCTCCATATACTTATGGAGGGAATCACAACCGCAGGGAGGTTCTCTTCCCTTCCAATGGGCAGAAGAGACCTTCCTCAGGAGACCAACACAGCCCGGTTGCGCATTGCACAGGAGGTCATAAGCAGGGATGTCGTCAGGAGGATCTGGGTGCAGTGGCGCAAACCTTTCAATGATCTCATTAGATCATGAAACGTTAGTACAAAGCCACACTCACCTTCATCCTCCTGTGCCTCTCATTACATCCCCATCACTCTGCCTTCCCTACCCCTGCACATCCTTACCCACACCAACTTACCTTGCACCACCACCCATCCCTCTCTCTCTCTATTTACATTATCACATCCCCATCTCACTAGCCACCCCTCACACTCACCCTCATCCTAGACACTTGGGTGTTTTATCCAATGTTCATGTAAAGTTTCTGTTAATATGCTGTCAAACATTGAAACCTTTATTTTCAACTCTTTCCGTTCTTGGACAGATTTGTGTGCACCTTTAGAAGTGGCTTAGTGAGTTGCAGTGAATGGTGAGACATAACGGCACCCCCGCAATGGTGATGAGTATGAAAGGAATGGCTTGGGCATTATATGGATGCTTTATGGTGTTGATGTGGGGTGATGCCAACCTGGCGCGTCATGTGGAAAGTGGAAAGCCTGCAGAATCTGTACTGGAAATGGACGGAGAAACAGCTTGTGGCTGAGGAAAGTGAGGATCTGTCAGGTGGGAGCTCTTACTGTACATTTGAAGCTGTCAACTAATCAGCTGGAGCAATGGCCATTGAATTCACGCCTCAGGTTGACAGCCGTGGTCCCCGAACAGTGTGGTTCCCATGGTCATGCAGTTAAAGTCAAAAGGTAAGTTAAAAAACCCTGTTAAGTATCTGTCAACTAGATGCTAATGATTTTAATTGGATCCCCCGCCGCTGCCGGTCAGGTCTACTCAGTGTTGACAAACCCAACATTGGGAAAGGTGCGTTGCGGCAGGTTGACAGCAGGTTCCCAACCCACTGTAAAAAAAAAACATTTTCCCACCCGCTGATGTCGCCCGCTAACCCCTCACAAAATCTCGGCCTAAGGTGAGGAAAACAGGGTGAAACTTTCAGCAAGAAAGTCACCAGGAGGCTTTGGAGGGTGATAGTGAGGTTTTAATGCTGCACACACTCATTAGGTTAAAACTACCATATCCAAATCACCGTCAAAGAGAAAGTGGCATGTTTGAAAGTCCATACAGGCAAAATATTTCTAGGCTTTTCAAAGCAGTAGGAACAATCTTTGATTAATTTTCTGCATTTTATAACACAATTAGTCTACAGATCACTGGAAGCAGGGAGCAGTACAAGTACAAACAAAACTTTCAGAAACTCCTAAGAAACCAAAAGGAAAGATGAGCCCATTCAACTGTTAATTGCAAAATTCTGTTTTGTTCAAATTCTTTCCATGTCCTGTTTCTCTTACACCTATCTCATTACAAATGCTTACATGCAGTTGGGAGGTGTGCACATCCTGTTTGTGAGTGAGAAATTCAGTTTAACATTTAAAACATTAATGTGACTTGTTGGCAACAAGATTAAAACTTGTGGTTCTTCGTCATCATCCTTAGTGGAGCAGTCAGTTCTTGTGTGTGTGTGTCTGAAGCATTGGACCATTGATTGCTGTGCTCCCCACTATCAATTCCCTCAAAGTAATCATTGTCCTGTTAATCATGTGGTTACTGTTCAAATGTTGTCAAAATTGTTAACAGCTACAGCCTGAGTTAACATGGTTTTAGTGGGTACAAGTGTTCACAAGATTGCAAGTTACTTACGGATGAAGAAGGCCATTCGACCCTTTTTAATACATCCATCCAGAACAACTCTACAGTCCCCCCAGTGCTGCATCTAGTTGTTTTTTAATTGATTCCAGGGCGTTCACCTGCACCACTCTGCTCAGCAGTCCATTCCAAGTATCGATCACACTCTGCGTGAAGAAGAACCTCCTGATATCAGTCCTAAAGTTAGCTTTTACTAGTTGGAATCTGTGTCGTCTTGTTCTACTTCCACAGTTTCATTCTGGATTAACATTTAAATGGAGGTTCAGTGGGCCTTCTTCTGCTGCTCCTGCTGGTCCCTTGGGTTAGTGGGATTGGAACAGAAGGCAGGGAAATCAGCCAGGTTACCAGGCTCTGCCACTCCACCATAATTTACATGTGGTATGGCAGTGAAATGGCAGCCTTACCCACTGTGATTAGGGGAGGAAATTTTAGATCGGGCAGGGTGGTAGCAGTCTGATTTTCCTGGATTTTCTTCTGCTATATTGCCTGATTTGGGGCAGAATAGCAAAGGAAAATCCAGGCCAGGATCTCTGACACAACAATATTGCAGTTCCCTCTTTGTCATATGTTCCTTCCCTGGTGGATGAGGTACTTATTGCCATATTGAGTCTGGATACAAAAGGCTTTGGCCTAGAAATTCAGTGGCCTGCGCCACCAGTTTGCGCCCAAAGAGGGCTTTTGCGCCACTGTGCAAACCTACCGCGATATTTAGCGGGGCGCTAATGGCGGCGTTAGCCATTAGCGCTGCGCCGCCACCGATGACGTCATCGGTGTGCGCAGCGCCCCGCTATCGCCCCGCTGGCCATATTTGGTTGCTGCCGCGCCGGCCGCAAACATCGACCGGTACACGGGGCCTACCTGTGCCGGTACTAGGGCGAGTTAAGGTGGAGGTGCGGCCGGCTGCTTTTTCGGCGGCCGCCTGCCCGCACCTCCTTCCCCGGCCTCCTATACCCCCCCCCCCCCCGCGGCATTGCCGGCTGTTTCCAGAGAGCCCGGCACTTCTCCTTGGTGCCGGGCTCATTTGCCGGCACTCGCGAGCGGGGATCGCGCTGTTGCAGGCACCTCCCCCTTAAGAATGAGAGGAGGGCCTGCAGTACCGCAGGCTGCCGTCCCGCAGCGGGTGGCGCTGCGGCACTTTACACGCCGATATTCAGTTTCAGCGCCCCAAGCGGGGCGCCGAAACCTTTGTTTAGCGGCCGGCTTCCACTTGGGGCGCTGAAAGTGAATTTCCCGCTGGCGCAAGTGGCTCCGTGCGCAGCGGTAATTCTGGGCGCCCCTAACTGAATTTCTAGGCCTTTAGCTTCAAAACTTGTTATAGAGGATTCATCTTATTGAGGGCTCAGTTTCACATCAGTATATATGGGGCATCAGCGGGGATAATGTTTGTATAGGAGGAGGTATAGTATGCATCTTGAAATAGTATGAAGGTCTCTGATGAGGTATTACATATAACGCTCAGTATACCAACATTTTAGTGTGAGGGCCTCTGAGTATACATCGCGTGTGGCTTGCTACTAATATTGCAGTATGAAGATGTCTGTATTACGACTTCAGTGTGAGGTTGTCAGTATTACCATTGCAGCCTGAGGATGTCTGGGCTAACAGTGTGGTATGAGGTGCTGTACATCAGGAAAAAGCTCAAATTCCTACCATCAGTGGTGTTTTCCCCATTTTATCTTGGATATTCACATTTGCGCCTGCTTTAATTAAAAGAGAAGCAATCTCGGCATTGCCACTCAGGGCTGCAACTCGCATTAGTGGTGTCCACAGTGAGTATCCATCAGTCATGTCAACCTATTCATAATAAACAGAAGAAATACCACAGCAAGTATGTATGTCATATGAAAACATCCTTGGTTACTTTATTATGTAATACAGCCAGTGAGGACTGGTGATACTGGTGTAGGAAGAATAAGTTCAATACTCATCACATACGGGCATGGCGCATAAATCCAGCCGCCCTTCTATTACTTATTTTGGCAAGTTGCTTTCCCCTGTCACTTCTGAAAATTCTCTGCCATTGCAGCTCTACTGTTTGCTGCTTGGATGTTTGTAAGAGCAGTCTGGGGTGACGAGTCCACCGATTCTTCCTTCTGCCATGTCGGCACACCCTCGGCCACTCCAGAAGAGAACAGCTGAACATTCACTATGTGGTTCATTACAGGCACTACACGAAGGTACTGGTGCTACAATATGCTGTGCAATCAACTTGCCATTTTGATAGCTTTATTTATTGAAAATTATCTTAAATAATTTAAAATAAACACCAGGAAAAGTTCAACATTTGAATCAGCCATTACTCACACCTGGTGCCGAGTTCAAGTTGAATCCACACCAAGCTCAGACTCTGAAACTCTATGGTCACCAGTACGCTTGAAGTCAGGAAACAAGGTGCAGTATTTCCAGATGTGCTATTGCACTTTAACGTGTGGAAAGGGAAAACAGTGAATATTTTGGGTTAATGAGATAGGGCTAAGTTGGATACATGTTGTTTCTAATCAACCATTTTTGGGATGTATAAATTTTTATGGTCATGAAAATGTGGGATGTCAATGCTGAGGAGTGAAACTTTTTTTTTATCAACCGGTGAGACTATCAACTATTCCCAGCTCATGTATATCATAACTTAGAAAGAGAGGGAAAATCTCTCTATTCTCCACCAACTCAATGCTGTCCTACAGCTCCAGCAAAACACCCCCATAGTTCTCTTTTAATTTGACCTCTTTTGATGGCACCTTTACAATTTTAAATGAGAACTGCCACTTTTAGAGGAAATTAGAACAGTCATGTAGCAAAAACATGTGGAACAAATTAGGATTTTTATTGATTCCATTTGTTTAACAATTATAAAACTAGTTTTCTAATGAATTCCATACCTTGCAACCATCATTTATCATCCATTCAATCACATTGAGGTGTTCCCCATCTGTAGCCCAGTGCATGGCAGATGAACCGCCGTTGTCTCGGGCTTCCCACATAGCTCCAAATCTCCGAAGACATTTAACAACATCCAGGTGTCCAGCAAAACAGGCTAGCATTAAGCTGTAACGTGAGAAGAGAGGGTACAAATTCTGCCCAAAAATGTCACATATGGGTTTCTTTTCTTTCAAGTATTTTCCACATTTCAGAAACAGTATATTGAAGTCATGGTATCTAAAATTAAACTTGAAGATTAAAGCCATATTTTTTTACATATGATTCAACACAATCAGAATTTAATTCATCACTAGGCTAAACCAGGTTGTCAAACAATCTCCCTGATGACTTTCTACCATTTGCTTTAATCTTTATTTCACCTTACCTGTCTTTACCGCTGCCATTCTTCTGGTTAACATCAGCACCAAATGTTATCAGAATTGCCACTATCCTGGGGAGAGAAGTAAGTTGACAAGTATTTATTAGGATATTTATCATTGCTGAGGAGGTCATTTTTAGCAGCTACTACAGGACTAGTTGGATTTGCTTTTCCCTGCGTGCGCCCCAAATTAAGTTCTGTACTTGTTTCCCACTATGCAACCCATGTGCACTTCTTCACTGGATATTGAAATTAATTTGGCTCATAGTAGCTCCCTCCAGTATTGCAGCCGAGATGGTATAGATGCAGACAGCGCATACACAGTAAAGGTCCTCCATCCTCCACTTGTTGTTGCACTTTTGGTAAAACGTCTGGTGTTTGTTTCTTTCACATTGCAACACTTTTCCAAGTTGCTGGGCTCCGATCATTTCTTATCTCATTTCATCTTGCCCCTCCCAGTCAACCCTATCCAATCTCATCCCAGCTCAGCCCACACACCTTCCAGAACAAAGCAATCCACTTGATGGGCAGCCTGTGATGAAATATATGTCTTCATCAGCCCCTGTGTTTTACCTGCTTTGTATTGTGTGTACCGCCCCCTTTTTCCTATTGTGTGTATTGGCTACGCCCCTGTCTTTTGTCATATAAAGGTCTCAAGAGCTGTATGAGTCATTCTATCAGACGAACCCAATGTGGAAAGACCTGCAATGTTCTTAGTGATTAAAAGCCTTCAGTTGAATCCTTTAAACTCCTTGTCTTTGAGTTATTGATGGCACATCAATTTTAATCACTAAAACACCAAGATGGATCGACTCCTGAAACCAGAGCGCTTGGATCTGGACCCCCATGCCTCAGACGCAGCCACACAGTTCGGACACTGGTTCCAATGCTTTGAATTTTTAATCGCAAACTCATCCACCGCCATAGCAGCCGCAACCGCCACCGGAGACGTGAAACTGGGAATCCTGCGAAACTGGGTGAGCCATCGGGTCTCCCCTCTCATCCAAGATGCCACCAGCTACGGGGATGCCTGCACCATTCTGAAGGCCCACTACATGCGGCCAATAAACGAGGTGTACGCCAGGCATCTTCTGACTACCCGCATGCAGCGGCATGGTGAGTCACTAGAGGACTTCATGCTAAGCCTAAAAGTACTGGGCAGAGACGGTAACTGTAAGGCCGTGTCTGCCATCGTGTACACGGAGGAGCTGATCCGAGACTCCTTTATTGCGGGCCTCAGTTCAAATTACATTCGGCAGAAACTGTTTGAAAAGGAGGGACTGGACTTAAAACAGGCTATGGGCATAGCGCGATCGCTGGATATGGCCCAGAGGAACTCTGAATCCTGTTCCTCAGGCCACGTGGCCCACTCCGCCTCGTGCGCGCCGTGGGGGCCGCCATCTTGGAAGCCATCTTCACCTCCCAGGTCTCAGGCCAGCCCAGCACCATCGAAGCCCCAGCCCCCACCCAGGAGCCCCACTACTGCCGCGATGCATCGGGGCCCGAAATGCTACTTCTGCGGCCAGGACAAACACTCCAGGCATCTGTGCCCAGCGAAGGGCACCACCTGTTTTAAATGCGGGAAGAAAGGACATTTCAGCAAAGTCTGCAGAGGGAACCCCGCCTCCAACTCCACCACCGCCGCGTGCGCGCCGTGGGGGTGGCCATCTTGGACGCCATCTTGTCCACCCTCATGGAGTCCACCATCTTGCCCCGACTACACGGACCTCCAGGACCCACTGGTGGCCTCGATCACAGTGGATCAATCCAGGCCACATCCGTTGTCTAAATCGATGATGGACATAGAGGTAAACGGGAACAAGGTTAAATGCTTGATTGACTGCGGGAGCACCGAAAGCTTTATTCATCCTAGCCTGGTAAAACGACTTTCACTAACGATAGTCCCCACACAGGGCAAAATCGCCATGGCTGATAAGACTCATACCTCAAAAATTACAGGTTTCTGCGCGGTTATGTTGTCGGTAAAAGGCACTGATTACAGAGATTTTAAACTATTGATAATGCCAGATCTCTGTGTGAGCGTGATCTTGGGTCTGGACTTCCAGTGCCACCACCAAAGTATCACGCTTACCTACGGTGGGTCCCAGCCGCCCCTCACAGTGTGCGGTCTGGCTACCCTGAAGGTCAAGCCGCCCTCTCTGTTCGCCAACCTCGCACCCAACTGTCGACCCATAGCGACCAAGAGTAGGCAGTACAGCTGGGAGGATAGACGGTTCATTGCGTCGGAAGTAGAAAGACTCAAGCGGGAGGGTATCATCGAATGCAGTACCAGCCCGTGGCGCGCCCAGGTAGTAGTAGTTAAGGGTAGCGAAAAGAAGCGGATGGTGATAGATTATAGCCAGACGGTTAATCTATACACCCAGCTAGACGCCTACCCTCTGCCCCGCATAGCGAATATGGTTAACCAAATTGCGCAATACCGGGAGTTTTCCACCATCGACCTAAAATCGGCATACCACCAGCTCCCCATTAGGCCGGAGGACCGTCCATACACCGCCTTCGAGGCGAACGGATGCCTCTACCACTTCCTCAGAGTCCCCTTTGGGGTAACGAATGGGGTCTCGGTCTTCCAGCGGGAGATGGACCGCATGGTCGATGAGAACCAGTTAACAGCCACCTACCCATACCTAGATAACGTCACCATCTGCAGCCACGACCAGCAAGACCACGACTCGAACCTCGCGAGATTTCTGAAAACTGCCCTCAGACTCAATCTCACCTACAACGAGGATAAGTGTGTCTTTAGCACCACGCGCCTCTGTATCCTGGGCTGCGTGGTGGAAAACGGGGAAATCGGTCCGGACCCCGACCGATTGCGCCCCCTACGAGAGCTACCCCTACCAAACACTCCCAAGGCCCTGAAAAGGTGCCTGGGGTTCTTCTCCTATTACGCCCAATGGGTCCCCAATTATTCCGACAAGGCCCGTCCCCTCCTGAAATCAACGTCCTTCCCGCTCACGGCCGAGGCCCACGCCGCCTTCAACAGCATTAAACACGACATTGAGAAGGCCGCGCTGCAGGCAGTGGACGAAAACATCCCTTTCCAGGTCGAAAGCGATGCGTCCGACTTCGCTTCAGCTGCCACCTTCAACCAGGATGGGCGGCCCGTAGCCTTTTTCTCAAGAACCCTCCAAGGGCCCGAGATCAGGCACTCCTCGGTAGAGAAGGAGGCCCAGGCCATAGTGGAGGCAGTGCGGCACTGGAGGCACTACCTAGCCGGCAAACGCTTCACCCTGCTTACCGACCAGCGGTCGGTAGCCTTCATGTTTAACAACAAAGAGGGGGAAGATCAAGAACGACAAAATTCTCAGGTGGCGGATCGAACTCTCCACGTTTGAGTACGACATAGTATATAGGCCAGGGGCCCTCAACGAATCCCCCGACACCCTATCACGAGGGATGTGTGCCAGCATCCAGGGGGACAGGCTACAGGGCCTCCACAATGGCCTCTGCCACCCGGGGGTCACCCGGCTATTTCACTTTATAAAATCCCGTAACCTGCCCTATTCCATCGAGGAGGTCCGGTCTATGACCAGGGACTGCCGCACCTGTGCGGAATGCAAGCCCCGTTTTTACAGGCCCGACCGAGCCCACCTGATCAAAGCTACACGGCCATTCGAGCGCCTGAGCTTAGATTTCAAGGGACCACTCCCCTCCACCGACCGCAATGTGTACTTTCTCAACATTGTGGACGAGTACTCCCGCTTCCCATTCGCCTACCCCTGCCCAGACATGACCAGTGCCACGGTCATCAAGTGCCTCGGCAACCTGTTTTGCACGTTCGGCATGCCTAACTACATCCACACTGACAGGGGGGCGTCGTTCATGAGCGATGAACTGCGGCAATACCTGCTCTCGAAGGGGATAGCCACGAGCCGGACCACTAGTTATAACCCCCGGGGTAATGGGCAAGTGGAGAGGGAGAACGCGACAGTGTGGAAGGCGGTCACCTTAGCACTAAGGTCTAAAGGCCTCCCCACCTCCCGCTGGCAAGAGGTCCTCCCAGACGTACTCCACTCGATAAGGTCGCTACTGTGTACTGCTGCTAACGCCACTCCTCACGAGAAGATGTTTGTTTTTCCCCGCAAATCAACCTCAGGAGTGTCCCTACCCTCGTGGCTCTCCACCCCAGGGACAGTCCTATTACGGAAGCATGTGAGGGGCCACAAAACGGATCCCCTCGTGGAGGCAGTACACCTACTCCACGCAAACCCACAGTACGCGTACGTCAAGCACGCCGACGGGCGAGAGGACACCGTGTCCATAAAGGACCTCGCCTTGGCAGGAAGCGACGATGACCCATCACCACCACCCCCAGAAGAACCTCCACCATCCCCAGGCTCACCACCCCCAGAAGTACCTGCAACACCCCCAACACAGGAGGGCACCACGGACACCCGGTCGGAACCCGAGGTACTGTTGCGACGTTCAGGAAGGACTATCACACCCCCGGACAGACTAAATCTGTAGAAGGGGTGAATGTGATGAAATATATGCCTTCATCAGCCCCTGTGTTTTACCTGCTTTGTATTGTGTGTACCGCCCCCTTTTTCCTATTGTGTGTATTGGCTACGCCCCTGTCTTTTGTCATATAAAGGTCTCAAGAGCTGTATGAGTCATTCTATCAGACGAACCCGATGTGGAAAGACCTGCAATGTTCTTAGTGATTAAAAGCCTTCAGTTGAATTCTTTAAACTCCTTGTCTTTGAGTTATTGATGGCACATCACAGCCCATAAGAAATAGGAGCAGGAGTAGGCCATTTGGCCCCTCGAGCCTGCAATAAGACCATGGCTGATCTGATCTTGGCCTTAAGTCCACTTTTCTGCCTGTTCCCCATAACCCTTGACTCCCCTGTAGCTCAAATATCTGTCTATCTCAGCCCTTGAATATATTCACTGACTCCGCCTCCACAGCTCTCTGGGGTAGAGAATTCCAAAGATTCACAACCCTCAGAGAAGAAATTCCTCCTCATCTCCGTCCTTAAATGGGCGACCCTTATTCTGAAACTATGCCCCCTAGTTCTAGATTCCCCCAAGAGGGGAAACATCCTCTCAGCATCTACCCATGAGGTGCTGTGGGCCATCAGCAGTAGCAGAATTGTATTCCATCACAATCTATAACCTCATGGCCCAGCATATCCCTCACTCTACCATTACCATCAAGCCAGGGGATCAACCCTGGTTCAATAAGGAGTGTAGAAGAGCATGCCAGGATCAGCACCAGGTGTACCTAAAAATGCAGTACCATCCTGGGGAAGCTGCAACACAGGACTACATGCATGCTAAAAAGCGGAAGCAGCATGCTATAGACAGAGCTACGCGATCTCACAATCAACGGATCAGATCAAAGCTCTGCAGTCCTGCCACATCCAGTCGTGAATGGTGGTGGACCATTAAATGACTAATGGGAGGAGGAGGCTCCATGAATATCCACATCCTCAATGATGATGGAGCCCTGCACGTGAGTGCAAAAGGCTGAAGCATTTGCAACCATCTTCAACCAGAAGTGCCGAGTGGATGATCCATATTGGCCTCCTCCTGATGTCCCTACCATCACAGAAGCCAGTCTTCAGCCAATTCGAGTCACTCCACGTGACATCAAGAAACAGCTGAACACACTGGATACAACAAAGGCTATGGGCCCGAGAACATCCCGGCTGTCGTGCTGAAGACTTGTGCTCCAGAACTAGCCGCGCCTCTAGCCAAGCTGTTCCAGTACAGCTATAACACTAGCATCTATCCAACAATGTGGAAAACTGCCCAGGTATGACCTGTCCACAAAAAGCAGGAGAAATCCAATCTGGCTAATTACCGCCCCATCAGTCTACTCTCAATCGTCAACAAAGTGATGGAAGGTATCATCGATAGTGCTATTAAGCAGTACTTACTGACCAATAACCGGCTCGCTGAGGCCCAGTTTCGGTTCTGCCAGGACCACACAGCTCCAGACCTCATACAGCCTTGGTCTAAACATGGACAAAAGAGGTGAATTCCAGAGGTGAGGTGAGAGTGACTGCCCTTGACATCAAGACACCATTTGACTGAGTGTGACACCAAGGAGCCCTAGTAAAATTGAAGTCAATGGGAATCGGGGGGGAAAATGATCCACTGGCTGGAGTCATACCTAGCACAAAGGAAGATGGTTGTGGTGGTTGGAGGTCAATCATCACAGCCCCAGTACATCGCTGCAGCAGTGTCCTAGGCCCAACCATCTTCAGCTGCTTCATCAATGACCTTCCCTCCATCATAAGGTCAGAAGTGGGGTTGTTCGCTGATGACTGCACAATGTTCAGTGCTATTCGCAACTCCTCAGATAATGAAGCAGTCGATGTCCACATGCAGCAAGACCTGGACGACATTCAGGCTTGGGCGCTTGGGCTGATAAGTGGCAGGTAACATTCATGCCACAGAAGTGCTAGGCAATGGCTATCGCCAACAAGCGAGCATCTAACCACCGCCCCTTAACATTCAACAGCATTAGCATCGCCGAATCCCCCACCATCAATATCCTGGGGGTCACCATTGACCAGAAACTTAACTGGACCAGCCACATAAATACAGTGGCAACAAGAGCAGGTCAGAGGCTGGGTATTCTGCAGCAAGTGTCTCACTTCCTGACTCCCCAAAGCCTTTCCACCATCTACAAGGCACAAGTCATGAAATACAAGTTATGGAATACTCTCCACTTGCCTGGATGAATGCAGCTCCAACAACACTCAAGAAGCTCAACACCATCCAAGACAAAGCAGCCTGCTTGATTGGCACCCCATCCACCACCTTAAACATTCACTCCCTCCACCACCGGCGTACCATGGCTGCAGTGTGTACCATCTACAAGATGCACTGCAGCAACTTGCCAATGCTTCTTCGGCAGCACTTCCCAAACCCGCGCCCTCTGCCACCTAGAAGAACAAGGGCAGCAGGCGCATGGGAACACCACAACCTCCAAGTTCCCCTCCAAGTCACACACCACCCTGACTTGGAAGTATATCAACGTTCCTTCATCGTCGCTGGGTCAAAATCCTGGAACTCCCTCCCTAACAGCACTGTGGGAGTACGTTCACCACACACACTACAGCGGTTTGAGAAGGCGGCTCACCCATCACCTTTTCAAGGGCAACTAGGGATGGGCAATAAATGTTGGCCTTGCCAGCAACGCCCAGATTCTAAGAATTAACTTTTTTTTAATGTTTTAAGAACTATCTCACCTTATGCTAATCCTTTTTCCCCCAAACTTTTGCCATCACATCTCATCTTTCCCTGTACCATCCTGTTATGTTATTCCATCTTATTTCATCCTGTTCATTTCCATTTTCTCTAATCATAACCTGTCCTGTCCTTTTCCATTCTGTTCTGTCTTGACAGGATTCCATTGTTTTATTAAAAACATTTTTTATGGTTTTCAAAACCTCAAAACAATCCTGCAAAGATGTATGTTTGTGAACTGTCATCTCAATATTAGCCACGATCATCTTTCTCTGTGGAAAAGGTTACTTTTGTTAGATCCGTGATTCTGAGAGTATGATGTTTTTCAATAACCACATAGATGCTGTAACTTAACAATCAACAGGTATTTACTGGAGTAGGGTAGTCTCAAGACTGGGGTACAGAGGCATGCTCAAGGCTTATATACAGGTGTGGTCACTGCCGGTACTACAGTACACAGGAGCTGTAAAAGTAGTTCTCTTTTAAAGGTACATACACTACGATTCCTCCCCTTTTAGATTAGTACCCATAATATTCAAATAACAATTAACACTTTAACATGTACATTAAACAACAATAGTCCATTTATAGATTCAGTCTTTGGGGCGGCTTCCTGATCCTTTCGGGATAGCGCCTTTCCTGAGGTGCTTGTTCTTGGTGCGGAGGCGATTCTGGCCTCTTTTTATCGGTTAGTTCATCGGGTTCCACTGCTACTGGTTCGGAGGTAGATGCTACCGGTATGTCGGGTTCATCCCCAGGTACGCAAGACATGGGGTTGACTCGTTCCTGTGACGCTAAGATCTGATCAACGTGTCGTCTCACAATGTTCTCCCCGACATCCACTGCGTACATTAATGGCCCCTGCCATGTGCATATCGTTCCGGGTTGCCATTTCTCTGTTCGGTAGTCACGGGCCAAGACTGGTTGTCCTACATTGAAGCTCCTTGTCGGCTTCTCATTGATGTGCTGGAATTGTTTATCCTCAACATTTCTTCGCACATTTGGTCTAAGCAAGTCCAGACGAGATCGCAACCTTCGGTTAAAGAACATCATGGCCGGGGTCTGGTTGGTAACTGCATGTGTCGCGTTTTGGTAGGCTAATAAGAAATTGTCCACCTTATGCTGTAGTGGAATTTCATCATCGCACATGGCCTTTATCGCCTTCTTAAAGGTTTGTACGAACTTCTCAGCCAATCCATTTGTGGCTGGATGATACGGGGCGGATGTGTAATGCCTTACCCCATTCCTTCTCATAAATTTTCGAAACTCTTCGGACACAAACTGTGGTCCATTATCAGAGCAAATCTGCTCTGGCAAGCCATTTCTGGCAAATATGGTCCATAGGACTGCAATCGTTTTCTCTGTAGTGGTTGAGGACATTTTTATCACCTCAGGCCACTTCGAATGAGCATCCACTGCTATTAAGAACATTGAGTCCATGAATGGACCAGCAAAATCAATATGCACCCATTGCCATGGAGAGGAGGGCCACTCCCATGGGTGTAGAGGGGCATGTGGTGGTGCATTTTGGACCTTCTGGCATCCTGAGCAGCTCTTGGTTAGGTCTTCGATTTGTTGATCGATTCCCGGCCACCACACATAAGCCCTAGCAAGGCTTTTCATTTTCACTCCCCCCAGATGACCTTCATGTAGCTCATTTAGCACTCTCTCCCTTAACTTGGGTGGAATCACCACTCTGGATCCACACATCACTGTCCCCTGGCATACTGACAGCTGTTCTCTTCTGGATGAGAATGCTGGCAACAGTGAGTCGCCATGTGTTGGCCATCCCCTCACCGTCAAATCATATACCCGAGACAGCGTCGGATCATTGCGGGTCTCCTTCTCTATATCCGCGTTCGTTACTGGCAATCGTTCAATTATTGACGAATAAAATATCTCGATAGGGTCCACTGCTGGTGCTTCCTCCACAGTAGGCAGTGGCAGGCACGATAGCCCATCAGCGTTTCCATGCTGTTTCGTGCCTTTATATTCTATTTCATATTGATTCGCCCCTAGAAACAGGGACCATCTTTGTAACCGTTGTGCCGTCATTACTGGAACGCCCTTCTTAGGATTAAAGATGGAGACAAGTGGTTGGTGGTCAGTCAGCAAGGTGAACTTCTGCCCATGCAGATAGTGGTTGAATTATTTTACTCCCCATACTAGGCTGAGGGCCTCCCTGTCAATCTGGGCGTAGTTGCGCTCGGCTGAGGTTAGTGACCGAGACGCAAAGGCTACTGGCCTCTCCAACCCGTCTGGGAATTTGTGCGACAGCACCACTCCAATACCATAGGGTGATGCATCACATGCCAAACGAATTGGTAGTGCTGTGTTGAAATGGGCCAACACCTCTTTTGATGTGATCAATTCTTTACACTTCTGGAAAGCTCGTCTACGTTCGTCATTCCACTTCCATGGTACCCCTGTTTGCAGTAGGGTGTTCAGTGGGTGTAATACCGTGGACAAATTTGGTAAGAACTTATGGTAGTAGTTTACCAGCCTGAGGAACGACCTCAGTTGTGACACATTTTCCGGTGCTGGAGCCTTGACTACTGCCTCAATCTTTTCAGGGGACTTATGTAACCCCTCTTCATCGATGACGTGGCCACAATACGAGATCTGCTTCTGGAAAAACTCGCACTTGTGGCGATTAGCTCATAGCCCATATTCCTTTAATCTGGTGAGCACCTTCTCCAAGTTGGCGAGGTGATCACTGTCATTTTCGCCCATGACCAGGATGTCGTCCAAATAACACTAGGTCCCTGGAATCCCTTGCAGGACTTGATCCATTGCCCTTTGCCAAATAGACGGAGCCGATGCTACCCCGAACACCAGCCGGTTGTATTGATAGAGACCTTTATGAGTGTTAATCATAAGGTATTGTTTCGAGGCTTCTTCTACCTCCATTTGCAAGTACGCCTGGGCTAGATCAATTTTGGTGAAGCGTTTACCTCCAGATAGTGAGGCGAAAATATCCTCAATTCGTGGAAGCGGATATTGTACCGTGTGAAGGACTGGGTTCACTGTCACCTTAAAATCCCCACAGATGCGGACCTTCTTTGGTTCCCCAGGCGTATTACTCAACGACCTCTTCATTACAGGAATGATGGGTGTAGCCCACTCGCTCCAGTCTACTTTGGACAGTACTCCTGAACGTTCCAACCCTTCCAGCTCTGCTTCGACAGCTGGTCTGATCGCATAAGGCACTGGTCTGGCCTTAAGAAACTTTGGGCTTGCATTTTCCTCTATTTTAATCATTGCTGTTATGCCTTTTAGTGTTCCGAGTCCCTCCTGGAACACTTCTTTTGCGTCAGTTAGCATTTTTGACAGTCGTCCAGGTGTGACGTCGTCATCCTTTTTGGCCTCAACCTTCAGTGCCTGTATGGAATGCCAATCTAATTGTATCTTCTGATCCATTCACGTCCTAGCAGTGGTGGTCCTCCATCTGGCAATACATATATATCCATTTTAGGTATTTCCTGGCCTTTATATATCACTTTCACCCTTATTTTTCCTTTGGGGTAGACTTTTTGCCCCGTGTACGTCTTCAAGACAATCTCTGTAGCTTTCAAGGGTATATGTGAAAATAGCCACTTGTAGTCCCTTTGGTTTATGACTGTTAGGGCTGATCCTGTGTCCAATTCCATTTTCACTTGGACTCCGTCTATCTTGAGTGTAACCCAGGTAGTCTGGTGATCCTCCATTTTGGCTACCTTATGTAGTTTCAGACAACCCAGCTCCTTGCTTCCGGAGTCTGTGTCACTTTTCTGTTCGTCTGAACTACTGTCCATCACCTTGTGTACCTTTTTGTACTTCTCCTGTGGAGATTTCTTACTGTTGGTTTTCTTCCCAGACCTGCAGACTCTTGCTATGTGTCCTGCTTTTCCACACTGTCTGCACACTTGGTCCTTGAACCAACAATCCTTCTGGTCGTGTGTTGTTCTGCCGCAGTGATAGCACTTCCCTGTTCCAAAGGACATTTCATTGGTGCCATATTCTTGCGGTCTCCGTTGTATGTCTGCAGCGCTCCTTGCGGCTGCTTCGTGTGATACTGCCGTACTGAAAGCCTTGTCCAGCGTAAGATCCTTTTCTGATAGAAGCCGTTTCTGTGTTCCTTCACTTTGCAGCCCACACACAAACTTATCCCTTAACGTATCTGCTAGTCCTGCTCCAAACTGGCAGTGTTTCGATAGCTTGCGCAGTTCCGTTAGGTAGTCAGCATTGCTTTCGTCTTTGTGTTGGTTCCTTTTATGGAACTTAAATCGTTCTGCTATCAGCAGCGGTGTGGAGTTTAAGTGGTCCTGTAGGATTTCTACTATGCTTTCGAAATTCTTGTTCACAGGCTTCTCTGGGGTTATTAGGTTTCGCAGTAACCCATAAGTTTTTGCATCCATGGAATTTAACAAAACCAGTGCTTTCCTAGCGTCTGGCACTTCATTCGCCCTGCAGTACACCTCAATATGTTCCACATATGTCGCCCAATCTTCGACTTCATTGTCGAACGTAGAGATACTGCCACTCTTCTGCATCCCTGGGTGTGATTTAACTGTCAAAAATGGCATCTCCCGCGCTTCCCCTTCTTCTCTGCTGGCACAAAATGGCGTCTCCCGCGCTTTCCTTCCTTCCCGCGCTCGCCCTTCTTCTCCGCTGCAGCTTCTAAAAATGGCGTCTCCCGCGCTCTTCCTTCTTCTCCGCGGCTCAATGGCGTCTCCCGCACTCTCCCTTCTTCTCCCCGCAGACACTGTTCAGCCCTTGAGCCCTGGCTGTGCTCTGCGCGTTCTTTTTTTTTGTGCGCCTTTCCCGTTTCTGCCGCTCGGTCCTGAACCCGGCTGTTGCTTTACCCTCTCTCTCTCCGTTTTGTTTTTCCTCGACGCCGCTCGGTTTTCAACCCCCGGCTGCGCCCTGTGCGCTTCACCCTCTGTCTTACTCCGTCGACGCTGCTCGGCTTTCTCTCCGCCGTCGGTCGGCTCCAGCCGCCGCTGTCCGGGAAGGGTCTGCGTTGTACCTGTCGTCAGTCTATTGCTGATCGTCGTGGCTGGGGAACCAAGCCCGGCTCTCCACAGCCTCCCCTGCGATGTTCACTCTCTGCCGGACGACTGGGCGGTTGCTCGAGGTCGACGCCCGTGTTTCTGGCCTCGACTTTCTTTCACCGCCCTCCCGGAGCGAATCCTCGAAGGGAAATGCAGAGTTGCAGGTAGATTCGAATCGACACTCGTCGCCACTGTTAGATCCGTGATTCTGAGAGTATGATGTTTTTCAATAACCACACGGATGCTGTAACTTAACAATCAACAGGTATTTACTGGAGTAGGGTAGTCTCAAGACTGGGGTACAGAGGCATGCTCAAGGCTTATATACAGGTGTGGTCACTGCCGGTACTACAGTATACAGGAGCTGTAAAAGTAATTCTCTCTTAAAGGTACATACACTACAACTTTGTGCTAGGGAAAAGGCCCCAAACATTAAATTGTACACAAACATAATTTAGTGGTTATGCCTGCCAATATTTGCACATTGCACACAAAGTGAAGCAGAACATAAACTACTGATACGATAGCAAAATACTGCAGATGCTGGAAATCCGAAATAACAACAGAAAATGCTGGAAAAACTCAGCAGGCCAGGCAACATCCGTGGAGAGAAAATAGAGTCAACGTTTCGGGTCAAACCCTTTGTCAAGACTGAAAAAGCACAGGAAATGAAATAGATTAAGAGGCCAGGCTGGGAGAGAACAAAAGAGAAGTGAAGAGACATTAAGAGGTATGCAAAACGAGACGAGATGGTGATAGGACTAGTGGAGACAAAAGACGGCTCTAGATTAGGTGTGAAATGCGCTGGCAGAATGGGAGACATCTGCCATGTGGGAGAGAAAAAAGGTGGGGGGAAGGGCCAAAACAAAGTAAAAAATAAGTAAAAATGTAATAGGGGCCGAGGTTATGATCTGAAATTGTTGAACTCGATATTGAGTCCGGAAGACTGTAAAGTGCCTAATCGGAAGATGAGGTGCTGTTCCTCGAGCTTACGCTGAGCTTCCATGGAACAATGCAAGAGCCCGAGTACAGTGAGGTCTGAGTGGGAATGGGGCGGTGAATTAAAATGACAGGCGACCGGAAGCTCGGGGTCATCCTTACGGACTGAACAGAGGTGTTCCGCAAAGCGGTCACCCAATCTGCGTTTGGTCTCCCCAATGTAGAGGAGACCACATCGTGAGCAGCGAATACAGTATATTAGATTGCAAGAAGTACAAGTAAATCGCTGTTTCGCCTGGAAGGGGTGTTTGGGGCCCTGGACAGTGGGAAAGGGGGAGGTATAAGGGCAGGTGTTGCATCTCCTGCACTTGCACGAGAAGGTGCCGGGCGAAGGGGAAGGGGTGCTGGGGTGATAGAGGAGTGGACTAGGGTGTCTCGGAGGGAGCGGTCCCTACGGAATGCTGAAAGGGGAGGGGAGGGGAAGATGCGTTTGGTGGTGGGATCACTTTGGAGGTGGCGGAAATGGCGGAGGATGATGCGTGAATGTGGAGGCTGGTGGGGTGAAAGGTGAGGACAAGGGGAACCCTATCGTGGTTCCAGGATGGAGGGGCAGGGGTGAGGGCAGAAGTGCGGGAAATAGAACGGACACGGTCGAGGGCCGTGTCAACCACGGTAGAGGGGAATCCTCGGTTGAGGAAAAAGGAAGACATGTCGGAAGCACTGGTGTGGAAGGTGGCATCATCGGAGCAGATGTGGTGGAGATGGAGAAACTGTGAGAATGGAATAGAGTCCTTACAGGAGGCGTGGTGGGAGTAAGTGTAGTCCAGGTAGCTGTGGGAGTCAGTGGGCTTGTAGTGAATGTTGGTCAATAACCTATCCCCAGAGATGGAGACGGAGAAGTCGAGGAACCTCAACCAAGGATTCCCCTCTACCGTGGTTGACACGGCCCTTGACCGTGTCCGTTCTATCTCCCGCACTTCTGCCCTCACCCCTGCCCCACCCTCCCGGAACCACGATAGGGTTCCCCTTGTCTTCACCTTTCACCCCACCAGCCTCCACATTCAACGCATCATCCTCCGCCATTTCCGCCACCTCCAAAGTGATCCCACCACCAATTGCATCTTCCCCTCCCCTCCCCTTTCAGCATTCCATAGGGAACGCTCCCTCCGAGACACCCTAGTCCACTCCTCTATCACCCCGAACACCCCTTCCCCTTCACCCAGCACCTTCCCGTGCAAGCGCAGGAGATGCAACACCTGCCCTTATACCTCCCCTATTCCCACTGTCCAGGGCCCCAAACACCCCTTCAAGGTGAAACAGCGATTTACTTGTACTTCTTGCAATCTAGTATACTGTATTCGCTGCTCACAATGTAGTCTCCTCTACATTGGGGAGACCAAACGCAGATTGGGTGACCGCTTTGCGGAACACCTCCGTTCTGTCCGTAAGTATGACCCCAAGCTTCCGGTCGCCTGTCGTTTTAATTCACCACCCCATTCCCACTCAGACCTCACTGTACTCGGGTTCTTGCATTGTTCCACGGAAGCTCAGCGTAAGTTCGAGGAACAGCACCTCATCTTCCGATTAGGCACTTTACAGCCTTCCAGACTCATATCGAGTTCAACAATTTCAGATCATAACCTCGGCCATTACATTTTTACTTATTTTTTATCCACACCTTTGTTTTGGCCCTTTCCCCCCCCCCTTTTTTTCTCTCTCACATGGCAGCTGTCTCCCATTCTGCCAGCGCATTTCACACCTAATCTAGAGCCGTCTTTTGTCTCCACTAGTCCTATCACCATCTCGTCTCGTTTTGAATACCTCTTAATGTCTCTTCACTTCTCTTTTGTTCTCTCCCAGCCTGGCCTCTTAATCTATTTCATTTCCTGTGCTTTTCCAGTCTTGACAAAGGTTTTGACCCGAAACGTTGACTCTAATTTCTCTCCACGGATGTTGCCTGGCCTGCTGAGTTTTTCCAGCATTTTCTGTTGTTATTTTTATAAACTACTGATGGTCCTGGTGTTTGTGATTTCTTCATTACACACATTATAAATATTATCAGAAATGTTTCAGAGAAACATAAATGATTGTAAGAATTGTTCAACAGTTACATAATGGCTGTAGAGCCTTTCAAACATCAAACTTAGTGAAGTGTAAAGCTGAAGTGTGATTGTAAATGTGTTTCTTTTAAACGTGCAGGTAGCAAGTTTTTTTTTCAGATTGTGATTAACTTAGTGTTTTGAGATTGCCCATCTGTAAACTGCCGTGGTTTCATATGGAACAAATAAATCAACTCAAACATACTCCATTTTGAAGGTCAGGTTTTAGCTGAACTGCAAAATATAGTATCACTGTAACATAAAACTCAAACCTGTAACTGCAGAGACAGACAGTAATGCGCTGCTCCAGTTCTCTCAGTCCCTTTCTTCATGTGTGTTTATTCATAATAAATAGTGGGGCTGTCAAAGGGACAGATTTTTCCCACAAATGCCCCAGCTTCAGAATCCACAAGTGGTTGATTTGCAACGGAGTTACCATGGTGACAGTCCCAGGTGGGATATTATATATAACTGTCTAGGTGATCTACTGAGTTTGTACCACAAGTGAAAGTTAAATTATTGAACAATTAAAATCTTTATATAGTTTTTAAAGAACCGTGTTCTAAATTTTGTGTTTGAAGATCTATAATGTACAGATAGGGCGTAATAGTTCTGGCATTATCAGTGCCAACTGCCGAATAGAAAGAGTGGTATTTTGAGTCCTCCTTGTTCTCTTCTGCACACAGTTACTAATGTGTTGAGGGTTTGGGTAAAGACTCATTCCCTGAAATTCTGTTCTCAAAATATTGGTGAACTCCTTACCCTACATCCTATTTCACATCTGTTGATGTTCTATACATTTTCTTTCTCCGCATATCAACTTTGCACCATCTGGTTTTCTACATGTGCTGCACGGCCTAGGGGGCAGTTGATATAATTTTCATCTGCAGAGTTTTGAATCCTAAGAGGAATTTTACCTTCCAGTATTGTTTGAGTTGGCTCACCATCTGAGATCTTTCTAAAACCATCAGTAAGCCGTCATGTGGCTGACTTTGTGTGATAGATTGAGGTGGGGACCACACAGAAACAAACATGAACCACGAAGGATGCTTTAAATTATTTATTTTACACTGTACATTTTTATAAACCATAGGAATACATTTTTTTAAAACATTGGCAGGAATTGTTATGAATAGATCTCACAACAATGTTATGCCTAAAATGCAGACAGGTCCTTAAATGTGCAGGCTGCCCGTTTCCCAATTTCCCGAATTACCAAGATCCAGGCATATGATTGAGACACATATAAAGAGTTTCAAAATCATGGATTCAAATATTGAGTGCAACAGATCAACAGAATAGAAATAAGGTAGTTAAAAACAGAAAATGCTGGAAATACACACGGATCTGTTAGTATCTGAAAAGATAAAACTCAAGCTAATGGTTTGGGTGTAAAAACCTATAATAGAAGTATCCAATATTACCAGCAATTTTTGCATTTATTTATAATTTCTGTTATTTGTAGTTTTTTTTCTTTTTCTTTTTGCTATCGCTGTCTGCCATTTTGGTGTAGAATCTCTGTCATTGGTAATCTAACAACAAGTTGGTAGAGGCTGCAGGAAATTTCTGGGATTTCAAACACAAGACTCAGGAAACACACGTTTATTGACATATAAACCTAGAAATTCAGCAACCACAGGGCATTAGAGCCAGTGTTTTATTACTGAACCACTGGTGCCACATAATAGGCTTGCCAGCAAAGTTGAAGCCCATGGAATAAAAGGGACACTGGCAGCATGGATACGGAATTGGCTAAGTGAAAGGAAACAGAGAGTCGTGGTGACCGGTTGTTTTTCGGACTGGAGGACGGTAAACAGTGGTATTCCCCAGGGGTCGGTTCTAGGACTATTGCTTTTCTTGATATATATTCATGATTTGGATGTGGGTGTACAGGGCACAATTTAAAAATTTGCAGATGACACAAAACTTGGAAGTATAGTGAACAGTGAGGAGGAGAGTGATAGACTTCAGGGAGACATAGACAGGCTGGTGAAATGGGCAGACACGTGGCAGATGAAATTTAATGCAGAAAAGTGTGAAGTGATACATTTTGGTAGAAAGAATGAGGAGCGGAAATATAAACTAAATAGTACAATCCTGAAGGGGATGCATGAACAGAGAGACCTGGGGGTATATGTGCACAAATCGTTGAAGGTGGCAGGGCAGGTTGAGAAAGTAGTTAAAAAGGCTTACGGGATCCTGGGCTTCATGAATAGAGGTATAGAGTACAAAAGTGTGGAAATTATAATGAACCTGTATAAAACACTGGTTCGGCCCCAGCTGGAGTACTGTGTCCAATTCTGGGCACCACACTTTAGGAAGGATATGAAGGCTTTAGAGAGGGTGCAGAAAAGATTTACGAGAATGATTCCAGAAGTGAGGGACACCAGTTACGTGGATAAACTGGAGAAGCTGGGGTTGTTCTCCTTGGAGCAGAGAAAATTGAGAGGAGATTTGATAGAGGGGTTCAAAATCATGAGGGGTCTGGACAGAGTAGATAGAGAGAAACTGTTCCCATTGGCAGAAGGGTCGAGAACCAGAGGACACAGATTTAAGGTGATTAGCAAAAGAAACAGAGGCAACATAAGAAAAGACTTTTTTATGCAGCGAGTGGTTAGGATCTGGAATGCACTGCTTGAAAGGGTGGCGGAGGCAGATACAATCACAGCTTTCAAAAGGGAGTTGGATAAGTATCTGAAGGGAAAAAATTTGCAGGGCTACAGGGAAAGGGCGGGGGAGTGGGACTAGCTGAAATGCTCTTGCAGAGAGCCGGCACGGGCGCGACGGGCTGAATGGCCTTCTTCCGTGCTGTAACCATTCTATGATTCTATAAATTGTGTGCCCATTGGACTAATGAGTACCTGTGGTATCCTTTCTGAGTAGCTATCATAAGTGGCGAGAACCCCAGCTTATCAAGAATATCCACCTTCACATTTCTGAAAGAGTAAAAAATAGGTTCACAATGAAATTCTATTGGAATTTTTATACTAATAGCAGAAAGGCTCTTTTAAAATTAAAATATAAGAGATAAAGGTTATATTTAAAATTTTAATCTTGCTGAAGATTGTGTAACATATACAAACAGTATAATTTATGCAAATTCCTGTATGCCTCCCACTATTTTCTGACAATTAATCTGTTGTAAGTTGCATGTATAAACCATACCGATAATATTTTTATAATTGCTGCCTCTAACTCCATCAGATTCTGATGCCCTCTTTTCTGCAGTCAGCTCTATCCTGATGTGATCCTTACTGTTTTTCATTATGGAAACAATGAAAAAGTCTTGTGTACGGCTCCCTCCGGTGTTGTAGTTCTTAGTCCTACAGACCCAGCATAGTTTGGAGCTCCAATTTGTGCTGACTTATCTTATTTCAGCTGGGGTGGCAGGGCCTTTGGTCCAGTGAGGTGAAAATCACACGAAGTTCCTGATTCCGATCCACACTACGTTTGCTTGAAAATATGTGCATGCTGATACCAGGTGAGGGCAGAGTCAGGCTCCAGCTGAGGTGACCACACCCTCACTCTGTCAAACACTCTGCTGGTACTTTATGCCCACACATGAAGAATGAGCACTTGGGTGGGCTGCTGACACCCATGGAACAACACCCAACCTTCAGAAAAGGTGCGAAATAAAGAAAATTCTCATATTAAAAGAAAAGACAGATTGGTTCTGGGATTGTGTATACATTTGTGGCTTTGCGGGATATTATTCTTTATAAAGTAATCAAGTTTACAAATAATTTAGAATCCAGGTTATCATTTGAGTTTTCCAGAGATAGTTACCATATAAACCACTATATTTTAGCTCATATATATTGGAGTTCTTTGAATATACATCGCTGATGACTTACATTTGATGTTTCATTTTTAAAACAGTGAAAACTGATCATTCTAAACCCGTGTAATACCAATATATAAGAATCAGTATTAATATTTATTCATTTAACCTACAAGGCTCAATTGTAAGTCAAAGCTATATATCATAAATAATGAGGAGGAGGAATTCCTTGAGTGTTTAAGGGATGGTTATCTGGATCAATATGTCGAGGAACCAACTCGGGAACAGGCTATATTGGACTGGGTACTGTGCAATGAGAAGGGACTAATCAGTAATCTTGTTGTACGGGGACCCTTGGGTCAGAGCGATCATAACATGATCGATTTCTCACTCGAAATGGAGAGCGAAGAAATTGACTCAGAGACTAAGGTCCTGAATTTAAACAAGGGGAATTATGATGCCATGAGACGGGAACTGAGTAGGTCTGATTGGACAACGTTCCTGAGAGGACTGGAGGTAGATAAACAATGGCAAACATTTAAAGATAGAATGACAAAATTGCAAAAATTGTTTATACCAATCTGGCATAAAAGGAAATCTAAAAAGGTGACTCAACCGTGGATAACAGGGGAAATTAGAGACAGCATAAAATCCAAAGATAGGGCGTATAAAATAGCCAAAAAAAGCGCCAGAGCGGAAGATTGGGAACAGTTTAAGATAGAGCAAAGGAGGGCAAAGGGCATGATCAAGAGGGGCAAAATAGCTTACGAAAACAAGCTGGCGGAAAATATAAAAACTAACTCCAAAAGCTTTTATAAATATATCAAAAGGAAAAGACTGGTGAAAACCAAAGTTGGTCCATTGCAGTCAGATACGGGGGAATATATAATGGGAAATAAGGAAATGGCAGATCAACTAAATGCATACTTTGGGTCAGTCTTTACGAAGGAAGACACAAAAAACCTCCCTGGGATATCGGGAAAAATAGGGACATTGGCAAAGGAGGAACTGACGCAAATCAATATCTCTAAGGATATGGTGTTAAGGAAGCTAAAGGGATTGAAGGTGGACAAATCCCCAGGGCCTGATAACATGCATCCTAGGGTACTGAAGGAGGTGGCCCTAGAGATAGCGGATGCACTAAGGATGATTTTTCAGAATTCATTAGACTCGGGAACAGTGCCGATGGATTGGAGGGTAGCTAACGTTACCCCACTATTCAAAAAGGGGGGTAGGGAAAAAGCAGGTAATTACAGACCTGTAAGCCTTACATCAGTTGTGGGCAAAATGCTGGAGTCCATCATTAAGGATGAAATAGCGGAGCACTTAGCAAATGGGGACAGGATAGGACAGAGTCAACATGGATTTACAAAGGGTAAATCGTGCTTGACTAATCTATTGGAATTTTTTGAGGGAGTAACTGGTAGAATAGATGGGGGAGAGCCAGTAGATGTGGTGTACCTGGACTTCCAAAAGGCCTTCGATAAGGTCCCACATAAAAGATTAGCATGGAAAATTGAGGCTCATGGGATAAAGGGGAAAGTTTTGGCGTGGATAGGGAACTGGCTGTCAGATAGAAAACAGAGAGTTGGAATAAACGGCTCATTTTCTGAATGGCAGGCAGTAACAAGTGGGGTACCACAGGGATCTGTCCTGGGCCCCCAGCTGTTCACAATTTACATTAATGACCTGGATCAGGGAGTCGGATGCAGCATTTCCAAATTTGCAGACGACACTAAACTAGGAGGTGGGGTGGGCTCAGAGGAAGAGACCAGGAAGCTCCAGAGCGATTTGGACAGACTGGGCGATTGGGCGGATAAATGGCAGATGCACTATAATGTGGACAAGTGCGAAGTTATCCACCTTGGGTGCAGGAACGGGAGGGCAAATTATTATTTAAATGGCAATAGATTGGGAGAGGGGGAAGTACAGAGAGACCTGGGTGTTCTTGTACACCAGTCACTGAAGGCGAGCATGCAGGTGCAACAGGCGGTCAAGAAGGCAAACGGTATGCTGGCCTTCATAGCAAAAGGGTTAGAATACAGGAACAGGGATACCTTGCTGCAGCTGTACAGGGCACTGGTGAGACCACACCTCGAGTACTGTGTACAGTTTTGGTCGCCTCATCTGAGGAAGGATGTTCTTGCCATGGAGGGGGTGCAGCGGCGATTCACCAGGCTGATACCAGGAATGGCGGGAATGACCTATGAGGAGAGACTATGTAGTTTAGGGATGTACACACTGGAGTTTAGAAGATTGAGAGGGGACCTCATAGAAGTGTATAAAATTCTGACAGGTCTAGACAGACTGGATGCAGAAGGAATGTTTCCCTTGGCGGGTGAGAACAGAACTAGAGGACATAATTTAAGGATAAGGGCTAAACCATTTAGGACAGAGATGAGGGGGAATTTCTTCACTCAGAGAGTGGTGAACCTGTGGAACTCATTGCCACAGAGGGCAGTGTACGCCAGCTCATTAAATATATTTAAGAGGGAATTAGATATATTTCTACGGGCAAAAGGGGTTAAGGGTTACGGAGAGAAGGCGGGGACGGGATACTGAATTAAAGGATCAGCCATGATCTCATTAAATGGCGGAGCAGGCACGAAGGGCCGAATGGCCTACTCCTGCTCCTATCTTCTATGTATCTATGTATCATCTTTACAGATCATGGCCATATTTTTTTACTACAAATGTCCTGCTTTTCTGTGTGTGGCCAAGTATCATCCTCCCAGTCTGGTCCCAGCGCTGCTGAAGGCGAATTCTAATAGATGTTTCACTCTGTGAGAAAATCTGATGCTGTCACTTTCTGCTCTGCACTAATTCTTTGGCAACCGTCTCACCATTAACTCAGTGCAGGCTTTTCTTTGTTTTATATTGCTGTTTAATATATTTTGATTTGTTAGATACATCTTTATTAAATGTGTAAATCTGGCATTATGTCAAAATGACTTCCATGACTGGAAATGCTTTTGCTAATCTCCAGTGTAACTTCAAAAGGAAGCCTGTGCGCCTAAAATTCTGGATGCAAATTTACACCCATTCTGAGCCTGCATAAATGCAGGAAATTTGTGTTGTACACTCTTTTGGATGGAGATGGGACAATGCTAATGAACTGTGGAGGATCTGGGCGAAGGTCTCGTTGAACCATTGCAAAAGATCGAGAGAATTCGGGCGTATCGTAAAACGGGTGTAAATCACACTCCCGAATTTCTTCAAAATTTTGCTCTGGAAATGCATTTTTCAAATGAAGATTGACAGGAAATTCCAGGCCAAGTTAATGTTTTGGTTCCATGAATGGGAAATGTTAACGCAGTAGAACAGGGCTACAGTTTTGTGATTCTGCATTGCCCCGTGATGCCACACTGCAGCATGGTAAATAGAGCAGCCTTGACATCAACAGGGTTAATAGCATGTTTATTGAATGAGCACAGGTCAGTGTATTTACTGCAAGCACTCTGTGCTGTAAGGCTCTGGTGGTTCTATCCTGCCGCTGGGACAGGACATACTCGGGGATGGTGAGTCAGGACTCGGGATGTTGACTGAGTAAAGCTAGGTTAGGCTGTTGCTTGACTAGTCTGTGGATCAGCTCTCCCAAATTTGGCACCAGCCCCCAGATTTTAGTGAGGAGGCCTTTGCAGGGTCAACTGGGCTGAGGTTACCTTAATCTTATCCTGACATAATGCTTAGGTCATTGCCGATAGATTGTCCAATTTTCTTATTATTATTGAACATTGTAGCGATTGTTTACAACTGGGTGACTTGTTGAAGCACTTCAAAGGGCATGAAGAGTCAACCATATAGTATGGGACTAGAGTCATATGTAGACCAGACCAGGTAGGGGTGGCAGGCTCCTTTCCCTGAAAGGCACTAGTTGAACTAGTTGAGTTGTAACAACAATCGGAAGCTTTCATGGTTATTCTTCTGGTACCAGCCCACAACTGAATTGAATTCAATTTCACAACTTGCCATGGTGGGATTTGAACTCATGACCTCTGGGTTGTTAGTCCAGTACCATAACCACGAGGCTGCCGTACCCTTTATTGCATTAATGGGGGGAATTTAATATTCCAGTTTGCTTGCATGGTTTGTGTAGCCAATAGACATTTTCTCTGCCTTGAGCAGGCAAGACCCCAGCTTTAAACTGATCTTTTTAACATTATTAATTCTTTAATGTCATGTCCAAAATGGCCTTTGACTGGGCTCCTGCTTCAAAGCACACAAGAGAGTTTTTTGTCCCAAAAGTATGCTGTTGCTAAAAAAATTAAATGGAGTCCTGTCCCAAGTAATAGTTGGGGTATATTGGGGTGAATCAGCACCCTTGTATGTTAAATTTCTACATTTCACACTTGCACTGACTAGTACAATGCAGATACTAGTCAGTGGAAGTGTGAAATGTAGAAATTAAACATACTGGATTGCACTGTATGCTGAAAATTAAGATGCTCCTAGGCAAATTATGGATGTACCTGCGAGCAGTCATGCATGCAAAGGAAAATGTAGCCCATTGTATATGTACATAAAATTACAATTATTTGAGGACAGAATACCAAATTCAGAGTCAGACAATTGAATTTTATCAACCATATTCACTAGATTAAATACTAAGCCTGTATTAATAAAGCAGAATCAGTACCACACTATTGCAAGGAGCTGGAAATCAGTGAGCAAATGTAAGCAGTATCACCTACCCTGACTGCAGTACATGGCATGCTCCCTCTACATCATTCTTAATTACAGCATGGTGCCGATGCTTTCCGCTCATTGGTTCCCCTAATTATAAAGGATAACAAAAAGTAACGGATGAAAACCTTCACATCAACCAAGAAAGGAGAAAATAAGAATGAATATTTATTAGTATATCATGGTGTAACATATTTAGAAAAGATAGAAAGGGGAAAAAGGGGAGGTGGAGTAGCTGTACTTATTAGGGATAACATAATGGCAGTAGAAAAAAGTGACGCAGCTATCAGCAAGACAAAAATAGAATCCATATGGATAGAGATAAAAGGTAATAAAGGATCAATCACACTACTTGTGATAAAAATGATAACTTCCGGGAAGTTATGTCATCACTTCCTGTGAACTATGAACGGTGTACATACCTCACTTCCTGTCATATGTCACTTCCTGTTGGACTGGTATAAATACTGGTCTGTTCAGTATTGTAAGAGGCTTCTACCAGAGGCATGGTAAAGACCTCTCTTGTGTATATAGTGTGTTTATAAGTTACTTAAAGCTTACTTTAAAGTTACTTGATGGTAAGTCTCCTTTTTCTTACATCAATTTAAGTAACTTAATATTTACACTGACAAATACTAGACCTTCAGACAAACTCGGAAGTTAAGGATCCAGGGAACCACCCATCATGGAGAAAATCCTTAGACCTATTCGTCTGGACTTGGACCCGAATACACCAGCAGCTGGCAGGGTATGGAAGCATTGGTATCGTACTTTTGAGAATTTTCTGGATGAATGTAAAGCGGATGCTCCTGCTAAATTGAAGATACTTGTCAATTATGTGACCCCAAAAGTGTTCGAATATGTTGATGAATGGGATAATTACGAAGAGGTGATTCGGGCACTTAAGAAACTGTATGCGAAGACCCCAAATGAGGTCTATGCTAGACATCTACTGGCCACAGCCCGACAAGGGCCAGGGGAATCAATTGACGAATTCCTGCAAGAACTTCGCAGGCTCAGCGTAGATTGTAACTTTCAGGCAGCCTCAGCTGAGCTGTACCGCCAAGAAATGATTCGTGATGCTTTCATCTGCGGGATTGCCTCTCCATTTATACGCCAGCATCTACTAGAAAGTAAAACACTTGAGCTACAAAAAGCTTTTGACCTAGCTTGTTCACTGGATTTGGCAAAGAGAAATGCAGACCTCTATCAGCTGCCCAGATCTCGATCTGCTGCTGTAGCTGCAACCAGACAATTCAAGCGGTCTCAGGTGAACCCTATCATGGGGGAATCTAATTCTGATCATTCTGATGAAGAAGAGGAGGACGACCCCACTTTAGCAGCCTCTTGGCAATCTAGGAAGGAATGCTTCTTTTGTGGAGATGCTTTTCACCCTAGGAAAACCTGCCCTGCTCGCAATGCAATCTGCAGTTATTGCGGGAAAAAAGGACACTTTGCTAAAGTTTGCCTATCAAGGGCCTCTACGAGGGCCAATCCAGCTAAGGCCTACCGAACTGCCCCAATTAGGGCCTATCAAGATGCTCCAGCTAGGACCTATCAAGCTTCCTCTCGAGCTCTCCCCCGAAGAAGCACACCGAGAGTTTTAGCCACTCTCTGTGCAACGACACCAATTACAGCTGCTTGCCCACAGAACCTGTCTCATGCAGCCACAAAAATTTCAATCAAAGGGCATACCTTAGATGCCTTAATTGACTCAGGAAGTACTGATAGTTTCATTAAGGAACAGATTGTTGCGAAATTGAAACTACATGTCTTCCCATCGGACCAGGCAATTGCGATGGCCCAGTCATCACTTAATACCAGAATCTCTGGCTTTTGTGTTGTTGATATGACACTTCATGGTCGTATGTATCCCTCCACCCGACTTTCGGTGCTCAAGGACTTATGTAGTGATCTCCTCTTAGGGCTGGACTTCCAAAAACAGCATAAGAAACTCACCATTGAGTTTGGTGGATCCAAACCCGGACTTACTATTTCTAATATACCGTCTAAATTACCATTGTGTGCATTATCAGCAGCTTCACTGGATGAACCCTCATTATTTGCCAGTATTCCGCCTCAATGCAAACCGATAATAACGAAATCGCGGCGCTTTAATCAGGAAGACCAATCTTTTATTGCGGCTGAAATCTCTCGACTTCTAGCAGAGGATATCATTGAACCATGTTCGTCGCCCTGGCGGGCTCAAGTCGTCATTGTCAAGAACCCTCTAAAACCTCACAAACAGCGACTATGCATCGATTATTCGCAAACCATCAATCAATATACCGACTTGGACGCCTACCCATTGCCACGCATTGATGATATGGTTAATAAACTGGCCGAATACAAAGTGTTCTCAACTTACGATTTAAAAAGTGCCTATCATCAGTTACCCTTGAAGGTCTCAGATAAGCAGTACACAGCCTTTGAGGCTAATGGACGGCTGTACCAATTTCGTCGCCTCCCATTCGGGGTTACTAATGGAGTGGCTGTCTTTCAACGGGCAATGGATGGCCTGGTTAAGCAGGAAAACCTAAGGGACACTTTTCCCTATCTTGATAACATTACCATTGCAGGTCACGATCAACAGGAACACGACTCCAACCTCCAAAAATTTCGGGATGCCCTCCATCGCCGTAATTTGACCCTGAATGAATCCAAATCTGTTGAGTCGCAACCGACCATCAACATCCTTGGCTACTGCGTAGGCAATGGTATCATTAAGCCAGACCCAGAAAGACTTCGCCCGCTCCAAGAGCTCCCGTCACCTAAGAATCTGGCTTCTTTACGTCGGGCTCTCGGTCTGTTTGCATACTACGCTAAATGGATTCCTCATTTTTCAGACAAAATCCAACCCTTGCTGCATGCTAGATCATTTCCACTGGGAACAGCGGCTGTTGCAGCCTTTAACCTTCTCAAAAAACAGTTGGAGAAAGCGGCTCTTCACTCCATTGATGAGAATCTCCCTTTCGTGGTTGAATGTGAAGCCTCGGAGGTGGCGATCTCGGCTACTCTGAATCAGGAAGGTCGTCCTGTAGCATTTATGTCCAGGACCTTACAAGGTGCCGAGCTACATTATCCTCCGGTTGAGAAAGAAGCCACAGCCATCATAGAGGCAGTACGGAAGTGGAACCATTTTCTAGCTCGCCAGCACTTTACATTGATCACGGACCAACGATCAGTCGCCTTCATGCTCGATAATCGAAAACGAACCAAAATTAAGAATAATAAAATACAACTTTGGAGGATGGAACTGGCCTCTTTTGGTTATACCATTCTCTATCGGCCTGGCAAGGAGAATGTGGCCCCGGACACCCTCACACGGGCATTCTGCTCCACTATGTCATCCTCCACTCTCATGGATGTCCACAATGGTTTGTGTCATCCTGGCGTTACGCGCATGCTACATTTCGTACGATCACGGAATCTCCCTTTTTCCACTGGAGATGTAAAGAAAATATGCTCAGAATGCCGGCTTTGTGCGGAATTAAAACCTCAGTTCTTCCGCCCCTCAGATGGTATACTCATACATGCAACCCAACCGATGCAACGACTTAGCATCGATTTTAAGGGCCCAGTGCCCTCTTCAACTCGGAACACATATTTGCTCACCATGATCGACGAATATTCACGTTTTCCGTTTGCCTTCCCCTGCTCCAATATGCTGGCATCCACAGTAATCTGCTGCCTTGAGCAGGTATTTTCTCTGTGGCATGCCGGCTTATATTCACTCAGATCGGGGTCCATCCTTTATGTCAAGGGAACTCAAGGACTACCTCTCAGAACGGGGAATTGCTACAAGCAAAACAACACCATACCATCCCATCGGAAATGGGCAGGTAGAGAGGTATAACGGTATCATCTGGAATTCCGTACGTCTCGCTTTAAGATCTCGGGGCCTACCAGACCAGCAATGGGAAACAGTGCTTCCGGATGCATTGCACTCTATAAGGTCCCTGCTTTCTACAGCCACAAATACTACACCTCATGAGCGGTTCTTTGGATTCCAGCGTCGCTCATCTCATGGGACATCACTCCCGTCATGGCTAACTACTCCTGGACCTGTATTACTCCGAAGATACGTTCGGACGTCTAAAAATGACCCTCTTGTAGACGAGGTCGAACTAACCGATGCCAACCCCACCTATGCAAACATACGATATTCCGATGGCCGAGAATCTACCGTATCATTACGGGATCTGGCTCCCTGCCCACCAGGACCTAGTGGGACATCGGGTGATGGCATTTCACCAGGAAACTCTTGGGACCTATTGGGTACCCCTCTCCAGGATCCTGATTGGACACCAACTAGCTTGGTGCCGGTAGAACCCCGTGCTCAAGGTTGCGACCCTCCCAGTACCGCGCATGAAAGTACTGATCCGCCACAGACCAGCTCTGCACCTCCCTCTGAACAGAGGCAGTCCAACTTTGAACCTATTGGGGCTCGTACTCGAAGCCATGATCTCCCCGACCCTTCACAGGGCAATCCAGGCCACACAGACTCTGACCAATGGCCAACCGCATGTAAGCGAACCAGCGACCCTCTACGACGGGAATCCAAACGGGTGCGACTCTTCCTTGTTCGGCGGCTGCGGACCAAAAGGTAGACCACAGCCTCCTAATCCTGCAGGAGGGAAGAATGTAATAAAAATGATAACTTCCGGGAAGTTATGTCATCACTTCCTGTGAACTATGAACTATGAACTGTGTACATACCTCACTTCCTGTCATATGTCACTTCCTGTTGGACTGGTATAAATACTGGTCTGTTCAGTATTGTAAGAGGCTTCTACCAGAGGCATGGTAAAGACCTCTCTTGTGTATATAGTGTGTTTATAAGTTACTTAAAGCTTACTTTAAAGTTACTTGATGGTAAGTCTCCTTTTTCTTACATCACTACTGTAATAGGTGTTGTATACAGACTACGTAATAGTGGAAGGGAGGTGGAGGAAGAAATATGCAGACAATTAGGGAAATGAGTAAAAAACATAGAATAATAATCATGGGGGATTTCAACTACCCTGATATTAATTGGACAGAAGAGGCAGGTAAAGGGGATAAGAGAATGGAGTTCCTACAATGTGTAAAGGACTCCTTTCTAACCCATTATGTAAAAAGCCCAACGACAGAGGATTCACCATTGGATCTAGTAATGGGCAATGAACCAGAGCAGAAAGAGAAGTAAAAGTAGGGGAACAGTTAGGCAATAGTGACCATAATATAATACACTTTAAGATGATAATTGAGAAGGACCCAAGTATGATGAAAACCAGGGTAATAGATTGAAGAAAAGCTGATTTTGAGGGGCTGAGAATAGAACTTTGGAAAATAAAGTGGGCAACAATATTGACAAACAATGATGTAGAACAGCAATGGGAAACATTTAAAACAGTGTTCAACAGAGTGCAGGAACAATATATTCCGCTAAAAGGAAAGAACAAACTAAACACTAATGAGACTCCATGGATGAATAAAGCCATAAGGGAACAATTGAGGGTAAGGAAAGAGGCATACATTAAGGACATAGACAGCTGAGGAATGCATAATAAGGGAGAATACAAAGTGATTAGGAGAGAAGTCAAAACAAATTAGGAAGGCAAAGAGGTACTATGAAATTAAATTATCAAGGAACATGAAACAAAATAGTAAAATATTTTACAGGCACATCAATAAAAAAAGGAAGGTTGGGATGGGAATAGGGCCATTAAGAGATAGACAGGATAATGCCACAGGTAACGATAGAGAGATGGCAGAAATATTAAATCATTATTTTGCTTCAGTATTTACAAGGGAGATAGAACAGGTGGACATGACATTGGATGATGAGATTAGTAATGAGATAAGTGCATTTAAAATAAAAAGAGGGGATATATTAAATAAACTAATCAAACTCAGAGGATAAAACCCCTGGTCTGGATGGATTGCATCCACGCATTTTAAAAGAATCAAGGGAAGAGATAGCACTATGCATATTTAATAATTCGTTAGAAGAAGGTGTAGTGCCAGAGGACTGGCGGATAGCTAACGTAGGACAAATCCTTCACAAAGGAGGACACAAATAACCTCCCACAGATGTCGGGGAACATAGGGTCTGATGAAAGGGAGGAACTGAAAGAAATCAGCATTTGTAGGGAAATGGTGTTAGGGAAATTGATGGGATTGAAGGCCGATAAATCCCCAGGGCCTGATAATCTACATCCTAGGGTACTTAAGGAAGTGGCCCTAGAAATAGTTGATGCTTTGCTGATCATCTTCCAGCATTCGATGGAATCTGGAACAGTACCCATGGATTGGAGGGTAGCTAATGTTACCCCACTATTCATAAAAGGTGGTAGAGAGAAAACGGTAAGCCTGACATCGGCAGTGGGGAAAATGCTAGAGTCCATTATAAAAGATGTAATAGTAGAGCACTTGGAAAACAGTGACAGGATCGGACAAGTCAACATGGATTTACAAAAGGTAAATCGTGCTTGACTAATCTACTGGAATTTTTTGAGGATGTAACTGGTAAAATAGATAAGGGAGAACCAGTGGATGTGGTGTATTTGGACTTTCAGAAGGCTTTTGATAAGGTCCCACATAAGAGATTAGCGTGTAAAGTTAAGGCACATGGGATTGGGGGCAAGGTATTGACTTGGATAGAGAACTGGTTGGCAGACAGAAAGCAAAGAATTGGAATAAACGGGTCTTTTTCCGAGTGGCAAGCAGTGACTAGTGGGGTACCGCAGGGATCGGTCCTTGGGCCCCAGCTATTCACAATATATATTAATGATCTACACAAAGGAACTAGATGTAATATCTCCAAATTTGCAGACGACGCAAAGCTGGGTGGGCGTGTGTGCTGTGAGGAGGATGCCGAGAAACTCCAGGATGATTTGGACAGGTTGGGTGATTGGGCAGATGCATAGCAGATGCAGTATAATGTGGATAAATGCAAGGTTATCCACTTTGGTGGCAAAAACAGGAAGGCAGATTATTATCTGAATGGCAATAGATTGGCAGAAGGGGAAGTGCAACGAGACCTGGGTATCCTTGTGCACCAGTCGCTGAAGGTAAGCATGCAGGTGCAGCAGGCGGTTAAGAAGGCAAATGGCATGTTGGCCTTTGTAGCGAGAGGGTTTGAGTACAGGAACAAGGATGTCTTGCTGCAGTTGTACAGGGCCTTGGTGAGACCACATCTTGAGTATTGTGTGCAGTTTTGGTCGCCTTATCTGAGGAAGGATGTTCTTGCCATGGAAGGAGTTCAGCGAAGATTCACCAGGCTGATACCTGGGATGGCAGGAATGACGTATGAGGAGATTGGGTCGATTGGGCTTGTACTCGCTGGAGTTTAGAAGAATGAGAGGGGATCTCATTGAAACTTATAAAATTCTGACAGGACGGGACAGACTAGATGCAGGAAGGATGTTCCCGATGGTCGGGGAGTCCAGAACCAGGGGTCACAGTCTAAGGATAAGGGGTAGGCCATTTAGGACAGAAATGAGGAGGAATTTCTTCACCCAGAGAGTGGTGAACCTGTGGAATTCTCTACCACAGAAGGCAGTAGAGCCCAATACATTAAATATATTCAAGAAGGAGTTGGATATATTTCTTAAGGCTAAAGGGATCAAGGGGTATGGGGAGAAAGCAGGGACCGGGTACTGAATTTGGATGATCAGCCATGATCGCATTGAATGGCGGAGCAGGCTCAAGGGGCTGAATGGCCTACTCCTGCTCCTATCTTCTATGTTTCTATGTAATACCTATATTTAAAAGGGGGGATAAAACATATCCAGGGAATTATAGACCAGTCAGCTTAACATCGGTGGTAAGAAAAATAATGGAATCCCTACTAAAGGAGAAAATAGAAGAACATCTAGAAACCAAAAACATAGCACTGTAATGAATAGTCAGCATGGATTTCAAAAGGGAAAGTCTTATTTGACCAACCTCATTGAATTTTTTGAAGAGGTAACAGAGAGAGTAGACAATGGTAATGCAGTACATGTCATTTATCTAGATTTTCAAAAGGCCTTCAATAAGGTACCCCATAACAGACTGATGAGCAAAGTCAGAGAACATAAGAACATAAGAAATAGGAGCAGGAGTAGGCCAATCGGCCCCTCGAGCCTGCTCCGCCATTCAATAAGATCATGGCTGATCTGATCCTAACTGCCAATCTACTACCACAGAACCATCTCCTGAATCTAACAGAATTAGACACACGAAATAGGAGCAGGATCAGGCTACACGGCCCCTGGGCCCGCTCCGCTACCCACAGGGCCATGACCAATCCGAACCTAGACTCATGTCCAAGTTCCTGCCTGCTCCCCGTAACCCTTAATTCCCTTTACTTCTAGGAAACTGTCTATTTCTGTTTTAAATTTATGTAATGATGTAGCTTCGACAGCTTTTTGGGGCAGCATATTCCATGGACCTACCACTCTCTGAGTGAAGTAGTTCCTCCTCCTCTCAGTTTTGAAAGAGCAGCCCCTTATTCTAAGACTATGCCCCCTAGTTCTAGTTTCACCCATCATCGGGAACATCCTCCCCGCATCCACCCGATCCAACCCCTTCACAATCTAATATGTTTCAATAAGATCGCCTCTCATTCTTCTGAACTCCAATGAGTAGAGTCCCAATCTACTCAACCTCTCCTCATATGTCCATCCCCTCATCCCCGGGATTAACCGAGTGAACCTTCTTTGTACTGACTCGAGAGCAAGTATGTCTTTTCTTAAGTATGGACACCAAAACTGTATGCAGTATTCCAGGTGCGGTCTCACCAATACCTTGTACAACTGAAGCAATACCTCCCTATTTTTATATTCTATCCCCCTAGCAATGAAAGCCAACATTCCATTGGCCTTCTTAATCACTTGCTGCACCTGCATACTAACCTTTTGAGTTTCGTGCACCAGGACCCCCAGATCCCTTTGTACTTCAGTGCTTTCCAGTTTCTTGCCATTAAGATAATAACTTTCTCTACGATTTATCCTACCAAAGTGCATAACCTCACACTTTCCAGTATTGTATTCCATCTGCCAAATCTCTGCCCACTTACTTAGCCTGTCTATGTCCCCTTGCAGGTTTTTTATGTCCTCCTCACTCACTACTTTCCCCCCCCATCTTAGTATCATCTGCAAACTTTGATATATTACACTCGGTCCCCTCCTCCAAATCGTTAATATAGATTGTAAAGAGTTGGGGACCCAGCACCGACCCCTGCGGAACACCACTAGTTACTGATTGCCAGTCTGAGAATGAACCATTTATCCCAACTCTCTGCCTTCTGTTCGATAGCCAATCCTCTATCCATGCCAGAATATTACCCCCAATCCTGTGATTTTTTATCTTAAGCAATAATCTTTTGTGTGGCACCTTGTCAAATGCCTTTTGGAAGTCTAAATACACTACGTCCACTGGTTCCCCTTTATCCACCCTATATGTTACTTCCTCAAAGAACTCCAGCAAATTTGTCAAACATGACTTCCCCCTTCATAAAACCATGCTGGCTTTGTCCTATTAAATTATGATTATCTAAATGTCCTGTTACTGTCTCCTTAATAATGGACTCCAAAATTTTACCTACCACAGATGTTAGGCTAACCGGTCTATAGTTTCCAGCCTTCTGTCTACTGCCTTTTTTAAATAAGGGTGTTACATTAGCAGTTTTCCAGTCTGCCGGGACCTTTGCCGAGTCCAGGGAGTTTTGGAAAATTATTACCAATGCATCCACAATCCCTACCGCCACTTCCCTCAAGACCCTAGGATGTAAGCCATCCGGTCCAGGTGATTTATCCGCCTTGAGTCCTATTATTTTACCGAGTACCACTTCCTTAGTGATTTTGATCGTGTTTAGCTCCTCCCCCACTATAGCCCCCTGTTTGTCCAGTGTTGGGATATTCTTAGTGTCCTCTACTGTAAAGACTGATACAAAATATTCATTCAGTGTTTTTGCCATCTCCATATTTCCCACCATTAATTTCCCGGTCTCATCCTCTAAGGGACCAACATTTACTTTAGCCACCCTTTTTCTTTTTATATAACTATAAAAACTCTTACTATCTGTTTTTATATTTTTTGCTAATTTACTTTCATAATCTATCTTCCCTTTCTTAATTAATCTTTTTGTTATCTTTTGCTGTCTTTTAAAGTTTTCCCAATCCTCTATCCTCCCACTAGATTTGGCTACCTTATATGCCCTTGTTTTTAGTCGAATACTATCCTTAATTTCTTTACTTAGCCACGGATGGCTGTCTTTTCTTTTACACCCTTTTCTTCTCAGTGGAATATATATTTTTTGGAAGTTGTAAAATAACTCCTTAAATGTACACCACTGATCATGTATCGTCTTACCCTTTAATCTATTTTCCCAATCCACTCTACTGAATTCCGCTCTCATACCTTCATAGTCTCCTTTATTCAAGCTTAGCATGCTTGTTTGAGATCCAACCTTCTCACCCTCTAATTGAATATGGAATTCAACCATGTTATGGTCACTCATTCCAAGGGGATCCTTTACTATGACATTTTTAATTAATCCTGTCTCGTTACACAGGACCAGATCTAAGGTTGCTTGCCCCCAGGTCGGTTCAGTTACATACTGCTCAAGAAACCCATCCCTAATATACTCAATGAACTCATCCTCAAGGCAGCCCTGCCCAATTTGATTTGTCCAATTAATATGATAGTTAAAATCCCCCATAATTATAGATGTTTCCTTATTACAAGCCTCAACTATTTCCTGATTGATACTCCATCCAACAGAGTTGCAACTGTTCGGAGGCCTATAGACTACGCCCACTAGTGTTTTTTTCCCCTTATTATTCCTTATCTCCACCCAAACTGTTTCATTATCCTGATCTTTTGACCCAATATCATTTCTCTGTATTACAGTGATTCCTTCGTTTATTAACATAGCCACCCCACCTCCCCTTCCTTCCTGCCTGTCCTTCCTGATCGTTAAATAACCTGGTATGTTTAATTCCCAGGCATTGTCACCCTGCAGCCATGTTTCTGTAATGGCCACAAGATCATACCCATATGTAGTTATTTGTGCCATTAACTCGTCTATTTTGTTACGAATGCTACGTGCATTCAGATAGAGAACTTTCAAATATGTTTTGTGACACTTAGTTCCTGCTTTTGCCCTTTTTATTACTTTACCTTTTACTCCATACCTTCTGCCCCTTCCTGACACGCTCTGGTTTTTAATTTCCCCACTGCTACCTAAGTCTATGACCTTCTCTGTTGTCATTTGTATTATTTGCTCTCTAGGAACCTCCCCCCCACTAGTTAGTTTAAAGCCCTCTCTACAGCCCTAGTTATATGATCCACCAGGACTCTAGCCCTAGCACTGGCCAAGTGAAGCCCGTCCCAACGGAACAGCTCCCTCCTGCCCCAGTGCTGGTGCCAGTGTCCCAGGATGCAAAACCCATTTCTTCCACACCAGTCTTTGAGCCACGCATTTAACTCTCTAATTTTATTTGTCCTAGCCAAATTCGCCCGTGGCTCAGGTAATAATCCAGAGATTATTACCCTTGAGGTTCTGTCTTTTAATTTGACCCCTAGCTGCTCATACTGCTTTAACAGAACCGGCTTCCTAGTCCTATCTATGTCATTTGTACCAACATGGACCACAACAACTGGATCCACCCCCTCCCACTGCAAGTTTCTTCCAGCCCAGAGGAGATGTCCTTAACCCTGGCACCGGGTAGGCAACACAGCCTACGGGACTCTCGCTCTCGGCTACAGAGAACTCTATCTATCCCCCTAATAATACTATCCCCTACCACTACAACATTTCTATTTACTCCCCCCTCTTGAATGGCCCCCCGTTCCACGGTGCTGTGGCCAGGTTGCTCATCCTCCCTGCAGTCCCTGCTCCCGTCCCCACAGGGAGTAAGAACCTCGAACCTGTTGGACAAGAGCAAGGGCTGCGGCTCCTCCAACACTACCTCCTGGATCCCCGTACCTGCCTCACTCGTAGTCACACCGTCCTGTCCCTGACCATGGGCTACATCTGAATTAATTAACTTCATAGGTGTGACCATCTCCTGAAACACAGAGTCCAGGAACTTCTCCCCCTCCCTGATGTCGCAGTGTCTGAAGCTCAGACTCCAGCTCATCAACACGGAGCTGGAGTTCCTGTAGCAGCAGACACTTGTCACAGACGTAATCACCGTGAGCCTCAATGGGGTTCACCGGCTCCCACATCTCGCAACAGTAACACATCACCTGCTCCATTCTATGTAATTAATTAAATTTTTTATTGTTAGTTATGGACACCCTCTGCCCGATTTTAGATGCTAGTATCCCCTTTAATTAATTGGATTTAAATTAAATCAATTCCTCTAATTACACCAGTTAAATGGTTTACCAACAGTCACTCTGCACCAGAAAGGCCTTATTAACTGCAACCCACAGAGTTAAAGTTTGAAAAGAGCACCTAACACCCCACTTACCCTATCTCACACTTACCCAAACTCAGAGCACTCTCTGCTGACCTCGCACTCAGTGCTTGCTCGCACTAGGACTGGCCTTTTTATACTGTTTGTTTGTTTACAGCCAAATGCGGAGTCAGGGGACAAGTAGCAGAATGGATAACTAGCTGGCTTCAAGACAGAAAGCAGAGAGTAGGGGTAAAAGGTAGCTATTCAGAGTGGCAGAAGGTGGGTAGTGGTGTTCCACAAGAATCAGTGCTGGGACCACTGTTGTTCACAATTTATATTAATGATTTAGACTTAGTAATCAAAAACACAATTTCTAGATTTGTGGATGACACCAAATTGGGGGGATTAGTCAATACGGAGAAGGACTGCAACAAATTACAAGAGGACATTAATAAACTTGCAGAATGGGCATATAATTGGCAAATGAAGTTCAACACAGATAAATGTGAGGTATAAAATTTTGGTCGGAAGAATAGGGAGGTCACTTATTACTTGGAGGGTGCGAGTCTAGGTGGGGTAGAGGAACAAAGGGATCTTGGAGTACAAATACACAAATCACTAAAAGTTGCGACACCGGTTAGCAAGGCCATAAAAAAAGCAAACCAAGCACTAGGGTTTATTTCTAGAGGTATAGAATTAAAAAGTAGGGAGGTTATGCTAAACCTGTATCAAACCTTGGTTAGACCACACTTGGAGTACTGCGTACAGTTCTGGTCGCCATATTATAAAAAGGATATAGTAGAGGCATTGGAGAGGGTGCAGAGAAGATTTACAAGGATGATACCAGAAATGCGAGTGTCTACAGATCAGGGAAAGATGAACAGGCTGGGTCTCTTTTCTCCTGAAAAAAGGCTGAGGGGCAACCTAATAGAGGTCTTTAAAATTATGAAAGGTTTTGATAGAGTGGATACAGAGAGAGTGTTTCCACTTGTGGGGACGAGCATAACTAGAGGCCATCAATGTAAGATAGTCACCAAGAAATCCAATAGGGAATTCAGAAGAAACTTCTTTACCCAAAGAGTGGTGAGAATGTCAAATTCGCTACCACATGGAGTGGTTGAAGCAAAAATATAGATGCATTTAAGGGGAGGCTAGACAAGCAAATGAGGGAGAAGGGAATAGAAAGTTATGCTGATAGATTTAGATGAGGAAAGACGGGAGGAGGCTCGAGTGGAGCATAAACACCGGCATGGACTGGTTGGGCTGAATGGCCTGTTTCTGTGCCGTATATCCTGTGTAATCCTACATAATCCTATGTAAGTAACAATTGTGGAGAACAGAATTAATCCAACTATAGAGCTGGAAGGAGTGACTTGGGAGAGGTAAGTGGTGGGATTTCACGCTCAAAGTTAATGTTGTCAATCACAGTGCTAGCACAAGAAGTTCCAGATCTGAAGTAGCATGGGTTAGATAAATGATAAAGCTCCTTTTACACTGACCACAAAAAAAATCAGCCTTAAGTCAACGTTTATCAAATGTTGCCGATTGGGGAATCCTTGAAAATGTTCACACACTCCCAGGGGCTTCAGCCCACCCCAACCTAACTTCCAAAAGATAGCAACAGCTAAAAGGGAAATAGTGCTCTCACTGCATAAAATGCTTTTTATTAGTATATAACAACAGAAAGTATTAGTAAGTCAACAAAATACAGACAAAATATGGAACACAGAATTTCCAAGTCATATTGTTCATAGCACACAGTATGCATGACCCCTAATGACATCGCAGGCCTCTTGGGATCCCTTGGTGGACCCTATAGGGTCTACAGACTCTAGTTTGAAAACTTCTGCCTTAAATCCAATTTTCAAATAGCTTTCCTATCCCAGTGGGGACACTATAAATTGGGGACAAATTCTCTGAAGTTTTGTACAGTACACTTATGCTCAGTACAAACTGAGTTGAGACTGCCCAAAGCAATCTCATGTAGGACCCGTATAGACATTAAAAAGAGGTTAATTCCGCTCATCAATCTGAGCTGGCATCAAAAACAGATTCAAAACAACAGCTAGGGGTGTCAAGATGGTGTGGTAATCAAGTGTGCCATCTAGTCTCTTGGAGCCATAAACATATATAGCTCCGAGAAGTCTTATATCAAAGATGAGATTATACAAATATTTTGCTTTCAGTCTAAGTCTTAGTAATGAAAACTCTCTGATGAGGGTATGCAGTACCAAAGAAGTGGAAAAGGGGGCCAGGAACACTGACTTTTTTTTCAATGAAAAAGGCCACCTTGGTAAACAAAGGAAAAAAAATCAAAAGTTGTCAAAGAGCTGAAAACAGAAGTATTTGAATTGTGTTTCCCTACATTTTAGTCTTGTTATATGTATTCAGGGATTGTTGTCACATTGTGTATCTAAGATGGGAGTCCTGGTTGGTTTGATGATCAACAACAGTTTCATTATCCAATTTTCAACATGTATGCGGGGAATAAATGTCCAGTTACTAGACAGCAAATGGCAATCTTGAAATCCAATATTGGTTCATATAAGTCGTTGTGAGGGGCCAAAATGGCAGCCAGAACTAGTCTACCTCGAACTGTTTATTGGATACAAAAGACAACTAAGACATCACCTCAAACAACTAATTGGACACGATAGTAATGTGGTGCTGCTAATTCAGGTTCTTTCAGCCCCTGAGTAAAAGACTATTCTGTTTTCTCTTGCATCTGATGCATGAGATCAAGTTGACAGCTCAATCAATATTCCTTTAGATCTTGAACTTTACTGCATATACAAACAATTGAGCATTGCAATAAAAGCAATACAAGAGATTGCAAGTTATAACAGAAAAAGTTGTAAAGCTTGGAACATTCTTAGCAGTACATCAACCATTGAATGAACCAACTCAATATATAGCTGCAACATTGTTGTAAAAATTGTGTTAGAAGTGATGAAAAGAACAATATTCAGTGAGACTTACGTGTAGTAGAAACAGTCACAACTGGACTGTAGGCATAGCATCCTGTGCGGCTAATGACTTTTAGTCGAAATCTATATGAGGTGGAAGGATCAAGCCCCTTCACAACATGCTGTTTAGCATATCCTCTGGGAAAATAAAGATACAAAGCATATTGGGACAATCAAAAGAATAGTACCAACCTTAGTTAAACAAATTAAATGTAAAATTCATTTTTAATAAATGTTTACAGAATAGTTAAGTGTTGCTAAAGAGTAAGCATCGTTCCAATAAAAAAATTACAAAAGTTGAAAAGAATTATAATAATTTTAATACTTTTCTTCTACTGAGATTCTAACATAAACATTTTTCTGATTACATCCTTTGAGAACTGCCTGTCTGGGTTACTGAGGCTATCAGTGTGAGCGAGCCACGGGAGCTGAACTAGCATCAACATAGACACTCTTCAACCTGGGATTCTTCAACTGTGTGTTCATTTAGTAAATCCTCAAAGTGAGTTGTCATCCCTCCAGGACAGAAGATCACACAATCCTGTAGCAAAGGTGCTAGTGCTAGGACATAATGGTTAATATTATGGTGGTGCAACATGAAGAATTATGGTCTCACCTACTCATAAATAAGTCAAGTCATGAATACTGTGTACAGCATACTAGATTTCATAAATTTAGAGATGACGGCCCATTCCTCTCCTACAGTTAATGGGCCAAAAAGAAGCAGGTTATTGGTGAAAAAGAAACACATTATCAAGTTCATCAGAGAGAAAAATTGTTTCTTTTTACACTGATAGGATATAATTTCATATAGAATGAAAGTATGTTATATTGCTGTGATATATTAATGTCATCTTGGTGCCTACCAGTTTGAAGCCAATGTACTTCTGCCACCTGGTGGTAAAGCTCAACGGACAAGGAAATTAATTTTGAGTCAAAATAACAGTGAAAAAGGTGAAGAAGATGTTCCCAGCCTCCTGCTGTAGTCTCAATACATTAGTATGGCATTACAGAGGATGCAGAACTATGATTTATAACAAACAATGATTAATAATTATTCTGTACCATTATTAGCAATTGGAAGTTGCCTGCGTTTACAGTAAATAGTTTAAATATCTGAGGCACTGTCAATGTAAGACATTCTAAATTATTCTTAGTAAAGATGGATGGACTGGCAGTTTAAACAGAGCTCATACACAGGAATGTCTCTCCTGACTGAGCCAGTGAATTGGTCTGTAAGCAGCCTACAGTATAGATGGACTGGTAACAATCATAATGTTGTTATCGTAGCAACAAACTGAATAATAACAAATGAAAAAGGGATGTGGAAAGGAAAGTGTTGCATATGAGTTTTATTGCACAAGTTAGTCATACCATAGTGTAATAGCGCTTAGAATTGGCAACTGTTTGCCTTTCACAATACCATTTCAACAATCATAATTAAAAAGTATAAAATTTGGGTTTTTTTCAGGAAGGATGACAGTGACACGAAAGCAATGCACACAGTGGTTTGGCCTAAATGAATTCCACACAGTTGGTGCCTGAATATCTTGCAAACATAAGGGAGCATACAGCATAATTTGGGCCATCAATATATTTTCTTCCTTAGACCATATTCCAAATTAATTTAATCTCTAGAGCAAAAATTCTGTAAAAGAAAATCTCCCTGATCCCACAAAAGTATGTATGTGAAACTCCAGAATATCCATCTAACTTTACAACATTTAACCAAGACTGGTTATCTTCGACAAAGGATGAGAATGATGACAACTTGCAATTATACAGGATAAGGGCAGCAGAGTTTTGAATGAGCTGAAACCCAGAGCAGCAAAAGTCCAGACTATCTATCCTTATGGGTCTCAGAGAAGCAGTCTTGCTCTTGGCCCCATAAAGAAAAAATTAACACTTGCAAGGCTTCTTCTTCCTGCAGAACAGGCTTTACTGACTGGGCCAGCTGCAGTGAGCATCCTGCTCAGACAGTGTTTAAAATGCCATTGGGCTCCTATGTAAGTCATTGGGCTCTAATTTGCATAAATGTATGAGGGCCATTTTTGTAGTAACTCTGCCTCCCTAATGTTTCACCTTGGTCGCCCCAAAAAACAGCAGTGATGAAATCACCGTGGGGCAGGTATGAAACAGGAAATTGACCTGCTGCACCTTAACTCCCGCTCTGCCCAATTTCCACTGGATGAGCGGAGTTAAAATTCCCCTAATGTTTCTGACCCCATCCAACCCGTGAGCAGAATTGCAGATCAAGTGCAAATGGAGCGGCGATCGAGCACAACAGGTCTCTGCCTCATTTTCCTTTCCTTAACACCCAGGAAGTAGGCACACATAGGGGTGTTAGGCACAGGAAAATTGGCTCTACACTGTACAAACTAGGGCATAAGCTTGTACTAGACAAATAGGTTATTAGCTGGGTTAGGAGCTGCTTCAATTTGACAAACAAGCTACAAAATGAGACAGGAGTTACTGTTGCTGGATGAAAAAAGCCACAGAGATGGGAACTGCTTAAAGTGTTGTTAACTGAATAGAAGCTTCTGCCGAGTGTTTAAAAATCTGATCAACAGGGATTTCTGGTTTGATAGCTAAGATACTGGCTGAGAAAAAGGTCCTGCTAGATGAACAAGCTAATGACTGAGAAGAGAGCTCTACTAGATAAATGAAATGAGACAGTTACGGAGAAGGAACTGTTACATTTTGGGGTTTTTGTTCAATTTTTTTCTGGTTTCCTGCAGGTGAGCTCTCACTCACTATGTCTTTGTCTGACCAATATCTAGGTAATTTGTAGCAAGCCCAGGGAGCAAACAGAAAATCCTCCTTACTATATTTTAGCTTACTGGTTACATTGCATGCCCTCATCTGACCTTCCTCGACTTCAAAAGATAACTTCTAGACCATGACTTAGGCTATAAACTCCTAAATGGATTTATTAGTCTGTAAATGGATAATTGAACAGAAGTAATGGCACAATATAGATTTACAGTAGTTACTGGTTTAAATATCCCTCCTTGGAAGTCAGAAAATAACACATCTGCTGAAGCAGAGAAGGTATCTATGCCAGACCCTAATGCCTGTTTTACGCAGCCGCTGTGGATGCCTCTATAGCACCTGAATCAATATGGCATCGGATGCATTTCGGATGCTGTTCGGGCACAGGAGATTGGTCTCCTAAACTGGACCGCTGCGTCCTCATTTTCCAGCCGGAAAACGAGTGCAACAAGGTCAGATTTCCCCCCACTATTTCTCTGAGCTAAATGTACTTTCTGAAGTTTATAGAATACAAAACAAAAACTACAATTGTTGCGTAATCAGCAATCACTTTTTAATTAAAAATTTTAATGGAAATTTAAATTAACATTTTTAACTAAATGGGAAGTCTCCTGACAACAATTATCTACTCTATGATACTGTAGAGAACACTGTAGAGGCTTTGCCAGCCTACTAATCTGTTTGGCCTTTATGTATATACCTATATTTTGACAGGAAACCCTCTTTACCTTTGGGTTTATACCTTTAAAGCTGTTACAGTCAGCTTTGGCAAGCCTCAGCTGGCAGTGTCTCGGAACTGATGAATCAATATTTCATATTCCAGTTCATATTATTACCTGATGTAGAACAGCTGGGGTCTTATTGTTGGTGCTGGCCCAGCCAATTACTTCCATGAATTAATGAAATGAGCTAAGGCTTGAAAAAAACACACATTTTAGGGCAGTAAAACTATTTTATTAAGCTGGTGGAAGAGTCAAAGGATATCTGACTATAAAAAGGAGGGAATAATAAGGACTGAGTTACAGGACACGAGCCTTCAGAAAAAAGTAAAATTTAAATTATTTAGCAATACAACTGTAGATTTTTCTTCAGGGAAGAGGAGATGGTAATTCAGCTTTCTCTGACGGCAGGTAAGTTCGTTTTTAAAGAAACTGGGTAAATTAGTTATGATCCCACAAAGTTTATACCTATGATCAAGAAAGATAGAGATGGCTAAATATTGAGCGGGACATAATGATTCCTGAGCTGTTGAAATCATTACACAGTAATTTAAAAAAAGGAATGGTTTAAAATAAAGTAATCTAGAGAAAAAAAGATAATAAGAACACCAGTGTGGGTTAATTAAAATTATCCGATATGTTATTTTCTTCCTGACATAAGTCCCAAATTTGCTGTTTATTAGTCTGAACCTGCCCGCCCCCCCCCCCCACCCCCACCCCCACACCCCTTTACCCTAGTGCCACTGTTTAGTTTAAGCAGTGATCCAAATTTATCTTTTTTGTACCATGTACTATGATATCTTGGAGGGAAAGGAAGGAAGGAAGGGGGAAGGAAAGAAGGAAGGAAAAGGAAAGGGAGGAAGGAAGGAAAAGGAAAGGGAAAGGAAAGGAAGGAAGGAAGGGAGACAGACATACATTTATAGCCAAAGTACTTTTTTTAAATGTAGTCACTGTTGTTTTGTAGGAAATGGGATCAGCTTCATGCCTCTGTGTTTCCAGGAGTAATACTGATGGCAGCCCCTTCCTGCGTTTTGCTCAATGAGTTTTAACTATGCTACACCAATGCTGCTGAAGAGAGGGTCTTCTCCATGAGTCAGCAAAATAAATCCCCCTTCAGGTCTAATATGGACCCTGAAGAAACTGGGGGGATTGGAGTTACTACAAAAATGGCCTACCTCAAGATTTCCCCGCATGCAAGTTTGAACCCTCAAAGGAACTTCTTGTAGAAACAAAAAAAGCAACTGGGGAATACAGGCAAGCTCACAAAGGGTGACAGCAAGTAACCATGTAAGGATGGAAGCAGGTATAAGTTGATATCCATATAAAGCAGCACCATAACTTCTATGCAGAACTGTAGACAGTATTGTTTTTAACAAAATTCTCACGGATTCTTCAAATTTTGCTTATTGAAAATTACAAAATTAATGGGCCCGGGTTTTGCGGTGGTAATGAGAGTGAAACTGTCAGCATTTGCCATCATTACCCCTCTGAAACTGACCATAACTTCAGGAGTTAACACATGCGCAGATAAACGCAGAAATCCTGAAGTGCGGTCAGTCATTCCCTGCTCTGCCACAAGCTGTGATGTGGAACTCCCCAGAGCTGGCAATCAGTGAAATCACTTGAACTGATGAAAACATCCCCTTTTCCGCTCTAATATCACTTTTAAAAACCCCATAATAAGTTAAGCCTTGATGAAAGAGGTGTAACTGGGTTTTTTTAATGGTGAATTGAATGCTGAACAACTGTTCTGATCCTGAAAAATTAATTTCATATTTGTGGAATGTCAAATTTCCCCATTATAACAATTACTAGATTTTTAAAATAACAAAAAAATATTTTTGATTTATTTTTTAAAGTTTGTTCATGATATTTCAGCTTCTACCTTAACCCCATGTGTATGTCCCAATCATTATTTCACTCTCAGTAAAAAAAAAGTGAATGATAAAGGCTGCTTTTTATTTCCTGGTTTGCTGTCTGTGAGAATTATTCAATGTGATTGGCTACTTGGACAGATTAATGACATCACTGCTGCTGTACACTGGAGATTCCCTATAGACAGCGCTACTATCAAATTAAGATCAAGAGAGCTAAAGTTTTCACCAGAGAGATCATAAGATCTTTGTGGGCAGCTTTCTTCAAGGTCAGTGATGATCACCCTCGCTTCACCATTGACCGCAAATTCAGGGCCTTTATTTCTCAGACATCAGGTCCAACTGGAAACCCAGATTCAAATTCTCATAACTATGAAAGTATGCTAAAAATAAGTAAAATGGAACATAGCTCTTTTCATGCTCTTTAATGAGCAAAATCAAAATCCAAACACCTCTGTTGTATCTGGATCCAAACTCTCCTTTCTGAAATAGCATTTTATCACCCCAAATAGGCTACACTAGACAATTTACTCTGGTTACACAAGCTTTGTCAACATAGTAAGTGTGCGTACATAACTGGTTAACTAGAATTGAATTATAAACCAAAAATGCTGGAGATACTCAGCAGGTCAGGCAGCAGCTGTGAAGAGAGAAACAGACTTAACGTTTCAGGTCGATGACCTTTCAGCAGATCTCAAAAAAGTTAGAGATGTAACAGATTTTAAGCAAGTGCAGAGACAGGGAAAAGGGGAAGGGGAGGAAAGAATAAAAGGGAAGGTCTGTGTTAGGGTGGAGGGCAGGAGTGATTAAATGACAAAAGGTATGATTGTACAAAGCAAAAGGAAATGGTAATGGGGCAAGTAAAGAAATAAAAGATGGGTCTAGAAGAAGCTTGACATCATCCAGGATAAAGCAGCCCACTTAATTGGCATCCACCACCTTAAACATTCACTCCCTCTTCCACCGGCGTACCGTGGCTGCAGAGTGTACCATTTACAAGATGCACTGCAGCAACTCGCCAAGGGTTCTTCAGCAGCACTTCCCAAACCCGTGACCTCTACCACCTAGAATGACAAGGGCAGCAGACGCATAGGAACACCATCACCTCCAAGTTCCCCTCCAAGTCACACACCAACCTGATTTGGAAATATGTCGCCGTTCCTTTATCGTCGCTAGGTCAAAATCCTGGAACTCGCTCCCTAGCAGCATTATGGGAGTACCTTCACCACATGGACTGCAGCGGTTCAAGAAGGCGGCTCACCACCACCTTCTCAAGGGCAATTAGGGATGGACAATAAATGCTGGCCTTGCCAGCAATGCCCACATCCCAGGAATGAATTTTTTAAAAAGGGAATAGGAGAATCATCAACAGCTGCCATCTGAAAAAAATAGGGGCAGAGGTTATGGTCTGAAATTGTTGAACTCAATGTTGAGTCCAGGAGGCTGCAAAGTGCTTAATCGAAAGAGGAGCTGCTGTTCCTTGAGCTTACATTGAGCTTCTTTGGAACAGTGTAAGAGGCCAAGGACAGAGAGGTCAGAGTGGGAGTAGAGCGGAGTATTAAAGTGACAGGCGACCGGAAGCTCGGGTTCACGTTTGCGGACTGAATAGAGGTGTTCTGCAAAGTGGTCACCCAATCTGCGTTTGCTCTCCCCAGTGTAGAGGAGACCGCATCGTGAGCAGCGAATACAGTATACTAAATTGCAAGAAGTACAAGTAAATCACTTTGGGGCCCTGGACCGTGAGAAGGGAGGAGGTAAAAGGGCAGGTGTTATATTTCCTGTGCTTGCACAGGAAGGTGCCGTGGGAAGGGGAGGGGGTGTTCGGGGTGATTGAGGAATGGACCAGGGTGTCACGGAGGGAACGATTCCTTTGGAATGTTGAAAGAGGAGGGGAGGGGAAGATATGTTTGGTGGTGGGATCACGCTAGAGGTGGCGGAAATAGCGGAGGGTGATCCATTGAATGTGGAGGCTGGTAGAGTGAAAGAGGAGGACAAGGGGAACCCTAGAATTGATGTATGATGAAATAAATGTTATAAATTTTGCTAGTCTTGGATTCATATTTTGTACAATGAGTAAACTGATGTATCTTTATGGTCCCTGATCTAGAAAAATGCTCCATGTGCATTCCATCTTTAAAAAAAACTTCAGGGAAGCATGTCCAAATAAACAGCAATACCTTGCAAGGCAAGCCATTCCTTTGCCTCCAAAAATTCTTGAAATCCAAGAATGGTCAGAGGGTTCCTCCCTGGACACTGACTGGGCCTCGGGTAGGCCTCTGACTCCGGGGAAGTTTTGGAAAAGCTATCTCACTGATTTCAACTCTTAAAGTTTGATATCTCTGTAACAGGTACTCAGAATGAGTTTTCAATGAAGCATGCCTCTCACATGCCGAATTGTATATTAACAAGTTGATCTCCCATGGCATTGTACATAAGGAATCAAGACCAGGTGCACTATTCAGGTCAAGCATGCTAGAGGGTGAAATGATAATTGGACCCAGGTAGGATAGGGGAAGGGTGGAGGAGAGGAAGGAAAGAAGAAATAATGGGAAAGGATGGAAATGGGAGAAGAGGGGATGGAGGAGAATGGGGAGAGGGGAGTGGGGAAGGAAGATGGAACAACAGGGAGAGCAGAACAGGATGCAGGAGGGGGGTGGGGAGTGGAATGCAAGCAGAGGAAAAGCAGAAGGTGGAAAACTCAATGAGGAAGGGGGTTTGGGTTGCAATGAGCTGGCCTTCCCTACCTTAGATTTATGATCATTAGGGAGGCTAGGTTGAACTAGTCCTTCGTCTTTGCCAAGCATGAATGTCTGCTCAATGGGAGGTGTGGGATTTTCTGTTCAGAGGAGTAAAGTGGTGCATTAATTTCCCCTCCAGCCAACAGCTTTCAGCTTGCATCCTGAGTGGCGGTGTTTGCTGCCTACGTTCACAACATTCTCAATTATTTACTGAGTGGGAGGCGTAAGCAGCTCTTTCATTACATGCAGTTAATTCATTGTAAGTAGACGGGAGGTTGTTCTAGACTTCACTATTCTAACACACTCCTGGCTGGCCTCCCAAGTTCTATCCTCCGTAAACTTGAGGTCATCCAAAACTCTGCTGCCCGTGTCCTAACTCACACCAAGTCCCGCACACCCATCTCCCCTACATTGGCTCCCAGTTAAGCAATGCCTCGATTTTAAAATTCTTATCCTTGTTTTCAAATCCTCCCATGGCCTCGCCCCTCCTTATCTCTAATCTCCTCCAGCCCTATAATCCCCCTAGACCTCTGCATTCTGCCTATTCTGGCCTTTTGAACATCCCTGGTTTTAAATGCTCCACCATTGGCGGTCATACCTTTAGCTGCCTAGGTCCTAAGCTCTGGAATTCCCTCCTTAAATCTCTCCGCCTCTCCACTTCTCTTTCCTCCTTTACGATGCTCCAATCACAGATGCCATCAACGGGAATGAAGGTGCACTTGTGGGCTGATGGGGCTGATGAGAAGAAAAATTGCCCATGGATGGAAAACATTGCTGTGGTGGGGGGGGGCGGGGGCGTGTGGGGATAGGGAGGGAATGGCAAGCCTTATCAAGTGGATGATGGCTCTGGCAACTGTTCAAGCAGGCAGGGAACAGGGACACAATTGCAAGTACATCCATGGGAACAGATGTGCATCTCCAGCCGGTATTCCACCAGATAGATGATACATGGCATTGATAAGTGGGCTACATAAATTAGACATTCATGTTTTAATTGTTGCTGTACCTCAAGTTCTCATACTAAGGCCGAGATTCCCCCTACCTCGGTGAGTCCGTGGCAGGCGATGTCGATGGAGGATCCCGACCCCGCTGCTGGCTCCAGCCAGGTGTCCAAATATGCTTATGGAGGGAGTCACAGCACGCAGGGAGGTTCTCTTCCCTTCCAATGGGCGGAAGAGACTTTCCCTAGGAGACCAATGCAGCCTGGTTGCACATTGCACAGAAGGACACAAGCAGGGATGCCATCAGGAGGACCAGGCTGCAGTGGCACAATTCTTTCAATTATCTCAGTAGATCACAAAATGTTACTGCAAAGCCACACTCAACCTCATCCTGCTGTGCCACTCATCACATCACCATCACTCTGCTATTAGAAATCAGGGGTGTCCAAAATGTATATGATTATGTGGATAAAATTGAGACATGAATAATGCTGTGTTTGCATGATGGTATTAGAACTGGAGACAAAAATCTCTCCAGACTAGTACAATATTAGAATAACTAGATAGATGCTTCGAATCTGCCTGTGTTTTGGTTCCCTGCGGATGTTATAGCATTCCGCACTGTGACGGTCATAAATAATCTTGTTTCCAAGCTAGCTTTCAAGTTAGGATTTCAACTTTGTTTATGTATCTCTAATTGGACCAACTAAGGCTCAATGCCTATGTTTCTTCTATTATTGCTAATAACCATATTATAATGCTAAGGTAGAATTTGGAGTTTGTTTAACAAAACTACTTGTGAAGATAACTAAAAGTTAATTAGTATAGAAAGACATACAGTAGAATAAAAGGAATTTAGTGGAGTTAAGGTATCCATCTCAGGATGGAACAGTTTGTTATACGAAAGTGAGATAGCGACTGGCTGAAGTGGGACAGCTCTGGCTTGGGCCTCATGATTGAAAGGGTACAAGGCCAGGCCTAATACCAATTGTACCAGGGTGGATAGCGACCAGGGAAATAAGACACGAATTCCAAAGGAAGAACCTTCAGAAAGATTAAACAATAAGACAAATTGGCTGAGTCTGAGGCCCACCCCTAAAAAGAGAATATAAGTAACACCCTGAGGGCTTGCCCACACAGACGGTGGAGGGAAGAGCTAAACAAAAGTTGGGCTGGTCGAGCGCTGTTTCGAGAATGATCCCATGCTCACCAACTCGGAGGTTCTAGACGAGAGGAAGAGAGGCCTCAAGCCAGAGAACTGTTCATGCACACCAGCCATCTGTCCAATCGGGTTCAGTATCAGCTACTTGTCACGGTCGTATGTTTTTGCTGCATTACTAGTGTGCTATATTCTGTCCTAAACTCTGATTAAACACAATATACCCACCATATTGGTTTGCACTTGATCCTGTTTACCAGAGATACGCGAATCTCTACACTGCCTTCCCTACCATACTCCTGCACATCCTTACACACACCAACTTACCTTGCACCTCCACCCATTCCGCTCTATCTACATTATCACCTCCCCATCTCACTAAACACCCCTCACACACACCCTCATCCTAGTCCAATCATACCAACTAACAACACACACGGGTAGGCACTTGGGTGTTTTATCCAATGTTCATGTAAAGGTTCTGTTAATGTGGTGTCAAACATTGAAACCTTTTTCAACACTTTGCATTCTTGGACAGATTTGTGTGAACCTTTGGAAGTGGCTTAGTGAGTTGCAGTGAATGTTGAGCCATAACGGTACCCCTCACAATGGTCATGAGTGTGAAACGAATGGCTTGGGCATTGTAGGGATGCTTTATGGTGTTGGTGTGGGGTGGTGCCAATCTGGCACATCATGTGGCAGCCAGGGTGTACAGCGTCAAGTGAAGTAAATCTGGCCATGGTGAGGCCATCCCTGGCCTCCCGGGCAGCAATGTGCTCGGGTGCTGATGCCCTCTGTCCTGTGCAGCATCAGGTGATTGCAGAGAAGGTTGGTGCTGTTGTGGGTGCTGCTGGTGTGCCTGGTGCTGCTGGTGTTGGGGCTGATCGTGGTGGGATTCTGAGGCCCAAGGTGCGATAGTTTCAAGGGCACTGATGCTGATGTAATAGATGGCATGTGAACTTGAGATGACAGAAGCGATCTGTCAATGGTGGGAGAGGTTGTTCCAATGAGTTGACACTGGATAGAGAATTTGCACCAAACATTTGCAACCTACATAAAGCTCAATCTGTCTCCCAAATGCAGTAAGCAACAGCTTCTGAGCTTGGAAAGTGAACAGTTGTGAGATGGGAGTTTTTATAGCACATTTGCAGCTGTCAAGTACAGGAAACTTTCGATTAACCGGCCCCTAAATAACCGGAAATGTCGGTTAACCGGCAAAATTCAGGAGTCGGTTTCAGCTAACTTTTATAACTTTTATTACTTGCACAGCAACAAATTGAGGAAGGCAAGGGTTTGGCTGCAGCTGTTGCTAAGCTACAGAGACGCTTGCAACTTCTGGACGTTGTTCTGAAGCTGCAACAGGGTTTGTTGCTTCATATGGAGCTCTAAGGTCCGTATCTTTCACTATAGCGTTCGGCTATCCGGAATTGTTGCTGAACCGGCACCACGCCGGTCCCGTCCATGCCGGATACCAGAAAGTTTCCTGTAATGAGATGATTCCAGGGTCATACAACTCCCGACCTCCTTACCTGACGTGATCCCCGAGCAGCATAGACCTGTAAAGTGGTATGGTGAGCTCAAAATACCTTTTAATGGGCTGCTAAACAAGGTCATAATGACCTGAATTGCCTCCGCCTCCCCCCCCCCCCCCACCACCACAGTGTGTCGGGTCTGTTCAGCCCTGACAGACACGACATCTGGGAAAGTTATGTGGCAGCGGGTTGACAGCGGGATCCCGACCCACTGTCAAAACATTTTTTCCCACCTGACCCGCCACCGAACGTGCCCACTGACCCCCCCGAAAAATTCCCCCCAAGATCCTGGGATTAAAGTTCACACATTCCTATGCTGCCACCTGGTGTCTATGTGGTAGAATACATGGTAACTGTGAGGACTAAAATACAGTACCAATACAGTACTGTAGCTAATGAAAAGACTTTAACATCGTAAAGGTCAATCACTGCATCAATCCCATCCCCTGTCTCCTTCTCATCTATCCCTGTTAAGTATGTGTATTGTATTGAACAATTAACACAAAGACTTAAACGTATAACTCAAACAGGTCTTTACTGGTTGGAGGTAGGGACTATACATAGGTCTTTACTTCATGCCCACAGGCGGGAACTGAGGGGGATCAGTACCCACAGTACTATTTATACCCCTATGGCCAGGAGTGGTACTGCGTATCACTACGCCCAACAAGTAGTGCAGTCCTGTCCATAGGTTCAAAGTAGCACACATATTACATACACAACATTCCTCCCTTCCTAGCTTTACAGTCATCTCCCCATTTAACATAACGTAATAACATATATACATATATAACTTCAGGTTTACATAACAGAATAACATAGATAACTTCATGTCAAAACAGATCACAGATTCAGTCTCTGCGGAAAACAGTTCACAGATTCAATCTCTGTGGTGGAGTCGGTTCACGTTGCTGGAGTGACTCATTCAATAGTCCTTCCATGGATTTAACAGTTTGAACTTCCGAACTGAATTGGCTCCGTTCGGAGGGACCACGTGTGTGATCTGGTAGAGGTAATAATGGTTCAGATGGGTCATCTTCTGTTTCGACTTTTCCTTTTCTGCTTCTTGGAGACTCTCTGGGCTCCACTGTCAGCTGCCAGCTGCATGCGCAGTTCCTCCTTCTCTCCCTCCTTTTTCCGTAGTAGAGCCACCTTCTCCCGATGTTCTGTAGACTTTCGGTGCTCCTCCATGATCTAGGCCAGCGAGAGGGTCTTCTATTTCCTCCATACCCAGCTGGGCGTTAGCCAGCTTTTGTTCCAAGTCCAGGCATCTTTCCTGAAGAGACTTCTTCATGCGTACCTCTTCATCCAGCTTTTTCTGGGCTTTCAGCAAGTCGTTTACTAATGACCTCATTTGAGATTTTACTACTTCAACTTCTTTTGGAGATTGATTGATCGGACTATTCAATCCCTCTACCGGAGCAGCTGTTTCAGCGGTCTGTTGTTCTACGTTGACGTGAGTCAGCGTACTTTTGGCATCCAAGGGCTGCTCTGTTGCAGTCACCTCAGTCTGTGTTGCCACCTCAGCTCTTCCAATAACCTTTGATAGCTCCGAACCCCTTTCCTTTGAATATTGAAGTTCGTGTTCAAGTTTTTCCCATTTCAGAGTCCTGTCCTTCAGCATATGCAGGAGTTGGCTGACCGTTAACTCCTCTGACATCAGACGTTTTGTGTGCTCCTGCTCCATTTTCTCCATCAGCTGCTTCTGTTGTCTTTCCAGATTCTCCAACTCTATATCAAAGAACTCTTTCGTTGCATTCAACTCTTGCTCACAACGGCGAAGCATTTGTTCTAATTGCTGTTGTAGTTTGAAATGGAGTTGAGTTCGAGCCCGGTGTCCCTCAGAAATGGGCACATCAGTAGACTTGCCAGACTCAGAATCCACAGTTAAACTATGTTGTTGTTGCTCAGTGGAATTCTGTGCTGAAACTTTGTCTTTTGCACCTGAGTTGGGCTTACCATCATCCGTTCCAGAGTCTGGGCCGACTATCTTCACCGAGTTCTCACTCGTTATTGTTTGTAGGAAATGCCAGTCCATATTCATTTTCCTAATCCACTCCCGTCCTAGTAGTGGAGAACCTCCTTCAGATATCACATATAAGTCCATTATTTGACTGTCTTCGCCCTTGTGGACCACTGCAACCTCTATTTTCCCGATGGGGTACACTCTTTGCCCCGTGTATGTTTTCAATATAATCCCCGTATCCTGTAGGGGAACATGTTGGAATAACTTTCCGTAATCTTTCTTATTTATAACCGTCAATGCCGATCCAGTGTCCAATTCCAGCTTTACTTGGACTCCTTCTATCTGAAGAGTGACCCAAATTGTCTGGAGGTCTGCACCCTTACCAGCGTTGAGTACTCTTAAGCTAGCCAGTTCATTACTGCTAGCGTCTGAATCGGACTCCTGTTCGGTCACCTTGTGTACCTTTGCGTATTTTCCTTGCGGTGACTTCTTGTTGCTGGTCTTCTTCCCTGACCTGCATACTCTAGCTATATGTCCAAGCCTACCACAAGTTCTACATTCTTGGTTTTTAAACCAACACTGGTTCTGATCATGCGTTGTCTTTCCACAACGATAACATTTGCCAGAACTCACACCCAATTTGTGTGCACTGAGCTCCGGTGACCGTAGCTGCATTACTGCCGTGCCTCTCGCTGCGGCTTCGTGTGCTGCTGCCATAGTGACCGCCTTCTCAAGCGTCAGCTCATTCTCCTCGAGCAGTCGCTTTTGTGTATCCTGTTTAAATAAACCACACACAAATTTGTCTCGAAGTGCCTCTGTCAGTCCCGTTCCAAACTGGCAATATTTCGCTAATTTACGCAATTCCAGCAAATAATCAGCATTGCTTTCATGCTGTAGCTGCCTTCTGTCGTAAAATTTAAATCGTTCCGCTAGCATCAGCGGCGTGGGGTTTAGATGATCTTTCAGGACAGTAACAATCTCATCGAACGTCTTATCCACCGGTTCATCTGGTGATAACAGGTGTTTCAATTGCCCGTATGTCTTCGCACCCATTAAATTTAATAATGTTAGAGCTTTATCTTGGTCATGAATTTTATTGGCCTTACAATAATTTTTTACTCTTTCAACATATATGGCCCAATCTTCGAGGTCACTATCAAAGGTGCTAATATTCCCGTGTTTAGGCATTGTAGATTTGCAATTTCTCAGATTTTATTTTGTTTACTTGTTATCAAAGATGGCGGCTTCCCGCTCTTGCCGTCGTCCTCCGCCCACAAAATGGCGGTTTTCCCGCTTCTGCCTTCTTCCCCAGCGGTTTTCCCGCGAAAAATGGCGGCTTTCCCGCGCTTCTCGCTCTCCCCGCCCACTTCAATGGCGGTTTTCCCGCGCTTCTCGTCGCTGACTTTCAGCCCGACTGTGGCTCTTATCTCCTGTGCGATCGCTGGTGCGCCGCCCGCCCGAAACGGTTCTCAGCCCTTATCACCGGTGCGATCGCTGGCCCGCTAAGCGCCTCCCGCTTGAAGCGGCTCCCGGCCTCTGGCTCACCCGCTCGGCGGCTCTTGCTCGCTCCCTCCCGGGCTCTGGCTTACCCGCTCGCGCCCTCCCGGGCTCTGGCTTACCCACGAGGTTATGGAGGCTTCAGGGTCCTAATGCCTGTCGCTTCCAGTCGCTGGAAGCTGTCAGGATTTCTGCTGCCCTTCAGTTTTCAGTGGGGTGTTGAGGATTGGAACCTCTCTTCAACGTCCTGTCTTTGGACGAAGCCGCTGTGGAATAACTGCCGCAGGGTTCGAACCGACTCGTCGCCAGTGTTAAGTATGTGTATTGTATTGAACAATTAACACAAAGACTTAAACGTATAACTCAAACAGGTCTTTACTGGTTGGAGGTAGGGACTATACATAGGTCTTTACTTCATGCCCACAGGCGGGAACTGAGGGGGATCAGTACCCACAGTACTATTTATACCCCTATGGCCAGGAGTGGTACTGTGTATCACTACGCCCAACAAGTAGTGCAGTCCTGTCCATAGGTTCAAAGTAGCACACATATTACATACACAACAATCCCCGTCCTCTCTCCCCTTCTTTCCTATCTCCCTCTCCCGCTTCCTTCCACTTTCCCTCTCCCTCTTCTCCCTTTCCCCAGGAGTGGCAGTAGGTCTGTGTAATTACACAAGGCCCAAGCTAATCCAGTGAAAGGACACCTACAATGGTAATAGCTAATCTGTGGTCATTTTGTCAACTATTTTCATGTTACCTATTGCAAGCATATTTTTCACAATGGTATGTGTGCAGATTTGACACGAGATTAAGTAGGTACTATTCAGTATAATTGTCTAGTAAAATTTAGGGGTACCTTTGCATGGAGCCCCAGCAAGGCAAAGGCCGCTCCTGCCTTTCTGTCCTTTGTCACCCCTCCTATTTCTCAGTGGGAGGGGAGGGGGGTGAGCTGCTCATCTTTCCTCCAGTGATGCTGCCTTACCTAGCCAGGCCTAGATTTTAATGTCAGTGGTGGGGTGCAGTGGAATCCGATTTACTAATTTTGATCTCGTCAGACAGTAAGATTTACACTGATGCTTAAGTGAAGGTTCGCACAAAATGAACAATCAAGGCAGCATGCTCATTTAAAGCCATCTCCTATTCCACTTGAAGGGAAATGGTGGCAGAGATTGGGGGTATAAGAGAAGATTGCCAACACATTCTGAAATAGCTTATTGGGGAAGAGAACCAGGAGGATAAATGGAAGCGGGGAGGGGGTTCCCGCAGGGCACAGTACTAGGTCCCCTGCTTTTTGTGGTATATATCAATGATTTAGACTTCAATGTAAGGGGCATGATTAAGAAGTTTGCAGATGATACAAACATTGGCCGTGTGGTTGATAGTGAGGAAGAAAGCTGTAGACTGCAGGAAGATATCAATGGACTGGTCAGGTGGGCAGAGACATGGAAAATGGAATTCAATCCGGAGAAGTGCGAGGTAATGCATTTGGGGAGTGCTAGCAAGGCAAGGGAATACGCAATAATTGATAGGATACTGAGAAGTGTAGAGGAAAAGAGGGACCTTGGAGTGCATGTCCACAGATCCCTGAAGGTAGCAGGACAGGTAGATGATGTGATTAAGAAGGCATACGGGATACTTTCCTTTATTAGCCGAAGCATAGAATATAAGAGATGGGAGATTATGCTTGAACTGTATAAAACACTAGTTAGGCCACAGCTAGAGTACTGCGTGCAGTTCTGGTCACCATATTACAGGAAAGATGTGATTACACTTGAGAGGGTACAGAGAAGATTTATGAAGATGTTGCCAGGACTGGAGAATTTTAGCTATGAGGAAAGATTGGATAGGCTGGGGTTTGTTTTCTTTGGAACAGAGGAGGCTGAGGGGAGAATTAATTGAGGTGTATAAAATTATGAGGGGCCTAGATAGAGTGGATAGGAAGCACCTATTTCCCTTAGCAGAGAGGTCAATAACCAGGGGGCATAGATTTAAGGTAATTGGTAGAAGGATTAGAGGGGAGTTGAGGAGAATTTTTTTCACCCAGAGGGTTGGTGGGGGGTTCTGGAACTCACTACCTGACAGGGTGGTAGAAACAGAAACCCTCGTCACATTTAAAAAGTACTTGGATATGCACTTGAAGTGCTGTAATCTACAAGGCTACGGACCAAGAGCTGGAAACTGGGATTAGGCTGGATAGCTCTTTTTTGACTAGAGCGGGCCTGTGTGGGAACACAGCATCGGCGGCAGTTACACCGGCGGCAGTGAGTCAGCGAGCAGCCCGACTAGAGCGGGCCTGTGTGGGAACACAGCATCGGCGGCAGTTACACCGGCGGCAGTGAGTCAGCGAGCAGCCCGACTAGAGCGGGCCTTGTGGGAACACAGCATCGGCGGCAGTTACACCGGCGGCAGTGAGTCAGGAGCAGCCCGACTAGAGCGGGCCTTGTGGGAACACAGCATCGGCAGCAGTTCAAACCGGCGGCAGTGAGTCAGGAGCAGCCCGACTAGAGCGGGCCTGTGTGGGAACACAGCATCGGCGGCAGTTCAAACCGGCGGCAGTGAGTCAGGAGCAGCCCGACTAGAGCGGGCCTTGTGGGAACACAGCATCGGCGGCAGTTCAAACCGGCGGCAGTGAGTCAGGAGCAGCCCGACTAGAGCGGGCCTGTGTGGGAACACAGCATCGGCGGCACTTACACCGGCGGCAGTGAGTCAGGAGCAGCCCGACTAGAGCGGGCCTGTGTGGGAACACAGCATCGGCGGCAGTTACACCGGCGGCAGTGAGTCAGGAGCAGCCCGACTAGAGCGGGCCTGTGTGGGAACACAGCATCGGCGGCAGTTACACTGGCGGCAGTGAGTCAGCGAGCAGCCCGACTAGAGCGGGCCTGTGTGGGAACACAGCATCGGCGGCAGTTACACCGGCGGCAGTGAGTCAGCGAGCAGCCCGACTAGAGCGGGCCTGTGTGGGAACACAGCATCGGCGGCAGTTACACCGGCGGCAGTGAGTCAGCGAGCAGCCCGACTAGAGCGGGCCTTGTGGGAACACAGCATCGGCGGCAGTTACACCGGCGGCAGTGACTCAGGAGCAGCCCGACTAGAGCGGGCCTTGTGGGAACACAGCATCGGCGGCAGTTACACCGGCGGCAGTGAGTCAGGAGCAGCCCGACTAGAGCGGGCCTGTGTGGGAACACAGCATTGGCGGCACTTACACCGGCGGCAGTGAGTCAGGAGCAGCCCGACTAGAGCGGGCCTGTGTGGGAACACAGCATCGGCGGCAGTTACACCGGCGGCAGTGAGTCAGGAGCAGCCCGACTAGAGCGGGCCTGTGTGGGAACACAGCATCGGCGGCAGTTACACCGGCGGCAGTGAGTCAGGGGAGCAGCCCGACTAGAGCGGGCCTGTGTGGGAACACAGCATCGGCGGCAGTTACACCGGCGGCAGTGAGTCAGGAGCAGCCCGACTAGAGCGGGCCTGTGTGGGAACACAGCATCGGCGGCAGTTACACCGGCGGCAGTGAGTCAGGAGCAGCCCGACTAGAGTGGGCCTGTGTGGGAACACAGCATCGGCGGCAGTTACACCGGCGGCAGTGAGTCAGGAGCAGCATACCAATTCAACAGCAGGGGAGAGAGGTAAAAAGTAATCAAAGTGTGACGTCACCAGGAAGCAGGTAAGTGATTGGTTGGTGAGTATTTGGTTGGTGAGTATTTCTCTTCTCTTTTTTTTTAAACTTCAACTCTGGTTTATAGTTTCTAAGGTCTCTCTGGTGTAGCAGGGACTGTTGGTAAACCAGTTAACTGTAGTGTAATTAGTGGGATTGATTGATTTAATTTAAATTCAATTAATTAAAGGGTAAGTCATGGCAGGACAGCCGGGCCCCATGATCTGCTCCTCCTGCGGTATGTGGGAACTCGGACACTTCCTGTGTCCCTGACAACTACATGTGCAGGAAGTGCGTCCAGCTGCAGCTACTGACAGACCGCATTGCGGCGCTGGAGCTGCGATTGGACACATACTGGAGTGTTCACGATGCTCAGGACAATGTGAATAGCACATTTACGGAGTTGGACACACCGCAGGTAGAGGTTGGACAGGAAGAAAGGGAACGGGTGACCAACAGGCAGAGTACTAGGCGCAGGCAGGTAGTGCAGGGGTCCCCTGTGGCCATCCCCCTCTCCAACAGATACACCACTTTGAGTACTGTTGGGGGGGATGGCTTATCAGAGGAAGGCAGCAGCAGCCAACTTCCTGGCACCAGGGGTGGCTCTGCTGCACAGAATGGGAGGAAAAAGAGGGGTAGAGCTATAGTAATACGGGATTCAATTGTAAGGGGAATAGATAGGCGGTTCTGCGGCCGCAAATGAGACTCCAGGATGGTGTGTTGCCTCCCTGGTGCAAGGGTCAAGGATGTCTCCGAGCGACTCCAGAACATCTTGGAAGGGGAGGGTGAACAGCCAGTTGTCGTGGTGCATATAGGCACCAATGCTATAGGTAAAAAGCGGGATGAGGTCCTAAAAGCGGAGTATAGGGAGTTAGGAGATAAATTAAAAAACAGGACCTCAAAGGTAGTAATCTCAGGATTGCTACCAGTGCCACGTGCTAGTCAGAGTAGAAATAGAAGGATACTTCAGATGAATACGTGGCTAGAGGAATGGTGCCAGGGGGAGGGATTCAAGTTCCTGGGACATTGGAACCGGTTCTGGGGGAGGTGGGACCAGTTCAAACCGGACGGTTTGCACCTGGGCAGGGCTGGAACCAATGTCCTAGGGGGAGTGTTTGCTAGTGCTGTGGGGGAGGGTTTAAACTAAAATGGCAGGGGGTTGGGAACCTGAGCAGGGAGACAGAGGAAAGGGAAACAAGGATAAAAGCAAAAGATAGGAAGGAGAAAAACAAAAGTGGCAGTCAGAGAAATCAACGGTTTAAATCAAACATGGCCACAGTAAATAATAATTCTAATAGGTCTAAGAGCATTAAAAAAACAAGCCTGAAGGCTTTGTGTCTTAATGCGAGGAGCATTTGTAATAAGGTGGATGAATTGGCTGCGCAAATAGAAGTAAACAAATACGATTTGGTTGGGATTACGGAAAAGTGGCTCAATGAAGGCCAGGACTGGGAACTCAACATCCAGGGGTACTCGATATTCAGGAAAGATAGGCAAAAAGGAAAGGGAGGTGGGGTAGCATTACTGGTTAAAGAAGGGATTAACACAATTGTAATGAAGGATATTAGCTCTGATGAGGTGGAATCTGTATGGGTAGAATTGAGAAATACTAAGGGGAAAAAAACGTTAGTGGGAGTGGTTTATAGACCTCCAAACAGTAAGGCGGAGGTTGGGGATGGCATTAAAAGAGAAATTAAAGAAGCGTGCAATAAGGGCACTGCAGTCATCATGGGTGACTTTAATCTACATATAGATTGGGCCAACCAAATGAGTAACAATACTGTGGAGGAGGAATTCCTGGAGTGTTTACGGGATGGTTTCCTGGACCAATATGTCGAGGAACCAACCAGAGATCAGGCCATCTTAGACTGGGTATTATGTAACGAGAAAGGATTAATTAGCAATCTTGTTGTAAGAGACCCCTTGGGTCGGAGCGATCATAATATGATCGAATTCTTCATTAAGATGGAGAATGAAGTAGTTGACTCGGAGACTAGGGTCCTCAATTTAAATAAAGGAAACTATGATGGTCTGAGGAGCGAGTTGGGTAGAATTGATTGGGGAATGGCACTCAAAGGGTTGACGGTGGATAGGCAATGGCAAACATTCAAAGACCGAATGGATGAACTACAGAATTTGTTCATCCCAGTTTGGCATAAAAATAAAACAAAAAAGGTGACCCAACCGTGGCTAACAAGGCAAATTAGGGATAGCATAAGGTCCAAGGAGAGGGCATATAAATTGGCCAGAAAAAGCAATAATCCTGAGGATTGGGAGCAGTTTAGGATTCAACAAAGGAGGACAAAGGGATTAATTAAGAAAGGGAAAATAGAATATGAGAGTAAGCTTGCAGAGAACATAAAAACTGACTGTAAAAGCTTTTATAGATATGTGAAGAGAAAAAGATTGGTGAAGTCAAGCGTAGGTCCCTTGCAGTCAGAATCGGGGGAATTTATAATGGGGAACAAAGAAATGGCAGACCAACTAAATACATATTTTGGTTCTGTCTTCACAAAGGAGGACACAAATAACCTCCCAGAGATGCCGGGGAACATAGGGTCTGATGAAAGGGTGGAACTGAAAGAAATCAGTATTTGTAGGGAAATGGTGTTAGGAAAATTGATGGGACTGAAGGCCGATAAATCCCCAGGGCCTGATAATCTACATCCCAGGGTACTTAAGGAAGTGGCCCTAGAAATAGTAGATGCATTGCTGGTCATCTTCCAGAACTCGATAGACTCTGGAACGGTACCCATGGATTGGCGGGTAGCTAATGTTACCCCACTATTCAAAAAAGGTGGTAGAGAAAAGGCGGAGAATTATAGACCGGTAAGCTTGACATCGGTAGTGGGGAAAATGCTAGAGTCCATTATAAAAGATATAATAGCAGAGCACTTGGAAAGCAGTGACTGGATCGGACAAAGTCAACATGGATTTACAAAAGGTAAATCATGCTTGACTAATCTACTGGAATTTTTTGAGGATGTAACTGGCAAAATAGATAAGGGAGAACCAGTGGATGTGGTGTATTTGGACTTTCAGAAGGCTTTCGATAAGGTCCCGCATAAGAGATTAGCGTGCAAAACTAAGGCACATGGGATTGGGGGCATGGTATTGACTTGGATAGAGAACTGGTTGGCGGACAGAAAGCAAAGAGTTGGAATAAACGGGTCATTTTCTGAGTGGCAGGCAGTGACTAGTGGGGTACCGCAAGGATCGGTCCTAGGACCCCAGCTGTTCACAATATATATTAATGATCTGGACGAGGGAATTGGATGTAATATCTCCAAATTTGCAGACGACACAAAGCTGGGGGGGAGGATATGCTGTGAGGAGGATGTCGTGAAACTCCAGCACGATTTGGACAGGTTGGGTGATTGGGCAGAAACATGGCAAATGCACTATAATGTGGATAAATGTGAGGTTATCCACTTTGGTGGCAAAAACAGGAAGGCAGTTTATTATTTGAATGGTAATAGATTGGGAGAAGGGGAAGTGCAAAGAGACCTGGGTGTTCTTGTACACCAGTCGCTGAAGGTAAGCATGCAGGTGCAGCAGGCGGTTAAGAAGGCAAATGGTATGTTGGCCTTCGTAGCAAGAGGGTTCGAGTACAAGAACAAGGATGTCTTGCTGCAGTTGTACAGGGCCTTGGTGAGACCACACCTTGAGTATTGTGTGCAGTTTTGGTCGCCTTACCTGAGGAAGGACGTTCTTGCCATGGAAGGAGTGCAGCGAAGATTCACCAGGCTGATACCTGGGATGGCAGGAATGACGTATGAGGAGAGATTGTGTCGATTGGGCTTATACTCACTGGAGTTTAGAAGATTGAGAGGGGATCTCATCGAAACCTATAAAATTCTGTCAGGCCTGGACAGACTAGATGCAGGAAGGATGTTTCTGATGGCCGGGGAGTCCAGAACCAGGGGTCATAGTCTAAGGATAAGGGGTAAGCCATTTAGGACTGAAATGAGGAGGAATTTCTTCACCCAGAGAGTGGTGAACCTGTGGAATTCTCTGCCACAGAGGGCGGTGGAGGCCAGTTCATTAAGTATATTCAAGAAAGAGTTGGATATATTTCTTAAGGCTAAAGGGATCAAGGGATATGGGGAGAAGGCAGGGACCGGGTACTGAATTTGGATGATCAGCCATGATCTCATTGAATGGCGGAGCAGGCTCGAAGGGCCGAATGGCCTACTCCTGCTCCTATCTTCTATGTATCCATGTATCTATACATGATGGGCCGAATGGCCTCCTTCTGTGCCATAAACTTCTATGATTCTATGATCTCAGATCACTTATAGTGGTTAGCGGGGATAAATTGCCACAGGTTCGACTGGATAAGATCAGTCCCAATTGGTAACAGAAATAAAAATTTGGTGTGGCCGTCCTTTACATGTGGTTCTTTACACTATTTTTGAGTAGTTTAAAAATATAATTTTTAGCATTCTACCACAAAGAGGAATAACAGTACTTTTTTTTTACATTTGCTGCACTTCAGCAACCACTTAATCTTTGGAGAGTCTGTGATGAGGGCAAACAGCCTCCTGGCTGCCTGCTGGGCTGGGGTGTCTTTGGAATGGAGCTCGAGGGCAACATGTAACGAATCCGACATGAGAGGTTTATTACAATATAAATGTGAATCATAGTGCCACCTACAGGAATAGCATGTACTGCACTAAATTTGGACACTTTTAAAATGGGTTTTCCCCACTGACAAAACCTGACAGAATGTTTCAAAGCATCTTGAGATGAAATGTTGTGACCTACTCAGCAATTTTAATATGATGGATAGAGAGATATACGATTCAATTTTTAACAATGTTTTGGTTGGATCATTTGTTTCTTTGGATTTTCTGCTGTACCTGACCTGAACCTTGATCAGTAAAATTCCCCCCGCCTCAAAAAAAAAGTCTGTGAACCACTATTATTATCTTCAGCAGACTTTGAGAATAGTCTATATTATAGTCCAGTATTTATTAGTGAATTAGTAGCATTTATTGGTAGAATACAAGTACTGCAGTAACTGTTTCTTAAAGGTGTAAATATATACATAAAAGTTACAACACAGACACAGGCCATTCGGCTCAACCAGTCTGTGTTTACCCTCCACGGCAGCCAATTTGTGCACAGCAAGGTCCCGTAAATATCAATGAGCTGAATGACCAGTTAATCTATTTTGTTGGTTTTGGTTGGGATGAATGTTGGCAAGGACACCCAGAAACATAGAAACATAGAAGATAGGAGCAGGAGTAGGCCATTCGGCCCCTCAAGCCTGCTCCGCCATTCAATGAGATCATGGCTGATCATCCAAATTCAGTACCCTGTCCCTGCCTTCTCCCCATATCCCTTGATCCCTTTAGCCTTAAGAAATATATCCAACTCTTTCTTGAATATATTTAATGAACTGGCCTCCACCGCCCTCTGTGGCAGAGAATTCCACAGGTTCACCACTCTCTGGGTGAAGAAATTCCTCCTCATTTCAGTCCTAAATGGCTTACCCCTTATCCTTAGACTATGACCCCTGGTTCTGGACTCCCCGGCCATCAGAAACATCCTTCCTGCATCTAGTCTGTCCAGGCCTGACAGAATTTTATAGGTTTCGATGAGATCCCCTCTCAATCTTCTAAACTCCAGTGAGTATAAGCCCAATCGACACAATCTCTCCTCATATGTCATTCCTGCCATCCCAGGTATCAGCCTGGTGAATCTTCGCTGCACTCCTTCCATGGCAAGAACGTCCTTCCTCAGGTAAGGTGACCAAAACTGCACACAATACTCAAGGTGCGGTCTCACCAAGGCCCTGTACAACTGTAGCAAGACATCCTTGTTCCTGTACTCGAACCCTCTTGCTACGAAGGCCAACATACCATTTGCCTTCTTAACCGCCTGCTGCACCTGCATGCTTACCTTCAGCGACTGGTGCACAAGAACACCCAGGTCTCTTTGCACTTCCCCTTCTCCCAATCTATTGCCATTCAAATAATAACCTGCCTTCCTGTTTTTGCCACCAAAGTGGATAACCTCACATTTATCCACATTATAGTGCATTTGCCATGTTTCTGCCCAATCACCCAATCTGTCCAAATCGTACTGGAGTTTCACAACATCCTCCTCGCAGCTTACCCTCCCACCCAGCTTTGTGTCATCTGCAAATTTGGAGATATTACATCCAATTCCCTCGTCCAGGTCATTAATATATATTATGAACAGCTGGGGTCCTAGGACCGATCCTTGCGCTACCCCACTAGTCACTGCCTGCCACTCGGAAAACGACCCGTTTATTCCAACTCTTTGCTTTCTGTCCACCAACCAGTTCTCTATCCAAGTCAATACCTTGCCCCCAATCCCATGTGCCTTAATTTTGCACGCTAATCTCTTATGTGGGACCTTATCAAAAGCCTTCTGAAAGTCCAAATACACCACATCCACTGGTTCTCCCTTATCTATTTTACCAGTTACATCCTCAAAAAATTCCAGTAGATTAGTCAAGCATGATTTGCCTTTTGTAAATCCATGTTGACTTTGTCCGATCCTGTCACTGCTTACCAAGTGCTCTGCTATTACATCTTTTATAATAGATTCTAGCATTTTCCCCACTACCGATGTTAGGCTTACCGGTCTATAATTCCCCGTTTTTTCTCTACCACCTTTTTTGAATAGTGGGGTAACATTAGCTACCCTCCAATCCATGGGTACTGTTCCAGAGTCTATCGAGTTCTGGAAGATGACCAGCAATGCATCTACTATTTCTAGGGCCACTTCCTTAAGTACCCTGGGATGTAGATTATCAGGCCCTGGGGATTTATCGGCCTTCAGTCCCATCAATTTTCCTAACACCATTTCCCTACAAATACTGATTTCTTTCAGTTCCACCCTTTCATCAGGCCCTATGTTCCCCGGCATCTCTGGGAGGTTATTTGTGTCCTCCTTTGTGAAGACAGAACCAAAGTATGAATTTAGTTGGTCTGCCATTTCTTTGTTTCCCATTATAAATTCCCCTGATTCTGACTGTAAGGGACCTACGCTTGACTTCACCAATCTTTTTCTCTTCACATATCTATAAAAGCTTTTACAGTCAGTTTTTATGTTCCCTGAAAGCTTACTCTCATATTCTATTTTCCCTTTCTTAATTGATCCCTTTGTCCTCCTTTGTTGAATCCTAAACTGCTCCCAATCCTCAGGATTATTGCTTTTTCTGGCCAATTTATATGTCGTCTCCTTGGATCTTATGCTATCCCTAATTTCCCTTGTTAGCCACGGTTGAGTCACCTTTTTTGTTTTATTTTTATGCCAAACTGGGATGAACAAATTCTGTAGCTCATCCATTCGGTCTTTGAATGTTTGCCATTGCCTATCCACCGTCAACCCTTTGAGTGCCATTCCCCAATCAATCCTACCCAACTCGCTCCTCAGACCATCGTAGTTTCCTTTATTTAAATTGAGGACCCTAGTCTCTGAGTCAACTATTTCATTCTCCATACTAATGAAGAATTCGATCATATTATGATTGCTCAGACCCAAGGGGCCTCGTACAACAAGATTGCTAATTAATCCTTTCTTGTTACATAATACCCAGTCTAAGATGGCCTGATCTCTGGTTGGTTCCTCGACATATTGGTCCAGGAAACCATCCCGTACACACTCCAGGAATTCCTCCTCCACAGTGTTGTTACTAATTTGGTTGGCCCAATCTATATGTAGATTAAAGTCACCCATGATGACTGCTGTGCCCTTATTGCACGCTTCTTTAATTTCCCTTTTAATGCCATCCTCAACCTCTGCCTTACTGTTGGGAGGTTTATATACCACTCCCACTAATGTTTTTTTCCCCTTAGTATTTCTCAATTCTACCCATACAGATTCCACATCATCAGAGCTAATATCCTTCATTACTATTAATCCCTTATTTAACCAGTAATGCTACCCCACCTCCCTTTCCTTTTTGCCTATCTTTCCTGAATATCGAATACCCCTGGATGTTGAGTTCCCAGTCTTGGCCATCCTTGAGCCACGTTTCCGTAATCCCAACCAAATCATATTCGTTTACCTCTATTTGCGCAGCCAATTCGTCCACCTTATTACAAATGCTCCTCGCGTTAAGACACAAAGCCTTCAGGCTTGATTTTTTTAACGCTCTTAGACCTATTAGAATTATTATTTACTGTGGCCACGTTTGATTTAAACCGTTGATTTCTCTGACTGCCACTTTTGTTTTTCTCCTTCCTATCTTTTGCTTTTATCCCTGTTTCCCTTTCCTCTGTCTCCCTGCTCAGGTTCCCAACCCCCTGCCATTTTAGTTTAAACCCCCCCGAACAGTGCTAGCAAACCTCCCCGCAAGGATATTTGTCCCACTCTGGTCCAGGTGCAACCCGTCCGACTTGTACAAGTCCCACCTTCCCCAGAAGCAGGCCCAGTGATCCAGGAAACTAAAGCCCTCCCTCCTGCACCAACTCTTTAGCCACGCATTCATCTGCTCTATCCTCCTATTCCTATACTCACTAGCACATGGTACCGGGAGTAATCCAGAGATTACAACCTTTGAGGTCCTGCTCTTTAATCTGCTACCTAGCTCCCTAAATTCTTGCTGCAGGACCTCATCCCTCTTCCTACCCATGTCATTGGTCCCAATGTGAACCACGACCTCTGACTGTTCACCAGCTGCTTTCTTTGCAAAAATCTTTTATGTCCATCTGAATGAGCAGACAGGGTTTCGGTTTAATGTCTCATTAAAACACAGCATCTCTGACAATGCAGCACTCTCTCAGTACTGCACTGAAGCATCAGCCTAGATTATGTGCTGAAATCCTACAGTCTAATGTCAGTTTGCAGTGAGTTGAGTTCATTGTGTACCAGTTAGGTCACATTGTCACTCATTGTTATAACCCCGTGATGTCACAGCTGCTCATTCTATCCTGCTCATGTTCCATCTTTCAATATTGCATTGATGACATCACAAATAAAGGAAAATACAATGGAACTATGACAGAAATAATGAAAGCTTAATTTTGACTTTTCCTAATTTCAGAATCATCTGAAATTCCAACTCTACTTCTACTTCTGTTCATTTATGAATTTACTGTATTTTACAGCTGTACGTGAGATACAAAGGGTGTTGGCAGACAAGGATTATAGATGTGGGGACAGACAGATTAAACAGACAGGAACAGCTTAGTAGGAAGCTTTGTTGGTTATCACAGAGGTAAGAAACAAATAAATTGGCCGTGCACAAGATATATATCCACCAGTTTCTTAGTTTTCATCTTATTTTATGCTGCATATTATTTCAAACATAAAAATACAGTAAATCCCTCAGTAATATGTTGTTCTAAACAAACAAAATGTGCTCGCTACCAGTGAGAGGCATAAAACCTGTATAATATCAGGGTTGCAAAAATATATCAAGAGTGTTATGGGGGGGGAGAGAGGGAATGATGATTTTAAAAGTTTAAGTACTTACATGTATATGTTGCCATATGTATGTGTTTTAATGTCCTCCTCTTCAATTGAAAAACATAGTCCTCGATTGGGTGCTCCACATCCTTGCAATTGGTGCTGCTTATTCCAGTAAAGTTCAATACTGTGATGGGTCACTTTACCCACAACTGGAGGGGCTGGCTTGGGGATTTGCCCTTGCCCATTTTTTTAAAAAGAAAAAAACACAACATAAGGTTCTGGCATTGCAAAGAGGCAGTGCCTTTTAAAAAAACCCTGTGAACTGCAACAGATCATCAATGTCCCAATTATAATTATGCAAATTATTTTGTACTGGCACCCCTTACTATGTGGATGAGGCTGCTGCTGTAGAGATCCTCCATATCACAATATTATATCATCATGGCTTATATTATTATTGCTGCCAGGTCTATTGTAAACAACAGTATCATAATTGGGAATAGTCTGTAAGCCACGTGGTATTGCAAATATATTAAAGGCATCTTGGCAAGCACATGCAATTGTCAAAGGAAAATAATGATTGTAACAAACTTCAGAGATCTAATAGTTAATATAATGAAGTCTCTATAAAGAGTCAATTGTAACATAGAAACATAGAAGATAGGAGCAGGAGTAGGCCATTCGGCCCCTCAAGCCTGCTCCGCCATTCAATGAGATCATGGCTGATCATCCAAATTCAGTACCCTGTCCCTGCCTTCTCCCCATATCCCTTGATCCCTTTAGCCTTAAGAAATATATCCAACTCTTTCTTGAATATATTTAATGAACTGGCCTCCAAAGCCCTCTGTGGCAGAGAATTCCACAGGTTCACCACTCTCTGGGTGAAGAAATTCCTCCTCATTTCAGTCCTAAATGGCTTACCCCTTATCCTTAGACTATGACCCCTGGTTCTGGACTCCCCGGCCATCAGAAACATCCTTCCTGCATCTAGTCTGTCCAGGCCTGACAGAATTTTATAGGTTTCGATGAGATCCCCTCTCAATCTTCTAAACTCCAGTGAGTATAAGCCCAATCGACACAATCTCTCCTCATACGTCATTCCTGCCATCCCAGGTATCAGCCTGGTGAATCTTCGCTGCACTCCCTCCATGGCAAGAACGTCCTTCCTCAGGTAAGGCGACCAAAACTGCACACAATACTCAAGGTGCGGTCTCACCAAGGCCCTGTACAACTGTAGCAAGACATCCTTGTTCCTGTACTCGAACCCTCTTGCTACGAAGGCCAACATACTATTTGCCTTCTTAACCGCCTGCTGCACCTGCATGCTTACCTTCAGCGATTGGTGCACAAGAACACCCAGGTCTCTTTGCACTTCCCCTTCTCCCAATCTATTGCCATTGAATGTGAATAAACTATTTATTTAGTTTAGTCTGTTATTAAGAGGTAATGATTCTGTTGATGTTAGAGCTGCGGGGGTTTATTACTATGTGTGAACCACTGGACCTTTAAAATTCATTGTAGTCATTCTTTTGATTTGAAAAATGTAATTCACCATGATTTTTCTGTCGGGCAACCATTACATCTATTACTTATTATTGATCGAATATGAAAAGTCTTGCACATATGCACACTTCCTGTCGAGTAATACTTACTTCCAGTCACGCCTATTTCTGGCAATCATTTTGTCAGGGTCGATTTTAAACCCCCCTCCCTTTCAAGTCGGCCAAGGCTCCCACTACAAGCAGGCGGGGGGGCTAATTAAAATGTAACGGTTTTACTGTAACATGGAAAAGTGGCCCGACTGGTGGCAAAGGTGCCAGAGAAACCTGGCAGGGAGCAATAGAGTGGCCAGCAGAGACAATGTTAAGTTTTACGTTTTGCTGTCCGGGAGGATTTGTTTGGGTCCAGGAAGAGCTGCCCTTGCCTCCCCTCTCCCTCTCCACACCAGCATATGTGTAAGAACCCCACCCCCAGTCCCAGCACTTACTTTATTGCCGGGGACCATTCCCTAGAATCTCCGGCAGCATCTGCCCCTGCCCTAATTCCTGCTCCCGCCTACCGGCCCTGACATCATTCCTGCCAACTTTGAGTGGGAGACAGATTTGAGAAATTCAAACATGACAGGGCCAGATAAATAATGTTTCCACATAAATTCTGGAAGTATTTATAATTGACAGCAAGACGAGTCCTTCACAAAAGATGCTGTTTTGGAAGAGTGAGGGAAGAGGTTGGGCAGCAACCCGGTTCTGCCAAGTCTCTGACTCTTCTCATTTGCGAAACTCCCATGAGGGTGGGCAGGCACATTTTTTGTATCCACTCTCCCATCTTTCGGATGAGACGTTAAACCGAGGCCCCGTCTCAGGTGGACGTAAAAGATCCCATGGCACTATTTTGAAGAAGAGCAGGGGAGTTATCCCCGGTGTCCTGGCCAATATTTATCCCTCAACCAACATATCTAAATGGAGAGAAACTGCAAAGTGCTACAGTACAAAGGGATCTGGGGGTCCTGGTGCATGAAACACAGAAGGTTAGTATGCAGGTGCAGCAAGTGATCAGGAAGGCCAATGGAATCTTGGCTTTTATTGCAAGGGGGATGGAGTAGAAAAACAGGGAAGTCTTGCTGCAGTTATACAGGGTATTGGTGAGGCCACGCCTGGAATACTGCGTGCAGGTTTGGTTTCCATATTTAAGAAAAGATATACTTGCTCTCGAGGCAGTTCAGAGAAGGTTCACTCGGTTGATTCCGGAGATGAGGGGGTTGACGTATGAGGAAAGGTTGAGTAGGTTGGGACTCTACTCATTGGAGTTCAGAAGAATGAGAGGCGATCTTATCGAAACATATAAGATTGTGAGGGGGCTTGATCGGGTGGATGCGGGGAGGATGTTTCCACTGATGGGTGAGACTAGAACTAGGGGGCATAATCTAAGAATAAGGGGCTGCCCTTTCAAAACTGAGATGAGGAGAAACTTCTTCACTCAGAGGGTAGTAAATCTATGGAATTTGCTACCCCAGAGAGCTGTGGAAGCTGCAACATTAAATAAATTTAAAATGGAGATAGACAGTTTCCTAGCAGATAAGGGAATTAGGGGTTACGGGGAGAGGGCAGGGAAGTGGACGTGAGTCTAGATTCGGATCAGCCATGATCCTATTGAATGGCGGAGCAGGCCCGAGGGGCCGTATGGCCTACTCCTGCTCCTACTTCTTATGTTCTTATGTAAAACAGATTATCTGGTCAGTGTCACATTGCTGTTTGTGGGAGTTTGCTGTGAACAAATTGGCTGCCGCGTTTCCCACATTACAACAGAGACTACACTTCAAATAGTACTTCATTGGCTGTAAAGCGGTTTGAGACGTCCGGCGGTCGTGAAAGGCGCTATATAAATCCAAGTCTTTCTTTCTTTACATGGTTACATCAAAAAAGGAGTTGGGGTTGGCAGGATGACATCACCCACCTGCAACCCAGCCAAAAGTCAATTCGCTCAACATTAAAAAAAAAAATCAAGATTCTGTGGCAGGAATGGCCTGCCCCCCAATGGAGCAGAAGATGCCACTCCAAATTTCCTCCCCCTCTCCCCCACAGGTCCGAAGCACACGTTTTCTGTCTCTATGCTAATGCCCCATTACTGGGACGGGGTCAGCACTGGGGCAGATCGGTCAGTGGAAGTCTTGCTCCATCGCACTTGCTGTCGTGGGAATTTCAGGGCTCAATTACCTATCTCCAATCTATAGTAGTACATGTTGTGTACCTTCTTACTTTATATCCTTTGCTTAAAACAAAAGAGATAACATTTCAATACATAAATAAAGCAATATATAAATAATAATCATCATGGCCATTAATTTATAATTTTCACAAAAATGGAAATAATCATGAATTTTGATTCCCAAAATACTGGAAAATCCAGTAATATGAATTGAGTTTCACTTATATAATAACCATAAATCATTTGCCCCAAGAACAATACATTCTAAATTACATGGCATAAAATGTTACACAACAGCAAATCCTCTCCCCCCACACTCACACTGTCAGCAACGCATGAGAGATCATCTAGTATTCATAAAAATAACTTTATTTTGACAAATAATCTGTTGAAAATTAATGAACTATTTAAATATTATGCACAAAAGGAATGAAGTGACCGAATGAAGTGAAAAGTTGATGATAACACATTAAGAATGAACATCTTTAAGAATTTCCTATGAAGTACTGTAGATTAGCCTATGTTTTATGTTCAGGGTAGGAAGAAGCCAAGGGTCATGCAGTATGGCTATGAGGTTTCTCACTATTTGTCCAGGTCTGTGTAAAGTGTGGCCCAGAAAGAAGTGTGAACAGGTATTTATGAACCCCTGGCTAATAAGTACTTTGTTATCATTACTGGCCCACAGTCCTAAAATGAGTGCTGTCCCAGAAACAACAATGAGCAGTTGTATTCATTGAGAAATTAATACCGTCATAAAGGTGGGGTTTAAAGAGGATTTTAAAGGAGGAGAGGGAAGTGGAGAGGTGGAAGGATTTAGGCAGTGGATTCCAAAGCGTAGGGCTTCGGCAGCTGAAGGTATGGACACCAAGGCCGCGATTTCGCCAGCCGTGGTGAGTCCAGAGCAGACAGCGGCCACAAACTCCACACCCGTCTTCATCCCGCCTCCTCCAAGTGATTTTGCCCTGATTGGGCTTGTTAAGCCCGCCCTGCGAGGTTCCCGGCCAATTAAAAGGAAGCGGGTCTGATGACGCGTCATCAGCCGGTTTCTGTAAAGGGGCCACGTCCACATTTATTTTGATACTTGTGCTGTCAGTGTTCTACAGCATTGAGGTGCTGCAAACATTGCCAAGCACTGCACCCAGGCTCTCCCAGGACTCCCTGCATATGCTTATGGAGGGAGTCACAGCATGCAGGGAGGTTCTCTTCCCTTCCAATGGGCAGAAGGCACCTCCCCAGGACACCAACACAGCCTGGTTGCACATTGCACAGGAGGGCACAAGCAGGGATGTCATCAGAAGTACCTGGCTGCAGTGACGCAGACCTTTCAATGATCTCAGTAGATCACGAAACGTTACTGCCAAGCCACTCAACATCATCCTGCTGTGCCACTCATTACATCCCCATCACTCTGCCTTCCCTACCCTACTCCTGCACATCTTTACTCACACCAACTTACCATGCACCTCCACCCATCCCTCTCTATCTATATTATCACTTCCCCATCTCACTAGCCACCCCTCACATTCACCCTCATCCTACTGCAAGCATACCAACTAAGAACACACAAGGGTAGGCGCTTAGGTGGATAAGCCAATATTCATGTGAAGTTTCAGGTAATGTGCTGTCAAACATTGAAATCTTTATTTTGAACACTTTGCGTTCTTGGACAGATTTGTGTGCACCTTTGGAAGTGGCTTAGTAAGTGGTGAGCCATAACGTTCCCCCCCCCCCAATGATGATGAGTGTGAAAAGAATGGCTTTGACATTGTCGGGATGCTTTATGGTGTTGGTGTGGAGTGGTGCCAACCTGGTGCATCATGTGGCAGCCAGGGTGTACAATGTTAAGTGAAGCAAATCTGGACATGGTGAGGCCATCACTGGTGTCCTGGGCAGCAATGTGCACAGGTGATGATGCCATGTGTCTAGTCCAGAATCAGTTGATTGCGAAGAAGGTTTGTGTAGATGTTGGTGCTGCTGCTGTGCCCGATGATGTTGGTGTTGGGGCTGATTGTGTTAGGATTCAGAGGACCGAAGTGAGATTTTTTCAAGGGCACTGATGCGGATGGAATAGATGGTAGGTGAGGTTGAGATGACAGAAGTAATCTGTCAATGTTGAGATAGGTTGTTCCAAGGAGGTGACAGTGGATAGAGAGAATAGTCCAAACACTTCAAAAGTGCATAAAGCTCAAAAGTGGGTCCAAATCATTAATGCTCCAGCTTCTGACAATGGAAAGTGACCAGCTGTAAAATGGTAGCTTTTAAACCACTTTTGCAGCTGTCACCTATTCAAAGAAATGAAGAGTTGTTCAGAACCCGACATGATCCCCGAGCGACGGGAACCTCGTGGAAAACTTGGGAAAATGCTTTGTACCTGGTAACATGCTGATTAAATTGCTTTAAACACCCTCTTAACTAACACAATTGCATGACCCGCTGCTTAGTGCCGGGTCTGCAAAGAGCCGCCGCCACCCCACTGTCAATCATCGTGATTTTGACAGCGGACCCGCCTCCAAACCCGCACTCTGAGCGCCGGCAAAATTCAGCCCCAACAGTGGGGCAAAGAGGGTGGATGTACAAGATGCCAGCGTTAGATGAATGGAAAGTTTGAGGGCGGGGGGGTTGTCTAGCGCTGGTGAAGTTTGCACATTCTCCCCGTGTTTGCGTGGGTTTCCTCCGGGTGCTCCGGTTTCCTCCCACAGTCCAAAGATGTGCGGGTTAGGTTGATTGGCCATGATAAAAAAAATTGGCCCTTAGTGTTAGGGGGGATTAAATACGTGCGGTTACGGGGTTACGGGGATAGGGCTTGGGTGGGATGGCTGTCGGTGTAGGGACCGGGTGCTAGGGTTTGGATGATCAGCCATGATCTCGTTGAATGGCGGAGCAGGTTCGAAGGGCCGAATAGCCTACTCCTGCTCCTATCTTCTATGTTTCTATGTTTCTATAAAGAGGAATGGCTGATGCCTAGGAGGGATTAAAACACAACAATGAGAATTTTAAATGTGAGGCACTGGGTCAGCAAGGACAGGGATGTTGGGCAACTGTGACTTGGTGCAGAATAGGATAGAAGCAGCAGAATTTTGGATGAGCTGAAGTTTATAGAGGATGGGAGGTCAGCCAGGATTGAAATAGCCAATCGAGTGTGGAGACGACAAAAGCGCAGATGAGGGTCTCAGCAGCAGATGGGCTGATGATGGGATAGTGGCAGCTGATGTTACGGAGGTGGAGGTAGGTGGTCTCTGTTATAGACAGGATTTGGGGTAGGAAGCTCAGTTCAGGGTCAAATAGAACACTGAGCTTGCGAGCAGTCTGGCTCAGCCTGAAGCAGTAGCCAGGGAGGGGTTGGTGTGGGTGGCAAGCCTACAGAGTTTGTTTAAGGGACCAAAGCTGATGGTTTTGTTCTTCACTATGTTTAGCTGGAGAAAGGCTGTGGGCCTCAACAACAACCCAGTTGTAGTGCTGAAGACTTGTGCTCCAGAGCTAGGCGCGCCTCCAGCCAAGCTGTTCCAGTACAGCTACAACACTGGCATCTATCTGACAAAGTGGAAAATTGCCCATGTACATCCTGTCCACAAAAAGCTGGACAAATCCAATCCGATCAATTACCGCCCCATCAGCCTACTCTCAGTCATCAGCAAAAAAGGCGTTGAGGAGAGTGCTATCAAGCTATACTTACTCACCAATAATCTGCTCACCGATGATAAGTTTCAGACCTCATTATAGCTGTGATCCAAATATGGACAAAAGAGCTGAATTCCAGAGGTGAGGTGAGAGTGACTGCCCTTGATATCAAGGCAGCATTTGACCGAGTGTGGCATCAAGGAGCCTTAATAAAATTGAAGTCAATGGGGATCAGGCAGAAAACTCTCCGCTGGCTGAAGTCATACCTAGCACAAAGGAAGATGGTTGTTGGTGTTGTAGGCCAATCATCTCAGCCCCAGGACATCGCTGCAGGAGTTCCTCAGGGCAGTGTCCTAGGCCCAACCAAGTTCAGCTGCTCCATCAATGACCTTCCCTCCATCATAAGATCAGAAGTGGGGATGTTCGCTGATGATTGTACAGCGTCCAGTTCCATTTGCAATTCCTCAGATAATGAAGCACTTTGTGCCCGCATGCAGCGCCTGGACAACATCCAGGATTGGGCTGATAAGTGGCAAGTAACCATGAGTGCCAGGCAATGACTATCTCCAACAAGCAAGAGTCTAACCACAGCCCCTTAACATTTAACGGCATTACCATCGCCATCCTGGGTGTCACCATTGACCAGAAACTTAACTGGACCAGCCACATAAATACTGTGGCAACAAGAGCAGGTCAGAGGCTAGGTATTCTGCAGCAAGTGTCTCACCTCCTGACTCCCAAAGCCTTTCCACCATCTACAAGGCACAAGTAAAGAGTGTGATGAAATAATCTCCACTTGCCTGGATGAGTGCAGCTCCAACAACACTCAAGAAGCTCGACACCATCCAGGACAAAGCAGCCCGCTTGATTGGCACCCCATCCACCACCTTAAACATTCACTCCCTCCACCACCAGCGTACCGTGGCTGCAGTGTGTACAATCTACAAGATGCATTGCAGCAACTCGCCAAGGCTTCTTCGGCAGCACCTCCCAAACCCACGACCTCTTCCATCTAGAAGGACAAGGGCAGCAGGCCCATGGGAACACCACCACCTCCAAGTTGCCCTCCAAGTCAAACACCATCCTGACTTAGAGGTATATTGCCGATCCTTCATCGTCGCTGGGTCAAAATCTTGGAACTCCCTACCTAACAGCACTGTGGGAGTACCTTCACCGCACAGACTGCAGCGGTTCAAGAAGGCGGCTCACCACCGCCTTCTCAAGGGCAATTAGGTATAGGCAATAAATGCTGGCCTTACCAGCGACGCCCACATCCCATAAACGAATAAAAAAAGTCTAACCAACTCACCTCAAAATATTCAATGGCATTACTATCGTCGAATCCCCCACCATTAACATTCTGGGAGTCACCATTGACCAGAAACTTAACTGGACCAGTCACATAAATACTGTGGCTACAAGAGCAGGTCAGAGGTTGGGTATTTTGCCGGGAGTGTCTCACCTTCTGACTCCCCAAAGCCTTTCCACCACCTACAAGGTACAAGTCAGGAGTGTTGTGGAATACTCTCCACTTGCCTGGATGAGTGCAGCTCTAACAACACCCAAGAAGCTCGACACCATCCAGGACAAAGCAGTCCACTTGATCTGCACCCCATCCACCACCTTAAACATTCACTCCCTCCACCGTGGCTGCACTATATACCATCTACAAGATGTACTGCAGCAATTCACACCTCCCAAACCCGCAACCTCTACCACCTAGAAGGATAAATGGCAGCAGGCACATGGGAACACCATAACCTCCAAGTTCCCCTCCAAGTCACACACCATCCTGATGTGGACATATATCGCCGTTCCTTCATTGTAGCTAGGTCAAAATCCTGGAACCCTTTGGGAGTACCCTCACCACACGGTCTGCAGCAGTTCAAGAAGGTAGGTCACCACCACTTTCTCAAGGGCAATTAGGGATGGGCGATAAATGCTGGCCTTGCCAGCGACACCCACATCCCGTGAATGAGTAAATAAAAATTTTTTTAAAGAACAAAAATAAAAAATGTGGCTCATTCAAGACTGGATGGCAGACGAGCAGTCTGACAGCACAGAGGCAGTAAAGAAGTTGAGAGAGGTGGTGGAGAGGTAGACCTGGGTAACATCAGTATAAATGGAGGAACACTCCTAAGACTCAGGAGATAAATATGCTGCTTGCATGAATATACACTCCAGGAAGGCCCCAAGCTCAATGTTTGGTCTATTCTGAATTAGTTGATCTCAGCATTGGCAGCATTATTACAATTGGCCTCAGTATCCCTGGGCTAGGGAAGAGTAAGAAATGGCCATGCTTCCTGTTACTGATCACAACCCAGTGCCGTCTGCTAGAAAATATTTGTGGGTGTTGGATCAGGACAGAATTGGACTTGGCTTTGATGCACCCAAGGACAAATAACCTACTAACTGTCACTGCCCAGACCTCAGGAGTAAAGAGAAGAGGTGAGAAAACTGGAAAAATATTTATAATTCATTATTGGCAATCAGCTGGGTCCTGTAAATGTGTGCAAAGTAAAGCAAAGGTAATATCAGAAGCTTGCTATCAAGCTAGAACTTTTGTCTGTACATTTCAGAATGCACAATATCACAGGTAACTAATCTTAAGATATAGGGTTGACAACTGTGCTGTGTAAATCCGTATAACACTGGGCCAGTAATTCCGGTCCCAACGCGTGAGTACGGACGGGGTACTCACGCGTGGGCCCGTTGGAAGTGCCGGATTTCAGCATGCACAGCGCATGCGCGGGAAACCGGCATTTCCTCCAAGGGGTTCAGAGGTCCAACGCGTGCGCACAGGACTCTGCACGCACGCGTTGAACTTCCTTCTTTTTGACAGGTTTGCCCGTGTGTAAGGGCCTAAACTTTTTAGAAATGTTAAAAGGAGATGTAAGGACTTGGGCCTAGAAATTCAGTATAGCCACTTTTGGGGCGGAAAAGTCGGGCGGCCGCTAAAGTTTGCGCCCGGCGCAAAGTCGAGGCCACTTCGCCGATATTCAGTAGCTTCGCCCTAAGAGTTTGCTCGAGCGCTAAAACTGGCGTTCCACAACTATCTTTAGGCGCAAAGCCGGCGGTGCTGAGCTAAACCACCGAGGCTGGGCGCAGCGCAGGTGCGGTCATTTCTTGATTGACAGCAGACACCCTGGCACCGGCCAGCTCTTAAAGGGGGAAGGGTCGAGTTCGTCTGCTGCCACGCCCTGGACACTGCAGCCCTCCAGCTAGGCCTAAACACTGCTGCTGAACAGAAATAGTCCCGGGAAAGATGCAGCAGGCCCGTGAACGAGCGCAGCGCTTCACTGGCCATGATTTGAGGGTGCTGGTTAGGGCTTTGGGGAGGAGACGCAAACACCTGTTCCCGGACAGTGGGAAGAAGCCTGCGACCAGCGTCTACAGGAAAGCCTGGAGGGAGGTCGCCATCAGGGTGACAGCCAACAGCGAGGTCCCCAGGAACTGTATCCAATGCAGAAAAAAGTTCAATGACCTCACGAGGATTGTTAGGGTGAGTAGCCTTTCCAGTGTCCTCCTCACCCTTGCATGTGCACCTCACATTATGGGCAAAGGGACCTGAAAGCCCTAATGGCCAGCCCTCATCCAGCAGCTATGGGACTGGCATGAACATCAATTGCACATTCTGCACTTGACACACTAGCCAAGCTATTCGACCATGGGAGGCAGTGCACACCAGATCAGGGCTCCACACTGGCCAAGCTATTCGACCATGGGAGGCAGTGCACACCAGATGAGGGCTACACACTGTACTTAGAGGCCGTCCTTTCTCTTGCAGGCCAAGCTGGCCCACAATCAGAAGAGCCGGACTGAGACCGGGGGAGGCGGGCCCCAGATCCAGCAGCTCACTGACCTGGAAGAGCACGTGGGTCGCCTCATGGGAGCCCGGGTGATTGGCCCCATTGCCAGTGGAGATGCCGACCCTGTTCTGGGCACCAATGGTAAGGACATCACCTTTTGGACCTCTCTCGTCCCACTTGCGCATCAGATTTACATCCTTTGCCACTGTCCGACCAATGCGCTGAATGCCACCACTCATGCCTCCCTCGCTGACGCCCTCTCCTCAATCTAAAGCTACTCTTGTCCCTTCCTGCTTTCAGATGGTGAGGAGGAGGTCCCTGAAGCTGCCACTGACAGCCCCTCGGAAGAGGAGGAGGAAGAGGAAGAGGAAGGCGGCCCATCAGGGGAACCCTCACCCGCGCCAGGGGATGCCAATGTAGGGGACATGCCTTCCCTGGAGGAGAGCATGGGGGAAGTGTCGGAGGGGAGTGTCGCTCCTGGGACCAGTGGCGTGCAGCAACGCAGGGGGTGTGCGGTTGCTCAGCGGCCTTCTTCCCAGAGGGGTGTAGTTGCTGGGCCCAGTGGCATCCAGCAACGCGGGAAGGGTCGGCCAGCTCGGCGGCCTTCTCCCCAGAGGGAGAGTCCGGCCTCCAGTCCGCCGACGGTCAACTCCGAGGAGCTGCGCCTCCTCGATCAAATGTCCATGGACTCGGAGCGCCGGCACACCGAGCTCATGGGGGTTGTGGCACGGATGCCTGAGGCCATCGAGTCCCTGGCTCATAGTGTGGCCGAGTTCGGGGCCTCACAGGCCAGGAGTTTGGAGCTATTCGGGGCAGCACAGGACGCGAGTCGTGCCGAATTCGTGGCAGCACAGGCAGCGAGTGGGCAGCTGATCAGTGGTGCCGTGCAGTCACTGGCTGGTCTGATGCGGTCACAGACCAGGGCAGCAGGGGCACTCATTGCTGCCACACTTGCTGCGTCAGCCAGGCATCGCCAGGACACCCGCCGCGCTGTAGCAGCACAGCGGTCTGTCGTTTGGCACATGGCAGCGCATGCTGCAGTGCGGGCCCGGGCGAGTGCCAGTGTGTCACTTGACCAGCGGCGGCCTGCCATACGCCAGCTTGCCCCCATTCCTCCAGCCGCCACTGTCACTCCCCCAGTGGAGCTGCCACGAGATGCTGGTCCGACTGATGCTGGCCAGCCACAGCTGCAGCATTCACCAGCCGGCCCCTCGAGGCCCAGACCTCGTCTAGGCCGACCCCCAAGGGCATCTGCCATGACGACATGTGCCCCTCAGGAGCCTTCCCCCAGCCTTGCTGCAGCCACTGGCCACGGTTTGAGGAGCAGCAGGGTGGCCAGGGGCCGCCAAAGGCTGGACAAGGAATTGCCCTCGCGGGCCACAAAGTAGAGGGTGTGGACAAATGTTTGTTTATATTGGGATGGTTGTCTTGTTTCTGGGGATGGTTGTTTTGTTTCTGGGGATAGTTGTTCTGTTAAGGCCGAGGATGAAGGCCATTTTTGTTCAAATGTTTTGTTATTCCTCCCCAGGTTGTGGGAGTGAGTTATGTGTGTGACTGTTTTTTGGGGGGTCTTGTCTGTTTTTGGGTTTCATGTGGGAAGGGCCCTGAGTTTGTTCAATAAAGCATTTTATTTATTCACATTGTCCATGTTTGATCTTTGAAGTGTTTGTTGCCTTAAGCGGCTGAGGGCTTGCGGAGCGGCTGCATTCATGTTCTTTCATTGGCACAAGCCATGCCCTGACAGGGGGCCTAGAAGTGACGTTCAATAAGTCGCCGACGGGCGGCCCTTGGACCTTGTGCCTCCCTCCTCCTCCTCCTCCTCCTCCTCCTCCTCCTCCTCCTCCTCCTCCTCCTCCTCCTCCTCCTCCTCCTCCTCCTCCTCCTCCTCCTCCTCCTCCTCCTCCTCCTCCTCCTCCTCCTCCTCCTCCTCCTCCTCCTCCTCCTCCTCCTCCTCCTCCTCCTCCTCCTCCTCCTCCTCCTCCTCCTCCTCCTCCTCCTCCTGAGGTGGTGCTCCAGCGTGAGGTGGCAGTGCCTGAGTCCTGCAGATAGCCAGGTTGTGCAGCATGCAGCAAACGACCACGAACTGGGAGACTCGCTCCGGCGAATACTGCAGAGATCCGCCGGAACGATCCAGGCAGCGGAACCGTTGCTTGAGGACGCCAATTGTTTGTTCTATGATGTTCCTAGTCGCTTGATGGCTCTCGTTGTATGCCTCTTCAGCAGGGGTCCTGGGCGCGCGGAGCGGGGTCATGAGCCAGGTACACAAAGGATAGCCTTTGTCCCCGATAAGCCATTCTCTTGGGTGAGGCTGTGCCTGGAAGATATCAGCCACAGTAGTCTGTCGCAGGATAAAGGCATCGTGGCTGCTGCCTGGAAAGCGGGCATTGACAGCTAGGATGCGCTGCCTGTGGTCACACACCAGCTGTACGTTGAGGGAATGGTAGCCCTTCCGGTTGCGGTAATCCTCGGGATGGTCCACAGGTGCCCGCAAAGCCACATGCGTGCAGTCAATGGCGCCCTGCACCATGGGGAAGTCTGCGATTCTTGCAAATCCCACTGCACGCTGCTGCTGCCTCTCCAGGGTCATGGGGAAGGAGATGAATTGGCGTCTCCTTCTGAAAAGGGCATTGGTGACCTGGTGGATGCAGCAATGGACGGCGAACTGGGATATGTTAGCAATGTCCCCAGCAGCTGATTGGAAGGAGCCGGTGGCATAGAAGTTCAGAGCCACCGTCACCTTCACTTCCACCGACAGAGACGTCCTGCAACTCAGCTGTGGACGCAGATCTCTGTGAAGCAGATGGCAGATCTCTGCAACCACCTCCCTTCTGAATCGCAGCCTCCTAACACATCGCGCGCCAGTCATGTTGAGATACGAGACCTGCTGGCGGTATTGCCTGAGTGGGTAAGGCCCACATTGCCGACGCCTGTTGCCCCCTCTGCGTCTAGCCAGGGCTGCCCCTCTCACACAGTGTCTGCGTGCCCTTCCGACATAAGGCTGAAACTCAGCATTGGATGCTGGCAAACAATGAGATATCAGTGAAGGCGAATTGCCAAGCTCTGGCCTGAAGCCAAAAATACCTGTCCTAGTGTTGGCCCAAAGCAGTAAGCTCCCTTCCTTGGTTTTTTTCAAAAAATCCGTTGCACAGGAGTGATTGCTGCAAAATGGCAGCCCTTTATAGTGCAGGGTAAGTGCCCTTTAATTTGCGCTCCCCGCGGCCCGCTTCGGCTGTGTACCGTTCCACTCCACAGTCGTTAGGGCCGCCCGGCGCACAATGGGCCGGCGCGACTGAAGTTCCGGTTTGGGGCGCACAAAGGGCGTTGCACGAGGAAATGACGTCATAATCTGCGCGCGCAGCAGGGCGCGCGCAAAGACTTTGCTCCGGCGCTAAATGTCTACTGAAGTTGGGGCGAGGCGCAGATCGCGCTGCGCCTGGGCGCTAAGCGCCTAGCGCTCGAGATCTACTCCTCCTAAGGCGCTAATGGCTGGCGCACGCTACTGAATTTCTAGGCCTTGATTCTTTAAGGTAAGTGGTCTATTATTTAAAATTATAACATTTTTTCCACAGCTTTATTGTTTTTAAGGACTTTACAGTAAGGTAAGTTTATTTTTAGACCCGATTTCTTAAAAAATTCTTTTTTTCAAAAATTTGATTAATTGTTTAAAATAGTTTTTTAAAGTTATTTATAGTTCATTTAATTAGTGGGATGTTTTTTAAAATTTTATTTAAAGTTAAAGTAGTGTTTTGGGCGCCCGTAGTTTTCATGAGTTTGACAGTTCTTACTATCAAACTCATGAAGTTTTCCCTCCCCTGATTGGCTGCCCAGTGCTCACCTGATCCCAGCCGGCACATCGAACTAACTACGCCACTGAATCAGGCAAGCACAGCGCGCCGACAGCTGAACCGGGCCAGTGACAGGAATTCCAAGCAGTCCCAGGCTTCAGCTGTCGGCGTGCCGGGTAAGTGCACATCGGGGGCTTGCACGTGCGGCAAGCCCTCATCTGATGTCCACACACATGCAGTAATCAGCAAGAATAACTGGATCAGAATCAGAAGCAGGATCCCAGGTGATTTTTGCTGTCCCTAGTCTAAGGACATTGAAGTCAATTGTACCTTCAGTACTGTCAACTTGAGATCAGTTAACTCAGCACAGACTGGAGACTGAACCTGGGACCTATCTGTGCACTATACCTAGTGGTCATTAATCCACTAAGCCACTAGGGGAGCTCCTTCTATAACCACTCCTTTTTCTTTGACTATGTATTGTATTTTCCTTTATCAGAAGAATGTTAAAGCCATGGAAAAGGTACAGCGCAAAGATTCACTAAAATTATACCAAGCATGAGAGGTTTTAGCCATGAAAAAGCTCAAGAAATTTAGGCTATTTCACTACCGTAAAGAAAGTTAAGGGTTTTCAAAATTATGAAAGAATTTGAGGGGGTAAATAGTGAAAGATTGGTTGACAAGTTGGTAACAAGGGCATAGACTCAGATTATCACGATAAGAACAAAAGCAGAAGATAGAAGATTTTTTCCACACAGAGGATTGTTAAAATATGTAATGCTTTACCACAAGTGGCTATGGAGGCAGAAACTACAACATCATTTATAAGGGAATGAAATACATATTTGAAAAGGAAGAATATAAAAGACACCATCGTAACTTTGTTGGAAGTGCGGGCCACATGTCCAGTGAAGTTATGTGTCAGGGCCATGGTCTAAACAAAAAACAAAAAACGCAAATGCTGGAAATCTGAAACTAAACAGCTGCCTTGGGCCCACACTCTGGAATTCCCTCCATAAATCCCGCTACGTCTCCACCACCTTTAAGACCCTCCTTAAAACTCATCTGTTCAAACAGGCATTAGATTCCCGATAACCTCCTCCGTTAGTTCAGCATTCACTTTTTCCTTACACCTCTGTGAAGTGCCTTGGGATGTTTATTCTACATTAAAGGTGCTATATAAATGCAATTTGTTGTTGTTACTGTGTCTGTTCATATTATCATTAGCTTTATGTCCATTGCTGCCTAGTGCATCTGGAATGTTTTTAAATTACTATCCACATTTCCTAAAATAGCTTCATAAGAAGACTTGTTACAGATACTACCTGTATAATAAACTTTCTTATGACTCTTATTCTGTGATGAAGATAAAATTATCTATACAAATGACAATGTATTCTTCTATTGTGCATTTCTCGATTTTGATTTACTCTAAGCATCAGCTTGGCTCAGTTGGTAGTAAGCTCACCTGTGAGTCAGAAGGTTATGAGTTCTAGCCTTTCTATAGGATTTGAGATTATAATACAGGCTGGCACTTCAGTGCAGTACTAAGGAAGTACTACATAGTTGGAGGTGTCGCCTCTTGGATGTGATGTTAAACCAAGACCCTGTCTCCCTATAGATATAAAAGATCCCACTGTAGGAGTCTCTGCACTCCTAGCAAAGAATCTATAAACTCACTAGTAGTTAACAAACTGAGTTTAATGTACTAAAACATTACAAAACAAGAAAATGCAGGAGAAGCTCTAAACAGGTCTATTCACTATCACTCCACACGAGGACTCGCTGGAAACGCCCTCTACCTCTGACGTCATGACGTCATCATGTTTCCCGCCATTGGAACGTCACATGACCCACATGATGACGTCATCGCGTCAGATCGCGATTTTGTCGATCTAGCTCTGTTTAACCAGAGCCAACATTAAAAGGTAATAAACATGATTAAAGGCAATTGTACCAGTCACTGTGAGAGTCTCTTAGTGGCTTTGCCACATACGCCCCCCCAGAATTGTCTTTAACAAGAAGAGTCAATCGCTGAGGAGGTCGGACAAGCCTGTTGGACTGACTCCTAAATTCCCGGAGGGGAAAACGCTGAGCAGGCGGCGAGCTGGCAGGTAACACAGCGCTGTCAGGTGTGGCGGCGGCCGGCCGCGGCGCGGAGGCTGCGCCAGCTCGATCGGTTGTTCGAGGTCTAGGTGCGCAGGCTTAAGGCGATCGACAGAGATGTGATCAGGCTTGCCCCCGACGTCGATCACGAAACTCTTGTCCCCTGCCTGCAAAACCTGGAAGGGCCCTGCATAAGGAGCTGCGAGCGGGGTACAATGGCCGTCTTGGCGCACAAAAACGAACTTGGCCGTCGACAACTCCCCCGGGACGTTGGACGAAGGCAAACCATGCTGTGAAGTCAGAACTGGGCGGAAACAGCGGGCTGCATCCCGGTGGGTCTCTCTTTGCCTGGCCACGGACCATGGCCACGTAGGGGACGGCAGGAATTCACCCGGAACTCGAAGAGGTTGCCCGTAAACCATCTCCGCCGCCGACGACTGGAGATCTTCCTTCGGCGCCGTGCGGAGTCCTAACATCACCCACGGCAGTTTGTCGACCCAGGATGCATCCAGAAGGCTGGCCCTGAGCGACGCCTTCAAGGAACGGTGGAACCGTTCGCACAAGCCGTTCGCTTGCGGGTGATAGGCCGTAGTGCGGTGGAGTTTAACGCCCAACACGGAAACCACCTCATTCCACAGTTCGGACGAAAATTGCGGCCCACGATCCAATGAAATATCCGCAGGGACACCAAACCGGGCTCGAGCAACATCCGCAGAGGTGGTGGACGTCTTGGGGACTGCCTCCGGCCACCTCGTGGTGCGATCCACCATTGTCAAAAGGTACGTAAAGCCCCGGGACGGCGGAAGCGGGCCCACTAAGTCAATGTGAATGTGATCGAATCGCCGCACCGGGACCTCGAAGATGGTGAGTGGGGCCCTCACATGCCGCTGCACCTTGGCCCGTTGGCAAACAACACAAGTGTTCGCCCAGTCTCTGACGTCTTTGCGTATTCCCCTTGTGATGAAATATTTCCATTCATCATTGCCTGTGACTGAGATCGGTTTCAGTGTCATTTCCCTTCCCCCAGACCTCATTGTATTGTGTACTGGAATGTGCTGTATTGTATACTGGAATGTGCTGTGTGTAGGGCTCCGCCCATACCTGGCCCCGTTTGTAAGCTAGCTTTCAGTCTAGCCCCAGTCTCCAGAAGGACGACATCTCTCTCGCTTACGTGTTTCGTTCTAAGTTAATAAAAGCCTTGTTTTGTTCTGCTACCTTCGAGTCTCGGAATTATTGAGGCACATCAATTTTATTAACTTATTTTCAACACTATGGATCAACTCCTGAAACCCGAACGTTTGGATTTGGATCAACATGCTCCGGACGCATCAGCACGCTTCGGACACTGGTTTGAGTGTATGGAATTCTTCCTGGACAATTCCGCAGCCGTCAAAGACGCTACGGACGCTGCAAGGATGAGACTCGGAATTCTGCGGAATTGGGTAAGCCACCGGGTTTACCCCCTCATCCAAGACGCCGAGACGTACCTGGCCGCCTGCGACATCTTAAAGGCGCATTACCAGCAGCCTACGAATGAGGTGTATGCTAGGCACCTGCTCGCCACCCGCGCACAGCGACCTGGGGAATCGGTGGAGGAGTTCCTAAGCACCCTGAAAATGCTTGGCAAAGACTGCAAGTGCCGAGATGTAAAAGCCGCAGTGTACACGGACGAGCTTGTTCGCGATGCCTTCATCACAGGCCTCAGCTCCACTTACATCTGGCAAAGACTGCTGGAAAAAACGGGGTTGGACCTGAAACAGGCTGCGGACACCGCGCGATCCCTGGATGTGGCCCAGAGAAACTCGGATGCCTACTCTTCAGCCCGCGCCGTCCACGCCGCCACGTGTGCACCGAGGGTGCCGCCATCTTGGAAGGCATCTTCCCCGCCCGACAGCCCGACACCGGCTGGGCCCCGCTCTCCCCCCAGAAGCCCTACGACAGCCGCGACGCGTCAGGGACCCAACTGCTACTTCTGCGGGCAGCCAAAGCACACCAGAAACCTGTGCCCGGCGAAAGGCACCACCTGCTTTAAGTGCGGTAAGAAGGGGCACTTCGGGAAGGTGTGCAGAGGGAACCCCGCCGGAAAACCAACCGCCGGAAAACCCGCCACCGCCGCGTGTGCGCCGTGGGAGCGGCCATCTTGGACGCCATCTTGCCCGACCTCGTGGGGTCCGCCATCTTGTGAGCAGACAGCGTGGACGCCATCTTGTATCGATCAGGGCCCTACAGTGGCATCGGTCACAGTGGACCAGACCAGGCCGCACCCGCTATCCAGATCAATGGTGGACATCGAGGTAAACGGGTGCCGGGTTAAATGCTTAATTGACAGTGGAAGCATGGAGAGCTTTATCCACCCAGAACTGGCACAACAACTCTCCCTAAAGGTGGTCCCTACTCAGGGTACCATCTCTATGGCTGACAAAACCCAGACATCGACCATTCTGGGTTACTGCACGGTACAATTGTGCGTTAACGGAACTGTATATGATAATTTTAAAGTATTAATCATGAAGAACCTATGTGCGAGCGTGATCTTGGGCCTGGATTTCCAGTGCAACCACCAAAGCATCACGCTCAAGTACGGTGGGTCCCAGCCGCCCCTCACAGTGTGCGGTCTGGCTACCCTGAAGGTAAAGCCGCCTTCGCTATTCGCGAACCTTACCCCTAACTGCCGGCCAATAGCGACCAAAAGCAGGAGGTACAGCTGGGAGGACAGGCGGTTTATCGCGACCGAGGTAGACAGGCTCCTGAAAGAGCGCATTATTGAACGCAGCAACAGCCCGTGGCGCGCCCAAGTGGTAGTGGTAAGGGGTAGCGAGAAGAAACGGATGGTGATCGACTATAGTCAAACGATCAACAGGTACACCCTACTAGACGCCTACCCGCTACCCCGCATATCAGAAATGGTGAACCAAATCGCCCAATACCGGGTGTTCTCCACCATCGACCTCAAGTCAGCCTACCACCAGCTCCCTATCAGACCAGAGGACCGCCCGTACACCGCCTTCGAGGCGAACGGACGCCTCTACCAATTCCTCAGAGTCCCCTTTGGGGTGACGAATGGGGTCTCGGTCTTCCAGAGGGAGATGGACCGCATGGTCGATGACCACCACTTGCAGGCAACCTTCCCCTACCTCGACAACGTCACCATCTGCGGTCACAACCAGCAGGATCACGACTCGAACCTCGAGAGGTTCCTGAAAACCGCACAAAAACTCAACCTCACCTACAACGAGGACAAGTGCGTTTACAACACCACGCGCCTCTGCATACTAGGCAGCATGGTGGAGAATGGGGAAATCGGACCAGACCCCGACCGATTGCGCCCCCTACGGGAGCTGCCCCTGCCCAACACTCCCAAAGCCCTGAAAAGGTGCCTGGGGTTATTTTCTTATTATTCCCAATGGGTCCCCAACTACTCCGACAAAGCCCGCCCCCTCTTGAAAGCATCCTCTTTCCCGCTCTCTGCTGAGGCCCACGCCGCCTTCAAAAGCATTAAGCAGGATATTGAGCGGGCCACGCTACAGGCAGTGGACGAGAACACTCCATTTCAAGTGGAAAGTGATGCGTCTGACTTCGCCTTGGCGGCCACCCTCAACCAGGCGGGGCGGCCCGTAGCTTTCTTCTCGAGGACCCTCCAAGGGCCCGAGATCAGACACTCCTCCGTGGAAAAGGAGGCCCAAGCCATCGTGGAGGCAGTGCGCCACTGGCGCCACTACCTAGCCGGCAAACGCTTCACCCTACTTACCGACCAGCGGTCGGTAGCATTTATGTTCAATAATAAACAGAGGGGGAAGATTAAAAATGATAAGATTCTTAGGTGGCGGATCGAGCTCTCCACCTTCGAGTACGACATCATTTATCGGCCAGGGGCCCTTAACGAATCCCCTGACGCCCTCTCACGAGGGATGTGTGCCAGCGCCACCGGGGATCGGCTACAGACCCTCCACAACGACCTCTGCCACCCAGGGGTCACGCGGCTGTTCCACTTCATAAAGTCCCGTAACTTACCCTACTCGATTGAGGAAGTTCGGTCCCTGACCAGGAACTGCCGCACTTGCGCTGAGTGCAAGCCTCGGTTCTACCGCCCAGATAGAGCCCACTTAATCAAAGCTACACGGCCCTTTGAGCGGCTCAGCTTAGATTTCAAGGGCCCCCTCCCGTCCGTCGACCGCAATGTTTACTTCCTGAACATTGTGGACGAATACTCCCGGTTCCCATTCGCCTTCCCCTGCCCAGACATGACCAGCGCCACGGTCATTAAATGCCTCAACAGCCTGTTCTGCCTGTTCGGTATGCCGAGCTACATCCATACGGATAGGGGGGCGTCCTTCATGAGTGAAGAGCTACGCCAGTACATGCTGTCCAGGGGGATCGCCACGAGCCGTACCACCAGCTACAACCCCCGGGGTAACGGCCAAGTGGAGCGAGAGAACGGGACAGTATGGAAAGCAGTCACTCTAGCTCTAAGGACCAAGGGCCTCCCTATCTCCCGCTGGCAGGAAGTCCTCTTGGATGTGCTCCATTCGATACGGTCGCTATTGTGTACGGCCACTAATACCACGCCTCATGAACGAATGTTTGTCTTTCCCCGAAAATCCACCTCAGGCGTATCCATGCCGTCATGGCTCTCCACCCCAGGTCCGGTACTCGTGCGAAGGCATGTGAGGGGCCACAAGACGGACCCTCTCGTGGAGCCAGTACACCTACTCCACGCCAACCCCCAATACGCATATGTCCGGCACGCCGACGGAAGGGAGGACACCGTGTCCATAAAAGACGTCGCCCCAGCCGGCATCGACAACAACCACGGCAATAGCGGCAACGACGATCACAGCAACTCTTACCCACCCACTACTCTTTCATCACCCCCGGAAGAACACCGACCAATGGCACCCCCACCAACTACCCCTTCAACAACCCTGGCGGCACCCCCGGCAGAGACCCAGGAGGCTACCGGGGACACCCAGCCGACACCCGCGGCACCGCAACAGCCACGTCGGTCGCAGAGGACTATCACACCCCCGAACAGACTAAATCTATAGAAGGGGTGAATGTGATGAAATATTTCCATTCATCACTGCCTGTGACTGAGATCGGTTTCAGTGTCATTTCCCTTCCCCCAGACCTCATTGTATTGTGTACTGGAATGTGCTGTATTGTATACTGGAATGTGCTGTGTGTAGGGCTCCGCCCATACCTGGCCCCGTTTGTAAGCTAGCTTTCAGTCTAGCCCCAGTCTCCAGAAGGACGACATCTCTCTCGCTTACGTGTTTCGTTCTAAGTTAATAAAAGCCTTGTTTTGTTCTGCTACCTTCGAGTCTCGGAATTATTGAGGCACATCACCCCTCCATACGAATTTGGAGACCAGCAGCTTTTGCGACGCCCGCACTCCAGGATGCGATAGACCGTGTATGGCATCAAAAACAGCCCGGCGCCATTTAGACAGGACAATCGGACGGGGTGCACCCAACGAAACATCTCAGAGCAGAGTAGTACCTGCGGAATGGAACGGCACATCCCTCGGCTGAAGGCTGGCTGGAACCGAATGAAAAACCTAGGTCTCCGGGTCGGCCGCTTGGTCAGCCGCCATCTGTGTGTAGTCAATGCCCAATTGGACGGCCTGGACGGCAGCGCGGGATAGGCAATCGGCGACGACACTGTCCTTACCGGCCACATGCCGGACGTCGGTGGTGAACTCCGATATGTACGTCAGCTGCCTTTGCTGCCGAGCCGACCATGGTTCCGCAGACTTGGCCATTGCGAACGTCAATGGCTTGTGGTCAACAAACACGATGAAGCGGCGCCCTTCGAGGAGGAAACGAAAATGACAGATGGCTAAAAACAAAGCCAACAGCTCTCGGTCGAAGGTACTGTACCGGCGCTCATGCCGTTGTAGCTGGCGGCTAAAAAAGGCCAAAGGTTGCCACGCGCCGTCGACCCACTGCTCCTGGACGGCTCCCACCGCGTAGTCTGACACGTCCGTCGTGAGTGCGATGGTAGCTCCCGGCAGGGGGTGTGCCAACATGGTCGCGTTGGCGAGCGCAGTCTTCGTCTCCTCCAAGGCGCGATCCATGTCTTGCGACCATAACACGGGCTCCTTTCCAGTCGTGCCCCTGAGGGCCTCGTAGAGCGGACGCATAAGCTGCGCTGTCCTGGGGATGAAACAATGATAGAAGTTCACCATCCCCAGGAACTCCTGTAAGGCTTTCACGGATTTCGGTTTCGGGAACTCCGCGATCGCCTCCACCTTGACTTGAAGTGGCATTGCCCCAGCGGGGGTTATGCGGTGGCCCAGGAAATCAAGTTGCGCTAGGCCAAAATGGCATTTGTCTGGGTTAACGATGAGGCCGTGCTGCTGAAGCCGTCAAAAAAGGACCCGAAGGTGCTCGAGGTGTTCCTCCTTGGAGGTGCTGGCAATCAGAATATCATCCAAATAAACAAATAAAAAATCAAGGTCCCGCAGGACTGAATCCATGAGGCGCTGAAACGCCTGCGCCGCGTTCTTAAGTCCAAAGGGCATTCGTAGGAATTCAAAAAGTCCAAAGGGGGTAATGACCGCCGTCTTTTCGACATCTTGAGGGTGCACTGGCACCTGGTGGTAACCACGGACGAGGTCGACTTTCGAGAAGATGGACGTCCCCGTCAAATGTGCTGAGAAGTCCTGTATATGGGGAATGGGGTAGCGGTCGGGCGTCGTTATCTCATTGAGGCGGCGATAACCACCACAGGGCCGCCATCCCCCGCCGGGCTTGGGGACGATGTGGAGCGGGGAGGACCAGGGACTACTGGACCGACGGATGATCCCCATTTTCTCCATCACGGCGAACTCCGCCTTCGCCGCCGCTAGCTTGCTGGGCTCTAAACGTCGCGCCCTGGTGTAAACGGGAGAGCCGGTAGTCGAAATATGATGCTCCACCCTATGCTTGATGGTGGAAGCCGAAAAGGTGGGCTTCGTCAGCTCGAGGAACTCCTCGAGGAGACGGGCGAAATCGTCGGGCAGTGGCCGCGCACATGAAATCGTGTGTGACGCAGCCATGCTGCGCGCCCCTGAAATATCGTTGAGCGTGGCAGCGTGAATGAGGCGTCGATTTTTCACGTACACCAACAGGCCGTTGGCGCCCAAAAAGTCGGCACCCAACAGGGCCTGCGAGATTTGAGCGGTGATGAAATTCCAGGTGAAAAGCTGTCCACCGAAACAGACTTGGACAAGCCGCTTTCCGCAAGTGCGGATCGAACCCCGGTTGGCCGCTTGCAGAGGGATACCCCGTCTGCCGGACCGAAGGTCGATGACCGAGGCGGGAAGTCTGCTGCATTGCGCCCCCGTGTCGCATAGAAAATGACGGCCCGAGATGGAGTTGGTTAAGTAGGTGAGATTCCCAGAAGCGCCGATCGCCATCGTGGCCGCGGGGGAAGTACCGGGACCGGCGTGCTTGACTCGCGGTGGTCTATTCGACGGTCTGGTAACGAAACTGCACGGTGGGCGGTGTAGTGTCCGAATATAAATAGTACACGGACTGCAGGAGAACAATAAAACAGGTATTTACTTGAACGGAGGGTAACTTAAGACTGACGTACAGAAGCTTGCTATGGCTTTATATACAGGGGTGGTCACTGCCGGTATTGCAATATAGAATCAGTTCTTCTCTTAAAGGTACATACACAACAATTCCTCCCCTTTTAGATAAACAGTACATAACATTCATTTAACAATTAATAATAACTAATTACAATTACAATTTTCTCTGTACTATATACATCAACTGAAATAATCATTTATAAGTTCAGTCTTTGAGGAGGCTTCCTGATCCTGACTGGATAGCGCCTTTCTCGAGTATCCTGTTCTTGCGGCGGAGTTGATTCTGGTTCAATGTCATTGGTTGGTTCGTCAGCTTCCAATACCACTGCTTCTGAGGGAGACGCAATCTGTGCTTCGGGTTGATTACCAGGTGCACCTGCTCGTGGTATGGGTTTGGCTTGTTCCTGTGACTCTAGAATCTGGTCAGCATGGCGTCTCACGATGCTCTCTCCAACGTCCACTGTGTACATTAGTGGTCCCTGCTGTGTGCATATCATTCCTGGCTGCCATTTTTCTGTTCGGTAGTCACGGGCCAAGACTGGTTGCCCTATCTTGAAGCTCCTGGTTGGCTTCTCATTTATGTGCTGGAATTGCTTATCCTCAACATCTCGTCTTATGTTTGGTTTGAGCAAATCCAGGCGACATCTTAGCCTTCGGTTGAACAACATTATGGCTGGAGCTTGGTTGGTGACTGCATGTGTCGCATTCCGGTAAGCAAACAAGAAATTATCCACCTTGTGTTGTAGTGGTATGTCGTCATTATGCATTGCCTTTATTGCCTTTTCAAAGGTCTGAACAAACCTCTCAGCCAATCCATTTGTGGCTGGATGATATGGGGCAGATGTGTAATGCTTCACCCCATTATTCCTCAGAAACCTCCGGAAATCCTCTGACGCAAACTGTGGCCCATTGTCGGAGCAAATCTGTTCTGGCAAGCCATTCCTGGCGAAGATGGTCCATAGGACTGCAATAGTTTTCTCCGTGGTGGTGGAGGACATTTTGATGACCTCTGGCCATTTCGAATGGGCGTCCACAGCGATTAGGAACATTGAGTCCATAAATGGACCAGCAAAATCAATGTGTACCCGTTGCCATGGAGATGAGGGCCACTTCCATGGATGTAGCGGGGCCTGTGGTGGAGCGTTTTGGACCTTCTGGCATCCTGTGCATCTCTTGGTCATATCCTCGATTTCTTTATTGATTCCCAGCCACCACACAAACGCCCTGGCTAGGCTCTTCATTTTTACCCCTCCCAGATGACCCTCATGAAGCTCATTGAGCACTCTATCTCTCAACTTGGGTGGAATTACCACTCGGGATCCACACATCAAGGTCCCCCGGCACACTGACAGCTGTTCTCTCCTTGGCGAGAATGCTGGCAACAGTGAGTCGCCATGTGCTGGCCATCCCTTCACCGTCAAATCATAGACCCGAGAGAGTGTCGGGTCATTTCGGGTTTCCTTCTCTATACTTGAGTTTGTAACAGGTAGACATTCGACTATGATCGCATGGAATATCTCAACAGGGTCCACTGCAGGTGCTTCCTCTACCGTAGGCAACGGTAGGCGTGACAGCCCATCAGCATTTCCATGCTGTTTCGTACCCTTGTACTCTATGTCGTACTGATGTGCCCCTAGAAAAAGTGACCATCTTTGCAGCCGTTGCGCCGTCATCACCGGAACGCCCTTCTTTGGGTTAAAAATGGAGACCAGGGGCTGATGATCAGTCAGTAGGGTGAATTTTCTGCCCGTGCAGATAGTGATTGAACTTCTTCACCCCCCACACCAGGCTGAGGGCCTCCCTGTCAATCTGGGCGTAGTTAGGCTCAGCTGAGGTTAACGAGCGCAACGCAAAGACTATTAGCCTTTCTGAACCGTCAAGGAATTTGTGTGACAGCACCGCTCCGATGCCATAGGGAGACACATCACATGCTAACCGAATCGGTAGTGTTAGATTGTAGTGGGCCAATACTTCTTTTGAAGTGATTAGGCATTTACATTTCTGAAAGGCATGCTTACACTCATCACTCCATTTCCATGTTACTCCAGTTTGCAGCAGGGCGTTCAGTGGGTGCAGAATTGTAGATAACTTCGGCAAGAACTTATGGTAGTAGTTCACCAACCCGAGGAATGACCTCAGTTGCGACACATTTTCCGGTGCTGGAGCCTTGACTACAGCCTCAATCTTGCCCGGCGACTTATGCAACCCTTCCTCATCAATCATGTGGCCACAATACGAGATTTGTCTCCTGAAGAACTCGCATTTGGGGCGGTTGGCTCGTAGCCCATATTCCTGTAATCTCGTGAGCACCTGCTCCAGGTTGGCAAGGTGTTCGCTGTCATTTTCGCCCGTAACCACGATGTCGTCCAAATAACACTGGGTCCCCGGGATCCCTTGCAGGACTTGTTCCATCGCCCTCTGCCAAATAGCCGGGGCTGATGCTACCCCGAATACCAGTTGATTGTACTGGTAAAGGCCTTTGTGAGTGTTTATCGTGAGGTATTTCCTAGATGCTTCTTCCACCTCCATTTGTAGATACGCTTGGGCCAGATCAATCTTTGTAAAGCGTTTCCCTCCAGATAGTGAGGTGAAAATATCTTCCATCCGTGGAAGTGGATATAGTTCTGTGTGCAGGACTGGGTTCACAGTTACCTTGAAGTCCCCACAGATGCAAACCTTCTTCGGTTCCCCAGGCGTGCTGCTCAATGATTTCTTCATTACAGGAACGATGGGTGTGGCCCACTCGCTCCAGTCCACCTTGGACAGCACACCCGAACGCTCCAGACTCTCCAGCTCTGCTTCAACGGCTGGGCGGATCGCGTAAGGTACCGGTCTGGCCTTAAAAAATTTGGGGTTTGCGTTATCTTCGATTTTTATCGTTGCCGTTACTCCTTTTAGAGTCCCAAGTCCTTGTTGGAACACCTCTTTCGTGTCAGTTAGAATCTTTGACAATCGTCCAGGTGTGACGTCATCATCCTTTTTATCAGTCACAGTTAGCGCCTGAATGGAATGCCAATCCAATTGTATTTTTCGGATCCATTCACGTCCCAATAATGGTGGTCCTCCATCTGGTAGTATATATAGATACAGTTTCTGTGTTTCCTTGCCGTTGTATTCAACTGGCACCCTTATTTTTCCTCTGGGGTAGACTTTTTGCCCCGTGTATGTCTTCAATACAATGGACGTGTCCTTCAAGGGTATGTGTGAGAATAGCCGCTCATAGTCTCGTCGATTCATGACAGTTAGGGCTGATCCTGTGTCCAATTCCATCTTTACTGGGGACCCTGCTATCATGAGGGTGACCCAAATGGTTCGGTGATCCTCCTTTGCAATCACGTTGTGTAACTTTAGACAACTTAGTCTCCTGCTCCCGGAGTCCTTATCACTCTCCTGATCTTCCGAACTACTGTCTGTCAATTTCTTTACTTTCTTGTACTTTTCCTTAGTAGTTCTTGTAGTGTTGGTTTTCTTTCCCGACCTGCAGACTCTTGCTATGTGTCCCATTTTCCCACATTGCCTGCATACTTTGTCCTTAAACCAGCAGTCCTTCTGATCATGGGTTGTTCTGCCGCAGCGATAGCACTTTTCTGCTCTATACGCCATTTCGTTAGCGCTGTATTCCTGTGGTTTCTCATGTATTTCCGCAGCTCCCCGTGCTGCTGCTTCGTAGGATACTGCCACGCTGAAAGCCTGTTCTAGCGTCAGGTCCTTTTCCGAAAGTAGTCGTTTCTGGGTTCCTTCACTCTGGAGCCCGCAGACAAACTTATCCCGTAAGGTGTCTGCCAGTCCTGCTCCGAACTGGCAGTGCTTCGATAACTTGTGTAGTTCCGTAAGATAGTCAGCATTGCTCTCATCTTTGTGCTGGTTTCTTTTATGGAACTTGAATCTTTCTGCTATCAGCAGCGGTGTAGGGTTTAGGTGTTCCTGTAAGATATTAACAATCTCTTCGAAACTTTTCTCCATTGGTTTAGCTGGAGTAATTAAATTCCGCAATAGGCCGTACGTTCTCTCGCCCATCAAATTTAATAATACCGACGCCTTCTTTCCATCGGCCACCTCATTTGCCTCGCAGTACACTTCAATTCTTTCCACATACGTGGTCCAGTCTTCTACCTCGTTGTCGAAAGCAGTGATACTGCCACTCTTCGGCATCTTGAGTGATTTAAAAGGGCGCCTCCCGCGCTTTTTCTTCTTCCCCAATGGAATAAAATGGTGCCTCCCGTGCTTTTCCTTCTTCCCCAATGGAATAAAATGGCGCCTCCCGCGCTTTTCCTTCTTCCCCTTGCTGCCACGCTGCTCCTAGCGTTCTACAGGGTAATAGCGGCGACCCGCGGCTTCGGCACGTATCACTTTTCCTTCCCCTCATTCTATCCTCTCCACGCTGCCCGGTTCTTGAGCACCGACCGCGCCCTGTGCGCTCCACCCTCTCTCTCTCTCTCTTCCTCCCGACGACGCTGCACGGCCCCTTTGCAGAGCCGCTCGATCGAGCCCGAGCCCGCCGCAGTCCGGAAGGGTCAGCGCACTACCTGCTACCAGCACGACTTGCTGGAACACCTCGACTGGGGAGCCAGGCCCAGCTCTCCACAGCCTCCCCTGCAACTCTCCGATGGATCCCTGGGCGGTTGCCCGTGGTCGACGCCCGCCGTTCTGACTTCGACCTCCAAGAAGCTTCTCTTCAGGGAAAAGATCCCTGTGAGGTGATGCAGTACTGCAGGTGAGTTCGAAACTGCCCGTCGCCAGTGTAGTGTCCGAGTATAAATAGTACACGGACTGCAGGAGAACAATAAAACAGGTATTTACTTGAACAGAGGGTACTCTTTTATTTGGGCCCAAAAAAAAAAAACCCAATTCAACTGTAAATAAACAAAAGTTCAACTAAAGCTTAACAAATCAAATTAAAATTTGGTTTTCTGTGTTGATGATGCACTCCAGTCCCCGCGGCGCCCATCGGTCGCGGAAATACTCAAGCGCACCGGCGGACACCGCGTGCTCCATCTCCAGGGCCACCCGGGCGCAAACATGGCCGCGGAAGAGATGCAGGCAATCCGGCTGGACGACCCCCTCGACCGCCCGCTGCCTGGACCAATTGATGGCTCTTTTAGCCAGGCCCAGGAGCAGGCCCACAAGGAGGTCCTCCAACCTGTCCGCTCCCCTCCGCACCGGGTGACCGTAGATCAAGAGCGTGGGACTGAAGTGCAACCAAAAATCGAGGAGCAGTCCCTTCAAGTAGTGAAAGAGGGGCTGCAACCTCTCACAATCCATATAAACGTGAAACACGGACTCCTCCAGGCCGCAAAAAATGCAGGCGGCCTGGGAGTCAGTGAACCTACTTAAAACCTTATTGCACGGGACCGCTCCGTGCAACACCCTCCAGGCCAAGTCCCCGATGGAACAAGGGAGGACTCCCGCATAGAGAGCTCTCCATTGGGGACCTCCGCTACCGCCGCTCGGCAAAGCGCCACGCCAAGGCGTGTCCGGACGGTAGACGAAGATGGCAAAGTGGAGAGTGTGCAGGAGCAGCCCGTACAGGAAACCCCTCCGCGCGGAATGAAAAGGCACGGAGGGTATTTCCTCGAGATGGCTCAAGTTGTGAGGCGCCGGTTCCCGAGGGGAGTTTCGGGGCCGGGCGCCGATGAGGAATTCCGTCCGAACGGGGGTAAGCTCGGACGGGATCGCCCCACGTGCTTGAGCCGCCTCGATACACCTAGTGGAGTCGGGGCCCAGTGCCGCTTTTACCGATTCGATGGTTTCGAACGCGAGCCGGACGTTGGCCCAGGACAGGCGCCGCGCCAGCTCCTCCGGCGCCATCCAGCCCGCTCCTCCGCCATCGAGCAGGTCCCCGACTCTGGTCACCTTGCCAGCCACAGCCCTACCCTCCGCCAGCCGCCCGAACCCGTGTTCGTGGAGGTGCGGATTCCTGAGCAGCGGCTCCCGAAGGAGAGCCGCCGCTCCTGACGGGGGAGAGCTCCGCCTGGAAGCGACGTAGTTCCAAACCCATAGTAGTTCCTGGTAGAAGACAGGCAGCTCCCGCAGGCCGGCACGCCTGCTGCCCACTTTCGCAAACAGGAGCTGCGTGTCGTAATTGAGGCCATGCAGCTGGCGGAAGAAAAACGTCGCCAGCGCACACCATCTCGGAGGATTCTCGACGTACAGGTATCTCTGCAGCGTCTGAAGACGGAAAGTCGCAGCCTGGGTGCGAAGGCACACCAGCGCCTGACCGCCCTCCCTAAGCGGGAGACACAGAACCGCGGCAGAGACCCAGTGCTTCCTTTTGTCCCAGAAGAAGTCGATGAGCTTCTTCTGAATCTTGGCGACAAACGCAGGGGGAGGGATCAAAGTGACCAACCGGTACCACAACACGGCGGCCACCAGCTGGTTTATGACCAGCGCTCGACCCCTGTAGGACAACACTTGGAGCAGTCCTGTCCAGCGTCCTAGGCGAGCGGTGACTTTGGCCTCCAGCTCTTGCCAGTTCGCCGGCCAAGCGTCCTCGGCAGGGCTAAGGTAGACTCCCAAATAGAGGAGGTGCGTGGTGCTCCAGGCGAAAGGCCTGAACTCCTCCGGCAGGGAGTCCACCCGCCACTGACCCACCAGGAGTCCGGAACATTTCTCCCAGTTGATCTTGGCGGAGGATGCATCCGAGTAAATCTGCTGGCATTCCCGCATCCTCCGCAAGTCAGCGGGATCCGTGACCATGAGGAGCACGTCATCGGCGTAAGCCGAGAGGACCACCTCCACGCCCGGCCCTTGCAGAGCCAGTCCCGTCAACCTCTTCCGCAAGAGGCGCAGGAAAGGCTCCACGCAAATGGCATATAACTGACCGGACATGGGGCATCCCTGACGCACCCCCCTCCCGAAGCGAAGGGGCGCCGTCAAGGACCCGTTAACTTTAATCAGACACTCCGCGGCAGCGTACAGAAGTCGGATCCGGGCGACGAAATGCGTCCTGAACCCGAATGCGCGCAGAGTCCCGAAGAGATACTCGTGATCCACCCTGTCGAACGCCTTCTCCTGATCCAGGGAAAGGAAGGCAACCGACAGACCAGCCCTCTGGGAGTGGTGGACCAGGTCCCGGACCAGATGGATGTTATCGTGGATGGTCCGGCCCGGGACCGTGTAGGACTGGTCGGGGTGGATCATGTGGGCCAGCACGGTGCCAAGGCGAGCAGACATGGCCCTGGCAAAGATTTTATAGTCCGTGCTGAGGAGGGAGACCGGGCGCCAGTTCTTAAGGAGGCGGAGATCGCCCTTCTTAGGCAGCAGGACAATGACCGCCCTGCGCCAAGAGAGGGGCATCTCCCCGGTCGCCAAACTTTCCCCCAGGACCCGCGCGTAGTCGCCCCCCAAGACGTCCCAGAACGCCCTGTGGAACTCCACGGTCAGCCCGTCCAGCCCCGGGGACTTTCCCCTAGAGAGCTGGCGGAGGGCGCCGGTCAGCTCCGCCAGACTTAGCGGAGCGTCCAATTTTTCGGCGCCCTCCGGGCCAACCTTCGTCAGGTCCTCCCACAAAACTCTGCGCGCATCCTCGCTGGACGGATCCGGAGAGAACAGAGCCCCGTAATAGGCGCGGGTCTCCGCGCTGATTCCCTCCGGATCCGAGACCAGAGATCCGTCGTCGGCCAGCAGCCCCAAGAGCTGCTTACGGACCCCCCGTCTTTTTTCCAGCGAGTAGAAGAAGGGGGAGCCGCGGTCCAGGTCCCGCAGGAGCTGGATCCGCGACCTCACGTACGCGCCTCGGGACCCGACGAGCTGCAGGTCCTTCAGCGCGCCCTTCTTCTCTTCGTACACCTTCCGCAGGGCCGGGTCCTCGACGACCTGACCGAGACGGGACTCCAGGTCGAGCACCTCCTTCTCCAACCGCCCGACCCGGGCCTCCCGCCTCTTGGTCGACCCCTTTGCGTACTCCTGACAGAAGAGACGGATGTGAACCTTGCCCACATCCCACCATAGCCTCAAGGAGGGGAAGCCCCCCTGCTTCCTTCTCCAGTCGGCCCAGAATCGACGAAACGAATCCCGGAACCGTGCGTCCTCCAGCAGCAGGTTGTTAAAATGCCAGTACACGGACCCCCCCCGCGCGCGCAGCGGAGCGAGCTCCGCCCACACCAGGTGGTGGTCCGTGCACGGCACCAGCCGCATGGAAGCTGCCGGAACGCAGGAGACGTACGCCCGGGAAATGTAGAGGCGGTCGATTCTGGACCTTCCTCCCCCAGACCTCACGCTAGTGAAGGCGCTGGAGTCGGGGTGGAGATTTCGCCAGACGTCCACCAAGTCGAAGGACCCAACCAGGTCCCTCAACTTCTCCATCGCCGCCGGGCTTCGCGGGGGACCCGAACGGTCCCTCGCCTCGAGGGTGTAGTTAAAATCCCCCCCGAGGATGACGCACTCGCCCACGTCGATGGAGCCCAAGAGAGCGGACACTTCTTCGAAGAAGCGCACTTGCTGCGCACTGGTCTGAGGGGCGTACACGTTCACTAGATGGAGCGGCACGCCCCCCAGGCGAACAGTGACCTGGAGCAAGCGGCCCGGCACGTGCTCCTTGACCCCCAAGATCTCCAGCTGAAAATGCGGGGCCAGCAAGATAGCCACCCCGCTGGAATTGTTGGAGAGGTGACTCATGCTGACCCCTCCTTGCCACTCCATGAGCCACGTGGCTTCGTCTCCTGGAACGGTGTGGGTTTCTTGCAGGAAGCACACCGCATACTTCCCGTCCCGAAGGACCGAGAAGTTATTGAATCTGCGGCGCGCCTCCCTGCTGCCGTTGATGTTGAGGCTGGCTATGGTTATCTTCATGTCAGAAGCATAGTGCAACCTCTACCTACACCTAACGGGGGGAGGAAGCGCAGCCGCTGGTCAGCCGCCACTTCCTCAGCAGCCCAGTGAGAAACGTTGTGAGCCGACGCAGCTCGAGCGGGTTCACACCCTCGTCCGCGCCCATGATCTTAACGGCGGCGCGGACGGAATCGATGAGCAGCGCCAGCTCCGACCACCTGTCGAGGGCCAGCCGGACCTTATTGCGCTGACCCAGGCACGTGGCCATAAAATCCCGGAGTTCCCTTACGGAAATGAGGGGAGACTCGGCAAGGGGCACGAGGTCATCCATCGCCACGTCGGCGCTGGAGTCCGAATCGTCCTCCGTGCCCATCACCGAGTCCCCATCCTCCTCCAGGGGGTCGTCACCAGTGGCCGACCCGTCCGCCGCGCAGTGCGAAGCGAACGACTCGGCCGCGCCAGCCAGCCCCGCCTCCGCCCGGATCCCACCCCCAGGATCGGCGGCAGAGGATTTCTCCCTGGGCTCCTCTAGGGGTGCCGGGCCAGAAGACGGTGGCGGTTCAGAGCTCCCCTCCGCCTCAGACGCCGGAACGACCGGAGAAACCGGGGAGAGAACAATTTCCAGCTCCTCCAGTACGTCCGGCACCAGAGACGCAGCCAGGGGGCCATCCTCCTCCCCGCCACCAACCTCCGACCCAGCGGACGGGGGGTTTTGAATTAAAAGCTCTACCAGGACGAGCATCCCCTGGGAGACGTCCGGGTCGCATTGGGCGAGCTCATTATCCTCGAGCTCGCCCGACCCAGCCCCCAGGCTGCCCGACCCGGCGAGGGGTAACGGCACCGATAAAAGGTCAATTTCAATTACTGCCGCGGGTTGTTCCGCAACCCCCCCCACGGGCAGGGTCTCATCCCCATCCCCGGGAGGCACGTGCTGGACAGACACATCTGCCTCAGCCTCCCGAGGGACAGGCAACCCCTGCCGATCACTGGTGATGACGACAGCGCTGCGGGGGGGGGGCGCAGTACCCGCGGCGGGCGACGACTCCCCCTGCTCGGAGGGACCTTCCTCCTCCCGGTCCTCCTCCTCATCCAGGGGGGTCGCGCCTTCTTTTTAGCACGGAGGGAGCGAGGGAGACCTCCATGTCTGCAAAGGCCTCCTCCTCGACTCCCTCCGGCGGAGCAGGTTTGTCGGGTTCCTCGGGCCCAAGCCCGGCCGCAGGTATTGGCATTACCGCTGCGGCGGTTGCGGCCACAGGCTCGGGCACGAGGCCCCTCCCGCTCACATCTGCCCTGATCAACTCCGCGAGGAGCGCGGGTGTAAGGGGCTCAAGGGGCAAGGGCTCGCCATCCACGGGGGGACCCGCCCTAAGGTGCTTCTTTTTTCCCCGCGCCTTCTTTCCGGCCGGACACGCTCCCTCCCCCCCGCCGGAGGCCTTGGTGGCATCGGCCCCCGACGTCAACCGCGCATCAGACGTACTTGACGCGCGGGCAGATCCGGGGGGAAGGGCGGCGGCGGCGGCGCCAGCCTCGGCCGCACGAGATGATCCGGCGGCCTTGGAGGCAGGGCAGTTCCTCCTGATGTGCCCCACCTCCCTGCAGGCATGGCACCTCACACCGTCCGACGTCCAAAAGGCGCGGTAGGCGGTCCCCTCGTGGAGGACGACGAACGCCCCGTCAGTGTCCTCCTCCCGCGCCAGCTGGATAAACAGCTGGCGCCGGAAGTAGAAGACATGGCGAACTCTGGCCTCCCGGAAGCCGAGCGGGATGGGTGTGATCCCCGACCTCACCTCCCCAAGTTGTCGCAAATGGGGAAGGAGGAGCTCACCAGGAACATCGGGCGGGACGTTGGAAATAATGATCCTCTGCGCGGTGGCCTCGAGAGGATCCACCGGCAGGAAGGTCCCGCCCACGGTGAGCCCCTTGGCAACAGCCAGGGACACCGCCCGCTCCGACCCCAGGAAGAACACAGCCTTCCCATACATTTTCGAGGCCGCGACGATGGCTGAGGGGCCGACAACCCCAGTCATGGCCTTGACGCAGGCCTCGATGGTCATAGTGGGGTGAATGTAGCTCTTCACCCCAAGCTTTTTTGTTATTAATCGAAAAGGTGACGGGGCAGCAGGAACAGCGGGAGCAGCTGTGGCTGTGGCTACCACTCTCGCATAGGTCCCAGCTGGCCCCGCCACCGGCGAAGACGCAGTCGCCATTCTGGGGTGCTTTTTTTTTAAGGGCTACACTCACCCCAAGTCACAGGCCTGAAGGTGTTAATGGCCTCGGTGTATATATCTATTTTTTTGTCCTCTATTGAGCAGAGGGAGCTGATTAAAATGAGGACACACCTCTCTCCTTATTGATTTAAATTGGGAGAGGGGCCCTCTCCCCTCTGCTCAATTGGCAATTAATAAAATAGATGAAACTAAGGTGCCTTAGAAAGACAGGCAGAGAGAGACAAAGAGAGAGAGAGAGGTGGGGGGGTGGGAAGGAGGGAGGCCGCAAAGGGCAGTGTTGCCACTCAGGATGGTGGGTGGGTGTTGGCAGGGTTGCACTCTCCGATGGAAAAAGTCTTTGGTGGTGGTGGTCTTCTGGCAGGGGGAGAAGACGTCTTCACCTGGAAAAGCTGGAGAAGCCCAGGCTCAGTCCTGCAACAGGTCTTAATGATGTAATTAAATTAAATTAAGGACTTCACCTTGGGCAGCTCCAAGCTCTCCCAGGGCAGGCAATAGAAGGGATGCTAATTAGTGGTGTGTGTGGCCTAGCTTTTAACAAGAGCCACACACACACACACTACACCCCTTGATGATCCGGCCTTGCTTCTTCTTTTCTCCCCCCACCTAAAATACAAAGTCTTGGGAGAGTGCCCCAAATAACACCCACCTGTAGATGTTCCGGATGAAGTTTTCTTCCCTCCTTTCAAGCAGTTAGTTTCTCTCCCCTCTCTCCCTCTCCTGAAGTGGAGGCCAATTTGGGGAGGCAGTGATAGAAAAGACCTCTCCTCTGGTTGATGTTGATGTAGGCCTCCTTTCTCCTTCTCCTCCTCTGTCCTCTCTCTCCAGGCACCTCAGTTGATGTAATGATGGTGGAGTTGGTGGTGGTCCAACGTTCTCCTCCTCTTCCTGGTCAGGGGACCACCACTTTAATCCACTCTCCAAAGTCTGGCTGCTCCCTCTGCTCGTGCTTGCAGCTGAACAGAGGGTACTCTTTTATTTGGACCCAAAAATAAAACCCAATTCAACTGTAAATAAACAAAAGTTCAACTAAAGCTTAACAAATCAAATTAAAATTTGGTTTTCTGTGTTGATGATGCACTCCAGTCCCCGCGGCGCCCATCGGTCGCGGAAATACTCAAGCGTACCGGCGGACACCGCGTGCTCCATCTCCAGGGCCACCCGGGCGCGAACATGGCCGCGGAAGAGATGCAGGCAATCCGGCTGGACGACCCCCTCGACCGCCCGCTGCCTGGACCAATTGATGGCTCTTTTAGCCAGGCCCAGGAGCAGGCCCACAAGGAGGTCCTCCAACCTGTCCGCTCCCCTCCGCACCGGGTGACCGTAGATCAAGAGCGTGGGACTGAAGTGCAACCAAAAATCGAGGAGCAGCCCCTTCAAGTAGTGAAAGAGGGGCTGCAACCTCTCACAATCCATATAAACGTGAAACACGGACTCCTCCAGGCCGCAAAAAATGCAGGCGGCCTGGGAGTCCGTGAACCTACTTAAAACCTTATTGCACGGGACCGCTCCGTGCAACACCCTCCAGGCCAAGTCCCCGATGGAACAAGGGAGGACTCCCGCATAGAGAGCCCTCCATTGGGGACCTCCGCTACCGCCGGTCGGCAAAACGCCACGCCAAGGCGTGACCGGACGGTAGACGAAGATGGCAAAGTGGAGAGTGTGCAGGAGCAGCCCGTACAGGAAACCCCTCCGCGCGGAATGAAAAGGCACGGAGGGTATTTCCTCGAGACGGCTCAAGTTGTGAGGCGCCGGTTCCCGAGGGGAGTTTCGGGGCCGGGCGCCGATGAGGAATTCCATCCGAACTGGGGTAAGCTCGGACGGGATCGCCCCACGTGCTTGAGCCGCCTCGATACACCTAGTGGAGTCGGGGCCCAGTGCCGCTTTTACCGATTCGATGGTTTTGACCGCGAGCCGGACGTTGGCCCAGGACAGGCGCCGCGCCAGCTCCTCCGGCGCCATCCAGCCCGCTCCTCCGCCATCGAGCAGGTCCCCGACTCTGGTCACCTTGCCAGCCACAGCCCTACCCTCCGCCAGCCGCCCGAACCCGTGTTCGTGGAGGTGCGGATTCCTGAGCAGTGGCTCCCGAAGGAGAGCCGCCGCTCCTGACGGGGGAGAGCTCCGCCTGGAAGCGACGTAGTTCCAAACCCATAGTAGTTCCTGGTAGAAGACAGGCAGCTCCCGCAGGCCGGCACGCCTGCTGCCCACTTTCGCAAACAGGAGCTGCGTGTCGTAATTGAGGCCATGCAGCTGGCGGAAGAAAAACGTCGCCAGCGCACACCATCTCGGAGGATTCTCGACGTACAGGTATCTCTGCAGCGTCTGAAGATGGAAAGTCGCAGCCTGGGTGCGAAGGCACACCAGCGCCTGACCACCCTCCCTAAGCGGGAGACACAGAACCGCGGCAGAGACCCAGTGCTTCCTTTTGTCCCAGAAGAAGTCGATGAGCTTCTTCTGAATCTTGGCGACAAACGCAGGGGGAGGGATCAAAGTGACCTACCTGTACTACAACATGGCGGCCACCAGCTGGTTTATGACCAGCGCTCGACCCCTGTAGGACAACACTCGGAGCAGTCCTGTCCAGCGTCCTAGGCGAGCGGTGACTTTGGCCTCCAGCTCTTGCCAGTTCGCCGGCCAAGCGTCCTCGGCAGGGCTAAGGTAGACTCCCAAATAGAGGAGGTGCGTGGTGCTCCAGGCGAAAGGCCTGAACTCCTCCGGCAGGGAGTCCACCCGCCACTGACCCACCAGGAGTCCGGAACATTTCTCCCAGTTGATCTTGGCGGAGGATGCGTCCGAGTAAATCTGCTGGCATTCCCGCATCCTCCGCAAGTCAGCGGGATCCGTGACCATGAGGAGCACGTCATCGGCGTAAGCCGAGAGGACCACCTCCACGCCCGGCCCTTGCAGAGCCAGTCCCGTCAACCTCTTCCGCAAGAGGCGCAGGAAAGGCTCCACGCAAATGGCATATAACTGACCGGACATGGGGCATCCCTGACGCACCCCCCTCCCGAAGCGAAGGGGCGCCGTCAAGGACCCGTTAACTTTAATCAGACACTCCGCGGCGGCATACAGAAGTCGGATCCGGGCGACGAAATGCGTCCCGAACCCGAATGCGCGCAGAATCCCGAAGAGATACTCGTGATCCACCCTGTCGAACGCCTTCTCCTGATCCAGGGAAAGGAAGGCGACCGACAGACCAGCCCTCTGGGAGTGGTGGACCAGGTCCCGGACCAGATGGATGTTATCGTGGATGGTCCGGCCCGGGACCGTGTAGGACTGGTCGGGGTGGATCATGTGGGCCAGCACGGTGCCAAGGCGAGCAGACATGGCCCTGGCAAAGATTTTATAGTCCGTGCTGAGGAGGGAGACCGGGCGCCAGTTCTTAAGGAGGCGGAGATCGCCCTTCTTAGGCAGCAGGACAATGACCGCCCTGCGCCAAGAGAGGGGCATCTCCCCGGTCGCCAAACTTTCCCCCAGGACCCGCGCGTAGTCGCCCCCCAAGACGTCCCAGAACGCCCTGTGGAACTCCACGGTCAGCCCGTCCAGCCCCGGGGACTTTCCCCTAGAGAGCTGGCAGAGGGCGCCGGTCAGCTCCGCCAGACTTAGCGGAGCGTCCAATTTTTTGGCGCCCTCCGGGCCAACCTTCGTCAGGTCCTCCCACAAAACTTTGCGCGCATCCTCGCTGGACGGATCCGGAGAGAACAGCCCCGTAATAGGCGCGGGTCTCCGCGCTGATTCCCTCCGGATCTGAGACCAGAGATCCGTCGTCGGCCAGCAGCCCCAAGAGCTGCTTACGGACCCCCCGTCTTTTTTCCAGCGAGTAGAAGAAGGGGGAGCCGCGGTCCAGGTCCCGCAGGAGCTGGATCCGCGACCTCACGTACGCGCCTCGGGACCCGACGAGCTGAAGGTCCTTCAGCGCGCCCTTCTTCTCTTCGTACACCTTCCGCAGGGCCGGGTCCTCGACGACCTGACCGAGACGGGACTCCAGGTCGAGCACCTCCTTCTCCAACCGCCCGACCCGGGCCTCCCGCCTCTTGGTCGACCCCTTCGCGTACTCCTGACAGAAGAGACGGATGTGAGCCTTGCCCACATCCCACCATAGCCTCAAGGAGGGGAAGCCCCCCTGCTTCCTTCTCCAGTCGGCCCAGAATCGACGAAACGAATCCCGGAACCGTGCGTCCTCCAGCAGCAGGTTGTTAAAATGCCAGTACACGGACCCCCCCCGCGCGCGCAGCGGAGCGAGCTCTGCCCACACCAGGTGGTGGTCCGTGCACGGCACCGGCCGCATGGAAGCTGCCGGAACGCAGGAGACGTACGCCCGGGAAATGTAGAGGCGGTCGATTCTGGACCTTCCTCCCCCAGACCTCACGCTAGTGAAGGCGCTGGAGTCGGGGTGGAGATTTCGGCAGACGTCCACCAAGTCGAAGGACCCAACCAGGTCCCTCAACTTCTCCATCGCTGCCGGGCTTCGCGGGGGACCCGAACGGTCCCTCGCCTCGAGGGTGTAGTTAAAATCCCCCCCGAGGATGACGCACTCGCCCACGTCGATGGAGCCCAAGAGAGCGGACACTTCTTCGAAGAAGCGCACTTGCTGCGCACTGGTCTGAGGGGCGTACACGCTCACTAAATGGAGCGGCACGCCCCCCAGGTGAACAGTGACCTGGAGCAAGCGGCCCGGCACGTGCTCCTTGACCCCCAAGATCTCCGGCTGAAAATGCGGGGCCAGCAAGATAGCCACCCCGCTGGAATTGTTGGAGAGGTGACTCATGCTGACCCCTCCTTGCCACTCCAGGAGCCACGTGGCTTCATCTCCCGGAACGGTGTGGGTTTCTTGCAGGAAGCACACCGCATACTTCCCGTCCCGAAGGACCGAGAAGTTATTGAATCTGCGGCGCGCCTCCCTGCTGCCGTTGATGTTGAGGCTGGCTATGGTTATCTTCATGTCAGAAGCATAGTGCAACCTCTACCTACACCTAACGGGGGGAGGAAGCGCAGCCGCTGGTCAGCCGCCACTTCCTCAGCAGCCCAGTGAGAAACGTTGTGAGCCGACGCAGCTCGAGCGGGTTCACACCCTCGTCCGTGCCCATGATCTTAACGGCGGCGCGGACGGAATCGATGAGCAGCGCCAGCTCCGACCACCTGTCGAGGGCCAGCCGGACCTTATTGCGCTGACCCAGGCACGTGGCCATAAAATCCCGGAGTTCCCTTACGGAAATGAGGGGAGACTCAGCAAGGGGCACGAGGTCATCCATCGCCACGTCGGCGCTGGAGTCCGAATCGTCCTCCGTGCCCATCACCGAGTCCCCATCCTCCTCCAGGGGGTCGTCACCAGCGGCCGACCCGTCCGCCGCGCAGTGCGAAGCGAACGACTCGGCCGCGCCAGCCAGCCCCGCCTCCGCCCGGATCCCACCCCCAGGATCGGCGGCAGAGGATTTCTCCCTGGGCTCCTCTAGGGGTGCCGGGCCAGAAGACGGTGGCGGTTCAGAGCTCCCCTCCGCCTCAGACGCCGGAACGACCGGAGAAACCGGGGAGAGAACAATTTCCAGCTCCTCCAGTACGTCCGGCACCAGAGACGCAGCCAGGGGGCCATCCTCCTCCCCGCCACCAACCTCCGACCCAGCGGACGGGGGTTTTTGAATTAAAAGCTCTACCAGGACGAGCATCCCCTGGGAGACGTCCGGGTCGCATTGGGCGAGCTCATTATCCTCGAGCTCGCCCGACCCAGCCCCCAGGCTGCCCGACCCGGCGAGGGGTAACGGCACCGATAAAAGGTCAATTTCAATTACTGCCGCGGGTTGTTCCGCAACCCCCCCCACGGGCAGGGTCTCATCCCCATCCCCGGGAGGCACGTGCTGGACAGACACATCTGCCTCAGCCTCCCGAGGGACAGGCGACCCCTGCCGATCGCTGGTGATGACGACAGCGCTGGGGGGGGGGCGCAGTACCCGTGGCGGGCGACAACTCCCCCTGCTCGGAGGGACCTTCCTCCTCCCGGTCCTCCTCCTCATCCAGTGGGTCGCGCCTTCTTTTTAGCACGGAGGGAGCGAGGGAGACCTCCATGTCTGCAAAGGCCTCCTCCTCGACTCCCTCCGGCGGAGCAGGTTTGTCGGGTTCCTCGGGCCCGAGCCCGGCCGCAGGGATTGGCATTACCGCTGCGGCGGTTGCGGCCACAGGCTCGGGCACGAGGCCCCTCCCGCTCACATCTGCCCTGATCAACTCCGCGAGGAGCGCGGGTGTAAGGGGCTCAAGGGGCAAGGGCTCGCCATCCACGGGGGGACCCGCCCTAAGGTGCTTCTTTTTTCCCCGCGCCTTCTTTCCGGCCGGACACGCTCCCTCCCCCCCGCCGGAGGCCTTGGTGGCATCGGCCCCCGACGTCAACCGCGCATCAGACGTACTTGACGCGCGGGCAGATCCGGGGGGAAGGGCGGCGGCGGCGGCGCCAGCCTCGGCCGCACGAGATGATCCGGCGGCCTTGGAGGCAGGGCAGTTCCTCCTGACGTGCCCCACCTCCCTGCAGGCATGGCACCTCACACCGTCCGACGTCCAAAAGGCGCGGTAGGCGGTCCCCTCGTGGAGGACGACGAACGCCCCGTCAGTGTCCTCCTCCCGCGTCAGCTGGATAAACAGCTGGCGCCGGAAGGAGAAGACGTGGCGAAGGCTGGCCTCCCGGAAGCCGAGCGGGATGGGTGTGATCCCCGACCTCACCTCCCCAAGTTGTCGCAAATGGGGAAGGAGGAGCTCACCAGGAACATAGGGCGGGACGTTGGAAATAATGATCCTCTGCGCGGTGGCCTCGAGAGGATCCACCGGCAGGAAGGTCCCACCCACGGTGAGCCCCTTGGCGACAGCCAGGGACACCGCCCGCTCCGACCCCAGGAAGAACACAGCCTTCCCATACATTTTCGAGGCCGCGACGATGGCTGAGGGGCCGACAACCCCAGCCATGACCTTGACGCAGGCCTCGATGGTCATAGTGGGGTGAGTGTAGCTCTTCACCCCAAGCTTTTTTGTTATTAATCGAAAAGGTGACGGGGCAGCAGGAACAGCGGGAGCAGCTGTGGCTGTGGCTACCACTCTCGCATAGGTCCCGGCTGGCCCCGCCACCGGCGAAGACGCAGTCGCCATTCTGGGGTGCTTTTTTTAAGGGCTACACTCACCCCAAGTCACAGGCCTGAAGGTGTTAATGGCCTCGGTGTATATATCTATTTTTTTGTCCTCTATTGAGCAGAGGGAGCTGATTAAAATGAGGACACACCTCTCTCCTTATTGATTTAAATTGGGAGAGGGGCCCTCTCCCCTCTGCTCAATTGGCAATTAATAAAATAGATGAAACTAAGGTGCCTTAGAAAGACAGGCAGAGAGAGACAAAGAGAGAGAGAGAGGTGGGGGGGTGGGAAGGAGGGAGGCCGCAAAGGGCAGTGTTGCCACTCAGGATGGTGGGTGGGTGTTGGCAGGGTTGCACTCTCCGATGGAAAAAGTCTTTTGTGGTGGTGGTCTTCTGGCAGGGGGAGAAGACGTCTTCACCTGGAAAAGCTGGAGAAGCCCAGGCTCAGTCCTGCAACAGGTCTTAACGATGTAATTAAATTAAATTAAGGACTTCACCTTGGGCAGCTCCAAGCTCTCCCAGGGCAGGCAATAGAAGGGATGCTAATTAGTGGTGTGTGTGGCCTAGCTTTTAACAAGAGCCACACACACACACACTACACCCCTTGATGATCCGGCCTTGCTTCTTCTTTTCTCCCCCCACCTAAAATACAAAGTCTTGGGAGAGTGCCCCAAATAACACCCACCTGTAGATGTTCCGGATGAAGTTTTCGTCCCTCCTTTCAAGCAGTTGGTTTCTCTCCCCTCTCTCCCTCTCCTGAAGTGGAGGCCAATTTGGGGAGGCAGTGATAGAAAAGGCCTCTCCTCTGGTTGATGTTGATGTAGGCCTCCTTTCTCCTTCTCCTCCTCTGTCCTCTCTCTCCAGGCACCTCAGTTGATGTAATGATGGTGGAGTTGGTGGTGGTGGTGGTCCAACGTTCTCCTCCTCTTCCTGGTCAGGGGACCACCACTTTAATCCACTCTCCAAAGTCTGGCTGCTCCCTCTGCTCGTGCTTGCAGCTGAACAGAGGGTAACTTAAGACTGACGTACAGAAGCCTGCTATGGCTTTATAGGGGTGGTCACTGCCGGTACTGCAGTATAGAATCAGTTCTTCTCTTAAAGGTACATACACAACAGGCGGCAGCAGCAGGCCTTCAGGCCGAAACGAGCATGGTAGTAACAGTAACCGGTCATCGGAGCGCCGTGGTCGGAGCAGGGGCTGGGTTCCTCGTGGCGGGGCGTTGCGCTATGGCACAGTATTGTTGCCGGACTGCGTAAATCTTATCCGCCTCTTCGGCGAGCGCGACGCAGTCTGTGGTTTCTGCTCGGGAGAGGGTTGCCTGAACTTGCTCGGGGAGCTGAGTAAGGAACAGCTCGCGAAACAGAAAGCACTGGGGCTCGGACCCCAGGAGAGTCAGCATGTGGCTCATAAGCTCCAAGGGTTTGGAGTCACCTAACCCTGGTAGAGCCAGTAAACGGTGAGCGCGCTCCGCTTTGGTAAGACCAAATAGCTGCAGCAATCGTGTCTTGATGGCTACATACTTGTCAGCATTCGGGGGACTCTCCAGAAGGCTGATGATTCTCAACGCCGTCGAGCTATCGAGGGCGGAGACCACGTGGAGATATCTGGTCTGGTCCTGTACGACGTTGCAGAGTTCAAATTGCGCCTCGGCTTGCACAAACCAAGAGGCCGCCTGTTGTTCCCAGAATTGGGGGAGCTTCAAAACCACTGCATTGGCCTCCATTCCTGGCCCGTGTTCTGCGTTCACCGCGAAAAACGATCGCGAGGATTCGGGGTCACCAATGTAGGAGTCTCTGCACTCCTAGCAAAGAATCTATAAACTCACTAGTAGTTAACAAACTGAGTTTAATGTACTAAAACTTTACAAAACAAGAAAATGCAGGAGAAGCTCTAAACAGGTCTATTCACTATCACTCCACACGAGGACTCGCTGGAAATGCCCTCTACCTCTGACGTCATGACGTCATCACGTTTCCCGCCGTTGGAACGTCACATGACCCACATGATGACGTCATCGCGTCAGATCGCGATTTTGTCGATCTAGCTCTGTTTAACCAGAGCCAACATTAAAAGGTAATAAACATGATTAAAGGCAATTGTACCAGTCACTGTGAGAGTCTCTTAGTGGCTTTGCCACACCATGGCACTTTTTAAAGAACAGCAAGGAGTTTCCCTGATGCCCTGGCCAACAGTCATACCTCAACCAATGCCACTAAAACAGATTAACTGATTATTTGTCTCAAAGTTGTCTACTGAACCTTGTTCTGTGTAAACTGTCTGCTGTGTATGCCTGCATACCAACAGTAACTATACTTCAAAAGTAATTCATTGGCAGTGAAACACTTAGGGAAATTTTGAGGATGTGAAAGATACTACATTAATTCAAGTTCCTCCTTTCCTCCTTATTATAGTAATATCTGTGATGTTGCAGATCAGACTCTGAAACACATCTAACTTGTGCTCTAACTTACTACAGATTTCTTACTGCTGTCACTGAAAATAAAGAGAGGAATTCTTCCATTGTCAGTGCTACTGTTCTGCATTTTAATGATCATAAAATGTTGATGCTGGCCACAACATCCATCAGCAAGGGAAAAAATGGCTTTGACACAGCAACACCAGGTCAGACTAAATCTCAATGTTAAAAATAACACTGCAGTATATTAAAATAATGTGTATGTGCAATCAAAATAAACTCTGTGTTTTATAACATCTTCTGAACCCTGATATATCGGCTCGGATTTTGCGGTCAGCGGCGAAGGAACGGGCACTCGCTGTCCACCTCGCTGACAGCTGCCGACAAAGATTTTGCGGGCTATTGAGCGGGAGACTTGCTCCGGCGTCTGATCCAGCACAATGCTCTCTACAGGGCATCTGTGGCGTGTGTGAGCAGGGCAAGAAGTAGCGAGGCTCTTCAACCATCAGACTGAAGAATCCTCACTGAGCCATGCAGAGTCTAAACCAGGAAGTATAATGCAGGAAGTATAAATTAGATTTAAATCATGTACAGAAAGTGAAATAAAGATTTGGAAAGACAGATGTGATTAACAGAGATAAAAGAGACAGACAGAAAAAGTAAAAAAAGTTAAATTTAAAAAAAATCTCCAACACTAATTAATTTCTGAAGGAATGAGACTCCCCACTTGTAAAATTAAATTTTATGGGCCAGAGTGGTTGTTTGGCAGTAATCATCACATATCACAGCATTAAAAATTCACTTATTCCTGAATGCACCAGCCCAAACTTTTTCTGGTGTCTTTAGTGGGGAGTACCGCAAGTTGCATTAATTTCAGTGCCGAGTCTATCAGCGAGGACTGTTACAGCACATCCGGTTGAGGAGCAGGGTATATCTGACAGCAAATTCCGGATTTCCACAATTAACTGCGTATGTGCGGGAAGTTGCTGTCCGATTTACTCCGTAATAACAGTGAGCGCTGTTAGCCTCACCGCTATTATCTACGCAAAATTTGAGCCAATATTTTTTTAAATCACTCGCAGAACTATTTTCAATATGATTCACGTGAGAAGTAGTAATCATTCACTAGTGTCAGTTTGACTCTGTTGGTTTTATTCTTACCTTTGCATCAGAAAGTTATGGGTTCCAACCCTACTTTAAGAGTTGAGTACATAATCTAGGTTGAGGGCAGTGCAATATCCAGGAATAGACCGAGGCTTTGTCAGTCTGTCAGGTGAATGCAAAAGATCCTATGGAACTATTTGAAGAAGAGGAGTATAAAGTTCTCCCAGCTGCTTGATCAACATTCCTCCCTCAACCAACACCACCAAAAACAGATTAACTGACTGCTTATCTCATGTGAAAAATAAACATAGCTTTGAATCTGACCAGTAAATAAATTATTAAGCCTTATATTTGGTCTATTCAAGGTCCATTTTAAAAATGAGAAATGAACCCAAACCTCCCCCCCCCCTCCCCCTCAAGAAGTGCTCAACAACTAGAGTGTCAGCCTTGGCTCAGTGGTAGCATTCACTCTTGCCTCTGAGTCATAAAATTATGGATTCAAGCCCCATTCTAAGACTAAGTACATAATCTAGACTGACACTTCAATGCAGTATTGAAGGTGCCTGTATTGTCGAAGGTGCCATATTTTGGATGAGACATTAACTGAGGCCCTGTCTCTCTGTTCAGGTGGATGTTAAAAGATCCCACGGCAGTATTCGAAGAAGAACAGGGAGTTCTCCCTGCAAAATGGCCAACATTTATCCCTCAACTAACATCAGCAACAGCACCAAAACTAGTCATTTATTTGCTCTTTGTGAAATCCTGCTATATGCAAATTGGCTGCCACTTTTTTCTACTAAATAACAGTGATTAAACTTCAAAAGGTAATTCATTGTTTGTGAACCACTTAGGGACATCCTGGGGATGTTAAAAGGCCCTACATATAAGCAAATTCTTTCTTTCTATATAATTCAAAATAATTTTTTAAACATATAATTAAGTGATCCATACGTTTTATACTTGAGTTCAGTAATAATGAATATTTCCTACTCTTTGATGAACATTTAATACAATGTATGTGTGCTATCACTATATGTATGTTATTGGACATATGTTATCATTGCGCACATGTGCTATAATTGTTACTGTACATATGTGTTACCATTGTACATGTTTATGCCATTATTGTAAATGTATGTACAGGTTGTCACTGTGCACATGCCTATCACCGTGATTAGCATGAGACTTGCATCCTTTGCTGCCTAATGCCTCTGCCCAGACGTATTTCTACCATACCAGAAGCAGTCTGTGCTATCATGCGTTTTTGATTTTTTCCCCCCATTCTAGGTAAACACCTTTAAAATTTACTAACACCTTGAGTCAATAACTGGGAATCGACGAACCAGAATCATATACATTTTTTTTCAATCAGCAATATAGTCAAACTTCATGCTCAATAAATTTAACTTACCTTCCATGAATTAATGGATGTTATTATTTTTCAATTGAAAAACAGAAGTTCATTTTTTTCCTAAATTTAGTCTGCACTCCCAATATCTATTACGCCACGATTTCACTACCCCTCCCCTTACCCTGCCTGCTCTCTCCTTATTAAAATCTCTGTTCACCCTCTCTCAATCTCTTCCCACCTCTGCTAACTGCTCTTTCTCGCTGGCTAATCCTACCTGTTGACTCCCTGCTCAGGCTCTTTGATGCTATTTCTCTCTCTCTCTCTTTCTTTCTCTCGCTTTCTTTTTTTAATTTTTTTCTCTCTCTTTCTCTTTTTTCTTCTCTTTCTCTCTCTTTCGACGCCGACCCACTGTTGCCTGGGAAACACGAATCAGAGCTACTCTGCAGACAACGGCGCCTCACGCAACCCAAACTCGGCCTTTTGGCGTTTTGCTTTGTTGTTGCATTGCGCCCGTGTTTATATGCAGTGGGTTGCGGGATCAGTTGAGTTGTTTAATTGTAGACATGGAGTTTCTGATTGCTAAGTGATCTGGTCACTGAGTGCTTTCAGTAACTGAGAAATTAGCCTCAAAGGTGAGGCCTTATCAACGGCGAAACAAGTAAAAATTATTTTCAAAGTATTGGCACTTCAAGTTAAACTATCCATATTTTGTAATTATCACACAGAACAAATTAAAGAAAGATATAGTCAGTATAAAGCAGCATGTGGGTACGTGGTATATGACCTTAGGCTTTATGTTTAAGCCTGTGGTGAGTTAAGTGCATCATACCACCTTCAATTTAATTTTTTTTTATGGCATGTAAATATTTCAACAACAACAACGTGCATTTGTATAGCTCCTTTAATGTAGAAAAAATCCAAAGGTACTTCACAGAAGATTAATCAGACAAAAATGGATGCAGAGCCCAAGGAGATATAAGAAGGGATGAGTAAAAGCTTGGTCAAAGAAGTCAGTTATAATAGGGGGCCTTAAATAAGGAGAGGTGAAGACATTTGTGGAATGGAATTCCAGAGCCTGGGGCCTAACTGACTGATTGGACAGTGACCAACGGTGGGACAAGTAGTGGTGGGGAAATTGCACAAGAGGCCAGAATCAGAGGTACCAGGGTTTTGGGAGGTGGGGGAGGTTGTAGGGCTGGAGGAGATTACAGGAATAAGGAGGGGCAAGGCCATGAAGGGATTTAAACATGAGGATTTTAAATTGGAGGTGTTGAAGAAACGGGAACCAATGTCAGTTAGTGAAGACAGGGTGATGGGTGAGTGGGACTTGGTGCAGGATCAGACATGGGCAGCAGGGTTTTGGATGAGCTGAAGTTTATGAAGGGTGGAAGATGGGAGGTTGGTCAGGAGAGCATTGGAAAAGTCGAGTCTGGAGGTGGTAAAAGCATGGATGAGATCTTCAGATGCAGATGGGCTGAGGCTGGGGCACAGGCATGCAATGTTATGGAGATGTAAGTAGGTGATCGCTGTTATGGGGAGGATATGGGGTCAGAAGCTCAGCTCGATGTCAAATAGGACGCTGAGCTTGCAAACAGTATGGTTCAACTTGAGACAGTGGCTGGATATGGGGATGGAATTGATGACAAGGATACAGAGTTTGTGGTAGGGTCTGAAGACGATGATGTCAGTCTTTCCAATGTTTAGCTGGAGGAAATTGCAGCTCATATAGGACAGGTTGTCGGACAAGCAGTCTGATATCACAGAGGGAGTGGTGAGCTGAAACAGGTGATGAAGATTTATAGCATTGGTGTCGTCAGTGTACATGTGGAAGCTGACCCCATGTCTGCATATGGTGTCGCCAAGGAACAGCATGTAGATGAAGAAGAGGAGTAAGGATGAGAAGTGCTGGTGAAGACCTAGTACAGCCTCACTTCTGTGAACTCTCATTGAAACTCATTTCAAGAATTTGATACTGCCATTAATAGATAAATAAACAAACTTACCTGGAATCCATAAACATGTTCTTGAACACAATTTGGGGAAATGGCTCATTGTGAATTTCTTCAAACAATGAATTCAAAGAAAAAAAATTCTGAGATTATGTTTTTGTTGCACAATACAATGTTGCAGATTTTACACCCTTGGGTGCTCAAAATGCTTTACCCTCAGTGAAAACCATTTATAATCTGAAATCTCCTTCATGCAAAATTCTCAGTAGAGATGAATAAAAAAACCATAAGACATCATGGTTTGCACGCTGCATTAAAATGTTACCATATATTTTTGGTAGTGACTTCTAACAAAACTGATTTTTATACCAAATATATTATCATTTCGGTTTCTTTAAAGAAGCATTGTCGCTTCCTGAAACGGTGTTCCTCATTTTTTCCCCTCCAAGACGGGCCAGAGGAATTGTGGCAACGTTTTGGTCACAATTCTATGACCCACAATTGACGTGAAAATGCTTTTCACTGCAATTTACATAATACATTAGATGTTTGAGCAACAGGTAAGATTAGAACTTCTATCACTTTTTTCACAAAGATGGTGCTCCTTTGATACTGTATGCTGTACTTAAGTTAAGCAAAGTGTATTTGATTACCTGCATGGAGTAGGGGCGGGGGAGAATTACTCATTGTGCTGTATATATTGCATCGTGGGTGCATTCAAAAAGAGTGCTTACAATTTTGCTATTTCTGGTAACCATTGCAATTCTTCCCCCAGGGTTTTACTAACACAATTTCTTCATGTCCCTTCCAAGACTAACAGCTAAAGCCTTTGATGTTTCCACAATCAGTCCTTCACGTTCTTGACCCACTAAAACACATTGGCCTTAAATGGAACCCCCACACCGCTATTGCTATAGTTGTCTCCAAGATTGGTTTCCTCTGCTGTGCCAAACACCTCCTTTCTCACTAACTCAACTTTCTGTGAAGTTTACATCTGTCCATGGCTTAAATGTTGCTCCCGTATCAGCAGAGGCTTTTTTCAAATCTATTGCACTTTTAGACAGACAAGATACAAGAAAAACGTGTTGTCTCACTTCTGGTCTCCAGTCTCTTTTTTATGGATTCTGCTATGGTCAGTGCTCCTCTAAACCTCCTCTTATTGCTACCAAATTCCAAATATCTCGCCCGACAATCTGCGTCTCCTCACTACATCCCCACTGTGTTGAAATCAAGATCAATGGCAGTTTTCTATCTTAACCAGAATCGCAAAACTGTGGAAATCTTTACCTCCTCCCCCCTTTTTCCTGCAATCCTCGGGTTTAAAAAAACCAAACTCGAACTCACTTAATCACCACTTTCTAATTCACATGGTCTCTTTTATTCTTTTCAGTTTTAATGATGTACCGCACCTTGGCCTCTCATTAAAAAAGTGAAAGGCGCACCTTAGATTGATAAGTTCCCTGTAGTTAATAAAATAAAAGTTGTGTGACTTATAAGAGGATACATGTAAAGTATTAATATTATTGTTACATGAATACGAATTGGATGTTTTCTTAAATCGTATCGCTTACTTCGTGGTTCTTTTAAAGGATATAAGTAGGAAACTAAGGCAACGTATTTGGTCAGTGACTATTCCTTTTGCAAGTTTACTTTCTGGGTATTAGCAAGGCGCCCACACTCGAGTGCCCGCTCAGATTGCGCGCAAACACAATTGAATCTGACGTGATTCCCATACAAAGCAAGCAGGCAGTAATCATTCGCATTTCTCTCAGTGCCAGGGCCAGCCGGTCCTGTGACAGATGTGTTTGTGCAGCCCGGTTACTGAGAGACCAATTAGACCTTTCACACTCTGCAGTTTCCAACAAGCATTTCCCGGCCCGTATTGTCATGAGATTAAGTGGCCACATGACCGTATTATTCTGTACAATACTCTCTCGTTTAGCCCCGACTATTCAGTCAATCAATAGCCCGACACGTGGGCTGGGATAGGAGGGAAAAATCGAGCAGCTTTAAACAAAAAAAAAATGATGGCAGGAGTAAATTTATTCCGAAAGCTTTAAACAGTCGATCTTCAATAAACATTAAATTTCGTTTGCAGATGATCGCTGCGAAAATACACGATGGGGAGAGTGCGAAGTGGCTGTGAATTGTAGCAGGAAGTGCTGCCGTGGATCTTTACAGGAGCAGGTACTAACAGAACAAATTCTAGTGTCTGGGATCTGACCGTCCCGCACTGCCCGCGCACTGTCGCTGCCATGGCTGCTCTTCAGTTGCACACAGCAAACCCCGACAGCGCAGCGCTCAGCGACACACAACCTTTCCCGGAAGAGTTCGGATCCGACAGTGGCGACGAGGTTTTACTCTGCGATGCAGACCTGGAGCTGAATCCCTTCGACGGGCTGCCTTATTCTTCTCGCTATTACAAACTCCTGCAAGAAAGGAAACAGCTACCGGTGTGGCAAGCTAAGGACGCCTTCATGGCGAGTTTAGGAAGCAATCACTTTATCATCCTATCTGGAAACGCCAAGATCGGCAAGAGCAGTCAGGTAAGAACAACCAAGCTAACGGGAACATGCGGCGAAAATAAACGCTAATTTAATACTCTTTATTTTGGCTTTAAATGGTTATCCTACTGCATGGTGCCCAACTATGTTTTGAAAAAGGCGCCAATATTATAAAAGGGTTGTCTATACCTGAGGTGGCAATGAGGCACGGTTGTCCTCTCCAGTAGAAGACTGGCTGTAATCCATCAAACAAGCCTTGAATTTGTACTGACGTTGTGCATAACTGGAACACAGAGCTGTAGTTTCTGCTGACCTGACCTTAATGATAAGGCTGGCATTGAAAGAGCAACTCTGGCAGAAGGAAACACAATGCATGTTTTGTGGTTTGTTTATACTGTGCCAACATCCAGATAATGTGAACAAGTGTTTACAATACGTTAATCGGTAATGATTAAAGTAACATCTCTTTTTCTGGGAATCCTTTCAGTTTTTAACTAAATCTAGTAATACTTTCTATTTATTGAAACATAAAGCACCTTTGGAGACATTTTTACTTGGATCTTGCACATTGTCTACAGTATAATATAGCTGCTACCTTAGGGCCTGGCAGTTTTTTTTTAATGAGAGTAATGGTTTTTATTAATTCTAATTAAAAGGAATGCATAGCTTAGAAACATGTGATTTTATTTCTGTTAGCAGCAACACAGATAGCAGCCAGCAGATAATTATGTTTCTGTTGTAATGATCTTTTAATGTCTCTGAAGTAACAAATGAGTCACTTAACCAGTATGAATGTCCAAGTTTGTTAATCCAGCTGAATTTTTGTGGGATAATGGCACAACCTTAGTTGAAAAATCAGATTTAGCAGTGTATGTGCTGGTAACCTCCACTGAGAAATACAAGCAAGAGCTTGGATGGGGGAGGATGGCCTCCTTATACTGCAATGGAGGTGGCATTGTTATTCATAGTACAAATTTGGTCGCAACTACAAGAAGACCTGGTTGGCGGTCTGAAAGAAGTTGTATGACTTATAAGAGGATAAATGTAATGTATTAATATTATTGTAAAGTAGTAACACATGATGTAGATGAATATGAAGAAATGTAGTAGTTAACAATGTAGACGGAGATATATTGGCCAAGGATGTAGCAAGTAGTGGTTTAGATTGGACAGAGTTATACAAATTGAATTATACATGTCATGATGGGAAAGAGTATTCTGTGGGAATTAAGCACCCTGGTCAAATCATTGTGTCTCAATCCCCACTGCTCTTGTGTGTAAAGATAAACGTGTAAAGAGAAAAGTTGTGCATAACAGCAGGGTAGTATCGAACAGGAATTCAACCTGAGATGCCTCTTGTGGATAACCGGAAGGTCTCAGTGGCATAAAAGTTGTGGGCAGAATAACCTTTACTAGTAAATGGTTGACTGTTCCTGCAAGTCTTTGTGGGCCAGCTGGTAAATATACCTCAGTCACAACCTCTGCATGTAATACTCCACTATTATGCCCAGGTAGCTGACCTGTTGCATGCTTGTGTGTATCCGGTGCCCTCTGTTTTTTTGCAAGTTTTCCTTTAAACTCCATTTTTTCAGGAATCCCTGGAGCACTGGTAAACCTGGATAAATGGGCTGTTGGCACTTTTTACCAAGATTACATCACTTTTTATTTCCATTTCCATTTTTGCTAAGATTAGCAAAGACAGAAATGTTGGGCTCTGTCTTAAAATTGACTAGTTTCTGTGTTTCAGCTCTTTGTAATAATTCACATTGATATATGAATTTAATGTACCAAGTACAGCTCCAATAACTAGCATCTAGTTTCAGCAACATTTATATCGATGTATTAGTAATACACATTCCTCATTAGTTGATACTGTTGAGGTAGTACAAATTTCATAGGTTGCATCCCTGCAGGAACAACTAGTTTCAAAACCGATGATTTCTACTGACTGACAGCAGCCATTATCTTTAGAGCTTTTATTACCAGATCATATCTTGCTGCATGGAATTGAATAAGTTCACTGTTTTTCCACCAAAGTATATAGTCTTCATTTTAAAACCATAAAAGATTCAACCTCTTTACCACCAGTTTTATTTTTAATGCTTTTTAAATCTCCAGGAGCCCTCCTGGGTTGAATTTAAGCCAGGAATAATGGCTACTCAAGTTTGAAACTTGTTGAGGGCACCCATTACTCCCGGGTACACTTTGAAGCTTGTTTTTCTGATATAATTGTAATGGCAATGAGGAATTAGTGTGAAGAACTAGATATGGGAGGTGGCATGCTGTTGTTTGGAGACTGGAGTTTCCCTTTTAAATAATATATTTTCTTTATACGTTTCAAACTCCTAGGCCTAGAAATTCACTATGGCCCCGCCAGTTGGCTAGCGCCCAAAAGTTAGCGCTGGGCGGGAAGCCTATAGCGATCGTCAGATATTCATTGTTAGCGCCCCAATTCGGAGCCGAGCGCTATACCAGGGTGTGCCCGCCTCCGCTTGGGGCGCTGACACTGAATATCAGCGCTCTTGGCGCCGCTGCGCCAGCCGCTGCGGAGCGGCAGGCTGCGGTACTGCAGGCCTCCTCCTTCTCTTAAGGGGGAGGTGCCTGCAACAGCCGGAGCCCCGATCGCGAGTGCCGGCAAAAGAGCCCGGCACAACGGAGAAGTGCCGGGCTCCCGCAAACCAGCCGGCAATGCCGCGGGGTGCGGGGGGTGGAGGAGGCCGGGGAAGGAGGTGCGGGCAGGCGGCCGCCGAAAAAGCGGCCGGCCGCACCTTCCCCTTTAAAGCGCCCCACTAAGGATTCAGTACGGCCCCGTTTTCTGGTCGCTGTTTGCGGCCGCTTCGGAGGAGGCGGCCGCAACTAAATATGGGGATCGGGCTGGTTTCGGGGCGGTACCGGGGCACTGCGCACACCGATGACGTCATCGGTGCCGGCGCAGCGCTAACGGCTACCGCCGCCAATACCGCTGCGCTGAATATCTGCGCAAACTCATTTTTGGCGCAAAATCACTCTTTAGGCGTTAACTGGGCGCAAAGCTGGCAGCGCCCTAATGAATTTCTAGGCCCTAGCGTTTTAACAATTTTAATAAAGACTTCCCTTTCCTTTAAGGAGGATATATGCAGTGCATTTACAGAAATCTGTGAAAATTGTACAACCTCAGATACTAAAAGCAAATTTCCTCCTATACCGATGTAGTAAATATCAGTCATCAAAAGAACGTATTGCTGATCTCTCAAGTCATGCAAAGTCGTATACTATCAGGTTCAACTTTGCATAATATTGATCACTCTTTCAGCTGTGTCCTGCTGTCTCTACCGCCCTTATGTATGTCTGCAGCACAGTGGTGAGAATATTATTTTTTTAAAGTTTATTCTAAATTTGAGATGTATATCAGCAGCTACAAGATTTATGGGGGAGGGGGGAAGGAGGATGAAGGAGAGAAATGGAGTAACCCAAACTAATAATTAATAAAGAGAAAATAGGTCAACATCCCATTAGATAAAGCAGAATAGCACTATCGCAAAAATAACAGTAAAGTACCTGAGGCAGCCAACAATAATGCCAAAAGATCATATAAAGTAAAATGAGGTATTATGGCGATAGTCTTAAGGAGACTTATTTTGGCTTGATTTTGGAAGGAATAGTTAGGACCAGAAGAACACTGGGGAACACTGAGGCCATTTATAATATATCAAGCACCAATGTTCCCTCTAAATGTTCTTTGTACTGTGTGAGCTGCAAACTCCTCTGAGCACTAGTTTTTTGTCCATGGGCAGTTTACATTTAAAGCACAGTTATTAACTGATGAAGTTGTGAGCGGCCTGTTTATTTCAATGTGTGGTACATTCCAGATTGTTACCCGTCCGCACATGCGCGCATCTTAGAAGGAACATTGTCTAGCATCCTAGCTAAGATCAACTAACACCATAGATCAGAGAAATCTAGGGCACAACTGGTTTCTGTGCTTCACTACTGCACTATGCATTTAGCCACTGACCTATTAGAAGAGCTATCCAAGCTGTAGGAATTAGTGTCTTGGCTTATGGCCATCCATTTTATTCCATATGTAATATCTAGGTGTGTACGCACACAAAATCTATATATGTAAGTACATATTGACATGCATCCATGCAGATGTAGGTCAAGGGTTTATTAATTAATGCCTTGTTTCTTCTGAAACTATTTAACTTTGTTTCTATAAGTGCCCAGTCTTGCCTGACCAACCATACTATAGTGAAGCATCCTGCTGGAAGGCAGTGGTGCCCTGATTGTTTCCTTTATTATCTTTTGTAGATCCCCCAGTGGTGTGCGGAACATTGTCTTTCTTCCAAGTATCAGCATGGGGTTGTAGTGTGCACACAGACGCATAAGCAGACGGCTGTCGGCCTTGCTCTCCGCGTGGCAGATGAGATGGATGTCAACATAGGGCATGAAGTGGGCTACATAATTCCATTTGAAAACTGCTGCATCAATGAAACTATCCTGAGGTCTGTGTGCTTGCATCTACTTCTGGTGACCCTTGCGGAACCGTCACTCAAATGCAAATGGGAAACAATATGTAGGAGGCCTGCAGCTGCAAGTCCCTCTTCAAGCAACTGATGCCATATGCTGCTCCTTATCATTTACATTACTCTTTACAAGGATTGACAATAGAATGTAATGATAGTGACAGGACAAAGAAAAAGGATTAGAATGAATAAGATGAGCTGGAGGCGAGCAAGATAAAAGGATATTTGAGTGAAACAAAATTTGAACAAAGGACTAGAGACAATTTAACACCAAAATAGTAAATGAAGTGTTTCATAAATACTGATTAAAAGTAATTTTATACACATTTTCTCACGCAAACTTTAATTAACTAAAGCCACAGGAGAAATACTTGTAAATAACTGTAAGTGATACTTAAGTGCAAATAACTTTTACTTTCATAAGGTCTGATGTAGACATTATGGCGGGATTGCTGAACAACACCCATGCTGCACACATGCACACAGTAGATCATGTTTATAACTTTAGAAAGCAAATGAACAGTTGGGGGAGGGTCACCACTTAAATATAACAATGCCAGCACTATCCCCATGCAATGCCTGTGGTTTGTACTTTCATATTTTAACCTGTGACTACTGTCCTTTTTCTAGCTTATATATATATATGTATGTATGTATGTTTATGATATCTAAATGGAATATCATAATGCAGAAATTCAAGAAAATTTAAACAATTCTCTTTCTTCCCCCACCCCACACAATTTTATTTTTTTCTTCCTCACTTTTACATTTGAACGCACTATTATTCCCTGTCTGACAAGGCAGGAAAGTCTCCTTGATCACAGATTTCTGCTTTTAACCTGCTACTAGGGATGAACAAGAGGAGCCTTGTGGAGCAGAGGTAGCGCACTCCCATCTTCTCTGCCTCCCTGGGGAAGAGCCTAGTCTCCAATCCATAGGGCTCAAATATATTTTGGGCTAAATGCAAAATAGAACTGTCCGTGCTCTGCACTCCCATTGCACAGTTCCATTTCTCACACCAGCGATCTTTAAAACCCCTAAGTAATAATGCCAAATTGTGGTCCATTACTCGCTAGGTATTGGATTCAGCATGTCAAAATTCATTTCGCATATGACCAAAAGTCAACAGGGAGAGTAGACTTTCAACCTATCAGTCTGGGCTGGAGTCTAACTCAAGTCCCAAAGGTGAAGGGAACTGTGTCATCCACTGCTCAACAGAACATTCTCTAATTCACAGTTTCCTTTAAATTTAAAACTCATTATAATTTCACTTAAAAAAAAATCTACTGCAGTCCTCACAGGCTTAAAAGGTATGCGTGTGGCATGAGGGAGGGGGCTCTGTTGTAGGGAAAAAATTAAGTAAACGTCTGAGTAACTTGTAACCTATTTCCTTTTTCCTTTAAGCGAGCTCAGATCGAGACAGCTAAATAACAATATCTTAATGTTATAGGTACAGCACAGATGATATGCTACTACAGGAGATGATGTCAGACCCTCTACTGGAACACTATGGAGTTATCATCATAGATGAAACTCACAAAAGAACTGTTTCTACAGATGTGCTACTGGGTCTTCTGAAAGACATTGTGAGACAGAGGCCAGAACTAAAAGTCGTAATAATAACCTCCCCTCATATGTCAAATAAGCTGCACACCTATTTTGGTGATGTTCCTCTAATACGAGTGGAGAGAGAAGAGCCCAGTGGGTGTCCAGTCGAGGTTGTTTACAGTTGCATGCCTCAAGAAAACTATTTCCTACCTGCACTTAGGCTGTTGTTTGAGATTCATCATACAAGGGAGAAGGGAGATGTTGCAATTTTTCTATCCTGTAAAAAGGTAAGCTCATTGCTTGCATCTTTTACAATATATTCCTCCTAATAATGCAATATAGAACAGTTGGTGAATGCACGACTAGCATGGCAGCTAAGAACAACCAACGAACTCTTGAGCCGTATCATTGGCTGTGAATAACTGAGACAAACTACATATTCCAATGCTTGCCTTTTTGTTTAAAACAATAATTACATGTGTATATATTTTCACTCGAAGCAACAGCTTCAGATACAAGGTTCGTATGTAATACTTTTTTTTGTAAATAACCTGAAATGTTTAGATGGCGCTGTAATGAAGCTGTGGCCTTTTCTGATAGCCAGTGTACTTATTTTATACCCTTTACAAAAATTTAAAGTCAATAATGTGCATTATTTTGATATGTTTTAAAGGTAGACTGACGATGTGCATTCTGGAATTCAGTAGTTTCCTTCTGAAAACTTTAAGTATTTGATATATTACTAGGCCAAGTTCATCGATTGTTAATAATTTGTTCCAGCTTTGAAATGGCACCCATTGTCTTGGTATCTACAATGTGTGATCTTGATACAATATGCAGGATACATGGATATTGTATGTGTCCACTGTGTAGTAGCACAGCACAGTATCCTGGGGCCAGGAGGAACCCCCATCACGCTACAGCATCCTTGATCTATTTTAGGGCAGTGAAAGGAAAGACGTACAATTAAATAACATCATATGTAGGTAAATGCAGCAGCCATTTTGTGCACATCAACATCCCATAAATGGCAATAAGTGGAATTCCTGTCCCAGCACCGTAAACTCTGGAGTCCTCCAAGGACTTATCCTTTGCTCCCACCTCTTCCGTACCTATATGCTACCCCATGGTGATATCATGCGAAGAACTGGGGTCAGGTTCCACATGTATGCTGCCAACACCCAGCTCTACCTTTCTTAACCTTTCCACCACCTCTGTCATTAGTCTGCTTGTCCGACATCCAGTCTTGGATGAGCCGCCACTCCCCGGCTACTGTCTCGGTTTAAATCAGATGTTTGCAATCTCGGTGTCCTATTTAACCCCAAGCTGAGCTTCTGACCTATATCATCACTCTTACCTCAGCCCATCTGCCGCTGACATTCTCATCTATGCTTTTGTCATGTCCAGACTCGACTATTCGATTGCTCTCCTACCATCCTCCACCCTCCATAAGCTTCATCTCATCCAAATCCCTGCTGCCCGTATTCTAAGTCATAGCAAGTCCCCATTCTGATTTCCATTGATAGTATTGATTCTTTTAAATGAAAATTAGGTAGATTTCTTTCAGGAAATAATATTTTGGTGTATGTGTAATTTAAAACATGGCCTGTGGTAAGTGTGGCATTCTTGGGAGGAACAGGTGACTTTGGACTTATGGTTCCCAAAGCGTTCCACCACTGGGCATTTTCCTCACCTCATGTCCAGGTCTGTTGTAGATTCATTGATAGGAGATTGATTGTAGTGATTAGTCAACAACTCCACTATTGTATCATGTGACTACCAGGATGGTAGAAGGGAAACGAGATTGACCTTGGTCTTTTTTCATCTAGCAATTCCTAAGTATCCTGAATAGATCAAATATAAGGCTTAATAATTTATTCACTGGCCAGATTCAAAACTGTATCTTACAATTTGTTCTGTGGTATATTAAGCAGCATAAATTCATCTACTTGTTTGAACAGAAGTTTCTCTACTTTAAAAAAAAATCAAACTCTGACTGTCTAGTCACAATGACATTGGTGGATGTACTGCCACTGATAGTTTGAGGGACATAAATACCAAACTTCCTTGAGTACTCTGACATAACAAATTTCTATTGCATTTTTGCAGCTCCCTCTTGCTGTTGACCTAAGGAGCTCCTCCCAGATTGTCCTGTCCCAGAGATGCCATAAGTACTTGCTAGAAAAACAAAGATATTCAAAAAATGTCTTATTCCAAGAAATGTCATATTTATAATGTACTTCTGAGGTTTACTGTTCAATTTTATACCTTCCGTTACAGTTGCCGTTTTTTCTTCTTCTGCCATTATGACTGGGTATCGTTTCAGAAGTGCCACTGGTGCTTTAGTACCTTTCAAGTGACCATTCTTCATTTGTGAGCCTTAACAGTGTTGTTAGACTTTCTGACCATGGAGCATCATAACTATGCTCAATCTGTACATGTATGTACTTTCAGCAAGGGTCACTGCAAGGCAAATGGAACAGTAGCTTTTTTGTTTGTCTTCCAGTAAATCCACCAATGCTATTGTGACTGGACAGTTACAAAAAAATGTTCAAACGTAAAACTGATGAGCCCGGAACATTAGTCAGTCTTGTGTTACAGGCCATGGATCAAACCTGGAATCTTTGTGGCCTGTTTGATTGACAGTCTGATCTTTTATAAGGATACAAAATTAGTTTTTGCTCTAAGTTATCAGAATTTAATGACATATTTATATATCTGCAGGAAATTGATGAGGCGTACAGTATAATCAGACGAGAAGCTTCCAAACTGCACCCAATGCTGGGAGAGCTAGTGCCAATTCCCTTTTACCCAGAACAAAGTAGTTCCGTTGACAGATCAAGTGACATGTTGGAGAATAACTTCAAACGGTACAAAAGGAGGGTGGTGTTGACCACCAGTGTGGGAGAGTCCTTACTTTGCATAGAGAATGTGATGTTTGTCATTGATGTGGGCATGGAGAGAAGGAATGTAAGTACACCACTTCTATAGTTGACTTTGTTTAATAAGTGCATATTAAAAGTATGATCATTGTATTCCAAAGTATAGAACATTACACAGTGGCAGTTGTTTACAAACTTATTCAGGCCAAGAAATTCTCATATTCTCTTGCACCAGAGCACAAAAGAGAACCTAGGAGGTCAGCACAAAGTAGAACCAGAGGACATACACAGACAGATGTTCTCCCAGCCTCCTTTCCCCAAACCCTTCATCACAGCTGGATGTTTGCTCCCTTCTTTTCCACAACTGCACAACTTTATCTTTATATGCAGAAACAGCCTGGTTCTGTTACTTTTTACAATGTTTTTATCGAGTTCTCAAGTGTACATTCACATATATATTTTATGAAACCATTATACATTTTGATTGCAGTGCTTACAGGAAAAATGCATCAAGTTTCTTAGCCTGACTATGCTTGTGAAGTCAAGGAATTTTTTGTTCTCTATCTCTGGAGTCAATTAGAAAAGAAGGGGACTGTGCTTACTAACTGACGTGTTGATTTGGGGTTGTTGTCCTTCACTGTCGATGGGCGAGCTGCTGTGCTTGGCAGGAATGGGGATAGGGGGTGGGGGAGGTTGTACAAATGGGCCTCGGGCTGCTTGGCATTCCTTGTTCTGATTTGAGATATGTGCTTTAGCCATGTTTGTTTTGGGGAGGACTGCACTTTAAAAAAAAAATTCTAGCTTTTTTTCCTTTGAGTATATTTTTTGAGGATTCATAAAAACTGTATGGTTTAAATTGTTTAAAATTGTTGGGGTGCGGGCCGATGGGACGGTGAAGCAGGAGAACAGCAGAGGTTCAGTCCAGGTCTAAGTGGATCAACTGCAGGGCTCTGCTGCTGCAGCCAGAGCCCATGTGTGAGTGAGTGATCAGAAATTCAAGCTCCACGTGGAGATATAGGCCTAGAAATTAGGTATGGCCCCGCCAGCTCAGTTGCGCCCAAAAGTTTGCGCAGCGCCCGGAGCCCGTTGCGCCCGCCAGAAATTCACTTTTAGCGCCCCAAGTCGGAACCGGGCGCTGTTCCAGGGTGTGCCCACCTCCGCTTGGGGCGCTGAAAGTGAATTTCAGCGCTCCAGCTGCTGCTGCGCCACCCGATGCGGTGCGGCAGGCTGGGGTACTGCAGGCCGCCTCCTTCTCTTAAGGAGGAGCTGCCTGCAGCCGTGAGATCGCCGCTGGATTCTGCCGGCAAATGAGCCCGGCACCACGGAGAAGTGCCGGGCTCGCGGGAATCAGCCACCAATGCCGCGGGGGGGGTTGGTGTAGGAGGCCGGGGAGGGAGGTGCGGGCAGGCGGCCGCCGAAAAAGCGGCCGGCCGCACCTCCACCTTTATGCGCCCCACTAACGCTGCATGAAGGCCGTGTTTCACGAACGTTGTTTGCGGCCGCTGCGGAAGAGGCGGCCGCAACTGAATATGGGCGTCGGGCCGGCATCGGGGCGGAACCGGGGCGCTGCGCACACCGATGACGTCATCGGTGCCGGCGCAGCGCTACCGGCTACCGCCGCCATTAACGCTGCACTCAATTTCCGCGCTACCAACCCCGCCGGCGCAGAAGACCTCTTTAGGCGCTAAGTGGGCACAAGGCCCACTGAATTTCTAGGCCATAGATTTTTGATGGGAAACGAATATTGTAACATTCTGCTGAAACTAACATCCAAACAAGGGAGGAGCACGCTCAAATTTCAAACAATTTCTCATAAAAGTCTTTAATTTACATATATCCCGATGTATGAAAATCTCGATGGATCTTAAAAAAAGCCCGTGATCCAGGTGTGTCAACCCTTGCACCTCACTGATACAGGTTCAAGCCCCACAGTTTGAAAACAACTGCACCACTGTCAGGAAAACTTTTTTTTTAAAGGTGGTGAGATGCTGCTTCCATGCAGTTAAGGTAATTAACTGTAGTATTTCACACCTCTACTGCAATCGTGAGCAAGGTGCTGACGTATTGTGTGCAGTTTTGGTCGCCTTATCTGAGGAAGGATGTTCTTGCCATGGAGGGAGTTCAGCGAAGATTCACCAGGCTGATACCTGGGATGGCAGGAATGACGTATGAGGAGAGATTGGGTCGATTGGGCTTATACTCACTGGAGTTTAGAAGAATGAGAGGGGATCTCATTGAAACTTATAAAATTCTGACAGGACTGGACAGACTAGATGCAGGAAGGATGTTCCCGATGGTCAGGGAGTCCAGAACCAGGGGTCACAGTCTAAGGATAAGGGGTAAGCCATTTAGGACAGAAATGAGGAGGAATTTCTTCACCCAGAGAGTGGTGAACCTGTGGAATTCTCTACCACAGAAGGCAGTAGAGGCCAATTCATTAAATATATTCAAGAACAAGTTGGATATATTTCTTAAGGCTAAAGGGATCAAGGGATATGGGGAGAAAGCAGGGACAGGGTACTGAATTTGGATGATCAGCCATGATCGCATTGAATGGCGGAGCAGGCTCGAGGGGCCGAATGGCCTACTCCTGCTCCTATCTTCTATGTTTCTATGATAGAAAATTCCACAGGAATTGCCAGTGTTAATCAGTTAGTTAGAAGGCAGTTTACTTGTCTGCAAGCAGGTAAACAATTTGCTTACAAACTATCTAAAATCTATTGGTGGCTTTTGGAGATGGCTTGGAGTGAGATTTTCATGTGAATAGTCTTACCATGACAACCTTTGACAAACCAGTGCCTTGAAAACAAGTGAGGTGGTCCTGGGGACAAGTAGTGGGAAGCTGATAGTGCCATAAACTGGATGGCTTTAGCTGGTTAAACTCCAGAAGTGCTCCTCCCCAGTCCCAAATCCTTGGCTTTGGCCAACCTGAGCCTCAATTCCATGGATTTGGCATGTGCAGTATGTTACTAGGGGAAAAAGTGTGTGCCCTGCATATTGCAGACCCCTCTACTTGTGTGAATTTCTCATATTAGCTTTGTTTAGAGGTTCACTCTGTACATGTTGGATATGCAGCTGGCCATGAAATAGTTCTGCCGCACGCACCGTATCTGTCTTTCACACAGTCTTCATTTTTACCTATATGTTGGAACTTTGTTCTCTCTATCTAATCCTAGGTTTACAATCCAAGAATACGAGCAGATTCTTTAGTGATGCAACCAATCAGCAAAATCCAGGCCGAGATGCGCACACAGATCATGGGTACAGCTAGATTGGGTAAAATCTCTGGTATTATTTGATATACACACTGTGTTTAAAATGAGAGATTATATATGCATACATCAATGCTTTATATATAAAAAAGACCTCTTTGAACTAAAAACTGTACCTATTGAATCCAGTCCAGTAAGTCAGTAGATGATGGCCGTCTTATGCGCCACTTGAGTGAGAGGGAGTTTTACTCTGCAGCTTTTAGTGCATGACATGGAAGAGTGATTGATGCTGACACTGGGTACCTGAAATGGGAAACTTTCATTCAATGGATGACCTTCCTTGCCTTGATGAAGTCAAACAAAATCATTTGGGAGAAGGGGAAAATCATTGCCAATGCCAGTAAGATTGGCGTAGCTGTTGAGATGTGAGAAAAGGGGAAAGAAAATCTTGTACTGCACAGGGACAGAATAACTGTTTAACAATGTTAATTTCTTGACACCGAGGATAAGAGACACACTTTAAGGTCTGGCATTTCTTTATTGGACAGTGCAAATATTGTTTTTGCCTCAAGTTTTATAATAACTGCTAATATGTCCTGTCATTTTGTACAACCATAAATTTCAAAATGCATAACTAAGCTATTCTGAACTACAGTAATTGGTTTCTTCAGGCAAATGTTTCCGATTATATACCGAGGAGTTTCTAAAGAAAGAGATGACTGAGCTTTCACCAGCTTGTGTCCTAGAATCCAACCTTACTCGTATGGTTTTATTCCTGAAGAGAATGGATATAGCAGACATGGGCCAATGTGACTTCATTGATAGGCCAGGTAATACTGTAGTTACAATATGCAACAAATGAGTGAAATGATCCAATTCTGAAGTGAATATTAGATGTTAAATTGTCTAAAATATCAAAATTTGGCTTCAGTTCTCTAATTCTAATGAGGTGTTCACTGTTACACAATCTTTCCAAAAACATTTGACCAACCTTACTGCAGCTGACAAAATATCTAAGTAATTTACCATTCATAATTCCTAATAAATTTATTAATCACACAATTTTTAGAGAATACTAATGTACTGCTAATAACTTGCACGTAGTTCTTAACATTTTTAGCCAATGGGAGATAATCTAACCCTAAAAGCTTTAAAAATAAAATGCTTATCTATCTATTAATAAATATCAAAAGTATATTTGATCTGCAGGTAGATTATTCAATTGACTTGAAAGAAAAGGCAATTATCATTGGAGAAATCTGCTTTGTACTGAACCAGTGGTCCATTGAAATCTCACAAAATACACTGGCAGACAGTATTTGCATTGTATTTTAATTCTGATGGCTAAATTTTAGCTTTCTCTGCATTTTTTATTAATTCTATTTCCACAATGCAGCCTTGTTTCTATTGCACAAATCCTCTGACTCTTTCCACATAACCAAAACATGATGCAATGCTGAAAATCAGAAATTTTGATTATCTGCAAGTTTTGAAGTAAAATTATACATGACACATTTCTAAGTGTGCAAAAGCAACGTTGCTTGGTTTAGATAGATCGATTCAAGCCTGTTAGAAATTATTGAAAACTTTGTCTTTACAGTATTCTGAAAATTTATAAACTCACTTTCATTAAATTCTATCAGCTGCACCCTGATTGACACAGCAGTACTAAAGCCATTGTTATGAGTGTACTGGCTTGCTTTGTCTGGGCTCACTGAGCATATACTGTACCCTGTAGCTATGATGTATACCAAGTCTTTCCAATTGTTAAATGCAGCAGAAATGAGAAGTTCACAAATTGTACACAATGAGTTAGACTTCGGCTGCTGAATATGAACAAGATACCAAAAAATGTAAGTAAGTTAGTAGTTCCCTACACAATTGCATAAAATGACCTAATTTACCCAATAATTGCAAAGATAGTTTGAGAGGGGAAACAGGTTACTAGAATAATCCTAAGCACTTGTAGAAAGTGAAAAGGTGCATTATATTGAGTTTATTTTTTTTTTTAAATGAGATGCTTTATTGCTTGATGTTGTTTAGGTCATTTTATTCCCCCAATGCTGCACTTTAGTTAAATGTCATTGGGTCTGGTGCAAACTGAAATGGTATGGCTGAAATCTCAGTCGATTCGTATTCATGAACACCTTGAACCTACTCATTGCCAACACAATGTTAAGCTGAGTACGAGTGGTTGATTCCTGGCAGCTTCATTTAATTCCCAGTAATTGATTATCTGTTCACATTTTGCAACAACCCAGCAAAAGTAATTTACGATCACCAGCTCTCTGACTTGGCAAATTAAAATAAGGCTTTGGTTGAGATGCTTATCATGCATCATAGAACTGTAGAAAGAGATGGATGATGGGCACATAGATTGTAGAATGCTATATGAATACAATGTTGAGGATTTAAAATGAATTTGACAGCCAATACATAATGATCTACTAAATTGCCTTTTCTAACAGCTCCTGAAGCCCTGATGCAGGCATTAGAAGACCTTGATTACCTTGCCGCCCTGGATGATGATGGAAATCTGTCAGAAATTGGAATCATTATGTCAGAATTTCCACTGGATCCCCAAATGGCAAAAGCTCTTGTTGCATCCTGTGAATTTGATTGTGTGCATGAAATGTTAACAATAGCTGCCATGGTAACAGGTACTTTAAGCAACCCGTTACTCTTTCCCCCTCTTTTCAGTTTTATTCATATAGATTTATGTTGCAGACAAAAATGTTGGAACAGTAATAACAAATCAAAATATTTTAGTCTTCCCATTGAACAAGTATAGGTCTTTTTAAGCCAAAACAATGGATTACATTACTTTTATTTTTAGAAGATTTATAGACATGACAATCAAATATTTTTTATACTACAGTAAGCTATTGTAACACCTTGCCTTATAGACTCATTCAGCTTTAAAAAGTTCAAGAAATTGCTATTTTACTGTAATATCTGCTTTCATTTGCCATTGTAAAGGTGTACAAGACGTTCAGACAATGTACGGAAGAATTATCCAATTTCAAATTTTGAAAACATATTTAAATACATCCTTGGAAGATTTAAACAAAGCTTTAATAATGTACTTAAAACTGAATCATTAACACAACAGAATGACAAATTGCACCAAAAAGCAACTGCTGTAAATGTTTCCTGTATTTTCTCTTCTGTAAAGCTCCCTTTTGTTTCTTGGATCCGCCTCCTGGTTCAGAGGAAGTTGCACGTACTTGTCGGAGGAAATTCTTGCATCCAGAGGGTGATCACTTTACCCTTATAAATGTTTACAGTACATTCAAGCAGAGCAAGCTGATCTCATCAAGCCAATGTAAGTAAGCTTTAAAATAGTTGAGGGAGGAAGAGGGTTGGGAGGAATCCTTCAGCTAATTCTTGAAAATAATTGTAGCATAAAGTTTTTTTAAACTCATTTAATAAAAAGAGTATGCCTATTTTACATATTGAAGAAATTCTTTATTTTGATATGGTTGACTTGACTCCCTAGCTATCTTCTGTCATACTTATTCTTTAAAAAAAAACATCCAGATGTTCTGATGGATTTGGTTTCACTCTTGTGCAGTCTGTGAAGATGAAAAATGGTGCCATGACAATTTTTTGAATTGCTCTGCTCTGAGGACAGCAGATACCATCCGAGCTGAGCTACTGGACATTATGCAGCGTATTGAGCTACCCATTTCAAAACCTGCTTTTGGCACACATAAGAATTCATTGAATGTGAAAAGAGCTTTGCTGTCTGGCTATTTCATGCAGGTAAAGACTTTATGTAATTGCATTACTGACCTTCTGAAATGGGATTTTATGTTTAAAAGTACTGGGTGAATTAAGAGATTCCTGTAGCATTGTAATAAGTAATAATGTGATATACAGCTCCACTCTATAGTTAAGGACTGCAGCAATACTTTGTATTTCCCTTTGGACTTTTGCGTCAACCTCTCTGTGTCCTTTGTCATGTCAGTGTACTTTTGGTTTCGGTCCACTTGCTATATGTTGAGATACAGCTAGTCAATTGTTTATTTTCCTCCTAAAAGCCTGACCAATAAATGACCAAATTCCTCACACATTTCAAATGGGTTTGAATATTGCTCAGTTTTGAGATGCAAATTGGCAATGTGTGTTGAAGTAAGAATCTTTCCATGACAGAAACTGTAGACTAGAATTACATTAGTCTACTTGTACATCACATTTAGTGATGGTATAAGGATTTTTAATTCAGTTCAGAATTTTAGAAACTCTCATCAGATTAATGTACTGTAACACTCTTATTTCCAGACTGCTCGAGATGTTGATGGATTAGGGAACTACATCATGCTAACACATAAACATGTAGCACAGCTGCACCCTTTTTCAAGCTACTGTTCCACAAGATTAAAACCAGAATGGGTTTTGTTCCATGAATTTACAATATCTGAGAACAACTGCATCAGGATCGTCTCGGATGTGTTACCTGAAATGTAAGTGTAACTTAAATAAATCTCTGATGAGTCCAGAGTACTTTTAGAAACCTTGTTTATATACATGTATCATAATTGGGTGTGTCACATCTGTATTACCTTCAAATAGTAATTTGGGTATTTAATTGTACAAGTTCACCTGCACTATCAAGGGGTTGAGAGGCTATAAACCGAGAACACAAAGCTGGAATGGCTTATCAACGTCCCCTCAACCTCAAGATGCATTACTGCCTCAGAACAAACAAAGATTTCTTGTTTTTCTGCTGATGGGATGCCATTTTGAACAATAATGGATGGGAAACTCCCATAACTGAATCTTGATTTCACAATCTGCATTTAACTGTTACATCCCAATCATAGTAAAATCTGCCTACTACTCCAAGAGCTGGAGAATTTCTGACATCCTTTATCAGATTAGAACTGCTAGCAATCCAAAATAAAGGCCATCTTGCCTCTAACCACTCCTTTCCCACGGTCTTGATTTCTAGTCCTCCATCCCTTATGCTAGATCTTCTTTCTCCTCCCCAACCTTAGTACTGTAGTCATTCCCATGACAACTGCACCTCCTGACCATTTCAACAAAAAATCTACTGTTTCTCCATTCTTTCCAACTACAACTCTTATCAAGTTTCCCATTCTTTCCAGTCTCTCTGCATTGCTGCCTCGTATCTATACTCCAGACATTTCAATGTAGCTTCTATCTTGCTAATAGCACTGAAACTAATCAATCAGTCACAAACCTTGTGACTAACTGCTCAACATCTCTCCTCATTCTTGACATCTCTACTGTCTTTGAAACAGTTAATCACTCCACCTTTATGGTGTGCCCATTCTTTCCTTCCACCATATCCGTTGCAGTGAATTGCTTCCAATGCCTTCTCCTTCTGTGGCCGTAGTCACCTGCAGCATCTTTCATGGTTTGCTCCTCTTTTTAGAAATGGACACTCAGATTTACTCCTCCCCTCCTCCATTGATCCAAAGGCTATTGAGACACTAATTACCTGTTCAACATCAAGACCAGGATGAGACCCTATTTCCTCCAACTTAATGTTGACAAAAGGAATCCTCTTCAGTTCCTGTGAGTACTCTGGCTTTGATTCTATTAAGCTTGGGCTAAGTCAGAGATGTACAGCTTTGGCCAACTACTCAACCCCAAATGGAGCTTCCTTCCCATGCGTCCCTCTGTTTCTCCTCCCCTCCCTCCCCCGGTTACCAAAAATGTATCTAACTGCCATTTCATAACTCCAACCCCACCTCTTCCCCAGGGCTTCTGATACCCTATTTTCTGGCTTTATCACCTAGAAACCACTAAAACTTTGCCAGCATCCTCAAATTACATCTTTCAGAATGCCACAGCTAGCATCTTCACCCACAAAAATCCTGTGTTCCCCATTCCCACTGTCCTTTCTAAGCCCCAACTTGTCCTTGCTTTCACATCCCTTTATAGCATTGCCCTGCTCTATCTTAGTGATTTCTCCAGCCGTATCCACAATTCAAGTTCCCGCCCTAGATCCTTCAACTTTCCAAAAACCCTGTTCTTTAGACCCCTGCCGTACCCTTTTCTCTCCTTGTGCACAAGGGGCATTCTGGAATGAAGGTGAATAATACAGGAGAATTGCCAATTAAGTACTTTAAGTGTAGTCACTGTTGTAATGTAGGAAACGCAGCAGCCAATTTGAGGACAGCAAGGTCCCACAAACAGCAAGGTGATTATGACCTGATAATCTGTTTTTGTGATGTTGATTGAGGGATAAATATTGGCCAGGACACCAGGGAAAACTCCCCTGCTCTTTTTTGAAATAGTACCATGAGATCTTTTATCCAAGAGAGCAGATGGGGCCTCAGTTTAACATCTCATCCAAAAAACAGCACCTCCAACAGTGCAGCCTAGATTTTTGTACTGAAATCTCTGGAGTGGGACCTGAACCCAGAACCTTCTGACTCCAAGACAAGAATGCTGCCAACTGAGCCATAGCTGACACTATGGTCACAGGTTGAAAACAGCAGAGAGATAGCTAATACTGAAATGCCTGCGTTTGGCAATCTGAGCAAGATCGCTGCAGAGAGACAGTCTTACCAAGGTAAAAATCTTATCAAAGACCCTAAAGAATGAGAACATCATTACTTCAGTAGTGGAATGTATTGTTAATTGGAGTGTGGATTGCACAAAATTAGGTCATTGTAAATTTTTTTTAAAGCCAGCTGCAGATTAAAGCAGCTATTACCATAACTACTGCTAAAAAAAGTCCATCTTTTACAATGTAGGAGATGGATGAAGCTTTTTCACTTCCCTCACTAGCGGCCAATGAAAGAACAGAATCACACACTTGAGTGCAAAGGCTTGGTTAGGGTATGAAAACCCGCTCACTAGATCAAATTTACAAGCACTTGCTTAAACCACTGTATTGCTCGAGTTAGTCTGCTGGTGAATAATTTAATTTCAAGCCAAAAGTTATTCCATTTGTAATATTAATGCTGTTTTACACTCCTTTATGGAAGAGATTTAAAAAAGCACATCCCTATTGTGCAATGTACCCAGATTTCAAAGTGTACATTAAAATCTATGATCCACATTAAGTCATAAACATTTCTAAAAATCTGTTAGTCATGAATAAATACTCCCTACACTATTTCCCTCCCATCTCTGCATTATAATCCTTCCTATAATTGATCCGATGGGCTCACAGACCTCTAATGTTTTTCTAAAACTAGATGACTTTCTTATAATCTCTTCAAGAAGTGGGTCTAGCACATTACCCTTGGCTCAGTTATCGGTCCACAGTAACAAAATGACATCTTACTGCGCTGAAGAGTAACACCATCTTACACTACCATACCATACAACAATTTGCTACTACTACTACTCCTCCTCCTCAACTAGTCCACCACCGAGAGGGTGGTGTGGGTGTGATGTTTCCAGCCTCTCTTGCACAGTGCCATACAGTGTGGAAGCTGAGGTTTTTTTTTTTTTTTTTTTAAAAAAGGTCCTGCATGACTTCAAGTGGTTCTTGGTCAGCCTCGAGATCTACACCAATCTAGAGGGAACTTTGATTGTAGTGCCTGTAGGGCTCCCTTTGTGTTAAAAGTTCTCACTTGACATGGGGATATGCCTGAATAGTTGCAGTTGTCAGCAACTGCTGGGTTCAGAGACAGCTGCTTATGCTGTGTGCCTTTGGATCTCTGATTAACAATTTATAGTCTCAGAAATGAAACATTTTGGTGGAGCAAAGCAGCCTGAAAACACACAGCTACATCTTAATCTAGCACTTGCAAAATTTTTTTCCCCCTGCAGGTTTGTCCAGCTGGCTCCTCAGTATTACTTCAGTAACCTACCCCCCAGTGAGAGCAAAGAACTCCTACAGAAAATTATTGATCACTTCTCAAAACTGCCAACAGATGGCGAGGAGCAACACGTAACAAGCAAAGAGAACGAGAAACCAGAAGAAAACCTTAGCCACCAGAATGAAGACAGATGTGCCATTCAATGATGGACTAACTTCCACAATTTCTGGATTGGGCAAAATGATGCAAACAATAAAAGGGCCAAAAGCTTACCATGTTTACATGTTGTGGGGTGAAGTCACACAAAGCCTCTCCAGGGATTTGAAAGGCTTTAATCCGGTTTAGAGCTGACTCCATAGTTTCTCTATGCTGGTTAAATTTTAGCCCAGATGTATTACTTTGTTTAAAAGTTTTAATATTCCTTTGTCTAAATAAAGTCTAGATCGAAACATAAAATTAATTTTATTTTTCCATTCAAAAGATTTCATTCACATTGCATTAAAATATCAAATTAATAGGATAAAATAACTGCACGGTATTTACAGTTTGAAACTTCATCATCCAATTTATTTACCCAAAATGAATGATTTCTATAGTTACAGTTGGTTATATCGATAGGTATTCTTGGAGTTTGTCCAAAACTGCATTTATGCGGTCAGAAGGAATTAGCATAACTGTGCGAAGAGGTTTCATAGGAACGTCATCGAAAGACCAGCGTCCAGACAGACAGCTGTCGCTCTCCTCTTCCACGGAGTAGCTGAATTTCAGAACAGCTTGCTAGAACGAAGGCAGATAATTTAGAACTGGACAGTTAAACTAAAAATACTAAAACATTTAACAAATAAAATGATGCATTTCTTCAGTTTAAATAAACAGTAATGGACACATCTCCATGGTTAGATTTTTTCCTTATTTGCAGATCTCATTAAACATGAAACTCAGCTATGCAATAAAAGCATTTGTGATAACCAGCTTCAACATACAACTTCATTCACATTCTTGCTAAGATTACAGCATAATTGATCTAACCTACCAAATACAAAGGGTTTTTTGGAGGGGGGGGGGGGGGGCAGAGGAACTCACCTCATAGAAAAACTCATCTTCCGCATTTGCAAACATTAATTCTTCTTTCGGCTTGCCCTTTTGCTGTGGCTTGCTTTTCTTTCCCACTTCCATACAGGCCTTGCTGATCATAAGATAATAATGACACTTGCCACAAGGTTTATTGGTCCTCTGGGCATCAATCAATTCAGCCCTAAACACATTCAAAATAGTATGGGAATCAAAAATACTAGGAAAAATTCCATGAGATAAGTACACTACATACAAATGGGATGGCAAACCAAAGTGCAATTGTTTTAACAAGGTATTACAAGTACAAGTACATCAGTGTGCTATCTTGCAAATAAAGTATGTCATTCTAACATTGGACATAACTTTTAAATTCTCCCTCACCACCAGCCTTAATCTACTAGTACCCTGTATCACAGCAGTATCATTAGCCAGTGAGTTTTTGTGCTAGTGAGGAGTGGGCGAGAGAGAAAGAGAAATATTTTTCATACATGCAGGTTTGCATAAGAAAGCATTCATCAGTTGATTGGATCAGGCATTATCCCACTGCTTTGTTTTGAATTTCTGAGCTCAAGGAAACGACCCTTAATGCTGTGAAATAAAAGAAACACTTCCATTTTGTCACACAGTGCCAGCATTGAGAGCACATCATTAGACAATGCATAAATAGTGACAATTTCTTAACCTCCTACTCCCAACAGTATCGCATTATTTTATTTCTTGCAACCGTACAAAAAAAGACCATTAAATCTGTCCCACACTGTCATGGGGGAGCTTCTGCACAACATCCGCCCCATCCTCTACAGCCACGCACCCCTGCCCTGCCCACCCCAAGCAATCTTCTGGGGGAGGCGAAAAAACCATAAGAAAGATCTTGGAAATTTTTTTGACTCAAAGGCAAATAAACAAGCGCCACTACCCCATGGCAACTGGGAGGCACATCCCCCCCAACATCTACTGAACCGTATATATGCAGTTATCATCAGAATGTGGGCCACGCAGGCACATCTATACCTATTGTACATCTCTAGCTGCCTGAAGGAGTTGACTTGTGGGAAATTCATTTACTTTTTTTTTTTTTATGGCCTGTCCTACCGGCACTCCCACTTTAAAAGATCGACATATCGATACCCATAGATGCCTCTGCTCCTGCACTCGATTAAGAATCTAACCATTTAGGGTACAGTTCCTTGCACATTTCTTGTTCCCAAAATGTACACATCACACTTGTCTACTAGGGGGCATATCTCAGGATAAGGGGTAGGCCATTTAGTACAGAGATGGAGAGGAATTTCTTCACTCCGAGGGTTGTGAATTTTTGGAATTCTCTGCCCCAGAGGGCTGTGAATGCTGAGTCTTTGAGTATATTCAAGGCTGAGATAGATAGATTTTTGGAATCATAGAGTTATACAGCACAGAAAGAGGCCCTTCGGCCCATCGTGTCCGCGCCAGCCATCAATCCCTGTCTAATCTAATCTCATTTTCCAGCATTTGGTCCGTAGCCTTGTATGCTATGGCATTTCAAGTGCTCATCTAAATGCTTCTTGAATGTTGAGGGTTCCTGCCTCTACCACCCTTTCAGGCAGTGAGTTCCAGATTCCAACCACCCTCTGGGTGAAAAAGTTCTTTCTCAAATCCCCTCTCAACCTCCTGCCCCTTACTTTGAATCTATGCCCCCTTGTTATTGACCCCTCTACTAAGGGAAAAAGTTCCTTTCTATCTACCCTATCTATGCCCCTCATAATTTTGTACACCTCAATCAGGTCCCCCCTCAGCCTTCTCTGCTCCAAGGAAAACAACCCAGCCCGTCCAGTCTTTCTTCATAGCTGAAGCGCTCCAGCCCAGGTAACATCCTGGTGAATCTCCTCTGCACCCTCTCCAAAGCAATCACATCCTTCCTATAGTGTGGCGACCAGAACTGCACACAGTATACCAGCTGTGGCCTAACCAGCATTTTGTACAGCTCCATCATAACCTCCCTGCTCTTATATTCTATGCCTCGGCTAATGAAGGCAAGTATCCCATATGCCTTTTTAACCACCTTATCCACCTGTTCTGCTGCCTTCAGGGATCTATGTACATGCACACCAAGGTCCCTCTGATCCTCTGTCTTTCCTAGGGTCTTACTATTCATTGTGCATTCCCTTGCCTTGTTAGTCCCTCCAAAATGCATCACCTCACACTTTTCAGGGTTAAATTCCATTTGCCACTGTTCCGCCCATCTGACCAACCCATCTATATCATCCTGCAGACTGAGGCTACCCTCCTCGCTATTTACCACCCCACCAATTTTCGTGTCATCTGCGAACTTACTGATCATACTTTTTACATTCACATCCAACTCATTAATGTAGACCACAAACAGCAAGGGACCCAGCACCGATCCCTGCGGTACCCCACTGGACACAGGCTTCCAGTCACAAAAACAACCTTCGACCATCACCCTCTGCCTTCTGCCACTAAGCCAGTTTTGGATCCAATGGGCCAAGGCACCCTGGATCCCATGGGCTCTTACCTTCTTGACCAATCTCCTATGCAGGACTTTAATCGAAATCAAGGGATATGGAGATCGGGCGGGAAAGTGGAGTTGAGGTCGATGATCAGCCATGATCTTATTGAATGGCAGCACAGGCGCGATGGGCCATATGGCCTACTACTGCTCTTACTTCTTATGTTCTTATGAACACTTATCTGTCCACTCCACCACAATTTTCACACTTTGCCATGCCCCCTAATTTGTTATCAGAGCTTTGCTCTGACCTGTTGGTTATGGGATCATTTAGCTGCTTTTGGTCTTTAAGATGTAGGTAGCCCTCGATTATAGGTTTCCTTCATTATAAAAGGGGTGTCTGGTGCTGCTCTGAGCATGCCTTTTTACACTCCCATTGAACTAGAGTGGATTTACCAGCTTGCTGGTGATGGAAGAGGAAGGAATGCACTAAGCTAGGAGGTCACAAACTGGCAGCATGCAATTTTGCTGTTGGCGATGACCCACAGTGCCTTATGGATGCCCAGTTGCAAGCTGCCAGATCTGTCCTTATGTCTGTCGTACTTTTCAGCCATCCCATAATAGTACGTCATACTGTGCTGAATTAGGGGCAGTTTCCAGCTGAATGCTCTTACCAGGAAAATTAAAAGCAAATTAGTACCCCTACTACTCTAGGATTGGCATTTTCAGCTTAGGCAGCCTGAGAAACTGTCTGTGCATCTGGTTTAGTGTTGCTTGGTAAATGGAGTTGGACTGCAGGTGCCCAGACACAATTGTTCCATTTTTGGTGACATTTACTGTACCTTAACCAGAAGGCATGGGGAAGATGGGAGTAGCGGAGTTAAAGATGTACCAACACACACTTAAAAAAATACTTATACAGCTCCTTTAAAGTTTAAAATTAAATCTTATCCCTATACATCAACAAACATCACTAATGCACTGCTGGCCCACATTCGGATTTAGCAGCCTAGGGTTAAGAGTTTAAAGTACAGATTTAGGCCACCGAACAAACACACCTTTTACTTGTCTTATCTGCTTACAAGTTCTTATGGAATGCATATTACAGTATTAACTAGCAAGTACAATTATCACAGTATGTTCTGAGCAACAGTCTACTTTTCTGACAGTCTGCTCCAAACATGAATCAATACCTTGTTTCTGTTAATGAGGGACTCATCTCAATTAACCAGTTCCATTGTATTAATTTGTGTCACTAGATTAGAAATGTATCAGGTTCCCCCCCCCCCCCTTGGATTGTTCACCAACAGGCCTTTTATTATAACATAATAACAGAATAGCTTAGCATGGGGTCCTTACTGGAGCTGTTTGTGCAAGGGCAGAGAGATCTGAGGTGGCACATTAATGAAGCGCTCACTGATGAGAAAGCTGACTGGCTTGCTGTTGTCATTTAGGATTTTGTCCAGCTGCTCAGCTACACTCTGGTGATGGGTCTCGCACTGGCTCTGAACCAATTCTTTAATCTGTTCAACAGACTCCGTTCCCTAGAGATCATAGAAAGACATTAGTCAGCCATACGGTGATTTATACTGTTCCTGTAGATTAAAAAACAATTCACAAACTATAAAAAGTATACTGAAATGGTGCACAATTTTCAGAAAAACTTGCAAACAAATCATTCAAGTTATTGAAAAAGGTTACAAAAGCTAAACAGCCATTATTTGATATGCAGTGGCTTGAAAAGTTTATTGTAGCCGTTACATGGAAGAAACACACTGCTTATTTTGAAAGCTATTAGGGTAATAAATTGTATTAAAGACATTTATATTATTGGTTTCTGCTTTCTATTCATTTAACTTTATACTTTCATGACACATAGAGCTGAGAGAAAACCTTTCCCACTGGAGTGCATACAGTGGATGTTAATTTAGCTTTGGAGAATATGCAAATCAAAATTATTAGAGTACTGCTACCATAATTTAAGCAAACTTCAATTTGGTCAGACGGGCTTTTAATAGTTATAATGTCTCTTTGTAAATGGTTTTAGAACTGCTTCTTAATTAGATGCCGTATATTCTGGTTTCAATTAATTGGGCCAATATCTAAAAAATGTCATGCCATACTAATTTTTTTGTGTTTAAAATTAGACCAAAAAATAAAGGTTTCTCAATTATTCATACTTCTACAGCAGGAAAATTGGAATTATTTCATGAACTTCTAAAAGAAAATTATCACATCTATAATAAAGGTTAATCAGCACAATTGAAGTTTTCACAGCACCGACCTCATCTCTTCACATAGCTTTCTCCAGCCCTTCCTTAATTCTCAATCTACTTCCCCTCGCTTCCCAGTTTGATCATTTTCCTTTTTAAGACTCACTATCCATTCCTCCACTCACATCATTTCTTCGTAGCAGTGCATTTCTTGAATTTAAGAATCTAGCCAGATTGAGCTTCTACCATGCATCATTTCTGAACTGGGTTGTTTTGTACCTTGAACAGCACAAAACCATCTCTTCTTGACTAGGTACCAGTGCTCAAATTTTTTAAGCTTATATTGTACAGGATTTACACCCATCGTGGCATAGATTCAGTATGAAAACCCAAAATACAGAGCAGCTGAATTACACACATCAAAAGCAGTTCTGTCATATAAATGGGGCATTAAAAGTGCCACACCAAGAATCAAAATTACTAGGTAGTCAAAGACATTAAGGAATACAAATATTCCAGACCCATTAAAAAGTTTTTGTTACCAAACTACAAGATACATTAACAGCAGCCAATTTATATTACAGTCCTGCAGCGGTTCAAGAAGGCAGCTCACCACCACTTTCTCAAGGGCAGTTAATGATGGGCAATAAATGCTGGCCTTGCCAACGACGCCCACATCCCATGAATGAATAAAATAAAAAAAGTGTAACTTCTACAATTGCAGCACAGGTGGCCATTTGGCCCATTGTGCCTGTGCTCGCTGGCATTCCATGTTCTAATAGCCTTCTACGTAAAAAACATTTCCTCTAACTTCTTCCTTCATTATTCTGGTTATAATCTTGAGTCAATGTCTCCTTATTACCAATTTGTCAAACAGTGGAAGCAATCTTTCACAACCCTCTCCAAACCTTTCAGAATTTTGAAAACCTCTGGTGGATTCCACTTCAACCTCTAATAATCTTTCATTCTGGATTATCATTCCAGTGAATCTTCGCTGTACCTTTTCCATAAGCTCTAATATCTTCCTGACAATGGGGTGTCCAGAACTGCATGCAAAACTCCAACTAGGATCCAACTAACATCTTTTACAAATTTCCCTCTATATACAAAACACAGAATCCCATTTATTATGTTTAAGGCCTGTTCAACCTGCATTTCCACTTTAAAAGATCTACATATCTACACCTTTAGATCCCACTGCTCCTGAAATCTATTAAGAATCTAACCATTTAGGGTATAGTTCTGTGCACTGTTCTTGTTCCCAAATTGTACACATCACATTTGTCTACGATGAACTGCATCTGCCACTTAGCCAAACTATATCTTCCTGCAATCTCTTGCATCCTTCCTCACACTTTGCTATGCTCCCATTGTACATATGTTTAAATCAGTTATTGAAAAAGGAGAACAAGACGTTCCAGTAAAGATCCCTGAGGCACACCACTACCCGCATTCTGCAAACCCAAAATACACCCATTTACCCTATTCTTAGATCTCTGTCCCCTAACCATTCTATGCAGCTACATTTCTATTAATACCATGTGCTCTCATTTTTGTAACACTCCTCTTATAAGAACACACACACATCCATCAATTGCATTCTCATTATCTGCAATTTTCCCAAAATACAAGAACATAAGTTAATTACATTGGTCAAGCATTAGCTGCCTTTACGAATCTATGTTGACTGTCACTGATTAGTCCATGTCTAAGTATTCACCAATTTCATCCTAAATAAATGAACTGTAGAAGTTTATCCACAATGAAAGTAAAACCAGTTAACCTATAATTTCCTGTCTTATACATTTCCCTTTATGAACAGGGATGTAACATTTGTAGCCCCCAGTCCTTTGGCACAATTCCAGTTTCCAAAGATTTTGGGAAAATTAAGATTAATGTTTCAGAGGGAGAGAACAGCACCGTACAACAAATAGTTGTATTGCCTGTCTCCGAGGCAAAGCACCAAGGGAATTTGATCACAGCAACTTGGCACACGCCCTATATTCCATGAACCTAAAGGGTGAGCTTAGTCACTGTCTCCAATAATTGCTAAATATTTTTTAGGTCCGAGAGGATTTTCAAAGCAGTCAAGCAAAACAAGTACTAACTGGCTAACATAAAAACTACTAAGCCATCATTTTACATGCAAATCCAGCATGATGAATAACTCAATCCCAAACATAATGCAACTTGCTGGTCAACTCAGTTAAAGCATGGTGTACTTGCCTTTCTTTCAGTCATGTTTAAAACAGTGATGAATCCAAAGACATCATCTTCATCGTCTTCATCACTACTTTCATCCAATATCTCAGCTTGCTTTAAAATAGAAAATTATCCAGTTATACCAGACAGTGAAGCCTATAGACATGCTAAGCTAAACTAAGTTTTATTTCCATTTAATACCTGGAAATACAATGCAGGTCACATGACATACATTTTTTTGAACCTCATCAGCAGTTATTTCCTCTACATATGATTTCGCCCAGAAATCATATTTCTGTTACAGCAAGCCCCTTTATTCTAGTGTATATATGTATATAACTATTATAGTATACTATTTACAGATTACCAAATAGCACAATACATCACAGTAACCAAGGAGTCAAGATTATACAAGACAAGAGCAGTTTTCATTATTCTAACCCAAGATGCACCTCTAGCTTGCAACACCCAGCAATGTCATTCTTACAATAAATACAAGCGTCAGGAAAAATATAGAAATTGTTGGCAGAAATAAGGCAGTTAATCTTAAATATATTCTGATAAAGCACCACATCAGAAACATTAACCCATCTTTCTCCTTTAGATCATCAACTTGCTGTGCATCTCCAACATTTTCTTTTATTCTTTTGACCGTCTGCATGAAAGTAGTACCATTTCAAACTGCCAGCATGCCCTTGTATAATCGATCTGAAGAAAAATGTGCTATGAAGCCTAATGAGAAGTAATACCAGGATTTATTTCACTGCACATTAGAGGGAAATATGCTTTGTATATACACAGGCGTCCATGACAGTTATACATCTCTTGAACACTACCTGCTTGCTATGTGACCTAAACGCTGTTACATCACAGCTTTGAAATAGGACTGCAAATAATAGATCCATTGCTGGTGTTTGAGGAAGTCATCGTAGTGATACTGAACTATTGTCGTCTGCTCATAACATAACTGCTTCATCTTTGATTAGATCTCATACTTGTACTGTATTGATGAAATCATATTAAGAGTATGAAACACTGGAAGTCATGGTTTTACGCCTAGAAAAAAAATGCCAGGGAGTGCTCTTCTTGTATTGGATGCCAATGGATTTTACACAGTGGATGAACAATTGTTTTGCTATGGGAATTTTATTTTTAGTGCTGATTCTAAATAAACTATGCATTTACTTCAGAAAAATATTTTTAGTTAGATTCTCAACAGTAAAGGTGAACAGCTCCTTTACTTTGTAGCATTGTTAGTCAACATTAACCTTTGCAGTTTTATGAACTAACTAAAAATCTAAATTTATCCGATAGTCAACTCAACTCTGTTCGAGTTCATCAACCTATTCCAGCGATGCAGGTGAAGATCAAAAAACAAGAGAACATTTTATTAAACAAAGGCTTTCTTTCCCTCAGTTCTGATCTGGTATATTGTCATAGATTTTAAGAACTTATATTGTAACCACTCTGTGGTTGCAGCTGACTTACCCGAATAACACTTCCGACATGATTTTGCTGTATAATGATACCAGCTAGTTCAGCGATGTTTACACTGGCCTTGAGAAATAACTGCAAACAAAAAGATAATAATAGAGTGCATCATTACAACTGTGGTAAGCATACATTAACTTAGCCACACAAAAACTGGCTACTTCAAAATATTTTCACGTTTTCCAAGTTACCTGTTGTAACAGTCTCTTGATTCCATAATAATCATTGTCAGATATGGTGTGTGCTTCAAAATCTACTTGCACCTCCTGTAGAATAGAAAGATTTGTAAATGTGTATTGCCGATGACACCAATCGTTAACATTTAAAAAAGTATGACTGCAAGCCATTCACTGCAATAAATAGTTTATCAGAAGAAGCCATGGAAAGGAAAAATGCTGTGTCTCTGCTGTGCCACATAATGTTATAAATTCAAATTAATATGTTTCCATTAATCCACATACATCTCAAACTGCTGATATGAACAGATGTTCTGATTTAGAATGAGAAGACAGTGTTAAGACAACCCTTTCCAAATTTCCAGCAATGAATAAGAAATATAAGCACATATACAAGTTACCCGAGCATCTTGGGCCAAACTGCCAGGCCACGAGGGCTGGGAATGAATCACAAGCCATAGTTTGGACACCCTGATAGAATGCCTGGCAGCACAATCATTGTTATAAATCTAAATAATAAATGATGATGGAGATGGAGTCTCCCATCGAATGAGTCTCAGCTGTTATGGGTGCGCCAATGGGAGAACAGCCCAATCTTGGATATATATCTCATGACCCTGACAAAGCCCTCTGCAAACACAAGATGCCATGTCACAGCGCAACCCCATGTCCACCTCTCCCCCCTCGTGTGTATCTCTCCCCAATCCCCACCCCAGTGTGTTTCCCCCTCTCCCCCTCACGTGTGTATCTCTCCCCAATCCCCACCCCAGTGTTTCCCTCTCTCCCCTCACGTGTGTATCTCTCCCCAATCCCCACCCCAGTGTGTGTTTCCCTCTCTCCCCCCCTCACGTGTGTATCTCTCCCCAATCTCCACCCCAGTGTGTGTTTCCCTCTACCCCCCCCTCACGTGTGTATCTCTCCCCAATCCCCACCCCAGTGTTTCCCTCTCTCCCCTCACGTGTGTATCTCTCCCCAATCCCCACCCCAGTGTGTGTTTCCCTCTCTCCCCCCCTCACGTGTGTATCTCTCCCCAATCTCCACCCCAGTGTGTGTTTCCCTCTACCCCCCCCTCACGTGTGTATCTCTCCCCAATCCCCACCCCAGTGTGTGTTTCCCTCTCTCCCCTCACGTGTGTATCTCTCCCCAATCCCCACCCCAGTGTGTGTTTCCCTCTCTCCCCTCACGTGTGTATCTCTCCCCAATCTCCACCCCAGTGTGTTTCCCTCTCGCCCCCCACGTGTATATCTCTCCCCAATCCCCACCCCAGTGTGTTTCCCTCTACCCCCCCCCTCACGTGTGTATCTCTCCCCAATCCCCACCCCAGTAGGTGTTTCCCTCTCCCCCCCTCACGTGTGTATCTCTCCCCAATCCCCACCCCAGTGTGTTTCCCTCTCCCCCCCCCTCACGTGTCTCTCCCCAATCCCCACCCGTGTTTCCCTCTCCCCCCTCACGTGTGTATCTCTCCCCAATCCCCACCCCAGTGTGTTTCCCTCTCCCCCCCTCACGTGTATCTCTCCCCAATCCCCACCCCAGTGTGTGTTTCCCTCTCCCCCCCCCCTCACGTGTCTCTCCCCAATCCCCACCCGTGTTTCCCTCTCCCCCCTCACGTGTATCTCTCCCCAATCCCCACCCCAGTGTGTTTCCCTCTCTACCTCACCCCTTGTGTATCTCTCCCCCACCCCTGCCCGTGTGTGTATCTACCCCCTTCCCCAGTGTGTGTGTATCTCTTCCCACCAACTGTGTGTGTATCTTTGGGTGACCATAGGTCCCCGTTTTGCAGGGACAGTCCCCAGATGAGGTACTATGTCCCTGCGCAATGTCCCTGGAAGAGTCTACGGTTCACGAAACTCATCCATTCATCCCAATTGCAGCTCATGTAAATCCGCGCCCGCACTCAGACAGACCAATCAACAGGGCTCGCTGTTGATTAACAGATTCTTTGCCCATTGGCTGAGACGGACCAATGAAAGGGCGGATCACCGTTTGTTGTCTGCTAAATTGCTTTGACCAGATTGGCTTCAGTTTGAACTAATGAAAGTTTCTGACGACAGTTTGGTTTTGACCAAATTAGCTTCGGTTTGGACCAATGGAAGGACAGAGTGGGGTGCGAGTGCTGGCCAATGGGGCGGCTGTGTTTGCGTGGGAGGTGTGATGGCAGTGTAGTCTGTGTGAGCCTGAACCTGGGGACAGGTAACACATCTCATTGGTTGATGTGAAAACGCAAATCTGATAACTGGATGCGGGTTCGTCCCAGGACCGCTCCTCACTCGGCACGCTTCGCCATTTCCCGTGGGGGTTAAATATAAAGCGGGACAAAAATAATGGGGAAATTAGCAAAGCGACGCTGCAAACCTGCTGCTGACTCGAGGGACTGAAGCACAAACACAGGCCATTGAATAAAAGTCTTGGCCTAGATCCTGGGAATCGGCAGACCACCCGATTCCCTGTGTCTGGATCCGAGTGGAAGAGTCCACGGAGAGCGGGCCTGAGGACGGTCACTGCCTCACGAGGCTGTAATTCAGCTCCTTTATGGACCGGGCCACGATGCTGAGTCTCAGGCGGCTTCTGGCAAAGAATTGGTCGGGGTGAGTGAGCCTGAAGGACCAAGAGGCACTGACATGCCAATGAGATGGCGCCAGCAGAGGCAGCTTCAGAGGTCAGGCTGCAGGGCAGATCACAGAGCCATGGGAGACTCGGGCGCCCGGGAACGGGCGGCCGCCCGGGAACGGGCGGCCGCCCGGCGCCCGGGAACGGGCGGCCGCCCGGCGCCCGGGAACGGGCGGCCGCCCGGGAACGGGCGGCCGCCCGGCGCCCGGGAACGGGCGGCCGCCCGGCGCCCGGGAACGGGCGGCCGCCCGGCGCCCGGGAACGGGCGGCCGCCCGGCGCCCGGGAACGGGCGGCCGCCCGGCGCCCGGGAACGGGCGGCCGCCCGGCGCCCGGGAACAGGCGGCCGCCCGGCGCCCGGGAACAGGCGGCCGCCCGGCGCCCGGGAACAGGCGGCCGCCCGGCGCCCGGGAACAGGCGGCCGCCCGGCGCCCGGGAACAGGCGGCCGCCCGGCGCCCGGGAACAGGCGGCCGCCCGGCGCCCGGGAACAGGCGGCCGCCCGGCGCCCGGGAACAGGCGGCCGCCCGGCGCCCGGGAACAGGCGGCCGCCCGGCGCCCGGGAACAGGCGGCCGCCCGGCGCCCGGGAACAGGCGGCCGCCCGGCGCCCGGGAACAGGCGGCCGCCCGGCGCCCGGGAACAGGCGGCCGCCCGGCGCCCGGGAACAGGCGGCCGCCCGGCGCCCGGGAACAGGCGGCCGCCCGGCGCCCGGGAACAGGCGGCCGCCCGGCGCCCGGGAACAGGCGGCCGCCCGGCGCCCGGGAACAGGCGGCCGCCCGGCGCCCGGGAACAGGCGGCCGCCCGGCGCCCGGGAACAGGCGGCCGCCCGGCGCCCGGGAACAGGCGGCCGCCCGGCGCCCGGGAACAGGCGGCCGCCCGGCGCCCGGGAACAGGCGGCCGCCCGGCGCCCGGGAACAGGCGGCCGCTCGGCGCCCGGGAACAGGCGGCCGCTCGGCGCCCGGGAACAGGCGGCCGCTCGGCGCCCGGGAACAGGCGGCCGCTCGGCGCCCGGGAACAGGCGGCCGCTCGGCGCCCGGGAACAGGCGGCCGCTCGGCCCTCGGGAACAGGCGGCCGATCGGCCCTCGGGAACAGGCGGCCGCTCGGCCCTCGGGAACAGGCGGCCGCTCGGCCAGTCGGCACCCGGTGCGGGAAAGCGCGGTTCTGTGTTTGCTGTGGGACCTTTCCCCAGAACTCAATAATGTTCCGGGGAGTTCCCATGCGGTGAGTGGGGAATCAGCTCTTTACATTGACATACATAGAAGTTACAACACGGAAACAGCCCATTCGGCCCAACTAGTCCCTGCCTGCATTTATCCTTCACTGAGCTTCCCCCCGCACTCCCTATTCCAGATATTAAAGTCATTCACAGAAGCATAATCAAAAAAAGGGGACACGGAGCCAAAGAAGGTGATATTGGGAGAATTGACGAAAAATTTGGTCAAAAAGTATTTCATGGAGGGCCATAAAGTAGGGAGGATAATAAATGACTTGGGCAGTGATGTGAAGAGATTGTTTTTCTGAATAGTCTGTATAGACAGTGGGTACAAAAAACTGACGTTCCTGAAGAGTGCTATTGTACTTCGATATGTGGCGTCACATCGACAGTAATTGTGTGCACATTTGTTTAGCGTTTAAAAAGACAGACTTGCATTTATATAGCACCTTTCACAACCACCGGACGTCCCAAAGCCCAAATACTTTTTTTGAAGTGTAATCACTGTTGTAATGTAGGAAACGCAGAAGCCAATTTGCACACAGCAAACTCCCACAAATTGCAATGTGATAACGACTAGATGATCTGTTTTAATGACGTTGATTTAAAAATAAATATTGGACAGCACGCAGGGGATAACTCCCCTGCTCTTCTTCGGAATAGTGCCTCGGGATCTTTTACGCCCGAGGGGGCAGATGGGACCTCAGTTTAACGCCTCATCCAAAAGACGGCACCTCCGACAGTGCAGAAGATCCTTCAGTACCGCACCGGTAGCCAGCCTAGATTTCCGTGCTCAAGTCTCTGAAGCGAGACTTGAACCCACATTCTTCTGACTCGGTGGCAAGAGTGCTGCCCACTGAGCCAGGGCTGATATTTACAGTGCGTGTGTGTGTGCAACTGTTAAAAATACAGGCTTCTAAAAAGAATTTTTGTTTTTTGCTGGGCTGCACAACCTACATTTTTCGCCCTGGCTACTTTGTGCTGTGCTCCCACCACCCTGTGTGTCCCCAGTTAAGGTTCAGAAATTTTGGTCACCCTAGTGTCCTGGCCAATATTTATCCCACAACTAACATAACAAAAAAAATAGATTATCTGGTCATTATCACATTGCTGTTTGTGGGAGCTTGCTGTGCACAAGTTGGCTGCTGCGTTTCCTACATTACAACCGTGACTACACTTCAAAAGTACTTCATTGGCTGTAAAGCGCTTTGAGATGTCCGGTGGTCGTGAAAGGCGCTATATAAATGCAAGTCTTTTTCCACTTCTTCTAGTGCACGTCTCCTACCCACTCGCCCCTCCACCCACCCTCATCATCATCAACATGCATCCTTATGTGGGTATCTCTTCCCACTCTAACCTATCCTAACCCAATCCATCTCCTCGGCATCGCTCGCTCTCTCTGCGCCGTACCTCGCGCTCCGGCCCACGTGCTTCCGGAGTCTCGCGGCCGCCGCGCTCGAGCTGCTTTTGCCAGCTGGTCGCGCGGCCCCGCGAGAGGCGGCTCCCGTCAGCGCCTCACCTCGTTCACCACCACTACTTCTTCTTCTTCTTCTTCTTTCTCCGATGCCCCGCTGCTGTCCTCGGACTCTTCCCCCGACTCGCTCCCCTTCGGCACCTCCAGCGCACGTCGCTTCCTACAGGACGCCATCTTCCAGCGCGCAACCGTCAGCGGAAGTGGGTCTCTCCCAGCAGCCTCCCGTTTGCGGAGGCGGGAGTTTACCGCAGCGAAACCCTCAGCCTATCCCGTTGCCACTGAACATGATCTTTTATGCGAACGAACTCCAGGTTATTCGTGACTTTGATTTATTATTCCGTTTTGGGGACAATTGCCATTTGGAGCGAACCGCGAACTTCGACCCCAAACAGAAGCAGCGGCCTCGCGAGATCCTGCACCCGAGACGTCATTGGCCCGCTGACAGTAAGTGAGAAACACACGCACAGTGAGTGACAGGGTCAGTGAGTGAGAAACACACACACACACACACACAGTGAGTGACAGGGTCAGTGAGTGAGAAACACACACACAGTGAGTGACAGGGTCAGTGAGTGAGAAACACACACAGTGAGTGACAGGGTCAGTGAGTGAGAAACACACACACAGTGAGTGAGAAACACACACACACACACACAGTGAGTGACAGGGTCAGTGAGTGAGAAACACACACACAGTGAGTGACAGGGTCAGTGAGTGAGAAACACACACACAGTGAGTGACAGGGTCAGTGAGTGAGAAACGCATACAGTGAGTGACAGGGACAGTGAGTGAGAAACACACACACAGTGAGTGAGAAACACACACAGTGAGTGACAGAGTCAGTGAGTGAGAAACACACACACCGTGAGTGACAGGGTCAGTGAGTGAGAAACACACACACAGTGAGTGACAGAGTCAGTGAGTGAGAAACACACACAGTGAGTGACAGAGTCAGTGAGTGAGAAACACACAGTGAGTGACAGGGTCAGTGAGTGAGAAACACACACACCGTGAGTGACAGGGTCAGTGAGTGAGAAACACACACACAGTGAGTGACAGGGTCAGTGAGTGAGAAACACACAGTGAGTGACAGGGACAGTGAGTGACGGTCAGTGAGTGAGAAACACACACAGTGAGTGACAGGGTCAGTGAGTGAGAAACACACTGAGTGACGGCCAGTGAGTGAGAAACACACACAGTGAGTGACAGGGTCAGTGAGTGAGAAACACAGTGAGTGACAGGGTTAGTAAGCGAGAAACACACAGTGAGTGACAGGGTCAGTGAGTGAGAAACACACACACACAGTGAGTGACGGTCAGTGAGTGAGAAACACACACAGTGAGTGACAGGGTCAGTGAGTGAGAAACACACTGAGTGACGGCCAGTGAGTGAGAAACACACACAGTGAGTGACAGGGTCAGTGAGTGAGAAACACAGTGAGTGACAGGGTTAGTAAGCGAGAAACACACAGTGAGTGACAGGGTCAGTGAGTGAGAAACACACACACACAGTGAGTGACGGTCAGTGAGTGAGAAACACACACAGTGAGTGACAGGGTCAGTGAGTGAGAAACACACTGAGTGACGGCCAGTGAGTGAGAAACACACACAGTGAGTGACAGGGTCAGTGAGTGAGAAACACAGTGAGTGACAGGGTTAGTAAGCGAGAAACACACAGTGAGTGACAGGGTCAGTGAGTGAGAAACACACACACACAGTGAGTGACAGGGTCAGTGAGTGAGAAACACACACAGTGAGTGACAGAGTCAGTGAATGAGAAACACACAGTGAGTGACAGGGTCAGTGAGTGAGAAACACACACACACTGAGTGACGGGGTCAGTGAGTGAGAAACACATAGTGAGAGACAGAGTCAGTGAATGAGAAACACACACACAGTGAGTGACAGGCAGTGAGTGAGAAACACACAGTGAGTGACGGGGTCAGTGAGTGAGAAACACACACACACTGAGTGACAGTCAGTGAATGAGAAACACACACACACACTGAGTGACAGGGTCAGTGAGTGAGAAACACACTGAGTGACAGGGTCAGTGAGTGAGAAACACACACAGTGAGTGACAGGGTCAGTGAGTGAGAAACACACACACACAGTGAGTGACAGGGTCAGTGAGTGAGAAACACACACACAGTGAGTGACAGGGTCAGTGAGTGAGAAACACACACACAGTGAGTGACAGGGTCAGTGAGTGAGAAACACACACACACAGTGAGTGACAGGGTCAGTGAGTGAGAAACACACACACAGTGAGTGACCGGGTCAGTGAGTGAGAAACACACACAGTGAGTGACAGGGTCGGCGAGTGAGAAACACACACAGTGAGTGACAGGGTCAGTGAGTGAGAAACAGTGAGTGACAGGGTCAGTGAGTGAGAAACACACACACACACATTTACATGTTTAGACAGTGAACTGGACTGGTTCAATGTACTCATTCAGCATATATACAAAACGAATGAGGGTTCTTGGAGTACTAATGACATTGGAGAGCCAGTAATTATATATTTGCTGGAGCAAATTAGAGACCTGCACATCAGGAGTCATCGGTATTAAAGTAATTTAAAAGGGCCTTTGGTGACATACATGGATAGATAGACACACTATGAATAAGAAACAGAGACAGTGCTCAATTGTAGTAATATGATTCTAATATACACACATGCATTGTACAATTATTTCTTCAAACATTTGCTTTTTTAGTAATGCTAGACAGTCACCCCACTGAGTATCTGAAGCAAGATTTACTAGAAATATAGACTGAGGCAGGCTCTAACTGACCTGTTGTTCTCAACAATAAAGGCTTATCTTAAAAGACATCTGTTGAAATGGGTGGTTTACTGACTGCAGTGAAAATCTTGATGGTTTGAATTTGACTGAGACCCTTAGATATTGTTATCCATTCCTTAAGAGAGGGCGTTGCTACAGAAGAAGTCATCGACGTCTGACTACTTGGCACGCTGTTATCTTGTTACAATGAAATATGGGTCTGTAAGTTTCAGTTTATAGTCTTGTGCTTCAAGCAGTTTAGTTATTTGTAATCCCATTCCGTTGATATTAGCAGTACGGATGAAGTGTGAGAAATGAAAGTCCTTTTGCTTAAAGATCCCAAAGAAGGAGAATTGGGCCTTGATCCATATGTTCAGGTGAGTGGCCTGAAAAGTATTAATTTGGATAGTATTTTATATCTCTATATCCCAGTTGTGTTTGTGTATAATGCCAATTAACTGGAGCCCTGAAACTGCTATTATAGAAGGATTGTTCATTCAATGTAACACAGATGTTATTGTAGACGGTCAGCTTTTTGTTGATTGTCTTGCAGTAAAATATCTCGATTAGTCACTGTATTTAATGTGATGTTGGAGTGGGCATTTTTGGTGAAAGATTTTACTTGACTAAGCTACAGGTCTAACCTATATTATGCAATTTCATATGAAAATAAATTAGAATTTCTGTGATGTAATCTAATTTGGACTCTTTTTGTTATCAGGAATTTGCTTCACTTGGCCTTCAAGCAACTTTAATTCCTGTTTTATCATTTGAATTTATATCACTTCAAGACTTATCAAGGAAGGTAAAGAGGGCAATGAAAAAACTGAATGTTTAAAAATGATTAGCTATGTATTAGTTGTCAGATACTGAGATGATACCGTGTATGTCCAGTAAGACATCCAAATTATAGCACAATAAATACTGATGGCTTGTAGAATTTTGTAAAGCTTGTAAATTTGAAAAGAAAGAAAGGATTATATTTTAATTGGCAGTGGAAATCGATGTTTTATGCAAGAACTGGAAAATCAAGATGATTAAATAAACATAAACTTATTTACAAAAAACAATAAGAAACTCAGAAATATTTATAGTTGCAGTTTATTAAATCCATATCTTTGCATCACTTTTTCCAAAAGGATAAAGTTGCATAAATTTTTATTTTTGAATAATAAATGTTATTATGAAAAGAAAGAAAGACTTGCATTTATATAGCGCCTTTCACGACCACCGGACGTCTCAAAGCACTTTACAGCCAATGAAGTACTTTTGGAATGTAGCCACTGTTGTAATGTAGGAAATGCGGCAGCCAATTTATGCACAGCAAGCTCCCACAAACAGCAATATGATAATGACCAGATAATCTGTTTTTTGTTATGTTGATTGAGGGATAAATATTGGCCAAGACGCTGGGGAGAACTCCCTCCTGCTCTTCTTCGAAATAGTGTCGTTGGATTTTTTACATCCACCTGAGAGAGCAGATGGGGCCTCGATTCAACGTCTCATCCAAACGACGGCACCTCCGACAGTGCAGCACTCCCTCAGCACTGCATTGGAGTGTCAGCCTAGATTTTTGTACTTAAGTCCCTGGAGTGGGACTTGAACCCGCAACCTGCTGACTCAGAGGCGAGAGTGCTACCACTGAGCCACAAATATGAAACCAAATAGAAGCAGGAGTTAACCGTGAAGTAATTGTAAAATGTTATGTTACCTATTGTACTATATTTCAATTTATTACATCTGTAGTATTCCTGAAGTGAATTGCCCCATAACTGGTGAACCTTTGTTGACTTGTGGTTCTTTAGAGCTTACTGTTTTGGAGAACAATTCTATGTTTATTCATATAGTATATCCATAAGGTGGATGCTGACTTGTAACAAAGTGAAAACAATTTTTCATGGAATATACGACTAATCTCATTTATATTTGTTTTCATTTGTTTTGATAATGTTCAGTGCTGTGCATTTTACAGCAGTGTTGTACAGTAATAGACACCGTCTTCGGGCATGTGAGATCAATACTCTTTCGCACGATGTATGCTTGTGTGCTTTAACCTTTTTGTGCATTTATTGGTAAAATAGACGAAAAGCAGAGCGTTCTTTGATCATTGACGGTGCTTTATTTGAATGGTTACTGAATGATTACTTTTATTAAGTAAATACAGTACACACGTGAAGTGTATTTACCTGTATTGTGTGAGTGTACGTAAGGAGTTTTTCTACTAAAGTTAGTGGATGTGGCTAAAATGGTGTCGCTGTAGCCACACCTGTGGCTAGTCAGCAATTTCTTTTGGACAACTCTGTTATACAGACTCATTGTACATCAGTATCCAAAGAGCGATATTAACTTTATAAATCATATAAGATACAAGTGAGATTCAGTGCTGAAAGTACTGCTGATGAAGCATGATAACATTTGAGATTTTTATAACAATGGTCGTCTGAATAGTTTGAATAATACTTGGTTCAAATAATAGTGAAATTCACAGTAGAATTTTTATACCATCATCTTGTAATAGACATTTGAGTTGTATTTCCCATATTCTGTACATATAAATTATTATAGACCTGTTTATTTTTGCAATAAAAATATTTTCAACATACAGCCCATGAAAATATTATTACTGTGAAAATAACTGGTTTTGTGGAATGCTCTGTGAGGCAGAGATTAATTCATGATTGTAAATTTAGTGCCTGAACAGGCAATCACTGCTGTCCAAAATGTTTATTGTAAGCAATTAATTCTACAGTAACACAATTTTATCCTAATCTGCATGTAGCTCTCACACCCTGAAGCTTATGGTGGTCTGATATTTACCAGTCCCAGAGCAGTTGATGCTGTCAAGTTATGCTTGGGTGAGAAGGCTATCAGAGAAGGTAAGTGAGTTATTAAACGGTACCAATAGTTTCTAATATCTATTATTTGTCAGACATTACCTTTCACTTAGTAAAATACACAAGTAAAATGAGATAATATTACAAATGTAAAAAATATTCAGATTGCTTGTTCTTTCAGTATAACAAGTGGATATTGTATATGCTTTCTCTGGTGTGTTTTACAGTATCTTAATTTTGTTAGTTAATAATGTTGAATTCCCATGAATACATTACTCCTCATTCCACTTAGCTAACCGATGTAAAACAATAGAAAGCATCATAAAAGGCAGGCAAACTCCATTCCTGAAATGGTTTTTGGTTTTAATCCCAAATGCTTTTGTGTTTCATTTTTAAGTTAACCAAATATACATTCTACAATTTTACTCCTTACCTATCAGCATTGTGGGAGCACCTTCACCACACAGACTGCAGTGGTTCAAGAATAAAGACCTTCTCACCACCTTCTCGAGGACAACTAGGGATGGGCAATAAATCCCAGCCTTGCCAGCGATGCCCAAATCCTGAGAATTAATAAAATCATAAAGTGTGACAGCACAGAAGGAGGCCATTCAGGCCATCATGCCTGTGTCGGCTCTTTGAAAGAGCTATCAATTAGTCCCACTCCCCTGCTCTTTCCCCAAAGCCCTGTAATTTTTTTCCCTTTAAGTATTCATTCAATTCCCTTTTGAATGTTACTATTGAATCTGCTTCCACCACCCTTTCAGGCAGTGCATTCCAGATCACAACAACTCGCTGTGTAAAAAAAATGTTTCCTCATGTCGGCTCTGGTTCTTTTACCAATCACCTTAAATGTGTGTCCTCTGGTTACCAATCCTTCTGCCACTGGAAACAGTTTCTCCTTATTTACTCTATCAAAACCATTCATGATTTTGAACACCTCTATCAAATCTCCTCTTAACCTTCTCTGCGCTAAGGAGAACAACTCCAGTCTCTCCACATAATTGAAGTCCCTCATCCTTGGTACCATTCTAGAAAATCTCTTCTGCACTGTCTCTAATGCCTTAATAAAAAAAAGTTTGTACAAATGATAGAGTTGCTGATATTACAAAAGTTAGCTTGACTTACTGTTGAATCAGGGATAAAGGATTGATCAAGAATTTCTGGAAGATTCAAGGGCTATTTCATTTCCAAAACCATTTTCACTGAATTAATGAAAACACAATATTATGCAGGGATTAAAAGAAAAATCACAAATACTGGAAATCTGAAATACAGGTCGACTATCCTTTATCCGCACTTCTGAAAACCGAAAACTTCTGAAAACCGAAAGCTTTTTTGTGGAGCGTAAGTCGTGCGCACGACATAACCCGAGTGGCGCCAAACATGACCCGACACGGCCGATGCTTTTCTGACCTGATTTGCGGGCCAGCTTAGCGTAGGAGTCAGCTGATATCCGGCTTTCCCACAACTGACGGCGGCAGTCGAGCCCCAGACCCCCGCTAAGTCAAGGAATTCAGACACGGAGCAGGGGGAGCTGTAAACAGACTGTGAGCGGCAGCACAGAGAAGCAGGAAGGGGAATGAGACACGGAACAGTCGCAAGAGGTAGCCTGAACTTTTAACATTTATATTAAATACAAATATTAATTACCAAATTAATTTAATATTCAGAGTTTCCCAGTCTGAAATAATACCTTCTGAAATCCGAAAATTTCCGAAAACCGAAACACAGCTGGTCCCAAGGTTTTCGGATAAGGGATAGTCAACCTGTAGTAACAGAAAATATTAGAACTACACAAGTCAATAAGCATCTAAAAGCAAATGAAAGGTTAATATTTCAGGCGTGACCCTTCATCAGTACTGGTTTAGTCTGTTTCATGCTTTTATATCCCATTTTGTTTGATTGGTTATTTGATTTGCTTTTGAATGTGTCAGCCTTGTACCTGTAAGACTCTGAAAACCACCCAAAATGGAGCCATCTAGATTACAAATCTGATATCCTATTACAACCATAAATAGAGTTTAAATGGTTTCAAATGAGCTTTCCTCCAATGTTGCTTTATTTCAAGCATCGTTGTAAAAATTTGTACATATTTTATTACTCAATCAGCAATGTGTTAACAAACTTGTCAAAAAAAAGGAGACATACATACAAGTGATATAATTTAATAGATAAGTAGGAATAGGCAACAATTCTTTCAGACAGCGACTATAATTTACTGGCATCTATACCTTTTGCGTAAATGGCTCAGGGAGTTAAGCCTCTACTGTCATCGGCAATTTCTTGCTTGCAAGTAATACATTTCTTCCGACAATCACAAAATGAGTCCCTCATTATAGAGAAGTATTTTTACTCATATCTAATACGGTAAGAGCCCACTACAGTTTTTTAATAAATAACATTTCAAACAGTTCCCATAGTATTTTACTATTGAAACTGTTCAGAGTTTGCTATTGCAGAAAACACAGCAATAATCAGATTGTGATTAGGAGTAAGGAGTAGAGGTCTGGAATACCATAATCATGTATCTCTGGGTAGAATATTCATAATTGTTTTAATGCTTAAAGATGATTATGATTATTATAAAAGGAAATAATTTTGCATCCAACTAGTAGTATATGCGTTTTATATACCGAGCGTATACACATAGTTTGAGCTGAGCAGTGCAGCATAGTGTGGCGGAACCACCAGAGGATTACGGACAATTGTATATAATTCCTTTTACAGCAATGTAGTACAGCTGGGGGCTGCACCTTTAATGTACCTGTTAACTGTACTAGGGCTTCTTTCCTGTACTCCGCGTGATGACGTCATGCCGTCCGTCACGTGATCTCGCAACGGCTGGAAGAACGTGATGACGTCATGACGTCAGAGCTCGGAACCTTCTAGCAGTTGAGCTCGGAACCTTCTAGCAGTTGAGCTCGGAACCTGCTAGCAGTTGGGCTCGGAACCTGCTGGCAGTTGAGCTCGGAACCTTCTAGCAGTTTCCAGAGAGGCTTTCAAGCAGACCAGACCTATTTGCATTGTATCCTACAGTTTCCTGTACAGCTTCGTTTGTTCATTAAATTTTATTGTTTTTGATTTTCTGAGTCGATCTCAATTCTTCGGCTAGGAACCCCAGTTCCTACAATAGCATATTATTGATTCTACTATAATAACTGTGTTAACTGATTCTTTATTGGGTCCATTCTGTAGAATTTATAATGAATAGGGAATGTAATGAAGGAAAAAATAATTTTTGAATTAAAAATCTTCAATGTAATTAATCATATTTCCTAATCTTTTTCCTTTTTAATAGAGTGGAATAATAATTCTTTAAAAGAACAGTGGAATGAAAAATCAATCTATGTTGTAGGAAGCTCTACAGCCAATTTAGGTAAGAAAAGTTAGTTTCATGTACATCACAGATATATGTGCAGTAATAGTTGGAAAATAAGAGCTAAATTAATCAGAAGATTCTGGTAAAATTATACACTGTAAGGATGAAGCTTGAGTAGCTATTCCTGAACTTGCAGATTGCGATGCTAATTCAGAACTGTTCCTGCCTTTTTGTTATTTTTAATTACTACATAAGAACATAAGAAATAGGAGCAGGAATAGGCCATTTGGCCCTTCAAGCCTGCTCCGCCATTCAGTGAGACCATGGCTGATCTTCTGCCTCAACTCCATTCACTGGCCCTATCGCCATATCCCTTGATGCCCTTACTAGTCAGAAATCTATCGACTTCTGTTTTCAAATACCCAATGACTGAGCCTCCACTGCCCTCTGGTGTAGAGAATGCCAAAGATTCACCACCCTCTGTGTTTTTCTTCTCATCTCAGTCCTGAATGGCCTACTCTTTATCCTGAGGCTGTGGCCCCTGGTTCTGGACTCCCCAACCAAGGGAAACATTCTCCCAGCATCCACCCTATCAAGCCCTGTAATAATTTTGTATGCTTCAATGAGAGCCCCTCTCATTCTTCTGAATTCAAGAGAATATAGGCCTAGTTTACTCAATCTCTTCTCATACGACAGTCCCGCCATCCCAGGAATCAATTTCGTGAACCTTCGTTGCACTCGCTCTATGGCAAGTATATCCTTCCTTAGGTAAGGAGACCAAAATTGTACACAGTACTCCAGGTGTGGTCTCACCAAGGCCCTATATAATTGGAGTAAAGACTTCTTTACTCCTGTACTCAAATCCTAATGAAGGCCAGCATACCATTTCCCTTCCTAATGGCTTGCTGCACCTGCACATTCACTTTCAGTGACTCATGTACAAGGACACCCAGGTCCCTTTGAGCATCTACATTCCCCAATCTTTCACCATTTAGGAAATACTCTGCCTTTCTGCTTTTTCTACCAAAGTGGATAACTTCACATTTATCCACATTATATTTCATCTGCCATGTTCTCGCCCACTCACTGAGCCTGTCGAGATCCCCTTGAAGCCTCTTCACAGCATCTTCACAACTGACACTGACACCTAGCTTTGTATCATCAGCAAATTTGGAAATGTTACATTTAGTCCCCTCATCCAAATCACTGATATAGATTGTGAATAGCTGGGGCCCAAGCACCGATCCTTGCGGTACCCCACTAGTCACAGCCTGCCATCCTGAAAAAGACCCGTTTATCCCTACTCTTTGTTTTCTGTCTGTTAACCAATTCTCAATCCATGCTAGTATATTACCCCCAATTCCATGTGCCCTAACTTTGTTTTCACCAACCTCTTGTGTGGGACCTTATCGAAGGCCTTCTGAAAATCCAAAATACACATCTACCGGTTCCCCTTTGTCGACTCCACTCGTTATATCCTCAAAGAACTTCAATAGGTTTGTTAAACAGGATTTCCCTTTCATAAATCCATGTTGACTCTGCCCAATCTTACTATTAGTTTCTAAGTGCCCAGTTATTGCATCCTTTATAATAGATTCCAGCATTTTCCCAACTACTGATGTGAAGTTAACAGGTCTGTAGTTACTCGAACTCCAAACCATTGTCAACACCTTCACTGAAGCGTACGAGAGCATGGGCCTTACACTAAACACCCGTAAGACAAAGGTCCTCTACCAACCTGCCCCCACCACACAGTACTGCCCCCCGATTATCAAAATCCATGACAAGGTCTTGGACAACGTGGACCACTTTCCATACCTTGGGAGCCTACTGTCAACAAGGGCAGACGTCGACGACGAAGTCCAACACCGCCTTCAGTGTGCCAGTGCAGCCTTCGGTCGCCTGAGGAAGAGAGTGTTTGAAGACCAGGACCTCAAACCCGGCACTAAGCTCATGGTCTACAGAGCAGCAGTGATACCCGCCTTGCTGTATGCCTCAGAGACATGGACCATGTACAGTAGGCACCTCAAAGCACTGGAGAGGTACCACCAACGCTGCCTCCGCAAGATCCTGCAAATCCAGTGGCAGGATAGGCGCACCAACGTCTGTGTTCTTGCTCAGGCCAACATCCCCAGCATTGAAGCTTTGACTATGCTCGATCAACTCCGATGGACGGGTCACATTGTCTGCATGCCCGATACGAGACTCCCAAAACAAGCGCTCTACTCGGAGCTCCAGCACGGCAAGAGAGCCCCAGGTGGGCAGAGGAAATGCTTCAAGGTCATCCTCAAAGCCTCCTTGAAAAAGTGTAACATCCCCACCGACACCTGGGAATCCCTGGCCTAAGACCGTACAAAGTGGAGGAGAAGCATCCGGGAAGGCGCCGAACACCTCGAGTCTCTTCGCCGGGAGCAAGCGAAAGCCAAGCGCAAGGAGTGCACGTCAACCCAAGCACCCCACCCACCCGTCCCTTCAACCACCGTCTGCCCCACCTGTGACAGAGACTGTAGGTCCCGCATTGGACTCATCAGTCATCTGAGAACTAATTTTTAATGTGGAAGCAAGTCATCCTCGGTTCCGAGGGACTGCTTAAGAAGAGAAGAAGTTCCCCGTTTTCTCTCTCCCTCCTTTCTTAAATAGCGGGGTTACATTTGCTATCCTCCAATCTGCAGGAACCGTTCCAGAATCTATAGAATTTTGGAAGATGACAACCAATGCGTCCACTATTCCAATGGCCACCTCTTTCAAAACCCGAGAATGTAGGTCATCCAGTCCTTGGGATTTGTCGACTTTTAGTCCCATTTATTTTGCTAGTATTTTTTTTTACCAATAATAATTTCTTTAAGTTCCTTATTCTCGTCACACCCTTGGTTTTCTCGTATTTCTGGGAGGTTTTTTGTGTCTTCCTCCGTGAAGACAGAAACAAAGTATTTATTTAATTTCTCTGCCATTTCCTCATTCCCCATTATAAATTCTCCTGTCTCTGACTGTAAAGGACCTACATTTACCTTCACCAGTCTTTTCCTTTTCACATACCTACGGAAGCTTTTACAATCCGTTTTTATATTTTTCGCTAGTTTGTGCTCACATTCCATTTTCCCTTTCTTTATCCATTTCTTGGTCCCCCTTTGCTGATTTCTAAAAAGATCCCAATCCTCAGGCTGACTGCTTTTTCTGGCAACTTTATAAGCTTCCTCCTTTGACTTAATACTAGTTTTAATTTCTTTTGTTAGCCATGGTTGGATCACTTTTCCTTTTGGGTTTTTATGCCCTCGAGGAATATATGTTTGTTGCAAATTATGCATTATTTCCTTGAATGTTAGCCATTGTATGTCCACCTTCATACCTTTTAGTGTAATCTCCCAATCTACCATGGCCAGCTTGTCCCTCATACCCTTGTAGTTTCCTCTGTTTAGATTGAAGACCTTAGTTTCAGATTGGACTATATCACTCTCAAACTTAATGTAAAATTCAATCATATTATGGTCACTTGTACCTAAAGGCCCCTTTACCATAAGATTATTGATTAGCCCTTTCTCATTACACAGTACCAGATCCAGAATTGCCTGTTCCCTGGTTGGTTCCTCCACATACTGATCCAGGAAACCATCTCGCATGCATTCCAAGAATTCGTCCTCTGCACCATTAGTGGTAATTTGATTTGCCCAGTCAATATGTAGATTAAAGTCCCTCATGATTACCGTATTGCCCTTGTTACATGCACTTCTAATTTCTTGATTGATACTGTGCCCTATATTACCACTACTGTTTGGTGGCCTATATACAACTCCCACCAATGTTTTCCGCCCTTTGCTGTTTCTTAGCTCCACCCAAACTGATTCTGGTTCTACATCACAATCTGCCGAGCCAAGACCTTTTATCTCTACTGTACCGATCTCATCCCTTATTAACAGCGCTACGCCACCTCCTTTTCCTTTTTGTCTGTCCTTCCTAAATGTTGAGTACCCTGGAACATTCAGTTCCCAGCTTTGGTAACCCTACAACCATGTCTCTGTAATGGCAATTACATCATACCCATTTACTTCTATTTGTGCCATTAATTCATCCATCTTGTTGCGAATGCTACGTGCATTTAGTGCCTTCAACTTTGCCTGTTGAATATTTTTCTGCACTTTGACCCTTTCTACTGTTGGCCTTTGTTTCTGCTCCCTACTAGTTTTGCTGACTACTTTTCTAACTTGCACTTCCAGCTTTGTTTCTCTCTGTTCTGGGCCCACACTTAGGTTCCCAGCCCCCTGACAAACTTGGTTAAATCCTTCCCAACAGCACTAGCAAACCCCGCCCCCCACCCCGCCGCGAGGATATTGGTCCCGGTTCTGCTGAGGTGTAACCCGTCCAGCTTGTACAGGTCCCACCTTCCCCAGAATCGGTCCCAATGCCTCAGGAATTTAAATCCCTCCCTCCTACACCATCTCCCCAGCCACACATTCATCTGGTCTATTCTCCTATTTCTGCTCTCGCTAGCATGTGGCACTGGGAGTAATCCTGAGACAATACCGTGGAGGAGGAATTCCTGGAGTGTTTACGGGATGGTTTCCTGGACCAATATGTCGAGGAACCAACCAGAGATCAGGCCATCTTAGACTGGGTATTATGTAACGAGAAAGGATTAATTAGCAATCTTGTTGTATGAGGCCCCTTGGGTCGGAGCGATCATAATATGATCGAATTCTTCATTAAGATGGAGAATGAAGTAGTTGAATCAGAGACTAGGGTCCTCAATTTAAATAAAGGAAACTACGATGGTCTGAGGAGCGAGTTGGGTAGGATTGATTGGAGAATAGCACTCAAAGGGTTGACGGTGGATAGGCAATGGCAAACATTCAATGGATGAGCTACAGAATTTGTTCATCCCAGTTTGGCATAAAAATAAAACAAAAAAGGTGACTCAACCGTGGCTAACAAGGGAAATTAGGGATAGCATAAGATCCAAGGAGAGGACATATAAATTGGCTAGAAAAAGCAATAATCCTGAGGATTGGGAGCAGTTTAGGAGTCAACAAAGGAGGACAAAGGGATTAATTAAGAAAGGGTAAATAGAATATGAGAGTAAGCTAGCAGGGAACATAAAAACTGACTGTAAAAGCTTTTATAGATATGTGAAGAGAAAAAGATTGGTGAAGTCAAGCGTAGGTCCCTTTGATGCGCCATCAATTACTCAAAAGACTGAGGTTAAGCGAGTAACAACCAGGCTTTTATTAACTAAAGAATTAAGGTCTAGTCTCGAGTGGTCGACCCGTCCAGAATACTAAGGGACTGGGAGGTAGTCACTTATATACCTGGAATAGTGGGAGGAGTCAGCCGAGGCATGTCCAGACCTGTACCTAGTGGAATACACATACACATACAGACAGGTATAACAGTGGTTTACCACACCCTTACAGTCAGAATCAGGGGAATTTATAATGGGAAACAAGGAAATGGCAGACCAACTAAATACATACTTTGGTTCTGTCTTCACAAAGGAGGACACAAATAACCTCCCAGAGATGCCGGGAAACATAGGGTCTGATGAAAGGGAGGAACTGAAAGAAATCAGTATTTGTAGGGAAATGGTGTTAGGAAAATTGATGGGACTGAAGGCCGATAAATCCCCAGGGCCTGATGGTCTACATCCCAGGGTACTTAAGGAAGTGGCCCTAGAGATAGTAGATGCATTGCTGGTCATCTTCCAGAACTCGATAGACTCTGGAACGGTACCCATGGATTGGAGGGTAGCTAATGTTACCCCACTATTCAAAAAAGGTGGTAGAGAAAAAGCAGGGAATTATAGACCGGTAAGCTTGACATCGGTAGTGGGGAAAATGCTAGAGTCTATTATAAAAGATGTAATAGCAGAGCACTTGGAAAGCAGTGACAGGATCGGACAATGTCAACATGGATTTACAAAAGGTAAATCATGCTTGACTAATCTACTGGAATTTTTTGAGGATGTAACTGGTAAAATAGATAAGGGAGAACCAGTGGATGTGGTGTATTTGGACTTTCAGAAGGCTTTCGATAAGGTCCCACATAAGAGATTAGCGTGCAAAATTAAGGCACATGGGATTGGGGGCAAGGTATTGACTTGGATAGAGAACTGGTTGGCGGACAGAAAGCAAAGAGTTGGAATAAACGGGTCGTTTTCCGAGTGGCAGGCAGTGACTAGTGGGGTACCGCAAGGATCGGTCCTAGGACCCCAGCTGTTCACAATATATATTAATGATCTGGACGAGGGAATTGGATGTAATATCTCCAAATTTGCAGACGACACAAAGCTGGGTGGGAGGGTAAGCTGTGAGGAGGATGTCGTGAAACTCCAGTACGATTTGGACAGGTTGGGTGATTGGGCAGAAACATGGCAAATGCACTATAATGTGGATAAATGTGAGGTTATCCACTTTGGTGGCAAAAACAGGAAGGCAGATTATTATTTGAATGGCAATAGATTGAGAGAAGGGGAAGTGCAAAGAGACCTGGGTGTTATTGTGCACCAGTCGCTGAAGGTAAGCATGCAGGTGCAGCAGGCGGTTAAGAAGGCAAATGGTATGTTGGCCTTCGTAGCAAGAGGGTTCGAGTACAGGAACAAGGATGTCTTGCTACAGTTGTACAGGGCCTTGGTGAGACCGCACCTTGAGTATTGTATGCAGTTTTGGTCACCTTACCTGAGGAAGGACGTTCTTGCCATGGAGGGAGTGCAGCGAAGATTCACCAGGCTGATACCTGGGATGGCAGGATTGACGTATGAGGAGAGATTGTGTCGATTGGGCTTATACTCACTGGAGTTTAGAAGATTGAGAGGGGATCTCATCGAAACCTATAAAATTCTGTCAGGTCTGGACAGACTAGATGCAGGAACGATGTTTCTGATGGCCGGTGAGTCCAGAACCAGGGGTCATAGTCTAAGGATAAGGGGTAAGCCATTTAGAACTGAAATGAGGAGGAATTTCTTCACCCAGAGAGTGGTGAACCTGTGGAATTCTCTGCCACAAAGGGCGGTGGAGGCCAGTTCATTAAATATATTCAAGAAACAGTTGGATATATTTCTTGAGGCTAAAGGGATCAAGGGATATGGGGAGAAGGCAGGGACAGGGTACTGAAATTGGATGATCAGCCATGATCTCATTGAATGGCGGAGCAGGCTCAAAGGGCCGAATGGCCTACTCCTGCTCCTATCTTCTATGTTTCTATGTTACTACCTTTGAGGTCCTGCTTTTTAATTTATTTCCTAGCTCCCTATATTCTGCTTGCAGGACCTCATCCCTCTTTCTACCTACTAGTCCATCTCCCATAGTGTTTTTCACGGGATGAGGGTCTGAGGCCTGAGAGTGAGCAGTTGAAACTGGGCAGGAAACAAGCAGCAAGATGAGACCCGGAAGTGGATGGGAATGTGGGAAAAGGCATGGCATCAGGCAAGGGCCAAGGTCTATCACAGTGCAGGAGGCCTAGTAGTGAGCAGTTGGGAAGAAGGAGGGTAGTGGAGGTATACCTGGAGAGGAAGCATTAGGCAGTGCATTACGCAGGTAAATTACTACTTCGTATTGCTGGGCCTTATGCAGAGATTGCTCATGGTGGTTGAAAGAGAGCGGAATTTTTTTCTTGTACGACATTTGATTCATTCATTGGCAGTACAAACAATCAGAACAGGGAACTGACAATTTTCCATAGCATCTGATTGGTTGATACTAAAGGCCGCATTCACCACTGAAGAGTAGCCAGGCTCCTACAGAAGAAACTCAGCAGGGCCTCATTTAAATAAAACTTCTTGGAATCCCACCCGACCCCCAGCCAGATTCACTACCTGGTCGGTGGGCGGAAGTGGGAATTTGGCCGCAGGGGGCCCCAATCGGCGACTCGTGGGAACGGACCCCAGCAGTCAGTGGGTGCAGGAGTTCCAGGATAATCACAGTGGTATTAGGAAGGGCTGGGGATTCCCTCATGTTTGGATTGGAGAGGGCTCGGGATTCCCTCATGTTTGGATTGGAGAGGGCTGGGGATTCCCTTGCGTTGTGCGATTAGGCAGAGGCTGGAGCTGGGAAAGCCCAAGGACTCCTTGAGGAGACTGAGAGGAGCATTCCTCCTGCCCCTGGTCCACAAGAAGTTCAAAGAGAAGGCAGTTTTTAAAACCTACCATGGCCTCTTCTGGCCAGTCCGCTCCTCCCACCATGTTTCTGCTGCCAGGCAGTAGACAGTGCGGGACTCCCCCTGCCTTGACGTTAATATTACGTCGTGGCCTCTCCCATGGAACCACGGCCTCTCCTGGGGCAGCACTTCAGAACTCCCACAGCTCTGCGTGAGAACACAGTGCAGGATTGCAGTGACACTTTGAAGGCCCCTGTTAACATTGGTCCCCAGAGCCAAGAGATAGCAGCCGTGTGAACTTGGATGGCAGCAGTGTGAGCTGCCATAGTAGCCGTGAGAATTTCCATGGCAGCAGTCTGTTACGGAAGCTGTCAGAGCTGTCAGCAGAGGCTCCATCATGGTGGATGCCACTGTGTTGTTAATGGAGCTAACCACTTGGTCCATGTTGGACAGAATGGTCTCCATGATCTGCGCGAAGCCTTGAGACAAGTTGGAGCTGGACTCCTCCGTGCTTTATGATATTGTACACAAGCTCTCTGAAAGGCTGTCCAGTGCACCTAGCATTTCCTGAAATATGCCCATGAGCCGCCTTCAGTACCCTGGGCCCTCAAAGTCAGCATCCGAGTCCACTGCAGAAGAACTAGTATGCGACTTCTCACTCCAGCAAGCTGGCACCTGTGACGTCCTATCCCCCCTGTCCTAGCTCCTGTGCACTTGTGCCTGATGAGTCACCACGTTTAGACACATCCTCTAACCTAGCCTCTAAAGTACACATGGTGCCAGTACCTGAGGTGGTGCTTGTGAGGGTCAGATCGAGTAACCGTGCATCTTCAGGAAGGTTTGTCTCCTCGTCCTGCACTGGCACAGAGATGTCCACATTCTCAGCACTTGAAATGAAAGAGAGGGACAAGGATTAACTTTTGGTGTAAAGGAACATAGGAACAGGAGTAGGCCATTTAGCTTCTCGAGCCTGTTCCGCTATTTACTGAGATCATGGCTGACCTGTGACCTAACTCCATATACCCGCCTTTGGCCCATATCCCTTAATACCTTTGGTTAACAAATATCTATCAATCTCAGATTTAAAATTAACAATTGATCCACCATCAATTGCCATTTGCGGAAGAGAGTTCCAAACTTCTACCACCCTTTCTGTGTAGAAGTGTTTCCTAATTTCACTCCTGAAAGGTCTGGCTCTAATTTTCAGACTATGCCCCCTAGTCCTAGAATCCCCAACCAGCGGAAATAGTTTCTCTCTACCTACCCTATCTGTTCCCCTTAATATCTTGAAAACTTTGATCAAATCACCCCTTAACCTTCTAAATTCTCAGGAATACAACCCTAATTTGTGTAATCTCTCCTTGTAATTTAACCCTTGGAGTCAGGGTATCATTCTGGTAAACCTACGCTGCACTCCCTCCAAGGCCAAGATATCCTTTCTAAGGTGTGGTGTCCAGAACTGCTCACAGTACTCCAGGTGTGGTCTAACCAAGGCTTTGTATAGCTGCAGCATAACTTCTACCCCCTTGTATTCTAGACCTCCAGATATAAAGGCCAGCATTCCATTAGCCTTTTAAATTATTTTCTGTACCTGTTCATGACATTTTAATGGTCTATGTACCTGGACCCCCAAGTCTCTAAAGGGAGTGCAGAGAGCGCGAAGTGGGTGGTGAAAGCATCTGCAGCTTATCGTGCAGAGTGTGTGGGGTGAGATAGAAGTCAGAAGGTATAAAGAGGATTAGGTATGAATAAATCCTGTGCGATGCCTCCTCCAGAGTTGTCAGTTGTCACAGCCTTGACTCTGCCCCTGTCCATGATAGCCAGCATGGTTTCTTTGATGGGGCTGAAGTTGTACAGGCGGGCTCTTCCTCCTCAGGTGCCAGCCTGAGGTGATTGGCAAAAGAAGCAGAGGCGACATGAGGGGAAAGGAAACTTTTTTTTCGCAACGAGTGGTTATGATTTGGAATGCACTGCCTGATGGGGTGGTGGATACAGATTCAATAGTAGCCTTCAAAAGGTAATTGGATAAATACTTGAAGGAGAAAAAATTGCAGGGATATGGGGAAAGAGTGGAGGAGCGGGACTAACTAGATTGCTCTTCAAAACAGCCAGCGCTGACTCGATGGGCCGAATGGCCTCTTTCTGTGCTATACTATTCTATGATTCTTCCTGATATGTATGACTGAGTATCACATTTGGAGTGATGTTAACCACAGCCATCAAGGGAACGTAATCTTTAATTTTGAGAAAAAATTACAAGCTAAATGAGTTATCAGACATTAGGTAAGGTGTTCGATCTCGCTGATAGGTCAGTCAGTTTATTCAATGAGCAGTCTAGCGATAAACACCAAGAATGTCATGGATTCGATCTCTGCCCTTGTGCTAAGTTCACTGATCTGAGCCAGGTGGTATGGGCACTCCAACTGAATTCAGTATCCCTGGATTAAGGAAGAGAAAATCAACCAGAGTTCCTCTTCTTGATCACTACCCAGTGACTCCTGATGGAAGTACATGTGTGGAAATTGGGTGAGGATAGGATTGGGATTGTCTGTTGTGCCCCCACAGTCAGCTATCTTGTCAGTACTAATGGTCAAGGCTCACAAATGAATAATTTGTGGGGGTACCCTTTAAACTATAACACAGCAAAGGACTCAATGGGCTGGATTTTCATTGAGGAGGCGGGACTACAACTTTCGGGGTTGTAGTCCCGCCTCCATCGAGTTGTAGCCAACCCACGCGATTTTGACTTGATTTACCTTGTTGAGCCCGCCCAGCGGGCTCTGCAGGCCAATTGAGGGCCACCTGGCAACAGGTGACGTCACAGATTGATATTTCATCTGTCAAGACCTTTTGACAGATGAAATATCAGTGTTTCACAGCTCTTTGAAGTTGTCAAACACTGACAGTCTGTACTCCAAGTTAATTCCTTCCTCTCAGGATGATTTAGAGATCTCTCCGGAACAGAAAGCTGAATGCTGCAATTTTTGACAGATCGCGGCCATTCTGCTTTCTGTGCCGGTGAGATGAGGGACTCCCGAGACCTGAAGGAAGGAAGGCTGTAAAGGTAAGTAAAACTTCGTTAAACACACCAAACACACTTACCTCTGCACTCATGCACCCATCACTCACCTGAACACCGGACATCTTGACCTCTCCAAGCCCTTCAGCCCGACGGCCCGCCTCGCTAACTTGGCGTGGTTTGGAGCCGTCGGGAATCCCACACTTCAAGAATGAAAATAGGGATTAGGCTAAAAACTGCCTGTTAACTACCTGTTAACAGGCAGTTAATTGGCACTAATCCCCTTCCCGCCTCAGGGAGACGGGTCCCAGTGCGGGTCGGGTACCCGCCTCCTTTGAAACTGGCATGGAGGCGGGTTGGGGGCGGGATGGGTTCATGCCCCCCGATTTCGGGATTTTAACCACCCGCACACCTCCAATCCCGCCTCCATGGCCCAATGAAAATCCTGCCCAATGGGTTCAGTTGAGGAGGTGAAGAGGAAAATCTGGCAACAAAAAATTGTTGGTGCCTGTGCACCTATTTAGAAATAACTGTTGGAATGCAGCGGTAGCAGCTGCATTACCTAGAACATTGCGATCTAAAGATCTATAACTACTTACATTTAAAAAAAATAATTCTGAGATATGAGACTAACAGGGCTAGATCTTTAAACCTGGTCTGTGATAGATTGGAAAAGTGTAATGCTGTCCAGTGGGGTAGTAGCTATTTTCTGGAATCAAGTGCCGAGAAGAAAGTCGCCCAGTGCTTGCGGCCAATGAGTTCACACGTGTGAATATACAGAATACTTCCACAGGTTATTCTGCACATTTATGTCATGATATTCTCTTCAGTTCCATCATGTTGATTGATGTGTAACTGCAACCAATTAAAAATCTTTATTTTTTTTCTCTTTATAGTAAAGGAAATTGGTCTTGCAACACAAGGAGAAGACTCAGGAGATGCAGAAAAACTAGCTGAGCACATCTGTAGCAGTAAGTGAACAAACATATCTTTGGAATTTGTGAAATCTCTTTTTAACATTTCAAATTCAGTTCATACATTTTATTGGTGTAGTCATTTTTGAATACAGATAACTTTACAGCTAGTAATTAGTAATTAGCACAAAAGAAGTTAATATTTAAGAAGGTGAGAAAATAAATATACTGGGCTACTTCTTGACTCCTTTTTATCAAAGCATGCCCTACATGTCAGACATTCTATAAGATTAGTATTTAATAGCAAACAGGAAATGGTCAATAATGTAGTATGCAGCAACAGCTAGCAATTATATTAGGTATGACATAGAAATGAGGATTAGTGCCTTAGAACATAAGAAGTAAAGTCTATAGTTGTACTGCAGCTACTAGTCTCAGACCAGTATCTGTGGAGTGCAATTGCCTGACCAAAGTTACACTGTCCACTGCACATTGCTGTGAGTCACAGAGGTCAGCCATAAAGGAACTCTGTCAATGTGGGTCTAGGCACATAGGCAGAGCTCTACCACCTGGCCAGCTAATTTTTAATGTTAGCAGTGAGCAAGCTGCAGTGTTGGCTTTCGCATAACAATGAAATATTTAAAAGTAAATTAAGAAAGTGCTCAGGTGGTTGGGACTTTAAAAATTCAAATCCTAGAGGAAGTTTCCCAGCTGCTGGCCTTAGTACACTCGATCAGGAGCTGACTCCCGAGTTATATTGCCAGTTTCCCTTAATATGCACCTGAAACCACTTTGTATTGACATGGAGCTGGCAGTGTTAGACTTCACAAAATATATATCCTACATTACGGAGATGAGTTAGAGGAAAAACTCAAAGCTGAAATTTTGAACTGAATAGATTTGAACTGGCAGTTATACAGAAATGTTACTTTATGTTACTCCTTTACAGTTGTATTATATGGAAAGTACAACGCAGAAACGGGTCATTCAGCCCAATTAGTCCATATAGATCTAATTCTTCCCGTGCAGGCTTTTTGATTTTGGACTTGCAGCCATGATCTTATTGAATGGCGGAGCAGGCTCGAGGGGCCGTATGGCCTACTCCTGCTCGTATTTCTTATGTTCTTATGTTCTTTTACAATACTGATTATACTTTGAAGTGCCATGCACAGAAAAAGATTGTGTCAAGAGCCTTTTTTAAAAAAAAAATCTTGTCCTGTTTTTTGCAGAAGAATCTTCAAATTCCCTGCCTCTTCTGTTTCCTTGTGGTGCACTAAAAAGAGAGATACTTCCCAAATGTCTAAGAGAAAACAGTACGTATTAATTTTCTGAGGTAAAAAGAAAACTATTAGTGCTGGAAATGTGTAATGAAAATAGAAAATTCTGAAATGCACAGCATATCAATCAGCATCTGAAGGAGGAAGATAGGTTAATGTTTCAGATGTGACGCTTCATCAGAACCCATTAGTTCTAATGAAGAAATGTTAACATTTTTTCTTTTTAGATGCAGATCAACCTGCTATACATTTATTATATTTTTTTTAATCAGAAGCTGTATCTCTTTAATGTAAGTTTGTTCTTACTTGAAATACAGAATGAATAGCCATTTAAAGTGTATATTTATACTTGTAATCGCTGCTATCTGTACAGATCTTCATAATGAACCAATTAAGTTATTTAAAAAATGCATTATGCTGAGCTTGTGGTAAAAGATTGGGTTTATTTTAAACTAGTGTGATCGATCGTTACTCATTAAAAGTAGATGCAGTCTTTGTTTTTCATATTCCTTTTCATTCTCACCACCCTTGCCACACTTAGCCTCCACAGAAGTCTTCAGTGTACTACAGTGTTCATCTATGTAGGAAATGAGGCAGATTGAGAATAAGCAGGATTTTCTTCACACACTCCCTGGACAGCCTTTCCAATCTGGCTAATTGATAGAGTAGGATCAAACGCATGTTCTACTTGGGAGTTCAAATCTCCAACATTGCATCTACTGGCTGTTTCTAAAACTGCTTTGTGTTTATCATAACCCCCATATAACACTGTGGGTAAATTATATCAGTTTTGCACAATGGGAATACATATCAGGTATTCGGACACAAAAATCAGCACATCTGATTCGCAGTTTACATAATGTTCCATCCATTAAATGTAATTGTAGCACTTAACCCTGTATGTATTGTTCTTTACCCACCCGCAACTTATTTTCACATAGGAGGAGCTCCACAGCAAGTAAACCTAGGAGATTTCCATCCATCAGTCTGGGCTGGATTTAAACCTAGATCTCAGAAATGAAAGTCTAATTTCTACCCACCGCTCTCCTTTCAGAGATTTCTAATAATTTTTGTATTTTTGCTTTAAAATTTCGCTATAATACGTAAGTGTGTCTTGTAAACTTGTTAAGAATCGATCCTTGTTGATGTAAAGAAATAATGTTCATTAAGATCTGTTCTATTTCCGTGGAAAATAGTGTACGCAAAAGGGTGATGTGCATAAGTTAGAGCTTTTGCACTGCTCAATGCTGAATTTTGCTTTACATTTACAAAAGTTTGCACTGCTTTTAGGTGTGCCTTTGGAGAGCATCACTGTCTATCAGACGTCTCAACACCCTTGCTTCCAGCAGGCTTTGAATGATTATTTTTCAGAACAGGTATGTGATTCAGGTTATACTCCACCACATGTCTATTTACACTACATGAAATGATATTATGTAAGTGAATTGCTCAGTGGACTCTCTTATCCAAAGTTTCCACTCACAGATATCAATGTGTAAAAAGAACCTCTGTTGTAACTGCAGTGAATGTCTTAGGGAGTTTAATTTACTCTAAGCACACTGTGCATTAAAGTGTTAGTTTTTTGCCCTGTTTTTCTTAGCATATTAGCAGGAACACACATGTTTACTCAATACAAGTTTGTACCTTGGATGAATTAAGGTGGACAACTGTGAGTAGCCACTGGGGGGGTTGGGAGGGGAGTAGAATTTCAATAATGGTGCTGTATCACGTTAACCCTCTTAATAGACCAGCTATGGCATGTTCAGATTGACTACAGTCAGACATAGAAATGTTCGCTTTACTGATTAGGCCCTTCAAATTATTGTGGCTAGCATGAGCGAATAGAGAAATACCATCTTCAGGTTGGAAGAGCAAAGGGCCACTAACAAGGGGCCCCAGCAGACGTGGGAGACAATCACTTGGAATGTTCATAACCCACTGTACATGGTGGGATGTGCACAAGAAGGTGTCCAGTTTAAGTGTCAACATAAGCAATGAGGAACATTGGCAGTTATGTCGCACTTAGTATCGGTGAAGAATTACCATGAAATGTGGTAAAAACAACTGGTTGACTTATGTCCTTCAGAGAACCTGGCACCCTACTCCGTCTGGGCTAGATGTGACTCCAGTCCCACACTATGTGGTTGACTCTTAATGCCCTCGGGGCAAGTAGGAATGGGCAGTAAATGTTGCCCAAGATCCAAAAATATAGGTATGATTGTCAGATACAATATATTGACCTATATGGGTGTGAGAGACAATTATCTTACATTGCTGTTCAAGCGGCTCCAGCTGTGAGCCATGTTTGCCTGAAGCTCTGCTGCATGTAACCTATGTCACATATATCCTGTCCTACACTAAGCCCCACTCATCCATCACGCCCATATAACATTCTCTAGCCTACATTGGCTCCCCATATGCAACATACAAAAAAGGACAAGAAAAGACCAACTGGTCCATCCAGATATGGTGCACCATCAACCCATCCTCCCAGTCACGCTATCTCCTGGAAGAGGGAAAGAATCAGCAAAATCTTAGACCAATTTTGGAAAAACTGTCAGAAATTCCTTTCTGACCCCAAAATTAATTTCAAACCAGGAAATTACAGTAACTGATATCACTAATCACGGCTAACCAACCTACATTTTATGACTCAAGCTATCCTTCACTTGCAGGAACTTGTCCCGTTCCCTTTTGAAGCCCTATAGAGAATCCATCCTCACTGAACATTTTAGCACACTATTCCAGAAGTCAATGACTTTCTGCCAAAAGAAATATTTCCTGGCGTCTATGTTTTCTTATTTTATACTGATGTCCTCTTGTACCCCTTCCCTATCTAATGCAAATGACCTATCCACCCGAACACAGTCTATTCCCTTGAAAGACTTCAATTATTTACCCTGAAAGTCTATGACATGGGTGCAATCAATGATGCCTTGTACAGGAAACTTTCGATTAACCGGCCCCTAAATAACCGGAACGCTCTATCCACCGGCAAAATTCAGGAGTCGGTTCAGGTAACTTTTTTTACTTTTAGTTACTTTTTTTACTCCATTTGTTGCTGTGCAAGGGTGTAGCTGAAGCTGTTGCTAAGCTACAGAGACGCTTGCAACTTGTGCCGATTGTTTTGAAGCAACAGGGTTTGTTGCTTTATACGGAGCTCTGAGCTCCGTATCTTTTACTATAGTGTTCAGTTATCCGGAATTGTTGATGAAACAGCAACACGTCGGTCCTGTCCGTGCCGGATACCAGAAAGTTTCCTGTACTTGGAGAATGCTACATAACTGTTCACAGTATTATGTATAAATGCTTAATATATTCATATTGCATTCCTACTTCCACTGTTTTAAGGGAGGTGTTTACCCATTTAAAAGAAATAGTGTAACAACTCTATTAAATTAGTGAAAAGAAGAATGTCGTACAAACATACATTAATGTCGCTCAGACATTCTAACACATCTTTAATGGGAAAGACAACAGTTGATACCATTGTATGACCATAGCTTTGTAATCCTATTATATAGACTGTGCTTCAATCAAAAATCAGAATCCACACGGGGTAACTTTTACTGTTTATAAATGAATAGTAATACTGTTCATTTTCACTGATTAGAATGATTGATGTAAGATTGCAATTTACAACGCCATATTTTCTTATAGAAGTTCACAGTTTGGAACTGGAGAGAAAAACACATTAATCTATATTCCTTTTTTCTACCAGAGAATCCCAGAAAGCATCACCTTTTTTAGTCCTTCTGGTGTCAAGTATTGCCTGAAGACTATTAAAAAATTGGCAGGAAACTTCATTGATCAAATTAAGGTACAATTCTTGTGAAATGCCTTTCATGTTATGCTCGCGTGATCTTATCCCATTGATAAAACTCATATTGGAAGGTACCGTGGGGCCAATTCAGCAATTGCATGTTCATAAGAACATAAGAAATAAGAGCAGGAATAGGCCAATACGGCCTCTCAAGCCTGCTCCAGCATTCAATAAGATCATGGCTGATCATTGACCTCAACTCCACTTTCCCGCCCAATCTCCATATCCCTTGATTCCCCTAGAGTCTAAAAGATCTATCTATCTCAGCCTTGAATATACTCAAAGACTCTGCATTCACAGCCCTCTGGGGCAGAGAACTCCAAAGATTCACAACCCTCTGAGTGAAGAAATTCCTCCTCATCTCAGTCTTAAATGGCCTAACCCTTATCCTGAGACTATGCCCCCTAGTTCTAGATACTCCAACCAGGGGAAACAACCTCTCAGCATCTAAATTGTCAATCCCCTTCAGAATCTTGTATGTTTCAATGAGATCACCTCTCATTCTTCTAAACTCCAGAGAGTCTAGGCCCACTCTACACAATCTCTCATCGTAGGACAGCCCTCTCATCCCAGGAATCAATCTAGTGAACCTTCGTTGCACCGCCTCCAAGGCAAATATATCCTTCCTTAGATAAGGAGACCAAGGGCTCGATTTTCCAAGCCCCGAGGAGGCGGGAGTGGTGGGAAAATTGCAGAATCGGGGGGCAGGAACCCAACCCGCCTCCGTGCCAATGTCCCAGGAGGCAGGTATCCGACCTGTGCTGGGAGCCGCCTCCCCGAGTCGGGAAGGGGATTAGTGCCAGTTAACAGGCAGTTTTTTGCCTAATCCCTATTTTTAGCCCTGAAGTGTGGGCTTCCCGAAGGCTCCGAACCACGCCAAGTTAACGAGGCGGACCGTCGGTCTGAAGCAGTTGGAGAGGTCGAGGTGTCCATTGTGCAGGTGAGTGATGGGTGCATGTGTGCAGAGGTAAGTGTGTGAGGTAAGTGTAAAGTGTTTTAATAAGTTTTACTTACCTTTACTTTCTCCTGCAGGCTTCCTCCCTTCAGTTCTCAGGAGTCCCTCAGCTCACCGGCACAGAAAGCAGAATGGCCGCTGAACTGTCAAAAGCTGCAGCCTCTGCTTTCTGGTCTGGAGAGCTCTCTAACTGAGTCTGAGTAGGACTCAAGTTAGAACTGTCAAACAGATGAAATGTCAATCGCTGACGTCGCCAGTAACCAGGTGTCCCTTAATTGGCCTGCTGAGCCCGCTGGACGGGTTTAACAAGGTCAATCAAGGGAAAATAGCGTGGGTTGGCCACAAGTCAATGGAGGCGGGACTACAACCCAAAAAGTGGGAGTCCTGCCTCCAAAAGCTCCCCATTGACAAAATCCAGCCCCAAAACTGTACTCCAGGTGTGGTTTCACCAAAGCCCTGTACAATTGTAGCAAGACTTCCTTATTCTTATACCCCAACCCCCTTGCAATAAAGGCCAACATGCCATTTGCCTTCCTTATTGTTTGCTGTACCTGCATGCTAGCTTTCTGTGTTTCTTGCACGAGAACACTCAAATCTCTCTGAACACCAACATTTGAAAGTTTCTCACCATTTAAAAAAGATTCTGTTTTTCTATTCTTCCTACCAAAGTGAATAACTTCACATTTCCCTACATTATACTCCATCTGCCACCTTACTACCCACTCACTTAGTCTATCTATATCCCTTTGTCAGCTGTGGCTCAGTGGGTAGCACACTCATCTCTGAATCAGAAGGTTGTGGGTTCAAGTCCCACTCCAGGGACTTGAGCACATAAAGCTAGGTTGACACTCCATTGCAGCACTGTCGGAGGTGCCGTCTCTCAGATGAGATGATAAACCGAGGCCCTGTCTGCTCTCTCAGGTGGACGTAAAAGATCTCATGGCATTTTGAAGACGAGCAGGGGAGTTATCCCCGGTGTCCTGGCCAATATTTATCCCTCAATCAACATCACAAAAACAGATTATCTGGTCATTATCACATTGCTGTTTGTAGGACCTTGCTGTGCTCAAATTGGCTGCCGCTTTTCCCACATTACAACAGTGACTCCACTTCAAAAAGTACTTCATTGGCTGTAAAGTGCTTTGAGATGTCCGGTGGTCATGAAAGGCTATATAAATGCAAGCCTTTCTTTCTTTGCAGACTCTTTGTGTTCTCCTCACAGCTTACAATCCCGCCTAGCTTTGTATCATCAGCAAACTTGGATACATTACATTCATAGAGCGCATCTTTGCATTCCGGGAGCATGCCCAAGCTCCTGATTCATAATGCATCGAATTCAATGAGGGAAACATTTTCTCTTTTTTTGGAGGCCTTGCACAAAGTGTATGTAACCCTCATTATATCTCTTAATTTTAGTCAATTATATTCAAATTGATCCCACATCAAAATCAACAATCTTCTTCACCTGTTCACTCTTTCAGCACAAGTTGCCCATTTATAATGAGCATTGCTGGGATCCCTTGCTCTGGCTCTTACAAGGTTGATCCTTAAAGATATGATTGACAATTTAGTATAGCATTGAAAGTTTTATTTTTTATACTTTTCACATAGCTGTATCTGAATTATTTGTTGCTGGTGTTTACTGCTGCATTTCCCATTGCAAGACCATTTTTGCAGATAAGTTTTCCTACAACATTGTTGCTTACAGCAAATGCTTCATTAGCATGCAACATTTTATTTTGCATTACAGTGGCAGAGGTGGATTTGCAAAAGGAAGAGGAGTTTATGGAGAAGGAATGAAGACAGGTGCAATTGCTCCTCAGGCATTTACACCCACTCGGTCTCAATTCTGGAGCCAAATCTTCAGACATTGTCACATCTAATGGGATGTCTGAAGAGGCCTGCTTCCACCGTTTATGCTTCATATAAGAGAGACTATCATGGCATTATGCTATCTCCCCAAGCTCGACTTACACATAAAGTCTACCATACGAACAGCCTGCCCACAACTGAATATTACCACAGCTTTGTATTTTACATACCCAGATCCTTCCAAACCAGCATTGGTGACATTTGCCACATCAGTCAGCCTTCAGTCCACCATTGCATAAACAAGTGACAGAAGCCTTCTTTGATATGGAAAACACTTTCATCAGTCTCCCCATGGAACGCCAACTACAATATGAAAAGGTGCAGACCTTCATCAGGTGACAAAGCTACCAAAAGTCCAAGGGCTCAATAATGACATACACCTTTGCCCTTGTACTGGCTGCTACTGTCCCCTAACTGCCACTTCCGTTTTCTGAGGGCCAGCTGGATTGGGCACATGTAGCATCACATAGAGAGATACTGCCTTATCTATGCATCCTCTTGCAATGCCCCAGTTGCGGAGTGTCTCTTGCAGATGATCAGTGTGGGAACAGACACTTGGCCACCACTTAGATGTATGAAGCCCGCCATCAGGTTTTCTTAAGCCAAAACCCTAGCCTCCAAGCCAGAAGTGAGAGCCTTGTAAATTGAAACCCCAGATCTCAGTAGCACAAGTCACAGTGTTTGTGAGGGAAACTGCATCTGTGCTTTGGACCTCTATCTCAGGAGCCAACCCATGTAAATGCCCGGTGAACATAAGAACATAAGAAATAGGAGCAGGAGTAGGCCAATCAGCCCCTCGAGCCTGCTCCACCATTCAATAAGATCATGGCTGATCTGATCCTAACCTCAAATCTACTATCACTCTACATCCCTCCCAAACCCATGTGATCTCCTGGGAGAGGCGAAAAACCAGATAAAAAACCCAATGGCCAATTTGGGAGAAAAAAAATCTGGGAAATTCCTCTCCGACCCATCTAGGCGATCGAAACTCGTCCAGGAGATCACTGTCCCTATATTTTCTACAGTACTTACCTTCTGTAAAAGGGGATCTCCACCCCAGCCAGGAACAGGAATAGAACCATCTCCTGAAATCTAACACATAATTAGAACACAAGAAGTAGGAGCAGAACCAGGCTACACGGCCCCTGGGCCCGCTCCGTTACCCACAGGGCCATGACCGTTCCGAACATAGACTCATGTCCAATTTCCTGCCCGCTCCCCGTAACCCCTAATTCCCTTTACTTCTAAGAAACTGTCTATTTCTGTTTTAAATGTATTTAATGATGTAGCTTCCACAGCTTTCTGGGGCAGCAAATTCCACAGACCTACTACCCCCTGAGTGAAGAAGTTTCTCCTCATCTCAGTTTTGAAAGAGCAGCCCCTTATTCTAAGATTATGCCCCCTAGTTCTAGTTTCACCCATCATTGGGAACATCCTCACCACATCCACCCGATCAAGCCCCTTCACAGTCTTATATGTTTCAATAAGATCGCCTCTCATTCTTCTGAACTCCAATGAGTAGAGTCCCAATCTACTCAACCTCTCCTCATATGTCCACCCCCTCATCCCCGGGATTAACCGAGTGAACCTTTTTTGTACTGACTCGAGAGCAAGTATGTCTTTTCTTAAGTATGGACACCAAAACTGTATGCAGTATTCCAGGTGCGGTCTCACCAATACCTTGTACAACTGCAACAGTACCTCCCTGTTTTTATATTCTATAGTTGCCACTGGTTCTATGGTGTACTACAGGTTTCCCAGTCTCTCTTGTAGTACTGCACAGGTGTCAAAGCAGCACTTACGCACAGTTTATGACATACCATGTAGGAAATTCTGAACATTCTCTGCATAAGGACTGCATAAATTGCTTCATTAATGAGCTCCCCTCTGTAGGGAATCCTGTAAGTTAAGAATCTGCAAGCTCTGAAACAGGACCTGACCCCCTGTTCAGGTTGTTCATGCTTCTCTACAGCTGTCTCCACTTGTTTCTTCTCACGAGCTGTGTACTTTGCCAGGCGTTTCCTCCTACCCCAGCAACTAAATGGAGTGAAGGATTTTATATTCATTCAGCTATGTTAGGTGAAAATTAGGACATTTTGTTATATTGTTTTATTGTTTTCTTTACAGTTTGCAGCAATAGGACCAACAACAGCTGAAGCCATGGCAACAGAGGGACTGACAGTGAGCTGCACTGCTGAAAAACCTACACCACAAGATCTGGCAGCTAGTATAAGAAGAGTGCTGTAGCAAAGCACAGATTACATATTAGTAAAGAGTCGCTTATCTCTTCTGGATAAAATATTTGCTTAGTTATCATCTGTTCCTGCTTTAGATTGCCTTGTGTTTCCTTTCATTGTAAAATTACTTCAAATCAGGACAGTTCTATCTGATTTTGAACTGTTTGTAATCAATTTACTGGGGAAAAAAATCTGTAGTAGTGCAGTTTCATAACAAGATTTTCTGAATGCATTTATAACATTGAGCCATAATTTGCTTAAAAAATAACAGCGAACGACACATGCCGTTATTAATGTGTAAATTGTCCAGCAACTTGTGGCGTGGAAGAAATATCCCGTGAACTGCGAATCACCACAGGTTGCTGGATGATTTGCGCCACTCCGTCCTTAGCCTCGCGAAAACGGCAGCTCACCCACAACCTCCCCGTACGTTTCATGACGTTGCTGCATTTGCACATTAATTGCCTATTAAACTCACCACAGAAACGTAAGTCTAGTAATTAATAATGTAAGCAGCCTTTTAACGACATCATAATTGTTAATGACTGCCAATCAACCTCTCTGGCCCAGAAAGTGAACAATTAAAAGTGCACAGTCTCATTCCTTCAGGTAGTGAATTGCTGTTGGAGATTTTTAAATCATCAAATTTTAATTTTTTAAAATGTATTTTCTTTTCCTTTCTGTCTCTATTTTTTCTCTCTCTTAGTCCAATCTTTCTTTCCTGCTCTTTATTTCTCTTTCTGTACCTGATGTGATATTGAATTCACTCACTCTAATTCATTCTCCTTCTCAGTCCTTCCTCTGTTTCTTTCTCAATCCTTAAATCTCATTGGTTAAGGAGATACACTGTTGGTCCCACCGTTGACTAAAGTCCCAGATGCCCTGTTGCCCTCACCACACCGTTACCAGCTTGCACTTCCAGGGCAAACATTTTTTGAGCTGAAGGATGCAGGAAAATGTCTTAACTAACTGGGCATGCCACGAGATGCCCTGCTTCAGCAAATTCCGTCCCATTATACAGCAAGTGGCTCAATCAAAAACTGATAAGAATGGTAAAAAAAATCCTGCATGTGTGAATCCCTCAGAAATTGCTTGTCGGCTAGTCGCACTGATACAAAGATATAAGAAATCCTTTTCTGTATAATAAGTATCAAATCTACGATGCACAATCTTTTCATATATATTTTTCCAAGAAGTTTTGCAAAATCCTGATTATTAAAATCAATGTGAAAGTCTTGCAGTCTAACGTTATTAGTCTGTAATCTTTACCAGTACTTTATGATAGAAGAGAAAATTTGGAGCGATGGAGATGAGATTTCAAGGAAGCATGTGTGGACCATGGCCACAAATTTAATAGCGCTCAGGGGGTGGGTTTAGAGGCGGGTCCACTGTCAAAATAGCAAAGATTGACAGCGGGTAGGAAACCCGCTGTCAACCCGCCTCCGCGCAAGTTTCCTAGGTGTCGGGTCTGTCAGCGGAGAACTGACCCGACATCAAGCAGCGGGGGATATAATTCAGCTAATTAAATGTCTTGTTAAGAGCCAATTTAAGACTATTTTGAGGCTTCTAATTTTACGTTCTCCGCTCAGGGAACACGCCAGCTCAACCTGATGTGTTTTGAGTCTGCTCTGATGTTTCTGAAAAGCTGACAGCTGCAGAAGTGGTGTCAAGGATGCCATGTTGCAGATGGTCAGTTTCAGAGCGCAGAAAATGTTGGTTACTGCATTTTTAATACATATAGAGATTTCTTTAGCTTACAAGTTTTTAGATCCAACTGTATGTCCAGTGCCACCTCATTGGGAGAACCTCTCCCACCATTGACAAATCGCTTCTGTCATCTCATTTGCAGCTGCCATCTATTGCAGCAACAGCGGAGATAATGAAACAATCAGACCTTGGTCCTCCGAATCCTTCCACAATCATCCCCAACACCAACATCACCAACCTCATCACCAGGCTCACCAATCTTCTCCGCCATCACCTGATGCTGCACTGGACACAGGGCATCAGCCCCTGACAACACTGCTGCCTGGGAGGCCAGCGATGACATCACCATGGCCAGATTTTCTTCACTTGTTGCTGTAAACACTGGCTGCTACATGATGTGCCAGGTTGACACCATCCCCCACCAGCACCGTGAAGTGCCCCTTTAATGTCCAAGCCATTCCATGCACACTATAGTGTGTGGGGGGGGATGGGTGTTGTGACTGAACAATCACTGGAACTCAGTAAGACACTTCTCAAGGTGCGCTCAGATCTGTGCAATAAGGGGCACTTTTGGAAAAAGAGATTTCACTGACAACACATTACCAGAAACTTCACATGGACATTGGCTAAAGCTCTCAAGTGCCTACCCTTGTGTGTTGTTAGTTGGTATGCTTGCAGTAGGATGAGTGTGAGAGGTGGCTTGTGAGATGGGGAAATGAAAAAGTAGATAGAAAGGGTTGGGTAGAGGTGCAAGGTATGTTGGTGTCCTGGGGAGGTCTCTTCTGCCCTTGGAAGGGAAGAGAACCTCCCTGCATACTGTGACTCCTTCCATAAGCATATGGAGGGAGTCATTGGAGAGCCTGGATGCAAGCGTTCACCTTTGTGCAGTGTTTGCAGCACCTCAGTGCTGTCAAACACTGACAGAACAACTGTCAAAACTCCATGATGATGTCATCAGACCTGCTTCCTGTTAATTGGCCGGGAAGCCCGCAGGGCAGGCTTAACAAGGCCAATCAAGAAAAAATCATGTTTACAGAGCAGCTGGGAGCGGGACCGGAACCCAGAAACCAGCTCTCCCGTCACCATCCCGTCTCCTCCATTAAATTCACAGCCCAACTCTCTATATGTAACTGAATGAAATGCTTATAAATCAGTTTGATGGTAACATCTTTAAATTATATATAGTCATCCATAGTGTAAGATCTAAGCATTGACAGTGAAGAATTGCTCCCATTAAGCAATAGTCCATGTTTACAAGTGTAACTCTTTATTCAAAGTTCCTTTTGGTTTCCTAACACATTGCCTCAACCTGTGTTGCCCTTTGAATGGTAGCCAGAGCAAAGATATGTCTGGGTAATTCCATTTCAAGAAACATTCTGGGCTGCTCAGGATAAGGGATTGACCATTTAAGACTGAGATGAGGAGGAACTTTTTCACTCAGAGGGTTGTGAATCTTTGGAAATTCTCTACCCCAATGGGCTGTGGATGCCGAGTCTTTGAGTATATTCAAGGCAGAGATAGATAGATTTTTGGACTCTTGGGGGAATCAATGGATATAGGGATCGGGCGGGAAACTGGAGTTGAGGTTGAAGATCAGCCATGACCTTATTGAATGGCAGAGCAGGCTCGAAGGGCTGTATAACCTACTGTTCCTAATTCTTATGTTCTTATGTTTTTATCAATCTTAACTCCCAAAAACAGGTGGGTTGGGATCATGTCAGAGGTTAAAATGCAAAAAAATCTGAAACAGGAACCCAACCCGCCTCGAACCTTACCCACTTCCGGTTTTAGCGCAGGCGGGATGAGAGGAAGGCGACCAATTCACTCGCAGGAGGCGGGTTGGTCATTTAAATATTATAATAAGGCTGCCAGATTTCATTTTAACAGTCATTCTATTTTTAATTCCGGTCGGCCGGGTTTCCCAGGCCTCTGGACACCCGGAAGGGGCAAGGAGGGCTGAATCCGTGAGGTAAGTGCCTTTACAGTACTGCTTGTGAGCCATGAGGAGCAGGAGTGCTTCCCCCCCAGCCCAAGAAGCTACCCAGTAACCTACCCCTTCCCCCTGTGATCTGTCTGCATCCCCCTCCCAACATTGGGCTTCCCCCTCCCAACATCGGACCCCCCCTCCCATCATTGGACCTCCCCCCATCCCCCACAACCACCATCTGCCTCCCCCCTCGAACGCCACTGGACCCCCCCCCCCCACACCTACCATTGGACTCCCTCCGACCATCATTGGTCCCCCACCACGGACCCCCCACCTGACCACCATTTTCTCCCCCTCACCACTATCTGCTCCCCCCCGACCACCATCTCCTCGACTGCGGCCATGTGCTGCAGGCGTCCCAGCCCACAGGCCTCCAGCCTGTCAATCCGGCTGCCTGTGGGTCATAAACCGACAGAAAATAATTTAAATGGAAAAATTATATTAGGGAACAAAGAAATGGCAGAGGCTTTAAACAAATATTTTGTATCTGTCTTCACAGTAGAAGACACAAAAAGTATAACAAAAATAGTTGGGGAACCAAGGGGCTAACGAGAGCGAGAAACTTAAACTAATTAATATCAGTAGAAAAAAAATACTAGAGAAACTAATGGGACTGAAAGCTGACAAATCCCCTGGACCTGATGGCCTACATCCTAGGGTTCTAAAAGAGGTGGCTGCAGAGATAGTGGATGCATTGGTTGTGATCTTCCAAAATTCCCTAGATTCAGGAAAGGTCCCAGCAGATTGGAAGGTAGCGAATGTAACCCTGCTATTCAAGAAAGGAGGGAGAGAGAATACCGGGAACTACAGGCCAGTTAGCCTAACATCAGTCGTCAGGAAAATGCTGGAATCCAATATTAAGGAAGTGGTAACAGAATACTTAGAAAATCATAATATGATTAGGCAGAGTCAACTTGGTTTTATGAAAGGTAAATCGTATTTGACAAATTTATTCATTTTTTTTGCAGATGTAACTAGTACGGTAGATAAAGGGGAACTAGTGGATGTAGTATATTTGGATTTTCAAAAGGCATTTATAAGGTGCCCCATAAAAGGTTGTTAAGCAAGATAAGGGCACATGGGGTTGGGGGTAAGCTATTAGCATAGTTAAAGGATTGGTTAACTGACAGAAAACAGAGTAGGGATAAATGGGTCATTTTCAGATTGGCAGGCTATAACTAGTGGGGTGCGGCAAGGATCAGTGCTTGGGCCTCAGCTATTTACAATCTATATTAATGACTTAGAAGAAGGGATCGAGTGCAATGTATCCAAGTTTGCTGATGATGCAAAGCTAGGTGGAAAAGTAAGATGTGAGGAGGACACAAAGAGTCTGCAGAGGGATATAAATAGGTTAAGTGAGTGGGCAATATTGTGGCAGATGGAGTATAATGTGGGGAAATGTGTGGTTATTCACTTTGGTAGGAAGAATAGAAAAACAATATTTTTTAAATGGAGAGAAACTATTAAACGTTGGTGTTCAGAGAGATTTGGGTGTCCTAGTACAAGAAACAGCACGCAGGTACAGCAAACAATTAGGAAGGCAAATGGAATGTTGGCCTTTATTGCTAGAGGGTTAGAGAACAAGAGTAAGGAAGTCTTGCTACAATTGTACAGGGCCTTGGTGAGACCTCACCTGGAGTACTGTGCACAGTTTTGGTCTCTTTGTTTAAGAAAGGATATACTTGCCTAAGCGGCAGTGCAACGAAGGTTCACTAGATTGATCCCTGGAATGAGAGGGTTGTCCTATGAAGAGAGATTGAGTAGATTGGGCCTATACTCTTTGGAGTTTAGAAGGATGAGAAGTGATCTCATTGAAACATAAAAGATTCTGAGGGGGATTGACAGGGTAGATGCTGAGAGGTTGTTTCCCCTGGCTGGAGGGTCTAGAACTAGGGGGCATAGTCTCAGGATAAGGGGCTGGCCTTTTAACACTGAGATGAGGAGGAATTTCTTCACTCAGAGATTTGTGAATCTTTGGAATTCTCTGCCCCAAAGTGCTGTGGATGCTCAGTCATTGAGTATATTCAAGGATGAGATAGATAGATTTTTGCACTCCAGAGGAATTAAGGGATATGGGGATAGGGCAGGAAATTGGAGTTGACGTTGAAGATCAGCCATGATCTTAATTGAATGCAGGCTCGAGGGGCCATATGGCCTACTCCTGCTCCTAATTCTTATGTTCTCAAAGGAGCCCTGCAGTTAAAAACTGCAGGACATTCGGGGAAACCCGTTCTGGGTTTCTGACCTCAAAACAACACCCCCCGCACGGAACACATTTCCGGGCTAAAATCCAAGTCTCTGTTTGCAGGTGGAAAAACAGATATAAATGATTTGCTAGGAATGTTGCCTCATTAAGGTTCTTTTCTTTGACTTAAAGTTTAAGCCCCAGGGGCTCAGGGTTACCAGATTGCAAATGTAGGAAATACATCATGTGCTATATTTCCCTCATTTGCGTACAGTCATAATGCCTGCTCATATCTGCCCACTTCCAGTGAAATTTTTAAGATGCAAAAAAAGGGTCAGAATCAGATTCTGTCCCCTCTACCCAGATTATGATACCTTTGCACCATCAGGCCCCAGGAATTCAGGGTGTCTACCTCATCTCTATACATTTAATGAGAACTGACATGATTCCACAGTTGGTTTGATGTTTTACTGCTAACTTTTCTGACAACAATGTAAACTCAGAAATAAAAATCCGACCAGGTCAGGTGCAATTTATTTTTTACTTAAAACAAGTTACTGCGGGGACCAATAAATTTGCAGATGTTAACAACAGATTTGATATTTCATAAAGGTAGGACTGGACAATATTCTTTTTCTTGCTTACATGTCATGTTCACTCAGTTGGTAGCTCTCTCACCTCCGAGTCCGAAAGTTCTGGGTTTAATTCTCACCTCTGAGTCAGTTATGGGTTTAAGCCTCAATACAGATTTGACTGCACAATCTAGGCTGACACTTGAGTGCATTAGTGAGGGTGTGCTGCCCTGTCAGAGATGCTGTCTTTCAGATGACACATTAAACCGAGGCCCTTTTGCTAGTTAAGGTGGAGAAAAATCTCATGCTATTCAAATAACAGGAAGTACTTCCAATGTTCAAGCCAACATCCCCTGTCAGCCAACACTACCAAAAATGATCTGATCATTCATTCATTTGCTATTTGTGGGACCTTGCTGTATGCAATTTGGCTGCTGCAATTGCCTACAGAAAAACAGTGACTACACTTTAAAAAGTAATTTATTGGCTGCAAAGCACTTTGGGACAGCATCATTTATGTCTCCATGATGACATACTTTGTTTAATGTGCAAAAAGAAAGGTGAGAAACGACAATCAGACTGATCCATGCTTCACCCCTTCCAACCCTGCATGTGCAACCGTTAGTAATGCTAACTCCTGTGGGAGGCAAAAAAAGAACAAAAACCCGCTGGCTTTTTCAGTTAAAAGTCTTAGAAATTCCTTCCAGACTCCCCAATAACAAAAGATTGAACGTGCATTGTGGGCATAAAGCTGTAGGTGATTTACCTGTTTCGCTATGAACTTTTTTTCCCCCCCTTTTGAGTTTGCCTTTCTTTCCCACTTTTTTGATATTTCTGCCTTTTTCCTTCTCTGTTTCATTGGGGCCGATCAGCAGCTCTTGCTAAGAATAGGCGCTTGCATGCTGTCCTAGTACCCTCCAAATTTCACTGCCGTTTTACCAAAAAAAATGATCATGACAAGCTGCAATCTTGCAGAATAGTTTGGCCGATGCACCTGCTGCAAACCTTTGTCTTAGATTGGCTGAATATAAACTGGCACTGATTGATTAGAAAAAGAAAATTAAAGTGCTAAAAGTAATGTATGAAGAATATTTATGAACCAGAGTTAGAACAAAATGAATGCTACTTACAAACATGAGAACAAATGAACAAACTTGCATTTCACAGTCAATTAAATACTGTTTGAAGTGTAGTCACTGTTGTTAACCAACATCATTAAAAGAACATTATCTGGTCGTTAACACATTGTTGCTTGTGGAACCTTGCTGTGCGCAAATTGGCTGCCGCGTTTCCTACATTAAACAGTGACTACACTTCATTGGCTGTAAAGCGCTTGGGGACCTTCTGAGGTTGTGAAAGGCGCTACATAAATGCAAGTATTTCTTTATAAAAGCACAGCCCCATAAACAACAGTGAGATAATTGACTTGAATCTGGCATTCATTTAAAAAAAAAAAAATTTTATTCATCGATGGGATGTGGGCGTCGCTGGCTGGCTAGGCCTGCATTTAGTGCCCATCCCTAATTGCCCTTGAGAAGATGGTGGTGAGCCGCCTTCTTGAACCGCTGCAGTCCATATGGTGTAGGTACACCCACAATGCTGTTAGGAAGGGAGTTCCAGGATTTTGGCCCAGCGACAGTGAAGGAACGGCGATACAGGTCCAAGTCAGGATGGTGTGTGGCTTGATGGGGAACTTGTAGGTGGTGATGTTCCCATGCACCTGCTGCCCTTGTCCTTCTAAGTGGTAGAGGTCGCGGGTTTGGAAGGTGCTGTTGAAGGAGCTTTGGCGAGTTGCTGCAGTGCATCTTGTAGATGGTACACACTGCAGCCACAGTACGCCGATGGTGGAGGGAGTGAATGTTGAAGGTGGTGGATGGAGTGCCAATCAAGCGGGCTGCTTTATCCCGAATGGTGTCGAGCTTCTTGAGTGTTGTTGGAGCTGCACTCATCCAGGCAAGTGGAGAGTATTCCATCACACTCCTGACTTGTGTCTTGTAGATGGTGGAAAAGCTTTGGGGAGTCAGGAGGTGAGACACTCGCCACAGAATTCCCAGCCTCTGGCCTGCTGTTGTAGCCACAGTATTTATATGGCTGGTCCAGTTCAGTTTCTGATCAATGGTAACCCCCAGGATGTTGATAGTGGGGGATTCAGCGATGGTAATGCCATTGAGTGTCAAGGGGAGATGGTTAGAGTCTCGCTTGTTGGAGATGGTCATTGCCTGGTACTTGTGTGGTGCGAATGTTACTTGCCACTTGTCAGCACAAGTCTGAATGTTGTCCAGGTCTTGCTGCATATGGACACGGACTGCGTCAGTATCTGACGAGTCTCGAGTCTCGAATGGTTCTGAACATTGTGCAATCATCAGCAAACATCCCCACTTCTGACCTTATGATGGAGGGAAGGTCATTGATGAAACAGCTGAAGGTGGTTGGGCCTAGGACACTGCCCTGAGGAACTCCTGCAGTGATGTCATGTGATTGAGATGAATGACCTCCAACAACCACAGCCAAGAGATAAATGTTGGTGAGGACATCAGAAGAACTGCTCTGCCCTTCTTCAAATAGTACTGTGGGATCTTATGTCCATATAAACAGGAAGGTAGGGCCTCAGTTTTGTATCTCATCTGAAAGAAAGCACATTCAACAATTACACACTCTCAGTACACTGTAAAGCGCATTGCACATCCTGAGGTCATGAAAGGCGCTGTATTAATGCAAGTTCTTCTTTCTTTACTGCACTGAAGTTTCAGCCCAGATAAGGTGCACAAGTCCTGCAATGAAGCTTGAACCAATGGCTGTCTGACTCAGAGATCAGAGTGCTACCACTGAGCCAAGCTGACACAGTAGCCACAGGGAGTTCCGGGCAGGAAACCCAGAAGTACGGATTTTCCAGACAGGACGTCTTTTTAATTTTTTCTGCTGGTTTCCCATCCAACAGCCAGCCTGATTGACAAGTTGCCTAGCTATTGGGTGGGAAAGCTGTGGCTCAAGGCCGCAACCAAGGAGCAGAAATCAGATCGGGAGGAAGGGAGAGATTGTGGTCGGGGGTGTCAGGTTGTGATCGCGGGGGGTGGGGTCAGGTCATGGCCGCTGGGGTCAGATCGGGTGGGGGGGTCAGGTCATGGTCGCAGGGGTTCAGATCGTGGTCGCTCAGATCGTGGTCACGGGGGATCAGATCAGGGGGGGGTGAAATCGGCAATCATGTTGCTGGAAGCAGGTAAGCCTGTTAGGCCTGGAGGAAACACTCCTGCTCCTCCTGGCCCACAAGCAGTGCTGTAAATGCACTTACCTTATGGATTCGGCCCTTCTCGACTTATTTTACCTGCCGGGTTTCCCGTGGCCTTGGAAACCCGGCCAAAATGGGTTAAAAATAAAAAGCCTGTAAAAATGGAGACACGCAGCCTCCTTAAAAGATTTTACTGACTGACCCGCTTCCTGAGAGTGGATTGGTCACCTGCCTCCTGACCCGCCTCTGTTAAAACCAGAAGTGCGGGGGGTGGAAGGGGAGTTCGGGACAGGAAACTCGGAAGTATGGTTCAAGGCAGATTGGGGCCGTGTTTGAAATTTTTCATATTTTAACTTCTCACCTGACCCAAACCCACCCATTCTTGGGAGTTAAGATTACCCTCGGTGTGTTAAAATCCTGCCTTCTTGTTTACTAGGTTTGAGAAATAGCCATTGGTTGCCAAGTGCTACAAAGACAGTAATACAGAACACCCTGGTACAATTCAGGTTCTCACCAGATACTTTAGCTCATGCTCAGGGCAAAAGATGACTCCTGTAAGCAAGCCCCTGCTCCCTATGAACCAAAGTGTGACTTTATGCACTAAGCTCGGATAATGTAAAGTATCCAGGGTGCCCTTCGTGCTTCTTTGTTCTTTTAACTTTTTTTTCATTCATGGGATGTGGGCATCACTGGCAAGGTCAGCATTTATTGCCCATCCCTAATTGCCCTTCAGAAGGTGGTGGTGAGCCACCTTCTTGAACGCTGAAGCCCGTGTGGTGAAGGTACTCCTACAGTGCTGTTAGGGAGGGAGTTCCAGGATTTTTATCCAGTGACGATGAAGGAACGGCGATATACTTCCAAGTCAGGATGGTGTGTACCTTGGAGGGGAACTTGCAGGTCATGGTGTTCCCTGCGCCTGCTGCCCTTGTCCTTCTAGGTGGTAGGGTCGTGGGTTTGGGAGGTGCTGCTGTAGAAGACTTGGCGAGTTGCTGCAGTGCATCTTGTAGATGTACACACTACAGCCATGGTACGCCAGTGGTGGAGGGAGTGAATGTTTAGGGTGGTGGATGGGATGCCAATCAAGCGGGCTGCTTTGTCCTGGATGGTGTCGAGCTTCTTGAGTGTTGTTTGAGCTGCACTCATCCAGGTAAGTGGAGAGTATTTTATCACACTCCTGACTTGTGCTTTGTAGATGGTGGAAAGGCTTTGGGGAGTCAGGAGGTGAGACACTCACCACAGAATACCCAGCCTCTGACCTGCTCTTGTTGCCACAGTATTTATGTGGCTGGTCTAGTTAAGTTTCTGGTCAATGGTGACCCCCAGGATGTTGATGGTGGGGGACTCGATGATGGTAATGTCAAGGAGTGGTGGTTAGACTCTTGCTTGTTGGAGATAGTCATTGCCTGGCACTTGTGTGGCGCAAATGTTACTTGCCACTTATCAGCCCAAGCCTGAATGTCGTCCAGGTCTTGCTGCATGCGGGCATGGACTGCTTCATTATCTGAGGAGTTGCGAATGGCACTGAACACTGTGCAGTCATTAGCGAACATCCCCCTTTCTGACCTTATGATGGAGGGAAGGTCATTGATGAAGCAGCTGAAGATGGTTGGGCCTTGGACACTGCCCTGAGGAACTCCTGCAGTGATGTCCTGGGGTTGTGACGATTGACCTCCACCCACCACAACCATCTTCCTTTGTGCTAGGTAACTGATGGACAAATAATACTGACAAAATGAATATCTCAGACTGTAAACTATGAATCAGGTTTATTAAAATTAAATGAAAGCAAGAGAATATTTCACTTGATTACAGAACTCTTGATTTCCCACCAATATGTTATAGTCACAGATTGTTTCAATAGTCCAACTGGTTCAACTATTGGCAAAGCAGAAATCAACCTAAGAATCTAGACTACTAGCCTAAGTTCTTCTTGGCCTTTTAAAGTCCAAACTATATCAAAAGATGACAGATATCACTCAGGATTAATAAAAATGGATACATTGCAACACAATTACTGCAGTATCAGACCTATCAATCAAATTAGCTTTCACAAATATAAAAGAGGCTGCTCAAGTAGGAGCCATAGGCCATTCACCAACCTGCAGGACAAAGCAGAGCTGAATGTCTGGTAAGTAGGACTGCAATCCTTCACCCCCAGTTGGAGCAATGACAGTTAATAGCAAGCCTTTCTCACAATATCCAAACTCACAAACATGTCTGATGAAATGTCCACATCTGAAATGTCAACTTATTTGTTTTCTCCATAGATCCTGCCTGACCTGCTGAGTGTTTCCAACATTTTCTGTTTTTGTTTCAGATTTCCTGTATCTTCAGCTTTTTGTTCTCAGAAACATGTTTGCTCAGGTGTCTGATGAGTAATTCTTTATAAACAAGTCAGAGGAACAGAGGTGAAAACAAGTCAGAGGAACAGAGGTGAAAACAACTTTTGAAGCAGCTACTACATCGGAAGAAGAGTAATCAAATTAAAGTGGCCACAGTGCTGACACAGCTACAAGACCAAAATAATATATAAAAACCTAGGAGATGATTAATGCTGTGTATTGGGTGCTGGCCACACCTGTATGGCCATAACCTGACTTTGACCCATAATACAAGGTCAGCTTGTTTAAATTATTAGATGGCACTCTCAACATGCAGCTCATGATTTGCTGAGAGATCTTGCAGGTTGTGGGGGGTGTTATGGGCAGCAGCAGTTAGTAAGGGGCTGCTTGTTGTCCTTTACACTGTGCCTAGTTTTTTTATCGCAGTGGGAAGAAGGGCACAATTCACAGATCAGGTGTTGGACGGCGTGCAGCAGGAAGTCTTGCAACAAAGGTCAGCCCTATGTGCTGGAAAGGGCCACCCAACAATTGAGTATTTCGATTTTAAAACCCTAGAATCACCTGAAACAAACAGGCTCCACATGCATTACGAGGCTTGCCCCAATTTAATTAACATTAATCGTCTTAATGAGTTTTAAACACAGTGAATGTGCAGGCTGAAAGCATTTCCTGGTCTTATTGCTATGCATAGTAAGAAAGACTTTTCGTGTCCTCAGGACCTCCCAAAGCGCTTTTGAAGTGTAGTCACTGTTGTAATGTAGGAAACGTGGCAGCCAATTTGCGCACAGCAAGCTCCCACAAGCAGCAATGTGATAATGACCAGATAATCTGTTCAGTGATGTTGCTTGAGGGATAAGCATTGGCCAGGACACCGGGAGAACTCCCCTGCTCTTCGAAATAGTGCCATGGGATCTTTTACATCCACCTGAGAGAGCAGACGTGGTCTTGGTTTAATGTCTCATCTGAAAGACATCACGCATGCAGCAGGCCTTCTAAGTAACGCTTAGAGCACCTCCAATTGTGTTATCAACCCTATAGAGGCACTCATGATTTGAAAGAAGACTTGCATTTATACAGAGCTTTTCACAACCTCAGGGCGTCCCAAAGGCTTTACAGCCAATGAAATACTTTTTGAAGAGTAGTCACTGTCACAATCTGTCACATACCCCTTATATTACAGTTTTATATCACCTACTACAATCAAGCCCGTTTAAATTAATAACATTTTAATGAGAATAATGATTTAAAACTTTTAAGAGAATAAAATCTTCATGCTCAAATTACTTTTCTATTTTAAGTGTCCATACTTAGGTATAGCCAGGATGTACCTCGCTGAGATAATCAAATGTTACATTTCTTTTTTTCTATTCTCTTTTCTACGATCTAGAATTTTGAATTAAAACCTCTCATGTCTCCTTGGTACTACGCAGAGCTAAGTAAACTAAGACAAGAGTATATATAAACAAGGCGAAAATATATTTATAAACTCAGGGATATACCTGTTTATACACTGTATGAATGGAACCGCGTTTATGTGTTCAACCATAAATGTATTTTGATGCTTTGGCAACATAAGATGTACCTTATCATGCCAATAAAGCGATTTGTATTGTATTATTATTGTATATTTAAAAGACACTGCTCTCTGAGGTTGCATTCTTGGAAGTGATTTACAAAAGGTGAGAAGTGAGATTGGATTGATCCACACTGTCCCCGTCAGCTGAGCAAATTAACCTTTAAATTGCACAGTCAACACTGAAAATTTACAGTTTGCTTTCATCAACACCCTGAAATATTCTACAGCTTTGTTCAGCTGTCAATGAATATTTACTGAAAAATTCACAAACTGCTGTCCTTCCGGTGTGCGATTCTCAAAAACGTTTTCTCTCTGTTTTACCGAGAGGCGAAATGAAAATTATACTTGATTACTTAAAATTATATTTACCAATTATTGCCAGCAAGGACAAGAACGGGGCAATTTGAAATTGTTTTTGTCCTTAAAAAAAAGGCAGGTTAAAATGTAAAACAAAAGCCTGAAAATTAATTAAACTCGCAAAGGCGAAATTTAATCGATTTAAAGCCAGTTTCTCACATTAGATTCAGAACCTCCAGATGATTCAAGGCGCAAACAGCTATCAAATTTACATAACTTGTTGTTTACCAACTGCAGAAGTATAAACAAGGGATCATCCTGGTGACAGATCTCAGCAGGTCACCCTTGCAAATGCAGAAAGAAAAGGACACATTTACGAAATGATATTCCTGCAAATATAGCATTGGTCTGTTAATAAATAAACCCAAGAACTCAGAGAGGATCGATGTCCTCCGCCGGTGGGGTTAAAAAGAAAGTTTGCGAAACTTGAAGAGATTATTTGAAGTTTGGTTGAAGGTGGGTTGGGACAAAGAAGCTGGGGGCTTGGGGTACATAAATAAATCCAAGCTCTTCGCAGCTCGGCCAGAAGTCTTCAGCAATCAGCAGCATGCGGCTGGCCTTCCCCTTGAGCCTGTTGGTTACCGTCATCACCTGGGCGGATTGCGAGAAACTCTTCCACAATCGCGACCACTCGGACGTGGCGATACCCTCGCAACGTTGGGCACATCCCGTCCTTGACCAGGTGGCAGCGGAGGTAGGAAAGCGCGCCTCGCAGTTAGTTGTGGGTTACTTCAGCTGAATTATGAATGCACTGAAATGTATCTGAGTAGGCGGCGCTTGCCTCTTTGTTTCTTACTTGGAGAATACTCCTCTTACTGTGGGATCTGAGCAGTTCCCATCCCAGTCGAACTGGCTGCAGTTTCGGGCTCAGGTGTGTTGATGTGATGCACTTCTTCGCCTGCCAACGATGAAGAACCTGTCATTTAACTGCAGTTTGAGTCGATCGGAAATGGTGTGAGATGCAGCTATAGAACACGCACCAGTGTGTTTCTGTTCAATTCAATTCTCCTTATCCGCCCAAGAACGTTAAATCACTGTATATCTGGAAGCCCTGAATAATCAGACTTGAAAATCAGTGAAGTTTGCTGTTATTTTTTTTAATATAAATGTTAAATTGCCACACAATCGAGTTTTTCCAACCCTCAAATAGGAAAGTGAGAGCAAAATCAATGCATTATTCATCGCTGGAAAATAGTGCAACTCAAAACCTGTGCGTTAACTAGGTTTTTCCACTGGCAACAGAAGTGGCATTAACTTCCGGTACCTCAAAGGTCCCGTGTTTGATGCCCGCTCTATGTTGAGTTAGATAGAATCCACCAGGCGAATGACCATTCGACGTGTCTGTTCTCTCCACAGACGTGGAGTGCTTGCCAGCGTTTTCTGTTTTAATGACCATTCTTCATGCCTGCCCAGCGAGTGTCCATATTTGACCATATTTGAAGAAAATGAGAAGCAGTGAGGATTCCTGCTGAAAGGTTATGTACCTGGACATTAGGTTAGAACAGGGTCAGGCTCACCTGCCACAGTCCTAAGAGTTGAGTAGTTCACCAACATCCATTGGCTGGACATGAAAAATAGTCACTTGGGTCAAATAATAAGGACTGACACTCCTGCCTTGTGGATGAGTAAGGAAAAAGAAAGTGGATTCAAAATTTAATATAATTCTGTAAGTTGAAATAGTTAGGTTTTGGTCTTTAAAAAAGAGACAATCTTGGGTCCAAATTTGGGTCATATTATTCTTTTAAGTCTTCCTCTATGTATTTTTTATTTATCAGAACTAGTTAATTTGCAAGTTTATTGTTAAACTTTGGCACTTCACATTTCTTGAATCTTGGAAATTATTTTGTTCTTTTTAAAGCAATACCTGTCTAAATATGGATGGACACAACAAATAAACTGGGAGAAGGTCAAGGACCAGAATGCAGCGAATCTTGCAGATGAGCATCCAGCTCCGAAAGATTTGCTAGATCTTATCAAAGAAGGGTCCTCTGCTTTCAAACAAAGAGAACCACCTCAGGCTGAGCCCACTAAAAGCATTGCCTATATAGAAGCTTTAAAACAGTTCCAGAAGGTTAATGGCATACCTGCGACAGGAGAACTAGACAAAGCCACTAAGGGAGCTATGAATAAACCGCGATGTGGGGTCCCCGATAAAGTCCTGTCCAATGATACTTTGATGGATAATGAGGCATCCATTGCCAACCAAACCACTGATTTCAACAAAACTACAGCTGATAAGAACGGTGATGCCAATGTGACTGTAAATTCCAATGGTCGCAAAAAGCGTTTTTTGCAGTTACTGTCTGCTCTCAGACAACAGAGGGTGTCTGTCGGCCCTGACATGTTTAATAAGGCACCGAGAATGGCCTTTTCCAAACGAAAGCTTATGTGGCGCCTGATGGGAGAAGGTTATAGCAACCAGCTCTCCATTGAAGACCAGAAACATGTGCTGAGAATGGCTTTTAGGATGTGGAGTGAAGTCATTCCTTTAGCGTTTGAAGAGAATATCCACTCTCCTGCGTCAATGATTGACATCAAACTTGGCTTTGGCACAGGTAATGTTGATGGCTGTACAAATGCATGTCACATTTTATTAATACAGACTATTCAGAACTTAATTTACTCAAGAGCATGAAATATAGTCGTTTTTAATGTGCCAATAAAATGAAGATTTGCATAAACAAAAGATACAGGTTTGATATTTTGCCATAGAAAAATATAACGATTTTATATACATCAAGTGCTGTACAAATTATTATGTGTACTAGCCTAAGGAAAGATCAGCTAACATGCTGTGCTAAATATAATTGAAGATCCATTTTCATTTTTGCTCTAGGTCGACATATGGGCTGCACTCGGACATTTGATGGCAATGGACAGGAGTTTGCTCATGCATGGCAATTAGGTGACATTCATTTTGATGATGATGACCATTTTACCACCCCCCACAATGGTAATGGAATAAGCCTGCTGAAAGTAAGAGTCTTTACTTGCACTCTTTGAACCTCACTTATTTCTTCCTTTTGCTTTCCATTCTTTTTTGTTGAAATTTGCAACAAGGTGATTCCAAATTTTTCAAGTTGTAACATTTTGTAGAATATCGAGTTATAACTGCTGTATTATCTTTGAATTTTACCCACTTTTCTCTCCCCCTGAAGGCACTGATTTGTGCAGGGGCACTGTAGCCTTGGTAGAGTCGGTCCTCCCAAATTATGTTTAAGTGGCATTGCCACATGTTAGTTATTTGACATTGGGGCCTGCCTTTAGAGTGGTGCAAACAGACAGCACGAAAAATTGTGCTATGTACTAACACCACTCTCTAGTCAGGGGGAAACAGAATTCCGTATACTTTAAATGGTTTGTACAAATAGCCCCAAAATTGCAGGGACCAGATTGAGGAAAATAGCAAAAGTGTCAAAGGAGGTATTAAATTCCATGCAAGTCAATTAGTGTCACTAATAAGGTTGGTGAGCTGCAGGCACAAATTGCCACATAGGATTATGAGGTGGTTGCATTAACAGAGACATGGCTCAAACAAGCCCAGGAATGGGTTCTTAATATTCCTGGTTACCAAGTATTCAGGAATGATAGAGAAGGAAAAAGAGGAGGGTGAGTGGCAGTATTGATTAAGGATGATGTTACAGTTCTAAATAGAAAGGATAAAACGAGATGGTTCTAGGATGGAATCTATTTGCCTTGAGTTAAAGAACAGAGGGGGAGCTGTTACATTGCTGGGAGTTTTTTTTATAGAGCTCCAAACATGAGAAGGCGATATGTGAGCAAATTTTAAAGGCGTGTAACAAAAATAGAATAGTAACATTAGGAGACTTTAATTACCCTAATATAGACTTGGAAAAACAGTGCTACGGTTGGGTAAGGAGAGGAATTTCTGATATGTACAGAAATACTTTCAAGATCAATATGTCTCCAGTCCAACAAGGAAGAAAGCAGTGTTGGATCTGGATCTGATTCTGGAAAATGAAGTAGGGCAAACGGAGTATGTTACAGTAGATGATCATCTAGCTATCAGTGACTAGAACATAAATTGGTTTAGAGTAATTATGGAAAGAGGCAAGAAAATATTGAAGGTAAAAATGCTCAACTGGGGAAGAGCTAATTTCAGTGATTTAAGAAGGGACCTAGCACAGGTAGATGGAAAAGGCGATTGCAGGGTAAAGCAGTAATGGAGCAATGGAGGGCATTCAGGGAAGAGACTGTTCAGGTATAAACTAGGCATATTCCATTGAAGGGAAAAGGTAGAGCATCCAAAGCTAATGCACCCTGGATGACAATGGAAATAAAAGTAAAAATAAAACAGAACAAGGAGGCTTATGACAAATGTTAGGAGCAAGATTCAGTTAATAACCAGGAAGATTATGGAAAGTACAGGAAGGAATTGAAAAAGTTAATATGGGAGGCAAAGAGAGGTTACAAGAAAAGATTAGCAGGCAATATTAAATTGAACCCTAAAACATTTTATAAACATATAAAGTGTAAGCGGTTCGCTAGGGAAAAAGTTGGGCCTATTAAGGACCCAAAGGGAAATCTTCACGTCGAGGCAGAGGACCTGGCTAAAGTATTAAATGAGTACTTTGCATCTGTCTTCACAAAGGAAGCGGATGATGTGAAGGTTACACTGAAAAGGAAAGGGAAGTTATGGACAGGATAATAATAGATAGAGCTTTTCTTGATATATATTAATGACTTGGACTTGGGGGTACAGGGCACAATTTCAAAATTTGCAGATGACACAAAACTTGGAAGTATAGTGAACAGTTGTAAGGGGTCGTTTTAACGAGCTTATGGTGTGCTAGATCGGTTTTGATTTCACACTGCTCGTGAGCGGTTCCGAAGCGCTCCCCTCTCACCGGTTCTAGACACTGGGCTTATTGCCAGACAACCTTGATGTGTGGCCCAACTTGTGACTCGGAAGACAAATGGATCAGGTGAGACAAGGTGAGTTTTAAATCAGAAATATCTTTATTTTCAAGGAGAATAAACACAGAGAATGCAAGAATCAATTTAGACAAAAATCATTAGCACGTCTCCCAATGGGAACTAAAATTTAACACACAAGGAATAACTTTGACTATCTTAAATCATACAACAATTCTTAATCAGCAGTATACTGAAACAAGGGTGGGAAAAGCACACGGACACATCGAGGGATAAATCACACTCCTGAATTACAAAACCCTTAATGTTACAAACCCTCCCGTTGCTAAAATATACCTCAACTATGTCAGCTAGGTAGAGTTGGGCCTTTATGCTCGCCAGAGTTTTAAAACCATCCTTGATCTTGGTACTCCTGTGACGTCCGGGATCTCTGATCTTCCTTATGGGACCGGCTCCTGAACCCGCTCTCCTGCACAATCTTGAAAGTCCTCCGAACTCCTCGAACCGTCTCCTCTCCACTCGGCCTTCGAACTCCTGATGGTCTTGGATCTGGACTGAACTTCTGAATCTGCTCTCCTGCACAATCTTGAAAGTCCTCCGAACTCCTCGAACCGTCTCCTCTCCACTCGGCCTTCGAACTCCTGATGGTCTTGGATCTGGACTGAATTTCTGAATCTGCTCTCCTGCACAATCTTGTGGGTCCTCCTCGCTCTGTCCTTGACCTCGTGTCTGTGTGAATCTGTGATGGATCTGTCTGAATCTCACTGAATGAATGTCTTGCTGTCGATTTTCCCTCAACAGTTATACTGTTTCCTTGCCCTTATCTCGGCGCCAAATCAGGGGTTTTCTTTTGTCAAGGTAATGGGCAGGCTGCTTTGACAAAAGCAAGTACTTTATTTTAATGTCTTGTAATGAAACTGATGGGATCTGTCCTGTGTCCCTCTGAGTTTGGTACAGATAATGTTTTTTTTTCTGTGCTCAGCGATTTCAGAGATGGGTTTGCGTTTTGTTAGCAATTAGCGCACCTCCAGGTGCAAATACTTTTGTTTACGAGTTCGTTACTGCTGTAACCATATCATCATATCAATAGCAGTAAGTTCTGGAATCTTCTAATCGGTGATGACTCAGGCTGCTGTAAGATACTGCTGGTGTGTCTGTGGTAAACCACTGTTATACCTGTCTGTAGAGGTATGTGTATTCCACTAGGTACAGGTCTGGACATGCCTCGGCTGACTCCTCCCACTATTCCAGGTATATAAGTGACTACCTCCCAGTCCCTTAGTATTCTGGACGGGTCGACCACTCGAGACAAGACCTTCATTCTTTAGTTAATAAAAGCCTGATTGTTACTCGCTCAGCCTCAGTCTTTTGAGTAATTGATGGCGCATCAATTTTATTAACTAAATTTTTATAATGGAGAAGATCCTCACACCAGCATGCCTGGACCTGGACAGTCGGGAAGCGGACGCTTCCACCAAGTTTGCTCACTGGCTCATGTGCTTCGAGACATTCCTGACTGCCTCCACTGCGGTCACAACGGATGCGGACAAACTGTCTGTCCTGATCTCCAAGGTGAACCACCGAGTGTACTCAGTCATCCAGGACGCGACCTCGTACACAGACGCCCTCCAGCTCCTCAGGACCCAGTACGCACGCCCTGTGAACGAAGTGTACGCCAGGCACCTCCTGGGGAGTCGCAAGCAACAACCTGGGGAATCGACTGAGGAATACCTCCAAGCACTGTCTGTGCTTGGCCGGGCCTGTGGGTGTAAGGCGGTAACGCCCGCTAAGTACACGGAGGAACTGATCCGGGATGCCTTCGTAGCGGGCCACAGGTCCAACTACACCCGACAGCGTCTGCTGGAGCAGAGCGACCTCAACCTCAACAAAGCCTCCGAAATCGCACTAACGCTGGACGCAGCCTACCGGGGCATGGATGCCTACTCCTCTGCACCGTGGACGCCGCGGGGAACGACAACCTGGGACACGGTAGGACAGCCCCATAGCACCGTGCCACCCCAGCCACAGCCCAACAACGGCCCAACTACCGCAGCAGTGTCCCAAAGCCAGACAGCAGTATCCCAAGACCAGAAATGCTACTTCTGTGGCCAGGCCAAACACCGCAGAGCGCGCTGCCCGGCGAAGAATGCGACCTGCTCGGGCTGCAGGAAAAAGGGACACTACGCCAGCGTCTGCAAGGCCAAAGCCACCCCGAACGCCAGCAGCGCCGCGTGTGGGCCGGGCGAGCCGCCATCTTGGGCCCCCAACAGCGCCGTGTGTGGGCCATGTGGGCCGCCATCTTGGGCCTCCCCAGCCATGTGCGAACCACCGCAGCAACAGCCATCTTGGACGACTCCAGCCACATGGGAATCATGGACGCCGCCATCTTGGACACCAGCCGGGACGCAGCAGACCGCCAACCCCCCCCCAATCTGATACCCGCAGCGACACACCGACCCCTACGCTGGCCTCTGTTACGCTGGACCAAACGAGACCGCACCAACTAGCTCAGTCCAAAATGGACGTTAAGGTAAACGGCTATGCAATAAACTGCCTTTTTGACTCCGGGAGCACAGAGAGCTTCATCCACCCCGACACGGTGCGGCGTTGCTCTCTCCCAGTCCTGCCTGCGCACCAGCGGATTTCTATGGCCTCCGAGTCCCAGTCAGCGGACATTGGCGGCTACTGCATGGTGACACTAGTAGTAGACGGGACTGTATTCAATCATTTTAAACTCCTGGTCCTGCCCGACCTCTGCGCTGCCGTCCTACTGGGGTTGGATTTCCAGTGCCACCTCAAAAGCATTACGATGGTGTACGGTGGCCCCCTCCCCCCACTCACAGTCCGCAGCCAGCAGCCTCCAAATTGCCCGCCACGCACCAGATGCAACCTCTCCACACTCAGAGTCCCACCCCCCCCACTGTTTGCTAACCTCACCCCCGACTGTAAGCCCATCGCCACAAAGAGCAGGCGATACAGTGCCGGGGACAGGGTTTTCATCAAAACCGAAGTGGAGCGACTCCTGAAGGAGGGGATTATTGAGGGCAGCTCCAGCCCCTGGCGAGCCCAGGTTGTGGTCGTTAAGACCGGCGAGAAACAACGCCTGGTCATCGACTACAGCCAAACAATAAACCGCTACACCCTGCTGGGCGCCTACCCACTCCCCCGCATAGCTGACATGGTCAACCAGATCGCGCAGTACCGCGTCTTTTCGACCATTGACCTGAAATCAGCGTACCACCAGCTCCCCATCCGCCCTGAAGACCGCCAGTATACTGCTTTTGAGGCAAACGGCCGCCTCTATCACTTCCTTAGGGTTCCCTTTGCTGTCACCAACGGGGTCTCCGTCTTCCAAAGGGAGATGGACCGGATGGTCGATCAAAACGCGCTGCAGGCCACTTTCCCTTACCTAGACAATGTGACCATCTGCGGCCAGGACTTGCAGGACCATGACGCAAACCTTGAGAAATTCCTCCGCACCGCCCAACTCCTGAACCTGACATATAACAAGGAGGAGTGCATATTCCGCACAGACCGCCTCGCCATCCTTGGCTGTGTTGTGGAACACGGGGTCATCGGTCCCGACCCGGACCGGATGCGTCCCCTTATGGAACTTCCACTGCCCCACTGCCTAAAAGCCCTGAAGAGGTGCCTAGGGTTTTTTTCCTACTACGCTCAGTGGGTCCCCTACTATGCAGACAAAGCCCGTCCGCTGATCAAATCCACATCTTTTCCCCTGATGGCAGAGGCCCGCTCGGCCTTCCACCGCATCAAGGAGGACATTGCCAAAGCCACCATGCACGCAGTGGACGAATCCATCCCCTTCCAGGTGGAAAGTGATGCGTCCGACTTCGCTCTGGCCGCCACCCTTAAATCAGGCGGGGAGACCTGTGGCATTCTTCTCACGAACCCTCCAGGGCCCGGAGACCAGACACTCCGCGGTCGAGAAGGAGGCCCAGGCTATTGTGGAGGCTGTGCGTCATTGGAGGCACTACCTGGCCGGAAAACGATTTACCCTGCTCACTGACCAGCGTTCAGTTGCTTTTATGTTCAACAACAAGCAGAGGGGCAAAATCAAAAATGACAAGATCTTGAGGTGGAGAATCGAACTTTCCACCTACAACTACGAGATCTTGTACCGGCCTGGGAAGCTCAATGAACCCCCAGATGCCCTATCGCGTGGCACCTGTGCCAGTGCGCAGATCGATAGGCTGAGGGCCCTCCACAATGACCTCTGCCACCCGGGGGTCACCAGGTTCTTCCACTTCATCAAGGCCCGCAACCTGCCTTACTCCATCGAGGAGGTCAGGACCATGACCAAGAACTGCCAAGTCTGCGCTGAGTGCAAACCGCACTTTTATAGACCAGACAGAGCCCACCTGATAAAAGCCACTCGCCCTTTCGAACGCCTGAGCGTCGATTTTAAAGGGCCTCGCCCCTCCTCCGACCGCAATGTGTACTTCCTCAACATCATTGACGAGTACTCCCGTTTCCCGTTCGCTATCCCCTGCTCGGACATGACCAGTGCCACGGTCATTAAATCTCTGAACAGCCTCTTCACCCTGTTTGGTTTCCCCAGCTATATCCATAGCGACCGGGGCTCATCGTTTATGAGTGATGAACTCCGCCAGTACCTGCTCGCTAGGGGTATAGCCACAAGCAGGACCACCAGTTACAACCCCTGGGGGAACGGACAGGTGGAAAGAGAGAATGCAACAGTTTGGAAGGCCACCCTACTAGCCTTAAAGTCTAGGGGCCTTCCGACCTCCCGCTGGCAGGAGGTGCTCCCCGATGCGCTCCACTCGATTCGGTCACTGCTCTGCACTGCCACCAATGCCACCCCTCACGAGAAAATGTTTGTCTTCCCAAGGAAGTCCACATCGGGGACATCGTTACCGCCATGGCTGACGTCCCCAGGGCCGGTACTACTGAGGAGACACGTGAGGGCCAATAAAATGGACCCCCTGGTCGAGAGGGTCGACGTCCTCCACGCCAACCCCCAGTACGCTTACATTGCATACCCGGACGGGCGGGAGGACACAGTCTCCATACGAGACCTCGCACCCTCGGGAACCGCTGTAGGGCGGGAGGACACAGTCTCCATACGGGACCTCGCACCCTCGGGGACCGCTGTAACCCACTACCCATTACCACACCCCCCACGACCCGATATCCAACCCCAGCAGCCGGCTCGCCTTGGACCGTCACCCACGAGGACTACACTCCAGGGCCCCAGCCTACACGGGACGCGACGCCGGAAGCTCCACCACCCCTGCCGTCGCCACGTCGATCACAGCGGCAGACAAGACCTCCGGAGAGACTCCAATACACGAACTTTTAAATACACTTCACCCCGCCGGACTCATTTTTAAACAAGGGGTGAATGTGGTAAACCACTGTTATACCTGTCTGTAGAGGTATGTGTATTCCACTAGGTACAGGTCTGGACATGCCTCGGCTGACTCCTCCCACTATTCCAGGTATATAAGTGACTACCTCCCAGTCCCTTAGTATTCTGGACGGGTCGACCACTCGAGACAAGACCTTCATTCTTTAGTTAATAAAAGCCTGATTGTTACTCGCTCAACCTCAGTCTTTTGAGTAATTGATGGCGCATCAGTGCCCTTTTGAACGGAGCCATGAGAACTGCCAACTCCATCTTGTGTTCTCACAATGTGGCCATTTCAGGGGTTTTACCAATCTAGACTGTATTTTCTGGATTTTGCGAATCCTACAGTCCCCCCTGTGATACAATGAACATCTTAAATCGTCTTTGTATCATGTGTCTTTGGGTGAGCACAAATTCGTTCCCTCCCCAACTGACCTTCCCCGTAGTTTACCTTACTATGGAGTGTACCTCGCCCACGCACTTTCCTCATTCCGACAATGAAGTTGAGTAAACATCTCCTATCAGAGAAAATATTCAAACAATGTACAGACTCGCGTAGAGTCGTAACATAATCTTATTTCAATAATACAAAACCATCCAATGTACAAAACAATCCAATGGAATAAAAACACGGTAATTACATGGGCGACTCCCCGTTTATACTGACATTACAATAAACTAAACCTTATTCTCCAAAACTATATATATCTATGTACATCTGCCGCCCGTCTCCGGACGGCCAGCTTATAATCTGCGGGGACTGTCGCAGGCCTCCCCCTGCGGCGTTCCCACATCAGCCCGTGGCTGCTGGCTGTGGACTGCTTAAACTTCCCGCAGCTTTCTTACGGGGGTTTCCTTTTGTGAAAACCGGCGACCAGACCTTCTTCGGTTGCGGTTTTCTATCTGACCGTCTGACGGTCACCACATATGAGGTTTCCTCATGGGTCGGACCCTTGGCTGGAGTTTTGGCCCTGGCTGCAGTTCGTGGCTTCCCCACGACTGCCGGCTGTGGGCTTCCTCCCGCAGGCTCCGCCTCCCTAGGCTCTGGGTCAGCGGCAGGCACCTCTTTGCTACCTGGGACTCCAGGTTGAGAGTCCCCACCCCCAGACGCCACCTCTCTAATGCTACACCGAGGGGCAAGACCTAAAACCTCCGGCTCCTCCCCTTTGCCGCAGTCGGGGGCGGGACCTTCGTCCTCCGACTCGGCTTCATTATGACCAGGGACAGGGCCTGGGACCTCCGGCTCCTCCCCTTCTGGGTGATCGGGGACAGGACCTGGGACCTCCGACTCCTCCCCTTCTGGGTAACCAGGGACAGGACCTAAGACCTCCAGCTCCTCCCCTCCTGGGTCCCAGAACAATGGGGGAGTCTCCCGTTTAGATGAGACCACTCCTCCCCTCACGCAGGCTGCACGTCCAGCCTGTGTGACCTGTGGCTGCAGCTCCCCTACAGCGTTTAACTCTTTACTGGCCTTTTCAGCCCCTGCTGTCTGTTTCCCTGCCTCCGGCTTAAACAGCTTGCACTGTTTAATATACCTGGCAGCTAGCCAGTAATCTAGTTTTATCTCCTCTTCCCTACCCACTCCTGCACTGGGGGCAGGTATCCCCTCACCACCCGCTGCTGGTGGCTGAAAATCTTCATGAACCATTTAAAAAACCTTTAGCTGACCCTCTAAACTGCCAGCCCTCGCTGTTAACCTAGCGTTCTCCTCCCTTAAAGCCTGCTCAACTAACTTAGCCTCCGCAACCTGGCACCGCAGGTATTCCTCCATTTTACTGGAGGTCTTTTCCTGTGCATGTCTTCCTGGGGGACACAGGTCGACAGGCTGCGCTGGCTCTAGTCATTGTGGGGGGGCAGAGGTGGGGGAGGGAACTACAGCAGCTGTACTTCCCTGGCCAGTCAGAAGAGACCGCATGGCCTCTAAAAATGACTCGATCCCAGCGGGAGCAACTCCTGTCTCTGCCTTTTGGACTGGGGCTGTGGGAACCTTTTCCCTTGTGTCCTTCCAGGGATTCTTACAGTCCCTGCGCCAATGCCCCTCTTTCCCGCAACTGTAGCACGTTTGCCTGCTTTGGTTGGGACGGCTCCCTTCCTGGCGCCACTCTTTACGGGGCTGGTCACCAGACCTGACCTCACAAACCTCCCCTTTTTGCTGGGGTGTCTCACTATCCCTCCCGTTTCTAAAGGTGACAGTGAGTTGGCGGATTACTGTCGCCTCTGTGGTCAGAGGGTTTCGGGGGTCGAACCAGGCCATTGCCTGCATTCGAACGTGGGGCAGGGAGTTGTTCATAAGGCACCTTAGCCAGTGAACTAACTGTTCCCCATTGAGGCGCGCTCGCGCCAGCATTCCCGGGCACGCATCCTGATAGACTGGCCACAGCCTGTCCGCGAACGCCTGCGGGAATTCCCCGGGGAGCCGGACTGTTTTCTCTACCCGGGAGAACGGACTCCCCTCGTTCATCCCCGTGGCCTCCAGGATCTCTTCCTTGAGCTTGCCATAATTCTCCTGACCCCTCTTACACTCATCGGGTAGCATCTGGAGGAGATCGCTACCCAGGGAGAACAGCATCATTTTGGCCTTTTCTGCCTCGTCGCAGTCATTCACACAGGCCGCCTGCTCTATCTCCCTAAAGTGCAGAGAAGGGTCCCCCTTCATGGTGAGCTTGGGGATGTAGCTCACCATGGAACGCAATTGTTGCATACCGTGTGGCACCAGGAATTGGTTCTGGATGTCCCCAGGTTCCCCGTCATCACCGGGTGGTCCGTACCTCCATTGTGTCACGGGGTACACCGGTCCCGGTCCCTGATTCTCTCTCGGGCTACCCTGGTCTACCTTGGGTTCTTCATCCTCCACCCCCTCCTGATCCCAGACCTCTGGAAAACTAGGGGCTAGGGGTGGTGGCTGTGAAAACTCTGGTTCCCTAACCCGTTTTGTTCTGTGGGCCGCCTGCGGGACTTCCCTGCTTGGGTTACCGTTGAACTCAGCCTGGCCGACCTTGGGGCTAATGAGGCATATCATCCCCTTTGCCCTGGCCAATGCCAGATTCAGGCTTTCTATTTCCTGCCTAGAGGGGCCGTGGTCTGCCTCCTCAAACTCTTGAGCGCAGGCCAACTTATGGGCTGCTTTTACTTCGCCTACCTTTTCCTCCTGTGCCTTCAGTTCCCCTGTAAGGCGGCTAATCTCCGTTTTTAATCTCCTCTCTTTCTCCCTGGATTCTCTTGCCTGATACTCTACGTGTTCTACCCTGAACCTAGCGCTCCCCTCCAGCTCAGCTATCTTGCCCTCCAACCTTTCTACCTTCCCCTGATGGTCCCGGACCATCGCTGCCCTCTCTTGGCTTATGGCCTCCAGAGCCACTAACACTTTCCCTTCCGCTGCAACCTTTTCCTGCAGCTCTTGGGACAAATGCTTAATCTTGGTTTCTTTACTGGCCACCGCGTGGTCCAGTACCAGAACCTGCTTTTTATAGCACATAAGCCACACCGCTTTCTCAATGCCCTTGCGGTGCTCTTTACTAGCCATCCACTGAGCGGCTGTCTTTAGGGGACGCTCGGCTCCTAACAGGTCATACACCCATTTTTTCACTACATTTACTTTACCACACATGTAGGAGGCTAACCTATCTTCCATAACATCTGTCTCACCCGAGTCTTTGTCTACCACACAAGGTTTCTGTAGCCAGTGTCCCATCTGGGTCGCCATTCTGTAAGGGGTCGTTTTAACGAGCTTATGGTGTGCTAGATCGGTTTTGATTTCGCACTGCTCGTGAGCGGTTCCGAAGCGCTCCCCCCTCACCGGTTCTAGACACTGGGCTTATTGCCAGACAACCTTGATGTGTGGCCCAACTTGTGACTCGGAAGACAAATGGATCAGGTGAGACAAGGTGAGTTTTAAATCAGAAATATCTTTATTTTCAAGGAGAATAAACACAGAGAATGCAAGAATCAATTTAGACAAAAATCATTAGCACGTCTCCCAATGGGAACTAAAATTTAACACACAAGGAATAACTTTGACTATCTTAAATCATACAACAATTCTTAATCAGCGGTATACTGAAACGGGGGTGGGAAAAGCGCACGGACACATCGAGGGATAAATCACACTCCTGAATTACAAAACCCTTAATGTTACAAACCCTCCCGTTGCTAAAATATACCTCAACTATGTCAGCTAGGTAGAGTTGGGCCTTTATGCTCGCCAGAGTTTTAAAACCATCCTTGATCTTGGTACTCCTGTGACGTCCGGGATCTCTGATCTTCCTTATGGGACCGGCTCCTGAACCCGCTCTCCTGCACAATCTTGAAAGTCCTCCGAACTCCTCGAACCGTCTCCTCTCCACTCGGCCTTCGAACTCCTGATGGTCTTGGATCTGGACTGAACTTCTGAATCTGCTCTCCTGCACAATCTTGAAAGTCCTCCGAACTCCTCGAACCGTCTCCTCTCCACTCGGCCTTCGAACTCCTGATGGTCTTGGATCTGGACTGAACTTCTGAATCTGCTCTCCTGCACAATCTTGTGGGTCCTCCTCGCTCTGTCCTTGACCTCGTGTCTGTGTGAATCTGTGATGGATCTGTCTGAATCTCACTGAATGAATGTCTTGCTGTCGATTTTCCCTCAGCAGTTATACTGTTTCCTTGCCCTTATCTCGGTGCCAAATCAGGGGTTTTCTTTTGTCAAGGTAATGGGCAGGCTGCTTTGACAAAAGCAAGTACTTTATTTTAATGTCTTGTAAATGAAACTGATGGGATCTGTCCTGTGTCCCTCTGAGTTTGGTACAGATAATGTTTTTTTTTCCTGTGCTCAGCGATTTCAGAGATGGGTTTGCGTTTTGCTAGCAATTAGCGCACCTCCAGGTGCAAATACTTTTGTTTACGAGTTCGTTACTGCTGTAACCATATTATCATATCAATAGCAGTAAGTTCTGGAATCTTCTAATCGGTGATGACTCAGGCTGCTGTAAGATACTGCTGGTGTGTCCTTTTGAACTGAGCCATGAGAACTGCCAACTCCATCTTGTGTTCTCACAATGTGGCCATTTCAGGGGTTTTACCAATCTAGACTGTATTTTCTGGATTTTGCGAATCCTACACAGTGAGGAGGATAGTGATAGACTTCAAGAAGACATAGATAGGCTAGTGAAATGGGCGGGCACGAGGCAGATGAAATTGAATGCAGAAAAGTGCAAAATGATGCATTTTGGTAGGAAGAATGAGGAGAGGCAATATAAACTAAAGGGTACAATCCTAAAGGGGCTGCATGAACAGAGAGACCTGGGAGTATATGTGCACAAATTGTTGAAAGTGGCAGGGCAGGTTGAGAAAGCAGTTAAAAAAGCATACGGGATGCAGGGCTTCATAAATAGAGGCATAGAGTACAAAAGCAAGGAAGCTATGATGAACCTTTATAAAACACTGGTTCGGCTTCAACTGGAGTATTGTGTCCAATTCTGGGCACCGCGCTTTAGGAGGGATGTGAAGGCCTTAGAGAGGGTGCAGAAAAGATTTACGAGAATGATTCCTGGGATGAGGGACTTCAGTTACATGAAGAAGCTGGGGTTGCTCTCCTTAGAGCACAGAAGGTTGAGAGGAGATTTGATAGAGGTATTCAATAGAGGTATTCAAAATCATGAGGGATCTAGACAGAGTAGATAGAGAGAAACTGTTCCCGTTGGCGGAAGGGTCGCAAACCAGAGGACACAAATTTAAGGTGATTGGCAAAAGAACTAAAGGAGACATGAAGAAAAACTTTTTTACGCAGCGAGTGGTTAGGATCTGGAATGCACTGCCTGAAAAGGTGGTGGAGGCAGATTCAATCATGGCTTTCAAAAGAGAATTGGTTAAGTAACTGAAGGAAAAAAATGGCAGGGCAATGGGGAAAGGGCGGGGGAGTGGGACTAGCTGAAATGCTCTTACAGAGAGCTGGCACAGACTCGATGGGCCGAATGGCCTCCTCCTGTGCTGTAACCATTCTATGATTCTATAAACTTTCATTTGGAAAGGCATGGGTTAATCAAGGAGTGCCAGCATGGATTTGTTAAAGGCAAATCGTGTGTGACTAACTTGATTGAATTCTTTGATAAAGTAACGGAGAAGGTTGATCAAGTAGTGCAGTAGATATTGTATATTTGGACTTTCGGAAGGCATTCAACAAAGTGCCACACAGGAGGCTCAGTGACAGGAAGCAAAGGGTGGTGGTGGATGGATTTTTTTCAGACTGGGAGGTGGTTTTCAGTAGTTTTCCCCAAGGGTCAGTTTTGGGTCCATTACTCTTTTCAATTTAAATAAATGACCTAGACTCTAGAGTAGGGAGCAGCATTATAAACTTTGCAACGTAGTGATGAGGATATTTGTAGACTTCAGGATGACAGACAGGATGGTGAAATGGGCAGATGGAGTTCAATGTGGAGAAGTGTGAAGTGATGCACTTTGGGAGGACTAATATGGAAAGACAGTATACTATAAATGGCACAATTTTGAAAATTGCAGATGAGCAAAGACCTTGGTGTGCAGATACAAAAGTCCCTAAAGATGGCAGGGCAAGTTGATAAGATGGTTAAAAAAGCATATGGGTTACTTGGGTTTAAAAATAGAGGCATAGAATATAAAAGCAAAGAGGTCGTGGTAGAACTTTATAAATCACTGGTTAGGCCTCAACTGGAGTATTGTGGACAATTCTGGGCATTATGCTTCAGGAAAGATGTAAAGGCCTTAGAAAGGGTACAGATGAGGTTTACCAGGGATGAGGGACTTCAGTTATGAAGAGAGGTTAGAAAAGTTAGAACTGTTCTCCTTGGAACAGAGACGATTAAGAGGTGACCTAATAGAGGTTTTCAGGATGATGAGAGGTTTTGATAGAGTAGATAAAGAAAAATTATTCCTTCAGTCAAGTGGGTCAATAATCAGAGGACATAGATTTAAAATCATTGGCAAAAGTTCCAGAGGGGAGATGAGGAGTTTTTTTTTCATTGAGTAGTCGATCTGGAATGCTCAACCTGAAAAGGTGTTGGAAGCTAATTCCATAAATAATTTTAAAAGGGAGTTAACCAGGTACTTGAGGATGAGGAACTTGCAAGGTTACAGACAAAAAGTGGGGATGTGGGACAAAGCACAATTGCTCTGTGAAAGAGCCAGCACAGGCACGACAGGCCGAATGGCCTTCTTCTGTGCTGTAAGTTTCTGTGATTCTATGACTCTATGAAGTGAGGCTGACTGTAGGGAGCATTACAGCCAAGTGAGATCTGGTTCTTATTCAACATTCAGTTGCATTTACCATCAGCGGCAGTCAATGGATGGCAACAGTGGAAACTGAATTTTCCCCTTACTCCAGGATGGTAAAGCTAATTGTAGTATCTCCACTGTCAGGTCATTCTACTGTCTGAATCAGCTAACAGAACAGATCAAGGACTTTTCTGGTTGGGTACCACACTAGGTATTGGATCTACCCACATAATCTGGATTTTGATGCACAATAAATTTATGAAAGCAGCTAAGACAATGCAGCACATTATTTTAATGTAACAATTTAGCCAGTATTGAAATACTAAAGGAAACAGGTGCTGTATGGAAAGGACCAATAGTCCTTTGGTCAGTTTACTTCATGGAGTATTTCAATCTGCCCAACTGTACAGGTGGCTGTCCATGAACTAGGTCACGTACTGGGTTTGCCTCATGTCTACAGAACAGGTTCAGTAATGCAGCCCAGCTACATTCCACAAGATTCAACGTTTGAGCTGGATTGGCTCGACAGGAAAGCAATTCAGCAACTCTATGGTAAGAACAAAACCGTCAAATTTAAAATCCAGCAAAATCTGATTAATCTGTTACAGGTAATTAAAACATTCAAGACATTTCCCTTGTACTGTGAACAAATGCAGTCTGCTACTAACAAGTAACCAAGGAGTGAATGATCAGTTACAGTATTACTGCAGGGAATATATGGCATTGGGCCTGCTTTTAAGAGTGCTGTGACCAAACAGCACAGAAGCTTCTACAGCCTAGTCTCTCCGCTATCTAGTCGGGGAAAGCAGAACTCTGTGTCTAATAAAATACTTGTACAGAGCTGCATCCTTAGTCTGATTGCCAGTGAAATGTCCCACTTTAGAGAAGAGCTGATTTGACAGTTTATTTCTATGTTTAGAAACATAAGGGCGATTCAACACACCATTAAGATTAAACATTTGGGTTGAGATGTTTATAGTTACACCATCACAACAACATGCATTTAATAAAATACTTAAATGTAGAAAAAAATGTCCTTGGGTGTTTCAAGAGGCATAGGAAAAAACAGACGGCAAGTCAGAGAAGATGATATAAGTTGGGGTGACCAAATGCTTGGTCAAAGAGGTGGGTATTAAGGAGGATCTTAAGTGAGGAGAGGGAGGTGGCGATGCAGAAAGGCTTAGGGAGGTCATTCTAGAGCGCGAGGCCTAAGCAGCTGAAGGCAAAGCTGCCAATAATGGGGCAAAGGGAGGGAAGATACGAACATACAAAAAAATGGACAGGAAAAGACCAGCTGCTCCATCAAACCTGTCCCACACAGTTATGACACCTTTAGCATCATGATTCACAACACCCCCCACACACAGCCAAGTAATCTCCTGGGAAAGACAAAAAACTGATATATTAAAAAAAAAAACAAGGCCAATTTTAGGGAGAAAAAAATCTGGGACATTCCCCTAAGGCGATCAAAACTAGCCCAGGAGACCACATTGACCATAATTTATATCTTTAATACACTGAATTCTGCCCCAGCTCTCTTTGCAACAAATCAGCAGTCACTGAACAAGCCGGCAACTTGTTCCATAATTCTACATTTTTATGGGGAGAGAAGAACCTCCCGACATCTCACCTAGATCTACTCCTGCATAACTTATATGCATGACCCCTGATTCTTCCTAACCTGTCTATTGAAATAATCTATCTAGAAGGAAACCATCTAGTGTGTAAAGCTGTTCCACCAAGCTGGGAGAGAGATGTACAGGAGCCCAGAGCTGGAGGACCATAGGGTGTGGTCTAGGACATATGGCTGGAGGAGGTTGCAGAATTAGGATGACTCACATCCGTGGAGATTTGTAAACTAGGGGAAGGATTTTGAATTCAGTGCATTAGGAGACTGGGAACCAGTGGTGATCAACAAAAACACGAGTGATCGGCAACTGAGATCTAGTGCAGGACAGGAGGTTGGCAGCAACATTTTGGAAAAGTTGGAGTTCGTAGAGAAAAGTATGGGAAACTGCTAAAGAGGACATTTGAGATAATCAAATCATGGATAAGGGTTTCAGCAGCAGAGAGGGTGAGATGGGGCAAAGGTCAGCAACTTTGCAGGAATGGGAGTATGCAGACTCAGTGAATGATAGGATATGGGATTTGAAGCTCAGCTCAGGATTGAACAGGACAATGAGGGTGTACACTATCAATTGCATCCTGCATGAGCAACTGGGGATGGGAAAGAGAGTTGTGAGCAAAGGTACAATGTTATTGGCAGGAGCTAAATAAGATGGCTTCAGTTTTTCCAATCCTCAACTGGAGGAAGTTCCGGCTCATCTACAAAAAGCTTCCATAGATATGTGAAGAGAAAAAGATTGGTGAAGTCAAGCGTAGGTCCCTTGCAGTCAGAATCAGGGGAATTTATAATGGGGAACAAAGAAATGGCAGACCAATTAAATACATACTTTGGTTCTGTCTTCACAAAGGAGGACACAAATAACCTCCCAGCGATGTCGGGGAACATAGGGTCTAATGAGAGGGAGGAATTGAATGAAATCAGTATTTGTAGGGAAATGGTGTTGGGGAAATGACGGGATTGAAGGCTGATAAATCCCCAAGGCCTGATAATCTACATCCTAGGGTACTTAAGGAAGTGGCCCTAGAAATAGTAGATGCATTGCTGGTCATCTTCCAAAATTCTATAGACTCTGGAACAGTTCCCATGGATGGGAGGGTAGCTAATGTAACCCCACTATTTAAAAAAAGGTGGTAGAGAGAAAACGGGGAATTATAGACCGGTAAGCCTGACCTCGGTAGTGGGGAAAATGCTAGAGTCCATTATAAAAGATGTAATAGCAGAGCACTTGGAAAACAGTGACAGGATCGGACAAAGTCAACATGGATTTACAAAAGGTAATTTATGCTTGACTAATCTACTGGCATTTTTTGAGGATGTAACTGGTAGAATAGATAAGGGAGAACCAGTGGATGTGGTGTATTTGGACTTTCAGAAGGCTTTCGATAAGGTCCCGCATAAGAGATTAGCATGCAAAGTTAAAGCACATGGGATTGGGGGTAAGGTACTGACTTGGATAGAGAACTGGTTGGCAGACAGGAAGCAAAGAGTTGGAATAAACGGGTCTTTTTCCGAGTGGCAGGCAGTAACTAGTGGGGTACCGCAGGGATCGGTCCTTGGACCCCAGCTATTCACAATATATATTAATGATGTAGACGAGGGAACTAGATGTAATATCTCCAAGTTTGCAGATGACACAAAGCTGGGTGGGCGTGTACGCTGTGAGGAGGATGCAGAGAAACTCCAGTATGATTTGGACAGGTTGGGTGATTGGGTAGATGCATGGCAGATGCAGTATAATGTGGATAAATGCAAGGTTATCCACTTTGGTGGCAAAAATAGGAAGACAGATTATCTGAACGGCAATAGATTGGGAGAAGGGGAAGTGCAACGAGACCTGGGTGTCCTTGTGCACCAGTCACTGAAGGTAAGCATGCAGGTGCAGCAGGCAGTTAAGAAGGCAAATGGTATGTTGTCCTTCATAACGAGAGGATTCGAGTACAGGAGCAAGGATGTCTTGCTGCAGTTGTACAGGGCCTTGGTGAGACCACACCTTGAGTATTGTGTGCAGTTTTGGTCGCCTTATCTGAGGAAGGATGTTCTTGCCATGGAGGGAGTGCAGCGAAGATTCACCAGACTGATACCTGGGATGGCAGGAATGACGTATGAAGAGAGATTGGATCGATTAGGCTTATATTCACTAGAGTTTAGAAGAATGAGAGGGGATCTCATTGAAACTTATAAAATTCTAACAGGACTAGACAGACTAAATGCAGGAAGGCTGTTCCCGATGGCAGGGGAGTCCAGAACCAGGGGTCACAGTTTAAGGATAAGGGGTAAGCCATTTAGCACTGAGATGAGGAGGAATTTCTTCACCCAGAGAGTGGTGAACCTGTGGAATTCTCTACCACAGAAGGCAGTTGAGGTCAATTCATTAAATATAGTCAAGAAAGAGTTAGATATATTTCTTAAGGCTAAAGGGATCAAGGGACAGGGGAGAAAGCAGGGACAGGGTACTGAATTTGGATGATCAGCCATGATCTCATTAAATGGGGGAACAAACTCAAGGGGCTGAATGGCCTACTCCTGCTCCTATCTTTTATATTTCTGTGTTAAATTAGCATTCTGACAACACAAAGGTGATTATGGAAATTGAGGGTAGTCATGAACTAAAGAAATGGAATATACCTTTTCAGAATTATAAAGCCATCTTTGTGAACAAAGTCTCTGTTGAGCAAATGTGGAGCATTAATGCTGGCATAGACCTGTTGGGCCAAATGGCCTGTTTCTATGCTGTAAAATTCTACACAGCAACAATAATGATAAATAAAGAAATTCATGGTCTAAAATAATTGATCCAAAGGGCAATGTTTGGTAACAAGCAGCCTAGAATTGGGGCAAACAAGTGTGCAGGAATAGAAGAGAAATAAACTTTAAAAAAACTACCAAAGTGCAGACTTTGCTTTTGAAAAGGCTTACAAAAATACAGTATTTCACTAATACAATGAGGCTGCAGTACATGTGGTCTACTTGTCATCACAATGAGGAGAAATTTCTTCACTCAGAGGATGGTGAACCTGTGAAATTCTCTACCACAGAAGGCTGTGGAGGCCAAGTCACTGAATATATTTATTTCTAGACACAAAAGGCATCAAGAGGTATGGGGAGAGAGCGGGTATATGGTATTGAGATAGAGGATCAGCCATGATCATATTGAATGGCGGAGCAGGCTCAATGGGCCGAATGGCCTACTCCTGCTCCTATTTTTCTATGTTCTATGTTTCCAATACGATATTCTAAAGTATAATGTATTCTATGGCTATGACTGAACAAATAATAAGAAAAAGTGGTAACAGATTGACATCCTTTATTCTTTTTAGGCGTATGCGCAAGTCCTTTTGACACAGTATTTGACTGGATTCACAAGGAGAAAAATCAATATGGGGAGCTGATGATTCAATTTAACACATATTTCTTCAGAAATGAATTGTACTGGCTTTATGAAAACCGTAATAATCGAACACGCTATGGAGATCCCATTGCTCTCTCAGTTGGTTGGCAAGGAATCCCAAGTAGTGGCATTGATGCTTTTTTACATATATGGACGTGGACAAGAGATGCCATCTATTTCTTCAAAGGTGATTTAATACTCAACAAATTTAAAAACAATTAATTTGTGGAATGCTATTTTCAATGTGAATTTGTCCTCTTATACAGGTACTCAGTATTGGAGATATGACAATGAAAATGATAAAATATACACAGAGGACACAGAGGGAAACAAATATCCCAAGTTAATTTCTGAAGGTTTTCCAGGTGTTCAGAGTCCAATCGATACAGCTTTCTATCACAGGAGGGACCAAAACATCTATTTCTTCAAAGGTTCAAATGTAAGTTTTTTTTGTTCTTGGGATGTGGAAGACTGAGGCAAGGCATTTTTACTCATCCCTAATTACCCTGGGGGCATTAAGAATCAACCACATAATGTGGGACTGGACTTATATGTAAGCCAGATCAGGTAGGGGTGGCAGATTCCCCTCCCGGTGGTGGGGAAACTTTGAGACAATAATCCTGGACAAAATTAATTGGCTTTTGGAAAAGTATGGCTAATAAATGAAAGTTAGCACAGATTTGTTTAAGGCAAATCATGTTTGACTAACTTGATCGAGTTCTTTGATCAAGTAATGAAAAGGGTTTTTGAGGGTAGTGCGGTTGATATTGTGCATGTGGACCTTCAAAAGGCCTCTGGCAAAGTATCGCATAATCGACTTGTTAGCAAAATTAAAGCCCACGGGATTAAAAGGGACAGAGGCAGTATGGATACAACATTGGCTAAGGGACAGAAGACAGAACATTTATTTTTCCAGACAGGAGAAAGCTATACAGCTGTGTTCACCTGAGGTTGGTATTAGGACCACTGCTCTTTTTGATATATATTTATACAAGGCATCATTTCAAAGTTTGCAGATGAAATGGAACTCAGAAATGTAGTAAACAATGAGGAGGATAACAACAGACTTCAGGAGGACTTAGACAGATTGGTGAAATGAGCAGATACATGGCAGATGAAATTTAATGCAAAGTGTGAAGTGATGCATTTTGTTAGGAAGAATGAGGGAGGCAATATGAACTAAATGGTACAATTTTAAAGGGAGTGCAGGAACAGAGAGACCTGCCAATATTTGAAGGTGGCAGGACAAGTTGAGAAGGCTGTTAAAAAAGCATAGAAGATCCTTGGCTGTATTAATGCTAAACCTTTATAAAACACATGTTAGGCCTCAGCTGAAGTAGTGTGTTCAATTCTGGGCACCACACTTTAGGAAGGATGTCAAGGGCTTGGAGAGTGTGCAGAAGAGAATTACTAGAATTGTACTAGGGATGAGGGACTTCAATTACGTGGAGACTGGAGAGGCTGGGGTTGTTCTCTTTAGAGAAGGTTAAGGAGATTTGATAGAGGTGTTTAAAATCATAATAAATAAGGAGAAACCGTTTTTAGTGGCAGAAGGGTCAGTAATCAGAGGAGACAGATTTAAGGTGATTGGCTAAAGGCACGAGGAATTAAAAAATGTTTAAAATTTTTTTTTTTTTTAATTATTTTTTTTAAACACAGCACATTGTTGTGATCTGGAATGTACTACCTGAAAGTGGTGGAAGCAGATTCAATAGTAACTTTCAAAGGAGAATTGAATACTTGAAGGCAAAAAAATTGCAGGGATGTGAGGAAAGAGCAGGGGAGTAGGATTAATTGGGTAGCTCAACCAAAAAGAGTCAGCACAGGCACGGTGGGTTGAATGGCCTCCTTCTGTGCTGCATCATTCTATGATTCTAGAAGGACAGATCTAAATATAATTAATGTTATCCTGAGACAACCCTCACTAAATGCCCTACTGATGATTACTGTCTAAACTTTATTACAAGCATATGCCCATAGTCAATATAACAATTAGAAATTCAGCCGATTGATCTGTTACACAAGATTAGAACATAAGAAATAGGAGCAAGAGTAGGCCAATCGGCCCCTCGAGCCCGCTCCACCACCCAACAAGACCATGGCCGATCTGATCCTAACCCCAAATCCCCTATCACTCTGCATCCACCCGAACCCATGTGATCTCCCGGGAGAGGCGAAAAACCAGATAAAGACCCAATGGCCAATTTGGGAGAAACAAATCTGGGAAATTCCTCTCCGACCCATCTAGGCGATCGAAATTCTTCCAGGAGATCACTCTGTCCCTATATTTTCTACAGTACTTACCTTCTGTAAAGGCGATCTCCACCCCAGCCAGGAACAGGAATAAAACCATCTCCTGAAATCTAACAGAATTAGAACACAGTAGGAGCAGAACAAGGCTACACGGCCCCTGGGCCCGCTCCACTACCCACAGGGCCATGACCATTCCGAACCCAGACTCATGTCCAATTTCCTGCCCGCTCCCCGTAACCCTTTATTCCCTTTACTTCTAGGAAACTATCTATTTCTGTTTTAAATTTATTTAATGATGTAGCTTCCACAGCTTTCTGGGGCAGCAAATTCCACAAACCTACCACCCTCTGAGTGAAGAAGTTTCTCCTCATCTCAGTTTTGAATGAGCAGCCCCTTATTTTAAGATTATGCCCCCTAGTTCTAGTTTCACCCATCATTGGGAACATCCTCACCGCATCCACCCGATCAAGCCCCTTCACAATCTTATATGTTTCAATAAGATCGCCTCTCATTCTTCTGAACTCCAATGAGTAGAGTCCCAATCTACTCAACCTCTCCTCATATGACCACCCCCTCATCCCCGGGATTAACCGAGTGAACCTTCTTTGTACTGACTCGAGAGCAAGTATGTCTTTTCTTAAGTATGGACACCAAAACTGTATGCAGTATTCCAGGTGCGGCCTCACCAATACCTTGTACAACTGCAGCAATACCTCCCTGTTTTTATATTCCAACCCCCTAGCAATAAAAGCCAACATTCCATTGGCCTTCTTGATCACTTGCTGCACCTGCATACTAACTTTTTGAGTTTCGTGCACCAGGACCCCCAGATCCCTTTGTACTACAGTACTTTCCAGTTTCTTGCCATTAAGATAATAACTTGCTCTATGATTTTTCCTGCCAAAGTGCATAACCTCACACTTTCCAGTATTGTATTCCATCTGCCAAATCTCTGCCCACTTACTTAGCCTGTCTATGTCCCTTTGCAGGTTTTTTATGTCCTCCTCACTCACTACTTTCCCTCCCATCTTTGTATCATCTGCAAACTTTGATATGTTACACTCGGTCCCCTCCTCCAAATCGTTAATATAGATTGTAAAGAGTTGGGGACCCAGCACTGACCCCTGCGGAACACCACTAGTTACTGGTTGCCAATCTGAGAACGAACCATTTATCCCAACTCTCTGCTTTCTGTTAGAGAGCCAATCCTCCACCCACGCCAGAATATTACCCCCAATCCCGTGATTTTTTATCTTGAGCAATAATCTTTTGTGTGGCACCTTGTCAAATGCCTTTTGGAAGTCTAAATACACTACGTCCACTGGTTCCCCTTTATCCACCCTGTATGTTACTTCCTCAAAAAACTCAAGCAAATTTGTTAAACATGACTTCCCCTTCATGAAACCATGCTGAGTTTGCCCTATTAAATTATGTTTATCCAAATGTCCCGTTACTGTCTCCTTAATAATGGACTCTAACATTTTACCAACCACAGATGTTAGGCTAACAGGTCTATAGTTTCCAGCCTTCTGCCTACTACCCTTTTTAAATAAGGGTGTTACATTAGCAGTTTTCCAATCTGCCGGGACCTTTGCTGAGTCCAGTGAGTTTTGGAAAATTATTACCAATGCATCCACAATCCCTACCGCTACTTCCCTCAAGACCCTGGGATGCAAGCCATCAGGTCCAGGGGATTTATCCGCCTTGAGTCCCATTATTTTACCAAGTACCACTTCCTTCGTGATTTTAATCGTATTTAGTTCCTCCCCCCCTAGAGCCCCCTGTTTGTCCAGTGTTGGGATATTCTTAGTGTCCTCTACTGTAAAGACTGATACAAAATAATTGTTCAGTGTTTTTGCCATCTCCATGTTTCCCATCATTAATTTCCCGGTCTCATCCTCTAAGGGACCAACATTTACTTTAGCCACCCTTTTTCTTTTTATATAACTATAGAAACTTTTACTGTCTGTTTTTATATTTTTTGCTAATTTACTTTCATAATCTATCTTCCCTTTCTTAATCAATCTTTTTGTTATTTTTTGCTGTCTTTTAAAGACTTCCCAATCTTCCATCCTCCCACTAGATTTGGCTACCTTATATGCCCTTGTTTTTAGTCGGATACTATCCTTAATTACTTTACTTAGCCACGGATGGCTATCTTTTCTTTTACACCCTTTTTTCCTCAGTGGAATATATTTTTTTTGGAAGTTGTAAAATAACTCCTTAAATGTACACCACTGGTCATGTACCGTCTTACCCTTTAATCTATTTTCCCAGTCCACTCTAATTAATTCCGCTCTCATACCTTCATAGTCTCCTTTATTCAAGCTCAGCACGCTTGTTTGAGATCCAACCTTCTCACCCTCTAATTGAATATGGAACTCAACCATGTTATGGTCACTCATTCCAAGGGGATCCTTTACTAGGACATTTTTAATTAATCCTGTCTCATTACACAGGACCAAATCTAAGGTTGCTTGCCCCCTGGTCGGTTCAGTTACATACTGCTCAAGAAACCCATCCCTAATACACTCAATGAACTCTTCCTCAAGGCTGCTCTGCCCAATTTGATTTGTCCAGTTAATATGATAATTAAAATCCCCCATAATTATAGCTGTTCCCTTATTACAAGCCTCAACTATTTCCTGATTAATACTCCGTCCAACAGAGTTGCAACTGTTCGGAGGCCTATAGACTACACCCACTAGTGTTTTTTTCCCCTTATTATTCCTTACCTCCACCCAAACTGTTTCACTATCCTGCTCCTTTGACCCAATATCATTTCTCTGTATTATAGTGATTCCTTCCTTTATTAACATAGCCACCCCACCTCCTCTCCCTTCCTGCCTGTCCTTCCTGATTGTTAAATAACCTGGTATGTTTAATTCCCAGTCATGGTCACCCTGCAGCCATGTTTCTGTAATGGCCACAAGATCATACCCATATGTCATTATTTGTGCTGTTAACTCATTCATTTTGTTACGAATGCTACGTGCATTCAGATAAAGAACTTTCAAATATGTTTTGTAACACTTAGTTCCTGTTTTTTCCCTTTTTAGTACTTTACTTTTTACTCCATACCTTCTGTCCCTTCCTGACACATTCTGTTTTTTAATTCCCCCACTGCTACCTAAGTCTATGACCTTCTCTGTTGTCATTTCTATTATTTGCTCTCTAGAAACCTCCCCCCCACTAATTAGTTTAAAGCCCTCTCTACAGCCCTAGTTATATGATTCGCCAGGACTCTAGTCCCAGCACTGGCCAAGTGGAGTCCGTCCCAACAGAACAGCTCCCTCCTGTCCCAGTACTGGTGCCAGTGTCCCAAGAAGCAAAACCCATTTCTCCCACACCAGTCTTTGAGCCACGCATTTAACTCTTTAATTTTATTTATCCTAGCCAAATTCGCTCGTGGCTCAGGTAATAACCCAGAGATTATTACCCTTGAGGTTCTGTTTTTTAATTTGACCCCTAGCTGCTCATACTCCTTTAACAGAACCGTCTTCCTTGTCCTATCTACGTCGTTTGTACCAACATGGACCACGACAACTGGATCCTCCCCCTCCCACTGCAAGTTTCTTTCCAGCCCAGAAGAGATGTCCTTAACCCTGGCACCAGGCAGGCAACACAGCCTTCGGGACTCCCGCTCTTGACTGCAGAGAACCCTATCTATCCCCCTAATGATACTATCCCCTACCACTACATTTCTTTTTACTCCCTCCACTTGAATGGCCCCCTGTACCACGGTGCTGTGGCCAGGTTGCTCATCCTCCCTGCAGTCCCCGCTCCCGCCCTCACAGGGAGTAAGAACCTCGATCCTGCTGGACAAGAACAAGGGCTGCGTCTCCTTCAACACTACATCCTGGATCCCTGTACCTTCCTCACTCGTAGTCACACCGTCCTGTCCCTGACCACGGACTACATCTGCAGTAATTAACTTCATAGGTGTGACCATCTCCTGAAACATAGAGTCCAGGAACTTCTCCCCCTCCCTGATGTGTCGCAGTGTCCGAAGCTCGGTCTCAAGCTCCATAACATGGAACTTGAGTTCCTCTAGCAGCAAACACTTGTCGCAGATGTAATCACCGTCAGCCTCAATGGGGTTCACCGGCTCCCACATCTCGCAACAGTAACACATCACCTGCTCCATTCTATATAATTAATTAAATTTCTTATTATTAGTTATGAAGACCCTGCCCGGATATATATGATAATATCACACCACTATTCAATAGGACTTACCAACTTAAAGGTATGAAAAAGAGAAGGAAGAAAACCAACCAACCAGCTGATCACCAACCTCCTCCTTGAATACTGTCTGTGGAGCCTGTTTGGTTGACTCGTCTCGCTGCTCCGCCTGCGCAGTGCTGTCTAAGCCTGGGAGTGGGGAATAAAACAGAGCAAAAAACACACCCTCACCTCCCACTTATCCGAACTCTCCCACTTAGCAAAACTCCAACAGCACTCAATGCACAAAGCACTCCGTGCACCGCACTAGCCCCTCCCCTTTTATACCTGGATTCTACTTCCTGTTTAAACTGCCCAAGAGTTTAAAAAACCCTTAAAAAATTAAACTTACTTCAAATAATTGACTTCTTAACACACTAAAATTCACAAAATACACTTAAATGATTTTTCTCCCACTTAGCAAAACTCCAACAGCACTCAATGCACTCAATCCTCATGTTGAATGTCTCTAAAAATCTTACATCCGCACACTCCCATCCACATTTATAATGGAAACTGCCTTTGCATACTTATCACACTCGGTGTCCTATTTGACTCTGAGCTGAGCTTTTGACAAAGAGCCTACTTACACCTCCCATCACCCGTCTCTACCCTTATATCAGCTTATCTGCTGCTGAAACCCTCATCCATGTTTTTGTTACCTCCAGACTTTACTCTTCCAACGCTCTCCTGGCTGGTTTCCCGTCTCCCACCCTCCATAAACTTAAGCTCATCCAAAGCTCTACTGCCCATATCCTAACCCGCACCAAGTCCCGTTCACCTAGCACCTCTGTGCTTGCTGTCCTACATTGGCTCCCAGTCCATGAACTCAATTTTAAAATTCTCATGTTCAAATCCCTCCAAGGCCCCACCCTCCCCATTTATGACCTACTCCAGCCCTACAACCCTCCAAGAACTCTGCGATCCTCCAACTCCGACGTCTTCGGCATCCCCCACACCCTTCGCTTCGCCATTGGCGGCCGTGCTTTCAACTTTTTAGGCCCTAAGTTCTGCAATTCTCCCACTGTAACTCTCCCCACTTTAAGGCTCCTTAGCCACCCAGCCTAATGGCCCAGAATTTGCTGGGGAACTAACGCCAAGTTTAATGTACACGCAGTTATTAGTGTAAATCGTACAGCAATTTGTGGCGAGGAAGAAATGAGAATCACCACAAATTGCTGGACGATTCGCGCCGCTCCACCGTTAGCCTCACGAAAACGGCAGCTCGTAGTCAACCTCCGTGAGTTTCAATTATTTGCTATACTTAACAGCGCAAGGACCTTTTTAATGATATTTATGTTCCTGCAGTGCCACTCGACCTCTCCCGCCTAGAAAGCGAACAATTGAAACTGTGGCGTTTCATTCCTACAGATAGTAAATTGTTCTCCTTTCTGTCTCTTCTCTCAATCCAATTTTTCTTTCCTTCTTGCTATTTCTCTTTCTGTACCCAATTTGAGTCTAATTCACCCGATTTCCTTCTCCATCATTCCTGTTTCTTTATCTTTAAATATCATTGGTTAAGGACATAGACTTTGTCCCGTCATTCACCAAGGTCTCAGATGCCCCGATTACAGATGAAAAATCAGTATCAACGCGGTTGCTACATTGGGTCTGTTTAAAGTCATTAGTCCTGTTTGTTTTGAAATTTGGCTGCATGCACCTCCTATTACTACAAAACATCATCTAGCACGGGATTAGTGCATCATTACATTGCTGTCTGATGTGCAACACCTGAATCATTTGACAGATGTGAAGCTGTCCATTATAAAATTTCAGGTCAACATTTCAGCAGAACAGAATATTTTTTTTTTTTTTTTTTTTAAATTGCCTTAAGTTTGTGAATCAGTAAAGTGGTCAAAAAAGTGTCAGTAATTTAAGATTTGATGGTAACTTTATTTGAACAAAATGATAGCGATAGCTCTGGTAATGGTAACCAAGGCTTTCTGAGGAAGACACAACAGTACCAACAAGAGGGAAGCACTTGAGTGGATATGAATAGAAGGGGTTGAATCACAAGGCCGGTCCAATTTTTTCCCCATCTAATTATGGTAGAGATATACTTTATTTCAATGGCAACAAAGTGACTGATATTAAATAGCCGAAATGGTCACTTCCTATGTGTTACTACATTCATTTTCTCTATAGGTGACTACTTTCAATGTGAATACTAACCAGATTAATGGATATCCAAAAAGAATTATAGATGTATTTCCACCAGTGATACCAAATGATCATCCCATTGAAAATCTGAATGCTGTATACTACTCATATCACTACCAATCCATCTTTTTCTTCAAAAACAATTTCTTTTGGAAAATGGTCAATGATTGGGATAAAAAGCGGAATCCATTATTGCCATTGAATGGATTATTGCCCAAGAGAAATATATCAGATCAATGGTTTGATATTTGTGATGTTCATTATTCAATGCTGAACAGGAACTAAATTTGCTTCAAAAAGGTCTTCATAACAAACTGGCAGTGTATGTGCAAGTGAAGTGACTGGAAATCAGGATTAAGGCATGTATGATGAAGGCTGTTTTGGATTGCAAATGCATCGTTAGCCTGCTTTTTAAGCTTAATGCTAGACTTTCTCTGACATGCAAAAATCAAATGACCTAGAAATGAGTCAAAACCATGTGCGACAAAAGTCTGTGCCAGACTGTTGTAGAATTAATTCCATAGATTTAAAGATTCTTATTATTTGCTAAATATTTTAATACTGCCTATTAAGGTTGACATTTATAATAGTGTAAACTGTACAGACATATGTAATAAAAAGGATATGTAATCTGCTTTCCATAAAAGTACTGCATAGATAGCTTTTTCTAATTTGACATACAGGAAACTCATTTAAACGGCGCCTAAATATCCAGAATTCTATTAACCGGCAAAATTCTCGCTCTGAAAACACCTCAATAACCGGCAATGTTGCTGAGTTAGTCAGTGGGGGTAGTTCTCCAAACTGCCACTACTCGGCTTCTTGGCGCTGTCGGAAGTCGGAACACCTCAATACCCCTGTAACAGAGGCCCGGCTAGCTCAGTCGGTAAAACATGAGACTCTTAATCTCAGGGTCGTTGGTTCGAGCCCCACGTTGGGCGGTAGTTATTTAAATAAAAGAGTACCCCTGTAACAGGAGTCTGACTCTCCCACTCTGCCGGTAGTCTCTTCTGAACCGCCATTTTACAGGGGTACCGTGCGTCTCCCACGCTGCTGGTAGTCATTGCATTGCATTATGGAAATCCCAAAAGTTGGTCCAAGCAAAAGAGAGTGGTAACTTTAAAACAGAAAATCGACATATGCCAACCACTAGAAAGGGGAGAGAAGCGTATCAACATTATGAATGAATTCAAAATTGGTTAGTCAACAATCTATGACATCAAATCGCAGAAGGATAATCGAAAAAGCGAAGGATATTCTACTCAAAGATGGAGCTCACTGACAAGTGTGCTTTCTCCGAGGGATGGCTAACGTGCTTCAAGGTACGGCACGGGATACGACTCCTCGATATTTCCGGGGAGAAGAAATCAGCTGATCACGACGCCGCAGAAGAATACCGCGATTATTTCAATCGGATTGTGCAGCAACATGATTTGTCGCCAGCACAGCTATACAATGCCGATGAAACTGGCTTATTTTGGAGGTTTTTGCCAGAATCAACGCTTGCTGGGGTTAGTGAGGCTAATGCTTCAGGATACAAGAAAAATAAAGATCGTGTAACCGTGCTAACATGTGCAAACGCTGCTGGATCACACCGGGTTAAACTTCTTGTCATTGGGAAGTATAAAAATCCCCATGCATTTAAAAATGTGAGGCACTTACCTGTTGAGTACAAAGCTCAAAGAAATGCTTGGATGGATAAGGAAATCTTTTCAAATTGGTTCCATTATATTTTTGTTCCATCTGTGAAGGAACATTTCCGTAGAATAGGGAAACCTGAAGATAGCAAATGCATTTTATTGCTTGATAATTGTGGAGCCCATCCGCATGAATCCGAGTTGGTTTCGGGAAATATTTTCACCATTTATTTGCCACCAAATGTAACTTCTCTCATACAACCCATGGACCAGGGCGTTATCCAAAATCTCAAGTGTCATTACAAGAAAGACTTCCTACGTAAACTGATAAGCCAAGATGACAATATTCACGCATTTCAGAAGGAATACCATCTTAAAGTTGCCATCTTTAATGCTGCATGTTCCTGGAACTTGGTGAAAGGTCACATTTTGAGACAAGCCTGGTGCAAATTGTGGCCTTCTGTAATGTTTGCTGAAGGTGGTTCTTCAGAGGAGGAATTTCATGGGTTCAATGTTCGTCCCAAGAGGAGTACAGTAATGGAACTGGCTGGCATGGTGAAAAATGTACACCCAGCAAACCCTCTACATCACCTCAGTGAAAGTGATATTGAGCAGTGGGTTGATGCAGATAGAGAAGTTGCTGTTGTGCATATGCTAAGTGATGATGAAATAATTGAGAATGTTTTGAATCCAAAGAAAGAAAAGGAAAGTGAAGAGGATGAGATTTCTGAAGAGATGATTTCTTGGGCTAAAGCTGCAGAAGGATTTGCTTTATTCCTCAAATTTGCTGAAAGGCATCCTTGCTACTCTGCCCAAGAAGATATGCACCTCCATATTCTGCATTCCACCTTTCTATAAAAAAGGCAAGAGTCCACTAAGCAAGCAGATATCCAGGACATGTTTAGGAAAGCTTCCAAAAGAGTTGAAGCAGTGGAAGTGCCTGAAGAATCTGTTGAAGTGCATGATCCTGATGACCCAGCTGGCATGGATATTCCTGATGAACCAGTTGACTTGGAATAAGTGTAGTCAACCACAGTACTTTATACTGTACTGTACAGTCGTTTAATTACTTAACAGTAAAACAAAACTTATAAAGAGTTATGGATTGCCCTCAACTGGCAGTACTGTGCTTAATTAAGCATCTTCCACCATCCATTTAACACATTCTGTAGGTGAGTACCCAATTACTATATACTGCACATTTCTTGATTTTTTTTATTTTTCTTTGTTAAAAATAGCCTCGGTAGATAACCCTCTCCGTCATCCAGAAATTTTGATAAACCGGCAACACGCCGGTCCCGGATAAAAAAAAGTTTCCTGTAGTATAATACCTGCACTTACTGTTCCAGGTTACACATTTGCTCAGTACCAATGTAGATATAGACATTGATTGACCAAAGGACAACACGTGACAGACAGTTGCTTTCATATTTTTATTAAATATATTGTTTAAAAATGTCACATGGTATTAGATTTTTGTCTATTGGCAGCAGGATGAACATTCTTCCAAACAAAATGTAATGTACTTCTGAACAATCAAACTCTGCAGAGCCCTCAGATATGGATATCTGCCATTTTTGAACAGGAATTGTTAAAACCAGGCTTCTAATTATAAAAGTCACAAAAATTCAAGTTTCCGATCTTGAAACATTTCTGTAGTAAACTATAAATAAAATATCCAGCTTCTTCATTTAACCTCCAATATTTCTAATAAGTCTCCCTTTCTTCTGTGAAGGCTAGGTTTTTTGAGCTGTCTTCCATTTAACATTTTTCTTTACCTTCTGACATATCTCGAGATGGATTCATGAACAGCTGTTTCCTCTAAACAAAATTCTCTCACCAAACCCAAAACACATACAAAAAAAGCTCACAGCAAGACAAGGGAATAAAACTACACCTGAATAGAACACCATCAGAATCTTCATCCAGGCATCAATTATCAGACAGCCACACTAGCCCAGGTTCTGAATGTGCAGACATATTTCCACTCTGCTGTCACATTTTTAAATTTATGGTACATAAATCAATCTCCAAATTGAACCCTGATTTATAGTATAATTTTTGCATTCCAATTTACCTAGAGAACATTGTACACTTAGTTTCAAAATATATACACAATTAGTTACAAACTTTACAAGTTGTTAGCAAAAATCCTGCAATACCATTATACAATATATACACTGTAAATCTTGAAAGACTCAAATTCATACTGTTGAATTCTCTATTAAAAACAACTTGTTTCTTGTGAAACTGCAGGTATTTAACCTACTGACCAATGAGAGGATGTTATCATGTGTAACACTTTATTCCCCATCAGTTGTGACTTGTAAAATAAGCTAAACAACTTTAAAATCTTGTCAAAATTGATTGCGTGGGTTACCTGCATGTTTCTTTCACAAAGTTACCAATAGTAATGATAAACATGAAAAATGTGCATCTTGAAAATATTCTCATAATTCCTACCTTGCATCACCATCAGTAGATTCTTTGAATGTCAATAATGAAGCAGTCTATGTCCCCATGCAGCAAAACATCCAGGCTTGGCTGATAAGTGCCAAGTAATTAGTGCCACACAAGTGTCAGGCAATGACCATTCCAACAAGGGTGAGCCTAACCACCTCACCATGACATTCAATGAAATTACCTCCGCTAAGTCCCCCACTATCAACATCCTGCCAGGGGGCAGGTGGGTCACTATTGACCAGAAAATCAACAACCAGCCACATTAATGCCTTGGCTACTAGAGCAGGTCAGAGGCTGGGTATTCTACAATGAGTGGTTCACACCTAACTCCCCAAAGCCTCTTCACCACCTAGAAGGCACAAGTCAGGAGTGTGCTGGAATACTCTCCACTTGCCTGGATGGGTACAGCTGCAACAACAGTCAAGAAACTCAACACCATCCAGGGCAAAGTCCACTTGATCAGCAATTCATCCACTAGCTTAAACATGCACCCCTTCCACTGGCATGCAGTGTGTACCATCTACATGATGCACTGCAGCAAATTGCCACAGCTTCTTCGACAACCTCCCAAAGCCCACGACCTCCACCTAGAAGGACAAGGGCAGCAGGTGCATGGAAACATCACCTCCAAGTTCCCTGCCAAGTCATACATTATCCTGCCTTGGACGTACATTACTGTTCCTTCATTGTTGCTGGTTCAAAATCCTAGCTAACATCATTGTGGGAGCAGCTTCACCACAAGGACTGCAGTTGTCAAGAAGGTGCCCCACCACTGCCTTCTCAAGGGAAACTAGTGATGGCATTAAATGCTGGCCTTGCCAGTGACGTCCACATTCCAAGAAAGAATTAAAAAATCTGCATGCCTAATCAGCTGATCAAGATCATAGATCTTCAAAGGTCTAGTTTACTTTCTACTTTGAAACTAACCCTATTAACATTTTGTTTATTTTGCCTATAGACAAATGAGTTTAATGATGTGAACTTTTACTATTCATCCATTGCAAAGGGTAAAATGTTGGCTCACATATTCATGTATGAATATTCTTTTTAATAACTAAAATGCAACTCCAAATCCCAATTTGTGACAGATTGTCTTGCAAGTTATTTCTGAGGCCATAAGAAAGGATCCATTACTGCACCTTTTTCGTTCACTAATCAAACACATTAATCTAAAGAGTGTCATTCATATTGCCTGTATTTACAACATACACAGTAAGGAAGTACTTCATATAGCAATTCACTGACAAACCTTTAAATGCAATTTGCATACATATTGTTGCAATTAATAACATTTAAGAGCAATATCATTAACAACTTAAACCAAAGTTTATTTTTGTTACCAATTTTCTCCTCTTCTCCCTTGATGGCAGTGCCCCATGCTGAGGTACAGATCTCCTCAGTTGTTCATCAAGTAGTCATTCTTCATGTGTGACAAGCTGAGGTAGTGAGTTTCAAGAAACTATTCAAATGTGAAGATACCACTGCCAAGCCTAGTCCTGCCCTCATCAGACATCTGCAATACTCACTTTCAATGATGGTAACTGAAAAGCCATCAGAAGCAGGGATGATGAATAATTTTTTCCCTCCTTAGCTCAGGGATGGTGTGGCTAACTGCAGTATCTTCACTGCCAGCTTGGCTGAAACTAGGTTACTCAGCACAGGGTTTGAACCTGGGAACTTCAGTCTGTATGTCTCAGTATGACGTCCATTGGTAAGTTAAAGTATTGCCTCAAAGAACTAGCTTTTAATTGGTGCTAATTATTAGTTACTGAAATACTGTCTACACTGCTAACTCCAAGTGATTTACTTAAGAGTTATCCATAGATGATAGAAGCCTTTTGAAATTTGCCCATTTACCTTTGAACAGTTTCCATCAACTGTCACAGTTCAAATAAGACCTTAGTCAGAAAAGATAAACTCAAATTTTATAATGGTGCTTTCAGTATAACAGTAGGAGGACATCTGGTGGTCACACAGATCCAGTCTCATCAACTGACAGTCTAGATGATAATTGTTTTAGTAAACTCAGTATCACCTCCACTCTCTGTATTAGAGGGGTGTCCTTATCTGCTGTTGCCCGCAGCAATGTTGAATAAGCATGCTTGTAGTTTTTCAATATTATTTGATCATCACTAATGCCACTGTAAAAACACAAAACAAGAACATTAGTTTGAGAAATGCAAAATTCACACAGAATATTAAGAATTGAACCCTGTTCAAATCTCGTGGCTCATTTAATCACGATTCCCGCAATAAACTAAGAACACTGCCGCTTCCAACTGAAGTACTGTTTTTTCTGAATTTGCATGTAGTTGGATATCAACAGCAGCATTGGGACTACAGTAGACAAGATTAAGGCATGAAGTTAGATCTCATCTACAAGAAGGTTAAAGGTATAGGACAAGACAAGGAGCAGAACTTTATGGGTATAGTTCACTTAGGACTTACTAATAAATTCAGGTTCCTCACCCTCCCCATCTCAACAGACAGAATTGAAAACCATCTCAGATTTCAGTACGAGCAGGCATTTACAATTTTTGACAAATAGAAAATACCCTCCATACATACACTCACACACACATTTGTGTTGTAAAGTAAAAGTGAATGTTCTCATGCAAATATACCTGGGGAAATGGACATAAATCAGGATATTGGTGAATACAGAAAGGGAGTGCTTTACCTGCCCTTCCTTTTCAAGGTCAGCAGTTTGATGAGCTGAAACAACAGAAAGGAAAGTCGAGCTTCAAACATGTTGACAAGTTTTACGATCTCTTCTTCATTAAGGCTGGAAGAATCATTTTCAGACACATTTCCATCATGGTGTGCATGACAATTTCCTTGCTGGATGAATCAATATAAAAGGGAAATTTTAGCACGAGGTCACTTTTCTTCTAAATATTCATGATGTATGTTACAAACAAATTTTCTTCAATGTCCATTATCCATGCATAGTGAAATTTAAAATAAGGTGGCAAATGTTTACACAACTTGAGGGCCAACAGAGAATATGGCCCTGATTTTAACTCAGCCAATTTTCAGCAGGTGAGTTTTGGCGTCAGTTCAAATCTGACTCACTGCAGTCAAAGACAGGCCCAGTGTATTTCAATTCCTCACCTCATTATCTCACCAGTGAAATTCCCACCCGATTTGTTGACCCAACAGTAAGAGCGCAATTTCCAGCCAGAGGCCTATTTAAAGCAAGAATGCACCTCTTTGAGGTTGCATTTCCCTTCTGTAAGACTTTGCTGTTGGAGTGGGGCAGCAAGAAACTGAGACAGCATGAGTCATAGGCAAGTCTCCAGGTTAGGCCTCCCTGGAAATCCTGCTGGAAAAGGTCATGACGAGGTGGCTTTCAAAGCATCACTCATCTCCTGCAGTCTGCTCTACTGCAGATCAGTGCAGCTGATAAGCCTCAGCCCCATGGGAGTGGCAGTAGCGAACACGAATAATACATGTTGCCCTCTCAGGTTGTCAGCACGTGTTCCCTCGCCACCCCCTCAACCAATACCAACCATGATGCAGCTGAAGTGCTGTCTGCAGCTTGTCCTTCATAGGCTCGGGCCCCCAGAAGTCACCAGCCACAAGCATGTCAAGGGACCCCACATGAGTAACAGCAGCCTTCCACCAGCTCTGCTGAAGACACTTGAGAAGCACCTCGTAAGAGTAGTAGAGTTAGTAAACTTTCACAGAATCACAGAAACCCCACAGTGCAGATAGAGGCCATTTCAGCCCATCGAGCCTGCACCGACACATATCCCACCCGATCCCCGTAACCCCACGTATTTAATCCCCCTAACACTAAGGGTCAATTTATCATAGCCAATCATCCTAACCCGCACATCTTTGGACTGTGGGAGGAAACCGGAGCACCCGGAGGAAACCCACGCAAACACGGGGAGAATGTGCAAACTCCACACAGACACCCGAGGCCGGATTCGAACCCGGGTCCCTGGCACTGTGAGGCAACAGTGCTAACCACTATGCCACCGTGCTGCCTTCGAAGAAAAGCACTATGGGTTGATTACTTGGGTAATAAAAATAATTTACTACAATATTGTGCTTGAAATTAAAATCAACACCATTAATACATTTACAACTTTGGTCTATAGTTTCTTCTAATTACAGCTTTTTAATCTTCATTGTCAGAAAGTCATTAATGTACAAGTTGACTGAATGGTTTCAATGTTTTTCCAATGCAAAAATCAAGGGAGTGGTAATGAGGGATTTTTGTGACTTCAGGTAAGGGATTGAGGAGGTCACCAATTGCACCACTCTTATCAACTGCTCCCTGGCCTGTCCAGCTGCAATGAGTTCTGCTGGCTCTTCTTGTGGTTCTCTCTTGCTTTCATACAATTATTCTTCATCTGACAAGCCTCTTGTTGCTGTACCTCCTCCAACTCCAATCTCTTGCAGAATGCAGCAAACTGCAAATATGCAGCCCACTTTGTCTGGACTACATTTTAGGGAGCCCCCACAGCAATGAAGGCACCTGAATTTTTGCTTCAAAATCCTAATGGTATGTTCTATAATACTCCTGGTGTGCCCCATGGCTCGCACTGTATGTGTGTTGTTCAGATGTGGTGGGGTGTCATCAGCCAGGTGTAGAGAGGTTATCCCTCGTCTCCTGGCAGCCATCTGACATTTCTGAGTGGGTGGAAAAGTGGGGGAAATGGATAAGTGTCGTAGAATGAAGGAGTCATGACAGCTGCCAGTGAAACTGGTGCAGATTTGCATGACCCTTCTGCGCTGATCACACACTAGATGAACACTGAGGGTGTGCAAGCCCTTCTGTTAGAAATCAGGGGTGTTCAAAATGTATATGGTTTTGCAGATAGAATTGTGACACGAGTAATGCTGTATTTACATGATTGTATTAGAACTAGAGACAGAAAGTCTCTCAGACTAGTATTAGAATAATTAGATAGATGTGTAGAATCTGCCTGTGTTTTGGTTCCCTACGGATGTTATAGCATTCTGCAGTGTGACGGTCATAAATAATCTCGTTTTCAAGTTAGGATTTCAACCTTGTTTATGTTTCTCTAATTTGACCAAACAAGGCCCAATGTTATATTTCTTCCATTACTGCTAATAACCATATTATAATGCTAAGTTAGGATTTTGACTTTGGTTAACAAAACTGCTTTAAAATGCAAAAGTTAACCAGTGCACGAGAATAGAAGATATCTTTGTGAATTTAATGATTCATTCCATGGTACAATAGTCTGATAATGAAATAGTTAGTTCTGCATAGCTAAAGTTGCATGAACAGTATGAACATAAATAACTGATATCTTGTCAATAACTTGGCCTCAGGCCCACTCTTTAAAAGAAAAAAAAAAAAAAAAAAGTGCTTGTTCACACAGACGGTGGAGGGGCGGGCTGGTCGAATGCTCTTTTGAGCGTGATCCCACGCTCACTAACCTGAAGGTAGGTAGGTGAGTGAGTCCGGAAGCCAGAGAACTGTTCACGCACGTCAGCCGTCTATCTGATTGTGACTGGTACCAGCTGCTTGTCACGGTCGTATGTTTTGCTCTATAACTAGCATGTTATATTCAGTCTTAAACTCTGATTAAACACATGGTATACCTATCAATTCATCCAATGAAAAGCGACGAGTTAAGAAAGTAACTATAGGTTTTTATTGGCTAAATAACAGAGCCCACCCTCGTGGGTGATCGGATCCAACAAGGAGGAATACCAGCCAGTCGACCACCTTTATACCTGGGCAGGTAGGTGGAGCCATGGGCGGAGTCAGCAGTGGTCAGCCCAGGTATAACAGCGTGACAAGAGGCGACCTCATATAGTGATACAACAGTGTGAACAGTGATAACCATAGAGTAACGATATAACAGTGATAACTATAGTGTAACGATAGTGAACGACAAAAGTGGTTTACCACATTCACCCCTTGTTTAGATTTGAGTCCGGCGGGGTGATGTGTACTACCAGTTCTGGTATGTCAGTCTGTCCGGAGGCCTTGTAAGCCTTTCCGATCGTTGCAGCAGCGGTGTTGCATTCTCCGGTGGTGATGCTGGTGTCTGCGTGGTCGGCGAGGGCTCGTGGGGTTCCGGCATGCCGTCTACCTGAGCTGGAATCGGGGGGGGGGGGGGGGGGGGGTGGGGGGTGAAGGTGGTGTCTCCGGAATGCCCGAGGGTGCGAGGTCTCGCAAGGAGACTGTGTCCTCCCGCCCTTCTGGGTATGCCACATAGGCGTACTGAGGGTTGGCGTGCAGGAGGTTCGCCCTCTCGACCAGGGGGTCCGTTTTATGGGCCCTCACGTGCTTTCGCAGCAGGACGGGCCCCGGAGAGGTCAGCCAGGTTGGTAGTGTGGTTCCCGTAGTCGACTTCCTGGGGAAAACAAACATTCGTTCATGGGGGGTGGCGTTAATGGCAGTGCAAAGTAGTGACCGGATGGAATGCAGCGCTGCCGGGAGGACTTCCGGCCAGCAGGAGGTTGGGAGGCCCTTAGACTTTAAGGCTAAGAGGACGGCCTTCCATACAGTCGCGTTCTCTCTTTCCACCTGGCCGTTCCCTCGAGGGTTGTAGCTGGTGGTCCTGCTTGCAGCAATACCTCTTGCTAGTAGGAACTGGCGGAGTTCCTCGCTCATGAAGGAGGAGCCCCGGTCACTATGTATATAGTTTGGGAACCCGAACAAGGCGAAGAGGTCGTTCAGGCATTTAATGACCGTGGTACTGGTCATGTCTGGGCAGGGGAAGGCGAAGGGGAAACAGGAGTACTCATCAACAATGTTGAGGAAGTACACATTACGGTCAAGAGGACGGGAGGGGCCCCTTAAAATCGATGCTCAAGCGCTCGAAGGGGCGGGTGGCCTTGATCAGGCTTGCTCTGTCCGGCCTAAAGAAATGCGGTTTGCACTCGGCACAGGTCTGGCAGTTCCTGGTCATGGTCCTGACCTCCTCGATGGAGTAGGGCAGGTTGCGGGCCTTAATGAAGTGGTAAAGTCTGGTGACTCCGGGGTGGCAGAGGTCGCTGTGGAGGGTCTGAAGTCTATCAATTTGCGCGTTGGCGCATGTAATTCGTGATAGAGCATCAGGGGGTTCGTTCAGCTTACCTGGCCGGTACAAGATATCATAATCATAGGTGGAGAGTTCGATTCTCCACCTCAAGATCTTGTCGTTCTTGATTTTACCCCTCAGCTTGTTATTAAACATAAAAGCGACCGAACGCTGGTCGGTGAGGAGGGTAAATCGTTTGCCTGCCAGGTAGTGCCTCCAGCGTCGTACAGCCTCCACAATCGCCTGGGCCTCCTTCTCGACCGACGAGTGTCGGATCTCAGGGCCCTGTAGGGTCCTTGAGAAGAAGGCCACCGGTCTCCCCTCCTGGTTAAGGGTAGCGGCTAGGGCGAAGTCGGATGCATCGCTCTCCACTTGGAAGGGGATGGACTCATCCACCGCGTGCATTGTGGCCTTAGCAATGTCTCCCTTAATGAGGGAGAAGGCAGCGCACGCTTCCTCCGTAAGGGGGAAGGATGTGGACTTCATGAGGGGTCTGGCTTTGTCCGCATAATTGGGCACCCATTGGGCATAGTAGGCGAAGAGCCCCAGGGTTCTCTTCAGCGCCTTTGGGCAGTGGGGGAGGGGTAACTCCATGAGGGGGCGCATTCTTTCGGGGTCGGGGCCGATGAGTCAGTCCTCTACTACACAGCCGAGGATGGCAAGGCGTGAGGTGTTAAACACACATTTCTCCTTATTGTAGGTGAGGTTCAGCCGTTGGGCCGTACGGAGGAATCTCTCCAGATTAACATCATGGTCCTGCCGGTCGCGGCCGCAGATGGTGACGTTATCTAGATAGGGGAACGTGGCGTGCAGCCCGTTCTGGTCAACCATCCGGTCCATCTCCCTTTGGAAGACCGAAACCCCGTTGGTGACGCCGAAGGGAACCCTAAGGAAGTGGTAGAGGCGGCCATTCGCCTCGAAGGCGGTATACTGGCGGTCCTCAGGGCGGATAGGGAGTTGGTGGTAGGCCGACTTAAGGTCGATGGTAGAGAATACTCGGTATTGTGCAATCTGATTGACCATATCAGATATGCGGGGAAGGGGGTATGCGTCCAGCTGGGTGTACCTGTTTATGGTCTGGCTGTAGTCGATGACCAGGCGGTTTTTATTGCCGGTCTTAACGACCACGACCTGGGCATGCCAGGGGCTGCTGCTCCCCTCGATGATGCCCTCCTTCAGGAGACGCTGCACCTCAGAGCTAATGAAGGCTCTGTCCCCGGCGCTGTACCGCCTGCTCTTGGTAGCGACGGGTTTGCAGTCGGGGGTGAGGTTAGCGAACAGGGAAGGTGGCGGGACCTTGAGGGTGGATAGGCCGCAGGGGTTACGCGGTGGGCGGTTTAAAGGCTGCTGGTTGTCGACTGAGTGGGGGGAGGGGTCCGCCGTATGCTAGAGTGACGCTTTGGAGGTGGGATTGGAAGTCCAGCCCTAGTAGGACGGCAGCGCAGAGCTGGGGGAGGACGAGGAGTTTAAAATTTTTATACTCCGTGCCCTTAACCGACAGGGTCATGACACAGTAGCCGCTGATGTCTGTGGCGTGGGACCTCGATGCCATCGAGGTCCGGTTGCGCGTTGGCCGGACAGCGAGGGAGCAGTGGCTCACCGTGTCTGGGTGGATGAAACTCTCCGTGCTTCCGCTGTCGAACAGGCAGGTCGTGGCGCGGCCGTTTACTTTGATGTCCATCATGGACTTGGACAGGTGGTGCGGGCGGGCTTGGTCCAGTGTGACGGAGGCTAGTGTGTAGCTCAGCGAGCTGCCGTAGTCTGCGGGTGAGGCGGTGGTCGAGTCCGGAGGCGAGGTGGCGGTCGAGCGTGGAGGGTAAAATGGCGGCGCCCACGAGGTTGGACAAAATGGCGGAGAAGATGGCTGCCCCCACAACTCACATGAGGCACTGCTGGTGTCGGTTGCCTGGATCAAAGATGGCCGCCCCCATGACTCACACGTGGGGATGCTGGCATCTGTGGCCTTGATGGAAGATGGTCGCCCCCACAACTCACATGAGGCACTGCTGGCCTCTGTTGATCTCTGTTGGCCTCTGCAGGCCTTAGCAAAGTGGCCTTTCTTCAGGCAGCTTGAGCACGTCGCGTTTCTCGCTGGGCAGCGCGCCCTAGGATGTTTCGCCTGGCCGCAGAAGCAGCCGGCGGCCCGATCGCGGGGGTCCGAAGTCGCAGCCGGTACCGGGGGTGGCGGTCCCGATCGGGTCCGGGACGCCGACGCAGAGGTAGGTCCCAGGGGCGGCGCTGCGAGGGGTATCGCGGTCGGGGTCGGTCCCGAGTCCCAGGGTCGCAAATTACTGTACCTGGAGTACGCCTCGAGGTCCCGATGGGCCACTTCTAGGGAGCGGGCGAGGGCTGCAGCTGTGTTCAGGTCAAGGTCCTTTGCTTCAAGAAGTCTTTGCCGTGCGTAGTCGGACCGCAGGCCTTTCACGAAGGCATCGCGGACAGTATCTTCAGTATTTTCTGCCGCTGATACCGCTTTAAAGTCACAGTCTCTGCCGAGTGCTTGTAGCGCCCGTAAAAATTCATCTACCGACTCTCCTGGCTGTTGCGGGCAGGATCTTAGGAGGTGTCTGGCATACATGGAGTTTACCGGGCTCCGGTACTGTTGTTTCAGCAGGTTGATGGCGGCTTCGTATGTTTTAAGGTCCCGGATGAGTGCGAATACTTTAGGGCTCACTTGGGCGGTCAGAACTCTTAGCATGGATTTCTGAGGCACGCCGGATTCTCCCAGGTAGGATTCGAAACAGCTCAGCCAGTGTTCGAAGTCGAGGGCTGAGTTTGCTGCCTGTGGGTTTAGATCCAGGTACGGTGGTCGGAGGGCTCGCAGCCAGGCTGGCTGCTGTGGCTGTTGTAGCTGGGCGTCTGGCTGGTCGCTTGGCTGGTCGTTTGACTGCTCAAGTGTCGACATTTTAAAATGTAGCCAATAAAATTGATATACCTATCAATTCATCCAATGAAAAGCGACGAGTTAGGAAAGTAAGTATAGGTTTTTATTGGCTAAATAACAGAGCCCACCCTCGTGGGTGATCGGATCCGACAAGGAGGAATACCAGCCAGTCGACCACCTTTATACCTGGGCAGGTAGGTGGAGCCATGGGCGGAGTCAGCAGTGGTCAGCCCAGGTATAACAGCGTGACAAGAGGCGACCTCGTATAGTGATACAACAGTGTGAACAGTGATAACCATAGAGTAACGATATAACAGTGATAACTACAGTGTAACGATAGTGAACGACAAAAGTGGTTTACCACAACACAATATACCCACCATATTGGTTTGCAGTTGATCCTGATTATTTAAAAGACTAGAGATAAGCTGCTAATTTGGCCAAATCTCTCCACTTCCAGTTCACTTAAAGCAACTGGCTTGTCTTCTGGTGCCCCTATAGCTACAGGACAATAGTCTATTATGCCCTAACACGAGAGAAGCCGCCCACTGCTGCAAATCTCAAGTGTCTCATTCTGGCTGTTGGCATCTATCACCAAGATAATGTTTTGGTTTGCTCTGGCAAGGAGGGCATTGGTGAATTGTTTGATGCAGCTGTGTACTGCAGACTGGGAGAGGTGGGTGATGTCCCTTGTAGCAGTTAGAAGGAGCCTGTGGTGAAAATGTTAAGGATGTTGGTGACCGAGAGCCACTGGCAAAGCATGGTCCCCTGATCTAGCAAGCAATAGGTCCTGCAGCAACAGGTTGTTTGGGTAAGAGCTTCTATGGGGAGTACCCACCTGCCCCACACTTACCTGTTGTCTTCCAACAGGGCCAGCAGCTGCCTGTCCTGGTTGTTCAGGCTACAGCTGTTACTCCTCCTTTCCAACAGTTTGTCCATCCAAAGGGGTGAAGCAATAATAGCACTCATGATAATCAAAGAGTGCTTGAGGGTAGTCAAGGGGGAGAAAAATCAGAAAGAAGCAAACTGAAAGCTCAGAGCTGGCGTACAAATGCATTACTCAATGGCACACGGATCCTAATGACCCGAGTGCCTGTAGGCGAGAGCCCCTTTAAATGCAGCTTCCAGTCATGAGTCAGATAATGAAGCCAATGCGGCTTAAGTATTACTCAGCGAGTTTGCAACGAGACGGGACTTCTGACCTGTCCGATTAAAATCCCGGTGTCCATATGACATCATCAGACACCTATTTGAATGTACTCATGAGGCACCTGCCTCTTTTCGGCAAGTGCATTTCCATCCTCAGTTGACCGCAGAGTAAAAATAGCGTTTCCAGCAGGAATGGGATGGTAAGTCGATTTTTCTAATTTTAGCCGCTCATGCACCCTGTTAAGAGTTAAAATTGGTACCTATAATTTGAATCTTAAAATTTAATTTGTTAATGAAATTAAAACAGTTGGACAATATTTGAATGTAATAAGATTCTGAAAACCTTTTTTTGGGGGGGGGGGGGGGAGGGGGAAGAGAAAGAGAGGGGGCAGGAAGGCGTTTTTGAGGAATGTCAGAACAAGGGAATGGAACACTGTTACTTTTGAAACCCAATGACATCATCCAGAATTCCCAAGTCAGGTACAAGATAAGCCCAGATGCAGAACAAAGCTCCTCTTCCTTGGTCTCCATCCTGATCGCAGAAAAGCACACCTCGCTGCACCAGTATGATGTTTGCATTTCCTACACCCATTTTTCTTCAGCAGCTCTTCCGTGATATTGTCAATTATGGTCAGTTGAGTGCTGTCGACTGCACTTACTAGGCACCGACTACCTAAAGCCATTTCACGTAGGAATGTTTCAACCAGCAGAGGGAAGGCTTCCCGCATCCTTGCATATCCAGTTCATCAGTCTCGGATGGATTTGATCTCAGGTGAAAGAATAATGCGCTAACCTCCTGCATCACCCTAGTCCTTTCTCCCTTGCCCCACTAAAATAGTTTGAAAATAGTTACCTGTGCTTGGGCACATGAAAGTTCACTCTGGATAAGCTGAAATGAATACTCTGAATCGATGATTATATCCAGTGCTCCTGAAAGAGTTTTTAATTTTGATGCATTGCTGTTCTGATCTGCAAAGCAAGGGAAAGAAAACTATTATTTCATCTAGGTTTTATTCTAAAAAGGAAGCATACAGCAATATGAAAATGAATTAAATTCTGGACAGGCCCGTCAGCTTTTATTTTGCATTCTTCTTGCCAACTGTGCCGATAGTCTTAATTTCTAATAATCACTTAACAGTTTACATTTGAATTAAAAACAGTCTATTAGTTTAAAGCAACCTGAGAAACAAACACTGCATGGCAATCCCCCCGCAGTGGCATACAAGTTATTCTGCCGACTAATCACTGAGAAAAATAACCCAAGTAGAAGTCCATGGGTTGAGTTGTGGTTTTGACCCTAAAACTTTTAAACAATCTTTCCACCCACTAATTACCACAACTTATCCATAGTGCAGAATATAGTGAATAAGAGGTGGGCCTGGAATTTCCATTCGATTGCACTGGTTTTTTTCAGCACAATTCCCCCGATATCGGCGTAACCAGCACAAAAGATCGTGGAATTTTAAGCGCAAATTACTTTGTACAACTCGAGTTTTCAGGATCTTTTGCACTACTTTTAAAAACATCGTGCTAGAAGCAGACCACACCCACAAAACCTGCCACGCCTCCAGGGTGAATTAATCGCCATTAGGAGTTTCCGCTAATTATGCTCGTTTATAGGCCTTCGAGGAGGCTCCAAAAATTAAGCTGGCTCTTTTGGGTGCAAGGGCACCAACAATCTCTAGGAGCTGAATGGCCTACTCCTGTTCCCATGTTTTTCTAACTAATTATGGCATATCTGACTGGGAGTAATTGGATGCCAAAATTTGAAGTGTTCAATCTTCAACAGTAACATCTCTCGCCTTGATAAAACTTTTTTAAAAATCACAGAAAAATAAAGATTTTTTAAATCATTTACCTTTTGATTGTTATGTAAGAAGTCACACAACACCAGGTTATAGCCCAACAGTTTTATTTGAAATCACAAGCTTTCGGAGCGCTGCTCCTTCGTCAGGTGAAGTGGAGAGATGCATAAAGACACAGCTTATATAGCCAGAGAATAATGCCAGATGATTACAGGTAATCTTTCTAACTGCCATTTATCACACCTCGGCAGAGAGATAATCACAGCAATCAAAGGTGTGAATGGTGTCCAAACAGGTTAGTCAGGAAAACATTACATCAAAGAACAATGAGGTGGGGTCACAAGGGGTCAAATGTTGCAGATGCTGGAGTCTGTATGAAAAACAAAAAAGACAAAAAAACATTTTTTTTTGCTGGAAATCACAGCAGGTCTGGCTGCATCTGTGTAGAGAGAACAAGCCAACGACGACTCGAGTCTGGATGACCCTACGTCAGGTGGGGTTACATGTAGCGTGACATGAACCCAAGATCACGGTTGAGGCCGTCCTCATGAATGCGGAACTTGGCTATCAGTTTCTGCTCGACGATTTTGCGTTGTCGTGTGTCTCGAAGGCCGCCTTGGAGAATGCTTACCCGAAGATCGGAGGCTGAATGTCCTTGACTGCTGAAGTGTTCCCCGACTGGGAGGGAACACTCCTGCCTGGCAATTGTTGCGCGGTGTCCATTCATCCGTTGTCGCAGTGTCTGCATGGTCTCGCCGATGTACCATGCTCCGGGGCATCCTTTCCTGCAACGTATGAGGTAGGCAACCTTGGCCAAGTCACATGAGTATGTACCATGTACCTGCTGGGTGGTGTCCTCACGTGTGATGATGGTATGTGTGTTGATGATCTGGCATGTCTTGCAGAGGTTGCCGTGGCAGGGTTGTGGGGTGTCGTGGTCGCTGTTCTCCTGAAAGCTGGGTAATTTGCTGCGAACGATGGTCTGTTTGAGGTTAGGCGGCTGTTTGAAGGCGAGTAGTGGAGGCGTGGGGATGGCCTTAGCGAGGCGTTTGTCGTCATCGATGACATGTTGAAGGCTGTGAAGAACATGGCGTAGTTTCTCCGCTCCGGGGAAGTACTGGACGACGAAGGGTACTCTGTTGGTTGTGTCCCGTGTTTGTCTTCTGAGGAGGTATATGCGATTTTTCGCAGTGGCCCGTCGGAACTGTCGATCGACGAGTCGAGCGTCATATCCCGTTCTTACGAGGGCGTCTTTCAGCGTCTGTAGGTGTCCATCGCGTTCCTCCTCGTCTGAGCAGATCCTGTGTATTCGCAGGGCTTGCCCATAGGGGATGGCTTCTTTAACGTGGTTAGGGTGGAAGCTGGAGAAGTGGAGCATCCTGAGGTCGTCTGTGGGCTTGCGGTAGAGTGAAGTGCTGAGGTGTCTGTCATTGATGGCGATTCGTGTGTCCAAGAATGAAACCGATTCTGAGGAGTAGTCCATGGTGAGTTTGATGGTGGGATGGAACTTGTGTAGTCTTTTCAGTGATTCTTCGCCGTGGGTCCATAGGAAGAAAATGTCATCGATGTATCTGGTGTATAGCGTTGGTTGGAGGTCCTGTGCAGCGAAGAAGTCTTGCTCGAACTTGTGCATGAAGATGTTGGCGTATTGGGGTGCGAATTTGGTCCCCATGGCTGTTCCGTGCGTTTGGGTAAAGAACTGGTTGTCGAAGGTGAAGACATTGTGGTCAAGGATGAAGCGGATGAGTTGTAGGATGGCGTCTGAGATTGGCTGTTGTTGGTGTTGAGTACTGAGGCTGTCGCAGCGATGCCGTCATCGTGGGGGATACTGGTGTAGAGTGCCGAGACGTCCATCGTGGCGAGGAGTGTTCCTGGTTCAACTGGTCCGCGGGTGCTGAGTTTCTGTAAGAAGTCTGTAGTGTCGCGACAGAAGCTGGGGGTTCCCTGTACGATGGGTTTCAGGATGCCCTCGACGTATCCAGAGAGGTTCTCACACAGGGTTCCGTTGCCTGATACGATAGGACGTCCGGGTGTGTTGGCTTTGTGTATCTTTGGGAGGCAGTAGAAGTCGCCCACGCAGGGAGTATGTGGGATGAGAGCGCGTAGGATGCTTTGAAGGTCTGGATCGAAGGTCTTGATCAATCTCGAGTTGGCGGGTGTGTTCTTTGGTCGGATCTGCGGTTAACTGTCTGTAGTGTTCCTGGTTGTCCAGTTGTTGGTATGCTTCTTTGCAATAGTCCGTTCTGTTCTGTATGATGGCTCCTCCTTTGTCTGCTGGTTTGATGACGATGTTACGGTTGGTCTTGAGAGCGTGGATGGCGTTGCGTTGTGCTCGGGTGACATTTTAGACTGTCTTGTGAGTACGGCTGATGAATCTGGCGTTGATGCATCTCCTGACAGCTTGAGCAAGACTTCTTCGCTGCACAGGACCTCCAACCAACGCTATACACCAGATACATCGATGACATTTTCTTCCTATGGACCCACGGCGAAGAATCACTGAAAAGACTACATGATAACATCAACAAGTTCCATCCCACCATCAAACTCACTATGGCCTACTCCTCAGAATCGGTTTCATTCTTGGACACATGAATCTCCATCAAAGACAGACACCTCAGCACTTCACTCTACCGCAAGCCCACGGACAACCTCAGGAGGCTCCACTTCTCCAGCTTCCACCCTAACCACGTTAAAGAAGCCATCCCCTATGGGCAAGCCCTGCGAATACACAGGATCTGCTCAGACGAGGAGGAACGCGATGGACACCTAGACGCTGAAAGACGCCGTCGTAAGAACGGGATATGACGCTCGACTCGTCGATCGACAGTTCCGACGGGCCACAGTGAAAAATCGCATAGACCTCCTCAGAAGACAAACACGGGACACAACCAACAGAGTACCCTTCGTCGTCCAGTACTTCCCCGGAGCGGAGAAACTACGCCATGTTCTTCGCAGCCTTCAACATGTCATCGATGACGACGAACACCTCGCTAAGGCCATCCCCACGCCTCCACTACTCGCCTTCAAACAGCCGCTTAACCTCAAACAGACCATTGTTCGCAGCAAATTACCCAGCTTTCAGGAGATAAGCGACCACGACACCACACAACCCTGCCACGGCAACCTCTGCAAGACATGCCAGATCAACACAGATACCATCATCACACGTGAGGACACCACCCAGCAGGTACATACTCATGTGACTCGGCCAACGTTGCCTACCTCATACGTTGCAGGAAAGGATGCCCCGGAGCATGGTACATCGGTGAGACCATGCAGACACTGCGACAACGGATGAACGGACACCGCGCAACAATCGCCAGGCAGGAGTGTTCCCTCCCAGTCGGGGAACACTTCAGCAGTCAAGGACATTCAGCCTCTGATCTTCGGGTAAGCATTCTCCAAGGCGGCCTTCGAGACACATGACAACGCAAAATCGTCGAGCAGAAACTGATAGCCAAGTTCCGCACTCATGAGGACGGCCTCAACCGGGATCTTGGGTTCATGTCACGCTACATGTAACCCCACCTGACGTAGGGTCATCCAGGCTCGAGTCGTTGTTGGCTTGTTCTCTCTACACAGATGCAGCTGGACCTGCTGTGATTTCCAGCAAAAAAAATGTTTTTTTGTCTGTTTTTTGTTTTTCATACAGACCCCAGCATCTGCAACATTTGACCCCCTGTGACCCCACCTCATTGTTCTTTGATGTAATGTTTTCCTGACTAACCTGTTTGGACACCATTCACACCTTTGATTGCTGTGATTATCTCTCTGCCGAGGTGTGATAAATGGCAGTTAGAAAGATTACCTGTAATCATCTGGCATTATTCTCTGGCTATATAAGCTGTGTCTTTATGCATCTCTCCACTTCACCTGACGAAGGAGCAGCGCTCCGAAAGCTTGTGATTTCAAATAAAACTGTTGGACTATAACTTGGTGTTGTGTGACTTCTTACACTTGTCCACCCCAGTCCAACACCAGCATCTCCACACCTTGATTGTTATGGTTTCTTTAAGTCACCATACTCTCAGGGCTAGTTGTGTCAAGGCAAAAAAAATCTGATTAAAGTCACTAGGGACTTTTTTTTTTTTTTGGGTGAGGGGGGGGGGGGCGGTGGGGGGTAGAAAAGAGAACCAAGGCGAAAAAAATGTCCAAACCAAATATACAGTGGTCTGTACAATGTTTGCCATTGCACTCTTCAAAATTAATATCTCCAAGTAGATCTGTGATTAATGATCAAGCTGCAACCTGTCCAACTAGTTCCTTGCTTTCACTTTTACTACTTTTTTCATTGCTTGAATCCATTTTTCACATTTAATTATTTGTTGGTTATTCTATTCCTCTTAGTTTTCTTTTTCCTTCTGTCTGTCATCAGTGTGCTTATATTATCTCTTTCTGTTCTAGCTTTAATTCCATCTGCTCTAACAATTCCCACAATTAAAAAAAAATTAATTCCTGGGATGTGGGAAGTCACTAACAGGGCCAGCATTTATTGCCCATCCCAATTGCCCTTGAGAAGGTGATGATGAGCCACCTTCTCGAACCGCTGCAATCCCTGTGGTGAAGGTACTCCCACAGTGCTGTTAGGGAGGGAGTTCACCAATATTCATTATAATGCATTTTACTCGTGTTAATTATTACAGTTTAGACACAGAGTAATACTATAGTCTTTTAGTATGAATTGGCTGTAATTTCAGTGGTAGTGACAGCAGGAGAGACAATGGAATCATTGGAATTGTGCTAGGAATGACCTGGAGCAGGCCTTCAATTGGGGTGCTGTGCCTGCAGCCACAAAGTTATAAAACAAGTGGGAAACAGAGCATTACAAGATTTTTGGGATGTATAGTGAGTAGCTTTGAGTAACAAATCGTCGATCTAAAAGTATGAGCGCATTTGGAAAGTAGTTACCACAATATAATTGTAAGAACAGAAAAAAATAAAGTCAAGGAAAAGCATACTAGAAAAAAAGCAAATTGTAGCAAGATTAAATGATGCCCATTAAAGCCAGGACAAATATAGAACATAGGAAAGCTACAAAAAGGAAAACTAGAAAGGCTGAGAGAGTATGAGAGATAAATAGAAAAAAAAGCCTTTCTACAGGCACATTAGTTAGGGATAGGGTTGCTAACAGATATAGCAAAGAGAGCAAGTATCAGAGATACTAAATAAGTACTTTTCCTCAGTTTTCTGATGAAGCAGATACTATAATTGTAGATCCAAAAATAGGAGTTGCTGTTAGTGGAGGTCACTATTTAAAGAGAATTGGTACTTGGTCACTCAAATTTAATGAATGAACAAACTTGCATTCATGGTGCCACTCACATCCTCAGGATGTCCGAAAGTCCTTTATAGCCAATGCATTACTGTTCAAGTGTAGTCACTGTTATGCAGGCAAATGTGGCAGCCAATTTACATACAGCAAAAAAAGGAACTGTTTTGATGTTGCTTGAGAGATAAATATTGACCGATTAAACTGGAGACTGGGATTAAATTAAGTGACTCACATGTAGAAAATCAGCAGAGTTGAGCAGCCTATTTCTGTATATTAATATTCTATGATTGGCTCAACAATTTAACAAAAAGCTGCTATTATGGGTCTCCCAATAAAAGTAGAGTTTGTAAGTGTGGAGAGGAAAACCGTAAGGGCACTGGTTAGGTGGGTAAAGAAGGCCAAGTTACTGGGTAAAACCAACAGGCCATATTAAAGGACTAACAACTTACTTCATTATTCCTTTTTCTCTGTAAAACAGCCAAAATCCAAATGCAAGTGTATGTGAACTGCTCCCTGAGCACTGCAAATGGCCCTTGAAGCTGGCTGCCAGGGGGCACCAGAGATCATGTATAATTCTTTGATTCTCTCCCTTCCATCTACACCCTCAAACAGTGCAGCTCAAATTGGTACCTGAGCAAGCGAAGGTATGTGCTGTTTCTAATCTATTTCATTAATAAGATACTTATTTTGCAGTAGTATATTTGGATTATTCTTCTATAAATTTACATCACAATTTTTATTCCTTGAGCATGCACAAAATCATGCATCAAGTACATGGCGGACAATTGTCGTCATTGATGGCTTCCTGTTACAGGTGCTCTACAAGTTACCAGTCACCCAAAATAGTATATACAGTGCTTTCAAGATGAGAAATTCCAATTATGTGGCATTTAACCAAGCATAACTATAAGCAGGTGCCCTGACGTACTGCTTCCCCTCCCCACCACCAAGATTGTGCTAATTGTCCAATATTGCCATGATTCAGCACTACTCCTTCTCAAAGAGGGCAAATAGGAAAATCTGAATCAGAATTGTGTGTACGTACACCTTACACAAAAGCATGCATGGGAGGACCAGAATGTGTGCATACACACAGTACTGCTAGACAAATGCAAAGGAAATATACTGTAATTTGGATTGATTAGGGCTAGTAGTTGTTTTTCAATTATTCTTCACATTAGTCCAATTATTTTTCATATCCTTACTTTAGGCACTATAGCCACCATTTAGAGAATTGCTACCTTTTAAAAGGCCAGTATCAAAATTTACTCATTTCAGAACCTTATATTTACTTACTTGCCATCTGAAACTCTGAAAATGCAACCCGTTCTAATTGAACTCGCAGCAACTCACAAGGTGCATCTTTCAGCAACTGAAACAACTTCACAGCCTTGATGTAATGGAGATCAGCCAAACTACGGTGCTGCTTACGAAAATGGTCATCACCAACCTGTATTAAAAAAAATGACCACATCTCTTTCCAGTTAAGACTTAAAACAGCATTCTCACCCTTCCTCAGCTTGGTAAGGATATATTAACTAAACCACTAAGAACATTTTTTGCCAGGTTCCTTGGCTTACTTAAGATAGTCACTGTACAGGTTTATTGGATTAAATGATCCAATCAGTTGACCAGAGCTTGCCGCTAGGTTTCTAGTATACAAAACCAGAAAGGTGATTTCGACAAAGTGAAATATGCTCGAGACTTAATAAAAGAATTTTCAAGAGCTCAGGACATCCGAAGCATATACAGCCAAAGAATTACTTTTTGAAGTGTAGTCACTGTTGTAATATAGGGAAATGGGGCAGCCAATTTGAACATAAACAGAAATGAGATAAGCAGTGGCAAAGCTAGGTATAGCCAACTGGGGGTTCAAACTCGGATTTGATCAAGTTGGCAGGAAGCTGGTAACTGGGGAATGCCGACTTACCTAGGTTGAAGGCCGAACCAGGAACCGCACAGACTTTCAAGCACATCTGGAGGCCGAAGGAAGTGACAGAGGTTCCTGGGAGCAAAATGGAGGCAGTACTGCAAAGGCGCTTTGGCCGATCTCAAAATGATTGAGGGCTCCCACCGGAGATGTGACCAGATAATCTGTTTAGTGTGATGTTGGCTGAGGGATAAACGTTGGTAGGACACCAGGAGAACGCCCCTACTCTTGTTCGATTAGTGCCATGGGATCCTTTACGTCCATCTGAGAAGGCAGACGGGACTTTGGTTTGATGACTCATCTGAAAGACAGCACCTCCAATTGTATAGCACTCCTTAGGTATTACATTGAAGTGCCATCCTAGATTATGTGCTCAAGTCTCTAGAGTGGAGCTTCAACCCACAACCTTCTGACTCCGAGGGCAAGTGTGCGATCGTTAAGCCAAGGCTGACATTCAATATATCCAACCAATGCAGAACAAAGCCAACAGAATGTTTAACTATGTAGCCCAAGTAACAGAATTTAATTCAAAGGAAGTCATGATCAAACTGCATAATGCTCTGGTCAGACAACACCTCGAGAACAGTGTCCAATTCTAATCACCGACACAAAAGGAGACAAAGTATTGGAAACAGCACAGAGAAGATTCACAAGGCTGATTGCTAGTGTTAAGACATGGGTTATGAGGAAAGACTGGAGAAATTTGGACTGTTCAATTTCAAAAGGCAATGCCTGAGGTGATCTTATGAAGTATACAAGATAGTAAACAGTATGGAAAAGGTAAATCTTGAAAATTATTCTGAATAGGACAAGCCACAGGTTCAAGCTAGTAAAAGGTAAATTTAGGACTCATCAGGAAGATTTCCTTCATATAAAGAGTGACCAATAAATGGAATGGACTCCCAGGTGAAAACCCTGGAATCATTTCAGAACCCATTGGCTGCTGCAATGGGGGAGGTTTAGGGTATTTCTGGATGGATGAATAAAGATGGGGCAATGGCCTTATTCATCCGCGATTATCTTGCGACCTGCAGTGCCACCCATTACATTTTTTTTAAATTAAAAATTGGCTTGAGAACATTAGCTCCTATTACTCCACTTGTAGGAAACTGATTTTAGTTCCCACTTGCAATTGTGTTGAGAGAAATGCAAAATACACAATATGGTACTGATTCAATGTTTTATAAAGAGGTACTAGGTGGAGAGCATAAATATTTTATATATATAGCTAAAAACCATCCCTTCAATACACACGGTAGTGCAATAAAAAAAAAATCAAATGTCATGCACATATACACGGTAGTATGAATAGATGTCAATTTATATTCCTTTTGCATACATAATGGATGCAATAGTCAAAATCATATCCTATGTATTAAAATCATGTCATAAAGTACACAATATAAATTACAAAACGTTAAAAATCTTGATTTTCAAGATGACTTAAGAGGAATGTCTGTTTTAATTATTTTGCTTTTGCTAAACTTAAATGATTATAGTTTATAAAATGCTATATTTCAGGAGATAAAAGACTTTTAGTAAGCTGCAAACTAAATGTTGCTGTTGTATTATCTGATGATGATGTCAGGTCTGCAGCTTTAATTAATATGAATATATTGTTTCATGAATGTTTCAGATTACCTGGTTCCTAAGGGAATGATGATACATGGAGGCAAGTCTGTGATGAATTGCTGCAGCCCGATACTGACACAAGGGCTGTCTTGCAGAGTCTGTATGTATATCACAGTACTTCAGGGATTTCATCATGGCATCAGCGACTTCCTTCTCAATCTGAAAAATGATGATACAATCACTTGCATTATTTAACAAGATCTCATCTATACCTCAAAGTGGCCAGGTAAATACAATACTAAATGCATGCCAGCATAAGCAAAATCAAATTGGGGAAAAAACAGCAACTACTTGGTACATTTGACTATCAAATCATCATGACTGCTTGCATTAAATGAAATAGTGACATTTGTCTTCTACTCTTACAACACAATTATGTTCAAGTGACTTTTGAAAGGACAGCAATGAGCGAGCATGCATTTGCAGGTGATTACTACTAAGCTACAACCACCACCATTTTTTTTCTTCCACATTTCTCCCCTTACACCTCACTCCTGAATTTGCTGGCTTAGGTGGCAATGTGTGGCTCAAAGATGGTAGCTTTCCATATCTCACTCAGATGGCTACTACTCAAATGTGCCAGAATGCTATTCAACTACAAAAAGTATCATAACCAACCGCAATCCAGTCTTCATTTGATATCCACACATCCAACTCGTGGTCCCTGGACAGCAATCAGGAGCATAAGCCTTGGCTCAATGGAAAAAAAAATTACATTCCCTACCACGGCATCCTTCCTCTAGTATTTAAAAAAAGATAGACTAAACTTCTTCCCTAAAAACAGCATTAGTGACTAGGCTGTCTGAATAACAAAGAATCAGGAATCAGGGGGAAAACTCCACTGCCTGGAGTTATACCTAGCACAAAGGAAGATGGTTGTGGTTGTTGGAGGTCAAACATCTCAGCCCCAGAACATCACTGCAGGAGTTCCTCAGGGCAGTGTCCTAAGCCCAACCATCTTCAGCTACTTCCTTCCATCATAAGGTCAGAAGTGGGGATATTCGCTGATGACTGCAGAGTGTTCAGTTCCATTCGCAACACCTCCGATAATGAAGCAGTCGATGTCCACATGCAGCAAGACCTGGACAACATTCAGGCTTGGTCTGATAAGTGACAAGTAACATTTGTGCCACACAAGTGCCAGGCAATGACCATCTACAATAAGCGAGAGTTTCACCATCGCCAAATCCCCCACCATCAACATCCTGAGGGTCACCATTGACCAGAAACTTAACTGGACCAGCCACGTAAATACTGTGGCTACAAGAGCAGGTCAGAGGCTGGGTATTCTGCAGCAAGTGTCTCACCTCCTGACTCCCCAAAGCTTTTCCACCATCTACAAGGCACAAGTAAGGAGTGTGATGGAATACTCTCCACTTGCCTGGATGAGTGCAGCTCCAACAACACTCAAGAAGCTCGACACCATCCAAGACAAAGCAGCCTGCTTGATTGGTATCCCATTCACCACTTTAAACATTCACTCCTTCCACCACCAGCACACCAGGGCTGCGGTGTGTACCATCTACAAGATGCACTGCAGCAACTCGCCAAGGCTTCTTCGACAGCACCTCCCAAACCCGCGACCTCTTCCACCTAGAAGGATAAGGGCAGCAGGCGCATGGGAACAACACCACTTCCAAGTTTCCCTCCAAATCACACACCATCCTGACTTGGGAGTATATCGCCGATCCTTCATCGTCGCTGGGTCTAAATCCTGAAACTCCCTCCCCAACAACACTGTGGGACTACCTTCGCCACAGGGACTATGGCGGTTCAAGGCGGCAGCTCATCACCACCTTCTCAAGGGCAATTAGGGATGGGCAATAAATACTGTCCTTGCCAGATACGCCCACATCACAGGAACAAATAAAAAAAAGTTAAAAAGAAACACGACTCAGTTTTCCTCGAGCCTTATTGGCTTCCTGTCTTAAGCCACTTACACTCCAAAATATATTTAAACCCTGAAAGACATTTTGTTTTGCTTTAGGAAATAACGTTTAGATTTTGCTGAGGTTTCTTAAAAAAAGAGTTCCAGTATTTCTTCAACCTGTACCTCAAGGCATTTACCTTGTTAAAGAGCCCCAATAGATTCCCCTGAAGAAACTCAGGATGATCAGAGATGCACAGCTAGGTGTTTCTGTAAACATGACTCCAAAAGAAGCAGAGTGCCTTGCTAATTCAAGAATGTCTGGGGAAAAGAAGAGGGCTTATAAGTTCAAGCCAAAATTATAGTCCTGCCACTTCAGGAGATAAGGGTACACCAAAAATAGATTCTTATTTGAGCAATGAGCTCAAAGGATAGGGGAGAAAAACTGAGTAACAAAACCCCTGGTACTTGATGATCTTTAGCAGTCAGCTCAGGTGGTTTCAACATGAAAGTTGCTGAGGCTAGATGTAAAATTGACACTGATGCTAATAGATCTTTCTAGGGTTTATGGATGTTGTTAAATTCCAACATAGAATCATAGAATGGTTACAGCACAGGCCGCCATTCGGCCCGTCGAGCCCGCACCAGCTCTCTGCAAGAGCAGTTCAGATAGTGCCACTCGCCCACCCTTTCTCCATAGCTCTGCAATTTTTTTTCCTTCAGGTACTTATCCAATTCCCTTTTGAAAGCCACAGTTGATCGAATCTGCCTCCACCACCCTCTTGGGCAGTGCATTCCAGATTCTAACCACTCGCTGCATTATTCCTCATGTCGCCTTTGGTTCTTTTGCCAATCACCTTAAATCTGTGTCCTCTGGTTCGCGACCCTTCCGCCAATGGGAACAGTTTCTCTCCATCTACTCTGTCTAGAAGTCTCATGTTTTTGAACACCTCTATCAAATCTCCTCTCAACCTTCTTCTAAGGAGAACAATCCCAGCTTCTCCAGTCTATCCGTGTAACTGAAGTCCCTCATCCCAGGAACCATTCTTGTAAATCTTTTCTACACCCTCTCCAAGGCCTTCACATCCTTCCTAAAGTGTGGTGCCCAGAATTGTTCACAATACTCCAGTTGAGGTCAGATCAGTGTTTTATAAAGGCTCATCATAACTTCCTTGCTTTTGTACTCTATGCCTCTATTTATGAAGCCCAGGATCCCATATGCTTTTGTAACCACTATCTAAACCTGCCCTGCCACCTTCAACAAAGAATAGAAGAATAAGGATAAAGTCCCAGTGCAGGAAAGGTTCATATCCTAAATCTCAGTATGACAAAAAAGTCTGCCAGAGGACAAGTATCTCAGATGCCTATAATGACTACCAAAATCTTTCTGCTGAAACTTGTGCAGCTATTAATTGTCTAGGTGTTGTTAAAAGCCCATACATTTGTTTGGACAGCTTAAGCAAGAGTTAAAAATACTACCACCAAAGATGAAACCTCTTAGCTCCCTCAGAGCTGAAGGAGAGGGAAAGGGAAGAAGATTCATTATGTACAGAAAATACAAAAAAGAAAATTATATCCTACTGATCCAGGAAAAAAACTTGAAATTGGAGAATTTTGAAGTTACTTGCAAGGCAGAAGAAAAAGAACTAATGATAATCAATAGTATAGGATTTATGGGGATGGAAGCAACTAAACTAAACATCTCAGCCATTAAGATGAGCTGCTAAACACTTTAGCTCTGAATTGGAAGTGATGATTAATCAGGGAGTGAAAGACCCAACAGAAAATATCTAGTGCTTTCAAAAAATTATAATGGACTTCTAATCAATCTACGCTATACCTATGTACAATTGTGCTACATGCAGCATGTGCATCTTTGAAAACAAAACCACTGGGGAGCATTATGCTTAAAATCAAGATTTTGTATTTAAATGTTCATGATCCAATTAGAACTCTATACAACAGGAAGTAATTTGGTATTTTGGAATCTTATTTTCAGAATAGAAACACAATACGCATGCAGAGTTATATTCCAATCCCTATGGGTATGTACGCACTGTGAACCCACCCGTAGGGACATCAGAAATGCCGGTTTCAGGCATGCACAGCGCATGCACTAAAAACCGGCATTTCCGATGTCAAGAATCCTCTTGACAGATCCTCCGGCTGCCCGGGAGAAGGGCCTCTGCAGGCGGATAGTTCCGCTTTTTGGAGACCCTCCGCCCGCAGAAAACCCTTACAATTCTTACGCCTGGTAAAAGCAGGCATAAGGCCTGCTTTTACCAGGATAAGAGTTGAAAAAAGTAAAAGAACATTTTTTTCACTGATTTATCATTTAAAAATACTTTAAAAAACGGCAAGTTTATTTTTAGCCCCGTTAAAAACTTATTTTTTTCCAAAAATTTAATTTTTGTTTAAAATACTTAATTTATTGTAATTTCAGGTCATTTAAAAAATGTGATAAAAAAATGTATTTAAAGTTTTACTATGTTTTTTCATTGATTTCCATTCATATATTTGACAGGTCTTCCTGTCAAATGTATGAAGGGAGAGTCCCTTCTGTGATTGGCTCCCCATGGCCCACATGATCCCAGGGACACTGCGAACTACATGAGCCTCTGGGATATGTGGGCCCTGCGTACTTCAAGTTTGGTGAGGCCCAGGATCGGAAGCGTGCGCGTCCCGGGAGCCCTCAGGTAATGGTGCAGATTTTTCCAGATCGCAGGCCTCTGCCCGCGATCGGAAAATATGGGCCATTATCTGTTGAAGGAGAAAAACGTTATAACCCAAGTGTAAAATCACTATGTTCAGTGTCTGTCTTTGAAGTATTAACATTATTCAGCTTTGGTGCTGATAAAAAATAGATCCTTCAGTTGCTCAGCAGGTTACATTTGGCTGCAGTTGTAATATATTCAGAATCTGCTTTTTTATACTAAATTTGCACACATTTTAGAGACATAGTGGCCCAGAATTTGCAGGAGTGGGGCATCTCCCTGTTAGTTAGGCTTCTTCCCTCACCCACCAGCTCAAAATAATTTTGCACAGCAAATTGTGAAAGTGTGAGCTGATAATGGTGCGGTGAAGGCAATGGGGCATCTGGGACCTTGGTGAATGACGAGACACAGTTTACCTCCTTAACCAATGAGGTTGAAGGATAGAGAAAGAAACAGCAGAATGACAGAGAAGGAAAGATAAATAAAAAGAGAGGGAAAGAAGGATTGGATTACGAGAGAGAGAAAAAGAGTCAAAGGAAAAGTCAGAAAAAATTGTAAAATTTATAAAATCTCCAAGAATAATTTACTACCTGCAGGAATGAGATTCCATAGTTTCAATTGTTCCTTTTCTGGGCCGGAGAAAAGGAGTGTCATTGTAGGAACATAAATCTTAAGTACCAGCCCTAACTTTCTGTGGGAGTTTAATGTGGATTTACTGTGCAAATGCAGCAATTTCGAGACTCATGGGGCGGTTAGGTTGACGGCAAGCTCCCGTTTACACAGAGCAGTGCAAATCGTCCAGCAATTTGTGACAATTCGCAACTCACAGGGTATCTCTGCCTCACAACAAATTGCTGGATGATTTACACACCAACAACGGCGTGCACATTAAACTCGCTGTTATTTCCCAGCAAACTCTGGGTCAATACTTACAGTATATTACTTGCATTAAAAAAAAAAATTGTTAGAGAATCAATGATAATTATTGAGCTCCCACTAATGGCATAGTTTGTAATCATCTGGTATGGTACTGAACCCAGATTGTGGGAAGGTCCCAGGCTGCTGAAACCCTCATCCATGCCATTGTTACCTCTCGACTTGACTATTCCAATACTCTCCTGGCCGGGCTCCCATCTTCCACCCTACATAAACTGGAGCTCATCCAAAACTCTGCTGCCGTGTCCTAACTTGCACCAAGTTCCATTCACCCATCACCCCTATGCTCGCTAGCCTACATTGGCTCCTGCACCAGCAACGCCTCGATTTTAAAATTCTCATCCTTGTTTTCAAATCCCTCCAAGGCCTAATCCACTATACCCACCTCCCCAAAATTCCAACCTCCTCCAGCCCTACAACCCTCAGATCTCGACACTCCTCCAATGCCCCAATTTTAATCACTCCAATACTGGCAGCTGTGCCTTCAGCTGCCTAGGCCCTAAACTATGGAATTCCCTTCCTAAACCTCTCCGCCTTTTAGACGCTTCTTAAAACCTACTTCTTTGACCAAGCTTTTGGTCACCTATACTAATATTACATGTGGCTCAGTGTCAAATTTTGTTTGAATACACTCCTGTGAAGCATCTAGGGACGTTTTACTCTGTTAAAGGCGCCACAAGTTGTCGTCGTTGATGATCTCTACACTGAGCCAGATAATCTCCACCAAGTTGAAATAGCGACATTACAATTGGGCTCAATTTTCTTAAGTGGGGTGGGGGGTGGAAATCAGCTAGGATTCCTGCTCCTACACAGTAGCTCCTGTGGAAAGCATGTGTGTGTGTGGACAGTAGCAGCTTCTGTTGTTATCCTTCAATAATAAAATACAGACATTTAGTACCAAGCTCAAACATGGCTATTTGGGCAACATACTGAAATGCTACTGGCAGACATGGAACCATACCCGGCATAGGTCAGTATATTGAGGAGAAGGAAAATAAAGAATGACAATCTTAAATGATAAGCAAAACCAAATACGATGGATTTTAATGCCTTTATCACAGCTCTCAATGTGGAAAATACATCACTTACCCTCAATTAAACTGAATGAAAAAGGGTAACAATGGATCACAAGATCACATACTGCATCTTGTTCAATACCTGTTCCTGAGCTTTCCTCGACAAAGGAGCATAATCTTGTTCTAGTGTTGCCATAGTAAAATAGGTTGTTGATAGCTCCCATTTCACAGAATCCCAAACAGCTGGATGTTTCTCCCATCTGGTGAGTGATCTCATTGCCTTTAGATAGTAATCCACAGCCTATATGTAAAATAAAGACTTTTCAGGTAAGACCTAACCATGCTCATGAACTCTGCAATTCCAGAAAATGCTGAAATGCTAATTTGTATCAGTACCCATGGAAGTCACTCAGCGGTTTAACTCAAAGTGTTTGCTACAACACCTGCATGAACGATGGATTAAAAAAAAAAATTAAGCAGCGTATCGGTCAGCATATTGTTACAGGTTAATAGGGAAAATGGTAGATTAATGCATGAAGGTCCCATCGTATATGAACAAACCTATTTACTAACTAGTCTTATGCATTTACTTTTGATTTTAATAATTGAATTCACGTCTCCAGTGGCTCAACTGGTTATAGTGGAGTTGCTGAGCCTTAAAAGGAGGAGGAGGAGGGTCCCAGATTTGATCCTGGGCCTGTGTTAAATTAGCTGACATGCTACAAATGGTCTGGGCACTCAAGGGCTCGGGGAAGGGGGGAAAATCAAACATTAGCTAATACTCTTGACCTGTATCCAGTGTGCACGTGTGGACATTGGGTCAGGATAGGATAATCTCAGCTGTACTATGTATCCCAATCCCAAGTCAAATAGCCAGAGGGCACTTATTAACTCTGTGTGCACATGAAAATTGGCCATTTGTGCGTGGCACTGGAAGGCACCCGGCACTTGTATAACCAATCACAGCTAAGACTCGAAGAGCAAATTAGCATAAAAAGGGAAAGAAAAAATATGGAACACTCTGAACTTCATAACATTCAAATATAGTACTTCAGTGATTTGAAATTGATTTAACTGAAGTGCTTTGAATGTGAAGCAATTATGGACAGACCTGTGTAGTGAAAGGCACTTGTTAAAAATTTGTTCTTGGGGTGTGGACAGCTTTTAGAATGGGCAAGATTTCAAACACTAAACTGTTGGTGTCTCTTAGGAGTTTTGAGAACCATAAATATATATTCAAACACAATTCCCTTGCTCTCATTCAGGCCTCTAAAGGAAGCACTCTACCTCAGGGAGAAGAAAGGGCAGCACAACTATTTATTTCCAAAACACAACACTATCAATTGATTAACAGTATCGGTGTAGAAATCTATGATTCACACTACCCTGCTCTGAAATACAAGGAAAAAAGATAGGACATGGTGTTAAGAGGGAAAATTAGAAATATATTGGAAGAAATAAGATCAAAATTATAATAGCCTGGATTTTGCAGTCAGCAGCGAACAAACAGCCCAGACTTTCTATGGGCTTTGCACTGTGACTTGTGGCTATTAGATATTTAAAACAGCACAGCACCCTCTACAGGGATTCTGGGACCTGTGTGAACAGGGCAAGCAAAGGTGTGCGTCCTTAACCAATCAGATTGAAGAATCCTTACTGAGCCACGCAGAGTCAAAACTAGGAAGTAGAAGGTATATGCCAAATGATGTACAGAAAGCAAAATAAACTGAAGGAAAGATGGGATTGAGAGATAAGAGACAGAAAGAAAAGATTAAAAAGTTTTTTCAAATCTCCAACAATAATTAAAATCTGAAGGAATGAAGCTCCACACTTTTAAAAGTAAATTAAGACTTAACATGCTATTAAAAATTCACTTACACTTGAATAGACAAGCTGTAACTTTTTCTGGTACGTTTGTGGGTATATAGTGGGCAAGTCTGCAACTCCATGCCCTTCATGTATTTGAATACCGAGTCTCTTGGCGAGATACTGGTGCAGCAAAGCTTCTGGAGGAGCAGGGCAACTTGGACAGCAATTTCCCGATTTCCGCATTTAATTGCGCTTGTGCGGACACCGGAAGTTGCTGTCCGATTTACTCCTTAATAACGGTGAGTGCCGATACCCTCACCATTATTTCTGCTGCAAAATCCGAGCCATTAAAAATCTTAGTGGAGCTAAATTTGGAGAACATGAAAATGTCTTAATTTGTGGATCAGAATTTCTAATTTCCAGTCTAACTGCTTAATAACAAGTCCTGTATGTACAACTAAGAATTTTTTGGAAAATAGAGTCTTTAATTATAGGGATATTTGTAAAGGTATCTAGCAGGCACTGGATTTACCATACTGAACATATAATTGCAACATTTTAAACATGGATCAGAATTGTACATATACTTGTCATAGCTTGATTAGAACATATAATGGAAGGTAACCTAGTACATTAAGATTGTATACTTTGTTCATACATACCTTTACCTGAAGTCAACTACTGAATAATTTTGAAAATATAATTCAAGACTTTGAAAAAAGTCACAGATATAGCTAGAAAAGTAAACCATAGAAGACATGCCTTGTTATAATACAAGGCTTCCTCAGGTGAAAACTCTCCTCGTTTCAAATTGCTTCCAGTTGTAGCATGTGCCTGTGCACAAAGTCTCATCAACCTCCCAGTGTTGCAAAGCAATAAGGCAGCATTGGTTTCGTCCTCTATAGTCTCAAAGTCTTGAATACCCTTTTCAAAGTAAGAAAAGCTTTTCTTCCAAAGCTCTTGTTCTACCGCTGTTATGCCTTTGCTTGCTGCATGGTAGAGAAACGTTATAAGCATATTAGTCTTTTATATTACAAACTTGATCACATTAATTTCCAAAGATCTTTAATTTCCCATGAACTTTTAAACTTTTTACTACAGTTTCCTATTACCTGAAGGCAGCAACAAGTTTGTTTCAGACAGTTTCCAATTCACCAGAAAGGTTTATAGAAGAGCATATAATCTAACAAGATTAGCTCAAAAGTCCTTACCTGTTCCCTCAGTCTGCACAGCAGCAGCCTGATTCATGTAGAAAACTCCAACCTCATTTCTGCTGTTGCCTAATCTTTTTAACACTTGTGTATGTTGTGCTACAACATGAACTTTCTGATCACAGGAATGTAGCAGTTCATTTGCTGCCTCATAACATTTGCAGCTAACTGAAAGTTGGTATTCCAGGTCCATATAAAGCTCTGTAGCCCAGCTGAAAGCTAGAATAATGGCATTGTTACTACTCAAATTGGGGAGAAGGAAAAGAGAATGAAAAAAATTACAGACAAAAGACAGTCAAATATTACTGACAGAACTTTAAATACATTCTTTCCCTCTTACTACAGGTTGTACAATGTAGCGGTTATTTGTTTGTCCTCTCCAGTCCTCCCCTAACCCCCTTACACCCTCCTCAACTGACAATGGTGAAATATTGGGGTATGATTCCACAGCTTACCACAAACTCTCCGTGGTCATCCTTCAAGCATATGTGACAGAAAGTGCAGGTACTCTATTCAACTGTAGGAGGGGACAAAATAGCCAAGCCCAATCACACCCTGAGGAGAAGTCATTGGATGGTAATCAAACCCAAGTGGATTTTTCTCCTCACAGCCCAGAAGCCAACAGTACTACTGACAGTACTGTCATCACCGAGATCAAAGACAGCAAAGACCAGGAATACAACCTGGAGCCTTCCTGGTCTGTATGGTTCAGTGCTATACCATGTGGTGCATTTATTCCCTAAGCATTCAGAGAACCATGAGTGCAGATTTTAAGAAAAAAGTTGGAAGAATATGCTCACTTCAGACAAAGCCAAACCCATGCAGGGCACTGAGAATAGTGCAATTTGACACTCAACTTTTGCAAGTAATTTGCCCTGAAAACAAAGATTTGAAAGTCTCATACTAGGCTTCTGACTGTGTTGCTTTGCCTGGTAGAAATGCATGGGTATATGCTAATCTGAATTATTCAGCTTCTTTGTACAATTTTGCAGCAATACAAAAAAAGTAAATATAAAAACTAACCTTGGCAGCTGGACTCTCTGTGGAGGCTATGCAAAATTTCTTGATCCTCTCTAGTTTGGTAGTTATATTCCTCTTGATAAGCTGCTCTATTACTGGCATTTTGAGCTAACATTAACTGAATGTCACCATTAAGTGTCAAACACTGACTAAGAAAGAACAGGACTTCAGGTGACAAATTGTTAATAAGGCAGCAATAGGCATCTGTCAAACAGAAAAAAAAAGTGCAAGTTAACACATCATGCTTGGATTAGAAATACTGTATATTCCAGAAGATCTCCTGTGGCATTGCTCACAGATAGTCCAGCACCTGGAGTACAATACAGCAAATAATGCTCTGATGTTTACCACAGTTCCTGTTGCAGCCTAATTTCTCCAGTTTTCCCATTGCTGTAATATTAATAGTTGACTAACTTGTTTATCTTCCATCACTCTGTAAAACTTCCTTCTTCGCTGTTATTTATGATTACGAAAGTTATTGTTATTATAAGAAGGTTTTCCCCCATTATTGAGTCTCCAAAAATGTCCAACACCTCAAAACAGGAGACCATTTGCCATTGTCCAAGCCTGACTGATGAGTCTAGTTGCAATGTCTGAACTTAGTATCAAAGCATCTCATAAGCACACTCTCTGACCCTGTATCAATTACAAGTACCCTTAGTGGAGAAAAACCTAATCTTAAACACCTTTAGCACAGAATTATTATTTAATTTCTTAAAGGAGGAGCGTTTGACTTATGGTCTGCAGTCCAGAACATCAGTTCCCTGCCCCATCCCAGTCCAGGCAAAACTTTTATTTGCATTCTGGAGCACTAAAAGTTCATTTCTTCAGTTACTGGTTTAAATTTTTGAATTTCCTAGGACTTGAGTGTTGGAAAGGCTACTCGCTCATTGGTTGAAAAAGGTTGCTCCCTCAATGAGCAACCTTTTTCAATTCTTCTGGCTGGAAAGTCCAAAAAAACTGAAACCAACCAGGGAAGAACCATCAATGAGCAAATAACAAGGCTAGAACAAAGTGGCGAGCACTAGCTCAGTTCAATCTAAGAAAAGGCAAGTGGACAGCATCAGTTGAAGTTGGGAAATGGAGAGAAGTGGGTTCCAGCCGATAGAAAGGAAAGGAGAGAGGTGAGCTGGCAGGCAGCAAATGTTTATATATGGGTGACTGAATTTTTAGTACCGACAATCAGGAACAGTGCACAAGGCTAGGTCAACACTCTCAGATCATATGATAGAAGTATTTATTTAAATTCTTGTACATCATATGGGAAAATAAACACAACCAAGTGTTTAAATTTCTTCCATGAATTGTGAATGTTTTAAAAAATAATTCTGAATCACAGGTCTCAAGTAAATTGCAGTCCTCTTCCCTCCTTCCTGCAGGTCCTCTCTGCCTGGGTTTCATAGGCTGCAGTGTGGTCCCCCCGACCTCGCTGCGCCACTCCTGGGCCTCGACCCCGCTCCTGGGTCCCGACCCTGCTAAGAAAGCCCTATTCAGCCTGCGCCTCACAACCAACCTGACGACTCCCAGTGATTCAGAGACAGAGTGTCCACAGCGTCTGGTCTGCACTCAAGGCCTCCATAATCAGCACCTGTGAAGAGACGCTCGGTCACTTGACCAGGAAACACCAAGAATGGTTCGACGAGAATGACCAGGAGATCCAGGAGCTAATAATCCACAAGTGCAAGGCATCCCTGATCTGGAAACAGCGACAGAACTCAAGAGCAAGAAAACAGCTCTACAGACACCTTAAGGCCAAGGTCCAACAAAAAACTCGCGACCTAAAGAACAGATGGTAGGTGGAGAAAGCGCAGGAGATCCAGCAGCTAGCCGACAACCATGACGTGCGTGGATTCTTTAGCGCAGTCGAGACCACCTACGGCCCAAGCACCCAAGGTCCTACCCCACTGCGGGCCAAGAACGGAGAGGTACTCATCAAGGACAGAGGCCGTCAGTGCCCGCTGGAAGGAGCACTTCGAAGATCTCCTTAACCGAGACTCTGTCTTTGACGCGAGTGTCCTCAACTCCATCCCGCAGCATGCTACCCGCCACCACCTCAGCACAACCCCAGCCTGGCATGAGGTTGAAAAGGCCATCCAACAACTGAAGAACAAGACGACCTCAGGAGCATCCCCGCCGAGGCACTAAAACATGGCGGAGAAGCACTATTGGTGTGAATACATGAACTCATTTCTCTTATTTGGAAGGAGGAGAGCATGCCAGGGGATCTCAGACGCCATAATCGTGACCATCTTCAAGAAAGGCGACAAGTCCGATTGCGATAATTACAGAGGAGTCTCCCTGCTGTCTGCCACAGGGAAAGTCATCGCAAGAATCCTCCTCAATCACCTTCTCCCAGTGGCTGAAGAGGTCCTCCGAGTCGCAATGCGGATTCCGCCCACTAAGGGGCACAATGGACATGATCTTCACCGCACGTCAACTACAAGAGAAATGCAGGAAACAGCACCAACCGCTGTACATGGCCTTCTTTGACTTCACAAAGGCCCTCGACACCGTCAACCGTGAGGGATTATGGAGTGCCCTCCTCAAATTCGGCTGCCCTCAAAAGTTTGTCACCATCCTCCGCCTGCTTCACGACGACATGTAAGCCGCGATCCTGACCAACAGATCCACCACTGACCCAATTCACGTACGGACCGGGGTCAAGCAAGGCTGTGTCATCGCACCAATGCTCTTCTTGATCTTCCTGGCTGCAATGCTCCATCTCGCCCTCCGCAAGCTCCCCGCTGGAGTGGAGGTAATCTACAGAACAAACGGAAAACTGTTCAACCTCCGTTGCCTCCAGTCCAGATCCAAGGTCGTCCCATCCTCTGTCATCCAATTACAGTATGCAGACGATGCTTGCGTCTGCGCACAATCGGAGGTCGAACTCCAAACCATCGTCAACACCTTCACCGAAGCGTACGAGAGCATGGGTCTTACACTAAACATCCGTAAGACAAAAGTACTCTACCAACCTGCCCACGCCACACAGTACTGCTCCAAGTATCAAGATCCATGACGAGGCCTTGGACAACGTGGACCACTTTCCATACCTCGGGAGCCTACCGTCAACAAAGGCAGACGCCGATGACGAAGGCCAACACGGCCTTCAGTGTGCCAGTGCAGCCTTCGGTCACCTGAGGAAGAGAGTGTTTGAAGACCAGGACCTCAAACCTAGCACCAAAGCTCATGGTCTACAGAGCAGTAGTGATACCCGCCCTCCTGTATGCTTCAGAGACATGGACCATGTACAGCAGGCACCTCAAAGCACTGGAGAGGTACCACCAACGCTGCCTCCGCAAAATCTTGCAAATCCATTGGCAGGAAAGGCGCACCAACGTCAGTGTTCTCGCTCAGGCCAACATCCCCAGCATCGAAGCTTTGACCACGCTCGGTCAGCTCCGATGGACAGGCCACATCGTCCGCATGCCCGATCCAAGACTCCCAAAACAAGCGCTCTACTCAGAGCTCCGACACGGCAAGAGAGCCCCAGGTGGGCAGAGGAAATGCTTCAAGGACACCCTCAAAGGGTCCTTGAAAAAGTGCAACATCCCCACTGACACCTGGGAATCCCTGGCCCAAGAACGCACAAAGTGGAGGAGAAGCATCTGGGAAGGCGCCGAACACCTCGAGTCTCTTCGCCGGGGGCAAGCGGAAGCCAAGCGCAAACAGCGGAAGGAGCGCACATCAACCCAAACACCCCACCCACCCGCCCCTTCAACCACCGTCTGCCCCACCTGCAACAGAGACTGTGGGTCCCGCATTGGACTCATCAGTCACCTGAGAACTAATTTTTAATGTGGAAGCAAGTCATCCTCGGTTCCGAGGGACTGCCTAAGAAGAAATTGCAGTGTAGGAATAGTTAAGAACAGACCCACTTAACAATTCTAGGATCCGAAGTTGAAACTGCCATGAATTGCTGGGTTACTGAAATTGACAAATCATGTCATCAGTGTTGGAGAGTGTTGCTACATTACCAACACTCCACTTTTGCTCTTATCAGCAATCGTACTGTGTGAAAATAGCAAGAAGGGCAAGAAACAGAACACAAATCAGGAGGTTGCATTTTTCAAGATGGATGGACAGATCAGTATCTTTTAGTGGAACACATGGCCATTTGTCCTATGCATCACAAGCAATATGCAATGTTTGGAAAACCATCATTAGTCATAGGTTGATCTAGGATAGGATTTAGGGAACGTGTGTATGTGTATACTTTGAAGCTCCAGCATCCCACCTACGTAATGCTTGTTGCTTCACAAGTATAACTGACATGAATGAAATTAAATGATGCACACAGAGTGCTCCCTGAATTTTTTCCAGCAAAACCAGAGAGAAATTAACTGGCACTCTTTGTATAGCAGGAGGCAATTTATAATATAACCCTCACCCCCTTCCTGAGCCAGAAACCATGGTAGAACTCTAATAGCTACCATTATCTATTGTTTTTTGATACAACTTTTCCAGGGTTAAACTAAAATATGTCCTGATCAAAATATAATCAATTTAGCTAATGTGTTACACGTCTCTCCACGTGTATGTGGTTTTGGATTGGCGATCCTGATATACAAAATTAATCATCAAGTTTAAACATTCCATTCCTGCCCATATTTTCTCAGATCTAAATCTCAATTAAAAAATGCTTACATTAAACAAAGTATCTTCTATTTGTAAAAGTTAAATTATATTAATAGCAAATTTTAAGAGTACTGATTTTCTTTCACTTCACTGGCAATTTGAATTAGAAAAGCAAAAAATTGAAAGAACAAGCTTCAATAGGCCATCAGAAAAGATACCATTTGTTATCTGTAGTTAATTTCCTATTACAGATAATTGAATATTTAGGATCCAATTAGTTGAAAACAAGTACTTAAGTGGTAAAAATCTGTGATCCTAGAATGAATACAGGTGCAACTATTTTCCAACAGCCGTTAATTAATATTCCTGCATAAAACATGCTGGAATAAGGGATTTCAAAATGATCTGAAGTAGTTATATTAATTCTTTAAATATGGTGTAATTTTCCAACAAAACAGAGCGTACGTAACAACAGTAACTATGTAGCCACTTACCAAGAGACTGTAAAGCAAGTTTAATATATCTTAAAGCTCTGCCATACTTTTGCAGAGTAGTAGCTGCATCAGAGAGAATAAAGTAGGCTCTTGAAGCTTTAAAGATAAGGTTCAGTTTCATTTGATATTGCCATGTATCTGGTATCATCCCAGATTGACTGGGAAGTTTAACTGGTTCATGAGCTGGGCCCACTGCGAAAAGAAAAAGTATTAAAATCAAAATGACAATACTTTGTATTATTGGCTGAAGTTAAGAATTCTAAAAGTAGAACACTTTATAAAAAGCCTTAAATGTACACAACACATTTAACCAAGCAAGTCACAAGAGAAACTTAACTTGGATTTCAGAGAAATTAATTTGAAGTGGGTGCATCGGCCTCCACAACAAAAATAAAAAATGAGCTTCATTTTTCTTTTAAATTTGAAAGCACTTTTGGATGGCAGCAAGGAAATGAGAGAAAGCGCGCGTGCGTGACAGAAAGAGCGCATGCGAAAGAAAGTGTGAGAAAGAGAGCCGCCATTTTTATTACATATTGCATAGTCTGCAATTGAACATAATCTATATGGTGACACTTGCCACTGAATTCAAATTGTTTACTGATGTAGACACAAAAAATGCACTCAGAAATCTAACACTCCAAAAAAGCATTAAGAACACAAGAAATAAGAGTAGGCCATACAGCCCTTCGAGCGAATGTAACAAATTTGCATGCAATTTTATAATATATTTGTAAGCACTGCTACAATAATACTGAATTGCATTTTAAGTGTGAGCTTGGAATTTATAGGAAGATAATAGTGAAATGATATAGCATTTAAACATTAGCTTGGTCATATCAATATTGCAGCACTATCTTTTAAAAATACTTTCAAGAGCATTGAGGAAATCAGTAGCTCTTGGGATAAACTATTATAAAGCAAATGAAGAAATGTGAAACAAGGAGAAATTATATTTAGCAAGATAAAGCATTACATGTGGTATTCAGGCTGAAGGTTTCTTAACAACTAATTACCTTTATCTAAAAACAGAGCAATTTGTTTCTTAAGAGCTTTGTGACCTGTGCATTCAGATTCATTCGCATACTTCAGAGGGATTGGAATACTGGGATCAGCAGCTGGGAGGTCACTCTCCTTTTTAATACTCCCATCAACTGCCTTCAGCCCCTGAAAGAAACAATTAACATAATTAAGATTAGCATAACCACAGTTATTAGTGAAGACAAATGACAAAGAGGCTATGTGAAGATTTTTGATAATTTGATCTTTATATTTACGTTCAGTTAAACAGAATGCAACATGAAGATGGAACACATATTTTCCTAGACATCTAATTATAAAGCATCAACATTAACCACAGCTTGCAGCATGCATATGATCTGGAACAACATCTGACAACCAGATACAAGTACAGTAATTTGATTACCGACAGAAAATGTTCAAATTTGTGAATGCCTGCTGTACTTGTGTTTATTTTGAAAGAGATGCCATAAAACCTTCAACTGGTAAAATTACCAAAAAAACACTAACATCTTAACCAAAAGTTTTAATCCAAACATCATAGAAGTAACAGTTTAACCTTCAGTGTAGCTCCCTGACAGGGATGACACAGGCCCGATCACCAAGAACCTCACCCGAATGTATAGATCTGTACAACATATATGACCCTGTCTACATTTAACTGCAAGTGCTGTGAAATGTGCACTATAGTATATGCTCTGTATGAAACCACATCCCGAGAACATGTAAGCATTTATACAAATATGATTATGAAACAAACTCTAATGCAAGTTTGTGAATTACCTCAAGAACGTAATTCAGAACAACTCTACATCGCTCCTCCGTGTCATGACAAACTGGAAAAGCACAGCTGGGCTTTAAAACAAAAGTTGAGTGTAAGACACTCATTTTATTTAAGTTCAGTTACTCTAAAAGCAATCCCACTTTAAATTTTGAAACCAACTTCATATTACTCTGAAGATAGATCTTCTGTCCCCACTGTAAGCAAATCTGTTTTGAGAGAACCCAGACTTGTTAAATGTCTACATTTAACTGAAAATGAAATAGATTAGTCAAATTGTTCCACAGTATTAAGTTGGACTATAATCTGCATTTCTAACCAACATTTGTAAGATTTGGAATATACATTTCCTTACAACTTAATGAAAATGGGTTCATACCCTTATCTGGTGTGTCAATTTATACTTTTCAGGTACAGACAACTCGCCAACAGATTTAATGATAGCAACAGCTTTGTTATCATCTGAAGGATCAAAGCCGTTGCTGAAAGAACCATTTTCATCACTATCTTCTGGAATATCCTCATCTTCACTATAACTATCATCAGAATTCTCATTCAGAGTTGATCCATTTTCATCTTGTTTTGGTGGCTCATCCAGTTGGAAAAGTTCTGAGATCATGTAGTTGGCTGAAGCAATAATCTGCACAAACTGTAAAAATTTTGTTGAAGAATTAATTAACAATGAACATATATGGAAGCGTGTTTGTTTATTTAGTGCAGTACTCAAATCTTGGATATTAAATATTTGCAAGCCATCATCTAGAAGATTTGTAAATGACTAGGTGCATGGTCTATCGCTCTACAGCTTCTCGACACTTAGAAAAAAGCGTTTTATTAGTGTATCTTAGGAAGTGTAATCCTTCAAAAATACATAGTAACCAAACATTTTGCAAATATTTAGAACTTGAAAAATAATTGTTTCTTGAAAAAGGAAATGTTTACAGCAACCACATTTGGATAGCTCCAAGGTGGAATCAAACTAACTGTACTTAATTTTTGCCAGTCTTCAAATTTTTCTTGGTTTTCCTGGATTTATAATATAAATTAGTGAGTGCTGGGATCAATTACATGTTTATACTTCCAAGTAAAGGCTTTCATTGAAAGTTTTTAGGCTTGATAATTCAGGATATAACCATCAGCAAAATTATATTATAATCTGCAATTTCTATGCAATTGCATAGATACTTAAAATATAGCTTAATATGTACTATTAATTAAGGGCACTTCTGACCTAGAAAATGTAAGTATTTGACAGCTTTGCTGTAAAAATATAAAGACGTTAAATTGGTTAACAGTGTGCTAATTAATTAGTAATTTCACTGCACAAGTTATGAGTCTGCAATGACCAATTAAAGCACCTACTGCATAAAATAATGCAATCCAAAACTCAAAGCTAATGTAGTTTGTACCTGGGGATGCCTTTCTTTGTCCAGTAATTTAATACAATTTAACAAGAGTGTCCTTATGATCCCATAATGTTTCCTGTTCTGAACTTTCTTCATCATCATGTTGCTAGCAACCCTGTAAACCACAACATATTTTAATGGAAGGGTTTGAGGGCTGTACATATAACTGGATACAAAAATAAAATGATTTGCATATTGTTAAATAACTATTTTCCAACAAACTGATTTTTGTAGTACTGCACACAATAAGTTGGAGAATATGGTTGCCCTTGTCTTTATGCTTCTATCTCACCTCTTCTGTCTCTCCTCTTCTCCCACCATATTTCTTCTATTTTACTTGTCTTTTTTTCCCCTTTTGTGTGGGAGGTGGTGGGTTGCATGGCATGTTAGGGAAAGGAGCCACCAAGAACTACAAGCAGCATATTCCATTGGGGGTTGGGGGGAGGAAGATGGGGAAAACATGGCCTGCAACCCTCAGCGGCTCCCTTCCCACATCGCTCATGCTCCGCTCAACTACTTGTTCCCATTGTGACCCTTTAACTTCTCACTATCTGTTCTCCAAAGTACCTATTTGAACTCTACATTCTCCCCTCCCCCGTCACTAAGCTCACCTTAAATCTTCCATCCACTCCCCCCTTATCGGTTTTCCCAGAGGCTTTGTTTGCTTTTAAAATTCAACTAATTCGTTTTATTTTTAAAATTAAAATAAATCAAATTAGGACGACAAAAGACATTGTCTGCCTCTCCTCAGATGTCAGTATTTAGATTATTTACATTTTCCAATGTCAACAAACCAGTTGATACAATTAGAAGCTTTTTGCTACATCTCAACTTTGAAAAATGAACTTAACTTAGATGAGGAAGGCCACTCTCGGCTTAATATGCTTTCTGAAGTATACAGAACCCAAACCAAAAGCTACAAAAGTGTATATTCCATCTGTATCTTCACAACATTGTTAATAAAGTTATTGAACTAAATTATTGTCGTGAACCTGATTATCTGCTGTCGAAAACCATAAAGCTCCAATCACAGAGACAATTTTCACGAGGAACACAATTTATTGTTCTGAAAGCAACTTTTTTAAAAATGACCCTGTAACAAGTACAAGAGTGTAGTTCACTACAATCAAGATTTCCATAGTGAAGTGCAAGACAGAAGTTGTGTGGTGAGCAGTCATCAACACTTGCATAGTTTATGTTAATAAAGATTCAAAATGTGTAGTTCAGAGTTTTTAACGCACTGATTAGGATATTTAGGTTATATAAATGATAATTAAATGGAAGCAAAATTCATAGTGCTAGGAGCAAGTTCAGGAAGCTAATGGAGAACAATGGAGTAATAATACTTTGAATGCCAGGATGTCACTCAAGGCGATCATTGTTCTGTTGTTGAAACAAATAAGGTAATCCTTGGTGAAGTGGTTCCATCGGAGGAGAACTCAACAAAAATTAATTAAAGCATCAAAATTCATAGAAAGAAACTAGCAAGCACAAGGTTAGTTGGGACAGAAGGGTCATTGGCCAGAAACGTTAACTCTGTTTCTCGCTCTACAGATGCTGCCTGACCCGCTGAGTATTTCCAGCATTTTGTGTTTTTATTTCAGATTTCCAGCATCCGCAGTATTTTGCTTTTGTACAAGGTTAGTTGAACTGATTGAAAGGAATAAAATGGGGTGATATGAGGCGTGGTATGTGGCGGTGTTTCTATTTCAAAAATGAACATCTTATGACAAGTAAATAATATTCCTTTTCATTTTATTCATCCTGCACATTACATAGGAGGAGGCTGAATCTTTCAAGAAAGGTAAAACCTGTCTTCTAAACTTATCAAAAAGCATAGAGATCCATACAATATTGCTCCAATTTTAGATTTATGGATGCTCTCCAAACTAACCTGCTTAGGATTTAAAAATTGGCCGATGGCACTAAGCTATGTGGCCAGGTGATAAGTATGAGATAGACTGGTACCATTTCAATTAACTGGATGGGACAAAGAATGTTAGATGGACCACAGCTAAGAGTTTATTGGAATGAATCTCAATAGCATTTGACTACAAGTTGAACAATTCTAACCTTGCAATGTCATATTTGGAATACTATGTGCAATCTTCAAAGAATATTGATGCACTGGACAGGTTTCACAGAAGAATTACAGGGATGATTCTGGAACCTGGGTTCCAACTTAAGGAAGGTCTTTTTGTTGGTCTGGAAGAAAATTGTAAGGACAAAACCATAGCATTTTAAAAGAGCCTCAAGGATGAATAATGTCACTATACACCACCATTGATGCAGCAGTAGAGGTGTTCCTAAATCAAGAGGATGAAAGACAGGTTAGTCTGCCTGAGGCAGAGGACACTCTCAGTATAAGAAAGCCACCCCCACTGCAAGGGACAAGGTGGTCGAATGATAAATAGTCTCTAACATAGTGAACTGGCAGAAGTTAACAATCTCCAGAAAAAAAATTATATATATAAAAATATATATGTAAATAAGGCAGTGGATTAGTTTTAGATTACTCTAGCAAAAAACTGGCGTACAAACGATGGGCTGAATTGCCCCCCTTTGTGCTGTAAACTTCTATGGTCCTTTTGCTTACTATCCAATACCATGCATAAAGGGAGGATAATTTGCATGATGCTCCGTCATGATAAAAATTACTATTCTTTTAATTCTTCCTGTTGGTTGCCTGGGCATTTTCCCCAGTGGTACACAGAGGACAACTAAAATGGAGAAAAAGATTCCCTCTATTGATTTACTTAGAAAACTTACTTGTACAGTAAGACAGCCACAGGCATTGTGAAAGGGTTTTGGTATTTGTCTTCAGTTGTTTCTTCACAAAGTGTCGTCAGATCATAGAGTTTTACAATATCACTTCCACTTGCTGGAAGAAAGAAAGGCATCAGCTGCTGTGGACACACACTTTAAACAGCTGTATTTTCCAAACGAGTGATTTTCTTTTTAAGCCATATGCAATATATCAAAAGATACCCACACATGTAACAATTCCACAGTACTGCAAATCACACTTCAAGAGAGGCTTTTATTGGCTCATGAATCTAGTGGCATGACTAATCATTTTTAGGTTTGAAAATCTGATCTCAATTGATAGGCAAATCTAAAACAAATCAAAAGGTCGATTTGTCAAACATTTAGGTTGGAATTTCTCCTCTCCTAGCAAAAGTGGCTATGAATGGGAGAAAAAAATCTAGCGTTGATGTTAAATGCTGTTTCTTCATAGCCAGGTGAAGCAGTTACAAGGTAAAGCAAAACTATGCCTGCTCATCCACCAGCTTGAACAAAAAATGGTACAATCATTTTAGACACGCACAACAATAAGTAATGTGTATGTAACACAAGCAGTGAGAAACAACTGTATTATATAAAAACATAAAATAGTTAGGTGCAAGTTAAAAAAATGAATGATTCACTAAGAACAGGATAGTATTGCCCAGAAGGCTATAAAAGGCATGTGTAAATCTATTACCTTTGGCATAATTATTGTAATCAGTTGAATAAAACGCAACTGCACACCTAGTAATATATAAATCAGTACATACCTTGAAATAAACCTATCTGCATAACATTGTCTTAAAAATCAGAATTCTAATTAATACTTTTGCTCACCTTTAAAAAGCCAATATGTATGCCCTTCTTTAGTACAGTTCGCCTTTAGAAATGAAAGGATATTCTGAGCAATATCCTTAACCACTTTTGTGGAGAAGCTGGAATTATCCAAATTAGGGATGTCTTCTGTCTTTATCATTTCATATCTCTGTGTAAAGCATACATTAATTACAACAGAAATTGCAAATTGAACCTCTCAGGTTACTAAAGAGACCAAGCACACATTGGGGCAGAACTTGCAGTCAGTATAATGGAGTCCTCTCAAGAGTACAGCATCATACCGCCTTTGAAATGGACAGCAAGTTCGGGATTTCCATGTGCTTGCGCATGCACTAAATTCTGAACTTGCGATCTGTCACGTTCTGACTTGACAGATCACCCACTCTGACTGTATTATCCTCATTGCGGGTGCAGAGTTGGACTAACTGTCCACCAACTGTACTGCCCAACAATTACACATGAAAATGTTATGGCTAGTGCAAACAGGTGCAGGAGCCTGTTTACACAGCATAAGGGGACACCCGCCATGATAAAAAATATTCATCTGATGCTTTTTTGTATTATATATATATGAAAAAGTGATCTACTTGTGTTACATTAGTACACCATATAGCAATATGCAATGCATTCATTGCAGTCTGTGAATTACGATAAATATGTTTGTCCTTTACACTGAGCCTGCCTAAGGGATTAGCACACCCCCAAAAGTTCAGCTAATATTATCCGAATGTACATCTCTGCTTGAATAAAGTAGTTAAGCAGCCTGCAGTGTAGTGTGATTGCTTCTGCTCTATTGACAATTTTCCCCAAAATTAATTTCTAATTCTAAGAATGTAAATCCAGGCTGAGGTGAGAGAGAGACTGGGGGTGAATGAGAGACCTTCTGTTTCCTGATTGGAACACTGCCCCATGTAACCCCAGGTACGCTTACACACGCGGGCCACTACGCTGCACTCAACATTGCAGCGGCTAACAGCAACTTCTCAAAGGAGGGTTCCCAGCAGGTAGGTGCACATTCCATTCAGAGGTCGGCGGTGTACTCCACAGCTACGTCGCCGACCGCAATTTCAGGCCATTATGAAGAAAATCTGGAAAATACCCATTTTGAACAGACATCTGAACTGGCCATCGTCAACTTCTATCCACAAGGAGCAACAGGCATACATGCCAACCATCTGCATTCGACAGTTAGCAGTTTTGGAGGCACTGCTCCCACGTATGGATGAAAATCAGCGTGGACTAGGCTCATCCTCTGCCTCTCCCATCCAAGTACTGCTTCCTATTTCTCGTCCACTGCTTGGAGACTTGCACCTCATCGCTATAAATGATTAAATGCTGCTGCACACTGTAGGCAAGAACTCTCGCAAGAATAAGAATTCTAACCCAATGCGCAGCAGTATGAATCACTTATAACAGCAGTGGTAAGAGGTAGGTGCCTGAAGAGTGTTTTGGGTGACGGGGGAGGGAAAAAGAAAAATGCCAGCATTAATTAAGAGGGTGAGGCAAAAGAGAAATGAGACTGTGAGCACGATCTGAATAGGAGATGGAGAAAAATGTCAGCTTGAATTGGGGTGTAGGGATGAGAAGGAAGTGGAAGTTTGAATTGCAGAGGAATAGGACAAAAGCCAAGCTCATGTGGAGGTTGGGAAGAAAAGAGAGCCAGCACGAACTGCGAGGAAGGTGTGAACTGTGGGGTAGAGTTTCCGCTTTAAGCGCAATGGGCAACCCGGGCGCAAATTATGCTCAAAACTGTGCTAGTTTTCCAAATAGATTTTATGGTTCAAGTTTCTGCTCAAATTTATTTGCATAATCACAAACGTAAAATCTTCCATGAATCAACGCAATCTGGCAACGTTTTAGAACGTAATTGTTTATTTTTTTCTCCTTGCGTTAAAAAATATTCCTTGATATATTTAAGAGGGGTTTTATTAATACAGTCGAAAATGGATTGATCACAAAAAATAAGCATTTTTAATCAGCGTGTCTAGTCCACCACCTGTGAGTAACCAGATTTTAAATAGCTGAAAATTACTTCAAAAAATCTATACCGAACTATTTACTAGTTTCATTGGTATACAGTCATCAGTTTTAGAAAATTAAACATATTTTCATATTCAACAGCTTTTAAAGGGGTAGTACATCTTAAAACAAAGCTGAATTTTAAGAGCCTCCTTGAAGGGCTGCAAACAGGCGCAATTAGTGGAAACTCGCCATAGTGTTTAATTCGATCAGTGGGGGGGGGGGGGGGGGGGGGGGGGGGGAGGACATTGTGAGCTTCCAGCTCAATGGTTTTTTTAAACCAGCGCAAAAGATCACAGAAACTCTATTTGCATGGACTTAACTTGTACTTGAAGTTCCTTGATCTTTTGTGCTGGTTTGGTAAAGATGTGTACACAATTCTAAATTTGCCGTCTAGCCCTGAATGGAATCATCCTGTGATCATCAAGCCAGGGTTCAAAACCCCTATTTGCTATTAAGCAATTTATTTTAAACAAGCAAGTTAATTAAAAGGTAGTGGCAGAAGTAAGTTTTGAAATCTGAAGAAAAATAATTAATTCCCAAATGCTAAAGACAGCAAATGTCCTTTATGGCAAAAAATACAATGCCCATGTTTGGGGAGTTCAGGCTGCCATGACTGGAATTTTTCAGATCATTTGCCCTACTGTATTAGGGAGATGCATTTATGCTTTTTAAAGTGGACCACATTAATAATATCTTCATTTTTGGTTAAAGAGAAGCTACTAAACACAGATTATTTTACCCAAAAAAAATGTTTTTTAACTTTTTTTTACCTGTACAATCCCATTAACGTGAAAGCACATGACAAGTTCTGGAACATTGCACATTAGATTGTCTAGCCAATAGTCAATCCCCGTCAATATGTTAATTGGTTTGTTGCTATCTCTAAAAAGGAACAAAACGTCACGAATCAGTATGCAAAACTTACAATTGTATTGATCAGTTTTTGCTAACATGAGAATGCATGCCAACGATGAAAACAAAAATTAAAAAAAATTGCTGTATACTGCTTTTTAAAGAAAAAAAGACAGGGTCATAATCTTCTCTGAATTAACAGTATTTCATAAATTCTGACATTAGGTCTTGGATGAACCAGAACGTTCTCCAGCTTAAGCCATTCTATTTGGTTCCTGCCAGAAACTACACTCATGGTTCCCGATTCCATCCCCTCTCCTTCAGTTGGGCTAAACGCAATGGAGCATAACCCTGGTGTTCTGTTCAACCCTCAACTAACTTTGAACTCATGAAGCCCGAATACTTTCACTTCAGTAACAGTAGCCCTCACGTCAAAAAAAATCACAGACAAAACCCTTACATACCTTTGTCAATGCTGGTCACCAACGACTCAGCCTACAATCCCCTCTAGCTCTAATGCCAGTTTGCACCCTTTGCTTTTTGGCCTACTGTGTAACCTCTTCCTACTGCTCTTGGTTCGATGGCAGAGCCTTCAGCCATCATACCCCGGCACTCCTGAATTCTCATCCAAAACTTTTGTGCTTGCTACATCTTCACTATCATCAAATCTTTCAAAAGTCTCTTCAAAATTTGTATCTTTTCAGCCATGCTTTTGGCTACAACTTAATTCTTCCAACACCTCTTCGGTAAAATGCCATCTATCTCTTCAAAAGGAAAACACAAGTTCACAAATCTAGATGAAAAGCTATTTTTTTCCAGAATTAAATTTTATATGCGCAGGAGATGCAACACCTGCCCTGTTAGCTCCTCCCTTTCCACCGTCCAGGACCCCAAACACTCCTTCCAGGTGGAACAATTTACTTGTACTTCTTTCAATTTAGTACACTGTATTCTCTGCTCATAATGCAGCCTCCTCTACATTGGGGAGACCAAACGTAGATTGGGTGACCGCCAACGTTCCTGTTAAACTGTCTGGAGGTCCCACGCAGGCCGCTCATTGGCTTTTCAATGGAAATAACCTCACATGCATGAAAAATTTAATGGGCCACGCAACCTGTTAAAGGGCCTGCACACCAAAAGAAAATTACAGGGAACATTGGTGACCGCTTTGCGGAACACCGCTGTTCAGTCCGCAAGCGTGACCCCGAGCTTCTGGTCGCCTGTCATTTTAATTCTCCAGACCACTCCCACTCTGACCTCTCAGTCCGCGGCCTCTTGTACTGTTCCAATGAAGCTCAATGTAAGCTCAAGGAATAGCACCTCATCTTTCTATTAGGCATTTTACAGCCTTCTGGACTCAATATTGAGTTCAACAATTCAGATCATAACCTGTGCCCCCAATTTTTCCAGACAGCAGCTGTTGATAATTCTGATAGTCCCATTTACACCTTCTCTAGACCCATCCTTTGTTTCTTTACTTGTCCCATTACCATCACCTCGCACCATCATCCATTTTGTAATTTAATCGCTCCTGCCTTCCATCCTATCATAAACCTTCCTTTTTGTTCTTTCCTCCCCTCCCCCTTTCCCTGCCTCTGCTCTGTACTTGCTTAAAATACATCTCTAACCTTTTCCAGTTCTGACGAAAAGTCATCAATCTGAAATGTTAACTCTGTTTCTCTCCCCACAGATGCTGCCTGACCTGCTGAGTATTTCCAGCATTTTCTGTTTAGATTTCAGATTTCCATCATCTCCAGTATGTTGCTTTTGAAGAAATAACTTTGATTTTTGTTAGAAAGTCCGGAAAGGCTCCAGGTCCAAATCCCAGTTATCTGTGGTCAGTTATGGCCCCAGTCGAGGCACTACAATTGGCCTCAGCACAAATGATCAGGGGGGAAATGTCACCAGGGTGAATAACCTGCCGACACTCAGTCATAAACAAATAATGCCACTTGGATAAAGTAATAGACGGCACCTGTGGAATTGGACCCAGCAAGGAGTCAATGCTTTTAGGGAGTGGGAGAGAGCAGAAAATCAGTGAAAAAAGCACTGCCAATATTGCACAGAGAAAGGATTTACCTGAGTCTTAAGCTTACAGCTGGATATTTTCCACCACCAAAAATAGGCATATTTGAACCCACAAGCATATGAATATCTTCAAACGTCCAAAGAATGTTCCTGACAAAATCATTTTTAAGCCCCTTTGGAATGAGAGACAAGTTATTAAAGCTATTTATTTTTAAAATACATGAGTGAATAAAGGACACTTGAACATAAGCAGTTATCAAGGAAAGTGTAGCAAACTTAACAATACCAATTTGATTTATTAAAAAGCCAATTGGGACCTATTATAAAAGTTCCCTTCGTTTCGGGAATTATTTGGAAATGGTCATCTTCACCATACCTGACTGTTTTCCCCTTCATTCAAAAAAGTAGTCAGGTTTTGTTCTTTCGGGGTAGAGGCCACCTGCTCTAATACATATGTGGCTCCCAGAGGAACATTCCCCTGCAAAAGGTGCAAGCATGTATATTTTTACCCAATACACACACTATTGTATCATTTGAAAAGAGCGTTAAACATTAATACAGTAGAGCCTACTTAAGATCGGGTCCCACTGATTAACTCTCCCTCACTCCCTCATGTACAAAACCATTTCAGATCAATGAAATGCGATTAGATTAAAGTATAATTGCTGGCTCATCAAGCCCTGCTTCTGATCAAAAGTTAGACAGTACTTTCATGCTCTGGTTCATTTTTCTGCCGCCTTATTCTGCAATGGCTTGATAATGTCATTATCTCTGACAGTTTAGCTTGAGAAATAAAATTCAGCTTGAGAAATAAAATTCATCAAGCTCTTACCACCAGATGTTTGACCAACACTGAAAACACAGTAGTCTGCACTACAAAAATTAAACTCACATCTAATGGCAAGAAAGTCAGTAGTGCATTAATCTTTTGTAGAAACTAAATAAAATCCCATTTAAAATCATTGAAACTGATCTTGAAGACTCCACTGTAATGGATTTACATAGACTTAACCTAATGTAATGATATTCTTATCAGAAACACAATTCAACAGATATTGGAGCATTGAGTTTCTTTTAAAAGAAAGCTGCTCCTTTATTAGTACATTACAACAAGAGGGATAGCCTTTTAACCTATTAAATGGCTTCAAAATAATTTAAGAAAAATAATTGATACTCGCTACCAAATCTGTATTCTTAAAATGTGGTTGAATCCTAATCCCAAGACTGCTTGGATCATGGTTTTTAGAAAAACATTTCTCTTTATAACTAGAAATGTTATACTTTTACATCATTTCAATTATGCAACTTGCAACTCTATCTAAAGAAATACAATTACTTTGCACAAAAGTGATCAGATTTCTAAAATATGCTAGTTGGATATGAAAATTGACAATTAGCTTATTATGCTTAAACATAAAAAATAATAAAGGATAAGTGGGAAACATTTTATGCTTAATTCAATAATTCTACTGTGGGTATAAATGAATAGTTTGACACCAGAAATGTGTGGCTTTATCAAATGCTTGCCTGGCATTGACAATATTTCCAAACCAAATTTTACAGAATGCCACTGTCATTCCAAACTAGGAGTGTAAATATTACCAGATACTGAAATGTTCTCACTGGACATGAGTAAATAACTAATTAACATGCAAAAAATCCTATCTCTCAACAGTATTTAATTTAACTTCATCTTAAGGAGCTATGATGAGATATGTAGATTTCACAGATTAAATAATTTTACCTGTTCCTGAGGATTTCCATCTTCAGGGACAGAAGTAGGGGTTCTCAGAGGTGCAGGCCAGGAGGATTCCTCTACTTCTATTGGGTTTTCCTGGGACTGGGTGTCAGCAGGTTGCACTATAGGAGTTGGAACTGCTTCTGCTCCACAATCTCCATTGATGCTAAAATTATTCAGCAGAGAAAAAAATTCAATACTATGTTTACAACTACAAAAACCCAACATCTGATGAAGTTCCAGGGAAATTGAAAAAGGAAATGTTCCTGCATAAGTATTTTTTTTATTATATAAACAGAACCCACCCCCCAATCACAATCAGGGTTCAGCACAGTAAACTAACAACTGAATTTTAAAAATACAAGTTCCGTTCCAAACTTTTTAACTAAACCAATTGAAATATTTAATAGTTTAGTGTACATAGACTCTAGCTTCTTCGGGGCATTCCATTATGTTTCAACAATGCTATTCGATACAAACATTAGCAATTAAAAACCAAGATTAATACTGTAATCTAATTTCAGAAGCCAATTCTGTGGTAATAATCACTGACATGCGTTTTGAGTTTATGGCAGTTACTGCCAAAGCTTAACAAGTTTAAGAGTTAGATTTGGATTTTTCTGCGCTCCATCAGTTTTTGTTTAAAGTACACTGAATTATAGCAGCACCCTTTTGAACATTCTAGGACTTTACCAATTAATTAATTATTGGGACTTTCATACACTTGACTTTAGCTTCAGGGATAAAATGGAACAATAGATACTTGGTGCCAACAAGGGAATTGACTGGGCTGTAATTACACCACATCTGTTAGGTCTGAACTTGGTTCATGAACAAGTGTGTGCTGGTTGGATAGACCTGAGTTTTCAGGTAAATTTGTGGCACTCTGAAAACCTTTTCTGCTTCGTAGACATAAGCATATCATTGAGGTCAATGTGATGGCACACACACCAGCATGAATGCCCATTCACATAGTAAACGTACCAAAGCATGATGCAAAGTGCAGTGGACACAGTCCACAGTATAAACGCTACTTTTTGGAGAAAAACACCTTTCCTATGATGAGCTCTGCTCCTGGCATCGTGAAGTGGTGCACTCCTTTAGCGTGTTGCTTGTACCTAAACTCGGTCAAGCTGGAACTTTACTAGTCTGCATACAACAGTGGAGAAGTAGCTTCACAATCCTCCCGCTAAAATGCATTTGGGAATCAAAGTGCTGATTCATTAACTTATACTTTGTATTTATGTGAAGCAGAATCTATAAAGCTGGTAGCAGAAGTAAAGTTGAACTTGACCAATCAACTAACCATTAGCCCTAAAAGGAGACAGCATAATCAACCTTTTCTGACTACAATAAATAGCTTTTAACTAGAAAAGAACTGAATCACCAGACCAAATTGCATATTATTTTGTATTACATACAACTGGATTTAGCCAGTCTTTCAACTCCAATTTCTGCACAATATTGAAAAAAAAATCAATCACTCCTCTTAAATAGCTCATAAAATTGTGTCACATATAATCAGATAGCTTGGGCTCGATTTTAATTCCCGAGTCGGGTTGCGTGGTGGGTGGGTTCGAGAGCCGCTTCCAGCAGGATCAGCTGCAGATGTCCGACTTTTTTCAACGCGCTTGTTAATTTCAATGAGGCACGCTGGCCGGGCCAATGAGTGTGATCGGGTTGGCTGGCCGCCTCTGATGGCGTCATAATAGCCGCTGCTTTTAAAGCTGCCTTTCAGCCCGAGCCTTTCTATTGTGGTTTCCGGGACTTGATTTAAATGCTATGACTTCTTCCAGAGGCAAGGCAGCTCCTCATTTTCATGATGAGTCCCTCCAAGTTCTTGTGGATGCTGTCAGAGGGCGCAGGGAGATTCTCTTCCCTCCTGATGGCCGGAGGAAGCCTCCTCAACAGACCAAGGCAGCCTGACTGCACATTGCTCAGGAGGTGAGCGCAATGTCCATTTATGCACAGTCATGGATCCAGAGCCGAAAAGATTAAAGCGCCTATAGTCACAAGGGAGCCATTTGGGTGATGTTTCTTTTATTTCTGACTCTTGCTGGTTTATTATCTTTTCGTCATTGTTAAAGATAAATTATGTCAAACTGTTGATAGTGTGGCCTATGTGTTATGGCAAAAGCGCATTGAGGGCTTAGGGTGACTTGCTTTTGTAATGCTGATGGTAAAAGTGATAGGAGATAACAGGGTATAGCAGAGATGAAGTTATGATGTTGGACAAGTGTCACCTGCAATTACAGGCCATATGGTAACCACCTATGGTTGAAGAGTAAGCTTATGCTAATGTGACATGGCAGTGTGCTTACCCTTGTTGATGGGCAGCAGTGCACTGGAGGGATGCTGCATTGGTCACAACCGGGCATGCAAGACACCCGTCGTCCACCTCCTACTCCTCTTCCCAGGAAGATCTGTGCTGAGCCACGCGGCTGCTACTCCTCCGATTAGGAGGACCAGGGTGAGAGGGCATAAAATGTTTCCCATGCCCTTGCTATAGATTTCATTTGAGGCAACAATCTTGCAAGCGCACAGTCAAAGTGGCCTGAAATTATTCCATTCATGCCACACTGCAGATGGGTGCCAGCTTGAACAGTCAGGTGGTCAGTAGATGTGCAAAATGTTATCCCATACCTACAACAGCAAAGTTGTTGCATGTGAATGTCAGCCATGTTTCAGGGGCGCTTTTAAAGCACTCCACCAATGCATACAAATCATGTCCTCCAGCAACTCGTCTCCTTGAACCGGGCCTGTTTCTGACAACAGGATTAGTGCCAAAGTTGTCAACTCATCTACTGATAAATCCTAAGTTAAAATGTGCACTCACCTATAGTATAGAAATTTGGAAAGAATAGCTTTCTGGTAAAACTGCTCTCTGCTCTTCTTTTTTCTCTGCCATTTTGGATTCACAAGTCTTTGGTATAACTCCTTTAACCAATTCCAGTCTCCTGTCTAAAAGGAAGCAGGTTTTTTTTCCAGTCACAAATTTTTTTTTTTTTTTTTTTTTTTTAAATATAGAACAGCTAACTGTATAAAAAACCCAAATGACCACGGTTTAGATAAGGGGCTAATATAGGGTAAAACTATTTCATTCACGTGCACTACTTTCCATTGCCACTACAAAGAATTAAAACATTTCATCGAGTTATTTCACATACAGAATAGTTTGTGACCTATAGGTAGGTATTCTGGGAAATCACAAAACCTCATTGTAGAGATTTCACTATGCATTGCAACCAACGTTCCCTCTATTTTTTGTGTACGCGGTCTCTTTACCTGGCTGTGCGGCCCATTCAAATTTTCACGCATGCGCGGTTTCTTCCATATAAAAGCTGGTGAGCGGACTGCGCGGGACCTCCAGACCGCTGCGTGGCCACTCAGCTTAGTGAGAACATCGGTTGCAACCCCCATGGAAAAGTACAATGCAGTTTCACACACGGAGTTCCTGGTTGTCCCATGGTATTGTAGGAAGGTGCTGAGCTGAGCTATGGTATTCCTATTCCTTTAACAGTATTGAGAGTTAAAAAATCCAAGACTGCTTTTTCACACAGGATAGTACTGTTATGAGGCCAAGGTGCAGATTACCTAGCTACCCTGTCAACTAGAGATGGTGTCTGGTTTGGAAAGACCACAGATTAGAAGGGGGAAATTGCTACCAACAATTTTTTTTTTTTTTTTTTTAAAAACATTGTTATTTTCAAAAAGGGCTTTGAATAGTAGAATGCTTAAATTGTCAGTTATTTTAACAAAATAACATTGAATTTGTTGAGACTTCAGCTATCAGAATTTCTGATAACGACTGGTTGGCTTACACAGATTCAGAACCAAACCCCCCACCAAGAAACATTCTTATATGGTTGCATTTTTTCCTCCCAGAATTAGTTTCTGTTGCTTTCATACATTTAAAAAAAACTTTGCTGCAGTATTATTGCTTTCTGCAGAAATTGAAGTTACAGCAAAGTGCTGAAGTTTGGAATTCCTCTGAAGTACCCTGTAGTGCTCCATTTTACAAAAAAGGCAAGTTTTATGAGGGAGTACCAGATACACATGCAACATCATCAGAGGCATTGGGGGTAATTTTAACCCCCAAAAACAGGTGGGTTTGCCTCGGGTGGGAAGCTAAAATGCTAATAATTTAAAACAAACCCAACCTGCTTCGTACCCATCCACTACCGGTTCTAATGGAGGCGGGGCAGGTGACCAATCTGCTCTCATTTAAATATTTTAATAAGGCTGCGGGCCTCAGATTTTATCTCTGTTCCAGCTTGAACACTGGCTGGCCGGGTTTCCCAGGCCTTGGGAAACCTGGCAGCTGAAGGGAGGAAAGGACTGGGAAGTACCTTTCCAGTACTGCTTATGGGCCAGGAGGAGCAGGAGTGCACCCTTCTCCCCGGCTGTTCACCTCCCCACGATCAGACCACACTCCCTTCACACTTTCCAAGTCATGACCTACCTCTCCAGTCTGTCTCCCCCGACCTCTCCAGGACCCCCACCAAGTCCACCTCAGCAAACGAGCTCATCCCCGGTGTTGCAACGATGATCTTACTCCGAACCTTCCATCTATGATCTCCCCGCCCCTACTGATCTTCCCAATGCCCACACCGTCCTCTACGATCTCTCTCGCTCTCCTTCTGCTCCCTGCTTGCGGCCTATCAGCAGAGGTCTTCCCGCACGGCAGCCAGCCCGTCAATATGACCGGCTGCCTAACGGGAAACAGGAAAAACATTTTCAAAGATTTGAACTTCCAGGTTTCCAGACGACAACTCCTCCTTCCCGCTCAGATTGCGGCTCAGTAAATATCGGGCCACTATGTCAGCACCCATCTGTTCCCCGATTCCTACATATATAGACCCCGAAACTCAATACCTGGGCATGTTAAAGGAGACCCATTTGTGCCAACTTCACTGCACTAGAGAAGCAGTCACTGAACTATACCATCTGTTCCAGACATACACAGACCTCTGACAGATCCTATCAAGCAACCACAAGAAATATCTGGCAGATCAGCCAATCTCCAGTCCACAGATGTATCAAGCAAATGACAGGCACCATTACCCGATAATTACGGGGAGGCGGGAGAGTGCAGGGGAGGCTGAAAACAGCCAAAGAATCAGACAAGGCTGGGGATGCGGAGATCCTGTCGAATTTAATAGCAGGACTTTATTAATATTTTTTTCCTTCCGTTTCCCGTCCGACAACCAAATTGACAGCCTGCTGGCTGCCGGGCAGGAAAACCAGTGGCAGGATTTGCACTGGAGGTGGGGAGAGAGGAGAGAAAGAGGTCGGCAGCAATCAGGACTTGGTGGAAAGGCCATCGGGACTGGGGATGTGGTTGACGGTCGCAGCAGTGGGGAGAAAGGCTGCAATCGCGGCGGGGGAATATAGGGAGGCCACAATCAGCAGAGGGAAGGCCAGAAGCTTCCTTGAAAGGCCAGGGGAGCACTCCTGCGCCTCCTTTTCACTGCCAGATATCCCGACCCTTGGGAAACCTACGCAGTAACTGTAAAATTTAAATCGGACTCCCAATTGCAATGTGGGAGTCCGATTTAAATAGCTTAATGAAGTGACCCAATAAACATTAGAAACACATTAAATAAAGCTAACTTAACACTACTGGCAAATGACTAAAATGGTCACTAAGAGCAAAAGTGGATCATCAAATTTGCATCCTTGGTGTTAACCTGCAAAATTTATACTGAACAAGCTTTTTGTAAGTAAGTTAAGGACACTTAGTTGTTTAGATGAAGTACTACAGCTTCATTTAGGAAAATCAGAGTACTTTCTCAAAGCAAGAAAGTTGGGGATGGGGGGAGGGAGGGCAAAACATTCCAGGCTATTTTTGTACATATTTGTGCAGCCAGTTACTGAGCTGCACAGGCAGGAGACCAACAAGCAATTTGAGGAATGTGTGTGTGGGCCAAAAGTTATGAAGGACCCCATTGCTATAGTTTTTAAGGAAAGTGCTCTCTGGAATGTCTAGATCAAATTTGGATCAATGGCACAAAATTATTTTGTGATTTAATGTATACTGCAATTAAATGAGGTGTCCAATATCTGCAAATGTAGCAGATAAGCCACAGTACCCAATTCTAGCCCTTTCCCTACCCAATATATTAACTAGTCCAATATGGTACCATTTTATTTTATAGTTTTATATAAAAGCAAATTCATGGTTAAAACAATGAATAAATTTAGTTAGCTTTCACTTACTTGGGACGAGGTCATAAAGAGTTCCTGAATATCTAATTCATCAAGCAGGAGGGTCCTTCCAATGCGATGAACACCCATGCTGACGTGTGATTTGCTATATGGTATCTTCAGCAACTTTTTAATGTTCTAATTTTAACAAAATGTATGGGTATTACAATTCATTGTCACCACAAAATGAAGTATTTAAAAAAAAAGTCACATTAAATAAATATTCACTCAGCAATAGTGGGTACAATTAACAAATCCATCCAAAGGATATAGCAGTTGACGCATCGCTATTTAATCTAGTGTGTGAAATAAATGGTCAACTTTACAGATCGCAAATAAAATAAATTGAACGTACAGTGGCTTAAGCAATACTTCCATCACACCTTGTCACAATATTCAAAAATATACTACAGTTCTTCTACAATTAAATTTTTTAAATGGCATTCTTTTAGGTAGGTTGAACATATTTAACTTAAATTAAAAAAAAAAAAAAAATTTTAATTGTGAGTAAATGGCACGAGATGCGCTATTTCTTCAAAATTTTTGAATGTGCTTCAAATCTATATACATTTTATTTTTGGCACTAGATAGATTTTTGGTGCCAGCTGCTCATTTTTACCAGATCTTTTACATTGGCAAATGATATAAAACTTTGACTGGTCATGATCTAAATGTTTTATAAATTTTACGTGGACACAAATTCTTAATTCCATACACAAAACAAAAACCATAAAAAGTTAAATAAATACTAAATGAGTATTTTCAGTTAGGTGCACAACTATTTAGCAGAATAGAGAATACTCAAATGTAAATCACGAAATAGAGAAGTCCTCCTACAGGTACAAGTGTCTTGTAGACCTATCTGAATTCCACATTCAATGACTTGTCACAAAGTATTCCATTTACAATGCAAACTTGATATTCAATAGGATAACATGGATTTTATTTGACTTCAATTAGAATTTTAAGCAAAATGCTCCATATTCTTTTACGAGAGACCTCACAAGTGTATTCCCATCATACTGAAAATCTCACCAGCAGGAATTAAATTAGAAATTATAGTTAGCCACACGCTCCAAAGGCAACTAGGACACACAAAACTGACACTGTCGTACCATTACTGGTGGGAGAACTTAATTCTGGCATGACAAGTTCATTAATGCAGTTTCCATTATAAATGTGGACATAGGAATGTCTAACAGAAACAGTTGACAGGAAATGCATGCAAACATGAATTTTTAATACATTATATATTGTTCTAACTCTGCAGTCTTATCACTATGTGGCAGTACAGGTAGACTATCCTTTATCCGAAAACCTCGGGACCAGCCGTGTTTCAGTTTTCGGAAAATTTCGGATTTCGGAAGGTGGGTCGGCGGGGGTGTCGGCGTTGGCGGGGGTCCGCGGGGGGGGGGGGGGGGGGCGGCGTCGGCGGGGGTCCGCAGTCGTGGCTTGTCCGTCACTGCTAGCCTGGAATGCAATGAAGTTCCGCATTTCCACCAACAGGTCTGCTCAGCGTAAGTCGGCGGGGGTCGGGGTCGGCGGGGGTCCGCGGGGGGGTCATGCGCACGACTTACGCTGACCCTCTGCTCAGCGTAAGTCATGCGCCACTCTGGTCATGTCGTGCGCACGACTTACGCTGACCGAAAAAACCTTCGGTTTTTAGAGGGTTTCGGTTTTCGGAAGTTCGGATAAAGGGTAGTCTACCTGTAACTGGAACACATTAACCATTGCAGCTCCACATTAAATGGTAACAATCAATATACCAAACAGGGAATGATTTGGGCAGCCTAACAACATTAGTTAATATACAGCCACCACAAGTGGCAAAATGCATTTGCATGGCTGTGATATTGATCCAAAAGGTGCAAGACAGAAATATTACCATGCCAATACGTCAAGCCACCAGTAAAATGCAGCTTGCTAACTAACTACTTGAATGGATATTACACTCATCACCAGTTAGCAGTAAATCCAAGAGGGCAATGAATAGCCACTACACTTGTTCCACAGCTACTTTTCACAAGCTTTCATGAAGCAGATATCTATATAGGTAATATATGTAAGGCAGCAATGTGGGATAATCCACACAGCTTTTAGACATTAATGTTTGTAATTAGCAGTGTGGGAGTGGGGGTGGGCTGGGGTGTAGAGTCTGCCAAGATTCCCAAACCTGACCATTAGCCAGTGATCCTTACTAAAAAGTGTGCATGTGTAAACATCAGGCAAAGACCAGGGCAAGGCTCAGGTCCAAAGTACCCATTATCAAATAGCCCACTAGTACCCACTGTCAGGGCTCACACATGGGAACAGCTACTGGAACAAGACATCAGAGGTGCTGCTGCATCCAATTAATTGTAAACCAGTATGAATCACCATATTTGAGGAGAAAAGAAATGGGGAGAAATTTAGGGGGAAAATGTTACAAAAGAATTCAAATTCAATTTTTTTTAAAATCTGGAACATATCTAAACAGTAAGCTTACTTGAATCAGTGTTACTAAGGACATACTTGCAAGTTTAGCATTGGTGCAAAGTGATTCCAACTTCGTAATAGTGCTAAACTTATGTAGTGTAAATTGAGTGATAAGTCTCACTGCAGTGCTCTCCAGTATTAGGATTCAGGCTGCACTTACACTATAACTGCGACATCGGTGCAAAATGAAACCACTTTGCACCAATATTACAATTGTGGTTTAAATGCACCCTTAAACAATCAGTGCAAGGGAACTAAATTAGCAGTAGAAATAGTGAATCAAGGATGCTTCAGCAATTATGTTATTTGTTGTATACACCGCCAAATGAGTGGCTCAATAACTCCTTCCAGCCAGTTTTACCAATGAGATAATTAGCTTTTGTTGATATGAATTAAATTATAATTGCTTTAAAATTGTATTTAAATAGAGGATTGATCAGGAGATTCTTATTTTTTGAAAAACTTTCAAAAATGATATACGGTTTAGACAAGCTGGGGCTTTATACAAATAAATTCTAACTGGTCATTAAATGCATATCAATATGAATACAGTACCTCAGAATCAGACACAACGTCAACATCATTCCCAATGCAGTCAATGAAGTCATATGCCATTCCAAAGCTTAAGGAAAAATAAACAAAGTTTAATATTCTTAATAAATCTACAACTGATAAATCCACATAAATAAATACATCAAGCTAAACAGGAATAATTCTGATGAAGGGTTGTACATTAACTTCACGTTCCTCTTTACAGTTAGTGCACTTCCAGCATTCTATTAGCAAGAAGAATTCTCAAAAGGTGATTTTTACATTTTAACACTAGTGAAACCGTTGGCACATTTTAAACAGCTGTACTTGCAGTTACTGATCATAAATCAATCATTCAGCATTTTGTATCTCAAAAGAAGCATATGCGCACACAGTGGAGAGGGGACATTTTGCAGATTGCCAATAGCTGAGAAAACTTAACAGATGTAGATAGCGAGATCCTCAGACAGTACACATATACAGTTTTGAATTAAGGACGTTTTTAAATATATATACACACCACATTCATTTTTTGAGTAATGATGTATATATTTGTAAGACTTCCAAATAGTACACCAATACTCATTCAAAAAAATAAAAAGTCTAATTTTACAACTCTCTCCAATTAAGTTGGGGTGAAGCGGGTGAAGAAACCATGATTCCTGCTCCCAATGGTCATCCATTCCCCTCCCTACCACCCCCACGTTCCAGATAAAATCTGTGCATATTTGGAGGGGGTTGCAAGAAAGAACACTGAGGATTCAAAGTAACATTAACACTCCTATGCATAGAGATTACCAGCTGACTTGCTGCAGAAAAAGTTCACACTTTACTTGAAATTGTTTTACATTGAAACATCAGTGAGCTGAGAACAATACCATCCAAGTGCTGTGATTATTCTGTTCATGAGAAACACTTTCACTGCATTGTGAATTATAGGCCCTTTTCCTGTGGGAATTAAACCCATCAGGACACTGTCAACTTATAAATCACAAAAAAGATATACATCAATAAAATGCAAGTGAGCATTCATATTGCAATAGGAAGCATAAATTAATCACAGGTAAATCTGCACTCATTAACAATTACAAATCTAAAATACGTCACCTGGAAAATGGCTTGCTCTTTTTGCTTGTACCAAGAGAGGTTGCACCAGTTTGTCCAAGCTGACTAATCCCACGCAACCAATTTGCAGGTGGCAACTTAAGGTCTGTTTTTTCTTGAAGTCGTGCATAAGCTGCAGGAGGTGGGGCAGCAGAGTATTTTACCACTGCTGTGCTTTTCACTTCATTGCCTCCAAGAATGCTTTCCTATTTTAAAATGAAGCATTTAATCAATGAATGTGAAACAGCAGGAACAACTGGCACGCAGAGTTGTTACTCTTTTATTATGAAGCTCATTTGAATTAAATTGAAAAGACTGTATTCTACACAATGCATCTCACTCTTACCAATCATCTAATTATACAGTAGCTTCAATATGGCAACAAGTATTCTACAAATACGGCAAACATTCTTCCATACAGTATTGATACTTATCACAAATCATGGGATAAATCGCAGGACTTGACCAAACAATCTTGGCTGGCACTCCAGTACAGTACTGAGGGAGACCGAGGAAAAGAGGTCCCATTTGCCCTTTCAGGTGGACTTAAAGATTTCATTGCAATATTTGAAGAAGAGCAGGAGAGTTCTCCTGGTGTCTTGGCCAACATTTATCCCTCAAGCAACACCACAAAAAAATAGCTTAATTGGTCATTTATCTTATTGCTGTCGCAAATCGGCTGCAGTATTTCCCTACATTATACCAGTGACCACACTTACAAGTAATTCATTGGCTGTGAAACGCTTTGGGATTCCCAGCGGTCATGAAAGGCACCATATAAATGGAAGCTCTTTTGCTTCTTAGTGGAAGCAATTAGATATTTGAGCAATTTAATGCTATAAATAGATCCTGTTTATTTAAGACAATTATTAGAGTGTGAACAGCAGATTTGAAGTCCAACATTCAGATTTAAATTGTGACTTACTCATTAAAGCATGATGTCTACAATTTACAACACTAACCTCTTGGGTTTAGGAAAACAGTCACTAGCTTATTGGACCCTTCCATTTTGGTTTATTCATTAAAGCAAAGGATCTCTGTGCTAGGGAATGGAAGATTTTCTATTTTTAAACTACCCACATCACTATCAAGCCATCCCAGTCATGTACAGCATGATCAAATGCAGAGCAAACCTTCCTTTACTTTGCACTGAATGTGTGTTAATCCCAATTTTAGATCAGTTCCCCATTGGCATTCTTTATTTTTCACACAAGTAATTTGTATGGCCTCTGAGTGAAGCAGTCAATTTAGTGGCAGATTATGAATAGCAGTGTTGTGGGGTTGTTCTCACTACTTGAAACTATTGACATCAAAACCTGAAGGTGAAAAGTCTTTGTGCCAAGAACACTACCGACCATAACAAGTATTGGCAGGTGCCAATGTCAATCTACATTATATACAATTTAATTTTTATTTAAACAACTGCAGCTAACAACTAAAATCTTATGATTCAAGGAAAAATGCTTTGAACAGTTCCGTAAATCATTTGACAAAATTTGGATGCCAAGGAGTGGGAAATGCTTTTCCTGACAAGACTTTTATATAGCATAGGAGTGATAGTACCACATGGGCAACACTGTCATCTGACATCACTTAACATTGTTAGAGTCCGATGTTGGAAACACCTAAAAAGGGAGGGTACCCCTTATTTGGTTTGCCCAAAATCTGATTGAGGACTGGCTCAACATCAGCAGTGTGTGGAAGATGATTAACAAAAATGTTTTATTTCATCAATAAGGGTCAATTATTTCATCAATAAGAGTCAAATTTTTGACATTACTACATATTTGCATGGATTTAATCTCAGTGGAAAACTGGGAAATAATACAGACGGTACTATCTACCTTGCAAAGCTACATCCCTCCACATACCACCGGAGTGAAGTGGCACTGGGTCATGCTCCTGGGGAAAAAAATTCAGGGATGACATCCCCTTTAAGGCTTTAAAAGTTTGATGATGCCAGGACATTGCCCATACATAAACCCAGATTCCAAACAAAAGCGCAAATTTCTTTTTGGCCAGAAATTAAGGAAAAAGTCTTTTGTGGGGGAGGATGGGAGGAAGCATGGTGTGTGGAAGATATTCCTTAGAGGAAAGTGGAAAGCGCTACAAGATAGGTCATCTTTATTCCACATCCCTCACGCACTGCTAGAGACCGTCAAGTAATGACAGATTAGGCGGTGGGATCTCTTGCAGAAAGGAAGACGTCCCAGTTGTAAGAAAAGAACACCCAAAAGAGCAAGAATTCCTGCCTATATAATTTCAATAGTTTTTGTTAAGTAGCCATGAGAAAGAAAACGAAGCATTAAAAGAAAAAAAATTTCCTCCGGATGTGCTAAAGCACTTTACAGCCAATGAAATACTTCTCATCCGAAAGATGCCATCACCGACAATGCAGCTCTCCCTCAGTACCACACTCGGTGTCAACCTAGATTATGCGCCAAAATCTTTGAACCAACAATCTTCTGATTTGGAGGCAGGATTGTTACTACTGAACCAAGCTGATTAGGGCTTCTATAGAAACACTGAAGGAAGCTCAAGGCATAACTGTAGACTGGGGTCATGGATGACAGTAACATGAACGTGTAAGCAGCCTACCTTCAGCAGGAGGTTAAAAGCCTACTAGAGACAATCTACGATTGAAATCAACTCAGGGGATTAGGAATCAATATTTTTTAAACGCACACAGTGAAGCAATGCAATTTAAAAATGATAAATACAAGGGTTGAAGGCGCAAGAGCAGCAATTAGGGTGTCAATGACTAAAGACAACAACCCTGGATCTCCTAGGCAGTCCCACAACAGCTAGGCCATCATGCAGAACTCTTAGCAGATCTGGGTGCATGACTTGGATGACAGTTTATAGAAAAGGTCTCTCCAGTGAGACAGCATGATTGATGGTGCAATGGGAATTATGGCTTCAGAGGTCAATAAGGGGTTATTGGAACCACCCCATCCTTTCCACTCAAATCTTCTAGAGGATCCTAGATCTGCACATCCAGCAAATTAGGGTATGCTGTAGATACCTTCATAGGTTCAGTGGAGTCAATCTCTCCCATAAGCATTCTTGCCGTCTTCCTTTTGTGTGTTTTTATTCACACTGCATGTATACAATAGTGAAGATATAACAATGAAACCCCCTTGTGATCATGACTGCATCGCCATGTGTTTCGCAATCAATGTGTTGAGGTCAAGTACTTATGATATGGTTGGATGGCAATATATGAAATATAGAAAAAGGACAGAATGCTGGTCCATATGGAAGCAGGCATCCTTGAGATCCAACACAGACAGCAGTCTTTCAAACATGCTGCCTGAATCACATCATCACTTTGTTTCTCTACTTGTGGAAAATTGGTTTCGGATTCAGGAGGACTATGAAACACAGTTAGAGCTGTTCTATTGCGACAGATGACAAAAGGTTGTCAATCGAGAGAATCTCTGGAGAACTGGACTGTATCATACCACTAAAACATGAGGATTGAATTGAAAGTGAAGACTGTACAACGTAGACATTCTTTCTAGTCATCTAGGCATCTGATGTCATCTTCCTCCATTTGGTGACAAACAGAAGGCAGCTGCCTCCTACCTGAGTTCTTTGTAGGATGGATGGAAAAAGAAACTGCTCACCATTTTAAGTCTATTTTCTTTCCCTATTCTTATCTCTAAAATATACCACAAGAGATGAAGCTCCCTGATGTACTATTGGGAGAAGTACCAGCACCAGAGGTTAAAAAGCAGCTAACACAAAACCTGAACTGTTGAAATGTCGAGCTGACCACAATGACAGCTCCCCTCTCCATACAAAGTTGATAGTGTTTCAATGATGTTGATAATTGCCGTGTTCATCCGTGTTACACATCATTTTAATAAATAACCAATAAGCAGTGCCAAGGAAGTAAAGCACACACAACGATCAAAAAACACCTGCACACTCTGCTTTTCATCTTACCATTTTACCAACACACGAAAAGGATAAAGTACACATGCATGTGCAGTATGAATGAGTAATAAGATCACTTGGCCAACGGCTGTCAATTACTCATTTTTATTTACTAATCAAAAATGCAATTAGCTGCATTTGGATTCCCAAATGTGTGGCTGGTGGCGAATGTATTGGACAACAGCAAAAGAGAGGAGACTGGGGGGAAAGAGAGCAAAGGATGGCAATGGATTGTCAAGGATGGCAAAGGAGCTCCCTAGGGAGCTGCCAGCACAGGAGCCATCTTGTAACAGTGCAGCCTTCGGTCGCCTGAGGAAGTGTGTGTTTGAAGACCAGGACCTCAAACCCGGCACTAAGCTCATGGTCTACAGGGCAGCAGTGATACCTGCCCTGCTGCATGTTTCAGAGACATGGACCATGTACAACAGGCACCTCAAAGCACTGGAGAGGTACCACCAACGCTGCCTCCGCAAGATCCTGCAAATCCATTGGCAGGATAGGCGCACCAACGTCAGTGTTCTTGCTCAGGCCAACATCCCCAACATCAAAGCTCTGGCCACGCTGAATCAGCTCCGATGGACAGGTCACATTGTCCGCATGCCTGATACGAGACTCCCAAAACAAGCGCTCTACTCGGAGCTCCGGCACGGCATGTGCGCCCCAGGTGGGCAGAGGAAACGCTTCAATGACACCCTCAAAGCCTCCTTGAAAAAGTGCAACATCCCCACTGACACCTGGGAATCCCTGGCCCAAGACCGCACAAAGTGGAGGAGAAGCATCCGGGAAGGCGCCGAACACCTCGAGACTCTTCGCCGGGAGCAAGCGGAAGCCAAGCGCGGGCAGCGCACGTCAACCCAAGCACCCCACCCACTCGCCCCTTCAACCACCGTCTGCCCCACCTGTGACAGAGACTGTAGGTCCCGCATTGGACTCATCAGTCACCCGAGAACTCAATTTTAATGTGGAAGCAAGTCATCCTCGGTTTCGAGGGACTGTCAAAGAAGAAGAATTGGCCAACACTGGTCACCATAATGCAGTAGTCAGCTATGTCTGACAAAACTACAAAACTAAAACTGACAGGGACTAGTAAAATAGAAATTGATCAAGAAAAAAAGACTAGCATTTATATAGCGCCTTTCATGACCACCGGATGTCCCAAAGCACTTTACAGCAAATGAAGTACTTTTTGAAGTGTTGTAAAGTAGGAAACGTGGCAGTCAATTTGCACACAGCAAGCTCCCACAAACAGCGATGTGATAATGACCAGATAATCTGTTTGCGATATTGATTTAGGGATAAATATTGGCCCAGAAATTCAGGTCCCCACTCGTGAGTACACGCTGGGTACTCACACGTAGGCCCAACGAAAGTGCCGGTTTCGTGCATGCACGGGAAACCGGAACTTCTGTTCTCTTGAAAGAAGGGGTTGACAGGTGGAACACGTGCACCGGAGAGGCAGCGCGTGCACATCAAGCTTACGTTTTTTTTTGCAGGTTTCTATTTTACTAGTCCGTCAGTTTTAGTTTAGTAGTTTTGTCAGACATAGCTGACTACTGCATTATTTTAAAAAGCAGGCGCAAGTGGTGAATTAATTAAAATTAAAACATTTTTTTCCACAGGTTTAAGGGTAAGTTTATTTTTAGCCCCGTTAGAAAATGTAATTAATTTTTTCAAAATTTTAAATTGTTTAAAAGTTATTTCATGTAATTTATAGTTATTTTAAAAATGTGATTTAAAAAAAAATGTATTTGAAGTTTGAGTTATGTTTTGGGGCTTATAGTATTTATAGGTTTGACAGCTCTTCCTGTCAAATTTATGAATGAAGCATTCCCTGCTACCATTGGCTCTCCATGGCTTAAGTGATCCCAGGTGATGCTTCGAACTAACTGCGCCCCTGGGATACGCAAGCACTGTGCGCCGGCAGTGGGAGCAGGCCCAGAATCGGAATCCCACACGGGCCCACAGCTCAACGGCCGGCGCGCTAGGTAAGTGCAGGTCGGAGGCTTGCACCCGCGGGAAACCTCCAACCCGAATTTCTGGGCCAATCCGTTTGCGATGTTGATTTAGGGATAAATATTGACCAGGACACCGGAGATAACACCTCTGCTCTTCTTTGAAATAGTGCCATAGGATCTTTTACATCCACCCGAGCGCACAGACGGGGTCTCAGTTTAACATCTCATCCAACCTCATCTAAAAGACAGCACCTCTGTCAGTACTGCGCTGGAGTGACAGTCTAGATTTTTGTGCTCAAGTCTCTGGAGTGGGACTTGAACACACGACCGTCTTTCTGACTCAGGCGAGAGTGCTATCTACTGAGCCACGGCTGCCGGAGGCGTCGAAGACGCTGACAGATAAATTTGGTGAGAAAACAAAGGCATACTCGAGCGTGAGAATCATTAATTTGAGGAAAATCAAATGAAAAAGCAAAAAATAAAAAAGCAACTACTGGAAATCTGAAAAAAAAATCAGAAAAAAGTGCTGGAAACACTCAGCAGGTCAATCAGCAGCTGTAGAACGAACAGACACGTCAACATTTCGGGTGTTCACTGTGCGCCCTGGGAAAACCAACCTGAGCCTCAGGGATGGGGTTAGGGTGCATGGGGAGGAAGAGAGAGGGGAGGGTGTGCAAAGGACCATGCCAGGCTCAATTCCGTGTTATGACCGCAGGTGAAGAGTACAAGAACAGCGATGCTGGGGCCTGGAGACAAACAGGAGATACGTTTCAACAACAAAGAGTTGGAGGAAGCAGAGCGGGAGCTCCTACCTGTTTGAAGTCACAGTCTTCCCTGCTGCTGTCCCGGTTCTCCGCGGTCCGAGGGGGAGACCCGCTGGCTCCTGCCGCACCCTCCCTGGCCTCCATCACTGCTCGGTGCCGGTCGGGCAGGAGAAGAGAGTTAACTTGGTCCAAAAAACATTACACTATTCCCTCCCGGAACGTTCTAGAAACGATGACAAAAAAAATACAACGGATAATAAGCGATGTTAAATACGCGCTTTCGCGAGGTTGGGGGGGAACGGGACTAGGAGTTCGCCTTGCCCGGCTGGCCCACTGGTGTCCCAGGCGGCTCTGGTCACCGGGAGAAACCGTCGCCCGGGATCCGGAGCATGCGCTCGCACGCGGGACTCTCACCAGAAACTTCTGCCGCACGAGCCCCTCGGTTGGCTAGCGACCACCCCGGAAGTGATTGAAAGCAGCGACTTCCGGCGTGGCTCGGGACGTTGGTTGGAAACGGTCGCACAGCCTGCCCGTGCGCGCGCAGCGGCGAAGAAGGCGGAGGCGGAGATGTCGTCGAGCGGCTCAGAGGCCGGGACTGGTTGGATTCGCCGCCAGTCAGTCAATCACTTCAAAAAGCTTTTCCGTTTGCTTACATTTTGTTCCAGCTTCTCCCGCCCGCCAGCATTTAAAAAAGCAGAGCCTTCCACCCCAAGGAAATATTTTAAGGAGTGGGGCGGGGGAAGAGTAGCTCCCCACCGCACTGAAGCACGTGGAACAAGAAAAGACCTGCATTTATGTAGTGCCTTTTACGACCGTTTTAGTGATGTTGGTCGAGGGATAATTGTTGGTGAAGGCACGGGTAGAAGTCCTCTGCTCTTCACTCAGTGTTCTTCGGCATATAGAAACTGAATGAATGGAAGGATAGTGGACTCCCAATTTTGAAAAAAAAATTATGTTTAAAACTGCAGTCTTTGTGAAGTGAAATGCCTGAAGACTAGCTCTTGGAGGTAATCGGTTTGTGGTGCTCTGGTGCACTTCATATTTTTTTTATTACCTGAAAGGGTGGTGGAAGCAGATTGAATAATAACTTTCAAAAGGAAATTGGATAAATATTTGAAGGGGAAAAGAGCAGGAGAGTGGGTCTAATTGGATAGCTCTTTCAAACAGCCATAAGAACATAAGAAATAGGAGCAGGAGTAGGCCATTTGGACCTTCGAGCCTGCTCAGCCATTCAATAAGATCATGGCTGATCTTCTACCTCATCTCCACTTTCCTGCACTATCCCCATATCCCTTGATTCCCTTAATATTCAAAAATCCATCGATCTCCGTCTTGAATATACTTAACAACAGAGCCTCCACAGCTCTCTGGGGTAGAGAATTCCAAAGATTCACCACCCTCTGAGTGAAGACATTTCTCCTCATCTCAGTCCTCAATGGCCAACCCCTTATTCTGAGACTGAGACCCCTGGTTCTAGACTCCCTAGCCAGGAGAAGCATCCTCCCTGCATCTACCCTGTCAAGCCCTGTAAGAATTTTGTATGTTTCAATCAGATCACCTCTCATTCTTCTAAACTCTACAGAACATAGGCCTAGTCTACTCAATCTCTCCTCATAGGACAATCCCCCCTGCCATCCCAGGAACCAGTCTGGTAAACCTTTGTTGCACTCCCTCTATGGCAAGTATATCCTTCCTTGTGTACAGTTTTGGTCTCCTTACCTAAGACTCCAGGTGTGGTCTCACAGGGTCCTATATAATTGTAGTAAGACGTCTTTACTCATATTCCAATCCTCTTGTAATAAAGGCCAACATACCATTTACTTTCCCAATTGCTTGCTGTACCTGCATGTTAAGAACATAAGAAATAGGAGCAGGAGTAGGCCAATCGGCCCCTCGAGCCTGCTCCACCATTCAATAAGATCATGGCTGATCTGATCCTACCGCTGATCTGATCCTACCGCCAATCTACTATCACAGAACCATCTCCTGAATCTAACAGAATTAGACACACGAAATAGGAGCAGGATCAGGCTACACGGCCCCTGGGCCCGCTCCACTACCCACAGGGCCATGTCCGATCCGAACCTAGACTCATGTCCAAATTCCTGCCCGCTCCCCGTAACCCTTAATTCCCTTTACTTCTAGGAAACTGTCGATTTCTGTTTTAAATTTATGTAATGATGTAGCTTCTACAGATTTTTGGGGCAGCATATTCCATGGACCTACCACCCTCTGAGTGAAGTAGTTCCTCCTCATCTCAGTTTTGAAAGAGCAGCCCCTTATTCTAAGACTATGCCCCCTAGTTCTAGTTTCACCCATCATTGGGAACATCCTCCCCGCATCCACCCGATCCAACCCCTTCACAATCTTATATGTTTCAATAAGATCGCCTCTCATTCTTCTGAACTCCAATGAGTAGAGTCCCAATCTACTCAACCTCTCCTCATATGTCCATCCCCTCATCCCCGGGATTAACCGAGTGAACCTTCTTTGTACTGACTCGAGAGCAAGTATGTATTTTCTTAAGTATGGACACCAAAACTGTATGCAGTATTCCAGGTGCGGTCTCACCAATACCTTGTACAACTGAAGCAATACCTCCCTATTTTTATATTCTATCCCCCTAGCAATGAAAGCCAACATTCCATTGGCCTTCTTAATCACTTGCTGCACCTGCATACTAACCTTTTGAGTTTCGTGCACCAGGACCCCCAGATCCCTTTGTTTCAGTACTTTCCAGTTTCTTGCCATTAAGATAATAACTTGCTCTACGATTTTTCCTGCCGAAGTGCATAACCTCACACTTTCCAGTATTGTATTCCATCTGCCAAATCTCTGCCCACTTACTTAGCCTGTCTATGTCCCCTTGCAGGTTTTTTATGTCCTCCTCACTCACTACTTTCCCTCCCATCTTAGTATCATCTGCAAACTTTGATATGTTACACTCGGTCCCCTCCTCCAAATCGTTAATATAGATTGTAAAGAGTTGGGGACCAGCACTGACCCCTGCGGAACACCACTAGTTACTGATTGCCAGTCTGAGAATGAACCATTTATCCCAACTCTCTGCCTTCTGTTAGATAGCCAATCCTCTATCCATGCCAGAATATTACCCCCAATCCTGTGATTTTTTATCTTAAGCAATAATCTTTTGTGTGGCACCTTGTCAAATGCCTTTTGGAAGTCTAAATACACTACGTCCACTGGTTCCCCTTTATCCACCCTATATGTTACTTCCTCAAAGAACTCCAGCAAATTTGTCAAACATGACTTCCCCTTCATAAAACCATGCTGACTTTGTGCTATTAAATTATGATTATCCAAATGTCCTGTTACTGTCTCCTTAATAATGGACTCCAAAATTTTACCTACCACAGATGTTAGACTAACCGGTCTATAGTTTCCAGCCTTCTGTCTACTGCCCTTTTTAAATAAGGGTGTTACATTAGCAGTTTTCCAGTCTGCCGGGACCTTTGCTGAGTCCAGGGAGTTTTGGAAAATTATTACTAATGCATCCACAATCCCTACCGCCACTTCCCTCAAGACCCTAGGATTTAAGCCATCAGGTCCAAGTGATTTATCCGCCTTGAGTCCCATTATTTTACCGAGTACCACTTCCTTAGTGATTTTGATCGTGTTTAGCTCCTCCCCCCCCCATAGCCCCCTGTTTGTCCAGTGTTGGGATATTCTTAGTGTCCTCTACTATAAAGACTGATACAAAATATTCATTCAGTGTTTTTGCCATCTCCATATTTCCCACCATTAATTTCCCGGTCTCATCCTCTAAGGAACCAACATTTACTTTAGCCACTCTTTTTTTCTTTTTATATAACTATAAAAACTCTTACTATCTGTTTTTATATTTTTTGCTAATTTACTTTCATAATCTATCTTCCCTTTCTTAATCTTTTTGTTATTTTTTGCTGTCTTTTAAAGTTTTCCCAATCCTCTATCCTCCCACTAGATTTGGCTACCTTATATGCCCTTGTTTTTAGTCGAATACTATCCTTAATTTCTTTACTTAGCCACGGATGGCTGTCTTTTCTTTTACACCCTTTTCTTCTCCGTGGAATATATATTTTTTGGAAGTTGTAAAATAACTCCTTAAATGTACACCACTGATCATGTATCGTTTTACCCTTTAATCTATTTTCCCAATCCACTCTACTCAATTCCGCTCTCATACCTTCATAGTCTCCTTTATTCAAGCTTAGCACGCTTGTTTGAGATCCAACCTTCTCACCCTCTAATTGAATATGGAATTCAACCATGTTATGGTCACTCATTCCAAGGGGATCCTTTACTAGGACATTTTTAATTAATCCTGTCTCGTTACACAGGACCAGATCTAAGGTTGTTTGCCCCCTGGTCGGTTCAGTTACATACTGCTCAAGAAACCCATCCCTAATACACTCAATGACCTCATCCTCAAGGCAGCCCTGCCCAATTTGATTTGTCCAATTAATATGATAGTTAAAATCCCCCATAATTATAGATGTTCCCTTATTACAAGCCTCAACTATTTCCTGATTGATACTCCGTCCAACAGAGTTGCAACTGTTCGGAGGCCTATAGACTACGTCCACTAGTATTTTTTTCCCCTTATTATTCCTTATCTCCACCCAAACTGTTTCATTATCCTGATCTTTTGACCCAATATCATTTCTCTGTATTACAGTGATTCCTTCCTTTACTAACATAGCCACCCCACCTCCCCTTCCTTCCTGCCTGTCCTTCCTGATCGTTAAATAACCTGGTATGTTTAATTCCCAGGCATTGTCACCCTGCAGCCATGTTTCTGTAATGGCCACAAGATCATACCCATATGTAGTTATTTGTGCCATTAACTCGTCTATTTTGTTACGAATGCTACGTGCATTCAGATAGAGAACTTTCAAATATGTTTTGTGACACTTAGTTCCTGCTTTTGCCCTTTTTATTACTTTACCTTTTACTCCATACCTTCTGCCCCTTCCTGACATGCTCTGGTTTTTAATTTCCCCACTGCTACCTAAGTCTATGACCTTCTCTGTTGTCATTTTTATTATTTGCTCTCTAGGAACCTCACCCCCACTAGTTAGTTTAAAGCCCTCTCTAGAGCCCTATTTATATGATCCGCCAGGACTCTAGTCCCAGCACTGGCCAAGTGAAGCCCGTCCCAATGGAACAGCTCCCTCCCGCCCCAGTACTGGCTTTCAGTGATTTGTGTACAAGGACACCCAGGTCCCTCTGAACACCAACATTTCCCAATCTCTCACCATTTAAAAAATACTCTGCTTTTCTATTTTTCCCACCAAAGTGGATAACTTCACAGTTCTCCACATTATATTCCATTTGCCATGTCCTTGTCCACTCACTTAGCCTGTCTATATCCCCTTGAAGCTTCTTTGCATCCTCCTCACAACCTACAGCACAGGCACGATGGGCTCCTTCATCATTCTAATATGATGCAGCCAATGAAGTACTTTGGAAGTCACTGTTGCAATGTAGAAAATCACCAATTTACGCACAGCAAGGTCCCACAAACAGCAATGTGATAATGACCAGATAATCTATTTTAGTGAAGTTAGTTGTGGAATAAGTATTCTTCAGGACACCGGGGAGAACTTTCCTGCTCTTCTTCGAAATAGTGCCATGGGATCTTTAGACATCCACCCAAGAGGACAGATTCTTTAACGTCTCATCCGAAAGACGCCACCTCCGACAGTGCAGTACTCCCTCAGTACTGCACTAAAGTGTCAGCCTAGATTATATGCGCAAGTCTCTGGAGTGGGACTTAAACCCACAACCTTCTGACTCGGAGGCGAGAGTGATGCAGTGAGCCACAACTGATGGAGAATTTTTTTCTTCTCCAGTGTGGTCTCCACAAGCCTCTACATCACCTGTAGCAACTGTTAATGTGTGAGTCTAGACAGTGAATGGCAGGCTATGACCACAGGGGCAACACAGCAAAGCCAGTTCTCAACCAAGGACTACTTCCAACATCATACAGATTCAGATTTGGATCTGGAGCCTGAGTCCTGGCAGATTTTCCCATTTCCCTGAACAAGGGAATTAAAACCAGTTATAGCATCCCTAACACTGCCTTGTCTGATCAGCTAATTACACAGGGCTGGATTTTGTCAATGGGGAGCTTTTGGAGGCAGGACTCCCACTTGTCGGGTTTTAGTCTCCATCGACTTGTGGCCAACCCACGCTAGTTTCCCTTGATTGACCTTGTTAAGCCCGCCCAGCGGCCTTAGCTGGCCAATTAAGGGGAAGCCGGTTACAGAGAATGTCAGCGTATGACGTTTTTGACAGATGAATTGTCATTGTTTGACAGCTCTGTGAAGCTGTCAAACACTGACATTCTCTGTTGTTTGATGAGTTCTTGGATTCAAGACTCATTAAACCTCTTGTGAGCAGAAATTAGATGGCTGTTGCATTGGAGAATGCAGCAGCCATCTGTCATCTCTGCCGGTGAGATGAGAGACTCTCCGCCTCCCCAACTGTTGAAGCCTGCAGGAAGAAACAAAGGTCAGTAAACATTTTCTATCACTTTCCACTCACCTCACATACTTACCTCTCCACACTTGCACCCATCACTTACCTCCACAGCGTACTTTTGCACCCCTCCGACCCCCGCAGACCCACTGCTCGCCTCGGTGACCCTGGTGGCGTTTCCCGACGTCGGGAAGCCCGCACCTCTGGTGGAAAAATGGGGATAATCCTCTTAACTGCCTGTTAACTACCTGTTAACAGGCAGTTAAGTGGCTGTAATTCCCTTCCTGCCTCCAGGAGACGGGACCCGCCTCCTGGGAAGATGACACGGAAGCGGGATTGTTACCCGCCTCCAGATTTTGCCATTTTCCCGGCAGACCCGCCTCCCAGGGCTGGCAAAATCGTCCCCTTAGAATTTACAGCACAGAAACAGGCCATTCAGCCCAACTGGTCTGTGTTGGTGTTTATGCTCCACACGAGCATCCTTCCACCCTGCTTCATCCAACCCTATCAGTAAATCCTTCTATTCCTTTCTCCCTCATGTACTTATCTAGCTTCCCTTTAAATGCATCTATGCTATTCACCTCAACTACTCCATGTGATAGCAAGTTCCACATTCTAACCACACTCTAGGTTAAGAAGTTTCTCCTGAATTCCTTATTGGATTTATTAGTGACTATCTTATATTTATGACCCCTAGTTTTGGATTCCCCACATGTGGAAACAACTTCTCTACATTTATCCTATCAAACCCATTCATCTATCTATCTATCTTCTATATATATAAAGTGGTTTGTCTCTCTGTTTGTCTCTCTGTTTGTCTGTCTGTCTGTCCGCTATACAATCAAAAGTTATAGAGCGTACCTACACATATGTTATATCAAAAGAAAGCTTATCATTAGGGGAGTCTAATAGGCATATTTACTTTTTGGTCAGACAAAAATTGTTCAGACAGTATACAAAAAAGGTTCCAAAAACGGCAACATTCCGCTCATTAGCGTTGAGTGACGTGATGGTTGACCAATCGTACAGGGGATTAACCTGATGGTTGACCAATCGGTGCGTCGTGGGGGGCATTTCATTGCGTGTGTGGGCGGGCCTAATCCTTCTGAGCTGAGGTGAGTGGCCGCCATCTTGATTCCTAACTCTTCATTTATTTTTCCCACTTTCTGCGTGTTTATTTTCAAATCTAGATTTCCAGCAAAAAAAAAGTTGCTTTTAAAACACAATTAAATTGTTTTTTTAAAAAAGTTAATTAATTTGTAAATATTTTCTCTAACCTCATTAATTTTCCTACCTTTCACCGTTTTTGCAGGCCTCGAAGCCTTGGCCTCTCCTCCCCAGCCACGCCCGAGCTAGGCACCTCCCGTCCCGCTCAACAAGCGGCCCGCGGTCGCCGCCATCTTTGTAAAGGCTGGCGGGGCGGGTCTGAGCCGAGCATAGCCACCGCCGCCATCTTTGTAAAGGCTGGTGGGGCGGGAGTCAGCGCGCGCGTCAATGTCGGCCCAGACCGCGACCTCAGCTAAGGTGAGTCCGGCCGGGCCTCACACGCTAGGCCGCGCACCGGCCAGCCCTGAGGCGCTGATGAGGGGGAGGGGGGGGGAGTTGCCAAATTATCAAAAATATTGTTTAGTTTACTAACTGCCCGGTTTACGCCTTCTTTATTGTGAGTGTATATGTTATCCAGAAAGGTGTCTAAGAGAGCTTGAGTTGATGCATTGCTAATTGTTTTCTGGTATTTTTCCGTGTCGTTTTTGGCCCATCTGTACGATTTTTTGGTGTTGTACAGTTTACTGGGTTGTGTTTCTATGTTGTTTGTTTCTGTCTTTTTGAGGAACATAGTAATTTGACTGTGACCTGACAGTGTTGTTTGTGGTTTGACTGTGAATGCTCTGAAAGAGGATGGGTCTAAGTCTGTAATCATATAGTCTACTGTGCTGCAGCCAAGAGGTGAGCAATAGGTCGATCTTCCTAGGAGGTCTCCTATGAACCTACCATTGACAATGTACAGACCCAGGTTTCGACAGAGCTGTAGTAGCTGTTTTCCGTTGGTATTTGACTGCTTGTCGCAGTTATGCCTGTATGGAAGGGAAGGGATGTCAAAGTGGTTATTCCCGAAAACGTAATTGTTTCCCTGATTATTGGTGAAGTCTGGTTCTTCGCCCGTTCTTGAATTAAGGTCCCCACAGATCAACACGTTCCCCTGGGCCTGGTATTGGATAATTTCCCCCTCCATGTTGGAGAAGGTGTCCTCTTTAAAGTACGGGGAATCGATTGGAGGGATATAAAGTGCGCAAATGTAAACATCTTGGGTGTTTGAGATAATCTCCCTCTCAAGTTTGAGCCACATATGGTTTTCGCCCTTTTTTATAAATTTGATGTAATTCTTAAGTTCTGTTTTAAACCAGATCAGTCTGCCTCCGGAGTCTCTGCCTTGGGTTACACTTGGTAATTTATTGGAGGGGACCACCAGCTCAGTGTACCCTTGGGGACAGCCAGTGTGTCCTTTTCCTTTATACCAAGTTTCCTGTAAAATGATAATATCTAGGTCTTTAGTTTCATCTATGAACTCTGGGGTCCTACTTTTCACTTCTCGCAGTGAAGAGCGTAGACCTTGGATATTCCAGGTCGAAATATATAAGGATTTCATGTTAAGTTTGATCTTTTACTATGATAGGTTAAAGAGTGGTACGTGTTTGTCGTGTCTAAGTGTGGGGAAAAAAAAGATCACATCAGTTGTCTACAAAAGTTAATACAATTTGATTACAGTTCTTTCTATTAATTAGTCCTTGATCCATAAGGCGGAAGTAGATGCTGCTGCACATCTGCTTATTGTCTCTTAATGGATTGTTTCTGTCTGAGGTATTGCGTACGTCCTGTGCATCTCTCCCTCTGTCTGGCTGGGAGCGGTCCTATTCCCCTGTGGGACAGGAGTGGTGCAGGTCTGATATTGTTGTTTTGCATGGGGATCCTCTCTGGTCTCGGTTGGTGTGTTGGTGGTCCTTGTAGTGTTCCTGATATGTACCCCGCTGATCTCTGGTGGTCGGGGGGGGGGTCCTCTTCGCAAGAACAAACCCAAAACAAAAAACTATGAAAAATGGTTTGACCGAGATTGCCATAACATGAGGAAAAAACTTAGAAAAATATCAAACCAAAAACACAGACATCCAGAAAACGAGGAACTACGCCTTACTTATTGTCAGACACTAACACAATACAGAAACACACTCAGAACCAAAAAAGAGCAATATATTAAGAATACACTCCGCTCCATGGAGGAATCCATTGATTCCAATTGTTTCTGGGAAAACTTGAAAACACTACACAAAAAACAACACGACGATTTGGCCATTCAAAATGGGGACACATGGGTAAACCACTTTGAAAAATTATACCAGAAAAACACACTAAGACCAGAGCAACACCAAATATGCAAAAAACTGGAAAAGCTAGAAATGGCCATAAAAGAAAACCAAAACCCGCTGGACGCCATAATAACAGAAAAAGAACTTCTTGAAAAACTCAAGGACCTGCGACCAGGAAAAGCCTGCGGGACAGACGGCATACTAAACGAGATGATTAAACACACAGACAACAAAATGAAACTGGCTATCCTAAGACTCTTCAACTTGGTTCTGAGTGTCGGTTATTTCCCTGATATCTGGAACAAAGGACTCATAACGCCCATATACAAAAGTGGGGACAAAATCGACCCAAACAACTATCGAGGCATCTGTGTAAACAGTAACCTGGGGAAGGTATTCTGTAGCATCATAAACAAAAGACTTATAAACTTCCTTGAGGAGCACAATGTCTTGAGTAAAAGCCAAATTGGATTCCTGCCAAACTATAGAACATCCGATCATATCTTCACCCTACAGACCCTAATTGACAAACACGTTCACCATAACAAAAGCAAAATCTACACATGCTTTGTAGATTTCCAGAAGGCTTTCGACTCCATCTGGCATGACGGTTTATTCCTGAAACTTATCGAAAGTGGGGTAGGAGGGAAAACATATGATGTAATTAAATCAATGTATACAAACAACAAATGTGCAGTTAAAATTGGAGACAAACAAACAAAATACTTCCCACAGGGGCGGGGGGTGACGCAGGGCTCGCCAATCTCACCGACACTCTTTAATATTTACATAAATGGATTGGCAAAACTACTTGAACAATCTACAGCACCCGGCCTCACCCTATATGAATCCAAGGTTAAATTCCTCCTCTATGCAGACGACCTGGTTCTGCTGTCACCTACTAAAGAGGGGCTACAGCAAAACCTGGACCTGCTGGAGTCGTACTGCCAGACTTGGGCCCTGACAATAAATCCCCAAAAAACCAAAGTCCTTGTGTTCCAGCAAAGATCCAAACATCAGGGACCCAAAATAAATTTCACAGTAGGAACAACCAAAATTGAACAAACCACTAACTACACATACTTGGGCTTAAAAATCAGTTTTACGGGAAACTTCAAACTGGCTGTGAATGAACTGAAAGAGAAAGCAAGAAGGGCTTTCTATGCCATCAAAAAATCAATCCAAATAGAAATCCCAATTAGCATTTGGCTCAAAATTTTCAAATCAGTAATTGAACCAATTGCACTCTATGGCAGTGAGGTATGGGGACCGCTAACTCAACAAGAATTTGCAAAATGGGACAAACACCCAATTGAGATCCTACATGCAGAATTCTGTAAAAGTATCCTCCGGACTCAAAGGAAAACAGTAAACAATGCATGCAGGGCGGAACTAGGCCAATATCCATTAATAATCACTATCCAAAAAAGAGCCACCAAATTTTGGAATCACCTACAAATGAGCAATCCCCAATGCTATCACTACGACGCCCTGAAATGCCAAGAGCTGACCATAAAGAAGAATACCCTCAGTCAACTAGTCCTGGGACTCAGTGAAGTAACTACTAACAATACTAACAATAACCAGCCCCAGGACAGTGACAGGGTAACACAAAGAATTCGACCCAACACAATCGTCGCTAAGCAAAAGGAAAAATATCTGACATATTGGGCAGAAACAACAAAAACCCAAAGCAAACTCAATTGCTACTTGGCCCTCAACAGACAATACAACATAGCTGATTACCTGACCATGGTAAAGGATAACAAACTGAGAAGAACCTTGACAAGGTACAGACTTAGCGAACATAGCCTAGCGATCGAAAAAGGCAGACCAGGCTACCAAGAGAAGACAGGATATGCTCTCACTGCAGTCAGGGAGTAGTGGAGACAGAGATGCACTTCCTCACAGCCTGCGGAAAATATCAGGGCATCAGGGAGAATTTCTACCAAAAATTCTCACAAATATGCCCTGATTTCAGAAATCTGAATGACAACCAAAAACTCCCATTCCTACTGGGAGAGGAGAGAAGCTGTATAACACTGGCGGCACACTATGTTACAGCTTGCCATGAACAGAGGGACAACCAGTAAACTAAGAAAAGAATATATATAAACAATGCGAATGTATATTTATACACTCAGGGATATACCTGTTTATACACTATGAATAGAACTGCGTTTATGTGCTAAACCATAAATGTATTTTGATGCTTTGGCAACATAAGATGTAACTTATCATGCCAATAAAGCGATTTGAATTGAATTGAATTGAATTGAGAGAGAGGTGGGGGAGGGAGAGAGCTAAGGTGAGTCCGGCTGGGCCTCATGCGCTAGGCCGCGCACCGACCGGCCCTGAGGCGCTGATCTGCAGGGGGAGAGAGAGGGAGGGAGAGGAGAGAGGGAGGGAGAGGAGGGAGGGAGAGGAGAGAGGGAGGGAGGGAGAGGAGAGAGGGAGGGGGGGAAGGGATGGAGGGGGAAGGGATGGAGGGAGAGGGGGGAGCGAGGGAGGGAGATTAGGGAGGGAGGGGAGAGGAGAAGGGGAGGGAGAGGAGAAGGGGAGGGAGAGGAGAGGGGAAGGGAGAGGAGGGGGGTGGAAGGGGCGAGGAGGGGGAGGGGAAGGAGAGGGAGAGGAGGGGGGAAGGAGAGGGAGAGGATGGGGGGAGGGAGGGAGAGGACGGGGAGGGAGGGGGAGGAGAGGGGAAGGGAGGGAGAGGACGGGGGAGAAGGGGAGGGAGGGAGAGGGAGAGGACGGGAGGAGAAGGGGAGGGAGGGAGAGGACGAGGGGAGGGAGAGAGCGGGACGGGAGGGAGGGAGAGAGAGTAAAGCAGGGAGAGACGGGGGAGGGAGAGAGAGAGGTGAGGGAGGGAAAGAGTGAGGGGGTGGGACAGGGAGGGAGAGCTTACCTTCTTCCTTCCTTCGCAGGGGTCCATCGGGCCAGCCCTCAGGCGCTCCTTCCCCCCCTCTCTCCAGGCTAATCCCAAACTAAATCCAGCAGTCTCTCTCTCTCTCTTCCCCCCCGTCTCTCTCTTCCCCCGTCTCTCTCTTCCCCCCCTGTCTCTCTCTTTCCCCCATCTCTCTCTCTCTTTCCCCCGTCTCTCTCTCTTTCTCTTCTCCCCAGTCTCTCTCTCTTTTGCTCTCTCCCCCCCAGTCTCTCTCTCTCTTCCAACAACAACATGCCCTCAAAAAACCCTCAGCACCGCTGGGCACTCCAGCTAGTCTATATATATAAAGCAGTTTGTCTCTCTGTTTGTCTGTTTGTTTGTCTGTCTGTCTGCTATACACTCAAAAGTTATACAGCGTACCTACACGCATGTTATATCAAAAGAAAACTTATTAGGGGAGTCTAATAGGCGTATTTACTTTTTGGTCAGACAAAAATTGTTCGGACAGTATACAAAAAAGGTTAAAAAAAAACGCAACATTCCGCTCATTAGCGTTAAGTGACGTGATGGTTGACCAATCGTACAGGGGATTAACCTGATGGCTGACGTTTCATTGCGTGTGTGGGCGGGCCTAATCCTTCTGAGCTGAGGTGAGTGGCCGCCATCTTGATTCCTAACTATTGATTTATTTTTCCCACTTTCTGTGTGTTTATTTTTCCCACTTTCTGTGTATACCCTGTTAGGTTCTTTTCTGCAGTTGTCTTCTTAGCTATGGAGTGCTTAAAAACCTGAACTTTAATAATTAGGAATCTCTCTTTATTGTAGTGGATGCGCGGAGCCGCGGCCTAGCAGCGCGGGAAGCCTGGGCCTCGAGTTCAGCGGATTCCCGGCGCGCCCGGAATCTGTCGAACCTGCTCAAGGCCATTCATTTCCGCGACCACGTCACCATCTTCGCCTCGGCCAACGGCATCGGGGTGACGGCCGAGGCCGCCAAAAGCGTCCAGGGGAACACGTTCATCCAGGTGCTGAGGCCCGGGCCACGGGGCAGAAAGCCGACCAGGTCACTGTCTTCGCTCGGCCAACAGCATCAGGGTGACGGCCGAGGCCGCCAAAAACGTCCAGGGGAACGCGTTCATCCAGGTGCCGAAGCCCGGGCCCCGGGGCGGAAAGAGGGATTGGAGCAGGGGATGAGGGCTCCGAGAGGGGGGAGGGGAGAGGGTAAGAGGGAGGGTGGGGGAGGAGGGGGAGGGGGGGAAAGAGGGAGGAGGGGAGGGGGGAAAGAGGGAGGAGGGGAGGGGGGAAGAGGAAGAGGGGAAGAGGGAGGAGAGGAGGGAGAGGAGAGGGTGTTATGTATTGTGTTCTCTATTGTGTGTTCTCCTCCCACCTGTGGTGGCGCTGTCACAGGAGATAAATGGTTGGGTGTTCTCTGTTAAGTTTTAGCTCTCTTTGTTCGGAACTTTCCAGAACTTCCTTTCCTTCCAATAAAGCACTTCATGTTTGAATCTCTGAGTTCTGAGTCCTAAATTGTGTCTAGGTAGAAAGGTACCGACACAACAAGGGGGAGGAGAGGGAGAGGAGAGGGGGAGCAGGGAGGGAGAGGGGGAGCAGGGAGGGAGAGGGGGAGCAGGGAGGGAGAGAGAGGGGGGCAGGGAGGGGGAGCAGAGGGGCGGAGAGGAGAGGGAGGGACAGAGAGTAAAGCAGTGGGAGGGAGAGAGAGAGAGGGTGAGGGAGGGAAAGAGTGAGAGGGAGGGAGAGCTCGCCTTCTTCCTTCGCAAGGGTCCATCGGGCCAGGCCTGAGGTGCTCCTTCCCCCCCTCTCTCTCCAGGCTAATCCCGAACTAAATCCAGCAGAGTCTCTCTCTCTCTTCCCCCCCCCCCCCCCCCCCGTCTCTCTACTCCCCCCAGTCTCTCTCTCTCTTCCAACAACAACATCCCCTCAAAAAACCCTCGGCACCACCAGGCACTCCAGCTAGTAATTTATAAGACCTCTATTAGGTCTCCCCTCAGCATTCTCTTTGAGAGAAAAGAGCCCAGCCTGTTCACTCTTTCCTGAAAGTTATAACCTCTCAGTTCTGGTATCATACTTGTAAATCTTGTTTGCACCTTCTTCAGTGCCACTGTATCCTTTTGTAATATGGAAACCAGAACTGTGTACTGTACTCTAAATGTGGTCTAACCAAGGTTCTGTACAAGTTTAACACAACTGCTCTGCTTTTCAATTCTATTCCCAGAAATGAACCCCAGTGCTTTGTTTGCATTTTTTATCACCTTGTTAACCTGTATTCTTACTTTGAATGATTTGTGAATCTGTACCCCTAGATCCCTTTGCTCCTCTACCCCATTTAGACTCTTATTTTGCAAGAAGTATGTGGCCTCCTTGTTCCTCCTACCAAAATGCACCACCTCACACTTATCTGTATTGAAATTCAATTGCCATTAATATAACACAGACCAAGAACTGAATCTATATAAAGGCAAGTTGTCACTTTACAATTTTGTGACTTATTTTTCTGAAGTTGTTGGAATAATGAAGACTAGAACTTGCACTTACACAACACCTTTCACGATCTCAGGACATCCCAAAATGATTTATAGCCAATGAAGCATTTTGAAGTGTAATCATTTTAATGTACAGAGCAGTTTTTATTTTTAAGTGACTCTAGAATGAGTTACATTTCCAAACCAAAATTAGTGATTATCATTCCTAATAATGGTATTTGTCAACTCTGATGCCAGCTCACATCTATGCCAAATGTATAGTATAAATGTAGTTGATAAAGAAATATCAGAAATGGCTCACTGTACACAAAGAAAAGGTTTGTGTTTCACCAAATGCTGTATTTTCTTCTGATTTTGTAACTTCAGAAAAATGCAAAATTTAACAGTGGAAGTGTTTAAGCATGCCTTAAATGTCATTGTGATCTGTGCACTGGGAAATTCCTATAACTTCAATATGTGTATGGAAGTTAACCCCATGCTTATGGTCATTGTCACTAAAGGGCAGCCTGTCGATGAGATAAACTTTGGGATTTAGGTGTTACAGGGATGTTAATATTTGCTATTTGCCTTAAGACAAATAGAAGAAAACAAAGAAAATTATTATGCAGTCTTCTGATAATTCAAAAATTAAAACAGTAAATGCTGGAAAATGCTCAGTAGGTCAGATAGGTGCGTGTGGCAATAGAAACAGGGTTAACGTTGCAGCTCGATGACCTATCATCAGAACTTATCATTCAAAGTTGTGTTTTTGCAATCAAACTTTGAATTATCCAAAATTTGAATTAATTAATTAACATAAATACAGCAAAGTGGGAATATAGTGCTAAAAATGTGAATTATCAGATAATTTGAATTAAGCAACTTTTAATTAAGGGTAATCTGTGCCCACCTTTCATGTGCTTGGAAAGTATTTCATAGGAATACCAAGGATAAAATGTTTACTAGTTTATCAGCAGATGGATTCAGTGGCGGCTTACTAACAACAATAAAGAGCCTCTGTAAATTGAGCAAAATGCCAATTATATTACTGGTCAACTAAGTGGCTGGTTGCATTTTATCAGGCAAGTTAATTAACACTATTGACTTATAGAATCATAGAATCTTATAGCACAGAAGTATTGTGCCGTTGCCACTCTTTGAAAGAGGTACATTATCAAATGCCTTTTCTACACTACCATCATCAACCCTCTCTGTTACTTCAAAGAACTCAAGCAGGTTACTCAGACACGACTTGCCTTTAACAAATCTATGCTGGATGTCCCTTATTAACCTATGCTTCTTCATGTAAGAATTAATTTTGTCCTTAACAATGGTCTCTAGTAGTTTTCCCACCACTGACATTAGACTGACTGGCCTGTGGTTACCAGGTTTATCCTTCTCCCCTTTTTTGAACAGGGGTGTAACATTTGCAATCCTCCAGTCCTCTGGCACCATTCCCAAATCCAAGAAGGATTGAAAGATTGTGGTCAGAGCTTCTGCTATCTCCACCCTAGCTTCCCTCAGCAATCTAGGATGCATCCCATCTGGACTGGGTGACTTGTTAATGAGAGATGCCAACCTATTTAGCACCTCCTTTCGATCTATTTTTATGGTATCCAATATCTCTACTTCCTCCTCCTTTAATGTGACATTAACTTCATCCTCTTTTATAAAGACAGTTGGAAAGTACCTCAGTCATGCCCTCTGCCTCCACAAGATTCTCTTTTTTGTCCCTAATTGGCCCCATCATCCCTTTAAATATCTTTTTACATGTTTATAAAAGATGTTTTGGTTCCCTTTTATGTTACCCGCTAATCTTTTCTCATACTCTCTCTTTGTCCTTGTATCCCTTTTCAATTTCCCTCTGCACTCTCTGTATTCTGCCTGATTTTCTATTGTATTCTGTACCTGACATTTGTCATAAACCTCCTTTTTCTGTTTTATTTTAACCTCTATTTCCTTTGTCATCCAGGGAGCTCTAGTTTTGGACGCCCTATCTTTCCTCCTTATGGGAATATGCTTGGTTTGTACCCAAGCTATCGCTGCCTTGAGGACCTGCCATTGCTCATTTACTGTTTTTTTTCTGGCCAATCTTTGTTTCCAGTCCATCTGTGCTAGATCCCTTTCCAAATCACTGAAATTGGGTCTTGTGATCAATAGATTTCTCTGGGACACTGTCTTGACAGCAGTAATACCACTTGTTTATTGTTAGATGATAGATAAGAAATTTGCAGGGCTACAGGGAAAGGGCGGGGGAGTGGGATAGCTAAAGTGCTCTTGCAGAGAGCCGGCATGGGCTTGACGGGCCGAATGGCCTTCCGTGCTGTAACCATTCTATGATTCTATGATGTACATCACCATCTATAGTAATGAACTGATATTTTTTGCCTCATTGCAATGGATATACACTGGTAAATGACAATGGATAGGTAAGAAATCATTGTTTTGGTTCATTTTATATATATCTGATAAATAAGATACTCATTCACTAAATTAAATGATAAAATTTAAAAACAAGATGCTATGGAATGTAAATTATGTATTTTATACGGAATTAATTACAAACTAAAACAGGCCTAACAAATGCTGATGGATCTTTCAAAGTATGCTAACCATAAGTATAAATAAGAAAAATGGTGCGCATCTCAAAAAATGTAGGTAAATATGGATGCCGCAGTGGTAAAAATCTTAAGTTATGGGTCTGCTGCTTTAGTGCACTATGGACCTTCTAACTCATATGGTTCACATATGACATGTACCCGTTTGTCTTAGCAATCCAACTATTTTTCAGATATTCAACTATCCTTAGTTTCTCCTAAGTTGGTTGTTATGGCAAAATTCCCTGGTAGCAAGGCACATAAATAGAGCCAAGTTTCAATCAAAGCCAGGTGCTAATGCAATCATCCACAATAAGGTTGTGAATGGCAAGGACCTTGTGAATGGACATTCTGGAGAGAAATACATCCTGAAATACATCCAAACAAAGCTGGCAACTGGATGCAGATGTATCATGGTAAACAGGGTCAAAGGCTGAGTAGTTGGGAGTTTGAAGGTACATTTGAAAGTAGCTTGGGGGGTGATTTTTTTACAAGGATGATTGCAGAAGGAAGTGGGGTTGGAAAGGAGTAGGGGGGTGTAGGATACAATGAAGTGGTCGGTGATGGCCTTGTCAGTGATTGAGACATGAGAGTAGAGAGACCACAGGAGATAGCAAGCTCAAGGAACGGCTGTGAACATGGGTAGGAGAGTTTATATGGAGTGAGAGGTTTAGGGAGGACAGAAGGGTAAGGTATTCAAAGGAGAGAGGGTGCGGTGGACTGAGATGGAGATTGAAATCACCAAGGATGAGGAATTATTCAGTGCAGAAGCTGAGGGAGGAAAGGAGAAAGAAAAGAAAGACTTACATTTATAGGAGGAAGAATATCTTGGTGAAAAACTTGGGGTGGAGCTTGAGGTACGTTAGACAATAAGGATTTTCAAGGCGAGTTGAGAGGGGTGGAACAAGATGAAGGTGCCAAAGGAGTAGGTGAGAGGCCACGGTGTGACTTGGTGATGAGGGTCACTGCACCACTGTCGATTTTGGCATGGCAGTTGGTGGAATGTATAGCCGGGCAGGGAAGCTTAAGTAAGGGTCACAATGTGGCCACCCGTGAGCCAAGTTTCAGTCAAAGCCAGGTTGTTAATGCAATCATCCCAAAAGGTCATTCACGGCATGGGCCTTGTGAATAGATATTCTCAAGTAAAATGCAGAGAGATATGGTGATTGTTGATCCACAGGCAGAATCCAAGAATGAAAAAGTGGGTGGGTGGTACAGAAAGGAAGCTGGTGAGGTTAGCTCCCAGCAGATGTGCTGGGCATGAAGGGCGGTGAGTGAAAAGGATGGGGAAGTCAGGATTGCTGCTCATAGGGAGGTAGTGCCTGGTGCCTCAATGGACTTTTTGGAGAGTGCCAAAAGAGGCACAGAGGGTAGCTGTGTGCTTATTCATGGGGGATTCACGCTTGGGATGGCATTAGCAGAGCAGGAAGGCATAGGAGTAATCAGTTGGGGTAAGATGGAGCAAAGTACCAGAGGGGGAAAAATGAAAGATTGCACAACTGGATGACAGGAAAGGGAGGAGAAAAGGGTTTGAGCATATTAACATACAAAACGGTGAACAGGAAATGCTAGCGTAGCTTATAGGCATGGCTCGTTGTTTTCCTTAACCTATCTAAAGAAAGACTTGCATTTATATAGCACCTTTCAACCCCAGGACGTCACAAAGCGTTCAACAGCTTCTGGTAGCCCTCCTTGGAACCTTTTCCAGGGCCTCAATATCATTCGCCATGTGAGGGGACAAGAAAAAAGGGAGCATTGACGTAATGCAGCAATAGCCAAAATGCACACACGACACGGAATTCAGGCTGCAAAGGCGTGGCAGAGATTAGAAGGACTGAGGACCTTCCTCCAACTGCCTTGTATCAGATGGATCAAAATGTTACACACGGTACTTTAATGTTACAATATCTAATTAAATGTGTCAAACTTCACGGGATCAGCACTCCGCATCAGTCTCTCGGATTCGGTACAGCACTGTCTTTCTCTGTGACTCCCGATTTTCAGGACAAAGTTTCTCAAACCCTGACTGTTCCCAATGTTGATTACAACAGCTACTATGTTTACAAACAGTGGCAAAAATACTTGCATAAAAGTTTTTCAAGTGCAACTTTTCAATGTTCCATGTTACTGCTAACTGTGAGAATTGCGTGTGTTTAAGATAAGTCCATCACACAGGAGGTGCTACATTTTATCTCAGATGAAAATTTGTGTCATGTTCAAAAAAAGTATAACAGAATGAAAGCAATTAGCCTATATTTGGCATCACGATGTGCCTATTCACAGCAATTAGATTAGTATCCTAAAGGGATGGGGCAACAAATAGCTTAATTTTTGCAACAGAATAATACATTATGTGTTACATAACACTCCTGTCCTTACCATGAACATCACCGCCACAGGACATCCGCTGCTGATTTTCTAAAGCTCCAGGGAGTGGTGTAAATGCACCACTTACGATCAGAATTGCAAATAATTCGAAAACAATAGTGCTGGACACAAATACCAATTGCATTGTTCAATTTCCACTCAGTTATAGTATGCACATCGCTGGAGTGAACAGTCATTGATTTTTAAGAAATACAGACAAAAATTTCAGTCCTTTGGGACGGTTCAATAAGGAATGTTTCTTTCCGAGGGTGGCTCTCCAGAAGGAAATTAGAGCTGGATAGTGATCGCAGCTTTGCCTTCGATCTATTTAATTTTCTTTCCAGTTTTGAAGAAGGGTTTCAACCCGAAACGTCAACTCAAATTTCTCTCCACGGATGTTGCCTGACCTGCTGAGTTTTTCCAGCATTCTCTGTTGTTATTTTAGAGCTGGATAGTGCTCGTTGTGGAGGGCGTGTCTGAGACATGCGTTGCTATGGTTTCTGTAAACTATTCAAGCTGAATCCCAAGGACCCAAGTAAACGGCAGGACTGGCCAGAGTGAGGTCCGGAACATTAGTATCTAATTGATTACATTTTACTGTTTATTTAGTTTACATTGCTGTAACACTTGTTTGTCATTATTTGATCTGTTTGTTACTAATCAAAGAAGCGTTCTTTCAGTTGTTCGGAGTCCTGCGTACCCAGCCGCTCCAGTAGCAGCGATGTCGCCTTGAAAAAACATCTCCACTGTTTACCCAAAATAGCAACGGGCCTTGGGAGAGAATGCCTAAAGGAAGGAGCTGTAACCCGTGCACGCGAAGGGATGGTCAATGGGTAGGAAACTTAATAGAAAGAAACAAAAATATATCGGAAATATAGTTTTCTACAATTTAAAAAAAACAATGGACGAAAATTAAGTTATGATCACTTTTGTTTTAAATTGGCGTAGTGGCCGTTTTAAAAAATACAAAAACTAATTAACTTCCTCACATAACAATACTTTTATTTGTAATTTGTTTTTAAAACTTTCCAAATAAAATGGCAGGAATCCAAAATAACTTTCTAACTTTTGTTGGCTAACTACATTAATCTTCAATAATAACATTAATCTTCTGTGTAGTACCACCATTAATACAATAGTTTTACTGAATGTTTGTAGCCAATGTATTCTTTTATGCTAATGCGTTTTTAAAAAAAGGTTCATTTGAAATATTTTGTATACCAACAAAGATACAACAAATATTTGAAAAGGTGTTGAATCATATCCAGTTCCATTAAGCAAAGCCAAACACTAAACTGTTGTTCGTCAACCTTTCAATTGAATGAACTGTCAAAATCATTACAATGTAGCAAGACTGAGTTTTGTCTTTTGTTATTCATACACTTGAGATAATAATACAAATAATTGGATAAGATTATTTTTTCAACACAGGTGGCTAGTGAAAATGTTATCTCGTGTAAACAAATAAGGATATTATTTCACACCTGTCATGTAACATGGTGACCAAAAGCATTTCAGCCACAAGAGATTCACAGTACAGGTGGTTTTCACATTCCACAGGCTAGATGGTGGACTTCCTCACCTTTCTTTAATCACAGACAAGTCCCAATGCAGGTGAAGCTGGTGTTGTCTGAGATACATTCAGTTTTCTCTTACGGTTCAGATTTCCTCGACATATAATGGAAGAGCTTCATCTGGCTGAAGCTGAGCAAGTAGAATACATGAAAAGACTTCTCTAGGAACAGAAAGAAAAATTATTGGTCTGTAACTGTCACACTTGATGCGTAGGTCTTTTCCTTCACAGAGTGAGATAATGAACCCTTCCTTCCACTCCACTGGCATCTTCCCAGAAGTTGAAACCCGAACACAGAGTTGATGAAGTGCTTCAGAAATTAAAGAGTTATATGGTTGGGTCCAGAAGATGTCCTACTTGCTCGGCTTCAGCCATTCCTAACGAAACTCCCTAAGCAATTGAGTTTCACCAATGGGTGCTCGACAATGGGTGCTATACTTGCTCTGTGCCTATTGCCTGAGATTCAGCACAAATACAGCTGCCCTCTGGCACTCACATATGTAGACTCTAAGGTTTTGATAGAGTAGAGACAGAGTGTTTCCACTTGTGGTGAAGAACTAAACTAGAGGCCATCAATTTAAGATAGCCACCAAGGAATCAAATAGGGAATTCAGAAGAAATTTCTTTACCCAGAGAGTGGTGAGAATGTGGAAATTGTTACCATAGTAAGTATTATAGATGCATTTAAGGGGCAGTTAGATAAGCATATGAGGGAAAAGGGAACAGAGGAAGGATGAGAGGAGACTCGAGTGGAGCATAAATGTCAGCATGGACTGGTTGGGCTGAATGACCTGTTTCTGTGCTGTAGGTGTTGGATATATTTCTTAAGGCTAAAGGGATCAAGGGGTATGGGGAGAAAGCAGGGACCGGGTACTGAATTTGGATGATCAGCCATGATCGCATTGAATGGCGGAGCAGGCTCGAGGAGCCGAATGGCCTACTCCTGCTTCTACTATGTTTCTATGTATATTCTATGTAATCATTAAACGTCACCAATGGGCACTCTGGTCACATCGCTTGTCTTGGAAACAAAGTTCCTGTAAACTGGGCACTGAAGATTCAAATTGAGGTCAGGAAGGGACAATGGTTGCTCCCTATTGGAGGCGGCCATGGAGTCTTCCTTGGTTAACTTGGTCATGTCAGATCAATAACGATCCATTGGAACTCTCGGACACTTGGAATGAACCCATACAGCAGTCATAGACTGTTGACACTACAGACCTCTGATGTCTAAGCATAATTGCTTGCTGGCTTGCTTCCTCTGGCCCATGTGTGGGATCTAGAGTCATGCTTTGAGGTGAATTTGTGGCAAAAAGGAGAAACAGTTGGAGGGAGGATTCCTGAGTATGCTGACTTATCACTGAGCACTGGGGGGTCAGGCTCACACCAAGCATGTCTCTTTGCCAAAGGCCTTCATGTGAAGGCCTTGATTAGGCAATTTGTGACACGTAAGCCTGGTATTTGGCACTGGACTTGCACTTCAAGGGGGCTAGCATTTCATAAGCTGCATTGTGTATATCCTTCCATTATGCTGAAAACAGATGCCAGTCATATAGTTGATGAGGAACTTCTGAGATTTAAGATGACAGTTGTCAGAATGCGTTACCTGGAGGCTGGGTGTGAGAACACACACTCATATTTGCAGGGTTTGGTATCTACTATGATTTAGCTGTAGAGCCAGTCAGGTGCTGCTGAAATTTTGTATATCTAACAGCTGGAGCCATCATTCATTGGGGTATGGGGTGGGTCCAATAGGATGCTTAGGAAGTTAGTGACTTACATATGTTTTGGTAAGTTATGCTCACCATGCCATGCACGAGGAGCTCCTGATACCAGATGTCTGCTGAGACAATTTAAATTATATTATGATCAACTACTGACTGTTCACCTTGGTGGGTACCCAGGAACAATTTGGAACAACCCTCTGTAGTAGACGGTATCTGAAAGCTGAACCAGGCATGGTCACAGTACTCCAGGGCCATTTTGGTGTTTGACCAACCCACATGGGTCATTAATGGAACCTGGAGGGGTAAAGTGGACATTGGGGGCTGGAGTCACCTCATTTGGTTCCATGTAACTTTGTAAGCCACTGGCTTAATGGTTAAGATGATATTGGCTGGACAAGCACCAAAGCTTACCAGTGCTCTGTGTTGGTAGGATGCATGCTGATTAAACACCAGCAGTACCTCTGTGCACACTTGAGGTGGTGCCCCTAAGGAGAGAGTTGTGCACTCTATATCTAGATAATGTAAACTCTGCCTGTGTAGATTTCTCAGGAACTTGATTTGGAAACTCTTAAAATTAGTGATGGTTTATCTCATACGTTAGAAACCCCTCTAACCAAAAAAAAAAGCTTATTCTTAACAGCTAACTGATAGACAAAATAAAACAATTCCATGTTATGTGGTGTATTAGATTAATAGAACTTTACAGTTTTCTTCATTTTATACCAGTGGAGACCAGACAGTTACTCCTTCCCACCCCAAACCCGCAGTTGCCCAGTTCCAAAGATTTGGAAAGCTGGGGGAAAGTTTCCTTCATTCAATTCCAAATACACCATTAGCAGGCCTTGCCCTCCCCACCCTAACCATGCAAAGAAAATCCTATGTACCAGTCTTTTGAAGCATCTCCACTCACAACCTGCTCCATCTAATGGAGTCAGGATCTTTCTAGGATCATTTTTTCATTAGTGAATAACAGTGAGTATCAGAGGATTGAGCAAGTTACCTGATCTAGTCCATGCAGCAGAATTAGGTTCTCAAAGCCACAGAGCAGTGGCGCATTTGCTATTTGCAATTTGCTGCCCATTTGACCAGTGTATTGACTTTTTTTCCATAATTGTTAAACACAGGATTTGTCAGAAAGACTTGCATTTATATAGCACCTTTCACGACCACCAATGTCCCAAAGTGCTTTACAGCCAATGAAGTACTTTTGAAGTGTAGTCACTGTTGCAATGTAGGAAACACGGCAGCCAATTTGAGCACAGCAAGCTCCCACAAACAGCAATATGATAATGACTAGATAATCTGTTTTAGTGGTGCTGATTGAGGGATAAATATTGGCCAGGACTCTGGGGAGAACTCCCCTGCTCTTCTTCAAATAGTGCCATAGGATCTTTTATGTCCACCTGAGAGAGGTGTCCACTTGGTTTAACGGCTCATCCGAAAGGTAGCACCTCCGACAGTGCAGTGCTCCCTCAGTACTGCACTGGAGTGTCAGCCTAGATTTTGTGCTCAAGTCTCTGGAGTGGGACTTAAACCCACAACCTTCTGACTCAGAGGCCAGGGTGCTAGCAACGGAGCCACGGCTGACTTCAGAGCTGATACCCTCTCTATGGTACTTCCAATATAGCAATTAACTCCATTAATTTGCTAGCTTCACAAGTGGAAGAAAAATGTTACTTCATATAATCTTTGACTCCAAAAATAGGTTATCTAATTTTATTTTTGAACCAGAAAACCACATGATAATACTGAACCTCTATGATTTGAAAATATAGGGGTCATGTGAAGACACTGCTATCTCCACATATAGGCTGCGATTTTGCCAGCGGAGGCGGGATCACAGCGGGAAAGGTGGTTGGCGGGTCCGGTCCCGCTCCCGGCTGCAGCCGCTCTGTAAAAAGGATTTTCCGTTAATAGTGCTTGTTAAGCCCGCCCTGTGGGGTTCCCGGCCAATTAAAAGGAAGCGGGTCTGATGATGTCATTTGATGACGCATCATCAGCTGCTTCCTTAAAGGGACCGTGGCCACATTCATTTTGACAGTTGTGCTGTCAGTGTTCTACAGCATTGAGGTGCCGCAAACATCGACAAGCACTGCACAAAGGTGCATGGCTGCACAAAGGCTCTTGCATGACTCCCTCCACATGCTTATGCAGGGAGTCACAGCACACAGGGAGGTCCGCTTCCCTTCCAAGGGCGGAAGAGACCTCCCCAGGACACCAACGTAGCCTGGTTGCACATTGCACAGGAGGACAAAAGCAGGGATGTCGTCAGGAGTACCAGGCTGCAGTGGCACAAACCTTTCAATGATCTCAGTAGATCAAGAAACGTTACTGCCAAGCCACACTCAACCTTATCCTGCTGTGCCGCTTATCACATCCCCATACCTCTGCCTTCCCTACTCCTGCACATCCTTACTCACACCAATTTACCTTGCACCTCCACCCATCCCCTCCACCCATCCCTCTCTATCTACATTATCACTTCCCCATTTCACTAGCCACCCCTCACACTCACCCTCATCCTAGTCCAATCATTCCAACTAACAACACACAAGGGTAGGCACTTGGGTGTTTAGCCAATGTTCATGTAAATTTTCTGTTAATGTGTTGTCAAACATTGAAATCTTTATTTTCAACACTATGCCTTATTGTACAGATCTGTGCTCACCTTTGGAAGTGTCTTAGTGAGTTGCAGTGAATGGTGAGACATAACGGTATCCCCGCTGTAATGTATATACCTTTAAGCGGGGAACTATCTTTTACAGCTCATGTATACTGCAGTACCGGCAGTGACCACACCTGTATATAGCCCTGAGTAGTAATCTGTACAGATCAGTTCCACTGTGAGACACGTTGAGTAAACACCTGTTGTACCGTTCTCCGCAGTCTGTGTCTTATTATACACAGATGCAACATTGGCGACGAGGCAAGTTCGAACCAACCAGCAACTCTGCATCACCTCCCGGGGATTCGTTCCTGGAGATCAGTGGATTGGAGGTCAAGGCCAGAGACTCGGGCATCGACCACGGGCAACCACCCAGTCATCCAGCAGAGACTCGAGAATTGCGGGGGAGGCTGTCGAGAGCCAGGCTTGGCTTTCCAGTCGAGGTGGTCCAGCGAAACGGGCTGGCAACAGGTAGTGCGCAGACCCTTCCCGGACAGCGGCGGGCTAGAGCCCGACCGAGCGGCACAGCAAAGGGCTGAGCAGCGTCAACGAGAGAGAGAGAGGGCAGAGCGCACAGGGCGCAGCCGGTGTTCAGGGGCCGAGCAGCGTCGGAGAGAGAGACGCGCAGAAACCCGTGAGGCGCCGCCATTGCCACGAGGACCGCCGAGAGCGGCGTTGGCAGCAGCGCAGGAGAAGCGCGCGAAACCTACAGGGCGCCGTCATTGCCACGAGAACCGCCGGGAGCGGCGTTGGGAGCAGTGGGGGAGGGAGGAAAGCGCGGGAGACACCATTTTAAGCCATTGGGAGATGCCATTTTAAACCACACCCAAAATGCCGAAGAGTGGCAGTATCACCGCATTTGACAATGAAGTCGAAGATTGGACTACATATGTCGAACGAATAAAGGTGTACTGCAAGGCAAATGAGGTGTCAGATGACAAGAAAGCATCGGTATTGTTAAATTTAATGGGTGCAAAGACGTATGGTTTATTACGAAATCTAGTAACCCCAACGAAGCCAATGGAAAAGAGTTTTGAAGACATAGTAACGATACTAAAGGAACATTTAAACCCCACACCGCTGCTGATAGCAGAAAGATTCAAGTTTCACAAACGGAACCAGCATAAGGATGAAAGCAATGCTGATTATTTAACAGAACTGCGCAAACTATCGAAACACTGCCAGTTTGGAGCAGGACTGGCAGATACCTTAAGGGACAAGTTTGTGTGTGGGCTTCAAAGTGAAGGAACCCAGAAATGGCTTTTATCTGAAAAGGACCTTACGCTGGAAAAGGCTTTCAGCATTGCGGTATCATATGAAGCAGCAGCACGGGGCGCTGCAGAGATACTACAGAGACCGCAAGAATATGGCACAAACGAAATGTCATATGGAACAGAGAAGTGCTATCGCTGCGGCAGAACAACACACGACCAGAATGATTGCTGGTTCAAAGATAAAGTGCGCAGACAGTGTGGAAAAGTAGGACACATAGCACGAGTCTGCAGGTCGGGAAAGAAAACCAGCAATAAGAAACCTACCAAAGAAAAGTACAAGAAGGTACATAAGATGACGGAGAATAGTTCAGACGAACAAAAGAGTGATAACGACTCCGAAAGCAGGGAACCGAGTTGTCTGAAACTACATAATGTGATCACAACGGAGGATCACCGAACCATTTGGGTCACTCTCAAGATAGCAGGAGTCCAGGTAAAGATGGAATTGGACACAGGATCAGCCCTAACAGTCATAAACCGACGGGATGACGAGCGGCTATTCTCACACATACCCTTGAGAGACACAAAAATTATTTTGAAGACGTACACGGGGCAAAAAGTCTACCCCAAAGGAAAAATAAGGGTGACCGTTTTATATAACGGTAAGGAAACACCAAAACTAGACCTGTATGTATTGCAAGATGGAGGACCACCATTACTGGGACGTGAATGGATCCGGAAAATACAACCGGATTGGCATTCCATACAGGCACTGACTGTGGCTGACAAAAAGGATGACGACGTCACACCTGGGCGACTGTCAAAGATCCTAACTGACACGAAAGAAGTGTTCCAGCAAGGACTCGGAACACTAAAAGGCATGACAGCGACGATTAAAATTGAAGAAAACGCAAGCCCAAAATTTTTTAAGGCCAAACCGGTACCTTATGCGATCCGCCCAGCCGTCGAAGCAGAGCTGGAGAGTCTGGAACGTTCAGGTGTACTGTCCAAGGTAGACTGGAGCGAGTGGGCTACACCCATCGTCCCTGTGATGAAAAAGTCGTTGAGCAGCACGCCTGGGGAACCAAGGAAGGTTCTCATCTGTGGGGACTTTAAGGTAACAGTGAACCCAGTCCTTCACACCGTACAATATCCACTTCCGCGGATTGAAGATATTTTCGCCTCGCTATCTGGAGGGAAATGCTTCACTAAGATTGATCTGGCCCAGGCGTATCTGCAAATGGAGGTAGAAGAAGCATCAAACAAATACTTCACAATCAACACCCATAAAGGTCTCTACCAATACAACCGGCTGGTATTCGGGGTAGCATCAGCTCCGGCTATTTGGCAGAGGGCAATGGAACAAGTCCTGCAAGGGATCCCAGGGACCCAGTGTTATTTGGACGACATCCTGGTCACGGGCGAAAATGACAGTGATCACCTTGCCAACCTGGAGCAGGTGCTCACTAGATTGCAGGAATATGGGCTCCGAGCTACCCGCCCCAAATGCGAGTTTTTTAGAAAACAGATCTCGTATTGTGGCCACGTTATCGATAAAGAGGGGTTACATAAGTCCCCAGAGAAGATTGAGGCAGTAGTCAAGGCTCCAGCACTGGAAAATGTGTCACAACTGAGGTCGTTCCTCGGGCTGGTAAACTACTACCATAAGTTCTTGCCAAATTTGTCTACAATAATACACCCACTGAACACCCTACTGCAAACTGGGGTGCCATGGAAGTGGAGTGACGAATGTAGATGAGCTTTCCAGAAGAGTAAAACACTAATCACATCGAAAGAGTTATTGGCCCATTACAACCCAACATTACCAATTCGGTTGGCATGTGATGCGTCACCCTATGGCATTGGAGCGCTGCTGTCGCACAAATTCTCAGACGGCTCAGAGAGGCCAATAGCCTTTGCGTCACGATCACTAACCTCAGCCGAGCGTAACTACGCCCAGATTGACAGGGAGGCCCTCAGCCTAGTGTGGGGAGTGAAAAAGTTGAATCGCTATCTGCACGGGCAGAAATTCACCTTGCTGACGGATCACCAGCCTCTTGTCTCCATTTTTAATCCGAAGAAGGGCGTTCCGGTGATGACTGCGCAACGACTACAAAGATGGTCACTTTTTCTAGGGGCGCACCACTATGAGATTGAATATAAGGGCACGAAACAGCATGGAAATGCTGATGGGCTATCATGCCTGCCACTGCCTACTGCGGAGGAAGCACCAGCAGTGGATCCTGTCGAAATATTCCATTCGACTATAGTTGAATACTGAAATGAAGAGTAGATTTGCCTTTCTAAATCTAGGCTTTATTAACCTTAAAAACCCAGCAGCACATCTTCAACACCCAGTCCCAACCAAGGCTGTAGAGAACTGAATTTAAGATGGCCACCACAAATCACATGACATCAACCACCAATGAGTTTACAGCATATCTCTCAAGGCAGGAAACAGGCAACCAATTGCAATGCTTCTTACAAAACAAGAATAATCACCACATTCACCCCTCCTTTTAAAACATACTCCAACCTAGGTAGCCTTTACAATTTACAATTAATTATTTATAACTAAAACAATACAAATATAATATTTCAACAATTTTAAAACATTACTATCAAATTATTTTAAAAGTCCATTGTCAATCGGTCGACCGGATATCTTGTTCGTGTCGACCTTCTTAACCTTGGTGAAATTCCTTGCCCTCCCACACCAGGAGACACGGAAGTATCTTCTGCAGGAAGGCTATCCATATCCCGATTATCAACGGTTTCCGGATTGGAAATCCCATCAGGAGGTAAACTGGGACGGTCATGAACATCCATCGACGGCTGACTAATAGAATTATAATTATCTGCAATAGGATTGGAAATATTCGTAGTATCTGTGACGACATCCACATTATCTGAATCGTGACTATTGTTAATATCCTCAGAAGAGGGCTGGCCACCACAAGGAGCCAAGTCTTTAATTGAAACAGTACTTTCTTTCCCATCTTGGAATCGAATATGAGCATATTGGGAATTTGCCTCCAACAGCTCCACCTCCTCCACTAAAGGATCATATTTTGACAATCTAACATGGCGTCGAAGCAGCACAGGTCCCTGCATAGTAAGCCATGAAGGTACCGAATATCCCGTAGTAGATCTCCGTGGATAGTTAAAGAGCCTTTCATGGGGGGTCACATTAGTAGCCGTTGAAAGCAATGATCTAATGGAATGCAGGGCATCAGGCAATACCATTTCCCACTGTGTATTCTTAAGGTTCCGGGATGTCAAGGCCAACATAACTGCCTTCCAGATCACCCCATTATATCGTTTGCACTGTCCATTACCCTGGGGATTATACGGGGTAGTTCTACTAGTAGAGATTCCCCGACTCTGGAGGTATTCCTTCAACTGGGAAGACATAAAAGAACTTCCCTGATCCGAATGGATATACGCAGGCATCCCAAAGATGACAAAAAGTTGAGTCAGACATTTGATAACTGTAGCAGCTGATACATCTGCGCAAGGAAAAGCAAAAGGGAACCTTGAAAACTCATCCACAACAGTAAATATATATCGATTCTGAGTCGTTGAAGGAAGAGGCCCCTTAAAATCAATGCTCAAACATTCAAAAGGAGAAGTAGCCTTTATAAGATGAGCTCGTTGAGGCTTAAAGAAATTCGGTTTACACCGAGCACAGATAGAACATGATGAAGTCATCCGCTTGACGTCTTCAACTGAAAAGGGCAAATTCTTACTGCGTACGAAGTGTATCATCCTCGTAACACCAGGATGGCACAAAGCATTATGAAGATTAATAAGCGTATCTCCGTGAATCACAGAACAATAAGCCCTCGACAGCGCATCAGCAGCAACATTATCCTTCCCCGGACGGTAAACTATATCAAAATGGTAACATGCCAATTCAATCCTCCACCTCATTATTTTATCATTCTTGATCTTTCCAAAGTGTTTGACATCAAACATAAAGGACACAGATTTTTGATCAGTTACCAACGTAAAATGTCGCCCCAATAAATAATGTCTCCATTTACGCAGTGCTTCTACTATTGCATATGCCTCTTTCTCTATTGAGGAGTGTCTTTTCTCACTATTGTTCAAAGTACGTGAGAAAAAGGCCACAGGTCTTCCATTTTGGTTCAGAGTAGCCCCAATTGCAAAATCAGATGCATCCGTCTCAATCACAAAAGGAACCTGCTCATCGATAGAATGCACAACTGCTCCAAGGATATCCTTTTTGAAATTATCAAAACACGTCCTGGCCTCCCATGATAGAAGATATGTCGTAACCCGAATAAGGGGCCGGATCTTCTGTGAAAAGTTTGCAATCCAATTAGAATAATAAGAAAACAGTCCAACAACTCGTTGCAGAGCCTTAGAATTAGTAGGACAAGGTAAATCAATCAATGGTCGCAGGCGTTCTGGATCTGGTTTAATCTTGTTTCCCGAGATAATATACCCCAGTAGATTTACCTCAGTGGTCGAAAAGATACACTTCTCTTTATTGAAAGTTAAACCAACTTTTTCTGCAGCTTGAAGGAATCTTTCTAAATTAGAATCATGCTCCACCCTTGATTTGCCACACACCGTGATGTCATCTAAATATGAAAAGGTGTCAGAGAGAGAGTTATCACTTATAAAAGCATCCATTGCCCGTTGAAAACAGGCAACACCATTAGTAACACCAAATGGTACTCGGCAAAACTGATACAGCTTTCCGCCAGCCTCAAAGGCCGTATATGGTTGATCCTTCTTAACGATAAGAATCTGATGATAAGCACTCTTTAGGTCAATAGTGCTAAAAACCTTATACTGAGATACTTTGTTGATAAGCTCATCAATCTTAGGCAAAGGGTACGCATCTAATTGAGTATACCTATTAATAGTTTGAGAGTAGTCTATCACCATTCGTTTCTTATGTCTCTCGTTAGTGGTGACAACTACTTGTGCAAACAACTAGGTTCAATGATTCCTTCCAATAAAAGACGTTGAACTTCAGAATTAATAAATTCTTTATCCTGACTGCTATACCTTCTTGACTTGGTAGCAATTGGCTTACAATCCGGCATCAAATTGGAAAAAAGTGATAATGGAGAAATGGATAAAGAAGTTAATCCACAAATAGATAAAGGTGGCTTAGTTCCTCCAAAAGAAAGACTGAGAGACTCGTGTAATTGAAGCACATCATGACCAATCAAAATAGCCGCACAGAGATTAGGCAAAACAGATAGGCGTATATCAGTATACGTATTACCTAGAAGAATTAATTTCACAAGGCAACAACCAGCTACTTGTGAAGTGAGAGTCGTCTGAGCCATACACACCTGATAAGTAACAGGCGAAATTTTCAAACGCTTCTCCTTCACAAACTGAAGACTTATAAAACTCTCAGTACTGCCCGTATCTATAAGGGCCTTCACTTCTAACCCATTAACTTGGGCCATAACTATAGCTTTGTTTAAGCCATGAGCAAAGGCAGCAGAAACTGATGCAATAAACGCCCTATCTAAAGGCTGAATAGTCGCAGAGGAGGCAATTGATTTACAAACACGTGCATAATGACCTCTCTTGCCGCATTTACTACACACAGCCTCCCGAGCAGGACACTTCAGACGAGGGTGCCGGGCGTTCCCACAAAAATAACACTTCTGAATCCTAGAGGCAACAGCAGCCGAAGTAGAAACTGTTTCAGAATCCGGTAAACCACTCCTATTAAGTCCACATAATTCCTTTTCATCCGGAACTGCCGAAACCACAGTCGTAGGCCGATTAAAAAGAGCATAAGAATCCGAATTTCTCTGAGCCAAATCCAATGTAGAGGCTTGCTCAAAAGCACCCTTGAGATCCAAAGTCTTATTTTCTAATAACCGCTGATGAATTGATCTAGACAGTAATCCATTAATAAAAGCATCCCGTACCGATTCTTCCTTATATTCTTCTGCCGACACGGCCTTATAATTACAGTTAGCACCAAGACGCCGAAGTGCTTGTAAATAAGCATCCAAAGATTCTCCCACCTGCTGCCTACGGGCAGATAGAAGGTGACGTGCAAATACCTCATTCTTTGGTTTAACAAAAATCTTTTCCAATGTAGAAATAGCCAATTCGTAAGTTTCACAGTCCAAGATATACTTATACACATCCGGAGCAATGTAGTTGATCAGTATATTCAACTTGTTTAGAGACTCTTGATCCAACACACCCAAAAAGTTTTAAAATGTACGATACCAGTGTTTCCATTTATCATCCACTCCTGCAGAATTAGGTTCAGCATTAAATCGTTCCGGTTGAAGATATCACTCCATTCTAACAAAAGGTAAATAAATTGAAATGAAGAGTAGATTTGCCTTTCTAAATCTAGGCTTTATTAACCTTAAAAACCCAGCAGCACATCTTCAACACCCAGTCCCAACCAAGGCTGTAGAGAACTGAATTTAAGATGGCCACCACAAATCACATGACATCAACCACCAATGAGTTTACAGCATATCTCTCAAGGCAGGAAACAGGCAACCAATTGCAATGCTTCTTACAAAACAAGAGTAATCACCACAAATACCTACTGGTAACTAACGCTTGTATCGAAAAGGAAACCCAAAATGACCCGACACTGTCTCGGGTATATGATTTGACGGTGAAGGGATGGCCAGCACATGGCGACTCACTGTTGCCAGCATTCTCGACAAGGAGAGAACAGCTGTCAGTGTGCCGCTGGACCTTGATGTGTGGATCCCGAGTGGTAATTCTACCCAAGTTAAGGGATAGAGTGCTCAATGAGCTTCATGAGGGTCATCTGGGAGGGGTAAAAATGAAAAGCCTAGCCAGGGCTTATGTGTGGTGGCCGGGAATCGATAAACAAATCGAGGACCTGACCAAGAGTTGCTCAGGATGCCAGAAAGTCCAAAATGCACCACCACAGGCCCCTCTACACCCATGGGAGTGGCCCTCATCTCCATGGCAACGGGTGCATATTGATTTTGCTGGTTCATTCATGGACTCAATGTTTTTAATAGCCGTGGATGCGCACTGGAAATGGCCTGAGGTCATCAAAATGTCCTTCACCACCACGGAGAAAATACTGCAGGCCTATGGACCATTTTTGCCAGGAACAGCTTGCCAGAACAGATTTGCTCCGACAACGGACCACAGTTTGTGTCCGAAGAGTTCCGGAGGTTCTTGAAAAAGAATGGGGTACGGCATTACACATCCGCCCCGTATCATCCAGCCACAAATGGATTGGCTGAGAGGTTCATACAAACCTTTAAGAAGGCAATAAAGACTATGTACAATGACAACATTCCACTGCAGCACAAGGTGGACAATTTCCTGTTCGCCTACCGGAATGCGACACATGCAGTCACCAACCAGGCCCCAGCCATGATGTTCTTTAACCGAAGGTTCAGATCGCGCCTGGATTTGCTCAGACCAAACGTACGAAGAGATGTTGAGAGTAAGCAATTCCAGCACATCCATGAGAAGCCAACAAGGAGCTTCAATGTAGGGCAACCAGTCTTGGCCTGCGACTACCGAACAGAAAAATGGCAGCCAGGAACGATATGTACACGGCAGGGCCCACTAATGTACACAGTGGACGTTGGGGAGAGCATCGTGAGACGCCATGCTGACCACGAGTCACAGGAACAAGTCAACCCCATGCCTCGCCCATACGTACCTGGTGATGAACCCGACGTACAGGTCGCATCTACCCCAGAAACAGTAGCATCAGAAGCTAATGAACCAACCGACGACAGGGGGCCAGAATCGCCTCCGCACCAAGAGCAAGACACTCGGGAAAGGCGCTATCCAGAAAGGATCAGGAAGCCTCCCCAAAGACTGAATATATAAATAGACTATTTTCAGCTAATGTTGCATGTTAAAAGTGTTAATTGTAATTAGTTTGATATTTAATTGTTAAATGAGTGTTATGGTACTGTTAATCTAAAAGGGGAGGAATTGTAATGTATATACCTTTAAGTTGGGAACCATCTTTTACAGCTCATGTATACTGCAGTACCGGCAGTGACGACACCTGTATATAGCCCTGAGTAGTAATCTGTACAGATCAGTTCCACTGTGAGCCACGTTGAGTAAACACCTGTTGTACCGTTCTCCGCAGTCTGTGTCTTATTATACACGGACGCAACACCCGCAATGGTGATGAGTGTGAAAGAAATGGCTTGGACATTGTAGGAATGCTTTATGGTGATGGTGTGGGGTGATGTTAACCTGGCGCATCATGTGGCAGCCAAGGTGTACAGCGTCAAGTGAAGTAAATCTGGCCATGGTGATGCCATCGCTGGCCTTCCGGGTAGCAATGTTGTCGGATGCTGATGTCCTGTGCAGCATCAGGTGATTGCGGAGAAGGTTGGTATTGTTATTGGTGGTGTTGGTGTGCCTGGTGATGTTGGCATTGAGGCTGATCGTGGAGGGATTCAGAGGACCAAGGTAAGATTTTTTCAAGGGCACCGATGTTACTGGAATAGATGGCAGCTGAAGTTGAGATGACAGAAGCAATCTGTCAATGGTGAGAGAACTTGCTCCAAGGAGGTGACAGTGGATAGAGAATTTACTCCAAACACTTCCAAACTGCACACAGCTCAAAAGTGTCTTCCAAGTCCTGAAGGCTCAAGCTTCTAACATTGGAAAGTGACCAGCTCTGAAATGGTAGCTTTCATACCACTTTTGCAGCTGTCACCTATTCACAGCAATGGGGAGACAGAGAACCCAACCTACTTACCTGACGTGATCTCCGAACAACGTGAACCCCGTTAAAAATGTAGTAAAATAGATAAAGGCTGGCAAAATAGTAGTTAACAAGCATTTAACAAGCAGTTAAGTATCTTAAATGCCTCCCCCGCCGCTTGGTGTCGGGTCTGTTCTGAAATCGCAGACCTGACACTTTGGAAACTTACATGGAGGCGGGTTCGCAGCGGGTTCCCAACCCGCTGTCAATCATTTCGATTTTGACAGTGGACCCACCTCCAAACCCGTACTCTGAGCGCCGGCAAAATTCAGCCCATAGTTTTATCTTGTTTCAAAAGAATAAAACATTAAGGGCTAGATTTTCAGTTTAGGCAGTTTTGGGGCGCTAGCTTTAGCGCCCGCCCGAAGTTAGCGCCCGCCCCAAAGTAGCGCCCCGTTGCCGGGAATTCAGTGGCTTCGCCCTAAGAGGTTGGTGGAGCGCTAAAAGAGGCGTTCCACTACTCTCTTTAGGCGCTAAGCCGGCGGTCCAGAGGGATAGCGCCCAGGCGGGGCGCAGCACGGGTGCGGTCATTTTTGCACTGACAGCAGACCCCGTGGTGCCGACCAGCTCTTAAAGGGGGAAGGGACGAATTAGTCTGCTGCCACGCCCTGCACACTGCAGCCTTGCAAAGAGGCCTCAACACTACTGCTCAGCCCCAGGGAGTCATGGCAACGCCAGAGAAGGCCCGTCAGCGTGCCCTGCGCTTCTCAGAGGGTGATCTGGACATCATGCTCACAGCTCTGGAGGTGAGGCGCAAGATCTTGTTTCCAGACAGTGGGAGGAATCCAACCCACCACGACTACACCAAAGCCTGGAAGCAGATCGCCCAGAGGGTGACATTCACCGGCGAGGCCCCCAGGACCCACACACAATGCCGTAAGAAGTACAACGATCTGACCAGGATTGTGAGGGTGAGTAGCCTTTCCAGTCTCCTCCTCATTCTTGCATGTACACCTGACATGATGGGCAAAGGGACCTGAAAGTCCTTTTGGCCAGCCCTCAGCCAGCAGCATTGGGACAGTCATGAGCATCAAATGGCCATTCGGCACTCTACACTTTGGCCAAGCTATTCCACCATGGGAGGCAGTGCACACTACATCAGGGCTTCACTCTGTCCAAGCTATTCCACCATGGGAGGCAGTGCACACTACATCAGGGCTTCACTCTGTCCAAGCTATTCCACCATGGGAGGCAGTGCACACTACATCAGGGCTTCACTCTGTCCAAGCTATTCCACCATGGGAGGCAGTGCACACTACATCAGGGCTTCACTGCGCCCTTACAGCCCGTCCTTTCTCTTGCAGGCTAAAGTAGCGTTTAATCGCCAGGCCCGTGCCAGGGGTGGCCGCGCCAAGCTGCAGAAGCTCACTCGGCTGGAGGAGCGCGTGTGTGTGCTCATGGGAGCACGTGTGATTGTCCCCACAGCGTGCGGTGTATCCGACCCTCCACTGCCCGGCAATGGTAAGGACCTCGCCTTTTGGCCCTCTCGCGTCGCACTGGCCCATCCGAGCTACCTCCTTTGCCACTGTCCCACCAATGCGCTGAATCCCACCAGTCCTAACTCCCTCGCTGACGCCGTCTCCTCACTCTGAAGCTACTCTTGTGCATTCCTGCTTTCAGCTGGTGACGACCAGGACCCTGAGGCTGCCAGTGACAGCACCTCCAACCAGGAGGAGGAGGAGGAGCAAGCCGGACCTTCGGGGGAACAGTCACGTCCCGCAGGAGAGGAGGAAATGCTCGACACCTCCTCACTGGACGAGTGCCTGGAGGAACTGTCGCAGGGCAATGCAGCTTCTGGGACCAGTGGCGTCCAGCCACCCAGCAGCCGTGCGCGTGGCCCGCGGCCTTCCCCCCAAAGGGGGGAAGGATCAGAGGGGAGTGCTGCTGCTCGGCACACTCGCCGTCACCAACGCGGCAAGGGTCCCCTAGTTCGGCCCCCTCCTCCCCAGCGGGAGAGTCGCGACTCCAGTCCGGACACCTTCACTTCGGAGGAGGTGCGGAAGCTCGATCAGATGGCCGACGACTCGGACCGGCGCCACACGGAGCTCATGAGCGTGGTGGGGCGCATGCCTGAGGCCATCGAGTCGCTGGCGACCAGTGTGCGCGAGTTCGGGGCAGCAACTGCCGCGACTGGCCGCATGCTAACTGATGCCGTCAAGACCCTGGCGGATGTGATGCGCGCGCACACCAGGACCAGAGGGCCACTCACTGCTGCCACACGCGCTGTCTCAGGCAGGCATCGCCAGGGCAGGCGCCGCACTGGACCATCCCAGCAAGCCGGCCGTCGGCTGATTGCTGCGGATCCTGCAGTGCGGGCCCGGCCGAGTGCCACCGCGCCACAGCACCAGCCAGCGCATCCCAGACGCCAGCTGGCCCACATTGCACCATCCGTCGCCGCCATTCCCCCTCTGGGGCGTCAAGGGCAAGCGGCTGCAGCTGATGGTGGCCAGGCTCAGGCGCGCCACTCAGGAGACGGCCCCTCGAGGCCCAAACGCCGTGTAGGCCGCCCCCCAGCGGCATCTGGCGGAAGGGCATCTGAGCCTCAGGCGCCTTCCCCCAGCCTCGCAGCAGCCACTGGGCAGAGCTTGCGAAGGAGCAGCAGGCAGGGCAGGGGAGGCAAAATGCTGGCCAAGGTCTCGCCCTCGCGGGCCACTCAGTAGAGGGTGTGGCCAGCTTTCCTTTAATATGGCGGTGGCCATCTTTATTTTGCCCATGGTTGTGCTTTTGGAGGGCTTTTTTTTTGCGTTAGGCCGACGTTGAGGCCCGGTTTCAATAAAGGTGGAGTGGCTCCTCCCCAGTTTGTGGGAGTGAGTCGTTTGTTGGGCTTTTTGTGGGGCCCGTTTATTGTTTTTGGGGATTCATGTGGGAAGGGCTTTTCATTTTTGTTTAATAAAAAATTATCTTTATTCATGCAGTCTCCATGGTTGTTCTTCTTAGTGTTTGTTGGCTTCGCCGGCTGAGGGCTTGCGGAGCGGCTGCATTCATCTTCCCTCATGGCCCCTGGCCATTCCCTGACAGGGGGCTTAGAAGTACCGTGTAATAAGGTGGCGTCGTGCGGCCCTTGGCCCTGGTCGCTCCCTCCTGGGAACGTACTCCTGCTCCTCCTCCTCCTCCTCCTCCTCCTCCTCATGCTCCTCCTGCTCCTCCTCCTGAGGTGCTGGTCCAACGTCAGGTGGCAGTGCCTGAGTCCTGCGGATAGCCAGGTTGTGTAGCATGCAGCAAACCACCACAAATTGGGAGACCCGGTCCGGCGAATACTGGAGAGCTCCTCCGGAGCGATCAAGGCAGCGGAACCGCTGCTTGAGGACCCCAATAGTTAGCTCGATGATGTTGCGGGTGGTTTGATGGCTCTCGTTGTAGGCCTCTTCAGCAGCGGTCCTGGGCGCGCGGAGCGGGGTCATGAGCCAGGTGCACAAAGGATAGCCTTTGTCCCCGAGTAGCCATCCTCTTGGGGGAGGCTGTGCCTGGAACATGTCATGCACAGTACTCTGCCGCAGGATAAAGGCATCGTGGCTGCTGCCTGGGAAGCTGGCATTGACTGCCATGATGCGCTGCTTGTGGTCACAGACCAGCTGCACATTCAGAGAATGGTAGCCCTTCCTGTTGCGATACTGCTCGCCATGCTCCAGAGGGGCCCGCAAAGCCACATGCGTACAGTCAATGGCGCCCTGCACCAAGGGGAATTCCCCGAGTCTGGAAAATCCCAATGCGCGCTGATGCTGGCTCTCCAGGGCCATGGGGAAGGAGATGAATTGGCTTCTCCTTCTGAACAGTGCTTCGGTCACCTGGCGGATGCAGCGATGCGCGCCGTACTGGGAGATGTTTGCTATGTCCCCAGCAGCGTATTGGAAGGAGCCGGTGGCATAGAAGTTCAATGCCACTGTCACCTTCACTTCCACCGACAGAGACGTCCTGCACCTGAGCTTTGGCCGCAGATCTCGGCGAAGCAGGTGGCAGATCTCTGCAATCACCCCCTTCCGGAATCGGAGCCTTTTAACACATCGCGCGGCACTCATGTTTAGGTAGGAGCGCTGCTGGCGGTATAGCCTGACTGGGTAAGGCCTACGTGGCCGACGCCTGTAGCCCCCTCTGCCTCTAGCCAGGGCTGCCCCTCTCACAATACGTCTGCGAGCCCTACGGACATGGAGCTGCAGCTCCGCGTTGGCACCCCATGCAACCCCCATCAAATCCTGGCAAACACTCTAATTTCCAAATGGCCACTTGCAGCGCTGTTGCCTGAGTCCAAAAATACCTGGCTCTTGCTGCTTGAAACCAGTTAGCTATCCTCCTTGTTGTGTCTCCAGAAATGCGTTGCACAAGACTGTTTTCTGAAATAATGGATGGCCTTTATACTGGAGAGGACGTTCCCTTTAATTAGCGCCCCCCGGGGCCCGCGCTGGTTGTGTTGCGTTCCTTTTTCCAAACGCTCCGGCCGCCCGCCGCACAATGGGGCGGTCCGACTGAAGTTTGCAATCGGGGCGGCCAAAGGGCGTTGCACGAGGATGTGACGTCATTTTCTGCGCGCGCATCCGGGCGGGCGCTAAACTTTGCGCCGGCGCTAACGGGCAACTTAATTTGGGGCGGGGCGCAAACTGCGCTGCGCCCGGGCGCTACACGCATAGCGCCCGGAAATCACTTCTCTTAAGGCGCTAACTGCTGGCGCAAGCAACTGAAAATCTAGCCCTAAGAGCCCATTCATAATTTTCAGCTGTCAGTTATGAAGTCTTACTGAGTTTTGGAGTAAGGCATATCCCTATTATTCTACATTTTTCATACTGAATATGTTGTGCTCAGTTATCAATAGAAATCATGCATGTTCTGTTCTTTCAGTTTTGCCATCCAAATGTACGAGAATCGCCATCCCATAGAGAGCCTGAATCTACCACAGACAAATGTCTCGCAATGCAAAAATGGAATTTTTCTCCAAGCAAGTTAAATGATAAATTACCATCATTGTATAAAGTGTGTGAGAAGGTAAGACGGTGTGTTATACCAATAGATGCAACATTTTTAACAGCAAGGTCAACCGTCACTTGAGAAATTCTACCTTCTGGAATTATGTCGCTAATTTGTATCGCAGTATCATTTTTCTGCAAGTCTTTTTGTTATAGCTGTCAAAAGGGTCAATTTTAGAAGACATTTGTCCCCATTATAGTTATCTCTGCCTGCTACTAATGCTTTGCTACCTAATACCAAGGGGAAAATATTCTAAGTTTATTGGTTGAGTTTTAAATCTAAAACTGATATGATTAATTTAATTCGACAATAATTCTTTAATATTTTCAGTTCAAATATGCTGCAGGCGAATAAAAGTGCTCGGTCCCTGACACCCCCACTGTGTTTGCTGGTATAACAGCTGGTGTGGCAGAATGGGGGATTTTGGCATTATCTTTTTATATCAGATAGGGTAAATGTGATTTAAAAATTGGCGCTGGCCGTCAGTATTACTGGCAAAGCTCATTCTTTCTGTGGCAAGGCTGACAAATACACGTAACTGGCTGCACAGTCAGATTGTGACAATGGGAGATACCGGCCCAAAATGGATTCTCTATTCCTAGAAATTAATTAAGTGGAAAGTTGCTTGATGGCTAGGATATTGAGGTCCCCCACGCAGAGTAGATTCTGTGCCCTTGATACTCTTAGTGCTTGCTCCAAGTGGTGTTCAACATGGAGGAATACTGATTCATCACCTGAGAGAGGGCAGTAGATGGCAATCAGCAGAAGGTTTCTTTGCCCATGTTTGAACTGAAACCATGAGATTCATGGGGTCCGGACTCCCAGGGCCACTTCCACCTGACTGTATATCACTGTGTCCCCGTCTCTGGTGGACCTATCCTGTCGGTGGGACAGGACATACCCAGGGATGATGAATTGTTGTACATTTTCATTAGATCCTTAAATTTTGGTGAGACAAATCAGGACACTTCCCAAAATTCTTCATTTGTGTTCTCCACAAAAGCTAGTTTCCAAAGGCAAGCCTGCACTTCCTATGAACTGAAACTTTGCTGCAAGTTGAATTATCTATGACAGCAGGAAATCCTTTTACCATTAGGTATGTTCTGAAAATAATATGGGATGCCATCATATACTCCTGGTCTCTTCAAATGTGCAATTTATTGTTTTGTGTCCTACCTTATTACATTTATAACATTTAACTTCCCTTGCCTCACACCTCTGATCTGTTTTGCCATACCATTGCAGGGTTCAGGCTGACCAACTTGTTCAGTCAGTTGCCCACTTGTTGATCAGTGTGGGACCCCCATATTTCTACAAAGGAAAAATAACTTGATTAGCAAAGTTCAAAGGCTACTGGACATCAAACCAGACAACCTGACTTCACATTTCAAGCTACAGAAACAATAGCTTCTCCTTGACAATCAATGGCTAATGTCTATTTTAAAAATCCTGGGCATTAGCATAGTTTAAAATAGCATTCAAAATAGAATATAGATTCTTATGATCCTGAAACAAGATGGATCCTCAACTTTGTCACAATTGGGCCATGAATACAAGAAGGAAGGAAAGAACTCAGACTTATAAAGTTGCTTATGGCATCAGGACATCCCAAATTAGTCGCAGCCAATGAATTAATTTTTGAAGTGGTCACTGTTGTTTTGTAGGCAGATATGGCAGCCAATTTCCCTACAGTAAGGTCCCACAAAAAAGCGAATCAGATGTACGACCAGTTAATCTGGTGATATTGCTTGGGGGAGCAATATTGACTAGGACATTGGAAAACTCTCTGCTCTTTGAATAATGTCATGGGATCTTTAGAACATAAGAAACAGGAGCAGGAGTAGGCCAATCGGCCCCTCAAGCCTGCTCCACCATTCAATAAGATCATGGCTGATCCAATCTTGGCCTCAACACCACTTTCCCGCTCTCTCCCCATACCCCTTGACTTCTTTGTAGTTCAAATGTCTGTCAATCTCCGCCTTGTTTATATTCAATGGGCTCGATTTTGCCAGGCCCGAGAAGGCGGAACTGGAGGCGTGAAGTGTTAAAATCGCAAAAAATGGCGGGCGGATCCAACCCCGCCTCCAGGCCGCCTCTGAGCAATTTTCCCAGAATCGGGGTTTCAGACCCCGTTTCCATCCTGCCTCCAAGAGGCGGGATAGGCCCTTAACAACCAGTTAAGTGCCTCTATAATCCCATTTTGAGAGGCCTTTCTGAATTAAACACTTTTCCCCCCGTGCTGCACATCTCTTCTGGAACACGCCAGTTAATCCTGCCGGGCTCACAAGTGGATGGCTTACTAACAGCTGCAGCTCCACCATTAAAAAGGAGTTTTCAGCAATCATCATTTGCAGGTGGCAGAACTTTGTGTCTCAGGTCTGGGAGAACTTTTAGCAGGCCTACTCATTGTTCTGGAAGTTTGGAGCCTGAAACCCATCTCCAGTGTGACCTCCTGGGAAACCCCTCTCCCCACCTTGACTGAGCACTTCCTCAACTGAGGTATATACACCAGAAGAATGGGAACCATTTATTTCCTTTCCTCCTGGACATCAGATTCGGACGAAGACCAGCCGCAGCAGCAGCAGAATCCTGAACAACAGCAGCACTAACAGCAGGAGCAACAACAGGAGCGCCAAGCTGCTGCTCACCCACCTGAAGTTGCACAGGCCAGAAGGCGCCAGTGCATAGAAGCACGTCACCGCCGGAGAGACCCCAAAACCGGGTCTACAGACAGAGGATGAGCTACCTCAACATGACTGAGCAGCAGTGCCAAAGGAGGCTCAGGCCTAGAAATTCAGTATAGCCACTTTTGGGGCGGTAAAGTCGGGCGGGCGCTAAAGTTAGCGCCCGCCGGAAAGTGGAGGCCACTTCGCCGAAATTCAGTAGCTTTGGCCAAGGTTTGGGCGAGCGCTGAAACTGGCGTTGCACTCCTATCTTTAGGCGCTAAGCCGGCGGTGCGGACTGATAACGCCGAGGCCGGGCGCAGCGCAGGTGCGGTCATGTTTTGATTGACAGCAGACACCCTGACGCCGGCCAGCTCTTAAAGGGGGAAGGGTCGACTTTGTCTGCAGCCACGCCCTGGATAGTGGAGCCCTGCAGCTAGGCCTGAACACTGCTGGTGGACCCAAATAGCGCCTGAAGCCATGCAGAAGGCCCGTGAACGAGCGCAGCGCTTCTCAGAGCATGCTTTGAGGGTGCTGCTTAGGGGGTTGGAAAAGAACAGAGAGATCTTGTGCCCGGACAGTGGCAAGAAGGCTCCCAGGAGGCAGTACAGGAGAGCCTGGAGGGAAATCGCCCTGAGGGTGTCAGCCAACAGCGATGTCCCCAGGACTGCTGACCAATGCCGCAAGAAGTACAACGACCTCAGTCGGTTGGTCAGGGTGAGTACCCTTTCCAGTGTCCTCCTCATCCTTGCATGTGCACCTCACATTATGGGCAAAGGGACCTCAAAGGCCTAATGGCCAGCCCTCCTCCCGCAGCTATGGCACTGGCATGATCATCAATAGCACTCTCTGCACTTAGCACACTGGCCAAGCTATTCGACCATGGGGGGCAGTGCACACAACAACAGGGCACCACACTGTACTTGGAGGCCGTCCTTTCTCTTACAGGCCAAGCTGGCGCGGAATTTGAAGAGCCAGACTGTCACCGGGGGAGGCCGTCCCCAGTTCCAGCAGCTCAGTCAGCTGGAGGAGAGCGTGGCTCGACTCGTGCGTGGCCGGGTGACTGGCCCCGTTTCTATTGGAGATGCCGACCCTGTGCTGGGACCCAATGGTAAGGACATGACCGTTTGGACCTCTCTGGTTCCCCTTGCGCTTCAGATCTACATCCTTTGCCACTGTCCCACCAATGCGCATAATGGCACCACTCATGCCTCCCTCGCTGACGCCCTGTCCTCACTCTAAAGCTACTCTTGTGCCTTCCTGCTTTCAGCTGGTGAGGAGGAGGTCCCTGAAGCTGAGAGTGCCAGTCCCTCGGAAGAGGAGGACGACGAGGACCAAGAGGAAGGCGGCACATCGGGGGAACCCTCATCCGCGCCAGGGGATGGCAATGGAGGGGACACGTCTTGCCTGGAGGAGAGCCAGGGGGAAGTGTTGCAGGGGGGTGTAGCTCCTGGGCCCAGTGGCGTCCAGGCACGCGGGAAGGGTCGGGCAGCACGGCTGCCTTCTCCCCAGAGGGGGGAAGTGTTGCAGGGGAGGGCAGTTGCTGGGCCCAGTGGCGTCCAGGCACGCGGGAAGGGTCGGGCAGCACGGCGGCCTTCTCCCCAGAGGGGGGAAGTGTTGCAGGGGAGGGCAGTTGCTGGGCCCAGTGGCGTCCAGGCACGCGGGAAGGGTCGGGCAGCTCGGCGGCCTTCTCCCCAGAGGGAGAGTCCGCCCTCCAGTCCGGAGACGGTCCTCGCCCAGGAGGTGCGCCTCCTTGATGAAATGTCTGTGGCCTCGGAGCGGCGCCACAACGAGTTCATGGGGGTTGTGGGACAGTTGCCTCAGGCCATTGAGTCCCTGGCTCATAGTGTGGCCAATTTCGGGGACTCACAGGCCAGGGGCGTCGAGCAACTCGCGGCAGCACAGGCCAGGGGTGTCGAGCAACTCACGGCAGCACAGGCCAGGGGTGTCGAGCAACTCGCGGCAGCACAGGACGCGAGTCGCGAGTTCATGAGTGGTGCCGTCCAGACACTGGCTGATCTGATGCGGGCACAGACCAGGGCAGTTCGCGCACTCACTTCTGCCACACTCGCTGTGTCACGGAAGCATCGCCAGGGCACCCGCCGCCCTGCTGCAGCACAGCGGTCTGGCCTTCACCAGATTGCAGCGCTTGCTGCAGTGCCAGGCCGGCCGAGTGCCAGTGTCTCTGGCGACCAGTGAGCGCCTGGCATCAGCCAGCTTGCCCCCGTTGCTGCAGCTGCCACTGCCACTCCCCCAGCCAAGGTGCGACGAGCTGCTGGAGAGACTGATGCTGGCCAGCCACAGCTGCAGCAGTCAGCAGCCCGCCCCTCCAGGGCCGGACCTCGTCTAGGCCGACCCCCAAGGGCATCTGCCGTCACGCATTGTGCCCCTCAGGAGCCTTCCCCCAGCCTTGCAACACCCACAGGGCCCAGGTTGAGGCGGAGCAACAGGTCGGGCAGGGGCCGGAGAAGCCTGCACAAGGACTCGCCCTCTCGGCACACCAAGTAGAGTGTGTTGCCAACTTTTTTTTATATGGGGGTGTTTGTGTTCTGGAGGGGGGGGGGCTTATTTTGGTAAGGCCGAGGATGAAGGCCAATTGGAAGGACAATTTTTGTTATTCCTCCCCAGGTTGTGGGAGTGAGATATGTTTTTGACTGTTTTTTGGGGGTCTTGTCTGTTTTTCTGTTTCATGTGGGAAGGGCCCTGAGTTTGTTAAATAAAGCTTTTGATTTATTCAGCTTGTCCAGGTGTCATGTTTCAAGTGGTTGTTGCATTAACCGGCTGAGGGCTTGCGGAGCGGCTGCATTCAGGTGCGTTCATTGCCACAAGCCATTCCCTGACAGGGGGCCTAGAAGTGTCGTTCAATAAGCCGCCGGCGGACGGCCCTTGGACCTTGTGGCTCCCTCCTGGGCTGGTACTCCTCCTCCTCCTCATGGTCCTCCTGCTCGTCCTCCTGAGGTGGTGGTCCAACGCGAGGTGGCAGTGCCTGAGTCCTGCGGATAGCCAGGTTGTGCAGCATGCCGCAAACGACGACGAACTGGGAGACTCTATCCGGCGAATACTGTAGAGATCCGCCGGAACGATCCAGGCAGCGGAACCATTGCTTGAGGACGCCAATCGTTTGCTCTATGATGTTCCTTGTGGCTTGATGGCTTTCATTGTATGCCTCCTCCGCAGGGGTCCTGGGCGCGCGGAGCGGGGTCATGAGCCATGTACACAAAGGGTAGCCCTTGTCCCCAATAAGCCATCCCCTTGGTGGAGGCTGTGCCTCGAACATGTCAGCCACAGTAGTCTGGCGCAGGATAAATGCATCGTGGCTGCTTCCTGGAAAGCGGGCATTGACAGCTAGGATGCGCTGCCTGTGGTCACACACCAGCTGTACATTGAGGGAATGGTAGCCCTTCCGGTTGCGGTAATCCTCGGCATTGTTGATAGGTGCCCGCATAGCCACATGCGTGCAGTCAATGGCGCCCTGCACCATGGGGAAGTCGGCGATCCTGGCAAATCCGACTGCACGCTGCTCCTGCCTCTCTAGGGTCATGGGGAAGGAGATGAATTGGTGTCTCCTTGCGAAAAGGGCATCGGTGACCTGCCGGATGCAGCGATGCATGGCGAACTGGGAGATGTTCGCTATGTCCCCAGCAGCGGCTTGGAAGGAGCTGCTTGCATAAAAGTTCAGAGCCACCGTGACCTTCACTTCCACCGACAGAGACGTCCTGCACATCAGCTGTGGACGCAGATCTCTGTGAAGCAGCTGGCAGATCTCTGCAACCACCTCCGTTCTGAAGCGCAGCCTCTTAACACAATGCGCGGCAGTCATGGTGAGATAGGACACCTGCTGCCGGTATTCCCTGAGTGGGTAAGGCCTACGTTGCCGACGCCTGATGGCCCCTCTGCGTCTAGGCATGGCTGGCCCTCTCACACAGCGTCTGCGAGCCCTTCGCACATAATGCTGGAACTGAGGGTTGGAACCCCATGCAGCCCCCATAATAAACTTGCAAACAGTGAAATCACAATGAGTCTAATTTCCAAGCTCTGGCCAGAAGCCAAAAATACCTCTCCTATGTTGTCCCAAATCAGTAAGGTCTGTTCCTTGGTCTCTGTCCAGAAATCCAAAGCACTAAAGTCATTGCAGCAAAATGGCTGGCCTTTATAGTTCAGTCTAAGTGCCCTTTAATTAGCGCTCCCCGAGGCCCGCAGGGCCTCTGCTGCGTTCCAGTTCACAGTTCTTAACAGCGCCACGCCCACATTGGGCGGGCGCCACTGAATTTCCAGTTTGGGGCGCACAAACAGCGTTGCACGACGAAATGACGTCATAAGCTGCGCGCGCAGCTGAGCGGGCGCAAACACTTTGCGCCGGCGCTAAATGTCAACTGAAGTTGGGTGTAGGCGCAGATCGGACTGCGCCCGGGCGCTAAGTGCCTAGCGCTGGAAATCTACCCCTCTTAAGGCGTTAACGGCTGGCGAACGCTACTGAATTTCTAGGCCTCAGACTTTCGCGAGAGGTAGTGGGTGACATCTGCGCAATGCTGCAGCAAGACCTGGAGCCCAGAGGAGAGGGTGGACACCCCTTACCAGTGGCCGTCAAAGTCACCACCTCACTCAACTTTTTTGCTTCAGGCTCATTCCAGGGATCATCAGCAGCGTCTCCCAGGTGGCCACACACACTTGCATTACGCAGGTACCCGATGCCTTCTTTGCCATCATGCATAATTACATCAACTTCTCCAAGGATCAAGCAAGTGTAAGCACGCGTGCGGTTGGATTTGCTAATCTGGCAGGCTTTCCAAGGGTGCAGGGCGTCGTTGACTGCACACATGTGGCCATAAGGCACCCCCATCACAATCCAGGTATTTTTGTCAACCGCAAGGGCTTCCACTCCCTCAAAGTGCAGCTGGTGTGTGACCACAAGAAGGAAATTTTGCATGTTTGCGCCAAGTACCCTGGCAGTTGCCATGAGTCCTTCATCCTGCGGCAGTCTAGTGTGCCTCCGCTCTTCAGTCCACCAGACCAACTTTTTGGATGACTACTTGGAGACAAGGGCTATCCCCTGAAGCCGTGGCTAATGACGCCGCTGAGGAGCCCATCCAACGAAGCTGAGGAAAGCTACAACTCCAGCCACATTTCCACCAGATCCATAATCGAGCAAACCATTGTCTTGCTGACGATGCGATTCAGATGCCTTGATAGATCAGGTGGAGCTCTGCAGTACTCAGCAGCCAAGGGCTCCAGAATCGTCGTGGTCTGCTGTGCACTTCACAACATGGCACAGCATCATGGCTTGCAGATGCCTGAGGTACAAGTGGCTCATCGCATAGCCTCCTCAGATGAGGAGGAGGAGGAGGAGAGCGACAATGAACAGCTTGTGGAGGCGCATCAACCAGCGGCAGCAGCACGCGAGTAGATTGCTGGCCGGGATGCAAGGGACGCACTCATCTTGGCCAGGTTTGCTTAGCCTGGCCAATCAAACACTTTTGCCTCGCACCTTCTTACGCTTAATTCTGCTGACGCTGCACCCTCAGAGGTTGCAGCTTCCTCTGAGGAGTCTGGGGGCTCAGGCTGTTCCTGCTGGACAGTGGGGAGGGGGGCTGTCGTTGGTCCTGTGGGGGAGTAAGGGAAAGAGTTAGACATGTGAGATAAACGTTGCATGCACATTGAATTGTGCAGATGTTAGAGCATCAGAATCAATATCAGTCACTCATGCAATGTCAATGAGAGAAATGAAAATCTATTCTGTCACCAGCTTGCTCTGATGTGCCCATCTGTCTGCCCCCCACTTGCGCATCCTCCTCCACTCCCACGATATCCAGGGCCGCCTCCTCCGCAGTGGTGAGCTGGGCTATTGAGTGTGGCCCTCCTCCTGTCCTCGTCCTCTCCCTCTTATTGTGGGCTCTCTTTTCCTGCAATGAGGGACACAAGTGGAGTTTGAGTGAGAATGAAGGAGTGAGTGTAAAGAATCCATAGCATTGATGCTTAGAAGGACACAAAGATGGAGTGAGGTGCCAAGACCAAGGGCCCTCCCTGTGTGTTGCAAGTTGTTGTCATAGCATCACAGTGATAGGTAGTGTGAGGGCTGCATAGTTGAATAGTTAAGTGAATGTGAACATATAGAGAGGGAATGTTTAAGGGTGCAGGGTGGTAAGGGTGAAGTGGGATGTGGAGGAGGTGGTTGACAAAGTAGATTGCTGGTGATGAGAGGCGATGGGGATTAGATTGAGGGTCATGGGGATAGAATACTCACTTTTCCTGTGCGGAGAAGGTCATGAAACCTCTTTCGGCACTGCAGCCAGGTTCTGCTACACTTTGAAATCGCATTCACCTCCTGGGCCACTTGCAGCCACACAGCTTTGGTCTGCTGTGGAGCCTTTTTCCTCCCTGAGGAAGGAAAGAGCACTTCCTTGTTTGCTCTTGCTCCCTCCACCAGAGCTTGGAGGGAGGCCTCATCGAATCTGGGTGCACACTTTGGTCTGGAGCTGGACATAGTAGCAGTACCAATCCCTCAGAAGTATGTTGATAAAATTGTAAGGCTGAAAAAGAACCAAGGTCGCTTGCAGGCCTTAAATCCAGCTACATAGATGACGTCATCAGAGGCAAATTTCAATATCAAAAGACTCATTGGGCCAGGGGTTCCCACACACTGGAAATCAAGTGCCCAATTAGAGGAAAATCGCACTTTTGTCCCACCTCACATCGGAGGCGAGGTCCTGACACACCGACCACCTGACACTCCCCCAGCCCACCCCCAATGACAAAATCCAGCCCAATGACTCCGCCTCCACAGTTCTCTGGGGTAGAGAATTCCAAAGATTCACGACCCTCAGAGAAGAAATTTCTCATCTCCGTCTTAAATGGGCAACCCCTTATTCTGAAACTGTGCCCCCTAGTTCTAGATACCCTCACTAGGGGAAACATCCTCTCAGCATCCACCCTGTCAATCACCCTCAGAACCTTATGGCCTAGAAATTGAGTGGGGTCAGCACCCATTTAGAGGCGCTAGAGGGCCTAGCGCCGCAATTATAGCCGCTTCTGAAATTGACTAGGGCCCTACCATCGGCGTTACACCGGTTGCGCTGCGCCGGCACCGATGACGTCATCGGTGTGCGCAGCGTCCCGGTTGCCATGGTAACGCGCCCGAACGCCGAAATTCAGTTGCGGCCGCCTCGCCCGTGGCAGCCGCAACCAACGATTTTTCAGAAGTGCCTTCATGGTCCTAGCGCCGGCGCATTAAGGTGGCGCGGCGGCCGGCCGCTTTCCCGGCGGTCGCCTGCCCGCACCTCCCTCCCCGGACTCCTCCACCACCCCCCCGCGGCACAGATGTGTGTGGGCCGAGAGCCCGGCACTTCTCCGAGGTGCCGGGCTCATTTTTTCCCCGAATCCAACGGCCAGCGGGCGGCTGCAGGCAGCTCCTCCTTAACAGAAGGAGGAGGCCTGCAGTACCCCAGCCTGCCGCACCGCATTGGGTGCCGCAGCGGGGGATTAGCGCCGCAATCCTGCAGTCAGCGCCCATTGGGAGGCGCTGACACCCTCCAGTAGCGCCCGCAGCCGTCTGGGCGCGGCGCTACTGAATTTTTGGCGCGCGCAGCGGGACTTAGCGCCGGCGCAAAATTTCTGGCGCTAAAGCCCTGGCGCGGGCCCAACTCAATTTCTAGGCCTATATGTTTTAATAAGATCACCTCTCATTCTTCTAAACTCCAATGAGTATAGGCCCAATCTACTGAACCTTTCGTCATATGTCAACCCCTTCATCCAAGGAATCAACCTAGTGAACCTTCTCTGCACTGCCTCCACCTGACGTCCACCTGAACAGGTAGATAAGATCTCGGTTTAACATTGCATGCAAAAGATGGCAACTCCAATAATGCAGCACTGCCTCAGTACTGCACTGAAGTCCAGGAATATGGCTTGAATCCACAGCCTTCTCATTCGGAGAACTTTGTTAATAGAACTGAATTGTTCTCATAATTTTTGATTAATATATATTGTTACAGATTCCTGAAATCTTTTGTATTTTATCAGAAACTACCACAGGGGAAATTTCCATTTTCAACTGATGACTACAGATACAGTTTGGATCACACAGGCGAGCATCGCGCCTACGTAAGTACTTGAATTTATTGATGCTCAGAAACCATTCCTTTTAAGAAACGCTTTTTCATACATGGAATTTAATATTATTGACAATATTGGTACTTTAATGCAGTTACATTCAAGTTGTACAAAATAAGTGTTAAATTGAACCTCATTGTCATTCCAAACTTGTGAAGTTTTGTTTAATATCCAAGTTGTTTTTTTTTCTAACTGATATCATCACATTCCATTAAATGCACAGGCCCAAATTGACTCGGGACTATGTTATCCACTGCATTTTTGTGCAAATACCATAAACATTAAACTTGGCAGAAAACATGGAAAATTGAGGTAGCAATGAAAGTTGGAGCTCCGCATTGGCTTCAAACTGGAGCTGAAATCATTAATGGGAATTTTCTTTTGTTGGTATCAATCCTGTTAAGGCCAATTAAGGCTTGTTTGTAGCATATTAAACTCCAGTGTCATTGACCTTTGCTAATCTATACTTAAATCAGCATCACTGTCTCGTCATCTCACCCCCTGCCTTCAAAAGCCTCCTGGAGACCCTTCTCCTCAACCATACTGTTGCCTCTCCTAACCAGTCTCTTCCTTTCCTAGAGGGATCCTTGGCTGCAGTCGCTCTGTCATTATCTCCCTGAAGCTGTCCAATCTTTCCCTCAAGGAATCAAAGCCAGACAGTAAGCTTCTTCCTCTGTGACACACAATGGGGGTGATTTTCACTCAGAAGTCGGGACTACAACTTTCGGGGTTGTAGTCCTGCCTCCATCGAGATGCGGCCAATCCATGCGATTTTAACATTTTGTATATATTTAGTTGCATACTTGCTGTTTTTACTAATGATTCAGAAACTTCTCCTGTAGTTCCATTTTTCTTGTTATAATAAGCCACATAGGAATGAAAAGTTCAGCTATGCAACAGTACCACAATTTTACAATTATGTTGTGCTCCCATATATACACAAACTGCTCAGTTGCCACGAAAGGCTGCTGGACCGGATAGCATCCCTGGGCGGGTACTCAAGGAATGTGCTGATCAGCTGGCTGATGTCTTCACCGCCATCTTCAATCTGTCATTGGCACAGGCAGTAGTCCCTACATGCTTCAAGACCGCCACCATTATTCCTGTGCCAAAGCAAACGGCTGTGACGTGCCTGAACGACTATCGACCTGTCGCACTCACACCCATCATAATGAAGTGTTTCGAGAGACTGGTCGTGGCTCACATCAAAGCCAGTGTTCCTGCCTCTCTTGATCAACACCAGTTTGCCTATCGTGCAAACAGATCAACGGAGGATGCAATCACAACTGCTCTACACTCGGCACTGAATCACTTAGATGGTAAAGAGACCTACATCAGAATGCTGTTCATAGACTACAGCTCAGCATTCAACACTATCGTCCCCAACAAGCTGGCCACCAAACTCCACACTCTTGGCCTGAACACTTCCTTCTGCAACTGGACCCTGGACTTCCTAACAAACAGACCCCAGTCTGTCAAATTAGGTAACCACACCTCCCCCCCCTGACCCTGAACACAGGGGCCCCACAAGGATGTGTGCTGAGCCCCCTCCTCTACTCCCTCTTCACCCACGACTGTGTGGCTGTTCATGGTTCCAACACCATCATCAAGTTTGTGGATGATACCACGGTAGTAGGCCAGATCACCAACAACGATGAGTCAGCCTACAGGAAGGAGGTCCAGCATCTCGTGAAGTGGTGCGCCGATAACAACCTGGCCCTTAACATCAAGAAAACCAAAGAAATCATTGTGGACTTCAGGAAGTCTAAAGGTGGAAGTCACACCCCCATCCACATCAATGGGGCTGTGGTGGAAAGGGTGGACAGCTTTAAGTTCCTCGGAGTCCACATCACGGAAGACCTCTCCTGGTCCCTCAATACCTCCTCTCTGGTGAAGAAGGCCCAGCAGCGCCTATATTTCCTAAGGAGGCTGAAGGGATGTAACCTGTCACCCCTGATCCTCTCTAACTTTTACCGCTGCACAATAGAGAGCATCCTGACGAACTGTATCACAGTATGGTATGGCAGCTGTAGCTACTATGACCGGAAAGCCCTGCAGAGGGTAGTCAAAACTGCCCAACGCATTACCGGCACCCGGCTACCGACCATAGAGCACATATACCAGAAACGCTGTTTACGGAGGTCACGGACCATCATCAAAGACCCTACCCACCCCAGCCACAGTCTTTTCGCCCTCCTGCCATCTGGGAGATGCTACAGATGCATTCGCACCCGAACGACCAGATTTAGGAACAGCTTCTTTCCCAGGGCTGTCATCCTACTGAACTCCACAAATAAACTCTAAAGCCTGCACATCTGCCAATGCACTTTATTATGGTTATGTTTATGTTAATGTATTACAAGCCAAATGAATGTTGAATGTTTAAATGTCTTAATCTAAATGTAGACTCTCGGGAGCCGCAAGCCTACATTTCGTTGTACTGCACTTGTGCACTAACAATGACAATAAAGTTGATTATGATTATGATTATGATTCATAATAATAAACCTCTTTATAGGGACTGTCCTTGAGATGGCAACTTTCTCCACTTGTTTTTTCTTCCTTTGAACATATTGTTTGCTGTGGCCAAAGCAATAGAATGCTGACCAAAGCAAAAAAAAACCCAAAGCTCTCTGTATTGTATAGCACTATTTATATTCAAATCACATACCTTGGTGACCTTCATGATGTTACTAAATTTCTTCTGGACCTCATTTTAATATCCTTCTTGTTTGGAACACAGCATTGGCAATCTGTCTCAACACCTCCCAGGTATGAATCAGGCAGGGCTTCAATTGTGATTTAACACGGTGACCCAAGGATTACCAGCTAGAATCACCAGAGCTTGGGCAATAAAGTGTGCTTTCTTCTGCGAGGGATTCCCATACTAACTGACAAACCACCGCTGCGCACAGCTTTTATGATTATTATTAGAGCTGTTAAGACACTTAATAGATGCCAAATAGCCTGCATAATTGGTTATGTTTTGCCACTAACATTTGTAGCACAGGAACAAAATTAGCTGCCGTCAAAGGGGACAGCCTGCATCTGCTGTTTTCTTTCATTATTCGTGACTTTGCCATCCACTACTAAAGCCTGTAATGTCTAAATGTGAACAGTTCAGTTTACTAGTGGATAGCCACTGCTTAAGGAAAATACTGGATTTTATAAAAACAGGTTTAAAAGTAAATTTTATTTCAATGGATTGTTTTTGGAACATCTAAATATAAATGCTAATTAATTTGAATAACCGCAACAAAGAAAAATAGAAGGCAGTGTTTAGTCGCTGTTCCTTCTATTGAGTAAGATTTATTAATTTTATCTATAATCCCCTTTGTTATTTATCCTTTTTTTGAATTCCTGTGCCACACAATGCAACCCCTGTTGAGCAGGCAAGCGAGCAATCTGCTCCCAGGCCATTTGCAATGTGATGTAACTGGTCATTACTAAGTGTACAAGATTATGCTCTGCAGTCCCCTATTTGGGATGCATGTGGCTTCTGCTCCTTTCCGATGATCTAGCCACGATCAGCATGTGGTGAAATAATGGCTTTGTATCTTTTTGTCTCAGTAGCTTTCCGGTTTTGAATTTTGTGTTATGTTATCTTTCATAGAGCCAGGATCAGAAGAAAGACTCTGTAGCGAAACAGACCGCACATACCATTGAGCTGTGGGATCATGGGATGCCATCTAGAATGAGTGGTAGATTTGGTTTTACCATCTATCAGACATCTTACCAGGGTAACCAGGATACGGAACGCCCTTTCTACAGACGTTACCCCAAAATTCCTAGCAAGAGTTCGCAAAGTGCTCAATCTCGGAACCCCACTGATATAATGTGGTTTGGGAAAAATAATTCTGAGTACAGAACTCCACTAGAGGTTTTAGGTATTACTCAACATCCTCTCTATCCTTCTGGCAAAAAGTTCCATCGTGCAAAATCCTTCTGAAAAAATTGCTTATAGAGTAGATTTCTACTAGTATATCTTAGATTTTTGTATATTGGTACATTAGTGGGAAAGAAAAGTAAATAGATATGTCAGCAAAAATGTATAGATTAAATGACACATTCTGTGCATATCTTGTGGGCACGCAGACCTTGATTTTATGTTGATTTCCCAACCAGTGTTCCAAAAAAGCACCGCAAGCTCCTCACCCATTATGTTGCAACCCAACTTAGGGAAAAATATAATACCCTCACTGGCTCACCATGTGGAAACATGTCTCCTGCCTCCCGCCATTTCAGTCACCATACAGAAACTGCAATAAAAGATATGTAAAAATCACCATTCAGTTCCTCATTCATTTTCCCAACAAACAGATAATAGTGGAAAAACATGAAATAAAATATGATTGGAAATATTGTCAAATCTTCATAATACCTGGTCTCCGAGTGGATATAGAAGTTGACATTAGGACAGTTAAGACTCAAAATTAGTTTAACTGTATGATACAAAATAGACCAAGGTTAGATAGATAACAAAAATGAATGTGTATATTTCAGGATATTGCAGAAACATCCTTAAGCCAGGACTGTGTGTATGTGCTTTGGACTGCAACTCAGACTGAAAAGTGTAACGTGAGCTGCAGGAATCCCTTATGTGGTCTTCAAAAATGTGTGTGTGCCATTTATGCCTGTGATAATTGTATTTTAAAATATAAACCCAAGACTAGAATTTCAAATTTCATGAAATATTTCACATCAACATTACAGGCAGATGAGCTTTAACATGGGTACATTTTGAGTACAATTCCAATAATGATAAACATCACAGGATGTAGCCTTTATCATGCAGATATGAATTGTGTAACCCTTGCCTCTCATTTTATCCAGTTGCACAATACAGTTGAACAAATAAACATTCAAAAAATGTATGTCATGTTATGTGCAAATGAAATGAAGAACAATTTCCTCTGTGAGCTATATGTTCTTTATAAATGGGTTTACAATTTTTGCATACTGCACACAGGAAATTTCCATTGGCGTATTATAATCTGAAAGGAAGGATGCTTTAAAACGTCTCTTTAAATTGTAATTTTCAAATTTAATTAAAGAAAAGTACTGAAGTTTGATAAGCAGCAGATGGTTTGATAGAGCAAGCAAGGAAGCAATGTAATATCCCTTAACAGATGACTGAGAAGCTGGCTTAATTGGACATATAGGTGCTAAGATGTCATATAGAGACAGCACACTTAAAGGAAATGAAGGAGACAGAGTGGGACTGAAAGTCCACTGCCCTTCTGGTGCACTCCCATCAAGATTACGGCAGATGGGCCAGAAATAGACCAGGACATCACTATGCTGGATCTGGGCATTCCTCATTAGTTTCCATGAGACCTTGGGTTGGAGCCTCTATCTGGCCCAATCAAGGACCATGACAGCAGACGAGGTTCCCAGGCCAAGAGTTTCTGCATTCCTGGCCTGGGAATCTGTCAGTGGGCTGGTACACCCTGTGAACGCAGGCGTACTAGCCTGCCAGCTGACATATTTGGATCCTACCCAGAGATCCAGGCCTAGACCCCAGAATGTCTTCTACATTTTTGAACAATATCTGGCCACAAATTAAATATTTCGCAGGAAGGAAGATGGCACCAGTATTCCCCCACGCTCTCCCCAGGGCAGTCAATCTTACGCTGGGATTCCCTGTCATCCCTAATTGGCTTGGGCCTGAGAAGACCCCAGAGGTGCAGGTGCTAGCCATTGACATTTAAATGAGGGAATCCCCTCATGACCCTGCATACTCCATCAGAGTCAGGGCCAGAAATTTCCATTAGGCGGCATGTTAGTACTTATGCTGGGATGCTTTCCCCAACATTTTTTAGGTCCAGGGAATTCTATTTCATCACAATTATAAATAACTATATTAATAACTGCTTTTTTACTTCTCCAGTGCATTTTTATTTTCTACAACCCCACTCTGAAGGAGGTAACACACGTTATGGTATGATTTTTCAGATGATGGCAGTCTTCTTGACCCTCACCCAAATAACAACCTTTCTAAAGGCATAAGTCTGGACAACAGGTGTTGGCTGATTGATCTTCGAGCAGTCCAGTACTCTCTCATACAATGTCCACACATGCATTTTCAGCTGGAGCCAATGCATAATGATTTTCCTCTCCAAGCCTAGGAAAATGGAGAACAATTTTATTCCCTTCCCTTCTGCCCACTATCCCAACAGGTCAGCTAACTCAGCATACAGCAGAGAATGAATTTGGAAACTTCCTGTTCTATTTGGCTCTGTACCATTTTGTTGGTGCATTTAACTACCAAGCCACCAGTGGACAAGATGCACACTTTTGCGAAAATTTGGGGGTAAATTTTGCAGCGTCATCTGCCACTGGGAGAACAAGTGCATTATGGGCACAGGCGAGAAACCACTAAATTGAGAGAACAGGTCTCTGCGTCCATTTTCTACTGAGCTATCATAGTGTGATTTGCTTTTTTGTGTAGTAGAGTGCTTGCACTCATTTCATGCCTTCACCTCATTAAAGTCCTAGATTTGATGCAAAATATTTAAGCGAACACCTAGTACATTTCCACAGGATTTGTCCTGAGTTTTCTCTTTTTTCTTTGTATACCCACTTAGATAGGGAGCAAGGGGAGTTCCAGGGGGAAAGCACCCCTTAAAGAGATTTTGTAATGTTAACCATATCTTTTTAGTACTATGTTGTTTTTGTAGTTTTTTTTGTTGATATTTCTGAAAGTTATATTAGTTTGAGAAAAGTACCTCAAATACAATATTTCATGGTTGAGGTGGTACTAGATGAAAGAAGATTGGCAATCTTGCACATTTCCTGCCTGCTACATGGTATTGACAGGTAGTCTTATCTTGCCCGATTCCCTAAAGAATGCCTTCTTCTGTATCTGTTCCCAGGTGAGATAGGTACTGTATGTAGCATTGAGGTTGGCCATCCTCTCCTACCAGGTATGGTGCACTGGTATCTTGGGGAGACGGAAAACCTTCTTGTACCCATTGCACGCAACAGGACATCCAATTTACCAGCCATCAAACAGAAATTGTTTGTTGTGCCACTCCATCATTTGCCCATAGACAAAATGTCATGCCTTCATGCCTCCGCTTACTTCATTTCTACACAACACTTTCCCCTCTCCCTCCCCACCGTCCCCCTCCCCCCCGCCATATCCTTGGCTAAGTGTGACAAATATTAAAAGTCCATTTTGAGCTTTTATAAAGGCAAAGGCTGAAACAATACCTGTCCCCATATGCAGCCATTTACATTTAAATATGAGTTCCTAGCCAGATTTTTCACATATCCCATTAGATGAGCTCCCAGCACAAGACAAAAGTGGGATCCAATACTAATTATTCAAATGAGCCAGCCCTGGAAAATTGCAGGGGGCCAGCTCGCTGTGCTTTTGGCAGGCCTTGAACTAGCTCTAACTGGCATAACTGGCTCTACTTCATTGGGATCGCAAGTCTTTCCACATTTAGAGCTCAAATTTCCATTTACTGTTAATCAGGACTACCTCCACTGAAATGCAGTAACAACAGTTTTATTGGAAACTCCAATTCTAACTGCCGGCACAAATGTATTTGAACTACAGGACTGCAGGTTTTCTCCAGGGCTGTGGTAACCATATGGGAGTGAGTATTGAAGGAAAATTACACAATAGTTGCATAGCAAAAGGTATTATATACCTGAAGATCTATAAAAATCAATGTTATTTTTTTTTAAAGTTATCCAAAAATATTTTCTTATCACGCTGAGGTATGGGAATCCAGCTATTTTTTTAATCATTTATTTTTAGCCATTTATGTTGCATTAACACTAGTTTTCAGGTAGTGGGCAAACCAATGCGTGGTAGCTTTTAGCTAATGTTTCTTTCCGACCCCCACACAGCCAACTGGCTCTCTTCTGCTTCATCTCTCCAGGAGTAGTAGATTACTTGATGCTTCCATGGGCAAAGAGAGCCCTTTGGTACATCACTGAAATGGGCATTCTTCATTTGTGAGCCTCAACAGTTAATGCCAACAGACTATTTGACCAAAGGAGGCATCAAAGAGATCGCAATGCCAACCTCACCCAACCTCCATATAGATGCACTGCCAGCAGGAGTTTTGAGCAATCTGGCCAATTTTTCCATCTCTAGCATGGGCGCCAAAGCCAATTCATCTGGCATCAACTAATTCAGCATGGATTGGGTATTGAACACAAGACCAGCTTGACCTGCATGTCTCAGCTATTTGCTTGCTTAATGATCTAGGACATCGGGGTAGCCTAATATTATTTGCAATAGGATGCTTGCTTTGTTTTGTTTTTTGACTACGTGAAAGCATTTTTGGTCCTAAGATCTGTCCCTTTTTGAAAAGACCACCTTGTTCCTGAGGAGGCAAAATAAACCAACATAGTGTCATCAATGCCGGAATGATTGCTCCAGGGCTAGGATGAAAGTACCTCTGCAGTGCCAGGTGCAACGTTTCTGTGCAGTTAGGGTAAGCTGCAAATTCAGCTCTTGTATTCAAAATGCTTCTGAGTCCATTAAAGATCCATTACTTTTATGGTCCATTAATTTAATGACAGTTGCATGCTAATGCTGTTCATTAGTTTGTGCCCACAAAGCTTCGGAGAAGGAAGCTAGCCGAGTAAGCATTTCCAACTTTGGTAACCTTGGTACACTACGTTGTCTGAGCATAGTATCTTTAGTTGCATTGAGCTCACACTCTAGCAATTGTGGATGAGTGGCTTTATAGCCATTTGAGGAATATAGTGTCATTCCATGTCAATGACAGCAATTACAAAACCTCTTTTGCAATATTTAGTACTACAAACTTTCAGAATATTATTTTGCACATAATATTATTGCAAAACAAGCATAATGTACAAGAAGCAAAAAGAAAAATAAGTGAATAGTTCAGTGCATTTTCTTCATCCTTCTGAAGGATATGATTTATAGCGAGATTAGTTGCTGGGAGTTGAATTGACTCATGGAATCCCCCACAAAGGAATTGCTTCTACTTTTTAAACATTTAGTTTCCCATTTTAATTTTATGTCTAGTTTATGACCTTATTCCAGACCACCCTCAACATAATAATCTAGTCAGGATGTGATGGAATATTCACCACTTGCCTAGATGGGTGCAGTCACAACGAAACTCAAGAAGCTCAACACCGTACAAGATAGAGCAATTCACTCGATTAGTACACCTGACACTGGACTCAATATCCACCCCCTCCATCAGTAGTGCACTATGACTGCAGTATGTACGATCTACAGGATGTACTGCAGCAACTCATCAAGGTTACTTTTTTTTAAAATATTCGTTCATGGGATGTAGGCGTCGCTGGCAAGGCCAGCATTTATTGCCCATCGCTAGTTGCCCTTGAGAAGGTGGTGGTGAGCTGCCTTCTTGAACTGCTGCAGTCCGTGTGGTGAAGGTACTCCCGCAGTGCTGTTAGAGAGGGAGTTCCAGGATTTTGACCCAGTGAAGATGAAAGAACAGCAATATACTTCCAAGTCAGGATGGTGTGCGACTTGGAGAAGAACTTGGAGGTGGTGGTGTTCCCATGCGCTTACTGCTCTTGTCCTTCTAGGTGGTAGAGGTCGTGGGTTTGGGAGGTGCTGCCGAAGAAGCCTCGGCGAGTTGCTGCAGTGCATCTTGTAGATGGTACACACTGTAGCCACAGTGGGGGGAGTGAATGTTTAAGATGGTGGATGGGGTACCAATCAAGTGGGCTGCTTTGTCTTGGATGGTGTTGAGCTTCTTGAGTGTTGTTGGAGCTGCACTCATCCAGGCAAGTGGAGAGTATTTCATCACACTCCTGACTTGTGCCTTGTAGATGGTGGAAAGGCTTTGGGGAGTCAGGAGGTGAGACACTTGCCGCAGAATACCCAGCCTCTGACTTGCTCTTGTTGCCACAGTATTGATGTGGCTGGTCCAGTTAAGGATCTGGTCAATGGAGACCCCCTTTGACAACACCTCCCTCCACTAAGACCTCTACCACCCAGAAGGACAAAAGCAGCAATGTCATGGGAATGCTATCAACTCCAAGTTTCCCTTCAAGTCACACACCATCCTGATTTAGACATATATCGCGATTCCTTTACCGCTGGGTCAATATTTTGGAATTCCCTATTTAGCACCATCACCACAAGGAGTGAAGGTAAAGGACCACCACCACACTCTCAGAAGAACTAGAGGTGGATAATAAATGCAGGCTTGCATTTGTTAAAAACAAAATCCAAGTTGTTTTAAAATAAAAGATGACAACCAGGAGTAGGAGTTTTCATATACCACCTCCCTTCCCGTTGTCACTGCAACCCCAAATTCCACTCTGTCCACTAAAACACTAAGATCTCCTACTCCAAAACCTCAAGGACATTCCTAGTTAGCCCATAATCCACATCAACCTTCCCTCTACCAAATCTCATTTACCTTATATTTTCTTGTGTTAAATTGCATTTGCTATTTCTCCGCCCAGTGATCGACCTTGTCAAGTTCCTTTTGGAATTTAAGTGCATTGATATTCATGATTTGCCACTATTTCCAGTTTGGCATCATTTGAAAATGTGGACAGTTTCAACAAAATTTCTTCTACTAAATCATTTATAAAAATGATACACAACAACAACCCCAACACTGAATCTTGTGGCACTCCACTGGAAACTGGCAGCCAACCAGATACCTGCCCACACACTACTACTCATTGTTGTTTACCAACCAACCATTTGCCAATTCATTTTAATACATTGCCATCTATCCCATAGGCTTGGATGTTATGTAGCAGCCTATTATGTGGGACAGTGTCAACTGCCTTTCTGAAATCCAGGTAGATAACATCCACTGTCTTTCTCCCATTCTACTAGGTCTGTCATTTCCTCAAAGAAATCCAATAAACTAGTCAAGCATTGCCTCCCATTCCTAAATCCATGCTGACAGTCCTGGATTAGCTCATGCCTCTCAAGATACTCCCTTGTATTATCCCTCATAATACTGTTGCTTTCCCAACAGTGGAAGTAATGCGTACAGGTCTATAATTTGATGGTTCATCCCTGGCCCCTTTTTTGAAATAAATGTAATATATTTAAGTAATATATAAGCAAAACTTTATTAAATTCCAAATTATTTGTTCATGTAGTTGGGTTTATTTCTATTATGCCAGTCTGGTAAGAGCAACTTGGTCAATACTGATCTGTTGTACAGAATATTATTTCAATGTATATACTTTGAATAATAGTGACAGAAATATGCTTACTTTCTACGAGGAATATCTCGTCCCCAAATGGTTTCAGATTTCAGTTAAAATTTGTACCGTGCATGGTGGGCTGGGAGCACCAAATAGTGTTATCATTGCTCATCTATAGGGCAGCAATTTTGAATCAGAACTTCAACAGACATTAAAGCTTGATTGTCCTAAAAAAAAGTTTAAAAACTCAATGTACCTCTTTATGGAAATCTTTAATAAAAGATTCATACGATCTGAAAATACACAGATAAGTTTTGTCAGTTCTCAAAGAGCCGCTATTCAGAACACGGAGAAGCAGGGGTTGGGGGGTGCAAGATATCTAAAAATGTCCTGCCCTAAAAAAAGCACAGTTCCTATTAACCAATCATAAAATCATGAGCCCATGAGAAAACCTGTGAGCGAGACCATTACAACCTCCTAACTGAACCAAGATATTTAGCAATAATGGGAAGTTCCAAAAAGTATGTGTAACCAATAAGTCAAAAATCAATAAAGTATTATGGTGAGGTATATTCCTCATAGGAACAGGAGTAGGCCATTCAGCTCCTCGAGCCTGTTCCGCCATTCAATTAGATCATGTCTGATTGGTATCTCAACTCCATTTACCTGCCTTGGTTCCATATCCCTTAATACTCTTACCTAACAAGAAACTATCTATCTCAGTTTTGAAATTATCAATGACTTAGCCTCAACAGCTTTTTGGTGGAGACAGGTCCAGATTTCCACTGCCCTTTGTGTGAAGAAGTGCTTCCTGACATCACCCCTGAACGGCCTAGCTCTAATTTTTAGATTATGGCCCCTTAACAAAAGAAGTAGGAGCAGGAGTAGGCCATACGGCCCCTCGGGCCTGCTCCGCCATTCAATAGGATCATGGCTGATCCGAACCTAGACTCACATCCACTTCCTTGCCCTCTCCCCGTAACCCCTAGTTCCCTTATCTGCTAGGAAACTGTCTATCTCCGTTTTAAATCTATTTAATGTTGCAGCTTCCACAGCTCTCTGGGGTAGCAAATTCCATAGATTTACTACCCTCTGAGTGAAGAAGTTTCTCCTCATCTCAGTTTTGAAAGGGCAGCCCCTTATTCTAAGATTATGCCCCCTAGTTCTAGTCTCACCCATCAATGGAAACATCCTCACCGCATCCACCCGATCAATCCCCCTCACAATCTTATATGTTTTGATAAGATTGCCTCTCATTCTTCTGAACTCCAATGAGTAGAGGCCCAACCTACTCAACCTTTCCTCATACGTCAACCCCCTCATCTCCGGAATCAACCGAGTGAACCTTCTCTGAACTGCCTTGAGAGCAAGTATATCTTTTCTTAAATATGGAAACCAAAACTGCACGCAGTATTCCAGGTGTGGCCTCACCAATACCCTGTATAACTGCAGCAAGACTTCCCTGTTTTTATACTCCATCCCCCTTGCAATAAAAGCCAAGATTGCATTGGCCTTCCTGATCACCTGCTGCACCTGCACCTGTGTTTCATGCACCAGGACCTCCAGATCCCTTTGTAGTATAGCACTTTGCAGTTTCTCTCCATTTAGATAATAACTTGCTCTTTGATTTTTTCTGCCAAAGTGCATAACCTCACACTTTCCAATATTATATTCCATCTGCCAAATCTCTGCCCACTCACTTAGCCTGTCTATGTCCCCTTGCAGGTTTTTTATGTCCTCCTCACTCACTGCTTTCCCTCCCATCTTTGTATCGTCGGCAAACTTGGAAATGTTGCACTCGGTCCCTTCCTCCAAATCATTAATATAGATTGTAAAGAGTTGGGGTCCCAGCACTGACCCCTGCAGAACACCACTAGTTACTGATTGCCAGCCTGAGAACAAACCATTTATCCCAACTCTTTGTTTTCTGTTAGATAGCCAATCTTCAACCCATGCCAGTATATTACCCCATGCCAGTATATTACCCCCAATCCCGTGATTTTTTTATCTTGATCAGTAATCTTTTGTATGGCACCTTGTCAAATGCCTTTTGGAAGTCCAAATACACTACATCCACTGGTTCCCCTTTATCCACCCTGTATGTTACGTCCTCAAAGAATTCGAGCAAATTTGTCAAACATGACTTCCCCTTCATAAAACCATGCTGACTCTGTCCTATTAAAATATGTTTATCCAAATGCCCTGTTACTGTTTCCTTAATAATGGACTCCAACATTTTACCAACCACAGATGTTAGGCTAACTGGTCTATAGTTTCCAGCTTTTTGTCTACTTCCCTTCTTAAATAAGGGTGTTACATTAGCAGTTTTCCAATCTGCCAGGACCTTTCCTGAGTCCAGGGAGTTTTGGAAAATAATCACCAATGCATCCACAATCCCTACCGCTACTTCTCTCAAGACCCTAGGATGTAGGGCATCAGGTCTGGGGGATTTATCCGCCTTAAGTCCCATTATTTTACCGAGTACCACCTCCTTAGTGATTTTAATCGTGTTTAGCTCCTCCCCCCCCATTGCCCCCTGTTTGTCCAGTGTTGGGATATTTTTACTGTCCACTACTGTAAAGACTGATACAAAATATTTGTTCAGCGTCTTTGCCATCTCCATGTTCCCCACCACTAGTTTCCCGGTCTCATCCTCTAAGGGACCAACGTTCACTTTAGCCACCCTTTTTCTTTTTATATAGCTGTAGAAACTCTTGCTATCTGTTTTTATATTTTTTGCTAGTTTACTTTCATAATCTATCTTCCCTTTCTTAATTAATCTTTTAGTTATTCTTTGCTGGCTTTTAAATGCTTCCCAATCTTCTATCCTCCCACTCGATTTGGCTACTTTATATGCCCTTGTTTTCAGTCGGATACTATCCTTTATTACTTTACTAAGCCACGGATGGCTGTCTTTTCTTTTACTCCCCTTTTTCCTCAGTGGAATATATTTTTCTTGAAAGATGTGAAATATCTCCTTGAATGTAGACCACTGCTCTTGTACCGTCTTACGCTTTAATCTGTTTTCCCAGTCCACTTTAGTCAATTCTACTCTCATACCTTCATAGTCTCCTTTATTTAAGCTCAGTACGCTGGTTTGAGAGCCAACTCTCTCACCCTCAAACTGAATTTGGAATTCAACCAGATTATGGTCACTCATTCCAAGGGGATCCTTTACTAGGACATTTTTAATTAATCCTGTCTCATTACACAGGATCAGATCTAAGATTGCCTGCCCCCTGGTTGGTTCAGTTACATACTGCTCAAGGAACCCATCCCTAATACACTCTATGAACTCTTCCTCAAGGCTGCCATGCTCAATTTGATTAGTCCAGTCAATATGAAAGTTAAAATCCCCCATGATTATAGCTGTTCCCTTATTACAAGCCCCAACTATTTCTTGATTTATACTCCGACCAACAGAATTGCAACTGTTAGGAGGCCTATAAACTATGCCCACTAGTGACTTTTTCCCCTTATTATTTCTTATCTCCACCCAAACTGTTTCACTATCCTGATCCTTTGACCCAATATCATTTCTGACTATTGCAGTGATTCCATCCTTGATTAACATAGCAACCCCACCTCCCTTTCCTTCCTGTCTGTCCTTCCTAATTGTCAAATACCCTTGTATGTTTAGTTCCCAGTCATGATCATCTTGCAGCCATGTTTCCGTAATGGCCACCAGATCATACCCATGTGTAGTTATTTGTACCGTCAACTCGTCTATTTTGTTACAAATGCTGCGTGCATTCAGATAAAGAACTTTCAAATATGTTTTCTGACAATTTATTCCTGTTTTTACCCCTTTTACTACTTTACCTTTATCATCATACATTCTGTCCCTTCCTGACACGCTCTGGTTTTTAATTCCCCCACTGCTACCTTGCTCTATTGCCTTCTCTGCTGTCATTTTTATTTTTCGCTTTCTTAAAACCTCCCCCCCACTAATTGATTTAAAGCCCTCTCTACAGCCCTAGTTATTCGATTCGCCAGGATTCTAGTCCCAGCACTGGCCAAGTGAAGTCCGTCCCAACGGAACAGCTCTCTCCTGTCCCAGTACTGATGCCAGTGTCCCAAGAAGCAAAACCCATTTCTCCCACACCAGTCTTTGAGCCACGCATTTAACTCTCTAATTTTATTTACCCTAGCCAAATTTGTTCTGGACTCCCCCACCAGAGGAAATAGTTTCTTTCTATCTACCCTAGCAAATCCTTTAATCATCTAAACACCTTATTTCTTTGTCTTGTAAAACAAATCGAACGATCGTTGCTATATATAATTTAAAAAATAACAAAATTGTAGAGCGTTCAGAACCTATGCAACGGGCTCTTTGGCTAACCAAACAGATGGCCAGCCACTAGAGGGCAGCACACACCAATTCATTGTAAAGAAAAACGAACAGCAGGAATCTCCGTTTGTAAATAATTGATACACAGCAGGTTCCTTTTAGCCAATTTTTATACAATAATTGAACACAATCTGATAAGCAGTGTCTGTTAATCAATAAAAACAGGAGCATTGCACAACTTTATGAATTTATTAATGTATTATTTCTCTACATCTGTCTTGACTCACGCTGACTCAAGGGTGTGGGCAGATAGTCTGCACTCAGATATTAGTGAATGGTTCCTTTCACCAGTTGCTAGGATGTATGAAGTATTGTCTAGGCAGAGCACTTTCATCTGATTTTCCTTTTCTGCGGGGTGGTTGCAGCCTCTGCTTGGCATTTCCTTGCTTGACGTGGCTCAGACTGGGACCAAGGTGAGGGGGGAAATCAGTCCTGTGAAATCTCACTTCGTGGCACTGAGCATTAATGCACCAAAATTTGGCACCTGTTTTGCAGTATAATTACTTTATTGGAAAATGTAGTTTAAAATGTTTTAGGCGAGTGAGGAGAAACAGTAAATAATTGTATCCCATTATATCACTATGCAAACTGCCAAAATTCACACTGAAATTAAGGTGGCACCTGCTCAGCTTTCAAAGAGAGAGTGAGTGTCTGGGTTTTCCCTGTGGGTTGTTAAGAAAATACTAAAATGTAAATCAGATGTCCAAAGTCTGGTTTTCCACTTTGCTTCATCTGATGTGGAAGTTTTACTTATTAAAGTTATTGAGCTTTCAATGAATTTTCAGCATCAACAAAGTAAGCATCAGAACTCAAGCCGCAAACCCATCTTCTGCTCTGGCTCTCTCCTGACCCTGACTAGGACCAGTTCTACAATAAGGAAAAGATGGTGACCTGAATTGAATTAGAAGAACCAAGTCAAATAGTGATGACTCTTTATCACCTTGGTTCATGTTGGCTAAAAGAAGTTTTTAAAAGTCACTATTTTGACACTTTATATGATTTTTAGACAAATAGTTTCTTAACTAACAAAAGAATTACCAGAAAAAGTACTTAAATGAAAACAGTATCCTTAGAGAGTTGTCCACAGTGGTTTTTGAAGTGGATTACCTCATGCTGAGAGTGTTGGAACCTGTGCCCCACCCCCTCCAACTTCATTATTTTCCAATGATTAGCATCTGGAACCTGTTACTCCGTCATTTTCTTTTGCTGTTTCTTAATAGCAGAAACCTCAAAGCACACTTGGGCCTATTTTTAATTCAGACTCAAATAAATGAGTTGCATCTGGATCTTATGTTATATGTACAGATGCACGCAAGGGTCTATTAATATATATTTTTGCCTGGTTTTACCTGAACTCACAGCAACTTCTGGTGCATTAACATGATAGGTTTGTTGGATGGTCTCTGCACTTTCTTATATGAGAAAGGTAACAAAAAAAATGATAAATCTTTTAACTGATTCAGAAGGGTCATCTATTTTGACCACAGTGTAATAACACGATTTGGACTTCAATTTTTTATCAGCAAACCATCCGTCTATAAAGGCCCCTGGGAGTTGCAAAACTAGCATTTGTAAAACAAAATACATTGAATGCAAATAGAATTTAAAAAAAGAGCTGTATAAATATTGAGTTGGGAACAGCAGTGGAAGCTGTAAAGGATGGGCATGGTCTAGACTTTTAAGTTCTTTGTGGGACATTCTGATCAAGGTCTTTGGCTTCCAGTGAAAAGTAGACGGAAGAGGAGCATGATCTACAAAACCTTGGAATCCCATATAGTAGAATAAACGTTGACCTATTCAGACAGTATAAGTAATGGATGTTAAAACACAGGAAGCTACCGGTGGGAGACACTCGCCACTGGTAGCACACATTTATAAAATCCCTCATTATAGGGAAAAGTAGCCCCTTTATATATATTATAGAACGGCTCCTGGTTTTCCATTTTCACAGGAAAGTGGAAGGAATTGAGGAATGCAATCCTCAAAACACCAGAATAAATCCAGTATAATAAAAATGGAATTGAATTTCAGTCACCAAAGGCCCCCATTATGGGGGAAAACTTTGTATTTTATAGTAAGGCCACTATTTTTCCACTTTCACACAATGTGAAAGGAATTGAGGAATGCAATCTACAAAATACTAGTAAAAATCTTGGAATTCTCTGCAATGAAAATGAAATTTGACTTCAAGAACCAGTGGCTCCGAGGATAATTCTTCTGCTGCCAGGGGGTGGGAAAAGTGGGATAGGTAGGAATGTTGTTTGGAGCGGTTAGCAGACCAGAGTTAAATAGTGCAGATAAATGGATAGGTGACTATTCTAAAGTTTTGGTTGGTTAGCCTTGGGGATCAGGGATTATTTATGTAATTTTCCCATAGGAGATGAAACAATGGCATCTTTAACTGGGTAGATTGTAGTAGGCGTGAGCTTGGTAAACCAAATGGACAGTTTTCATTCCATGTTTTCTATGCTAAAAAAGTAGTACAGCTGGGAAAGGGGAAACCGCTGATATCTTCAGTGCTGAAACATTCAGTGCAGCTTGCTCTAAAAACTCATCTGCAGAAGCTGCATGGGTTGGTGCTGAAGAAAGATCACAATGATACAGATGCAATTGCAAAATATTTACCTCATCCAACATAAACCATGATCTTGGCTTTTATTGAAACTACTATTTAAAAAATTGCCCCAAATAACTAGACCAGCCACATAAATGCCACGGCTACTGGAGCAGGTCAGAGGCTGGGTATTTTGTGGTGAGTGACTCATCTCCTCACTCCCCAAAGGCTCTCCACCACCTACAACGCACAAGTGTGATGGAATATTCTCCACTTGTCTGGATGGGTGCAGCTGCAACAACACTCATGAAGTTCAACACCATCCACGACAAAGCAGCCCGCTTGATCGGCACTCCATCCATGAGCTTAAACATCCACACCCTCCACCACTGGCGTACCGTGGCTGCAGTGTGTACCATCTACAGGACGCACTGCAGAAAGTCATTGCAACACCTCCCAAACTTCTACTTAGAAGGACAAGGGCAGCAGGCGCATGGGAACACTACCACCTCCAAGTTCCCCTCCAAGTCGCACACCATCCTGACTTGGAAATATATCGCTGTTCCTTCATTGTCACTGGGTCAAAATCCTGGAACTCCCTACCTAACAGCACTATGGGAGAAACTTCACCACACGGACTGCAGCGGTTCAAGAAGGCGGCTCATCACCACCTTCTCAATGGCAATTAGGAATGGACAATAAATGCTGGCCTTGCCAGCAATGCCCACATCCCGTGAATGAATAAAAAAATGCACCATCACCTTCAATTTCCCATCCAAGTCATACACCACCCTGACTGAGACAAATACCATTATTCCTTCATTGCCACTGGGTCAAAATCCTGGCTATCTCTACCTAACAGCATTGCGGGAGTAGTTTCACCACATGGACTGCAGCGGTTCAAGACCCACTGCCATTTTCACAAAGGCAACTAAGGATGGGCAATAAATGCCAGCCTTGGCAGAGATGCCCTATCTTTTTGAATGAATAAAAAAAAAAATGAACACTTTATGCATTTGTCTGAAGTTCCTTTATCTGCTATTTTACACTACATAGACACAGATCACGGTGTCTTTTTCCATGCACAAACAAGGGTGGAAATTCCTTTAGGTCCATTTTCGGACCTGAAATGGGCGCCCTGCACAGAGCACGTGCCCCAACCAGAAGGCTGGAGACCAGCTCGAATTTGGGTCTGGGGCCTCATTACCATTACTTGGGTGGGCTACGGGCCCCTGTCACATCTCCACAGGCAGCTTGCCCATTTTACAAAGATGAATGTTGGGCCTCTTGCCTTACCATCAGGCGCGCGAAGGCAAGTCCCTGGAGGGGAGTGGAGTAGCAACGGAAGGGAAGTGATGAGTAATCTGGTGTGGGGGGGGGGGGGGGGACGTGCCTGCTCCTCCTACCTCCACAGGATCACATTTTGAATTAAAAGTAAACATACATTTTGTTGGCGGCGGCTGAAGAATCGCGAGCGGATTCACTCATCGCACTCCACTTAGGGCAAGGGGGCCTAAATTATGCATTAGGCCCCTCATTCACATGTAAGGAGCCTAAAGCCTATTTTAGGCAACTGCCAGGAACACCTGAACAATGGCCTGACCCAATATCGGGTCGGACATCTTACCAGCGTCCTTTGGGTGCATGATGTTGGTCCCTGAAATTGGCCCTTGTTACACTTGTTTTACACCCATAAAAAGAAAGACTTGCATTTATATAGCGCCTTTCACGACCACTGGACGTCCCAACGTGCTTTACAACCAATGAAGGTACTTTTTGAAGTGTAGTCACTGTTGAAATATAGGAAATGCAGCAGCCAATTTGCGCGCAGCAAGCTCCCACAAACAGCAATGTGATAATGACCAGATAATCTATTTTAGTGATGTTGAGGGATAAATATTGGCTAGTACACTGGGATAACTCCCCTGCTCTTCTCCGAAATAGTGCCATGGGATCTTTTATGTCCATCTGAGAGGGTGGATGGGGCTTTGGTTTAACGTCTCATCTGAAAAACGGCACCTCCAACAGTGCAGCACTCTCTCAGTACTGCACTGGAGTGTCAGCCTGGATTTTTGTGCTCAAGTCTCTGGAGTGGGACTTGAACCCACAACCTTCTGACTCAGAGGCGAGCGTGCTACCCACTGACCCACAGCTGACACTAAAATTGGCGCAGCAAGTCCATTTTCTACCCCAATGTGTTTTGTATGATACTTTCTTACAGTAAGTGTCCCTTTGATAATTTCTCAGAATATTGTAACAATAAATTAGTGATTATAAATGTGGGTTATGTAACCTGTCCATGCCAGCCAATGGACATGAACCAGATAGGAGGTAAGTAATTTAAATCTACAGCTTCCTGCATTACCTACATCTAAGATAAATGAAACATTTTGGTAAGATCTTATTTATTATCAAAGAAATGTTTTTCATTTTCAGTCAAATTATTTAATCTGCCTAATTATATCTAACAATTTACTGGAAATGTACCAGGATTGGTAAATTTCATGTCAGTGTAATAATGGCCATGAACTTATTGCCCAAGTTTCTGAGCTCACGATTGGAGCCCCTTCTCATTACTAGGTTTGGATGGAGTTGCAAGGGAAGACATGAACGACACACCCTCCCCCCACCCCCCGCCCCCAAAAAATACCAAGGCCTCAATATAAATGAGGTGGAGGTGCTATGCAAGCTGACAGGGCTTAAAACAAATAATTCCCAAGGGTTAGATGGGATTTATCCCAGTGTTGAGAGAGACTAGTGAAGAGATTAGCAAGGCACTGACGATCATTATGAAGAAGTCAATGGAGTCATGGTGTCCATATTCAAAAAGGGTGATAAAACAGACACAGGCAACTACAGACCAATTAGCCTTACTTCAATTCCATTGAAATAAAAGAATTGTCTGGAGCAAACCTGAAGATTATCAGTACAGTACAACAACAATCTGGTAAACAGCAGTCAACACAGCTTTAGACAGGAAAGATCCTGCTTGACCAGCCACCTTGATTTCACCGAGGAAGTGACAACTCAACTGCACTGTGGTACATCCTAAAATATTGTGTATTTAGACATTTCAAAAGGCATTTGATAAAATTTCACACGAAAGATCAAGCTCAAAGCTGTGAGGATTCAGGGCAAAACTTAGATATGAATAAGAGACTGGCTATAGCGTAGAAAACAACAGAAGCTGGTTAGAGGGATAATGTCAGGGTGGGGTGGTGTCAAGGAGTGTAGTGTTCTGGGTGGATGTATTAAAATGGGCTGAATTACCGTCCTCATCTGTAAATATTTAGTTATCTTGTAAGTGCTGGACATAGTTGACTAAGACCAAAGTAGTTTAATAGACTGCATCCGTTAGCAGCAGTACAATAGTCTCCACTCTGCATACTGCAACAAACCCAAAGGCTTAAAACAACTGAAATCAGATATTAGGTTTCACATACGGTAACAGTTACTAGAATCAAACAGATTCTTTGTTTCTCATACAATGGTGCCTTTAGACTAAGTAACATAAGGGCAATTTTTTGTCTTTAGCACTCCCAATGCAGAGCGTCTTGTGCCAAGGGAGCATATTGGGAATTCAGACGTGTGACATGCCATTCATTAAAATTAATGGATAGAAGAGTATGGGAGGTGCACAGCAAAATTTGCAATATGCTGTCCCCACACGCAATGCTCTGCACCGGATGTGCTGAAGGCAATAATTTACCCCACAGCCTTGACAATCATCATTTCACTTACTATCAATATCCATATTTTACTTATAATGCTAGAGAGAGAGGGAGAGAGTGAGCTTACACTCACAGGCTACCAAGCAAAACCTACTCGGGTTGCCTGTAAACTGGCTTAATTCCTTCCTGTCAGGATAGCTCTCAGGCCTTCAGTGCCACACCGGAGCCTCTGAAATTGCCCCTTTGAGAACTGCAGAAGTTGAATAATATCCTGTGTAACAATACAATTCTCTGGCAATTTCATAAAGGTGACTGGGTTAATGAACACTATTTCCAGAAGTCAGTTGACACCTATTCATCCAGTTTAACTTTGAAATACCTGTCGCCATTTCTCACAAACTTTGGCATTTACGTCATTTCTTAACTATTAGCAGCAGCAAGTATAATCATCACACAAATGGTATAAACAGCCACAACAGGCAGTAGTTTTTACTAACTGGTTGCTCACCTGCAACATTGCTCACATATTTATATGTAATGAGCTCGTACCTCTCCCAGCTGCTGGCAAGTGAAAGATCATTAGTGGAACAAAAACAATGAAATCCAAACCTATGCAGACTAGAATGGTGCAAAAGTGCTCGTAGAATGTGCTAAAGGAGATATACAGCTCAATACTATGCCTCTGAAGAGTACAAAGGGTGCCACTCTCATCACTGGCAAGGCTGAGAGCATGCAGAGATGGTATAAGCACTTTGAGGAACTATTGAGAAAGAAGAAAGTATGAACGTGCATTTATATGTAGTTCCTTTCACAGCCGCACGCAGGACGTCCCAAAGCGCGTTACAGCTAATGAAGTACTTTGAAGTCATGGGGGGAATTTTATCAATGGGGGCATGTTGGGGGCGGAACTGCTGGTTGTCGGGTTTCAGTCCCGCCCCAATGACGTCTGGCCAACCCACGCTATTTTCCCTCGATTGATCTCGTTAAGTCTGCCCTGCGGGCTTAGCAGGCCAATTAAGGGAAAATCAGTGACAGAGAACGTCAGCGTATGATGTTTCATCTGTCAATTTGACAGATGAATTGTCATCGTTTGACAGCTTTGAGAAGCTGTCAAACACTGACAATCTCTGTTCTTTGGCGAGTCCTTGTACTCAAGACTCACCAAACCTCTCATGAGCAGAAATCAGATGGCTGTTGCATTGGAGAATGCAGCAGCCATTCTGTCATCTCTGCCATGGAGATGAGGCACCTCCCGATCCCCAACAGTTGTAGCCTGCAGGAAGAAACAAAGGTAAGGAAACTTTTTCTAAGACTTTTCACTCACCTCCCACACTTACCTCTCCACAGTTGCACCCATCACTCACCTCCACAGTGCACTTTTGGACCCCTCTCACCCTCGCAGACCCACTGCTCGCCTCGCTGACCCTGGCAGGGTTTCCCGACGTTGGGAAGCCCGCACTTGTGTGGGTAAAATGGGGATAAGCCTCTTAACTGCCTGTTAACTACCTGTTAACAGGCAGTTAATTGGCTGTAATCCCCATCCCACCTTGAGGAGACGGGTCCCAGCGCGAGTCGGGGACCCGCCTCCTCGGAAGATAGCACGAAGGCGGGTTGGGTACCCGCTCCCAGTTTCTGCCATTTTCCCGGTAGTCCCGCCTCCCCAGGGCTGGCAAAATTCCCCCCGTAGTCACTGTTGTAGGAAACGCAACAGCCAATTTGAGCATAGCAAGGTCACAAAAACAGCAATGAAACAAATGACCAGATAATCTGTTTTAGTGTGATGTTGATTGAGGGATAAATGTAGGCCAGGACACCGGTGGCACTCCTCTTCTCTTCTTCAAATAGTGGCATGGGAGCTTTTGCATCCAAATGAGAGGGCATAGGGTGTTGTGTATGTACCTTTAAGAGAGAACTGTTTTACAGTTCCTGTATACTGTAGTACCGGCAGTGACCACACCTGTATATAAAGCTGGAGCAGGCTTCTGTACTTCAGTCTTGAGACTACTCTACTCCAGTAAATACCTGTTGATTGTTAAGTTACAGCATCCGTGTAGTTCTTGGGGAAACATCCTATTTAAAGAATCATGGATCTAACAGTGGCGACGAGTGTCGATTCGAATCTACCTGCAACTCTGCATTTCCCTTCGAGGATTCGCTCCGGGAGGGCGGTGGAAGAAAGTCGAGGCCAGAAACACGGGCGTCGACCACGAGCAACCGCCCAGTCGTCCGGCAGAGAGTGAACATCGCAGGGGAGGCTGTGGAGAGCCGGGCTTGGTTCCCCAGCCACGACGATCAGCAACAGACTGACGACAGGTACAGCGCAGACCCTTCCCGGACAGCGGCGGCTGGAGCCGACCGACGGCAGAGAAAAAGCCGAGCAGCGTCGACGGGGTAAGATAGAGGGTGAAGCGCACAGGGCGCAGCCGGGGGTTGAAAACCGAGCGGCGTCGAGGAAAAACAAAACGGAGAGAGAGAGGGTAAAGCAGCAGCCGGGTTCAGGACTGAGCGGCGGAAACGGGAAAGGCGCACAGAAAAAAAAAACGCGTAGAGCACAGCCAGGGCTCAAGGGCTGAACAGTGTCCACGGGGGAGAAGAAGGGAGAGCGCGGGAGACGCCATTGAGCCGCGGAGAAGAAGGAAGAGCGCGGGAGACGCCATTTTTAGAAGCTGCAGCGGAGAAGAAGGGCGAGCGCCGGAAGAAAGGAAAGCACTGCAGGGCGAATGAAGTGCCAGATGCTGGGAAAGCACTGGTTTTGTTAAATTCCATGGGTGCAAAAACTTATGGGTTACTGCGAAACCTAATAACCCCAGAGAAGCCTGTGAATAAGAATTTCGAAAGCATAGTAGAAATCCTACAGGATCACTTAAACCCCACACCGCTGCTGATAGCAGAACGATTTAAGTTCCATAAAAGGAACCAACACAAAGACGAAAGCAATGCTGAGTACTTAACGGAACTGCGCAAGCTATCGAAACACTGCCAGTTTGGAGTGGGACTAGCAGATACATTAAGGGACAAGTTTGTGTGTGGGCTTCAAAGTGAAGGAACCCAGAAACGGCTTCTATCAGAAAAGGATCTTACGCTGGACAAGGCTTTCAGTATGGCAGTATCACACGAAGCAGCCGCAAGGGGCGCTGCAGAGATACAATGGAGACCGCAAGAATATGGCACCAATGAAATGTCCTATGGAACAGGGAAGTGTTATCGCTGCGGCAGAACAACACACGACCAGAAGGATTGTTGGTTCAAGGACCAAGTGTGCAGACAGTGTGGAAAAGCAGGACACATAGCAAGAGTCTGCAGGTCTGGGAAGAAAACCAACAGCAAGAAATCTCCACAGGAGAAGTACAAAAAGGTACACAAGGTGATGGACAGTAGTTCAGACGAACAGAAAAGTGACACAGACTCCGGAAGCAAGGAGCTGGGTTGTCTGAAACTACATAAGGTAACCAAAATGGAGGATCACCAGACTATCTGGGTTACACTCAAGATAGACGGAGTCCAAGTGAAAATGGAATTGGACACAGGATCAGCCCTAACAGTCATAAACCAAAGGGACTACAAGCGGCTATTTTCACATATACCCTTGAAAGCTACAGAGATTGTCTTGAAGACGTACACGGGGCAAAAAGTCTACCCCAAAGGAAAAATAAGGGTGAAAATGATATACAAAGGCCAGGAAATACCTAAAATGGACTTATATGTATTGCCAGATGGAGGACCACCACTGCTAGGACGTGAATGGATCCGGAAGATACAATTAGATTGGCATTCCATACAGGCACTGAAGGTTGAGGCCAAAAAGGATGACGACGTCACACCTAGACGACTGTCAAAAATGCTAACTGACGCAAAAGAAGTGTTCCAGGAGGGACTCGGAACACTAAAAGGCATAACAGCAACGATTAAAATAGAGGAAAATGCAAGTCCAAAATTTCTTAAGGCCAGACCAGTGCCTTATGCGATCAGACCAGCCGTCGAAGCAGAGCTGGAAGGGTTGGAATGTTCAGGAGTACTGTCCAAAGTAGACTGGAGCGAGTGGGCTACACCCATCGTTCCTGTAATGAAGAGGTCGTTGAGTAATACGCCTGGGGAACCAAAGAAGGTCCGCATCTGTGGGGATTTTAAGGTGACAGTGAACCCAGTCCTTCACACGGTACAATATCCGCTTCCACGAATTGAGGATATTTTCGCCTCGCTATCTGGAGGTAAACGCTTCACCAAAATTGATCTAGCCCAGGTGTACTTGCAAATGGAGGTAGAAGAAGCCTTGAAACAATACCTCACGATCAACACTCATAAAGGTCTCTATCAATACAACCGGCTGGTGTTCGGGGTAGCATCAGCTCCGGCTATTTGGCAGAGGGCGATGGATCAAGTCCTGCAAGGGATTCCAGGGACCCAGTGTTATTTGGACGACATCCTGGTCACGGGCGAAAATGACAGTGATCACCTCGCCAACTTGGAGAAGGTGCTCACCAGATTAAAGGAATATGGGCTACGAGCTAATCGCCACAAGTGCGAGTTTTTCCAGAAGCAGATCTCATATTGTGGCCACGTCATCGATGAAGAGGGGTTACATAAGTCCCCTGAAAAGATTGAGGCAGTAGTCAAGGCTCCAGCACCAGAAAATGTGTCACAACTGAGGTCGTTCCTCGGGCTGGTAAACTACTACCATAAGTTCTTACCAAATTTGTCCACGGTATTACACCCACTGAACACCCTACTGCAAACAGGGGTGCCATGGAAGTGGAATGACGAACGTAGACGAGCTTTCCAGAAGTGTAAAGAATTGATCACATCAAAAGAGGTGTTGGCCCATTTCAACCCAGCACTACCAATTCGTTTGGCATGTGATGCATCACCCTATGGTATTGGAGCGGTGCTCTCACACAAGTTCCCAGACGGGTTGGAGAGGCCAGTAGCCTTTGCGTCTCGGTCACTAACCTCAGCCGAGCGCAACTACGCCCAGATTGACAGGGAGGCCCTCAGCCTAGTATGGGGAGTAAAAAAATTCAACCACTATCTGCATGGGCAGAAGTTCACCTTGCTGACTGACCACCAACCACTTGTCTCCATCTTTAATCCTAAGAAGGGCGTTCCAGTGATGACTGCACAATGGTTACAAAGATGGTCCCTGTTTCTAGGGGCGAATCAATATGAAATAGAATATAAAGGCACGAAACAGCATGGAAACGCTGATGGGCTATCACGCCTGCCACTGCCTACTGTGGAGGAAGCACCAGCAGTGGACCCTATCGAGATATTTTATTCGTCAATAATTGAACGATTGCCAGTAATGAACGCGGATATAGAGAAGGAGACCCGCAATGATCCGACACTGTCTCGGGTATATGAATTGACGGTGAGGGGATGGCCAACACATGGTGACTCACTGTTGCCAGCATTCTCATCCAGAAGAGAACAGCTGTCAGTATGCCAGGGGACAGTGATGTGTGGATCCCGAGTGGTGATTCCACCCAAGTTAAGGGAGAGTGTGCTGTCTCTCCCTCTAACTTAACCTTACTGTATGTACATAACCTACTTATATATGTATATAACTTACCTATTAGGGCCGTTGCCCCTTTAACTTACCTTTTAGGGCCATTGCCCCTTTAAGATGCGCCTTAGCGTGCTGACGTCACGTCACGTACGACGTGACGTGCGTGAGGCGGCTGCCGGCCCGACTCGGCCCTCCAGAAAGGCCGCCGGCACAGCCCGGCCTAGTGTCTTCGGCCGCATCGATCAGCCGCCGGGAGCGACGCTATCTTCCGCTCCCGCGGCAAGCACCGGCTCAGCCTGGCCTCCAGCTCCCGCTCCCGACTTCGGCCCCAATGGCCAGCGACGCAACGACGGGCAAACGTGATGACGTCACAACCCCGAGCGTGATGAGGTCATCACGCTCCCCACGGGACTGCTAGCCCAGTCCTCGTGGAGTCTCCGTTGGAACAGGACCTGTGCCACGGTGCTCCTCAGTTGTATTGCCCCCATGCTTGAGTCTTGGAAATTATTTGTCTGTAAGTATTTAGAATGCTATAGATGATTAGTGTACACTGTATGTTGTAGAAAATGTTTAGTTGTAACTTTTCTCTGTCTAGCTGGTTAACTAGTAGCTGCATTTTGATACACTATGTACAGGGCTAATTTAAAGAGAATGCCTTCCAGTTTGCTAAATGTATATTCATTGCCAAACGTAGTGTTGCTCAGGTGTACCTAAATTTGTGTATACATATCAGTTATGCGTTTGTATACTAATGTGTGCTTCCATTTCTGTGTTGAATTTCAGTTTTACAATAAGAATCTTTCAATAAAGCGTTACAAGAAAAGTCAAGCCTTGTGATTTTATGGGAAGATATCAAGTTGTTCGCTATCTGTCTAGCTCTGCATAGGATTGCGTTGCGAGGGCAGAATAGAGAGAGTGCTAAATGAGCTTCATGAAGGTCATCTGGGAGGGGTGAAAATGAAAAGCCTTGCTAGGGCTTATGTGTGGTGGCCAGGGATCGATCAACAAATCGAGGACCTAACCAAGAGCTGCTCAGGATGCCAGAAGGTCCAAAATGCACCACCACATGCCCCTCTACACCCATGGGAGTGGCCCTGCTCTCCATGGCAACGGGTGCATATTGATTTTGCTGGTCCATTCATGGGCTCAATGTTCTTAATAGCAGTGGATGCTCACTCAAAATGGCCTGAGGTGATAAAAATGTCCTCAACCACTACAGAGAAAACAATTGCAGTCCTACGGACCATATTTGTCAGGAACGGCTTGCCAGAGCAGATTTGCTCTGCTAATGGACCACAGTTTGTGTCCGAAGAGTTTCGAAAATTTATGAGAAGGAATGGGGTAAGGCATTACACATCCGCCCCGTATCATCCAGCCACAAATGGATTGGCTGAAAGGTTCGTACAAACCTTTAAAAAGGCGATAAAGGCCATGTGCGATGATGAAATTCCACTACAGCATAAGGTGGACAATTTCCTATTAGCCTACAGAAATGCGACACATGCAGTTACCAACCAGACCCCGGCCATGATGTTCTTTAACCGAAGGTTGAGATCTCGTCTGGATTTGCTCAGACCAAATATGCGAAGAAATGTTGAGGATAAACAATTCCAGCACATCAATGAGAAGCCGACAAGGAGTTTCAATGTAGGACAACCAGTCTTGGCCCGTGACTACTGAACAGAGAAATGGCAACCCGGAACGATATGCACAAGGCAGGGGCCATTAATGTACACAGTGGATGCCGGGGAGAACATTGTGAGACGCCACGTCGATCAGATCTTAGCGTCACAGGAACGAGTCAATCCCATGTCTTGAGTACCTGGGGATGAACCCGACATACCGGTAGCATCTACCTCCGAACCAGTAGCAGTGGAAACCGATGAACTAACCGACGAAAAGGGGCCAGAATCGCCTCCGCACCAAGAACAAGAACCTCAGGAAAGGCGCTATCCCGAAAGGATCAGGAAGCCACCCCAAAGACTGAATCTATAAATGGATTATTTTCAGTTAATGTTGCATGTTAAAAATGTTAATTGTTAAATGAATGTTATGGTACTGTTAATCTAAAAGGGGAGGAATTGTTGTGTATGTACCTTTAAGAGAGAACTGTTTTACAGCTCCTGTGTACTGTAGTACCGGCAGTGACCACACCTGTATATAAAGCTGGAGCAGGCTTCTGTACTACAGTCTTGAGACTACCCTACTCCAGTAAATACCTGTTGATTGTTAAGTTACAGCATCCGTGTAGTTCTTGGGGAAACATCCTATTTAAAGAATCACGGATCTAACATAGGGGACCTCAGTTTAATGTCTTATCTAAAAGACAGCACCTCTGACAGTGCAGCATGCCCTCAGTACTAAACTGAAATGCCAGCCTAGATTGTGTGCTCAAGTCTCTGGAGCGGGGACGGAGGAGCACCAGGCAGGTTGACGCTGATATATGCCGCCTCCTGCAACAGGATCTGCTGCCTGCTGCCCAGGTTGGCCATGCTTTAGCAGTAGCTGTCAAAGTCGCATCCCCCCCCCCACCCCCCCACTTTGCTTTTTTGCCTCAGGCTCCTTCCAGGCTGTGTTAGAGGATATCACCCACATTTTCCAGCCTGCAGCGCACAGCTGCTTCACGCGGTCACCAATGCCCTATTTTCAGGGCCAACCAATACATCACCTGTCTCATAGACACCAGCAATAAAATTGAGCGTTTTCTTGTACATGCAGCAGTGGCTGGCTTCCTTTGTGTACAGGGCATTAGACACTGCACTCATGTAGCCATCAAGGCACCAGATATTGAGCCAGCAGCTTACTTCAACAGGAAGGTCCATCACTCAGCTTATATCCAGCTGCATGTGGTCACCTCAGAAATATCTTGCTGGTCTACGCAGCTTCCCAGGCAGATGTCACAATGCCTTCATCCTGTGTCACTCATTCATCCCCATTATTCCACCCTTCCAGGGACAGAAGAGGATTGCTACTTGAGGACAAAGGTTACACCCTGCACACATGGCCAACAACACCCCTCCTCATCCCATCATGCATTGAACAGCTCAGGAACAATCACTGTCATGCGACCACTGGGAACATCACTAACACTACTGTACTATTGAAGCAATGGTTCAGTTGCCTAGATAGGTCTGGGGGCCTCCTTGCAAAATGCCGCACACAAAGTCTGTCAAATCATTTAGTGTGCGGAATTTTGCATAACATAGCAATATGGAGAAGATTGTAGTTGGAGGACACAGAGTGACAGGACGCGCAATCATTCGACAAGAAAGAGTTGGATGAAGGCGAGGGAGAAGCAGAAGGAAGGCGAGCACACTGCATTGCAGCCAGAGATCAGTCCTGGTGATCTGCTCATTCACATCACTGAAAAGAAGGAAAGAAGGAAAGAGATTTACATTTATATAGCGCCTTTCATGACCTGACGACATCCCTAAGCGCTATACAGCCAATGAAGCACTTTTGAAGTGTAGTCACTGTTGCAATGTAGGAAACAGGGCAGCCAATCTGCACACAGCAAACTCCCACAAACAGCAATGTGCTGTTTTTGTTATGTTGATTGAGGGATAAATATTGGCCAGGACACCAGGGATAACTCCCCTGCTCTTCTTCGAAATAGTACCATGGGATCTTTTATGAACACCTGAGAGAGCAGATGGGGCCTTGGCTTAACGTCTCATCTGAAAAGGTTACACAGAGTCCCTTTGCATTAATAGTCCTGGTTACCCCCTTCACCATTCCCATAATCCTGCATTAAAGAATATTGAAACCATTTAGCCAACTTTATATGAATGACATACTGACAATGCAGACTCAGAAGCTGCTATAATAAGACACTGTAGATCAGTACCAAATGTGCTAAAGATGATTAATTTAATACCAAACAATAATTTCTGTGAAATCTTCTCTCACCCAAGTGTCCACCCATAGTGCCTTTCTTATAAAGAAGGTTTACTAACTCTACTACTGCTGTGAGGTGCTTCTCAAATGGCTTCAGCTGGTGGAAGGCTGCTTTTGCTCATGTGTTGACCGTCGAGATGCTTGTGGCCATCAACTTTGTGCTCGAACCTGTGGCGGCCAGGCTGCAGCACTTCAGCCTGGCAGTAGTCCCTACATGCTTCAAGACTGCTACCATTATTCCTGTGCCAAAACAAACGGTTGTGACGTGCCTGAACGACTATCGACCTGTCGCACTCACACCCATCATAATGAAGTGTTTCGAGAGACTGGTCTTAGCCCACATCAAAGCCAGTGTTCCCGCCTCTCTTGACCAACACCAGTTTGCCTATCGTGCAAACAGATCAACGGAGGATGTAATCACAACTGCTCTACACTCGGCACTGAATCACCTAGATGGTAAGGAGACCTACATCAGAATGCTGTTCATAGACTACAGCTCAGCATTCAACACTATCGTCCCCAACAAGCTGGCCACCAACCTCTTGGCCTGAACACTTCCCTCTGCAACTGGACCCTGGACTTCCTAACAAACAGACCCCAGTCTGTCAAATTAGGTAACCACACCTCCCCCCCCGACCCTGAACACGGGGGCCCCACAAGGATGTGTGCTGAGCCCCCTCCTCTACTCCCTCTTCACCCACGACTGTGTGGCTGTTAATGGTTCCAACACCATCATCAAGTTTGCGGATGACACCACGGTAGTAGGCCAGATCACCAACAACGATGAGTCAGCCTACAGGGAGGAGGTCCAGCATCTCGTGAAGTGGTGCACCGATAACAACCTGGCCCTTAACACCAAGAAAACAAAAGAAATCATCGTGGACTTCAGGAAGTCCAAAGGCGGAAGTCACACCCCCATCCACATCAATGGGGCTGTGGTGGAAAGGGTGGACAGCTTTAAGTTCCTCGGAGTCCACATCACGGAAGACCTCTCCAGGTCCCTCAACACCTCCTCTCTGGTGAAGAAGGCCCAGCAGCGCCTATATTTCCTAAGGAGGCTGAAGGGATGTAATCTGTCACCCCTGATCCTCTCTAACTTTTACCGCTGCACTATAGAGAGCATCCTGACGAACTGTATCACAGTATGGTATGGCAGCTGTAGCTACTATGACCGGAAAGCCCTGCAGCGGGTAGTCAAAACTGCCCAACGCATTACCGGCACCCGGCTACCGACCATAGAGCACATATACCAGAAACGCTGTCTACGGAGGTCACGGTCCATCATCAAAGACCCTACCCACCCCAGCCACAGTCTGTTCGCCCTCCTGCCATCTGGGAGACGCTACAGATGCATTCGCACCCGTACGACCAGATTTAGGAACAGCTTCTTTCCCAGGGCTGTCATCCTACTGAACTCCACAAATAAACTCTAAAGCCTGCACATCTGCCAATGCACTTTATATGGTTATATTTATGTTAATATACTACAAGCCAAATGTATGTTGAACGTTTAAATGTCTTAATCCAAATGTACACTCTCGGGAGCCGTAAGCCTACATTTCGTTGTACTGCACTTGTGCACTAACAATGACAATAAAAGTTGATTTGATTTGATTTGATTTGATTTCAGCTGCTGCTGGGGCAGTCTGGCGCCGCTGGCTTTCTGGCACCATGATGGATATTGGTTGAGGGGGTGGTGAGGGTGCAGACGTGCTGATATCCTGAGAGGGCAAGGTGTACCGCTCCTGTTCTGTCATGGAGCTGAGGCTCATCAGTCCCACTGATCTGCAGATGAGCAGCCTGCAGGAGATGGGCCTTGAAGGCCCTTATTATTTGGTCCACCAGCCTCTCCAAGGTGGAGCCCAGAGTCTGGATGGTATCTGCAAAGGATGCTAGCATCACCTTCTGTTGTGAGGGCCTGGATGAAGCAAATTCCTCTCTATTTTTACAATGCTGTTGAATCTACCTGCCAGGCCTTCCAATATCACTTAACTGCTTGCGCGAGGCAAGCATTTTTCTGCTCATAGCTTGGCCCGTGAAGTCCACAGCTCTGTCCTTCTCAGCAGAGCTAGGAGAGGAGCTCGCTCTCCAGCAAGCGGTCTCTTGTCCCTGCCATGACTACCTGCTCCTGCTCACTCATGCTGGGTGTGTCACCACGTGTAGACCCCTATAACTAACTTTCTACCCACCCGGAGTGTCAATCTCTGTGCTGTTGCTTAAGAGGGATGGAGTGCATGATGGTGTCTGCTCAGAAGGATTGCCCTCCTCTGAGGTGTCTTCTTCTGGAGGTTCTTGCTGCTGAGAAGGACCTGGAGGAAAGAGGAAAAGGATCAAGCCTGGCATCGACAGCATTCACAATATAGTTTGATCTTGTCATAGAAACATAGAAGATAGGAGCAGGAGTAGGCCATTCGGCCCCTCGAGCCTGCTCCACCATTCAATGAGATCATGGCTGATCATCCAAATTCAGTACCCTGTTCCTGCCTTCTCTTCATATCCCTTGATCCCTTTAGCCTTAAGAAATATATCTAACACCTTCTTGAATATATTTAATGAATTGGCCTCTACTGCCTTCTTTGGTAGAGAATTCCACAGGTTCACCACTCTCTGGGTGAAGAAATTCCTCCTTATCTCAGTCCTAAATGGCTTACCCCTTATCCTTAGACTGTGACCCCTGGTTCTGGACTCCCCGACCATCGGGAACATCCTTCCTGCATCTAGTCTGTCTAGTCCTGTTAGAATTTTATAAGTTTTAATGAGATCCCCTCTCATTCTTCTAAACTCCAGCGAGTACAAGCCCAATCGACCCAATCTCTCCTCATACGTCATTCCTGCCATCCCAGGTATCAGCCTGGTGAATCTTCGCTGCACTCCTTCCATGGCAAGAACATCCTTCCGCAGATAAGGCGACCAAAACTGCACACAATACTCAAGGTGTGGTCTCACCAAGGCCCTGTACAACTGCAGCAAGACATCCTTGTTCCTGTACTCAAACCCTCTCGCTACGAAGGCCAACATACCATTTGCCTTCTTAACCGCCTACTGCACCTGCATGCTTACCTTCAATGACTGGTGCACAAGGACGCCCAGGTCTCCTTGCACTTCCCCTTCTCCCAATCTATTGCCATTCAGATAATAATCTGCCTTCCTGTTTTTGACACCAAAGTGGATAACCTCACATTTATCCACGTTATATTGCATCTGCCATGCTTCTGCCCAATCACCCAACCTGTCCAAATCATACTGGAGTTTCTCGGCATCCTCCTCACAGCATACACGCCCACCCAGCTTTGTGTTGTCAGCAAACTTGGAGATATTACATCTAGTTCCCTTGTCCAGATCATCATTAATATATATTGTGAATAGCTGGGATCCAAGGACCGATCCCTGCGGTACCCCACGAGTTACTGCCTGCCACTCGGAAAAAGAGCCGTTTATTCCAACTCTTTGCTTTCTGTCTGCCAACCAGTTCTCTATCCAAGTCAATACCTTGCCCCCAATCCTATGTGCCTTAACTTTACACGCTAATCTCTCTTATGCGGGACCTTATCGAAAGCCTTTTGAAAGTCCAAATACACCACATCCACTGGTTCTCCCTTATCTATTTTACCAGTTACATCCTCAAAAAATTCCAGTAGGTTAGTCAAGCACGATTTACCTTTTGTAAATCTATGTTGACTTTGTCCGATCCGGTCACTGTTTTCCAAGTGCTCTGCTATTGCATCTTTTATAATGGACTCTAGCATTTTCCCCACTACCGATGTCAGGCTTACCGGTCTGTAATTCCCCGTTTTCTCTCTAGCACCTTTTTTGAATAGTGGGGTAACATTAGCTACCCTCCAATCCATGGGTACAGTTCCAAATTCCAGTGAATTTTGGAAGATGATCAGCAATGCATCTACTATTTCTAGGGCCACTTCAAGCTGGCTGAATGTGCGTTTTGCTGAGGTACGTGAAAGGGTACAAGTAATAGCCAGAGACCCTGTTCAGATAAACCCCCAGCCTTGAAATTTCCAATGTGGATAGCCACGGAGCTAGAGAGCTTGCTGTTCCAGCTCGCAGAGGATCAAGATGCTCGGTGTTCCTCCTTACTCCTCTCCCGGTGTTGTGCACCGTTTTCTTTTGCAGAAGGAGAGGGTGAGTTGGTGAGTGTCTACGGAAAAGGAGAGTGCACATTTGTTGGGTTCTGCATGTAGTGCACATGCTGAGAGGGAGAAGAAGCAAGATACAAGCAGGATGTGGAGGTGTTGAGCAAGTAGCTGAAATGCAAAGTGAGGAATAAGTCGCCAGAGAAGTTTCTTGTTCCGCAATAGCTACCATATGAGAACAGAATGCTGTTAGTGGCTACCGTGAAGGCAACAAGCAAGAGGTGAGTGTGTGTTTAGACTGAGAATGAGAGGTGGTATAATGTGCCCATGTGATGGGTGGTGAAGGATGTAGAATCATAGAATGGTTACAGCACAGAAGGAGGCCAGGGGCGAGGATCATTCAGTGCTGGAGGAGGGGGGTGGGGGGAAGATTGTTGCGATGTGCTAATGAGAGAAATGGAGAAATTAAAACTTGTACTCACTGTTGCTGTTTTTGTCAATCATTGAAACGTGTCCTGCATTGAACCCAGGTCCTGGGAGTGAGGCTCCTGGAGCGGACAATTTCAGCCACCTCCCTCCAGGCCTGGTGAACATCCATTTCAGGCATCTTGCTGCCATTGGTGGGGGAGAGAACCTCCCTCTTTGCCTCATCTCTTCAACCAGGACCTCTGGGGAGGTTTCAGAAAACTTGCATCTGACACAAAAATATCAGTAAAGGTTATGCTACATCCCTTTAAGAGGTACAATCCGGCTTTAAATAGACCTCGAGGCCCACCAGAAACTACTCCCTGAAAGTTGCTGAGCTTCTCATTCCCAGCACAATCAGGTGGGGAACCCACCAGTGAAACTTAAATGAGACCCGAGAGTTAAAATACCCCGGGCCTGCGATCTAGGTCAACCAGCACGTTTTGCACTTGCCGCACCCTCACCTGCCCGAAACCCGCTCCGGGTTAAAACGTGACCTCATAATGTATGTGTGCGCACTAGTTCAGTCAGGCACCTGCAGACAAAAAGGCCAGCCTATGATTTGTTTGTACTGTATTCTGGTCCAGAATTCTGCTTACACAGCTCTTGGTGTACATAGCACACTTTGTAGCAGATATAGAAGGTAATTTTCCCCTCCTTTGTGGCCAGGGAACATGCAGTTCCAAGATGCAAAGCAGAAAGGGGAGGAAATTTGCATCTCCCCCCTCAAGCAGTGTGTTTAGCATTCGGTTGATCTAATTTAGCTTGATTCCCCATTAGAGGAGTGTAATATTCTTTTATGTCTCTCTCTTTCTCCACTCTCTTGCACCTCAGTGGTGTTTGGTTGTCAATTATTGATGTGACTAATAAACTAGTGTTAATGAAGTCCTGCATATTTGTAAAAATGTATTTCCACTGCACTGTTTTGTTCTTTTTAGGTTGTTGGTGTCTGAGATTGTTGTGAGTGTATTTACTTATGGATAATTAATTTAAATGAGGAAAACTATTTTTTCAGTGAACTTATTTTTTATTCATAACAAACTTTATTCATTAATTGAAATCAGAAAGCAGTTGCAGGGCGGGTCAAAAGTTGTGACACGAGGCTAAATGAGGCGTGGTGAAAGGTTATGCCACAAAGCTATATAGTACTTGGTCAAAGACTATGCAGGGCAGGACCCCTCGAGTACCACAGTACTATAGCACTACATCACACAGACCCAAGATCGGCAGGTACATTTCTGTGCAGAGGCAAAAGGCAGACTGACGGTACCAACAAAATTCAGGCCAGAGTGTCTTGGACTTCACCTTCTTTGATAAATCAACAAGAAAAATATCGGCATTAATCAGAAACTCAAACTACAAATAAGAATGCTTTATTTGTGCTTACTCACTATAATTGGTATCCAAAAGTTTTTCACTTCAGGCTCTGAAATGTGTACATGATGTGCAGGTGTTAGATGGCATGAGTGATATCTGTAAAATCTTCCTTCACTAGTTGAGATGGTTTGGAGACTTTCATCAGTGGAGCAACATACAGGAGATAAATAATCTCCTATCATATCCATCTGGGAAGGCATGCATACATATCTGGATTTTTATGAATGAGTATAGACCGCACCTAACCTTGTAATCTGGAATGTATAATTAATGTGACTATAATATCATGTTTTACACGGTTATATTTTGCCATCAGACTTTTATTCCACTGCATTTGTGAATCTATATCTAAAATCCTATGACTAATCAAACTAATACATCTCCAAACCCACACATATTGGAAAGAACATTATTTAATGTTTTATGGAAGACGGCTATAAAATTAGATTGTGCCTTATAAAAAGGCATAACATTTTATGGTGCTGCAATTGAATTAGAGAGACTGTTTTAAGTACAAACCTTTTCACACTTCAGTGTAAAAAGAATAAATTGATTCTGACTTAGCTTAAGTTCTACCCCATATGTTGATAGCTATTTCTCCACAACGTATTTTTTTTACATCCTTAACACTTTTGGCTCCATATGGTTTTCCAATTCTGTAGCAAACCTCCACCATCAATATTTTTTTTACAAAAGGGTTAGGTAGTCAAGGACTATTACACACTCATTATGGCTGTGGCTCTCAGTCCTGGCAAATAGAACATTTTTCACTTTTGACCTCAGCGTTAACCTCGAGCACTCTCCGGTTAGCTATAACATCGGCAAAATGCAATGTAAATCTCCTTCAACTCTGCTGCAGTAATGTACTTTGACCTCAGCTTCAGAAGAGCACTCACTCACTACAGCACTATGACATTTTTCATTTCCTACATCAACCATACTTCTAACCTCTCGGAGTGCGATTGCCAATTTTAGGGTCAATTTATGCTAAATTGCAAGCAATTTTGTGCTGTTGTGCTGAATTATGGCACTTTTGTGCAGTGGATCCACACCCTATTAGGAAGGGGGTTGAGATTGTACAAACTCTTTTTATATAGGACTGTCACAGAGGAGAGAGAGAGAGAGAGCGAGCGAGCGCGTGTTTACATTCCAGACACTGCAGACTGGATTTTAACCCATGCCCATGAGGTGAAAGAATAGTGTGTTAACCTACAGTGTAACTCAGGTTCCCTCAATTCTTCTCTCTGTTGCATTATTTTAAAAGATGCAGCCAGAGAAATGGTATATATGAGTGGAAATAAGGGTTCTTTGGAGTACCTCACATGCCCAGTCCAAGAATCTTCATCTGGTGGATTAACAATGATGTCTAAAACAAAAGGATCTTTGTACAAGAAGTATTTGTTGCCTGAAGTGCCATTTGGAACATTAGTCAATTAGTGTGAATTATTCACTAATTGATTACATCTAGATGTTTTATCTCCAATTTAAGCTTTTGTTATAAAATGTTTCCCAATTTCAAAATATCACATTCTAGAACTTTACAGCATCCAGTATGCCGGAAGTCTGAAGCCATTTGTACCTAACCTAGGACCAGGCCAAGTGAAAATCGTGCAGCAGGTGACACCACAACTGATAGCTGGAAAAAGACTAGCAATCCTTATATTCAATCATTTAGCCCTTACTCCCTCTGATTAAAGCGTCCAAGCTTAAAGTTCTCTCCTTCCATAAATGGTTAAGCCAACGAATAAGTGATCTATATGATAATAAATAAATCATACTTTTGATTGAGGAAAAAAAAAATCAACTTCCTGCATTCTCAGTGTTTCAATCGCATTTATATGATTTCAAGTGTTGCTGTGATCTACACGTTCATTGCCAGAGAACTGTGTAACTGTTGCAAGTTTGTGCAAATTATTTCAGGTAATATTAATATTGGAACAAAACTAAAAACATTCAAGGTCACTCATGCTACAGGCAGTATAATCAGGGCATCAGACTCTACAGGGTAACTGTTGCAAGGTGAGATCCTGACACAGAGCCTCCCTAGTTTGGAGGGCATGTTGCAGAAGTGGGTGTGGAGACCTGCAACATATTTTAAGATTCCAAAATGTTTATGTTTTACTGAGACAGTACTGCCGGGCAGCGTGAGCCTCATTACAGCTAAAAATCTTATGCAAATTAGCTCCATGATTTTCATCCCATAGTGCAAATCACCTGTACAAAACAGGTGCATTACTGTCTGGATAGCCTAGCCTTTAGGGATTTGCATCTTAAAGGTGTGTAGTACTACCTGTTCCTCTGGAGTGTGTGTTGATGTGCTGTTGCTTGCAATTTTTGGTGCGAGGGACACAGGATACCATCTGATGTTGCCTTGCACGGGGTTACGAGGGTGCTGACAGGCTGCTCTTCTAAGCCTGCAATAACAGAATAAGACAAATGTTAGAATGCTGCTTCCTCGACATGCTTTAACGTGTGTCATTTTTGTGTGGTTATGTGTATGCCTGTATGGGTGTAGGTGAGGAGGAGAAAAACGCATAAGAGCAGGATAGCACTAAGCCTGAGCTTGCGAGAGGTCTACTTGCTTCACCATTCTCTATTACCTCCGTGCTCTGATAAGCTGGGATGTCAGGGATAGTCTCCTCCAAAGGAGTCAAGGGCCTGTGATTTGTAATCCTCTCTCTAGTTGGGGCTTCTCCTTTTGAAATTGATGCCACGTTGTTGTGCAAACATAGACATGCACCCAAAACTAAACTGTGCATCAGTAGGTGTGAGCCAATGCTTTCAATTGTATAATAACAACAGAAAGTGCTGGAAACACTCAGCAGGTCAGGCAGCATCGAGGAGAGAGAAACAGAGTCAACGTTTCGAGTCGGGGACCCTTCGTCAGAACTGGGAAAGGTTAGAGAAGAGAGATTTTTAAGCAGGGGCAGGGAGGAGGGGAGGAAAGAATAAAGGGAAGGTAATCCACGTGGAATAAGTCGGAACTGGAGACAGTTGCTGAGGAAAGAGATGAAGCTGTGAAAATGAGTCTTGGCAGATACCTGATCAAACACGAGAAGAGAAACAGAAAGCAATGAAGATGAACAAGGTTGAAGAGACGAACGGAAATCCCGTCGGAGAGAAGAGCAGAAATTCTTCAAGGTGGGCATTCCTAGAAGAAAAGTGGCAGGGAACCAAACATTAATACAATAGCAAAATGCTGCGGATGCTGGAAATCTGAAACAACAACAGAAAATGGTGGAAACACTCAGCAAGTCAGGCAGCATCGAGGAGAGAGAAACAGAGTCAATGTTTCGGTTCATCTCTTCAACCTTATTCATCTTTCACTGTGTTGTCAGTGAACTCTCTTTCAAAAAGTGCCCCTTATTGGACAGATCTGAGCAAACCTTGAGAAGTGTCTTACTGAGTTCCAGTGATTGTTCAGTCATAACTCCACCCACCCCCGCCGCCCCCATCCACCCCCCCCCCCGGTTATAGTGATGAGTGTGCATGGAATGGCTTGGACATTAAAGGGATGCTTCACGGTGCTGGTGTGAGATGGTGTCAACCTGGCACATCATGGGGCAGCCAGGGTTTACAGCGTCAAGTGCAGAAAATCTGGCCATGGTGATGCCATTGCTGGCCTCCTGGCCAGCAGTTTTGTCAGGGGCTGATGCCCTGTGCCCAGTGCAGCATCAGGTGATAGCGGAGAAGGTTGGTGATGTTGGCATTGGGGCTGATCGTGTAAGGATTCGGAGGACCAAGGTCTGATTGTTTCAATGGCTCTGATGTTGCTGGAATAGATGGCAGCTGCAGGTGAGATGACAGAAGCGATCTGTCACTGGTGAGAGAGGTTCTCCCAATGAGGTGGCACTGGACATACAGTTGGATCTAAAAACTTGTAAGCTAAAGAAATCTCTATATGTATTAAAAATGCAGTAACCAACATTTTCTGTGCTCTGAAACTGACCATCTGCGACATGGCATCCTTGACACCACTTCTGCAGCTGTCAGCTTATCAGAAACATCAGAGCAGACACAAAACACACCAGGTTGAGCTGGCATGTTCCTCGAACAGCAGGTAACCCGTGGGGGAGAAGGTATAATTACAAGTAAGCCTCAGAATACTCTTAAATTGGCTCTTAACAAGCCATTTAAGTAGGTGAATTGTCTCCCCCTCAGCTTGGTGTCGGGTCAGTTCTCCGCTGACAGACCCGACACCAGGGAGACTCGCGTGGAAGCGGGTTGACAGCGGATTTCCTACCCGGTCAATCTTTACGATTTTGACAGTGGACCTGCCTCCAAACCTACCCCGAGCGCCATTAAATTTGCGGCCAAAGTGTCAGCTGGTTATTAAATGAGGATAAATTTTCCAATCCCACGCTTCCAGCAGGGAGCCCAAGTCAGATATTGGACTACAACACAGTAACCCCAATTCTCCAACCCATACGCCCTTCAAACATGGCTCCTCCTAAGATCAGGGAATGCACCTTCTGGTTTTTCACCTTCAACCAATTCAAATTCATGAAAATCTTCTTGTTCTGCTAAACACAACCATTCTAAATTAATTAATTTCTTTATCCATATGGGTCTACAGTGCAAAACTGCACACTATTCAGCACAATTTGACACAATATTTGGCACTTTGACTCAGAGGGTATAAGGGTGTGGGAAACAAGAATGTCATAGTCGCACAGCAGGAGATGTTGTTCAGAGACTGGGGCAAGTCATGTTGTTCAGAGACTGGGGCAAGTCATGTTGTTCAGAGACTGGGGCAAGTCATGTTGTTCAGAGACTGGGGCAAGTCATGTTGTTCAGAGACTGGGGCAAGTCATGTTGTTCAGAGACTGGGGCAAGTCATGTTGTTCAGAGACTGGGGCAAGTCATGTTGTTCAGAGACTGGGGCAAGTCATGTTGTTCAGAGACTGGGGCAAGTCATGTTGTTCAGAGACTGGGGCAAGTCATGTTGTTCAGAGACTGGGGCAAGTCATGTTGTTGGGTATAGTAAATGGAGCTTCAAGAGCAGATTGGTGCACCAGAAATGCATTTAGTTTGGATGCTGCGGCTAGGAGGCCCGGTGGGATTTTTATGTCCTATAATGAATTGAAAATCCTGTGGAGCCCACTGATCTCCAGACCTGATCTACCGATTTGATCTCAGTGCACGAAACCCTGTGTTGTGGGTACAAATTCATAAAATCTACCTTGTAGTCTATATCTGGCCATGTTACATTAGACCAGGAAGAACTTGATCTGTCACTGACTGGTCTTCCTCAGGGAAGCGTGCTTGCACCGCTGCTGTACAACATCTACACGAATGACCAACCTATAGACGGTGTTACACGCCGTTTTATATATGCTGATGATGACTTATGTGTCACTGCCCAAAGCACTGATTTTAACACCGTGGAGAAAATGCTTTCTGAGGCCTTGGAGGGACTAAAATCCTACTATGAAGAAAACCACCTTCGCGCAAACCCATCAAAGACGCAAGTTTGTGCATTCCACCTCAGAAACCGTGAAGCCAAACGCCAGCTGAAAGTAACCTGGTGTGGAGCAACACTGACGCATTGCGAGCACCCTATCTACTTAGGAGTCACCCTTGACCGATGCCTCACCTTCAAGAACCACATCGAGAAGACAAAGGCAAAAGTGAGCGTACGAAACAACATCCTGAATAAGCTCACTAACACAAGATGGGGAACAAGCCCGAAAACATTGCGAACCAGTGCACTTGCTCTTTGCTATTCCACTGCCGAATATGCCTGCCCTGCATGGGAAAGGTCTACTCATGCCAAGAAGATGGATGCAGTTCTGAATGCAAGCTGCCGATTTATCACAGGTTGCTTAAAACCAACAAACACCAACAGCCTATATATCCTGGTGGGTATCGCTCCCCCTGATATAAGAAGAACGGTAGCCAGCAAGAAAGAACGACTCCATCAAACATCAGATGAGAGACACCCTCTGCATTGTCATACACCTACACCCAGCCGCCTAAAGTCAAGAAAGAGCTTCATGAACAGTGTTGTTCCATTACAATCAACCTCATCTGAAGCCCGCATCGCCTTATGGAAAGACCGGCTCGCCAGTCTTGAACAACCCCCAGCGATGGAAATTTTACTTGATGAAAGCCTTTCCCCAGAAGCTAATTGCAACTGGGCAACCTGGAAGTGCCTTAACAGACTTAGGACCGGTGTAGGTTGCTCAAAGGTGTCACTAAGCAAATGGGGATATTCAACCAGCCCGACAACTTGTGAATGTGGAACTGAGGCACAGACTATGCAACATCTCCTGCAATGTCCATCGTTAGCAGAACCCTGCACTGTTGCAGATCTTGTCGAATTCAACAACAAGGCGCAAAAATGTGTCCAGTTCTGGCTGGGCTATGTATAGACTGTCCGTGGACACGATAAGAAGAAACTGACTGCAAAAAATGGACAACTGTTCTAATCCGCACCACTGACAATCACATCCCTCACCGAGATCAGCACAAAAATTCACCAAGAAATTTATTAGAAAAGTTTGAATTTATCCTTTATGTATGTGACATGGCAAGTACAGCTTTTCCATTTCTTACATGTGACACATGCTTTTTAACAGAACTTTCTTTGCCCTGAAATAAAAGTTTTCCCACAGTCCCTTAATCAAAGCCACATTGATCACAAGAAGCATGGAATGTGTGGCTTTTGTTTATTTTCATAAATTATTTTTGTTTCAATGGATGCGAGTTTCAATCTCCCAAAGATGTGCAATGGTATATAATTGGCAAGCTTTTACCAGAAGCTTTTTTTCGACAGGTGCTGATTATAACAACAAAGAATAGAATCCCGCAGCTTTAAATGGCAATACTTTTTTTAAAATACAAAATCTGTTATTGTGCAGCAATTTTTGAAAATAGGAAGCGGAAGATTTGACTAGTGCATAGGTTTGACTAATGCATAGCACTTAATAGCAGAAAATTGTTGTCCTCGACATACTTGTAACAACATTTCTAGCAATTAACTGATTGTAAGATTGTGTGATGTACCTGACTGACAGTAAACACAGTCTAGGGCCTTTGTTCCAGCACAGTTCTAATGCGCAATCACGACTAACACTTAAAAGGTAATAATCTCTCTAGCCCATTCTCAGAATTCAATATGGTTTCTGAACAATGGGCGGTACGGGAGTGGCAACAGAGGCATTGTTTACCTTTGTTGCATGTTTAGAACAGCCATGTAAAAATATTGTTTCCAGGTTCAGTGCTTTTGCATTGTTCTTTATATCCTGTTGTGCTTGTCAGCGGATTTTAAGCCCCTGCTGATTTCCATCCCGCCATATTAATAATCACTGCACAGCCTGATTCAGTTACTGTTACTGATATTGTTTACCACACTGAGCATCCTGAACCTAATTCTTTTCAATATCTTTGAAGGTAAGGTCAGTGTACCCCTGGCAATCAACCACTTTTGTCCTTTGAGAACTGAAGTAATTTTTATGCAATAAGTAAAAGTTAACTTTGTGGCGGCTGTTCAAAGCCGAGATTGAGAGTGTGTGAATTGCTAATAATAAAAACTGAATGTGTTATTTTTTGGATGCTTGAATAGAATTTGAATTGCACTAGCCCAGAAATTGGAACACTAATGTAACTTTTACTAATAACTGGCCTGTACATGTATATGTTTCAATGCATAGGCTTTACTTCTCCACTGCTGTGGCACATACTTAGGGGGAGAAATTCGGTTGTTAGCGCCACCGATTAACGCCTAAAGAGGCCGAGAAGTGGGGCCCTAGCCAATTTCCGGGCGGGCGCAGGGCACCTAGCGCCTCGCCCCATATTGAGCATGCATTTAGCACCGGCGCTAAATCTTAGCGCCCGCTCATGGGCGCAGGCTGATTATGATGTCATTTGAGTGTGCAACGCCTTTTGGGTGCCCCGGACTGGAAATTCAGTGGCGCCCCCCTCCGTAGCGCCTGGCGCTAATAGTGACAGCTTACCTGGAACCTTACCAAGTCGCTCTCGGGCTGGAGGAGCGTTATTTAAAGGGGACTGGTGTGGTTTAAAAGCAGCAGCCATTTTTGGAGCACAACTTCAAGAGCTACAAAGAGTTGCTGAGCTGCACACTGAGAGCCATTTGACCACTGAGCCAGCGCAGGCAGACGATCTTCAGCCTTCTGACCATCACCTTGCTGTTGGTGAGCCTTGACAACGGGGAACCTTCCTGTGGGCACTTATTATGGGGGCTGCATTGGAGGGGAACGTCCTGCTGCTGAATCATCTGGAAAGGGCACTGAGACGCTGGGAGAGGGGGGCGGGCATGGCCAGACGGAGGAGGGCCAACAGACGTCGCCACAGCAGACCTTACGCTGGCAGGGTTTTCCAACAGCAGTTTTCCTACATGAACATGCCGGAGGAGCAGTGTGTCAGAAGGCAGCGATTTAGAAAGGAGGTGGTGACTGAGCTGTGCCAGCTGCTTCAGCCAGATCTGCAACCTCAGATAAGGTGCAGGACATCTCTGTCGGTGGCTGAGAAGATGCCTGCTGGCCTGAACTTCTACGCGAGCGGCTCTTCTCAGGCTGCGCGTCAGAGGCTGATCAGAAGTAGCTTCTAGGCCCCTCTCATGGAATGCTTGCTGCCATTCCAAGAACAGGAATGGAACCGGTCTGATACCCCCAAGCCTGTGAAGGGCAAGATGCATGTAAATAGCAGGCATGGCCATTGTAAATGAAGAAAGTGTTTCATTACACAAAATGTGGTTCCTTCAAACATGAGAAAGCCAAGGCAACAGAAAGCAAAACTAATACACTGACACTAACTGCCTCTCACACCCAGGAGACTGTCCAAAACATAAATCACATTCTGACCATCTTCCTTGGCCTTGATTCCACTGCGCCAACCAAAGCATCCAATGCCCCATCAGTGAGGCGTTCCGCCCTCTGCCTCACCCTTTCCATGTCTTGCTAGGCTGGTGCGCCACAGGTAGGCTCCCACCGCTTTGAAGGCCTACAAGGCAGTGAGTGTGTCTGGTGATGCCAATTGACTTGCCCCTTTAAGAGCTGGCCGGCGCCAGTGTGTCTCAGGGAAAGTGATTATTGACAGAACCGTCGCTGCGCCCCACCACCGCGAAATTGGGTTGCGCCGCTGGGTTAGCGCCTTAAGAGTTGTGTGCAGCACCTGATTTAGCGCCGCAATCACCTTTAGGGGCGCTGCAACCCAATATCGCGCTAGGTGGCGCTAAATTGCGCCTGGCGCTAAACTTTGCGCATCGCCAGGACTAGCGCCCCAAACGCGGCTATACCGAATTTCTAGGCCTTAATGTCTTAAGCATTCTGGACTCCTCCCACCAGTTTCCCCCCACTTTTCTGGAGGGCTGGCCCGTTGGCATAAAATGCATCCACCCGCTGGAGAGCGAGCCGATGCAAATCCGATTACAATGAGGGAAACATAACCTCCTCATGGCTCCTACCAGTTGCCCTGTTCGAACGCTGGATGCAAGGGCCACCTGTTGTGCCCTGACATTCACCATTCTAAGGTCGGCAGAACGGGACCTCACATGTTTTTTTCCTCAGAGTGACCTGCCATAATCAATCACAAAGCATGGCCATGCACAAGCCCCAGGCACTGCATTAAAACATTTTCAGAAAGAACTTGTTGATTCTTCGGGTAGCTCTGAGGCAGCCTTCATCTTGTCTCTACTGCAGATCGCAGAGATCTGCTACAGCAAGTTTCCATCCCCATTTCAGCACAACTCCCCAGGGGAGGCCAGAGGGCCCACCTCCAGCATGCAAATGACCCTAGGGCTAGAAAGTCAACAGGGGTCCAGAGGGCATTTTCATGGCAGGCGGAAGTCCCGCCCTGCCCCACCTAGCCACTGATGCACCCAATCGGAAAGTATAGGCCAACAGGTCACTTTCAAATATGAATATAAAGCATAAATTAGATTGAAATATTTAAAACTTGCAAAGTAGTGATTATTTCATAAGATGTGCAATTATCTCTGTAATGATATCAGCAAATAGTGATGGTATTTGCCTGTTTGATTATGATGCCTTACCAGCATATTTGCCTGTTTGATTATTTATGCCTGACCAGCAGAGGGCATGTGAGAGAGAGAGTTTAGTTTTAGTTTTGTTTTAGATGGATCTCTAACATGGTGTCTCCTGTAATGCTGTTAACAGAGTTGAACAGGCTATAGATTAAAAGACATTGGCCTAGAAATTCAGTATAGCCACTTTTGGGGCGGTAAAGTCGGGCGGGCGCTAAAGTTTGCGCCCGGCGCAAAGTCGAGGGCACTTCGCCGATATTCAGTAGCTTCGCCCTAAGAGGTTGCTTGAGCGCTAAAACTGGCGATGCATGCCTATCTTTAGGCGCTAAGCCGGCGGTGCTGAGGGATAGCGCCGAGGCCGGGCGCAGCGCAGGTGCGGTCATTTCTTGATTGACAGCAGACACCGTGGCGCCGGCCAGCTCTTAAAGGGGGAAGGGTCGACTTGGTCTGCTGCAACGGCCTGCACACTGCAGCCTTCCAGCTAGGCCTGAACACTGCTGATGATCAGAAGGAGCCATGGCAACGGTACAGAAGGCCCGTGAGCGTGCCCTGCGCTTCTCAGCCCATGACTTGAAGGTGATGGTGACGGCCTTGGAGAAGAGACAGCACATCTTGTTCCCGGACACTGGCAGGAAGCCTCCCACCAGCGTCTATAGGAAAGCCTGGAGGGAGGTCGCCCGCTGGGTGTCGGCCACCGGCGATGCCCCCAGGGACAATGTCCAATGCCGGAAGAAGTTAAATGACCTGACCAGGATTGTCAGGGTGAGTACCCTTTCCAGTCTCCTCCTCATCCTTGCATGTACACCTGACATGATGGGCAAAGGGACCTGAAAGCCCTAATGGCCAGCCCTCAGCCAGCAGCTATGGGACAGTCATGAACATCAATTGCACATTCTGCACTTTACACCATGGGAGGCAGTGCACACCACATCAGGGCTACACACTGGGCAAGCTATTCCACCATGGGAGGCAGCGCACACCACATCAGGGCTACACACTGGCCAAGCTATTCCACCATGGGAGGCAGCGCACACCACATCAGGGCTACACACTGGCCAAGCTATTCCACCATGGGAGGCAGCGCACACCACATCAGGGCTACACACTGGCCAAGCTATTCCATTATGGGAGGCAGCGCACACCACATCAGGGCTACACACTGGCCAAGCTATTCCACCATGGGAGGCAGCGCACACCACATCAGGGCTACACACTGGCCAAGCTATTCCACCATGGGAGGCAGTGCACACCACATCAGGGCTACACACCGTACTTACAGGCCGTCCTTTCTCTTGCAGGCAAAACTTGCCAACAACTGAAGGCACCAGGATGAGACCGGGGGAGGCCGCCCCCAGATCCAGGAGCTCACTCCCCTGGAGGAGCGCGTGAGTCGCCTCATGGGAGCCCGGGTGATTGGGCCCGTCGCCTGTGGAGATGCCGACCCTCTTCTGGGCCACAATGGTATGGACATCACCTTTTGGACCTCTCTCGTTGCACTTGCGCATCCGATCTACCTCCTTTGCCACTGTCCGACCAATGCGCTGAATGCCACCAGTCATGCCTCCCTCGCTGACGCCCTTTCCTCACTCTAAAGCTACTCTTGTGCCTTCCTGCTTTCAGCTGGTGACGAGGAGCTCCCTGAAGCTGCCAGTGACAGCCCCTCCGAGGAGGAGGAGGAGGAGGAACAGGAAGGCGGACCATCAGGGCAGCACTCAGGTCCGGCTGCAGATGCCAAAGTAGTGGACACGTCTTCCCTGGAGGAGAGCCTGGAGGAAGTGTCGGAGGGGAGTGGAGCTGCTGGGACCAGTGGCGTCCAGCAACCCAGGAGGGCTGCGGTTGGTCCGCGGCCTACCCCCCAGAGGGGGAAAGGATCAGTGGGGAGTGCAGTTGCTGGGCCCAATCGCCGCCAGCAACGTGGCAAGGGTCGGGCAGCTCTGCCCCCTGCTCCCCAGCGGGCGAGTCCGGACTCCAGTCCGGCCACGTTCAACTCAGAGGAGGCGCGCCACCTCGATCAAATGGCCCAGGATTCGGATCGCCGGCACACCGAGCTGGTGGGGGTAGTGGCACGGATGCCTGAGGCGATCGAGTCCCTGGCTAGTAGTGTGCGCGAGTTCGGGGCCTCACATGCCGCGAGTGGCCGGCTGATCAGTGATGCCGTCCAGACAGTGGCTGCTCTGTTGCGGTCGCAGACCAGGGCAACAGGAGCACTGACTGCTGCCACACGCGCTGCGTCAGCCAGGCATCGCCTGGACACCCGCCGCGCTGCAGCAGCACAGCGGGCTGCCCTTCGGCAGATTGGTGCACATGCTGCAGTGCGGGCCCGGGCGAGTGCCAGAGTGCCACATCACCAGCCAAGGCCTACCATCCGCCAGATTGCACACATTCCTCCAGCCGTCACCGCCACTCCCCCAGTGGCGCCTCAATGGCAAGCGGCTGCGAATGATGTTGGCCAGGCACAGCTGCGCCAATCACCAGCCGGCCCCTCGAGGGCCAAACCCCGTCTAGGCCGCCCCCCAAGGGCATCTGCCGGAAGGACATCTGACCCTCAGGAGCCTTCCCCCAGCCTCGCAGCAGCCACTGGGCAGAGCTTGCGGAGGAGCAGCAGGCCGGGCAGGGGCCCCAAAAGGCTCGACAAGGTCTCGCCCTCGCGGCCCAATAAGTAGACGTTGTGGCCAAGTGTTATTTTATATGGCGATGCCTATGTTTCTTTTGGGGATGGTTGTTTTGTTTCTGGGGATGTTTTTTGGGTTAAGGCCGAGGATGAAGGCCATTTTTGTCCAAATGTTCAGTTATTCCTCCCCAGGTTGTGGGAGTGAGTCATTTGATGTACTGTTTTTTGGGGCCGTTGAATGTTTCTGGGTTTCATGTGGGAAGGGGTTTCATTGGTCTAAAATAAAGATTTCTCTTTATTCAGAGAGTGTCCATGTTTGTTGCTGTAAGTGTTTGTTGCCTTCGCCGGCTGAGGGCTTGCGGAGCGGCTGCGTTCATGTTCCTTCATGGCCACAAGGCATTCCCTGACAGGGGGCTTAGAAGTGACGTTCAATAAGCCGCCGACGGACGGCCCTTGGACCTTCTCGCTCCCTCCTGGGATGGTACTCCTCCTCCTCCTGCTCCTCCTCCTCATGCTCCTCCTCCTGAGGTGGTGGTCCAACTTGAGGTGGCAGTGCCTGAGTCCTGCGGAGAGCCAGGTTGTGCAGCATGCAGCAATTGACAGCTAGGATGCGCTGCTTGTGGTCACACACCAGCTGCACATTGAGGGAATGGTAGCCCTTCCGGTTGCGGTAATCCTCGGCATGCTCCACAGGTGCCCGCAAAGCCACATGCGTACAGTCAATGGCGCCCTGCACCAAGGGGAAGGCCGCGAATCTTGCAAATCCCAGTGCACACTGATGCTGCCTCTCCAGGGCCATGGGGAAGGAGATGAATTGGTGTCTCCTTCTGAAAAGGGCATCGGTCACCTGGCAGATGCAGCAATGCACGGCGAACTGGGATATGTTAGCAATGTCCCCAGCAGCGGATTGGAAGGAGCCGGTGGCATAGAAGTTCAAGGCCACCGTCACCTTCGCTTCCACCGACAGAGACGTCCTGCTCCTGAGCTTTGGACGCAGATCTCTGCGAAGCAGATGGCAGATCTCGCCAACCACCTCCTTTCGGAATCTCAGCCTTTTTACACATCGCGCGCCACTCATGTTGAGGTAGGAGCGCTGCTGGCGGTATGCCCTGACTGGGTAAGGCCTATGTTGCCGACGCCTGTTGCCCCCTCTGCGTCTAGCCAGGGCTGCCCCTCTCACACCGCGTCTGCGAGCCCTACGGACATGACGCTGAAACTCAGCGTTGGCACCCCATGCAGCCCCCATAATATGCTGCCAAACAGTCAAATATCCAAGAGGCCACTTGCAACGCTCTGGCCTGAAGCCAAAAATACCTGAGCTAGTGTTGGCCCAAACCAGAAAGCTGTCTTCCTTGGTCTCTCTCCAGAAATCCGTTGCACAAGAGTGTTTGCTGCAAAATGGCTGCCCTTTACAGTGCAGGGTAAGTGCCCTTTAATTTACGCTCCCCGGGGCCCGCGTCGGCTCTGTTGCGTTCCACTAAACAAGCGTTCGGGCCGCCGGCCGCACAATGGGGCGGTCCCACTGAAGTTCTGGATCGGGGCGCACAAAGGGCGTTGCACGAGGATATGACGTCATTTTCTGCGCGCGCAGGTGAGCGCGCGCTAAACTTTGCGCCGGCGCTAAATGTCTACTTAATTTGGGGCGAGGCGCAGATCGCGCTGCGCCCGGACGCTACATGCATAGCGCCTGAAATTCACTTCTCTTAAGGCGCTAACGGCTGGCGCAACCAACTGAATTTCTAGGCCATTCTCTTTCATGAATGTGTCGTTATTGAACCCACATACAAATCAATACATGGTGTCAGAAGTGATTGAAAGAGATGAAGAGGAAAAATCTGAAGTGAAATCAGCTCTCCGCATATTAGCAAGCCAAAAGAGAACATCGTTACTTACCATTGGAGAATAGCTAACGAAGTGAAAAATGGAAGGTTTACACCCACCGGCGAAGCTTCAGTTGACAGGTAATGTGGCTGAAAATTGGAGGAGATTCAAACAACGATTGGAGTTGTATTTAGCGGCAATCGGAGCTGACAAGAAAAGTGATAAAATGAAAGCGTCAGTGTTCTTACATGTCGTGGGTGATGACGCGCTGGAGGTGTATAATAACTTCACATTCGCTGCTGATGGAGACAAAATGAAGCTGGATAAAATAATGGAACAGTTTGAGGTCTACTGCATACCTAAATGTAACGTGACGTTTGAGAGGCACAGATTTTTCACATGTGTACAGAAAACGGGAGAGACTATTGATCAGTATGTGACTGAACTGAGAAACAGAAGCAAAACGTGTGAATTTGGGGGACTGACAGACTCGCTGATAAAAGACAGACTGGTGTGTGGTATTCCAGATAATGGTCTAAGGGAAAGACTGCTAAGAGAGCAAGATCTAGACCTGGGAAAAGCCATAGCACTGTGTAGGGCTACAGAGACTGTGAAGTCGCAGGCAAAGGAGCTGTTCAGTGACAGTAGCTGCAACGTGGATGCAGTGAGAAAGAACGGACACAAACCGTTTAACAAAAAGAGCGCCAATGTGAAAAAAGAGGCGTGGCCAGCGAACAAAAATGAAAGGGGCAATCGAAAGTCATGTAGTCAATGCGGTACACAACATCCACCAAAAAAGTGTCCAGCATATGGTAAAACATGCAATAGTTGCAACAAAAACAACCATTATGCCCGTTGCTGTAAGAACCAAGCGCAACAAAGCAAGGTCCATACAGTAGATGAAAGCGAGATAGAGGAGTTCTATGTGGATGTTGTGTCTGAAAACAAAAAAGAAAAAAGAGACTGGATGTTGACACTAAAAGTGAATGACATACACATTCCATTTAAATTGGATACTGGAGCACAAGTTAATGTGATATCAGAGACTGATTTTAAGAAAATTAGACCCAGACCAAAGATACATGGAATAAAAGTGAAAGTGACAGGATACTCAGGTACTGATATACCAGTGAAAGGAAGATGCATTGTCAAAGTGACACACAAGGACAGAGAGCACACGCTAGCATTAATCGTGGTGCCAAAGGATGTGCAGGCCATACTAGGTTTAATAGCCTGTGAGAGGCTGAACCTGGTAAAGAGAGTCCTCGTTGTGGAAAGCGAAGGAGAGACAGTCTATGATGAACTCATGAAAGAGTACAACGACCTATTTCAGGCTCTAGGCTGCCTTCCAGGAGAACACATGATCAGAGTAGATAAAAGTATGCCAACGGTCATGCATCCATGCAGAAAAGTTCCGTTGCTCTTCAAAAGCAACTGAAGGCAGAGTTGGACAGGATGGAAAGCCTGAACGTGATTCGGAAGATAGATGAGCCAACTGAGTGGGTGAGTTCCCTCGTCGTTGTGGACAAAAAGAATGGAAAGCTCAGAATTTGCCTGGATCCAAGAGATCTAAACAGAGCAATAAAGAGAGAGCACTTCAAGCTTCCTACACGTGAGGAAATCATGTCACAGTTTGCAAATGCAAAGTATTTCAGCAAGTTAGATGCATCATCAGGATTTTGGCAGATGAAACTGGACGAGGCAAGTTCAAGACTGTGCACGTTCAGCAGTCCATTTGGCAGATACAGATTCCTAAGGTTACCATTTGGCATTGCCTCAGCTCCTGAAGTGTATCACAAAACTATCCATATGATCTATGAGCACCTGGAGGGAGTTGATACATCAATGGATGACATCATAGTATGGGGAACCACGAGAACCGAGCATGACGAGAGACTGAAAAAAGTGCTGGAAGCAACAAGGAAAACAAACCTGAAGCTGAATAGAGAGAAATGCCAGCGCGGGGTGACAGAACTGACATTCGTGGGAGATATCCTTAGCAGTGAGGGCATCAGACCAGATCCCAGAAAGGTGTCCGCCATTGAGAATATGCCAAAGCCACAATGCAAAAAGGACGTGCAGAGGTTTAATGGAATGATCAACTACATGGGTAAATTCATATCCAACCTCTCAGAAAAGATGGCGCCACTGAGAAGACTAACTGAAAAGAACATAGAATGGGAATGGAATCATGAGCATGAGAAGTCATGGAGCGATCTAAAGAAACTGCTCACAGAGGAACCAGTTCTGAGGTTTTATGACCCAGCGAGACCCACCAAGATATCATCAGATGCATCACAGAGTGGGCTCGGTGCTGTTCTTCTGCAAAAATATGACTACTGGCAACCTATTGCATATGCATCGCGCTCAATGACAGACGCGGAGACGCAATATGCTCAAATAGAAAAGGAGCTGCTCAGCATCACATACGCCTGTGAAAGATTTCACCAGTTTGTGTCAGGACAAGCAATCAGTGTAGAGACTGACCATAAGCCCTTGATTGCATTGTTCCAAAAGCCACTAAATAGCTGTCCGCTTAGAATACAAAGAATGATGATCAGGCTGCAACGCTATACACTGAATGTTGCGTACACACCGGGTAAGCTGATGTATACAGCAGACACGTTGTCCAGAGCTGTTGACCCAAGTGAGCCCGCAAACACCAAAATGGATGAAAAAGTGAACGCCTACGTGGACATGATCACAAGTGCACTGCCCATAGCAGATGCAAAAATGGAGCTCATAAAGACTGAGACAAAGATGAAACAATGAGACGACTGAGGAAAAGCATCTTGGATGGATGGCCCAACATGAAGCAAGACTGCTCACCTGACATGGCAGAGTACTGGAACTGCAGGGCGGAACTATCAGTGGTCGAAGACATCATCTACAAAGGAAGTAAAATAGTTATCCCAAAGAGTCTGAGAAAAGAGATGCTAAAAAGGATCCATGGAGGACATCTGGGAATCGAAAAGTGTAAGAAAAGAGCACGAGAGGTGATGTACTGGCCACGAATCAACCAAGATGTGACAAATGAGGTGTCAAACTGCACAATATGCCTGAAATATCGAGCAAGCAATCCGGTAGAACCACTAAAGCCACACCCAGCGCCAGACAGACCTTACCAGAAGGTAGGCGCTGACCTATTTGTATGTCAAGGGAAGGACTATCTTGTAGTCACAGACTATTACTCCCTGTATCCAGAGGTTTGTAGACTGTACACCACCACTGCAGATGCTGTGATAACATGTATGAAAGCCATATTCTCCAGACATGGCGTGGCAAGCGAGGTCTTCACAGACAACGGACCCCAGTTTTACAATGCAAGTTTCCGACACTTTGCCAAAGAGTGGGACTTTGTCCACACAACGTCAAGTCCTCACTTTCCACAGTCCAATGGACTAGTGGAAAAATCGGTCCAGACAGTGAAAAGACTGATGTACAAGGCAAAAGACAGTGGAACTGACTTCTACCAGAGCATGCTTGTATACCGCACAACGCCGCTCGAGTGTGGTGTGTCACCAGCCCAACTCCTTATGGGACATCTGCTAAGGTCAAACCTACCCATCCCGGAGAACCTCCTGAAAACAAAAGAGGGTGAGAAAGTGAGGAAGTTCAAAGAACAACAGAAAGAAAAGCAAAAGTACTACTATGACAGAGGAACACAAAACCTACCTGAACTCCACACTGGTGACCAAGTAAGGTTCAAAGACAAAACAAACATATGGACTCAGAAGGGAACTGTCCTGAGTGAAGTTCAACCAAGATCATACACCATTCAGACAGATGAGGGTGCTGTTCTGCGAAGAAATCGTTGAGATCTTCTCATGGGACCAGCCACAGCAAGTCAAAAGACTGATACTGTTGAACAACTTGATCAAACAGCAGGTCAAAAGACTGGCACTGTTGAACAACCTGATCACACAGCTGAGAAACCATCATCTGAGGCAACAACTCAGATTCAAGGACAATCAATCAGAAAATCCTCAAGACGCGTGAAGCCTCCTGAGAGACTCATTGAGCAAGTTTAAGGACTCTTGTTATAGAAGGAAGTAATGTTATCTTATTCTCTCTTCAAGTTCTAGGTATTTACATATTTCATATGAACACACAAAACAAGGTTAAAAAACCTTGATCATGATAATGATAATTTAAGTTCATTAAGTGTTACAGTTAAAATGCAGAGTAATACAAAGAAAACATGTTGTTAGATAAAAGTATAATACTTTTGTTTTAAGAAAGGGAGATGTAATGATATCAGCAAATAGTGATGGTATTTGCCTGTTTGATTATGATGCCTTACCAGCATATTTGCCTGTTTGATTATTTATGCCTGACCAGCAGAGGGCATGTGAGAGAGAGAGTTTAGTTTTAGTTTCGTTTTAGATGGATCTCTAACATGGTGGCCTAGAAATTGGGTTTTGGCGCAGCGACGGCTTTAGCGCCGGAAGTTAGTGCCGGAGCTAAGTCGCGCTGGGCGGGCCAAAAATTCACTAGTTCTGCGCCCAAACGGCTGCCGGCGCTGCTGAAAGCTGTTTGCGCCTGAAAACTGGCGCTACGCGCTGAATTGCAGCGCTATTCCAGTGCTGCGGCGCCCGCTGCGGTGTGGCAGGTTCGGGAAGTGCAGGCCTCCTCCTTCCCTTAAGGAGGAGCTGCCTGCACCCGGCCCGCGAAAATCATTGTAAAAATGAGCCCGGCACCTCGGACAATTGCCGGGCTTGCATCTGTCCCGGGGGGGGGGGGGGGGGGGGGGAGAAGTCCGGGGAGGGAGCTGCGGCCAGGCGGCCGGCGGGAAAGCGGCCGGCCGCCGCGGGGCCTTTAATGCGCCGGCGCAAAGTCCAGTAAGGCACCTCTGCCAGAACGTTGCTTGCGGCTGCCACGGGCGAGGCGGCCGCAAGTCAATTTCGGAGTTCGGGCGGGTTACCATGGCAACCGGGACGCTGCGCACACCGATGACGTCATCGGTGCCGGCGCAGCGCTAACGGCCTAACGCCGATTTAGGGACCCACTCAATTTCCAAACTGGCCATAACTCCGGCGCTAGGCCCTCTAGTGCCTCAAAAGCGGCGCTAAGCCTACCGAATTTCTAGGCCGGTGTCTCCTGTAATGCTGTTAACAGAGTTGAACAGACTATAGATTAAAAGACATTCTCTTTCATGAATGTGTCGTCATTGAACCCACATACAAATCAATACAATCTCCTCCAATTTTTTCCTCCTTTCCAGAAGGCATTTAATCCCTTACAGCAGAAAAGTTTCACTTCCAGTGTCCGGTAGCTCTCTGAAGGGGCCATTATTTATGTGTGAGGCTTGATGGTGGATGTCAGCAGGCTATCTGATTATTGCTTTTCTACCTCAGGGATACTACAACCAAATTGAAAGCACCTCTAATGCTGAAATAAGCTAGATCAGCACAGACTGAGACCACACCTAGCACCTTCCTGGTCTGTATGGCTCAGAGGTGGTGAATGACTTCGGAGGCAATAAGGGAGCCAACATTGCTTTTAAACGCACCCAGAGTCCTTCCCATTCCGGAGGAAATCCTGTTCAAAGTTTTTGGAACACATCCTAGTATAGTGAAAAATCCTTCTGAACATTTGGAAAAGCCAAACAGGAAACTCTGATCAATTATAAAATGTGGCTATTTCTGCTTGTGTGCCATTATAACTTTGATATGTGCTCGTATGTTGCATATTTTTGTATGCACAATGGATCAGAAGGACGAAAAATATTTCTTATGAGAAACTAGCCTTGTCGAGATTAGCTTTTTGGACAACAAAAAGTTCAATTAGTGGAGATCAATCCAAAAAAATAAGTTAAATACACTGTGATTCTGCAGCTGTGGGAACTTCTACAGTACTTTACAGTTGTACAATATCTTCCCCACCACTTTCCCAGTTTTTGTCTGTACTCCAGGTGCTCTGGCTAAGACCCTCTAGGGGTGAAATTCTACTTTGGTGGGGAAACAACACAGGCAGCTGCAGAATGGTTACCTGACATTCACCCCGCCTGATTTTCCTTTCCATTGAAGTATAACAGATGGCTGATCCATTAATCCGACCACCACCACCACCACCCCCCCCCACCTCCCACTCATTTTCTCCCTCGCCGAAGTTGAATTTACCCCCCTCTGTGTTCAGCTCCAGGTCACTGTGCTTGGCCTTGCTCCTTGAGCTGGCCTTCCCCTGCCCGCCGGGTCTCACTTAGGGCGGCGATGTCAATGTCGAAATGTCCGAGCTCCCGGGCAACGATAGCAGTACGGCATTCCGGTCTGTCACTGTTGGGGTTGTCCATGGGGGTCCTGACGTTACAGGTCCCGAACTTCATTTTAAAGGGTGGAAGATGCCTGTGCGTGAATTCTTTTAACGTGGGGTGGCCGTTGCACACCAGCTACCACACGGGCTTGACAGAGCAAGGTCTTGGTCCAATGGCAAGGGGATCCAAGATGATTGGAGACCAGGCTCTGCTACAACGGCCTAGTACATAAACACACAAACATAATGCAACTGTCCTCCTCCCTCCTTCCCGCAAGTCCTCTCTGCCTGGGTTTCGTAGGATGCATTGTGGTCCTCCCGACCTGCCCCCCGATTATCAAAATCCACGACAAGGCCTTGGACAACATGGACCACTTTCCATACCTCGGGAGCCTACTGTTAACAAGGGCAGACGTTGATGACGAAGTCCAACACCGCCTTCAGTGAGCCATTGCAGCCTTCGGTCGCCTGAGGAAGAGAGTGTTTGAAGACCAGGACCTCAAACCCGGCACTAAGCTCATGGTCTACAGAGCAGCAGTGATACCCGCCCTGCTGTATGCCTCAGAGACATGGACCATGTACAGCAGGCACCTCAAAGCACTGGAGAGGTACCACCAACACTGCCTCCGCAAGATCCTGCAAATCCATTGGCAGGATAGGCGCACCAACGTTGGCGTTCTTGCTCAGGCCAACATCCCCAGCATCGAAGCTTTGACCACGCTCGATCAGCTCCGATGGGCGGGTCACATTGTCCGCATGCCCAATACGAGACTCCCAAAACAAGCGCTCTACTCGGAGCTCCGGCGCGGCAAGAGAGCCCCAGGTGGGCAGAGGAAACGCTTCAAGGACACCCTCAAAGCCTCCTTGAAAAAGTGTAGCATCCCCACCGACACCTGGGAATCCCTGGCCCAAGACCGCACAAAGTGGAGGAGAAGCATCCGGGAAGGCACCGAACACCTTGAGTCTCTTCGCTGGGAGCAAGCGGAAGCCAAGCGCAGGCAGCGCAAGGAGCACACATCAACCCAAGCACCCCACCCACCCGCCCCTTCAACCACCGTCTGCCCCACCTGCGATAGAGACTGTAGGTCCCGCATTGGACTCATCAGTCACCTGAGAACTCATTTTTAATGTGGAAGCAAGTCATCCTCGGTTCTGAGGGACTGCCTAAGAAGTAAGAAGACTGTGTTTGGCAAATGTAATCGGTATTATTTTATGTGCTTTCTTGGGATAGTGGATTATGTCTGATCCACTGTGCTTTCAGGAATTAATTATGTATTTTATTTGGTATAACAAGCACCTCGCTATAGCAAACACATTTGATGCCACCAACCCTGGATACACTTGCTGCACATTCTAAATTCTTTTGTCATTGAATTTGGTTGGGCTTGCCACAAGCAGTGGCCTTGAGGTGGGAAATGCTACAAGTCACAAAAGATCGGGTGTGATAAGAAAACAAATAAAAATTAAGATTTGAGATGGCAGGATAAATATACTGGTGTTAATTACAAGCTGGCGAGGTTGTTGCTTTTTTAGATGGCTAAATCTGGACAGCAGCTTGCTCCAGGGTAACTGGAAAGTACAATGTCCCAGCTGGAAAATATACTGGAAAGTATAATGTAATAATAAAATCAATAAATTGTTCTCCCCTCCACTGAAAAAATCCTTTTCTTTTATGTATTTGACACTTTGCACCATTCTTCCAACCAAGTGAGCTGCAGCTGATATGCTTCCAGGCCTCTGCCACTTTAGCCTCTGTCTTCTGTCCCTCTATGAGAACATAGTTAGCCTCCCCTCAGTATCCCTTCCAACTGTATTCCCAAAGCAGAATCCTAACAATCTATCATGTGGCTGCTGCACTACTAATGTGATGCATCATAGTAATATCACCATTATCTGCTAAAGAAAACAAAGAATAACAGAGACTGGTTTAATGTAGCCAGAAAAAAATGCATCAACATCAGGAGAATGACAGGCAGCCAGTAAATCAATTTGAAACCTCCTATTTCATTTACATTACCCACAATAAGGCTTTTATTTGAATGATTCCTAAAATAATCACAATTGCTGTGCTGCAGGAAGAAGACTATACCTCGGTTCAGTAAATTTCACTTACAAAATAGGAAAGCATTACTTTTCATTTTGTTGCAATATCCAGTTTATCAAACAGTGAGGAAAAGTAGCTCAATTAGAAACTGATCAAAGATGACAAATGCCAGAACTAACCTTGGGTAACCTCATTACTCTTTGTTCATAACGCTTAAAACTGAAGTTCTTATTCTGTCTCGGGCTAGCTGCTATTGACTGAATGCAGATGAAGGCCATAAAAGCAGGAATGTACACAGAACCAAGTGGAAGAATCACCATAAGATCATTTTTTACGGCTGCAATGTTTTATAGGAAAGCAAGCGCAACATGACGTGTACAGAATAATACACCTGTTCAATGTGGTGCTTTGTAAATGTCAAAATTCTGCCATTCATTTATACGTTCTGTTAAGTGTACAATAAACAAATTTATTTTAAGTTTACTCAGCTTTCTTTTTTCCAAGCAACCCTCTGATTTTCTCGCCTTGTACCTCTTCAAGCCCATGCTAGGTGTAATTCCACTAGACCCATACACAACACTGCACATACTTCCAACGGGATCACCATACAGCAATCAGAAGCAAGAATCCTTGCCAACTATTGCCCCTACTTTGGGTTGCCAAAGTCAGTTTTGGTGTGTCTGCTTCTTACCGCTGTAATTTACTGATGCATTTCAAACTCCTCATGATGGGCCATTTTCTTTTTTGCAGTCTTGGCCAAGTTTTTGTTTGTTCTACCAAATACTCTGTACAAAATAAAAAAGAAAACAGCTTGCAATAGTCCCAGCTTGTTTCAAGTATCATACTCCAAACTCAATCAATCTGAAGCAAATGATATTTTGTGATGCATCATAATCACATCATAACATTGTAGAATAACTAAAGTGCACTGTATAAAGCTAGACTAATATCAACTACCAGTAGACTAAAGGTTACACAAAGTAGCAATGAGTATGGTGGCAGATGCTGTCATGAAACAGATACCATTATTGCTAATATCCCCACTTCTAACCCTATACAGGATGTCAGTGCACCTAACCCAGAGCTCTAACACTAATGGTGTGCTCACACTAGAAGGTTAGCATCAGTGCAAATTGGTTTGAGCTTTTCACCAATGCTAAACTTATGGTGTGTAAAAAATTGGAGAGATGTAAAACATGGCTGCCAATTCACCATCACCCATTTTACACTATTGCACAAAGATAAATTGCCCCCCCAAGAGTGTGAATCAGGTGTCAAGATCTGAACTGACAATGACTTGAGATGAATTGAGACCAACTCCTATTTACCCTGATGTCAGATCAGATCCTAACTTTGGATTCAGGCTGCATTTACACCATAACCATAGCACTGATGCAAAGTAAAACCGCATTGCACTGACTCTACAGTTGTAGTGTGAATGCAGCCATATGCCCTCCTTCACGCCAACACAACCCTTATAACGATCAGTCACCTACATTTCAGCTATGATGAGGTCAGACTTCCATTTCCTTCAAATCCAGATGAATTCCCATATAATTGCTCCAGACCTTTTCCAGCCCTTGGAGTAGACCTCCAGGTTTCCCCAATGTGTCTCACAAATAATGCTTTATATTTCCACCTACAGTAATTCTAGGTTTCTTTCAATTATTTTCTTCTTCTCTTCCATGCTTAGTACCACATGAAAAAATCCATTTATTCCACTGCTTTTTCATCGTGCAGATCATGTTCTGGACAAGTCATTAGCCTGAACAGAGGGAACTGGCTAGTTGTAATGGGGTTGCCACTCCACTCTCATTGGACACGAGTACCCTGCTGGATGTGAACCCATTGTTCAGAGGCCAGAGTTCTGGTCTCCTGCTTACTTTCTTTCAATGACTATTTCTTTACCTGATATCCAACTCCGCTGCATATGTCGACACAATTTCTTTTGGCCTGTATAATTAAGGAACTGTGCTGCTGAAGTAATCTAGCAAGAGAAAAATAGCACTGCTTCTACAAGAAATATAATGTAACCAATAGCGATCAATAGTTCAGTTTCTGTTCAATTTGCTATGCTCTGATAGTCTAAGCTACAGTTAAACCTCATCTCCCTCATTAAATTCAGTTAATTAGGCTGCCAAAACCCTACCTGACATCTAAGAACTTTCAACGGGAATGTTAAATCATGGATCAAAGTCCGCTTTCAAAATATATTCACATTAACAAATGTATTTGTGCTGAAAATGTAAACCTTACTCTCCCCCCATCAAAATTTTCAGAACATAGCGTTCCTAGAACTGAACCTGTCCATTGATGTTGACATTGTATTTTATTTTAACTTGTTCTTGGGACATGGGCAGCACTGATAAGACGGTGTTATTGCCCATCCCTTGTTAAAAGTCAACCACCTATCTTAGGACTGCAATCACATGTAGGCCAGACTAGGTAGGGGTGGCAGGCCCCTTCCTGAAAGACATTAATGAACAGTTTGGTTTTTCTGGTGCCAGCCCAAAAATGACCAGATTTACTGAATTCAATTTCACAACTAGCCATGGTAGGATGTGAACTCTGGGTTACTAGTCCAGTACCATAACCACGAGGCTAATGTACCCTGTGACCATGTAATCCTTTGAATACTGATCCCCTGTCTTAAGTTCACCCCAGTGTTCAACTCACTGTAGCTACTTTATAGTTTTGCTCCTATCTTCCATAATGTTCTCTCCAAGTTCATCTCTTCCATGTCATCCATGCCCTTCTCTCTCGATGATCTCCCTACTCTGCTACCCTATCATACTAACTGACATTTCCAATAGCTTACTTTTCTCCGGCACAACCCAGGTCCTTTTCGAAATCACATCACTTTTCTCAAAAAAAACCACCCTCGACCCATCTCACTAAAGGTTCTCATACATGTCATCGCCTCTCGTTGAATCCCTTTCGTTCAGCTTTTGGCCTTCTCACCTCACCATGGGCAAAGTCTGAAAGAACATCCTTCTGTGACTGTGGAACGTAATGCCTCTCGTCCACCTCAATCTCTCAGCACTGTTCAATACAGTCAAACACACCAACTTGCTCCATAATCTTTCCTCTGTTGTCTAACTCCATGGGATGCACTCACTTGGCTCCTTTCATACCTGTCCAAATGCAGCCAGGGCATCTTTTTCCACTCCAGCACCATCAGCTCTGGAGTTCCCCAAGAATCTATCCTCAGCACCCTCATCTTTATCATCTACATGCTGCTCCTCAGCAACATCATCTGCAGTCAAAGGATTTGTTTACATATGTATACTAATGGCACTCAGATCTGCATAAATTTGAGAAATAAAAAAATGTGTGGGAAAAAGCCAGGAGGCTGGGACTAGGCGGATAACCTTTTCAAAGAGCCCACACAGGCCAGATGGGTCAAATGGCCTCTTGCTGTGCTATAAAAGTCTGACTTCATGACAGCCAGTTGATCAACTTGCTGAGCCACTGGGGGAGGAAAATTAATCATTTTACAAAATAAGTCGTCTTCACTTTCATTTATTTTCGGAAATCATAACCTCATCATTTGATCTTTTAATGGATGTCGAAATCTGCATGGTTGGCGGGCAGTGACATTTAAAAAGACAGCAGCAATTTTTGCCTCTTTGATGTTCTACAGACTCACCTCAGTTTGATACCAGTCAACCTTTAGAGCTCAGCATCAGCATTGCTGCACTTTCTCATTCAAAACTTTAACGCGCTGTCGACAGTTAGACTAAACCAACATCGAAAGGATCCCACATCGCCAGTCCAGAAAGGTACTCTGTTAATATATCAAACACAACAGACCAAAGCAGAGCGGGCAACAGCATTAAAATGCCATGTTACAAGTCAGAAAAAGGGGTGAAATATAGCCAGTCATCTTCAATATAACCCTGGATATTCATTGCATTTCTTTACTTTTTAAAAATGATCTGAATGATAAAGAAGGAAAGCAATGCGAGAAAGCTTTCAATTCATATTTAAGTAATAGGAGGGAAATGGTCAACCAGAGACCACCATACATAAAATAGAAAATGAGCCAATTTGACAGATGTTTTATATCACTTACAAACTTTAAAACTCCTTAAGGTCCTTTAACTTACAAATTTAAAACAGTATGGGGTAGAAATTAATCCGGGCCTGTTTTTGGACCCGGAGTCAATGAACCATGTGCAGCGCGCAGCCAAACAGGACAGGCATAAGGCTGTCCTGAAGTTGGGCCTCGGGCCTCATCTGCACATTTGGGATGAGCTTCCAGTGCCTGTCACGCCTCCACAGGCAGCTCACCTCCCAGGAAAAATGAATTTCGGGTTAGCAGCAGCAGCCCTTAGGTAAGTTCAGAAAGGGGGTCGGATGGCGATCGCCAGGACTGTGAAGTCAGGGGGATGCACTCCTGCTCCTCCTGGCCCCACAAAAGTTTATTTTTATTAAAAAAAATACACCCAACTTCTTCTTACTTCTTAGGCAGTCCCTTGGAACCGAGGATGACTTGCTTCCACATTAAAAATGAGTTCTCAGGTGACTGATGAGTCCAATGCGGGACCTACAGTCTCTGTCACAGGTGGGGCAGACGGTGGTTGAAGGGGCGGGTGGGTGGGGTGCTTGGGTTGACGTGTGCTCCTTGCGCTGCCTGCGCTTGGCTTCCGCTTGCTCCCGGCGAAGAGACTCGAGGTGTTTGGCACCTTCCCTGATGCTTCTCCACTTTGTGCGGTCTTGGGCCAGGGATTCCCAGGTGTTGGTGGGGATGTTACACTTTTTCAAGGAGGCTTTGAGGGTGTCCTTGAAGCATTTCCTCTGCCCACCTGGGGCTCTCTTGCTGTGCCGGAGCTCCGAGTAGAGCGCTTGTTTTGGGAGTCTTGTATCGGGCATGCGGACAATGTGACCCGTCCATCGGAGCTGACCGAGCGTGGTCAAAGCTTTGATGCTGGGGATGTTGGCCTGAGCAAGAATACCGACGTTGGTGCGCCTATCCTGCCAATGGATTTGCAGGATCTTGCGGAGGCAGCGTTGGTGGTACCTCTCCAGTGCTTTGAGGTGCCTGCTGTACATGGTCCATGTCTCTGAGGTGTACAGCAGGGCGGGTATCACTGCTGCTCTGTAGACCATGAGCTTAGTGCCGGGTACTTAGTGTCTGACCCGCTCAACGATAACTAATGTTATAAATGTGTCCTTAAACAGGCATTTGGCCTCCCATGAACATATTTAAAGGGCCTTATGCCTGTTTTAGACGTCCACCTGGGACGTCCAAGACATGGTCCCCACTAATTTAGCAGTGCAGATTGGGTGCAAGCCATTTTACTGCTAAATTGGTAAAATGGGCACATTCCAATTTCTACCTCTATATCTTTCTCCCTCTTTTGGTGACCCTAAAATAGGTACCATTCCCCAGTGGAGAACACAGTCAGACAACCTGCTCCCAGGTCTCTGCCTGGGCATTTCTGTTGCCAATCAGAAAGGCACAATGAGGCACTGGGTAAGGGCGATTTTCCCCCCTTTCACATAGAAATGTCTACGTCAGTTAAGTACCTCCCATCATCGACCTAATTGAGATTGGAAATTCACTGTGCGCTTGTTAATCACCCCCCGGACTATTCCATAACAGTACATTGGTATGACTACCCACTAACAACATTGTTTATCACCTGAGGAAGAAATCTTTAAGGTTTAACTCCATCTGCACTGCATGGCTGAAAACATAATCTATCATAGGATGAAATTAGATATATTCTCCATAAATTATATCCCCCCAATCTACAAATCATAAAAGTGAAAAATCATTGTATATTTAATTTCTTCCCGAAACACAATAAATACAATTACATTGCCTCAACCACTTTGTCAAATTATCCATGAGAGCTGTCACGTGCCTGTTCAAATGACATCAGAGACAGTGGAATCTAATGAGAACACAAACAATCTGACTGTGTAATAAAACCAATATTAATTACAGTTTGGGTGATTATACGGTAGACCTTTGCCCACCTCATTACTTCACAACAAGCATTCCTTTGTACAGTTATTTTTTTTAAAGTTTAACTTTCTTTGAAGTATAAGTATCAATTCTAAAAAAGCTAACATTATGGCATTTGTTGCCAATGAGGTCCCCATAAAGTGATTTTCTTATTTCTACTGTATTGTGTTTTTTTTTTAAGCAGAAGGCACCAAGTGGAGAATCAGAGCTTCCATACAGGGATTGGAGGTGGACGAGGGGGGAGGAATTATAATTAAAATGAGTGGTGGAGACACTCAAGGTTGATCCCAGGCTAATCCTAATGGCTGGCTTAAGGGTAGCTCAGGTACCAGGTAATTTGTTCAACTTCTACGGACTAAATTAAGGCAGATTAAAGAAAGGCTTAAAATAGATAGTTTTAAAAGATTAAAGCACAAGATAAAGTTTATTTTCTTCTAGGTAGAATTGTAATAGTGATAACATTTATTTTGTCAATGTTTATACAGCATCAATAGTACTGCACAATAACAAATACACCTTAGTTACAGAACAGGGAGTTTGTATATCGTCTTTGGAAGAATGGACTTCATCTATTATATATTAAACCAAAAACTTCAAAGCAAATATTTCAATGCATAATAAAACCTGTATATGCCATCTAGTACAAAGGCTACTTAAGACATATAAATATATTCCCAGTTAACCATTGCCATCTGTTCTTGTCCAAGACCTAGCAAATTGCTATTGGCACAGCCTCAGTAATATACTACTGGCAGCGGAGTTTATACATGCGTATTTTGTAAATGATCTAATGTTCACTTCTGTCTGTGTATTCCAAGCTTTATATTGGTAAAGTTTTAGTTGTTAGTAGAACTTTAAAATTTGCCTAATTTATTCATGATGGAATTTTGAGAGACTTTATACGTACAGTATAGTTATCCTAAATGCTGAATTTCTTACCACTTTATAATTTATTAATGTAGTATAGATTGCATCAATTTGAATATAAAAAGCAAACTGTTTTAAAATGAAACCTTAATTTGCACATAGAAAAAAATAGGGCTCAGTTCTTACCATAGCTAGTAAATTTACAATGTGGCAACCTGAGATTGTTTCTTTGTTGCAATTGTTCTTTAGTTACAATGACATACATTACATTCATAGTTTAGTGGTCATGATATAGTATGGATGGTACTGAGTTGTCTTTATTAAGTGGCTTGGATTATGGATCACCCCAAGGTGCAAAGCTGTTGGTGTGTGCTGTCAAGCTTGCTCGTTGTGTCAATGCCTGGTAGATTTTAGCTGTTCTACTGAGATTTGGAGATTACCCTGTTGAGGTGGGGTGTAGTGTGCTCCAGATATTTGGGGGGGGGGGGGGAGAAAGGGGTGAATTTCTTTGCTGTTTTCAGCTAATTAGCGGTGCATAAATGGCATAGAAAGTTTTCTGAGCGAGGGAAATTAGGTGTAGGTCGTTTTCGTTAATTGTGCACCTTTAAAATGCTTCCCCCAAGTTCTGTCATGCTTTCTGAGCCTTTCTGCAATCCCCACAAAGCCTTCAAGGGCCTCATTTGGATGTGTCAGAGTGAGAGCCAATGGCGTAGCAGCTGCAAGTTTTTTGGGTTTGCACTGCTAATGCACTCTGGGTACATTAGACTGAGAGATATGAGGTGCAGCAGCTGTCAGGGTCACCTGATCAAGGTGGAAGTGAGGAGTTTGTAAGTTTGAAGAGTCTGGAGAGTTTAAACAACATTTCTTGCAGTTTAGGACCACTTTTGAAAACTCCCCCCGCCCCCCCCCCTCCTAATTTATCTCTACAAATGTCTGCACTTGCTTCTGGACTGCATCTCACAGGATCAGCCACCTGCAGCCAGGGCATGACAGGAGCAGGTATGGCTTTCCTTATGTGCATACCATTGTACACCAGCATCATGGAGGAGGAAGAGTAGCACAGGATGGAGCAAAGGATAGTAAGGCACAATTTAAAAAGGAATCAGCCAACCAGTTAGTACCCCTGCCCCATACAATATACAGGCAGCACAGGTCATCAGGACCTCTGAGGTGCTCTGCAGAAGAAGAGTGTACTTCACCAAAGAGGCAATAGGACATCTCTGTGACCTGATGTAGGGAGACCTGCAGCCACGCTCATCTGCTGGTACTACACTCTCAGTGACTCTGAAGGGGATCATCACCCTCAACTTCTATGGCACAGGGTCTTTTCAGGGGAGATATGTAACATCAGCCAGGATGCTGTACTGGCATGCATTTGTCAGGTCATTGACATCCGTTACACAGGAACAGCCCAATTCAAAACTTTTAGAATTACAGCAAGGTAACAGAGATAGGGCATTACAGTTTTATGGAGTTGCTGACTTCCCCATGGTCCAGGGTGCAATCGATGCATTGAGGGTGCCAACAAAATACCCACTCAGCGACCTTAACAAGAAAGGGTTCCACTCCTTCAATGTCCATCAGAGGATCCTCCAGTGCAACGCCCGATGTGCATGAATTTTCCATGCTGCCTTCATTCTTTGTCATTCAGCCTTCCCTGCCCTCTCCAGGGAAGAGAATCAAATCAACTAATGGTTTCTGGGTGACCAAGTCTACCCATTGCTCCCATGGCTAATGGCCCCATTAGAGTTGTCCAAACAGCAGCAGAGGAGCAGTTCAACCAGGCACAGGGATCTGCTAGGCTGGTCACCTAGAGGACCATCGGGGTGGTGAAGGCACATTTTCACTACCTGGACAGGTTGAGAGGGGGCCTGCAGTATACTCCAGATCAGGTGCTCAGATTGTGATAGCTTGCTGTATCCGTCACAACTTTGCAATTCAGGAAGGGCTGGACTTTGACTTGGGTGACAAAGAGGCCCTTCTTCTGGTAGCTCCAGAACTACTTAGAGCAGATAATTAAAATAACCTGCATTCAGAGGAACCCGGACTGATTACTACAAAAGGCATCAGAGGACAGATCACCCTGGAGGATTTCTGTGTAATACAGTCTATCTTTGATACCACAGCCTGATCTCCTCCTCCACCATTTTCAAATAAAGAGACATTCCCTCAATCCACGACCCATCCTACAACATGACAACACATCAGCCCAAGACTATGCCAGTAATCATCACCTTAATGAATAAGTCAGCATCAAATGAGTGCACCCTTTCCTGTATGACTGTGACCTCCATGAGTAACAAAGGGCCATGTCAGTGCAAAATCTATTTTAATACAATAACTGCAAAGTGCACCCTACTCTTTCCTAACGCCATGCTTCCCCTAGGGGGCCTACACGGGCCTGTCTATCATCTATCTCTTGGCTCAGTGGTATCACTCTCGCCTCCGAGTCAGAAGGTCATAGGTTCAAGTCCCACTCTAGAGACTTGAGCACATAATCCAGGGTAACACTGAAGTGCATTACTTAGGGAATACTGCACTGTCGGAGGTACCGGCTTTCAGATGAGACATTAAACCAAGGCTCCAATTGCTCTCTCAGGTGGACGTAAAAGGTCTCATGCACTAATCGAAGAAGAGCAAACAGCCAGGGATGGTGTTGCGCTTTAAATTTCCCATTGCAGCAGACCACGCCCCTCCCCCACCACCCCCACACTCTGCGCGGTGAAGCTTCCAGCATGGTGACATCAGCACCTGCCAGCACAGAGAGCCAGTGTAATGTCCGTGTGTAATTGAGACACGGACTGCAGAAGTTGGTTATAACAGGTGTTTACTGAATGGAGACAAAACTGGAACTACTATACAAAGTTACTACACAGGCTTATATACAGGGGTGGTCACTACTGGTACTGCAGTATACAGGGGCTGCAGAATATAGTTCCTTCTTCAAGGTACATACACTACAATTCCTCCCCTTTTAGCTAAACAGTACATAACATTCGATTAATAATTAAATAACATATTTACAATTACAGTTGCTATATACATTAGCTGAAGTTAATCAATTATAAATTCAGTCTTTGAGGAGGCTTCCTGATTCTGTCCGGATAACGCCTCTTTGGGGTATCAGGTTCTTCTGGCAAAGTTGATTCGGGATCAACGTTGTTGTTTGGTTCGTCTGCTTCCAATATCACCGATTCTGAGGTAGATGCAATTGGTACTTCAGTTTCATCACCAGGTGTATAGGATCGTGGTGTAGATTTGATGTTTTCCAGTGACTCTAGAATCTGGTCAGCATGGCGTCTTACAATGCTCTCTCCAACGTCCACGGTATACATTAGAGGTCCTTGCCGTGTGCAGATCGTTCCTGGCTGCCATTTCTCTGTGCGGTAGTCCCGGGCCAAAACTGGTTGACCTATCTTGAAACTCCTGGTTGGCCTTTCATTCATATTCTGAAACTGCCTGTTCTCCACATCTCTTCTGATGTTTGGCTTAACCAAATCCAAGCGGCATCTTAGTCTTCAATTGAAGAACATCATGGCTGGAGTTTGGTTGGTAACCGCATGTGTCGCATTCCGGTAGGCAAACAAGAAGTTATTCACCTTGTGTTGTAGGGGTATGTCTTCATTACACATTGCCTTGATAGCCTTCTTGAATGTTTGAACAAACCTCTCAGCCAATCCATTGGTGGCTGGATGATATGGGACGGATGTGTAATGCTTAACACCATTGTTCTTTAAGAACCTCCGGAACTCTTCAGACACAAACTGTGGTCCATTGTCGGAGCAAATCTGTTCAGGCAGCCCATTTCTGGCGAATATGGTTCGTAAGACTGTGATAGTTTTTTCTGTGGTGGTTGAGGACATTTTTATTACCTCTGGCCACTTTGAATGTGCATCCACCGCAATTAAAAACATCGAGTCCATAAATGGACCAGCAAAATCAATGTGTACCCTTTGCCATGGAGATGAGGGCCACTCCCATGGATGTAGAGGGGCTTGTGGTGGGGCGTTTTGGACCTTCTGGCATCCTGTACAGCTCTTGGTCATCTCTTCGATTTCTCTATCGATTCCCGGCCACCACACAAACGCTCTGGCTAAGTTCTTCATTTTTACCCCTCCCAGATGACCCTCATGAAGCTCATTGAGCACTCTATCCTTCAATTTGGGTGGAATTATTACTCTGGATCCACACATCAAGGTTCCTCGGCACACTGACAGCTGTTCTCTTCTCGGCGAGAATGTTGGCAACAGTGGTTCGCCATGTGCTGGCCATCCCTTCACCATTAAATCATAGACCCTGGAGAGTGTCGGGTCATTTCGTGTTTCCTTTTCTATGTTTGCATTCGTCACAGGTAGACATTCGACTATGGTCGAGTGGAATATCTCCACAGGATCCACTGCAGGTGCTTCTTCCACCGTCGGCAACGGTAGGCGAGACAATCCATCAGCATTCCCATGCTGTTTAGTTCCTTTGTACTCGATGTCATATTGATGCCCCCCTAGGAAAAGGGACCACCTCTGTAGCTGTCATTATCGGGATGCCCTTCTTAGGGTTGAAAATGGAGACAAGAGGTTGATGATCAGTTAGTAGAGTAAATTTCTGTCCGTGCAGGTAGTGATTGAACTTCTTCACCCCCCACACCAGGCTGAGGGCCTCTCTGTCAATCTGGGCGTAGTTACGCTCGGCTGCAGTTAACGAGCGTGATGCAAAAGCTATCGGCCTCTCTGAACCATCAAGGGATTTATGTGACAGTACCGCTCCAACGCCGTAGGGAGACGCATCACACGCCAGTCTTATTGGTAGTGATGGGTTGTAGTGAGCCAATACTTCTCTTGAATTGATCAGGCCTTTACACTTCTGAAAGGCCTGCTTACATTCATTGCTCCATTTCCATGCTACTCCAGTTTGTAGCAGGGCGTTCAGTGGGTGCAGAATTGTGGACAAATTCGGCAAAAACTTATGGTAGTAATTCACCAATCCGAGGAATGACCTCAGTTGCGACACATTTTCAGGCGCTGGAGCCTTAACTACCGCTTCAATTTTGTCAGGGGACTTATGTAACCCCTCTTCATCAATCACGTGGCCACAATACGATATTTGTTTCTTAAAAAACTCGCACTTGGGGCGATTGGCTCGTAGCCCATGTTCTCTTAGTCTAGTGAGCACCTGCTCTAGGTTGGCAAGGTGTTCACTGTCATTTTCACCTGTCACTAGGATGTCGTCCAAGTAACACTGAGTCCCCGGAATCCCTTGCAGGACTTGTTCCATCGCTCTTTGCCATATAGCCGGAGCTGATGCTACTCCGAATACCAGTCAATTATACAGGTAAAGATCTTTGTGAGTGTTTATCGTGAGATATTTCCTAGAGGATTGTTCAACCTCCATCTACAAATATGCTTGCGCTAGGTCAATTTTTGTAAAACGTTTCCCTCCAGATAGTGAGGCGAAAATATCTTCTGGGATACTGTACTGTGTGAAGGACTGGGTTCACAGTCACCTTGAAGTCCCCACAGATGCGAACCTTCCTTGGCTCCTCAGACTTATTGTTTAACGTTTTCTTCATGACAGGAATGATGGGTGTCGCCCACTCGCTCCAGTCTACCTTAGATAACACGCCTGCATTCTCCAGCTCTGCCTCGACAGCTGGGCGAATTGCATACGGTACCGGTCTTGCTTTGAAAAACTTGGGAATTGTATTCTCTTCTATTTTTATCGTGGCGGTTACACCTTTAAGAGTTCCCAGTCCTTGTTGAAATACCTCTTTAGCGTTAGCTAAGTTTTTTGACAATCGTCCAGGTGTGACGTCGTCATCCTTTTTACCAGCCACAGTCAGTGCCTGAATGGAGTGCCAGTCTAAACTTATCTTTCTGATCCATTCACGTCCCAATAATGGTGGTCCACCATCTTGCAGTATGTACAGATACAATTTCTGTATTTCCTTGCCGTTGTATTCGACAGGCACCCTTATTTTCCCTCTGGGGTATACTTTCTGCCCCGTATATGTCTTCAAGACAATGGATGTGTCTTTCAAGGGTATGTGTGAGAATAGCCGCTCATAGTCTCGTCGATTCATGATGGTCAGGGCTGATCCTGTATCCAATTCCATTTTGACTTGGGACCCTGCTATCGTGAGGGTGACCCAAATGGTTTGGTGATCCTCTTTTGCGATTACGTTGTGTAGTTTGAGACAGCTTAGTCTCTTGCTTCCGGGTTCACTATCGCTCTTCTGGTGTTCGGAACTACTGTCCGTCATCTTTTGTACTTTCCTGTACTTTTCCTTAGTAGTCTTTTTGTTGTCGTTAGTCTTCTTCCTGGACCTGCAAACTCGTGCAATTTGTCCCATCTTTCCGCATTGCCTGCATGTTTTGTCCTTGGACCAGCAGTCCTTCTGGTCATGGGTTGTTCTGCCGCAGCGATAACATTTTTCAAATCCCCGTGTCATTTCATGGGTGCCGTATTCCTGTGGCTTTTGCTGTATTTCCGCAGCTCCCCTTGCTGCTGCTTCGTACGATACTGCCACGCTGAAAGCCTTATCTAGCGTCAGCTCTTTCTCTGAGAGTAACCTCTTCTGGGTTCCTTCACTCAGGAGTCCACAGACAAATTTGTCCCGTAGGGTATCTGCCAGTCCTGCTCCGAACTGGCAGTGCTTTGATAGCTTGCATAGTTCCGTAAGATACTCAGCATTGCTCTCATCTTTGTGCTGAGTTCTCCTGTGGAATTTAAATCTTTCTGCTATCAACAGCGGTGTAGGATTTAGGTGTTCCGGTAGGATATCAACAATTTCGTTAAAACTCTTCTCCATCAGTTTGACTGGAGTGATAGGCTGTACGTTCTTGCGCCCATTAAGTTTAGTAGTACCGATGCCTTTTTCTCATCGGCTACTTCATTTGCCTTGCAATATACTTCGACTTTTTCCACATACGTGGTCCAGTCTTCTATTGCATTATCGAAGGCAGTGATATTGCCAGTCTTCGGCATCTTGGAGATCTAAGATGGCGCCTCCTGCGCTTTGCCTTCTTCCCCGATTGAACAAAATGGCGCCTCCCGCGCTTTGCCTTCTTCCCCGCTGGATTAAGATGGCGCCTCCCGCGCTTTCTGCCTTTTCCGCTGCTGTCAGCACTGTTGCTGGCGTTTTTATGCCTTGATGGCGACGCCCTATGGTCTTCGCGCGCTTCCCCCCGCGCTGCTGCCAACACCGCTCTCTGAGGTCCTCGTGGCAAACTGCAGCTCCTCGCGGCTTTCTGCGCTTCTAATTTCTTTTTCTTTTTCTTTAATTACTGTTCCCGTCATCAGAGCAGACCCTATGGGACACTTCCCTCCCTCTTCTCGGGTCTGTACGCTGCCCGGCTTCGTAGCACCGGCCGCGCCCTGTGTGCCCCACCCTCTCTCTCTCTCTCCTCTTCCCGACAATGCTGCTCGGCCCCGTTGAAAAGCCACCCGATCGAGCTCTAACCCGCCGCAGCCCAGGAAGGATCAGTGTACTACCTGCCACCAGCCCGATTAGCTGGAACACCATAGACTGGAGAACCAAGCCCAGCTCTCGACAGCCTCTCCTGCAAATCTTCGAATTCGATGAATCAGAGGGCGGTTGCCCACGGTCGACGCCCGTTTCTTCTGTTTGTTTTTTTTTCTTTTTGGATTTCTTCCTTCTGGCTTCGACCTCTAATAACTTCGCTTCAGGGATGGATCCCCGTGAGGTGGTGCAGAACTGTAGGTAAGTTCGGATCTGTTCGTCGCCAATGTAATGTCCGTGTGTAATTGAGACACGGACTGCAGAAGTTGGTTATAACAGGTGTTTACTGAATGGAGACAAAACTGGAACTACTATACAAAGTTACTACACAGGCTTATATACAGGGGTGGTCACTACTGGTACTGCAGTATACAGGGGCTGCAGAATATAGTTCCTTCTTCAAGGTACATACACTACAGCCAGCTCCCATGTTAAGATGGTCGAAACAGGACTGGCTGGTTACCGGAGGTCTGGGAGTAGGAGAAATAGAGAGATGGAGCGGGGCTATATTGAACAGGGCCTACGGGGCAGGAGATAGGGGTTCAGGGAGGAGGAGAGTGTGACAGCGGATTGGGGGTTAGGAGAGAGAGACTGGGGGTTTTGGAATGCGGGTCCGGGGGCAGGAGGGAGAGAGAGAGAGAGAGACTGGGAAATTAGGGAAATGGCAGCTGGGGACCATTTGCTGTTCTTTCAACTTAATTACAAGCTGAAACCATGTGCACTGCTTCACCAATTTCTCTGAAAGCAACATTATTGTTATATGTTGTCAGAGGCTGTCATTGTTTAAGCGCATCTAAATAATTCTGAGTTAAGTTCGAGCATGGAGCAGCACATCAAGGTAAGTTTTTTCAGTTAAATATTTAAAGTTGTCTTAAACATTGATGTAGATTAGTCAGAGAAGCAGTTCATTTTACTTATTCTGGGCATACTTTAAAGGCGATAATTGATTTTCTTTCTTTTAAATGAATATTTACAATGTCCCTTTTCATCCAAACTCTCAAAGGTTTGCTATTTTAACATTTATATTTAAACATTGTAAAGTTGTAGTGTTACCATGTTTAGGAATGACATGCTAAACAAAGAGAAAACTCTTCACTTTTTTTAATAGATCCTAATGAAACGATCAGCAAGCTTTTCTAAGCAGTGTTACCTGCCTAATTTATACCAAACTTCTCCACAGGAAAACATCCTGATGTAGTACTATGCTGATTTTTCTCTAAATGACAGAAGCAACACATACAATTTCATATACAGGTAGACTATCCTTTATCCGAAAACCTCGGGACCAGCCGTGTTTCGGTTTTCGGAAAATTTCGGAAGGTATTTTATAAGACTGGGAAATTTGTCGGGGGTGGGTCGGCGGGGGGGGTCGGCGGGGGTGTCGGCGGGGGGTCGGGGTGGGGGTCGTCGGGGTCGGCGGTGGGGGTCGGCGGGGGGGTCGGCGGGGGTCGGCGGGAGTCGGGGTCGGCGGGGGTCCGCGGGGGGGTCGGCGGGAGTCGGGGTCGGCGGGGGGATCGGCGGGGGTCCGCGGGGGGGTCGGCGGGAGTCGGGGTCGGCAGGGGGGTCGGGGTCGGCGGGGGTCCGCGGGGGGGTCCGCGGGGGGTCGTCGGCGGGGGTCGGGGTCGTGCGCCACTCTGGTCATGTCGTGCGCACGACTTACACTGAACGAAAAAACCTTCGGTTTTTAGAGGGTTTCGGTTTTCGGAAGTTCGGATAAAAGGTAGTCTACCTGTACGAACTATCTGAATATTTCATCATCGTTGCCCCGATGGCTCAGGTGATCCCCTGATCACTATCGAATGGTCAATGCTGGAGAGTGTGTGTTTGTATGTTAATATCAGATGAGGACACGTTCGGCCGCAATGCCCGCCACAACTGAATAACCTGCAGGCATTCAGTGGCTAGGCTCACTCAGGAAGAATGTTCACCTTGGTGAGGTTCCAGAGAATTGCTGATGGCCCATAATATTATACCCTAGCACGAATCAGCATCTTTAGTAGAGGAGGGAGACAATTGAAATAAAAATAAATAAATAAATATATATATATTTTGTGAAAGAACTACATAATATAAATCAAACAAAACAAATCAAATATTGTGCACCTCTGAAATGTGCCATCATTTCTCCAAAAACAGTGTACTCCTATTGACTTCAATTTGTTGTAGAGCTGTGTTAACGTTGACTGTGTCTTGTCCTACACGTTGTTTAATTTATGGCAGCTCAAGGTCTTTTTTTGCCATTGTGATTTTTCAAACACAGCCTTGGGCCAGTACACCCCACTGGGATTTGATGCATTGAGTGCAATTTATATAATTTCCTTTGAGCAAGAATATTAGCCCAGAATTAAATAGAAATATATTTCAGTCTGGCAGGTATGACCAAATATATTTAGTGTCATTGACCATACACCTTTTCCCATCTATATCTTCTCTGCATGAGTAGATTATATTACAGATTACCTCTTGACTAATTGTCAAATGGTGTGCAATACTGACGGAAAGCTTTTTAATATTTTGCCCAATTGCCTCATAGGGTCAATGATTCTTTTCTGGCAAACTGAGTGCATTCTCCAGAATTTTAATAGTCAAGATTGGCGAACCTGATGTCTATGTAGCACACTGCTCATTAGATTGTTATTATACATCTTAAATATTGCTTTTACTGTTTAGCTTCTGGTCCAATGTCATGTGAGAGCTAATTTACAAATTTAAAGATTTCTCTTTTGAGTCTTTTGTTACATTTCTCTAACTTTTTTTTTATAGACGCCTTCTGATCTTTTCTTGAATATTCAAGAAGATTTTGACTTTTTTAATGAGACATGTTATGCTCTTCAAAAATGCCTCACGGATCTTGTGTATTTTCTCAGTTCTGTCGCAAAGCATATAGACAATAATGGCCATTTGTGTAATCCCAATCAGTGGTTATGTGACATCCTCAGATCCTATTCCTAGTATCAGTTTTTGCCTAGTAAAGCCTTACATCCAATTGTATCCAGAGCACGTAAAATAATGCTTTCTCAGTAATAATCTCAACTCATTTCCAAGTGGGCATAGGCTTACAGCAAGAAACTGTCCTGAATTTGGCAGTAATTGATATTAAATGATCAAAGAGGCCACAAGGATGGTTGGTGTGAGAAATGGAAATTGTTGCACTTTTTCTCGTGTTACTTCTGGGTCTGTTGCAGACTAATTGATAGAGATTGATTGCCATGATTAGTCAACAACTCCACTATCATTGTATGATGGGACTACCAGGATGGCAGAGGGTGAGCTAGATGGACCTTGGTCTTTTTTCGTCTTGCAATTCCTATCTGGCAATGTATGTTCCTGTGTTCCTAGAATGTATTTCTGCAGATGGAGATATGGTATGTTGTTGGCCAGTGCAGTGGGAGCTTCTAACTGTATTGTACCTGTCCTGGGAGTGCACAATACTGATATTGATGGCTAACAATAGGAAAGTCTTCCATTTAACAGCATTTACCAGCACTTTGATGATCCCAGAAAGAAAACCACCAAAAGTTAAAAAAATAAAAGTGCATAGTGATGAAAATAACCTGGAGAAGAAGGTTTTGATAAAGCCCTTGACAAAATATTGATGCTCTGCGGATGCAACATTTACTTCAGGAGTTAGTTAGTAGTTCAAAGTAATCTGTTGAATATATACCTACCTACCTGTTATTAGTGCATCTAAGAGAAAAACATGTCATTGTCATGCTGCATGCCTTGGCCAACTGATCTTCCTTTCCCTCAATATTATCCTTGTTCCCCTTTTTCCAGCTGGTATTGATGATAAAAATCTGTATGAAAAGATGTCAGAACACTTAAATGTTTTGTCAGAAATGTTTTGTCAGAATTGGTCGATTTTCTCTCCGGTTCACTCAGGCTAATAGGAGCCCACTCTGGACCATCTCTGAAGCATCCTGGATGGTTCTTCAACAACCAGATTAAAGGCCATTGCTGACTTGTTGACCCTCTATTATTTAGAAAGCTTTCCTAAAGAGCTAATTCATAGTTACCATGAGCACTAAAAATGTACAGTCTCAGAGGCCTCTTAAGGTGAGGTGCAGAAGTAAGCTGCTCAGAATCAGAGGTAGCTTTTTCCTGGTAAGAGGATTCATTGTTGCATTTTTCATTGACTCACCTTCCAGGTCTGAATCTTCAGAGATCCCAGAGACAGAAATGGATAATCCCTAGGAATAGGTATTTAATAGCATCAAATATATGATACATTGGTTCCTCCACGCAAATAATAAAAACAATTTATCCTCCACACCTGCAGTGAGATGGACATAGCAAAAGGAGAAGAACTAGGATGTTTAAATTCAGAAAAATATCAATCCATATATATTATTAAAAACTTTGTTTACAGCACACACTCTCCTGTCTAATAAGCTTACTTCCAGTGTCACAATTTTGAGTCATCTTTTTATATCAGCCTTTAACATTGAAACTAACCATGGCAATATTTATAATGGAAGTGCGTAAGTAAATATTGCTCTGTAAACTGTCTACTAGTCACGATGTAGTTGCAAGTTCTGGCCACCTTGTAGTGCTGTAATAAGTCTCTGTTCTGTTTCTCAACTCTGACTACCATCTTGACTTCTTTTAACATTTTCAGTGAGAGTGAAGAGGGAGGGACAGGAGGGAGGGAGGAGATATGGAGCGAAAAAGGGGAGGAAAGGAAAAGCAAGGGACTGAGGCAAATTGGAGGGTGGAAGAAGGGCAAGGAGGGGGACTAAGAAGAAAGGTGTGGAAGAGAAGGCGGAGGGAGGGGGGAAAGCGGAGGAAGGGGGGGAAATGGGCTGGAAGTACCTAGGTGCGTGGAGCAGTCCCACCCTGAATCAGGCCAGGCTACAACAGCAGGAAGCCAGAACCTGACAACGTTTGAGTGGGGAGGTGGCGGTGCACTATTATTACATGGAAGGATCAACAATGCTGTGAAGATTAAGCCGTTGAAATTCTACATGTTAAGATGGGCCAGTAGGGCAGGGAACAATAGCAGCATGGCCACTGAGCAGCCATTCAATGTGGGAGGAGGGAGGTTGAGCAGCAATATGCAATCTCTGCACTGACAGCTTGACACCAGCAGTTTGGACTTGGAGGAGGGTGCGGTCATCGGGGCTCAGCATGCGACACCATGGAGGAGCAACAACAATATGGCCTGACTGTTGAAAGTTTAACATTTTGAAAAGAAAATCAGGGTTTCTAATAAATTCCCCATAGACTGGAAATGCATTGCTGTGCCATCAAGTGGCAATTTTATCTTATTGCTGCTTGTTTAGGCTTATAGGGCTTGTGTTCAGTTGATTGACAGTCACGTAACATTAGTCAGCATGAAGTTAGGCTGACAGCACCACCTACAGGTGCAATGCCATTAGGCTGCTGTGACCATGCACTATTTTAAATGTCTTGCTTATAGTTGTGCACTTCTTGTATCACACTTATTTCCTGTAATACTTCCCCTGTTACACTTTGTTGACAACATCTGTATCGTTATACAACCTCTGAATCATGATAAGCGACACCACAGGAGGACAGCTGCTTAAAGATAAAAATTAAACAGGCTAAAAGCAATACTCCACAGATATAATACACAGCTAAATAGATGGCAACTCATTCGTGGAAGACCTTCCCATTGCAGATGTGTCCCACCAGATAGAACACCAACATTATTTTCTTGCCTAGCAAAGCAGAATCCTTTCTTCTCACAGTGTTATTGGAAACTATTAACAAGGAGACCTTCACTTTCACATATCTTGCCCCTAATCTTACCAGTTCTTCTGCACTTCACCTAATTCTCTATTAGATAGAGCAACTGCATTCAGTCTGTGAATGATGGTGTGTCATGTGTGCTCATGAGCAAAACTCCTGCCAAAGGCACTCTGAATGATACTTCTGCCTTGCTCCACTTCTCTTAGAGCTCCAGATCCGAGAAATTAACTTTCCTCCAATTGAACAGAGAAGAGAGTTGCCAAGATTCTGCAATATTTCTTGCCATGTTTCTGTGCTCTTTAAATATTGCTCTGTCCTGTTCTCTCTGTTGTACACATCAATAGCAAATCATAAGAACAAAAAATAGAAGGAGGAGTGGGCCATTCGGCCCTTCGAGCCTGCTCTGCCATTCAATATACTCTCCCTTTACTCTATTGAGGAGCACAACATTCCTCTAAATGATTAAAAACGTTGTCCTCCTTTTGTGAAACTGAATGCATATTATAATAACATTTAAATTTTTTTGATATTTGCAAGTGTGATCTCATGTTCTTCCCTCCCCTCCTCTCCTGAAGGCATTGTTTTGAGTATGATTCCATAGGTGCTAACGGCCTTCCTATACTTCCAACCAAATAAATGGTCTTCATATGTGTCCCTAGTTATTAAGTGTCAGCATGTTATTTTCCATGGAGAGCATCACAGGCAATCCCTCATCTGGCATCCACACACATGTAGTTTCCAGCAGAGGTCGTTGAATAGTGGTGAGGAGTTGGGAACGTTGGTTGATTTTTAACGTTTGTAGGTCAGGGATCCGGAGGACAATTCTAGTACACCCAACTGCTGCCCTATCTGAAATTAGCTAATTTAGCACAGCCTGGGGATTGAATCTGGAACCTTGTGGTCTATAGGGCTAGTACTTTGACTAATAATGCAGTCCCAGCACAGTGGCACAGGTACCACTATGCGTCAGCCACTGGCCACGTCTGCAGGACAACAAACATGCCTTGAAGATGTTGAGTCTGTGTGTTCCAGGTATACTTATTTTAAATAACTGGACACAGACAACAGGAAAAACTTAAACAGGTCTTTACTACTTGAAGGTCAGGGCTGAACTGCTTTACAAATTACTACACAGAGCTTATATACCGGTGTGGTCACCACCGGTACTACAATATACAGTAGCAAGAGAAAGTAGTCCATCTTCTTAAGGTAGTTCTTTCTCTTAAGATGGTACAGGTTACATACACCACAATTCCTCCCTTTTTAGCTTAACAGTGTACACCCCAATTTAAACATAACATGGATAACATATATACAACTTTCATGCAACTGTTCAAAGATTCAGTCTCTGAGGAGGCCTCCTGATCCGAGTTGGATAACGCCTTTCAGGGGTCTCTGATTCTGGTTGCTGGGGTGACTCCTCTAATTGATCTCTTATGGATTGAACATCCTCATGTACGTTCGCGTTTGAGGTAGATGCTACAGGTTCAATAATTTCTTCCACTGGTGTCTCTGCCGTAGCCATGGGTTCGACCCTTGTTCTCGATTCTACAAGTTGATCAGCATGACGTCGTATTACGTTTTCACCAATCTCTACCGTGTACATCAGGGGTCCTTGTCTGGCACGAATTGTTCCAGATTGCCATTTCTCATTCTTATAGTCCCGGGCTAACACTGGTTGTCCTATTTCGAAACTCCGAGTGGTTTTGTTATTTACATGCTGGAACTGTTTGTTTTCGACTTCCCTACGCACATTTGGTTTTAACAAATCCAACCTGGACCGCAACCTCCTGTTATAAAACATCATGGCAGGACTTTGATTTGTCACTGCATGTGTGGCGTTTCGATATGCCATTAGGAAATTGTCCACCTTGTGTTGTAGTGGAATATGGTCTTCGCTCATGGCCTTTATCGCCTTTTTGAACGTTTGTACAAATCTCTCGGCCAACCCATTTGTAGCCGGATGATATGGGGCAGATGTATAGTGTTTCACCCCATTCTTCTTCATGAATTTCTGGAATTCTTCTGACACGAACTGCGGTCCGTTGTCTGAACATATCTGTTCTGGCAATCCATTTCTTGCAAATATGGTTCTTAGAACTGCGATCGTCTTTTCCGAGGTAGTGGTCGCCATCTTAATCACTTCTGGCCATTTAGAATGTGCGTCTACCGCTATCAAAAACATGGAATCCATGAATGGACCTGCAAAGTCGATATGTACACGCTGCCATGGGGTTGAAGGCCATTCCCATGGATGCAGCGGTGCAATTGGAGGTGCATTTTGAACTTTTTGGCACCCTGAGCAGCTTTTAGTCAGATCCTCTATTTGTTTGTCGATACCTGGCCACCACACATAAGCCCTAGCAAAGCTTTTCATCTTGACTCCCCCCAGATGACCTTCATGCAGTTCCTTTAGAACTCTCTTCCTTAATTTAGGAGGAATAATCACCCTTGTTCCATACATCAATGTTCCTTGACAAACAGACAGCTGTTCTCATCTGGCTGAGAATGCCGGTAACAGTGGTTCGCCATGTGCTGGCCATCCCTTCACTGTCAATTCGTAGACCCGAGACAGTGTCGGGTCGTTCCTGGTCTCCCTCTCAATACTCGCATTGGTGACTGGCAAACATTCGATGATGGTCGAGTGAAATAACTCAACAGGGTCAACTGTCGGTGCCTCTTCCGCTGTAGGTAGTGGCAGGCGCGACAGCCCATCAGCATTACCATGTTGCTTTGTACCTTTGAATTCGATCTCATATTGATGTGCCCCTAGGAAAAGGGACCATCTCTGGAGCCTCTGCGCTGTCATCACCGAAACACCCTTCTTAGGGTTAAAAATGGAAACCAACGGCTGGTGGTCTGTCAGCAGCGTAAACTTTTGGCCTTGCAGGTCATGATTAAATTTTTTTACTCCCCACACAAGGCTGAGAGCCTCCCTATCTATCTGAGCATAGTTGCGCTCAGCGGAGGTCAATGATCTGGATGCGAACGCGACTGGTCTTTCCAAGCCATTTGGCAACTTATGTGATAGCACTGCCCCAATACCATATGGAGAAGCATCACAAGCTAAACGAATAGGCAGCGTTGGGTTAAAGTGAGCCAACACTTCCTTAGAGGTGATCAATGCCTTGCTTTTGAGAAAAGCCCGCTTACAGTCCTCGCTCCACTTCCATGGCACTCCCTTTTGTAAAAGAGCGTTCAGCGGGTGTAGCGCCGTGGATAAATTTGGCAGAAACTTATGGTAATTGTTAATCAACCCTAGGAACGACCTCAACTGGGATACATTATCCGGAGCGGGAGCCTTCACAACAGCTTCGATCTTGTCAGGTGACTTGTGAAGCCCCTCCTGGTCAATGATGTGACCACAGTACGAGATTCGCTTCTGAAAGAACTCACATTTCTGGCGATTAACTCGAAGTCCATACTCTTTCAATCTGGTGAGCACCTGTTCCAAATTAGCAAGGTGTTCCTCATCATCATCTCCTGTAATAAGAATGTCGTCCAGATAGCATTGTGTGCCAGGAATTCCCTGTAATACCTGCTCCATGGCCCTTTGCCAAATCGCTGGAGCCGATGCCACTCCAAAAACCAGTCTATTATACCGATATAAGCCCTTATGCGTGTTGATCGTGAGATACTGGCGTGACGCTTCATCAACTTCCATCTGTAAGTACGCCTGCGCCAGGTCTATCTTGGTGAAGTGTTTCCCGCCAGACAATGAAGCGAAGATATCCTCAATCCGCGGAAGCGGATATTGCACCGTGTGAAGAACCGGATTAACAGTGATCTTGAAATCGCCACAGATGCGAACCTTCCCCGGTTCCCCCGGCTTGTTGCTCAATGAACGCTTCATGACGGGAACAATGGGCATGGCCCATTCGCTCCAGTCCACCTTTGACAGTACTCCTGAACGTTCTAGCCCTTCCAGCTCAGCTTCCACAGCAGGTCGTATTGCATAAGGTACCGGTCTGGCTTTGAAAAATTTTGGGTTTGCATGTTCTTCAACCTTGATGTTTGCCGTAATTCCTTTCAGTGTTCCCAGTCCCTGTTGGAACACCTCCTTAGCATCGTCCAATATTCTGGACAGTCATTTAGGTTTGACATCGTCCTTTTTACCGGAATCTACAGTTAGTGCTTTTAAGGAATGCCAGTCCATATTTATTCTCCTGATCCATTCCCGTCCCAGTAGTGGTGGACCTCCCTCAGGTAACACATACAAGTCCATTCCTTTGCTTTCCTTACCCTTGTGGACCACCTTTACTTTTATCTTTCCGATGGGGTACACTCTTTGCCCCGTGTATGTTTTTAATACAATCTCAGTATCCCTTAGGGGAATGTGTGAGAATAACCTTTTGTAATCTTGCTTATTCATGACCATCAATGCCGATCCCGTGTCCAATTCCATCTTCACTTGGACTCCTGCTATCTGGAGTGTAACCCAAATAGTTTGGTGGTCTGCTGTGTTACCCACATTATGTATTCTTAGACAACCCAGTTCCTTACTGCTGGAGTCTGAATCCGTCTTCTGTTCATCCGAACTGTTCTCTGTCACCTTGTGTACTTTTTTGTACTTCTTCTGTGGTGACTTTTTGTTGCTGGTCTTCTTTCCTGACCGGCATACTTTCGCTATGTGACCGAGTCTGCCACATTTTCTGCATTCTTGATCTTTGAACCAGCACTGGTTCTGATCGTGCATTGTCCTTCCGCAACGATAGCACTTTACTGCACCCAATGCCATTTGATTGGTGCTGAGTTCCGATGGCCTTAGCTGCATTTCCGCGGTCCCTCGTGCTGCCGCCTCGTGCGATGCTGCAATGGTGACAGCTTTATCTAGCGTAAGGTCCTTTTCCTCTAGCAGTCGCTTCTGAGTTCCTTCTTTTAATAGTCCACACACGAACGTATCTCTCAGAGCATCTGCTAGTCCTGTACCAAACTGACAGTACTTTGATAGCTTGCGCAGTTCAATTAAGAATTCAGCGTTGCTTTCCTCTTTCAGCTGCGTTCTTCTGTAAAATTTAAATCGTTCCGCTATCAGCAGCGGCGTGGGGTTTAAATGCTCTTGCAGGATAGTAACAATATTCGCGAAAGTCTTATCCGCCGGTTTATCTGGTGTTACAAGGTGCCTTAATAACCCATACGTCTTCGCACCCATCGAGTTTAATAGGGTTAGTGCTTTCTTTTCAGCTGGTATCTCATTTGCTGTACAATAAACTTCAATACGCTCCACATAAGTGGCCCAATCTTCGACATCGCTATCAAAAGCAGTGATGTTACCGTTTTTAGGCATCCTTGTAAGTTTCTTTAAGTATTTTTTTTTCCAAAATGGCGGCTTTTCCCGCGCTTGTCTTCTTCCTGCGCCGACTAAAATGGCAGCTTCCCGCGCTTGGCTTCTTCCCCCGCTGGCTACAATGGCGATTACCGCGCTGTTGCTGTTCTCGCCTCCCAGCGGTCCTTAATTTCCCCCGACGCTGCTGCTTTTACTCCCCGCTGTCCTCGTGAGTATTAGCGCTTCCTTTCTTGCTGCGCGTCTATTCCGATTGCAGCCCGGCCCTTTACACCAGCTGCGGTCGAGTTCTCCGCCCTTTTTCCTCCGGTCTCGCCCCCCTTCTCCACTGACAACGCGGCCGACTTTCTGCCCGTGTCGCTAGATCGGCTTACCCACCGCCGTGGAAGAAGGATGATCACTGCCTGTCGCTGATGGTGGACTTCGTGGTCAACAATTCCAACCCGGGTTCTCGATGCCTCCCGTGCAAATGCGGTGCTCAGCAGGATGATGAGGGCGGATGCCTCTTCTCGACGCCCGTTCTGGGGACGAAGCTGCCTTGGATGCAATTGCCGCTGGGTAAGATCGACTCGTCGCCACTGTTGAGTCTGTGTGTTCCAGATATACTTATTTTAAATAACTGGACACAGACAACAGGAAAAACTTAAACAGGTCTTTACTACTTGAAGGTCAGGGCTGAACTGCTTTACAAATTACTACACAGAGCTTATATACCGGTGTGGTCATCACCGGTACTACAATATACAGTAGCAAGAGAAAGTAGTCCATCTTCTTAAGGTAGTTCTCTTAAGATGGTACAGGTTACATACACCACAGAAGAGAAAAAGGACTTGCATTTATATAGCACCTTTCATGGCCACAGGACGTCCCAAAGCGCTTTACAGCCAATGAAATACTTTTGAAGTGTAGTCACTGTTCCAATGTAGGAAACGTGGCAGTCATTTGCACACAGCAAGCTCCCACAAACAGCAATGTGGTAATGACCAGATAATCTGGTGTTTTTAGTGATGTTGATTGAGGGATAAATATGGGCCAGGGCACCGGGGATAACTCCCCCGCTCTTCTTCGAAATAGTGCCATGGTACCTTTTACATCCTCCTGAGAGAGCAGACAGGGCCTCAGTTTAACATCTCATCCGAAAGATGACACCTCCGACAATGCAGCACTCCACTGGAGTGTCAGCCTAGATTTTTGTGCCATGTAATGGGAGATCAGCTAACTTAAATAATGTGTGTGCCCTTTCAGTCGTCAGTGCATGATAGGGGGCGGTCTCATTGGAGAAGTGTGACAGGCTGCTGGGGAAAATTATCAGCTCCTTGTGGGATTCAAGGGGCAAGAAAAATCTTCCAGCTTTGAGAGGGCATGGACTTCAGGCTGGGTATACGGCAGCCATACCTGACCACTTGTACTGTGGGAAATGAAGCTGTGTCATGCTGTTTGATGGGAAAGGAGATCAAGGTGCTGGATAACGCATCGGGCACCGGTTTGACCTGTGAGCAGCACGTTAGCTGGTAGTGCTGTACTAGCTGGGAATAAGCCAGTAGCATAACAGTTGAGGGTAGTGTTGTCCTCATGTTGCAATTTGGCTGCAGGTTGTTTTCTGCAGATGGCAAAGCTCTGCAACTGGCACCTTGCTGGCCCACAGGAAGCCAAGGCAGTTGTCCTTATTGGCAGGTCGTTGTGCCAAGGTCTGCACATATGGTCCTGTGCCTCCTGATCTCCCTGACATCCTGCTTTCATTTTGTACTACCTAAACTACAAAATGCTCTATTTAAAACATTTTAAAAACAATCTTGCCTTAAATCAAATTGGTTCCCGTAATAAAAATTAAAAATTGAAGTATCAAAAATATGGGAACATATAACACATTAATATTGTACTAAAAGTACCACAAACCCTTTGCCACTTTAAGAATTTCTGTGCCCATGGAGCTTCCCTTTCTCCGATTCCAAATGTACATTGAAGAACAAAGCAAGCACAAGTATTACATTAGGGTGCCATGTGCTCTTTTAGATATTTGTTGACGAATGCTTGGGCTTGAGTGAGGTTTACCACCGCCCACCTGCTGCTTTCCACTTATTTCAGGTGGACAGCTGACTGGCGACATGCAGATGAGGTCTGGCAGTTAGAATACCCCGGGTCTCAACCTTAGGCCTATGAATGTGTTTTTTTTTTTACTCGTTCCACCCCCCCCCAACCCGCCCCCCTCCCCTCCGCTCGCCCAAAACCCGCTGGGGGTTAAAAATCGCCCCTCAGTGTCAGCTGCAAGATGGTGCTTGTACTCAGAAATGCAATTATTTTAATTCTGTATTGACGAGTAATAGTGTTACAGTTAAGTCCGATCTAACTGCAGCTTTCCGAGCTACCTGATGTTGATGCATTGATTTTAGCAGTGCTCGGGAGAAGTATTTATCAAATTAAGTTGAGGTGTCACTTCCTCTCCCTGGCTCTGTTTTCTTTGTTCCATGTTTTTGATGATGGCATTTCTTCTGTTAAAATCACTTTAAAGTTTGGTGTATATTGTATCTACTTTTTGATTAGCCACGTATAGGGGAGTGATTTGTACACTGATGCAACTTATAGCAAGGAAATTATTTTTCTTTGCAAATGGTAAAAAAAATGATTTCTTTTGACTATTATTATGCTGGATTTTGCTGTTGGGGGCAAGACTGAACAACAACAAGAAGCATATCTGTGATTTGGAGTTTTTCATTTGGGTTAAAAAAACTTCCAGCAAAATGACTGAAAATGAAAGGATATGCAAGTCTGGCCTGGCAAGAGGTCCTACTTTAGTTGAATGAATCATACTTTGGTTTTCGAGTGAAATCTAAATGAATTGAAAACTTTGTTTAGAACTTCTGACAATCCCAATTTCATCTGAAACTAAAGTTGGACTATTTATACAAATTGCAAGTGATTTGTGAGTTTTAATACATTTATAATCATTGATGGAGATAGCTAATGATTTAATGTTGCAAATTCTGGTTCTATATTGTTTTGACAGTTTGTTCAAAACCAGTTATCAGGTACACCAACGGCTCAAAGGTTAAATGCACCACCAAAGGCAATAATGAATCCCACAGACCAGTTACACCCCAGGTTCGATTGCAATTGGGGCACATTAGTAACTACAGTTACCCATCAGCTAGGAAAGGCAAAAATCAGCTATGGTTCGTGCTCCTGTTTGCAATCCAGTGGTGTTGCTGGGAAGTGCCTGTGCTTGGAAGGTAGGTAAGGACTAGATCAGTAATGGCTGTAATGACCCTACCCCACAGCCAAACAGTTTCCCACCACTCACCATTCAGGCTCATAAAGAACAGTCAACTTGGCTGAAGTATTAGAAGGCTATGGAACCATATTCCAAATGTGAGTCACTGTTGTTGGGAGAAAAAAAAACACAGAAAATATTATTTTTCCAGTAAGATTTTTAGAAGAGGTTATTTACATAAGAAATAGGAGCAGGAATAGGCCACTTGGCCCCTCAAGCCTGCTCCGCCATTCAATAAGATCATGACTGATCTTGGGCTCAAAGCCACTTCCCTGCCCGCTCCCCATAACCCTTCACTCCCATATCTTGTAAAAACCTATCTATCTCCACCTTAAATGTATTTAATGACCCAGCCTCCATGGCTCTCTGGGGCAGAGAATTCCACAGATTTACGACCCTCGGAGAAGAAATTCCTCCTCATCTCAGTTCTAAAAGGGCGACCCTTTATTCTGAAACTATGCCCCCAAGCTCTAGATTTCCCCACGAGGGGAAACATCCTCTCTGCATCTACCTTGTCGAGCCCCCTCAGTATCTTATATGTTTCAATAAGATCACCTCTCATTCTTCTAAATTCCAATGAGTATAGGCCCAACCTGCTCAACCTTTCCTCATAAGTCAAACCCCTCATCTCTGGAATTAACCTAGTGAGTCGTCTCTGAACTGCCTCCAATGCAAGTATATCCTTCCTTAAATAAGGAGACCAAAACTGTACGCAGTACTCCAGGTGTGGTCTCACCAATACCCTGTACAGTTGTAGCAGGACTTCCCTGCTTTTATACTCCAACCCCCTTGCAATAAAGGCCAACATTCCATTTGCCTTTTTGATCACTTGCTGCACCTGCATGCTAACTTTTGGTGTTTCATGCACAAGGACCCCCAGGTCCCTCTGAAATGCAGCATTTTGTAATCTCTCTCCATTTAAATAATAATTTGCTTTTTTATTTTATGATTTTATGTTTAATGTTTACATGTTTATTGTGGATTTTCTCTCCTCCATGAAGACCTTTTAACCCCTCCATGCACCATTTTCTAGACTGAGGGGGCAGGCAGTTGGCTCTCAGGTGATAGCCAATGTTGTTTGCGCCCAGGTGTCCCTGGAGATGGAGCACTCGGTATGTTTGAGGCCATCCGCGACCGGTGGGCACCGGAGGGACTGGTGCACTCTGTCACCTCCGGAAACCGAACTTTAATTTGATTTGGCTTTTGTTTTATTTACTGTTTATGTGGACATGCTACTTTTTGATTGGTGATGACAATAGCTGTCAATCATAGTTCATTAACATAAAAGGTAGCCAATGTTGCTAGGTAACGGTTTGCCAAGGGTATGCGAAAACAGCCAGGGTAAGTTTCTGCGCTGTAAATACTATGGGACAGAGATTCCGCTCATTTGCGCTATTTTCTTCGATGCAGTTCACCCAAAATCGACGTAACCGATCTTTTGCACTAGTCTAAAAAAACATTGTGCTAGAAGCCGGCCCCGCCCACAAATCTGGCCACGTCCCCAGGATGAACTAATCACTGTTGGGAATTTCCGCAAATTGCGCTCATTTGCTGGACTTTGAGGAGGCTCTAAAAATTAAGCTGTTTCTTTTAGGCACATTTTGAAAGCTTTTGAATATAATTTTTTTTAAACTTACTAAGAAACTGACCACTCTACCCCAAATGGTTCTGTATATTTTTTTTAAAGTAACTTTCAGTAATTCAAAATCGGGTTACTCGCAGGTGGTGGATTGACACTGTGATTTTTAAAAATGCTTTTCTTTTTGACAAACCCATTTTCAGCTGTATTAATGAAACTGTACCCTTACCACTCTTAAATACATCAAGGAATATTTTTTTAAAGCAAAATGTAAAAAAAAAAATTACATTTTGAAACGCTGCCCGGTTGCGCTGGTTCGTGGCAGATTGTGTGTTCGGTGATTTGCAAATGAGGTTGTGCGGAAACGGGAGGGGAAAAAAACACTTCTCAAAACTAGCGCAATGGCATAGTGGTTAGCACTGTTGCCTCACAGCGCCAGGGACCCGGGTTCGAATCCAGCCTCGGGCGACTGTCTGTGTGGAGTTTGCACATTCTCCCCGTGTTTGCATGGGTTTCCTCTGGGTGCTCCGGTTTCCTCCCACAGTCCAAAGATGTGCGGGTTAGGTTGATTGACTATGATAAATTGACCCTTAGTGTTCGGGGGATTAAATACGTGGGATTACGGGGGTATGTGTTGGTGTAGGGGTTATGGGGATCGGGTGGGATATGTGTCGGTGCAGGCTCGATGGGCCGAAATGGCCTCTATCTGCATTGTGGGGATTCTGTGTGATTCTGTGTGTGTGAATTTGTGCCCAGATCGCTGATGGCGCCTGTGGTGTATGTGCCTTTAAGAGCCCCATGTACTGTAATGCCGGTAATGTCCACTCGGGCTATATAAGCCTATATAGTGTCTTGTATCTGTTAGTTCACCTCCAGACTTTGTTCAATAAACACCTGTGAAACCAACTCCTGCATTCCGTGTCTCCATTAACACACAGATACAACAGTGGCGACGAATTGGAAACGGACTTACTTGCAATTCGGCACCACCTCAAGGAGATCGATTCCTCAGACGAAAGTCGAAGAAAAACAAGAAAGAAAGTGAAAAGCTGTGGTTTCACCAGCTAGCCGAGCTGGTGGCAGGTACTGCAATAATCCTTCCTGGGCAGCGGGCTGGGGCTCGATCGGCTGGCTCTGCAGCGGGGCCGAGCAGCAAAGGCGGAGGCAAACAAAAACAGAGGGTGGAGCACTCGGGAGATGGCCGGCGCTGCAAAGCAGGTCGGCATTCGGACCAAGCAGAGGGAGGGAAAAGTCCCAGAGAGTCCGGCGGGAATGAGTCTCCACCTATTAAAAATAACTGTGTAAAAAAAAAACGCAGAGAACGGCGTTGTCAGCAGCGGCAGCGGCGGGAAAGCGCGGGAGGCACCATTTTTTTCTGCGGGGAAGAAAGGAAAGCGCGGGAGGCGCCATTTTTTTTCCAGGATGCCTAAGACTGGCAATATTGCTGCTTTCGATAGTAATGTAGAGAATTGGACCATATATGTGGAAAGAGTGGAGAAATATTGCACAGCGAATGAAATAAAGGATGATAAAAAGGCATCGGTACTTCTAAATCTAATGGGCGCAAGGACATACGGGCTGTTACGAAACTTAATCACTCCAGCCAAACCGATGGACAAGAATTTTAAGGAGATTGTTGATACCCTACACTGCCAATTCGGGACAGGACTGGCAGATTCTCTACGAGACAAATTCATCTGCGGTCTCCTAAGTGAAGGAACACAAAAAAAGCTACTTTCTGAGAAAGATTTGACACTGGACAAGGCTTTCAGTGTGACTGTATCATATGAAGCAGCAGCAAGAGGAGCTGCAGAGATACAGCAAAAGCCACAGGACTTCGGCACCCATGAAATGACACGGGGTTTCGAAAGATGTTATCGCTGCGGCAGATCCACCCATGACCAGAGGGACTGCTGGTTCAAGGACAAAGCATGCAGGCAATGCGGAAAGATGGGACACATTACACGTGTATGCCGATCTGGAAACAAAAAATCCACTGACAGAAAAAAAATCAATAAGGAAAAGTACAGAAAGGTACAAATGATGACGGACAGTAGCTCCAAAGACCAGAAGAGCAATAGCGACTCCGGAAACAAGAGACTAAGCTCTCTCAAATTACATAATGTAATTGCCAAAGAAGATTACCAGACCATTTGGGTTACCCTCACGATAGCGGGGTCCCCAGTTAAAATAGAGCTAGATACAGGATCAGCCCTAACCGTCATAAGTCGACGGGATTACGAGCGGCTATTTCCGCATATACCTTTGAAAGACACATCCATTATCTTGAAAACATATACGGGGCAGAAAGTATACCCAAAAGGGAAAATAAAGGTGCCTGTTGTATACAACGGCAAGGAAATACTGAAGTTGTATTTATACGTTCTGCAAGATGGTGGTCCACCGCTGTTGGGACGTGAATGGCTCAGGAAGATACGTTTAGACTGGCACTCCATTCAGGCACTGACGGTGACCAGTAAGAAAAAAAATGATGATGACGTCATACCTGAACGATTAAAAGACATCTTGGCCAACGCCAAGGAAGTGTTTCAACAGGAACTAGGAACCTTGAAAGGCATCACCGCCTCAATAAAAGTGGAAGATGCGGCAATTCCCAAGTTTTTTAAGGCAAGGCCGGTGCCATACGCAATTCGTCCAGCAGTCGAGGCAGAGCTGGAGAATTTGGAAAAGGCAGGCGTATTATCCAAGATAGATTGGAGCGAGTGGGCAACACCCATCGTCCCGGTCATGAAGAAACCATTGAATAATGATAAATCTGAAGAACAAAGAAAAATTCGCATCTGTGGGGACTTCAAGGTGACTGTAAACCCGGTCCTTCACACGGTACAGTATCCTCTTCCGAGGATAGAAGATATTTTCGCCTCACTATCCGGAAGGAAACGTTTCACCAAAATTGACTTGGCACAGGCATATCTACAGATGGAGGTTGAAGAGGCCTCTAAAAAGTATCTCACGATAAATACACACAAAGGCCTGTACCAGTACAATCGACGGGATTTCGGAGTAGCATCAGCTCCAGCTATCTGGCAAAGAGCTATGGAGCAAGTCCTCCAAGGGATTCCGGAGACTCAATGCTACCTAGACGACATCCTTGTAACAGGAGAAAACGACAACGAGCACCTTGCCAATTTGGAGCAGGTGCTCACTAGGCTGAGAGAACGGGGCCTACGAGCAAATCGCCCCAAGTGCGAATTTTTCCAGAAACAAATATCATATTGTGGCCACATAATTAACGAGGAAGGGTTGCATAAGTCACCTGAAAAAATTGAAGCGGTCATAAAAGCCCCAGCACCTGAAAATGTCTCACAATTAAGGTCGTTCCTGGGATTGATAAATTACTATCATAAATTTTTACCGAACTTATCAACTCTTCTGCACCCTCTTAACGAACTGCTACAAACGGGAGTAATTTGGAAATGGAGCGAAGACTGTAAACGTGCCTTCCATAAATGCAAAGGCTTGATCACGTCCAAGGAAGTTTTGGCTCATTACAACCCATCATTGCCAATCAGACTGGCGTGCGATGCATCCCCTTACGGCGTAGGAGCGGTATTATCGCATAGATTCCCTGATGGCTCGGAGCGGCCGATAGCTTTTGCGTCACGCTCATTGAACTCAGCTGAGCGTAACTATGCCCAGATCGACAGGGAAGCACTCAGCCTGGTATGGGGAGTGAAGAAATTCAACCATTGCCTACACGGACAAAAATTTACCTTGTTGACTGACCATCAACCCCTCGTCTCCATATTCAACCCTAAAAAGGGTGTTCCCATTATGACAGCGCAAAGGCTACAGAGGTGATCCCTTTTCCTAGGGGCACACCAATATGACATAGAATACAAAGGATCAAAACAGAATGGGAATGCTGACGGTTTATCGCGCCTACCGTTGCCAACGGTAGAAGAGGCACCTACAGTGGACCCAGTGGAGATGTTCCACTCAACCACAGTGGAATGTCTACCAATAACAAATTCTGCCATTGAAAAGGAAACGAGAAATGACCCGACTCTCTCACGAGTCTACGATTTAACGGTGAAGGGATGGCCAGCACATGGCGAACCACTGTTGCCAGCATTCTTGCAAAGAAGAGAACAGCTGTCAGTGTGCCGAGGAACTTTGATGTGTGGATCCAGAGTGGTGATTCCACCCAAACTCCAGGATAAAGTGCTAAATGAGCTTCACGAGGGGCATCTGGGTGGAGTGAAAATGAAGAACCTAGCCAGAGCGTTTGTGTGGTGGCCAGGTATTGATGGAGACATCGAAGAAATGACCAAGAGCTGCCTAGGATGCCAGAAGGTCCAAAACGCCCCACCACAAGCCCCTCTACATACATGGGAGTGGCCCTCATCTCCATGGCAAAGGGTACACATCGACTTTGCTGGTCCATTTATGGACTCAATGTTCTTAATCGCGGTTGATGCACACTCCAAGTGGCCGGAGGTAATAAAGATGTCCTCCACCACCACGGAAAAAAACATCACAGTATTAAGGACCATATTTGCCAGGAATGGGCTGCCTGAACAGATCCGTTCTGATAATGGACTGCAATTTGTGTCCGAAGAATTCAGGAAGTTCTTAAAAAACAATGGGGTTAAGCACTACACGTCCGCCCCATACCATCCCGCCATCAATGGATTGGCTGAAAGGTTTGTCCAGACCTTCAAGAAGGCCATAAAGGCCATGGGTAATGAAGACACAAATCTTCAGCATAAGGTAGATAACTTCTTGTTTGCATACAGGAATGCAACACATGTGGTTACAAACCAAACTCCCGCCATGATGTTCTTCAATAGAAGCCTAAGATGCCAGCTGGATTTGATCAAACCAAACATCAGAAGGGACGTGGAGAACTGGCAATTTCAAGGCATGAATGAAAGGCCAACTAGAACCTTCCAGATAGGTCAACAAGTTTTGGCCCAGGACTACCGTACCGAGAAATGGCAGCCTGGAACTATTTGCACACGACTAGGACCGCTGATGTATACCGTGGACATTGGAGAAAGCATAATAAGGCACCATGCTGACCAAATCATAGAGTCATCCGAAAAGGGACAACCTACACCACAACTCTATATGCCTAATGATCAAGCAGAGATACCCATAGTATCTACCTCCGATCCGGTGATACTGGAACCAGATGAACCCGACACTGGCATTCAAGCCGAATCGACCTTGCCAAAAGAACCTACTACACCACCAACGAGTGGTCTGAGATCTGAAGCCTGACCACGTAAGGAAACAGCGTCCAACCACTTTATGGCACAACACACTGGTATACTAATCTGCTGCCCCACCAATTCAACCAGAATCCTTACATTTAAACCTCAATACATTCTTTAGCCGTAAGGTTTATTTAAAATATTACAGCCTATATTATATTGTATTATTGCAGCAAAACGTTAATGAAAAACAATTATCAGTTATGACCAGTAGCAGTGAAACTGAGGAATATCAAATCTTACCCTTTGTGGTACTGGCATACATTTCACATTAAACTGTTCAACAGGCCAGCAGGGGGCCTACAGGTATACCCCAGACTGCAGAAACTGTCTGAATTAAGAGCATATACAGAAACCAATACTGACAAGATTGAGGTGTAACTGTCTCAACTCAAATGCCGTATTCAGGAAAATTTAGATCAAAATTTAATTTGCCATAGTTCAGATTCTTCTTTACAAAGAGACTTAATAATAACAGGGAGGTGGGAAGGGAGCGGTGGGGGGTGGGGGTGCAAGTATTGTAATTTAACAACAGGACCCGATTTACATTTTTTGAATGGGTTTCCCGGCCGCAGCCAGCCAGATTGAAAGGCTGGCTGGCTGTCAGGTGAGAAGACAGCCCGGGGAGTGGAGGTGAGTCGGACATCGGGGGTCCAATCACGGGGGTTTGATTTACAGGTAAGCTTGAGGAAGCACTCCTGCACCTCCTGGACCACAAGCAGTACTGGAAAGGCACTTACCTGTTCCATCCAGCCATTCTGGGTTCCCTTCAGCTGTTGAGTTTCCCAAAGTCCGGAAAACCCTGCCCCCGAGAAGATAAATGTGAAACAGAGATTAAATTTGAGGCAAACAGCCTCATTAACATATTTTAAGGATGGACCTGCCTCTCAAGAGCAAGTCAGTTGCCCGCCCACCCCTGCTCCCCACAACCCACCAACGTTAAAACCGGAAGTGGGTTGGTGTCAGGTTTGCCTTTTTTTTTTAACCCTGCTGTGTCCGTGTATAATAAGGCACAGACTGCAGGAGAACGGTACAACATGTGTTTACTAAACGTGGCTCACACTGGAACTGATCTGTACAGATTACTACTCAGTGCTATATACAGGTGTGGTCACTGCCGGTACTGCAGTATACATGAGCTGTAAAACATAGTTCCCCCCTTAAAGGTATATACATTACAATTCCTCCCTTTTTAGATTAACAGTACCATAACACTCATTTAACAATTAAATATCAAACTAATTACAATTAACACTTTTAACATGCAACATTAGCTGAAAATAGTCTATTTATATATTCAGTCTTTGGGGAGGCTTCCTGATCCTTTCTGGATAGCGCCTTTCCCGAGTGTCTTGCTCTTGGTGCGGAGGCGATTCTGGCCCCCTGTCGTCGGTTGGTTCATCAGCTTACGATGCTACTGTTTCTGGGGTAGATGTGACCTGTACATCGGGTTCATCACCAGGTACATATGGGCGAGGCATGGGGTTGACTTGTTCCTGTGACTCTAGGATCTGGTTAGCATGGCGTCTCACGATGCTCTCCCCAACGTCCACTGTGTACATTAGTGGGCCCTGCCGTGTGCATATCGTTCCTGGCTGCCATTTTTCTGTTCGGGAGTCGCGGGCCAAGACTGGTTGCCCTACATTGAAGCTCCTTGTTGGCTTCTCATGGATGTGCTGGAATTGCTTACTCTCAACATCTCTTCGTACGTTTGGTCTGAGCAAATCCAGGCGAGATCTTAACCTTCGGTTAAAGAACATCATGGCTGGGGCCTGGTTGGTGACTGCATGTGTCGCATTCCGGTAGGCGAACAGGAAATTGTCCACCTTGTGCTGCAGCGGAATGTTGTCATTGTACATAGCATTTATTGCCTTCTTAAAGGTTTGTACGAACCTCTCAGCCAATCCATTTGTGGCTGGATGATACGGGGCGGATGTGTAATGCCTTACCCCATTCTTTTTCAAGAACCTCCAGAACTCTTCGGACACAAACTGTGGTCCGTTGTCGGAGCAAATCTGTTCTGGCAAGCCATTCCTGGCAAAAATGGTCCGTAGGACTGCAATAGTTTTCTCCGTGGTGGTGGAGGACATTTTGATGACCTCAGGCCATTTCGAGTGCGCATCCACGGCTATTAAAAACATTGGCCTAGAAATTCATTGTAGCCACTTTTGGGGCGGTAAAGTCGGGCGGCCGCTAAAGTTTGCGCCCGGCGCAAAATCGAGGCCACTTCTCCGATATTCATTAGCTTCGCCCTAAGAGTTTGCTCGAGCGCTAAAACTAGCGCTGCACGCCTCTCTTTAGGCGCTAAGCTGGAGGTGATGAGCGAGAGCGCCGAGGCCGGGCGCAGCGCAGGTGCGGCCATCTCGTGATTGACAGCAGACACCCTGGCGCCGGCCAGCTCTTAAGGGGGAAGGGTCGACTTGGTCTGCTGCCACGCCCTGGATAGTGGAGTCCTCCAGCTAGGCCTGAACACTGCTGCTGGATCCAAATAGCGCCTGAAGCCATGCAGAAGGCCCTTGAACGAGCGCAGCGCTTCTCAGAGCTTGATCTGAGTGTGCTGGTTGGTGCTGTGGAGAAGAGGCGCCATATTTTGTACCCGGACAATGGCAGGAAGGCGCCGGGCCGCGTCTACCGGAGAGCCTGGAGGCATGTCGCCAGCAAGGTGTCAGCCAACAGCGAGGTCCCCAGGAGCGGTGTCCAATGCCGCAAAAAGTTTAATGACCTCACTCGGATTGTCAGGGTGAGTACCCTTTCCAGTGTCCTCCTCATCCTTGCATGTGCACTTCACATTATGGGCAAAGGGACCTGAAAGCCCTAATGGCCAGCCCTCATGCAGCAGCTATGGGACAGGCATGAACATCAATTGCACATTCTGCACTTAACACACTGGCCAAGCTATTCCACCATGGGAGGCAGCGCACACAAGATCAGGGCGACACACTGGCCAGGCTATTCCACCATGGGAGGCAGTGCACACAAGATCAGGGCTACACACTGTACTTAGAGGCCGTCCTTTCTCTTGCAGGCCAAGCTGGCCAATAATAAGAGCCGGACTGCGACCGGGGGAGGCCGACCCCAGATCCAGCCGCTCACCGAGCTGCAACATCGCGTGGAGCGCATCATGGGTGGCCGGGTGATTGGCCCCGTTGCATGTGGAGAAGCCGACCCTGTTCTGGGCACCAATGGTAAGGACATCACCTTTTGGACCTCTCTCGTCCCACTTGCGCATCAGATCTACATCCTTTACCACTGTCCGACAAATGCGCTGAATGCCACCACTCATGCATCCCTCGCTGACACCCTCTCCTCACTCTAAAGCTACTCTTGTGCCTTCCTGCTTTCAGATGGTGAGGAGGAGGTCCCTGAACTTGCCAGTGACAGCCCCTCAGAAGAGGAGGAGGAGGAGGAGCAAGAGGAAGGCGGCCCATCAGGGGAACCCTCAGCCGCGGCAACCCATGCAAATGTAGGGGACACGTCTTCCCTGGAGGGGAGCGTGGCGGAAGTGTCGGAGGGGAGGGGAGCTCATGGGACCTGCGGCCTGCAGAAACGTGGGAGGGGGGTGGAAGCTCGGCAGCCTTCTCCCCAGAAGGGGGAAGGGTCGGAGGGGAGTCCAATTGCTGGGCCCAGCGGCGTCCAGCAACACAGGAAGGGTCGGCCAGCTCGGCGGCCTTCTCCCCAGAGGGAGAGTCCGGCCTCCAGTCCGGAGATGGTCTTCGCCGAGGAGATGGGACGCCTCGAGGACTTGTCCGCGGACTCGGAGCGCCGGCACACAGAGCTCATGGGGGTAGTGGCACGGTTGCCTGAGGCCATCGAGTCCCTCTCTCGGAGTGTGACCGACGTCGGGGCCTCACAGGCCATCAGTTTGGCGGAATTCGGGGCAGAGCAGGCAGCGAGTCGGGCGGCATTCGGGGCAGCTCAGGCAGCGAGTGGGCAGCTGATCAGTGGTGCCGTGCAGTCACTGGGTGCTCTGATGAGGTCACTGAACAGGGCAACACGGGCACTCACTGCTGCCACACTCGCTGTGTCAGCCAGGCATCGCCAGGGCACCCGGCGCGCTGCAGCAGCACAGCGGTCTGTCCCTCGGCAGATTGGTGCGCATGCTGCAGTGCTGGCCTGGGCGAGTGCCAGTGTCTCAGGCGACCAGCGAGCGCCTGCCATCCGCCAGCTTGCCCCCATTCCTCCAGCCACCACTGCCACTCCCCCAGTGGAGCTGCCAGGAGCTGCTGCAGCGACTGATGCTGGCCAGCCACAGCTGCAGCATGCAACAGCCGCCCGCTCGACGGCCAGACCTCGACTAGGCCGACCCCCAAGGGCATCTGCCGTCACGACATGTGCCCCTCAGGAGCCTGCCCCCAGCCTTGCAGCAGCCAATGGCCTTACTTTGAGGAGGAGCAGCAGGGCGGGCAGGGGCCACACAAAGATGGCCAAGGCATCGCCCTAGCGGGCCAAAAAGTCGAATGTGTGGCCAGTTGTGTTTGTTTTTTGAAGGCCGAGGATGTGATGTTTGTTTTTTACGAAGGCCGAGGATGACGGCCATTTTAGTTGCACTGTTTTGTTAATCCTCTCCAGGTTGTGGGAGCGAGTAATGTGTTTGAGTGTTTTTTGGGGGTTTCGTCTGTTTTTGGTTTTCATGTGGGAAGGGCCCTGAGTTTGTACAATAAAGCATTTTATTTATTAACATTGTCCATGTTTGATCTTTGAAGTGTTTGTTGCCTTAACCGGCTGAGGGCTTGCGGAGCGGCTGCAATCATGTTCTTTCATTGGCACAATCCATTCCCTGACAGGGGGCCTAGAAGTGACGTTCAATAAGCCGCCGACGGGCGGCCCTTGGACCTTCTGCCTCCCTCCTGGGCTGGTACTCCTCGTCCTCCTCCTCCTCATGCTCCTCCTGCTCCTCCTCCTGAGGTGGTGGTCCAACGTGAGGTGGCAGTGCCTGAGTCCTGCGAATAGCCAGGTTGTGCAGCATGCAGCAAACAACGACGAATTGGGAGACTCGCTCCTGCGAATACTGGAGGGCTCCCCCGGAGCGATCGAGACAGCGGAACCGTTGCGTGAGGACGGCGATTGTTTGTTCTATGATGTTCCTAGTCGCTTGATGGCTCTCGTTGTATGCCTCTTCAGCAGGGGTCGTGGGCGCGCGGAGCGGGGTCTGTAGTGTATGTAGCCATTCCACCTTTAAGAGAACCGTTCTACCTTTAAGGGAACTATTTTAAGAGTTGCACTACTTTATCTTGGCTGCTGTATACTGTAATACCGGTGGTGACCACACCAGTATATAAGTGCTGTGTAATGATTTATTGGGCAGTTCCGCCCTGACCTTCGACTAGTAAAGACCTGTTAAATTTTACTCTTGTGGTCTGTGTAGTAATTCTCAATATAACACACAGACTTAACAGTGGCGATGAGTACGATCTTACCCTGCGGCAGAGATACATCCAAGGCAGTTTAACGGGCGTCGAGAAGAGGCATCCGCCCTCATCATTCTGCTGAGAGAAGACTCGAGTCTGCAGAGCAAAGGAAGAATTCTGACACGAAGCCTTCCATCAGCAACAGGCAGTGATCATCCCTTCTATCACGGTGGTGGGTAAGCCGATCAGCGACGAGCAGCAAGTCGGCCACGTTGGCTGTGAAATAGGGGAGGGAAGAACAGAGGAGATAAGGGCGGAGAACTCGACCACGGCTGGGGAAAAGAGCCGGACAGAAGTCGGGGCCAGAGGCGCTGAGACTGGGGCAGCGTAAGGCACGGTAGCCACGGTGAAGGCTAACGCAGCCGGTGTGAGAGACCGGGCTGCAAGCGGGCTGGGAGACGCAACAGCATCGAGAGAGAGCTCGACCGCGACCGGTAAAAAAAAAGGCCGGGCAGCTACCGAGGCCGCGAGGCGCAGCGACCAGGACAGCGAAAGGCGCGGGAGAATTTTTTTTTTTAAAAACCGCGGAGAACTCAGCCGCAGCCGGGGGGGAAAGGACCGGACTGCAAGAGGGGCTGGGAGGCACGATTCGAGAACCGCTTGCGCGGGAGAAAATAAAAAAAATAAAAAAAAACAGCGGAGAACTCAGCCGCAGCCGGGGGGGAAAGGACCGGACTGCAAGAGGGGCTGGGAGGCACGATTGAAAACCGCTGGGGAGGGCGAACGCAGCAATACGGCAATCGCCGTTACAGCCAGCGGGAGAGACAGAGCCCGAGCGAGCGAGCGAGACTGAGCGAGCAGGAGAGAGAAGAGACCGAGCGAGCGAGGGAGACCGAGCGAGGGAGACCGAGACCGAGCGAGGGAGACCGAGCGAGCGAGGGAGAACGAGACCGAGCGAGCGAGGGGGAACAAGACCGAGCGAGCGAGGGGGAGCGAGACCGAGCGAGCGAGGGAGACCGTGCGAGCGAGGGAGACCGAGCGAGCGAGGGAGAACGAGACCGAGCGAGGGAGACCGAGACCGAGCGAGCGGGAGTGACAAGAGACAGCCAGCGGGGGAGAAAGGCAAACACGGGAAGCCGCCATTTTCGGAGGCGGGGAAGAAGACAAGCGCGGGAAACCGCCATTTTTCGTAGGCGGGGAAGAAGACAAGCGCGGGAAACCGCCATTTTGAAAAAAAAAGTTAAAGAAAAAAAAAAAAAAATCTTTGTTTCTCAAGAGGATTGCGAGGATGCCTAAGCGTGGTAACATCAACGATTTCGATCCCGAGGTTGAAGATTGGGCCACGTATGTAGAACGCATAGAGATATATTGTAAGGCAAATAAAATATCAAATGAAGATAAAGCACTAACCTTACTAAACTCAATGGGTGCAAAGACATACGGGCTATTGAAGCATCTTCTATCACCAGCTAAACCGGCGGATCAGACTTTCGCTAATATTGTTGCTGTCCTGAAGGATCATTTGAACCCCACACCGCTGATGTTAGCGGAACGATTTAAATTTTATGCGAAAACGCAACTGAAAGAGGAAAGCAACGCGGAGTACTTAATTGAACTGCGTAAGCTAGCGAAATACTGTCAGTTTGGGGAAAATCTGACAGAGGCACTGAGAGACAAATTCGTGTGTGGGTTGTCGAAAGAAGGAACACAAAAGCGGCTGCTTGAAGAGAATGATCTTACACTTGATAAGGCTGTCTCTATTGCAACATCGCACGAAGCCGCAGCGAGAGGCACTGCGGAAATGCAGCTGAAGGCAGCGGTACTCAGCGTAGATCAAATGGCTTTGGGTACAACGAAATGTTATCGTTGTGGGAAGACAACACACGATCAGAACCAATGCTGGTTTAAAAACCAGGAATGTAGAAAATGTGGCAAGCTTGGTCACATAGCTAAAGTATGCCGGTCAGGAAAGAAGACCAGCAACAAAAAGTCACTGCAGGAAAAGTGCAGAAAGGTACATAAGGTGGCTGAGAAGAGTTCGGATGAACAGAATTCGGATTCAGACTCCAACAGCAAGGAACTGGGTAGTCTGAGAATTCACAACGTGAGTAAAGAAGCTGACCTACAAACTATCTGGGTCACGCTCAAGATAGCCGGAGTCCAAGTGAAAATGGAATTGGACACAGGATCAGCCCTAACAGTCATAAACCGAAGGGACTACAAGCGGCTATTCTCACATATACCCTTGAGAGATACCGAGATTGTCTTGAAGACATACACGGGGCAAAGAGTATACCCCATCGGAAAGATAAAAGTCAAGGTGAGACACAAGGGCAAAGAACATCAAGGAATGGACTTATATGTACTACCTGAGGGAGGTCCACCACTTCTGGGATGGGAGTGGATCAGGAAAATAAATATGGACTGGCACTCCCTAAAAGCAATGACGGTAGATTCCGGAAAAAGAAAAGATGTCAAACCTGAACGATTGTCCAGAATATTGGATGAGGGCATATGCAGCAGTGACCGTGACAAAGCAGAGAGTGAGAACTCGGTGAAGAAAATCAGCTCAGACTCTGGAACTGATGATGGTAAGACCAGCCCATGTGCAAAAGACAAGTCTAAAATGGATTTGCAGACTAATGATGGAAAAACGAAGGAGTGCATAAATGCTTCAGAAGAGGACAAAGTATCAGAACAGAATTCCACTGAACAACAACAACATAGTTTGACAGAGAATTCTGAGTCTGTCCAGTCTACAGACATGCACATTTCTGAGGAACACCGGGCTCGAACTCAACTCCATTTCAAACTACAACAGCAATTAGAACAAATGATTCGCCGTTTTGAGCAAGAAATGAATGAAAAGAAAAAGTTCTTTGACACAGAGTTGGAGAATCTGGGAAGACAGCAGAAGCAGCTGATTGAGAAAATGGAGCAGGAACACACAAACCGTCTGCGCGAGGAGGCCAAACGAATCAAAGCTGATTCAGTTTCTGAAGGTGCGTGCCCTAATCTGGTGGAGCAGGATGTTCAGCAACTGAAGGCGCTTGTTAGCAGGTTGCAGGCAGGAAAGGCTGATTTGGTTGCCATGAATTCCGAGCTCCTACTGAAGTTGGGCGCAGCATCACCGGACGATTCATTTGTGGAAATTCGAACGGTGGAGGCTGCGGATGATGGCGAATTAAAAGCAACAAAGGACCCCCAGTGCAAGGTTACAAACAGCCCTGCAGCCTATACGTCAAAAACACATGACGACGATACTGGGAAACGTCTGATGTCAGAAGAGTTAACGGTCAGCCAACTCCTTCATATGCTGAGGGACAAGACTCTGAAATTGGAAAAACTTGAACACGAGCTTCAATCTTCAAAGGAAAGGGTTTCGGAGCTCTTAAAAGTTATTGAAACAGCTGAGGTTGCAACACAGACTGAGAAGATTGCAGCAGAGCAGCCCTTGGATGCCAAGAGTACGCTGACTCACGTCAATGTAGAACAACAGAACGCTGAAACAGCTGCTCCAGTAGAGGGATTGAATAGTCCGAACAATCAATCTCTGAATGAAGTTGAAGTATTGAAATCACAAGTGATGTCATTGGTAAAAGACTTGCAGGAAGCCCAGAAAAAGCAGGATGAAGCTGAACACATGAAGAAGTCTCTTCGGGAGAGATGTCTGGATTTGGAACAAAAGCTGGCTAACGTCCAGCTGGGCATGGAGGAAATAGAAGACAATAGAAAAGAAGCAGAAGATGATGACTCATCTGAACCATTATCACCCCTACCAGGTCACGCACGTGGTTCCTCCGAACTGAGCCAAATCAGTCTGGAAGTAGAAAAACTTCCCAAGATACTCGAGCCTTTAGAAGTCAGCAATGCTGGTTCTGAAGTTACGAAAGTTCAAGCTGTTAAGTCCAGTGAAGGACTATTACGAGTCACCCCACCACCGAGAACGACTACACCACCGAGGCGTTATCCGGACCGAGTCAGGAAGCGCAGGAGGCGCCACCGCAGAGACTGAATCTGTGAACTGTTTTTACATGAAGTTGTGTATATATGTTATGATGTTATGTTTAATGGGAAACATATACTGTTAAGCTAAAAAGGGAGGATTGTAGTGTATGTAACCGTTCCACCTTTAAGAGAACCGTTCTACCTTTAAGGGAACTATTTTAAGAGTTGCACTACTTTATCTTGGCTACTGTATACTGTAATACCGGTGGTGACCACACCAGTATATAAGTGCTGTGTAATGATTTATTGGGCAGTTCCGCCCTGACCTTCGACTAGTAAAGACCTGTTAAATTTTACTCTTGTGGTCTGTGTAGTAATTCTCAATATAACACACAGACTTAACAGGGTCATGAGCCAGGTACACAAAGGATAGCCTTTGTCTCCGATAAGCCATCCTCTTGGGTGAGGCTGTGCCTGGAACATGTCAGCCACAGTTGTCTGTCGCAGGATAAAGGCATCGTGGCTGCTGCCTGGAAAGCGGGCATTGACAGCTAGGATGCGCTGCCTGTGGTCACACACCAGCTGTACGTTGAGGGAATGGTAGCCCTTCCGGTTGCGGTAATCCTCGGCATGCTCCAGAGGTGCCCGCAAAGCCACATGCGTGCAGTCAATGGCGCCCTGCACCATGGGGAAGCCCGCTATTCTTGCAAATCCCACTGCACGCTGCTGCTGCTTGTCCAGGGTCATGGGGAAGGAGATGAATTGATGTCTCCTTCTGAAAAGGGCATCGGTCACCTGGCGGATGCAGCAATGCACGGCGAACTGGGAGATGTTAGCGATGTCCCCAGCAGCGGATTGGAAGGAGCCGGTGGCATAGAAGTTGAGAGCCACCGTCACCTTCACTGCCACCGACAGAGACGTCCTGCGCATCAGCTGTGGCTGCAGATCTCTGTGAAGCAGCTGGCAGATGTCTGCAACCACCTCCCTTCTGAATCGCAGCCTCCTAACACACTTCGCGGCAGACATGGTCAGATCGGAGGACTGCTGGCGGAATACCCTGGGTGGGTAAGGCCTCAGTTGGCGACGCCTGTTGCCCCCTCTGCGTCTAGCCAGGGCTGCCACTCTCTCACGGCGTCTGTAAGCCCTTCTGGCATAAGGCTGAAAGTCAGCGTTGGCACCCAATGCAGCCCCCATTATATGCTGGCAAACACTGAGCTCTCAATGAAGGCAAAGATAATTGCTAAGCTCTGGCCTGAGCCAAAAATACCTGTCCTAGTGTTGGTCCAAACCAGTAAGCTCTCCTCCTTGGTCTCTCTCTAAAAAACCGTTGCACAAGAGTGAATGCTGCAAAATGGCTGGCCTTTATAGTGCAGGGTAAGTGCCCTTTAATTAGCACTCCCGGCGGCCCACCTCGGCTGTGTACCATTCCACTTCACAGTCATTAGGGCCGCCCGGCGCACAATGGGCCGGCGCGAGTGAAGTTCCGGTTCGGGGCGCACAAAGGGCGTTGCACTAGGAAATGACGTCATGATCTGCGCGCGCAGCAGGGCGCGCGCTAAGACTTTGCGCCGGCGCTAAATGTGTACTGAAGTTGGGGCGAGGCGCAGATCGCGCTGCGCCCGGGCGCTAAGCGCCTAGCGCTCGAGATCTACTCCTCCTAAGGCGCTAACGGCTGGCGCGCCCAACTGAATTTCTAGGCCACTGAGTCCATGAATGGACCAGCAAAATCAATATGCACCCGTTGCCATGGAGATGAGGGCCACTCCCATGGGTGTAGAGGGGCCTGTGGTGATGAATTTTGGACTTTCTGGCACCCTGAGCAGCTCTTGGTCAGGTCCTCGATTTGTTTATCGATTCCCGGCCACCACACATAAGCCCTGGCTAGGCTTTTCATTTTTACCCCTCCCAGATGACCCTCATGAAGCTCATTGAGCCATCTATCCCTTAACTTGGGTGGAATTACCACTCGGGATCCACACATCAAGGTCCCCCGGCACACTGACAGCTGTTCTCTCCTTGTCGAGAATGCTGGCAACAGTGAGTCGCCACGTGCTGGCCATCCCTTCACCGTCAAATCATATACCCGAGACAGTGTCGGGTCATTTCGGGTTTCCTTTTCGATACAAGCGTTAGTTACTGGTAGGTATTTAACTATAGTCGAATGGAATATTTCGACAGCATCCACTGCTGGTGCTTCCTCCGCAGTAGGCAGTGGCAGGCGTGATAGCCCATCAGCATTTCCATGCCGTTTCGTGCCCTTATATTCAATCTCATAGTGGTGTGCCCCTAGAAAAAGTGACCATCTTTGTAGTCGTTGCGCAGTCATCACCGGAACGCCCTTCTTCGGATTAAAAATGGAGACAAGAGGCTGGTGATCAGTCAGCAAGGTGAATTTCTGCCCGTGCAGATAGTGATTGAACTTTTTCACTCCCCACACTAGGCTGAGGGCCTCCCTGTCAATCTGGGCGTAGTTACGCTCGGCTGAGGTTAGTGATCGTGACGCAAAGGCTATTGGCCTCTCTGAGCCGTCCGAGAATTTGTGCGACAGCACCGCTCCAATGCCGCAGGGTGACGCATCACATGCCAACCGAATTGGTAATGCTGGGTTGTAATGGGCCAATACCTCTTTCGATGTGATTAGTGTTTTGCTCTTCTGGAAAGCTCGTCTACATTCGTCACTCCACTTCCATGGCACCCCAGTTTGCAGTAGGGTGTTCAGTGGGTGTAGTATTGTAGACAAATTTGGCAAGAACTTATGGTAGTAGTTTACCAGCCCGAGGAACGACCTCAGTTGTGACATATTTTCCGGTGCTGGAGCCTTGACTACTGCCTCAATCTTCTCTGGGGACTTATGTAACCCCTCTTTATCGATAACGTGGCCACAATACGAGATCTGTTTTCTAAAAAACTCGCATTTGGGGCGGTTAGCTCGGAGCCAATATTCCTGCAATCTAGTGAGCACCTGCTCCAGGTTGGCAAGGTAATCACTGTCATTTTCGCCCGTGACCAGGATGTCGTCCAAACAACACTGGGTCCCTGGGATCCCTTGCAGGACTTGTTCCATTGCCCTCTGCCAAATAGCCGGAGCTGATGCTACCCCGAATACCAGCCGGTTGTATTGGTAGAGACCTTTATGGGTGTTGATTGTGAGGTATTTTTTTGATGCTTCTTCTACCTCCATTTGCAGATACGCCTGGGCCAGATCAATCTTAGTGAAGCGTTTCCCTCCAGATAGCGAGGCGAAAATATCTTCAATCCGCGGAAGTGGATATTGTACGGTGTGAAGGACCGGGTTCACTGCTACCTTAAAGTCCCCACAGATGCGAACCTTCCTTGGTTCCCCAGGCGTGCTGCTCAACGACTTTTTCATCACAGGGAGGATGGGTGTAGCCCACTCGCTCCAGTCTACCTTGGACAGTACACCTGAACGTTCCAGGCTCTCCAGCTCTGCTTCGACGGCTGGGCGGATCGCATAAGGTACCAGTCTGGCCTTAAAAAATGTTGGACTTGCGTTTTCTTCAATTTTAATCGTCGCTGTCATGCCTTTTAGTGTTCCGAGTCCTTCCTGGAACACTTCTTTCGCGTCAGTTAAGATCTTTGACAGTCGCCCAGGTGTGATGTCGTCATCCTTTTTGTCAGCCACAGTCAGTGCCTGTATGGAATGCCAATCCAGTTGTATTTTCCGGATCCATTCACATCCCAGTAATGGTGGTCCTCCATCTTGCAATACATACAGGTCTAGTTTTGGTGTTTCCTTACCGTTCTATATAACGGTCACCCTTATTTTTCCTTTGGGGTAGACTTTTTGCCCCGTGTACGTCTTCAAAATAATTTTTGTGTCTCTCAAGGGTATGTGTGAGAATAGCCGCTCGTAGTCCCGTCGGTTTATGACTGTTAGGGCTGATCCTGTGTCCAATTCCATCTTTACCTGGACTCCTGCTATCTTGAGAGTGACCCAAATGGTTTGGTGATCCTCTGTTGTGATCACATTATGTAGTTTCAGACAACTCAGTTCCCTGCTTTCGGAGTCGTTATCACTCTTTTGTTCGTCTGAACTATTCTCCGTCATCTTATGTACCTTCTTGTACTTTCCTTTGGTAGGTTTCTTATTGCTGGTTTTCTTTCCCGACCTGCAGACTCGTGCTATGTGTCCTACTTTTCCACACTGTCTGCACACTTTGTCTTTGAACCAGCAATCATTCTGGTCATGTGTTGTTCTGCCGCAGCGATAGCACTTCTCTGTTCCATACGACATTTCGTTTGTGCCATATTCTTGCGGTCTCTGTTGTATCTCTGCAGCGCCCTGTGCTGCTGCTTCATTTGATACCGCAATGCTGAAAGCCTTTTCCAACGTAAGGTCCTTTTCAGATAAAAGCTGTTTCTGGGTTCCTTCACTTTGAAGCCCACACACAAACTTGTCCCTTAAGGTATCTGCCAGTCCCGCTCCAAACTGGCAGTGTTTCGATAGTTTGCGCAGTTCTGTTAAATAATCAGCATTGCTTTCATCCTTATGCTGGTTCCGTTTGTGAAACTTGAATCTTTCTGCTATCAGCAGCGGTGTGGGGTTTAAATGTTCCTGTAGTATCGTTACTATGTCTTCAAAACTCTTTTCCATTGGCTTCATTGGGGTTACTAGATTTCGTAATAAACCATACGTCTTTGCACCCATTAAATTTAACAATACCGATGCTTTCTTGTCATCTGACACCTCATTTGCCTTGCAGTATACCTCTATTCGTTCAACATATGTAGTCCAATCTTCAACTTCATTGTCAAATGCGGTGATACTGCCAGTCTTTGGCATTTTGGGTGTGGTTTAAAATGGCGTCTCCCAATGGCTTAAAATGGCGTCTCCCGCGCTTTCCTCCCTCCCCCGCTGCTGCCAACGCGCTCCCGGAGGTTCTCGTGGCAATGGCGGCGCCCTGTAGGTTTCGCGCGCTTCTCCTGCGCTGCTGCCAACGCCGCTCTCGGCAGTCCTCGTGGCAATGGCGGCGCCTCGCGGGTTTCTGCGCGTCTCTCTCTCCCTCTCTTCGACGCTGCTCGGCCCCTGAACACCAGCTGCGCCCTGTGTGCTCTGCCCTTTCTCTCCCCCGTCAACGCTGCTCAGCCCTTTGCTGTGCCGCTCAGTCGGGCTCTAGCCCGCCGCTGTCCGGGAAGGGTCTGCGCACTACCTGTTGCCAGCCCGTTTCGCTGGACCACCTCAACTGGAAAGCCAAGCCTGGCTCTCGACAGCCTCCCCCGCAATTCTCGAGACTCTGCTGGATGACTGGGCGGTTGCCCGTGGTCGACGCCCGAGTCTCTGGGCTTGACCTCCAATCCACTGATCTCCAGGAACGAATCCCCGGGAGGTGATGCAGAGTTGCAGGTAGGTTCGAACTTGCCTTGTCGCCAATGTTGTGTCCGTGTATAATAAGACACAGACTGCAGGAGAACGGTACAACAGGTGTTTATTAAACGTGGCTCACAGTGGAACTGATCTGTACAGATTACTACTCAGTGCTATATACAGGTGTGGTCACTGCCGGTACTGCAGTATACATGAGCTGTAAAAGATAGTTCCCCCCTTAAAGGTATATACATTACACCCCCCCCCCACTGTCCTTGGGGGTTAAAATTCCCACCTTAGTGACAAATAATCTCGTATCTTTACTTTTATGTGTGTTTTAATACAGTTTCTAACTTTTTAATTACATTTAAAATACAAAGCCCTTCCCCATTTTCCCCTTTAGGTCCCACCCGGCAAGCTCTCCTCTTCCAGTACAAGTGCATGAACTACCAGACCGCAGAGTTTTCCACGCCCACCCTCTGTGACACTTCTTGATCAGCCAACTAACTGCAGGTGCATTCTAGGGCAAAGGACCAATCATGCCAATATTATATCAGGACACAATCACAGGAAAAAGGATAGAAAGTGGCCAACACGGAAAATTTCTCCATTTGTATTGCCAGCACACTAACTGTAAATAGCTCCAAATCTACCAGATTTTCAACATAGCCACAGCTAACAGTTCAGTAGCTTTGACTAGTGTCATTTACTTCTCTTTGTCCCATTTGTAAGGTCCTTTCAGTAATGTCAGTAATGGAAGTGCAGAGCCATTTCCCTTTCTTCAACTGTGACCTGATAATACGTGCATGCACAGTAATCAGTGGAGGTTGAAGGATCCTTGATCTATTTTCATTTAGATTGGAGTTGTTTTTTTCTTATAGTTATTGTCTATAACGACTCATATAGTCATTTTATGTAAGAAATTACTGGCCTGTCGTTGGCTCATTTTTTTTCTTACTTTCCCAGCAGGGACTCATTGAAATGAATCAATTCATTTGCAATGTGTAATTCAAGAAAGCATTTCAAATAAATAACAGTGAATATCTTAAGGAACATCCAGCAATTCCATACTCCACTGGAGGTAAACGCACCCTGTTTTATAAACATCCAAAATCCTCGTCAATATGAGCAAATTATCAGTACTCAAAGGTTGAACTGGATCCTGTAGTGTCTGTTAGATATTATGGAAAATCTGGAAAAAAAAACATGAGATCCTGATTAGGGTTTATTTGTATAGCTTTAGAATGACTTATCTAACTCTGACTTGGTGGAATGCAGTTATATTAAACTGTGACTTAACCCCCAGCACACTGTCTCAAAATGGAAAGTTGGTGTTGATTTGAGTTTTGACTGCAGGACAAGCTAATTATTTTGGCTGTTCAGTTTCGGACTGGTTTGGCTCAGACGTGACAGACCACCTAATCCTCAGGCACATTGCTAAACTTATAATTATAACAATAGCTAACACTGGCCCTAGATCCATTTTCTTTTGTGCTGAATGTTAGTCAGTTATCTGCAGTGACACTGACAGAGCACTGAGGCTGCAGTGATGTCTAGTTTAATACGATACTTTTAACACTGTACAATTAAGTCATGTTTTAGTTTAGTAGCCAGCAGCTCGAGGCTACATGTAGTTATGCTTCCAAATGCTATTTAATGCAAATTTTATATAAAATATGCACATACTAAATGAACTAAATTGCACTCTGTTTTCTTAAAACACATATAAAAGCTTAATGTGTGTTGAAGATTCACACCAACAATAGCTTTATATGAAAGAGTGCTGTGCAGCTGTGCTTTCACATGTAAATTATTTTTTTAATGTTAGGGAATCAAAATGTTATATCTAGACTGTTGTCAGAAAGGATTTGCCCTTCAAACAACCTTGTCAACACTGTGATGCCAGATGATTTTCAAATAGCTTCATAAATTTAGATGTCCCTAAGCGCAGCTGAAAATAATAAAATGTTGTCAAATCAACTATATATGTGGATGTCATGCAGACATTTTAAAACAGTTTGAATTTTTTTCTATTTTATGCACAAACTTTTCTTCATCAGTTTTGTAAAAAAAAAACAATTGCATCTATCTAATCCTTGCCGTGTGACCCTCATTTATCTGTTGAGCCTTTATCCAGGAGTGTAGGGTAATGTGGACTGTAAACTTCTCCAAGGCCATTCTTGCCAGTTTGGATTTTGCTGATAAGATGCGAGCATGAAATGTGGCAAGGCAACATAGGCCAGTTTTTCTCTTTCCAACCAGATGAGCATCATATTGCATCATGGTGCCCCACCCATCAGTTCAGTCAATGGATTTTCTTTTCAGTTTATAGTCAGTTGCAGAAAGCACGAATGCCAAATCAATACCAATTTAGACATTGCAGATGTTGGTATCAGCTTTGTACTGGCCACTCATGGCCCTCTCGTGCAATATTCAAATTCCTGCTTTTATAATAGATTCTCATTCTACAGTAACTGTACTTGTAAATATTGCTTTAAAAGTCATCTCAGATATAGGCACCCGAATGGCCTCATGGCTAAAGGCTAACTAGTGAGGTACTAAGTAGGTCACAAAGTCCAGATAGTCACAGGTTCAATTCTTGGTCTGTGCTACGTGGATTGATCTCAGCCAGGGCAGCAGTTGCAGATAATATATCTCAGTGTCCCTGTTTGGGGAGGGGAGAAATCAGCCAGCTTTCCTGCTGATTGCTATCTAGTGAACCCTGCTGGAATGTTTGCATATTTAGACATGAGAGCTGGAATCGGCTTTGCTGTAGAGACCCCGGGGGCTAAATTCGAAGGGGTGCGGGGATTGCGATGCGCGATCCATTGAAAGTAATGCAGGCAGCGTGCGAAATTTGTGCTTTCTGAAATAAGCACCTCATTGTTATTGTAGCAAAGGAAAGTGGAAGGTAGCTATGGCTCAACAGGGCAGAAAAAGGGCACCTCTGTACTCCAATGCAGCACCTTAGTGCAGGGGGTCGATAGGAGGAAACAGGTCTTCAACCCGCAGGAGGCCCTCGAGACTCACAGCAATAAGGCAGTGGGAGCAGATTGCTGGAGCAGGCAGTGCCACCAGTCTTTCCCCCAGGACCTGGATCCAGGGCCGGAAGGAGTTTAATGACCTCACACGTGTGGTCAAGGTCAGTGAATGCATCTTCAAATGTCATATCCCACCAAATGCACCACAAGCCTCACACTACTCAATGCACAACACGCTCATCACTCACCCATCAACAATCTCTATCACTCACGACTCATACCTCACAATCATAACCGCACATCACCTTCATACATTATCCACCGCTGCAAGCCCCACATCCACATCTCATACCTTGCACATACTGCCAGCTATTTAACCATGACAGGCACATCACCCAAATACAGGGCACCACACTTACTGACATACTTCCCTTTTTTTTTTGCAGGCCAAGGTGGCACATAACCAGGGCCAGCAGCAGCTAACAGGTGGGGGGGCAAGCACGGCTGCAGAACCCTGACCCAACTGGAGGAGACAGCACTAGAAATCATTGGAGGGGCCGTTACTGAGGCCATGGTGATCGACGAGGCTGAAAGCATTGATGAGGATGGTATGCTCATACCCAATAGTCTTTCTCACTTCCCCCTCAGCCCACAATCTCTTCTCACTTACAAGCTACTGATGATGCTAGCCTGCACATCTTGCTTTCTGCAACCCCGCCCCCCCCCCCACACCAAAACCCAACCCTTGTGCCTTTCTCCTTTCAGATACTTAAGAACTCCAACCAGCCCAGCCTGTGCAGGAAGAACAAGAGGAGGAGAGTGATGGAGAAGAGACACCATCACTTGATCGGACACTTGCAGGCACCAGCTCAGAAAATGGCAGTGCCTGTACTTTAGAGGGTAACATAGAGGCGGCATTTGTACATGGTGAGTCACCGGGCAAGTGTGGGCTGCAGCCAGGACAGGGGGCAAGGGTAGCGCAGGTGCCAGCTCCCCAGAGGGCAAGGTCGCACACGAGTTCTGCTGCAGATGAGGACTTCGATGGGGCGGCCTTCAGAAGGGTGATGGGGATGCACAATGAAATGCTTGGTGCATTGGCAGGCCTGCCAGGGAGCTCTGCTGTCAATGAGCTTGAAGGAGTCCGCACCAACCTTGCACAGGGCTTTGCGCAGAGCTTGGAGCCCATGATTTCCAGGATGGAAGTGATGGGCAACTCCATTAGAGCATTTGTGGGCCCAACCATGATGCAGGGTCTGTTGGGCGATGTCTCAGCTTCCATTGCAGCACAAGCGGAAGCGACCCAACGTCTGAGTGCTGCAGGAGAAGGTCAGACTGAAGTCATGCAAGCTCAGCTTGTTGCCACGCAAGCTCAGACTGCTGCCATCGTGGCTGCGTTTACCAGTGTGAAAAGGGGCTTGCAGGGTCTCACTGTAGTCCAGCAATCTGTTCTCCAACAGATTACTGGGATTGCTGAGGTGCTGCCCTGTGGGAGTGCCAGTGGCTCCGTGGAGCATGAACCTGCTGTCCTCTCTCAGGAAAACAGCATTTATACTTCCACCACTGCCACTCCACCAGTGCCCTTGCTGTTGCCCGTCAGCCAGCCAGCTGTCTGCAGCTGGGTTTTAGAGCTGCTCGGGTCGTCCTGCAAGGTCATGTGCCGTCTCCCCCACTGACAGTCAGCAGCCTTCCACCAGCCATACTACAGCCACTGGGGTAGCACTTCGTAGGAGCACTAGAATAGGCAAAGGCACACTAAAGACGGGCACTAAGGGAATGCACAAGGGTGATTAGTTGACTTTGTTATGTAGTTTTGGAATGAATCATTTATAAATTATGTTTGGAATGTTTGTTTTGTGGTGGCTTTCATTTCAGCTTTGCGGCCAAGAGGACCCTGTGATGTTCCATGACAGAGGGGATGGTAAGGTGGGGAAGTGTTGAGCAACGGAGATCTGGGCTTCATTCAGGGAAAGTGGAGTCTTATAATGCGCTCACGGACAGCTTGCCCTGAACAGAGATTTGCAGACTGCCTCCTCCTCCTTCTTCTCCTCCTCCTCTCTTTCTCCTCCTCCTGAGGTGGTCGCGGAACCCGTGGCGGCAAGGGCTGCGCCTTCATGATGGCCAAGTTGTGGAGGATGAAGCAAACCACCACAAAGTAGGACACCCGCTCCGGTGAGTACCGGAGGGCTCTTCCCGAGTGGTCAAGGCAGCGGAACTGTTGCTTGAGCACCCCGATGGTTTGCTCACTGACGTCCTTGTGGCAGCATGGCTGTCATCATATGAGTGCTGGCCACGAGTAATGGGGTTGTGGAGGGGAGTCATCAGCCAGGTGCAGAGCAGATAGTCCTCGTCACCGAGCAGCCACTCTCGGGTTCAACGTGGTGGCTGGACGATTGCTGGTACAGCGGACTGGCGCAGGATGAAGGCACCATGACTTCTGCCAGGATAGCGGGCATTCACCATCATGATGTACTGGGCGTGGTTGCACACCAACTGCACATTAAAAGAGTGGTACCCTCTGAGGTTACGAAATATCTCACCATTGAGATGCAGCGCCTGCAAAGCCAGGTGTGTGCAGTCGATGGCATCCTGTACCATAGGGATGCCCAATATCATGGTGAAGTGACGTGTGCGCTCCCCCTGAGAGAGAAGACAATGAAGTCCCCTCTCCTAGAGTACAGAGCCTCTGTGACTTCCCGGATGCAGCGATGGACGGCGAGCTGCGAGATATTTGCTATGTCACCTATTCCAGCCCTGAAGGATCTGCTGGCAAAAAAATTCAGGGCCACGGTCACCTTGAGGGTCACTGGCAGCGCCATCGTTGCCCTGCTCTGAGGCTGCAGGTCTGGTTCCAAGAGGGGCAGAGTTCTGTGACCACCTCCTTGGTGAAGCGGAGCCACCGAACACACTGCTTCTGCCTTAGGTGCAGGTAGGAGAAGTTCTACCTGAAGACCCTAGGTGGTTAAGGCCTCCCGCTGAGAGCCCTTCTATGGGTCCCGACAACATCCCGGCTGTAGTGCTGAGGACGTGAGCTCCAGAACTAGCCGCGCCTCTAGCCAAGCTGTTCCAGTGCAGCTACAACACTGGCATCTACTCGACAAAGTGAAAAATTGCCCAGGTATGTCCTGTCTACAAAAAGCAGGACAAATCAAATCCAGCCAATTACCGTCCCATCAGCCTACTCTGAATCATCAGCAATGTGATGGAAGATGTCGTCGACAGTGCTATTAAGCAGCACTTACTCACCAATAATCTGCTCACCAATGCCCAGTTTGGGTTCTGCCAGGACCACTCGGCTCCAGACCTCATTACAGCCTTGGTTCAAACATGGACAAAAGAGCTGAATTCTAGAGGTGAGAGTAACTGCACTTGACATCAAGGCAGCACTTATCCGAGTGTGGCATCAAGGAGCCCAAGTAAAATTGAAGTCATTGGGAATCAGGGGGAAACTCTCCACTGGCTGGAGTCATACCTAGCACAAAGGAAGATGGTTTTGGGTGTTGGAGGCCAATCATCTCAGCCCCAGGACATTGCTGCAGGAGTTCCTCAGGGCAGTGTCCGAGGCTCAACCATCTGCAGCTGCTTCATCAATGATCTTCCCTCCATCATAAGGTTTGCTGATGATTACACAGCGTTCAGTTCTATTTGCAACTCCTCAGATAATGAAGCAGTCCGTGCCCGCATGCAGCAAGATGACGTTGAGGCTTGGGCTGATGAGTGGCAAGTAACAATGACCATCTCCAACAAGCGAGAGTCTAGCCACCGCCCCTTGACATTCAACAGGATTACCATCGCCAAATCCCCCACCATCAACATCTTGGGGGTCACCACTGACCAGAAACTTAACTGGACCAGCCACATAGATAATGTGGCTACAAGAGTAGGTCAGAGGCTGGATTTTCTGTGGTGAGTGACTCATCTCCTGACACCTGACTCCCCAAAGCCTTTTCACCATCTACAAGGCACAAGTCAGGAGTGTGATGGAATACTCTCCACTTGCCTGGATGAGTGCAGCTCCAACAACACTCAAGAAGCTCGACACCATCCAGGACAAAGCATTCCGCTTGATTGGCACCCCATCCACCATTTTAAACATTCACTCTCTCCACCACTGGCGTACCGTGGCTGCAGTGTGTACCATCTACAAGATGCTCTGCAGCGACTCGCCAAGGCTTCTTTGACAGCACCTCCCAAACCCGTGACCTCTACCACCTAGAAGGACAAGGGCAGCAGGTGCACCATCTTCTCAAGGGCAATTAGGGATGGACAATAAATTCTGGCCTTGCCTGCGATGCCTACATCCCATGAATGAATGAAAAAGAGTAAATAAGTAATGAAAATTTAGTCTAAACATTGGTTATGTCACAGAGTACTGTGTGCAGCTTTGGTGCCCTTTGTTAGAAAGGACATTATAGCCATAGATAGCGGCATACAACTCTCTCTGGAGGGAGCGGGGAAGGGAAGAGCACCAGTTTAGACATGGGAGAATGGAAGTGCAGTACCAGTTTCACTAGGTTTAGAGGGAAGAGTGCCATGGTAAACTTAACAAAGGAGATGGGAAAGAATACCAATATGAATCAGAAGGGTTGGAAAAGAGAATAACTCTGTGAAAGGTTAGGGAGTTGGATGGGGTTCAGTGTCTTGTGGGTATGGAGTGTCTGTGAACTGGGACACTGGGATATTGGAGATTGAGTGTTGAAACTATTTAATCATTTACTTGGTGCTCCCATGCAATAATTTATTGACTAATTGTTATGATTTTTCCTCCTTAATGCAAAGTGCAATGAGATGTCTTCCCACACTTGGAGTGCTATAGAAATACAAGCTGTTGCTATATTCTTTACATAATTGCTTTTTGAATTTAAAATGTTTTATTTTTTATCTGTTTCAATAATTTCATGATGTTGTATGTGTTTTATTTACATTCTTATTTCATTCAGCTATGGCACCTACATAAATTTGATGTTACATTCATTGAGTATTACCTTTTGATGGTGCAAAAATCAAGTCAATTGTGACTTGTAAAGCTTTTATTATAATATTTTATAATGTGATATAGTGATCACAGTACAGTTCAAAATGTTGGAAAATGTATCCCAAAAAGATGTCAAAACTCAAAGTTTCTTTTGGAGAAACATGCACCAGCCGCCCTTGGAAAGACATTTTTCATTATCAGAGCTCACTTTCAACTCAAGAATTCCTAAATCCACCATGCAAAAATTTCACTTTTGTGTACCAGTTTATCTCCCCCTATAATACAACTGATGGAGCATTGGGTAGAGCTGCAGCTTAATTCATGACAAGTTCATGTCTCACTCAACTCCAATGTAACTACTTCTTTTCATATACCATATGCAAGACCATTAGGTTTCAGGCTTTCATAGAAAAATGGGAATGTGATCCCGAAACACAAATAAAAATCCTGAAATCAATCGTAATGAAAAGGAATTTCACTTATTTATTTGGCTTGAAGCAGTGGCCTTGACGATAGGTCTTTCTCGAGGACATGTCTGCAGCTTAGCAGGTTGCACTAAATTTGTTAGCGTTGGTTTAACGAGAGTTCAACACACAGGCACGCTCACACCACCTTCATTTGCCATTAATTGCATTTGCTAAACTTAGAGATCCCATTCCCCCTCCCACTGCAATGTACAATTTTTAATTGGAGAAAAACATGGCAGCAGAACCCTTAGAGAAGTTTAAAAATAAAGTGTGCTGCTCTTAGACAAACAAGTTATCACAACAAATTCAGACTCACCAAGGAGTCGAGAACATCAGGTTTACACTACAGTGCCAAAATATAGAGCCACAGTTGAGGTGGTCTTCACTATCATGATTCATCTTGCCTTCTATTCTTTTCAACTTTCATGGTTTCCTGCACTATGGGCAATGATACTTACCTAAGGTTATTCAATAAAAGTATCACCTTGACACAGATAATCTTGTGTTGGGCAGTAATAGATTTTCAGTCTGTGGTATGCATAGTCAGTGTCTGTATTCTCTATTCACAGCAGCGATACCTCCATTATACTTAAATATCCACAAAAAGAAGTGAAACTCATTCCATGAAATAAAAGTCAAAAAACACTACTTTGGATGCCTATGTTATTACCTAAATGAGATATTGGATTTGGTGAGTGTCCATTGGCCTAGCCAGTTCATTTATAAATAACAGAACACATCTTTTGATGACTGGTGTGTCCCACAATTTCTCTTAATTTTATCAGACAGCAAGAAGAAAAATATTTCCCCCCATTCATACTCTACCGTTTAATGCAATATAATTAAGTAGATTGCTATTGGGCTGAAATTTGCGGTAGGCGGTGTACCTCCGGAGTACACCTCTGACCCAAAAAAAAATCCGAAAGTACCTGGTGGCTCCGGAGCTTTGGAGTCTTCGGGTCCTGGGTTTTCAGGCGTACGCCTGCGTAAAGGCCCACGGATCCCGGGGACACAGGCGGTTCAGAAGCGTCCCTGGGATCACTTTGGCCAGGTCAACCAATTAGAAAGGGGGATTCCATTTACGAATGGAATCCCCGTAAGCTTATGAGAAATCCCCCCCAAAATACAATAAAAATAAAAATTCCCATGTTCAAAATTAATTAAAAGTTCCTTTGATTAAGCATTTAAAAATAAGTTAAATTTTTTGAAAAATATTAAAAACATTTTATTCCAGCCCAAAATTTACATGAGCTATTTTAAAATATTTTTGTATGTTTTAATCATTTTTAAAATTTTAATTCAACATTTATTTTAACCCTTACGCTGGTAAAAGCAGGTCTTACGCCTGCTTTTACCAGGCGTAAAGGTTTCTTGGACATTCGCTGAGCAGTAGTTGGACAAATAGCCCAACTATGCGCCAGCAAAAGTGTTTTTGGGGTGCTTGCGGACAATCTGTCAAGGAGAAACTTGACAGATCGCAAGTTCCGGATTTTCGCGCATGCGGAGACCCGGAACTGGCGGGGCCATTCTGAGGACTCACGACAGCATACACTGTCCGTAACAGTCATCGACCCTGCAAAATCTAAGCCATTATGGTGGAGGGAGTGAATGTTTAAGGTGGTGGATGGGGTGCCAATCAAGCGGGCTGCTTTGTCCTGGATGCTGTCGAGCCTCTCGAGTGTTGCCTGCATGAGTGCAGCTCCAACAAGTGGAGAGTATTCCATCACACTCCTAACTTGTGCCTTGTAGATGGTGGCAAGGCTTTTGGGGAGTCAGAAGGTGAGTCACTAGCAGAATACCTAGCTTCTGACCTGCTCTTGTAGCCACAGTATTTATGTGGCTGGTCCAATTAAGTTTCTGATCAGTGGTGACCCCCAGGATGTTGATCGAGGGGGGATTCGATGATGGTAAAGCCATTGAATGTCAAGGGGAGGTGGTTAGACTTTCTCTTGTTGGGGATGGTCATTGCCTGGCACTTGTGTGGCATGAATGTTACTTGCCACTTATCGGCCCAAGGTACTGACTGCTATCAGCCCAAGTCTGAATGTCGTCCAGGTCTTGCAGCATGTTGGCATGGACTGCTTCATTATCTGAGGAGTTGCAAATGGAACTGAACACTGTGCAATCAGCAGCAAATATCCCTACTTCTGACCTTATGATGGTCATTGATGAAGATGGTTCGGACTAGGACACTGCCCTGAGGAACTCATGCAGCGATGTCCTGAGGCTGAGATGATTGGCCTCCAACAACTACAACCATCTTCCTTTGTGCTAGGTATGACTCTAGCCAGTGAAGAGTTTTCCTCTTGATTCCCATTAACTTCAATTTTACTAGGGCTCCTTGATGCCCTTCTCTGTTTCTCTCCGCTACACCTAACACTAACCAGTCATTGTCTATCCCCTCCTAGAACTACAACTATTGCTTTACCACTTGACATATCCCTCTTTGTCTGATCATTCTCCCTCACTCTATGGGTTTGATTTTCCAAGCCTCGGGGAGGCGGGTTTGGAGGCGGGAAAATTGCAGAATTGGGGGGCAGGAACCCATCCCGCCCCCAACCCACCTCCGTGCCAATGTCCCAGGAGGCGGGGACCTGACCTGTGCTGGGAGCCGCCTCCCCGAGGCGGGAAGGGGATTAGTGCCAATTAACTGCCTGTTAACAGGTAGTTAACAGGCAGTTTTTTGCCTAATCCCTATTTTTATCCCTGAAGTGTGGGCTTCCCGACAGCTCCGAACCATGCCCAGTTAGCGAGGCGGACCGTGGGTCTGCAGGGGTTGGAGGGGTCGAGATGTCCGTTGTGCAGGTGAGTGATGGGTGCATGTGTGCAGAGGTAAGTGTGTGAGATGAGTGAAGTGTTTTAATAAGTTTTACTTACCTTTACTTTCTCCTGCAGGCTTCCTTCCTTCAGTTCTCGGGAGTCTCTCAGCTCACCGGCACAGAAAGCAGAATGGCCGCTGAACTGTCAGAAGCTGCAGCCTCTGCTTTCTGGTCTGGCGAGCTCTCTAACTGAATCTGAGTAGAAAGACAAGTTAGAAGACAGATTGTCAGTGTTTGACAGCTTCACAGAGCTGTCAAATGCTGATTTTTCATCTGTCAAAAGCTCTTGACAGATGAAATGTCAATCACTGACGTCACCAGTAACCAGGTGGCCTGCTGAGCCCACTGGGCGGGCTTAACAAGGTCAATCAACGGAAAATAGTTTGGGTTGGCCACAAGTCGATGGAGGCGGGCCTACAACCCAAAAAGTGGGAGTCCCGCCTCCAAAAGCTCTCCATTGACAAAATCCAGCCCTATATCTTTGTCTCTACCCCTTTCCATCTCCTTTGCTGTATCCCATGTCCTAGGTATTAAAGATGAGCCTCAATAGCTTTCCCCCCCCATCTCAAAATCTTCTCTGCTTACTGGTAGATATTGAAACCCGTTGGACTGCTTCTTCACCCATCATCACCTTGAGTCTTGCCTTTCCAGCGGAATTTTTTTTTAAAAAAGGTAAACATGTCAAAAATGTTTTCTTTCATATTATCAGTCTAGTAACTACTGAGTGTGCGTTAAAAATCAAATATACAACATTAACAAATAAAGCATCCTGATATCAGATTATGTAACCAGCTCTCCTGCTGGGCTATTGGGTTATGTGACGATATCGCTTGCCAGATTTATTGTTGCTCCAATTCTCTATATATAATATTTTCATGGTCAAAGATTTTTTACACTACAGACAACATTCAAAAGCACAAAAAATTGTCTCAAGAATAGATATAGTTTCTGAGCCCTATGAACCCTGCTATTTGAAAGAACTAAAAGCAACTTCTCAGAACTTCCTTAATGTTTTACATATTACAAATCTTCAACATTTAGAGGATACAATCACTGAATCTCTATTAAAATTTTTCCCTCTTAGAACTGAGAAGTTAAAATGGCCAAGGTTGCTGTACAGATTTGCATGTCTGGCATTTGAAAGGGTAATAAATTGTTTCTCAGCTCTTCCTCCAGTTATACTGTAATCTTTGGCGTGCACTAACTTGTCATTTATTGTTTAAAGGGTTATTGTTGTCTATGCATTTATGTGCCACTGAGTAGAATCCACCTGCTGTTTTATACAGTGGCTCCTGCAGGTGAGTTTTAATCAACAAGGCAGAATCTCTCTGTCACAACAGATATCAGATTGCCTATGACCAGCTGTGGAAAAGTCATAAACTTGTCACTCCAATCAGCCAGAACACTATAACGTTTAAACACCTCACTATAATCTACATGTTCAGAAATGGAAAAATACAGAGTCTAAATCTGCGGAAATTGCATCCTAATATTCAGTTCATGTTTTGTTTTCCTTCTAATCATCCCATCGTGGTTAGTGTTCACTATTTGACACAATGATGACTTTGATTTGTTTCTTCCAGACAGGCTCGTGGACAGATGCAAAACAATAATTTAAAAGGCTAATGGAATGCTGGCCTTTATCTCAAGGGGACTGGAATACAAAGGGGTGGAAGTTATGTTACAGCTGTAGAGAGTTCTGGTTAGACCCCATTTAGAATACGGTGTTCAGCTCTGGGCACTGCATCTCCAAGAATATATTGGCCTTGGAGGTGGTACAGCGCAGATTCACCAGGATGATACTGGGGCTAAAAAGGTTAAATTATGAAGACAGGTTGCATGGACTAGGCTTGTATTTCTTAGATATAATTGAGATGTTTAAGATGATTAAAGGGTTTGATAGGGTAGATAGAGAGAAACGATTTCATCTGGTAGAGTCCAGAACCTTAAAATTAGAGCTAGATAGTTTAGGGGTGATGTCAGGAAGCACTTCTTCACACAAAGGTAGTGGAAATATGGAACTCTCTCTCTCTAAAAGCTGTTGAGGCTAGGGGTCAATTGAAAATATCAAAATAGAGATTGATAGATTTTTGTTATGCAAGGGTATTAAGGGATACGGAACCAAGGGAGATAAGATGGAGTTACAATGTAGATCAGCCATGATCTAATTTAATGGCTGAATAGGCTCAAGGGGCTGAATGGCCTACTCCTGTTCCTATGTTCCTACATAGCCTTGAAACCATAAATATTGAAACACATTTGTGATATCATCGGTTTTACTCATTCTGGTCATTAACAACAAGCACCTTTGTTTTTCTTAATCTCTCCAGAAAGCAATGGCTCAGGCAGGACTGCTTCCACAGGCAGAAGTTGCCCTCAGGAATTTCATCAAAGTAGTATTCTTCATGAGTAACCTTTGCCAGGATCTCGACAGGCTAATTGGCACAGTGCAACATCAAAACCAAGCTCAAACCCATCCTCATCCATCATCATTTGCCATTATGGCAGAGGTCACTGGACAGTGATCAAGAACAGTAATTGTGGTCAGTTGTTTTCCAATCCCTAACTCACGGTAACAGAGGTGAATTGTAGAATGCTATTGTCACTGCCATCTCAGCATATCACACAGACTAGCGATGGAATTCTGAACCTGTCTACAGTATTCAGCAGCCAGGATCTCTGCTATTAGAGGCAGTGGTGGTACAGAGGAGAGAGAGGCCCCAGTTCAGTCTATTTCCAGTTGGACTAAGTTGGAAGCAAGGTACGGGAAATGGGTAGCATTGAAGGAAGCCAATTTATGGAAATGAAGGGAATAGGAAAGGGGGCAATGAAGGGAAGAGGTACAAGGCACAAACTGTGAGCAGTGCTTTGTGGTGGATAGAGAATTGTTAGCATTAACTAAAAGCTAGGAAGAACATAGGAACAGGAGGAGGTCATTTAGCCCCTCGAGCCTGTTCCACCATTCAATGAGATCATGGCTGATCTGTGACCTAACTCCATATATCCACCTTTGCCCCATATCCCTTAATACCTTTGGTTAACAAAAATCTATCAATCTCAGATTTAAAATCAACAATTGACCTAGCATCATTTGCTGTTTGCAGAAGAGAGTTCCAAACTTCTACCACCCTTCACATGTAGAAGTGCTTTCTAACTTCATTCCTAAAAGGCCTGGCTCTAATTTTTAGACCCCAGGTGCTAGACTGCCCAACTGGCAGAAATAGTTTCTCTCCATCTACCCTAATCAGTTCCCCTTAATAGCTTGAAATCTTCGATCAAATCACCCCTTAACATTCTAAATTCCAGGGAATACAACCCTAGTTTGTGTAATCCCACTTCATAATTTAACTCTTGGCATCCAGGTAGCATTCTGGTAAATCTACACTGCATTCCCTCCAAGGCCAATATATCCTTTCTAAGGTGTGTTGCCCAGAACGGCTCACAGTGCTCCAGGTGTGGTCTAACCAGGGCTTTGTATAGCTGCAGCATAACTTCTACCCCCTTATAGTCCTCTGGGTATAAATACCAGCATTCCATTAGCTTTTTTGATTATTTTCTGTTCCTGTCCATGACATTTTAATGATCTATGTACATGGACCCGAAGTCTCTTTGGACCTCCACTGTTTTTAGCTTTTCACCATTTAGAAAGTACTCTGTTCTATCCTTTTTAGGTCCAAAGTGGAAGACCTTACATTTGCCTATATTGAAATCCATTTGCCACAGTTTTATCCATTCGCTTAATCTATTAATATTCTCTTTGTAATGGTATGCTTCAATCTACAGTGTATTGCTTACAATGCCGCCTATCTTTGTGTCATCAACATATGTGGCTTTCTATCCCATTATCTAAGTCGTTAATAAATACGATGAATAGTTGAGGCCCCAAAACAGATCCTTGCGGGACACCACTAGTCACATCCTGCCAAATAGGGTACCTGCCCATTATCCCTACTCTCTGTCTCATGCCGCTCAGCCAATTTCCTAACCAGGTCAATAATTTGTCTTCAATTCCATGAGCTTCAACTTTAGTTAACAGTCTATGAGGGACTGTATCAAATGCCTTCTGGAAGCCCATATAAATAACATCCATAGACATTCCCCAGTCTACTACTTTAGTCACCTCCTCAAAAAATTCAATCAGCTTCATCAGGCATGACCTATCCTTTACAAATCCATGCCGGCTCTCTCTCTGATCAGCTGAAAATTTTCAAGGTTTTCAGTCACTCTAGCCTTAATTACAGACTCCAGTAATTTCCCGACAACAGGTGTTAGGCTAACTGGTCTATGATTCCCTGGTTTCCCCCTCTCGGCTTTCTTAAAGAGCGAAGTGACATGCGCAATTTTTCAATCTAAAGGAATGGTTCCTGAATCGACTGAACTTTGGAAGATTATATTTGGGGCATCTGCAATGTTCTCACCTACTTCCTTTAAAACCCTGGGGTGGAAACCATCTGGTCCTGGGGATTTGTCACTCTTTAGTGCCATTATTTTCTTCATTACTGTTATTTTGCTTTCTTTAATTTTAGTGAATCCGTCCCTGATTCAATATTAGTTTCCTTGTAATGTCCGGCGAGCTATCCTCTTCCTTTACTGTAAATACTGATGCAAAGTAATTATTCAACATGTCCACCATTTCCTTATTTTCATTTCCAGCATCACCATTCCGTATTCAAGGGGCCCACATTGCTCCTGACCACCCTCTTCTTCGTAATATAATTGTAAAAACTGTGTGTTGATTTTGATATCCCTTGCAGGTTTCTTTTAATGATTCTTGAGGAGTCAGCTTTTTTGTTCAACTTTTGATAATTTCCTAGGTTGTTGAGTCCAATACAATCGTCATCCAATAGATACACACACACACACACTCTAGCAGGTGTCACTGATTAACAATCAAGAATGCGAATTCTGGCTAATTTTCCCCTGCCTGACCCGAGGGTACTGAGGCCTATTGTAGCTCCTGGCTGTGATCAACGAACTCAGCATAGACTGGAGATTACACCTGGGATGTTTTGCTTTGCCTTGCTGAGTACCATACTGGGAGCTAGATTTACCCATTGAATCATTGCAGGAGCTAGGTTCTACTCGCTTTTAAATAATAAGTATTTTGTCTTTTGTTTGAAAAGCATGCACAACAATTGCTAACCTGCCAGCTAACTGTCTTGATGCATATTCGAGAGGTAATCACTTGTAAAAAGTTTCACTGCAATAGCAGTGACACTAGAATCACTGAATTCTCCGATCTCTAATTAAGAATACAGCTCATAATGTTGTGAGTGGAGGGGAATGTTTTGTATGAAAGTAGTTACATAAATATTCATCAGAATGTTTTTAATATCACAAACTACATTAGTTGGCAGACAATAACTGTAGGAAATATTCAAAAACGGGAGAAAATACATTACCTGACTAGCATACAAATATATCATGGAAGTAATCAAAAAGATAGTTCATTGCTAATAAGCAAAAGGAAAGTGGTATCTATGGCCAAACAATGAGAAAGGAAAGGAAACTGGGTTTGTGCAGAGAAGCAGAATGACAGATGATAGGGAATTTATACAGTGTTAATTTGTAACTATGCACGTGCTGACAATCACAACTTTACAGCGTGACAGTTGATGGAGCTGACCCCTGACCTTTAAACTTTAGGTCATGTAAAAGGCTTTGGGAAAATCCTAGCACCTATGATGTCAAAGTAACAGACAGCTGCTTGTGAGGTGCATTCAGTTGCATATTTGCATATGTCACTTCAGGGAAGATGCCTGCCATTCAAAGAAAAGTCATATTATCAGGCCAAGGCCACAAAAAATGCTCCAGCTTCAGTTTTATTGACACAAAAGAATAGATTACAAGACTAAAAATAAAAGTTTTGCATTACTGAATACATTTTAATAACACTACTTAAACTGAGACAACTGAAAGAAAATGCTAAAATAGAAAACAGAATTTTAACAGACTTGTTACAAAATGTATTAAAAAAAACTTAAAAACAATAACATTATGAAACTAGCTGACAAACCCAGAACCCGCTGTTTAACATACCTGCCATTTATTTTAGCTTATTGTGATCTTCAGAACAATAAAGAACTTCAGATTTAAACAGACATATTCATAATATCTGATAAACAGTTTGAGGAAGTCAAACATACAACTTGACTTTAAAATATCACACATATGTGCATGCATGATAACTGCAGCACAGGAGAAATGAACTCTTGACTAGGAGACCAAGATTAGAATCCTAACCTTGTCTGGCATTTACATTAGAGCAAAAGGACAATTTTCACCAATTCTCAGATGGGTGGTCTATAGGAGAAAAGAGGTAAAACGTGTCTACGTCAAAAAAAGAGGTTTGTCTTTGGACTACTGCCACATCCTCTGTTGGCATCTCCGGTGGCTAGCTTGAAGGACCATCATAGAAAGGCCACAGACTTCTTGCCTGCCAGCATCACTGGACATGTCTGCAACCTCTTGTTGGTTGATTTCAGTTCAGTGATTGATGGCTGGTGTCATCACCAATAAAAAAAGGAAGCAAATGCCCCCTTTTAAAGGGCACAATCAATTAAACTGTAAATGAGTTCAAATTTAAAGTAAACAAACAAATTAAATTAAAATGTTGTTTCGGGGGTGATGAAGCACTCCAGTCCCTCCGGTGCCCACTGGTCGCGGAAGGCTTCACGCATTCTGGCGGACACCACGTGCTCCATCTCCAGGGACACCCGACGCGAACATAGCCTGGGAAGAGAGGCAGGCAGTCGAGCCGAATGACCACCTCGACTGCGACCCGTTAATGGCCATCTTGGCCAAGCCCAGGAGCAGTCCTTTGAGGAGGTCCACCGACTTGCCCGCTCCCCGCCGCACCGGGTGACCAAAGATCAGGAGCGTGGGACTGAAGTGCAGCCAAAAATTGAGCAGCAATAATGGAACAGGGGCTGCAACCTCTCACACTCAACGTACACATGGAACACGGACTCCTCCAGGCCACAGAAATTGCAGGCGGCCTGGGAGTCTGTGAACCTACTTAAAACCTTATTGCATGGGACTGTCCTGTGCAACACTCTCCACGCCATATCCCCAATAGATAAAGGGAGGACTCCTGCATAGAGAGCCCTCCATTGGGGACCCTGCTTCCTCCGGATGGAAAGATGGTATGCCAGGGTGTGTCCGGAAGGCAGACGAGGATGATAAAGTGGAGAGTGTGCAAGAGCAGCCTGTACAGGAAACCCCACCGCACAGAGTGGAAACCACGGAAGGGATTTCTGAGAGACGGCTCAAGTTGCGAGGTGCTGGCTCTGGAGGGAGGTTTCGGGGCCGGGCGTCGCCGAGAAATTCCATCTGAACCAGGGTCATCAGTTCGGCCGGGAACACGCCACACGTTTGAGCCTCTTTGACACACCTAGTGGAGTCAGGGCCAAGTGCCACTTTTAGTGACTCGGTGGCTTTGGCCACGGGCCGGATATCATGCCAGGACATGCGCTGGCGATATCCAGCCCACCCCCCCGGCAGCCAGTATGTCCTTGATTCTGGTCACCTTGCCAGCCAGGGCCCTGCCCTCCGCCAGCCACCTGAACCCGTGGTCGTGGAGGTGCGGATTCCCGAGCAGTGGCTCTTGGAGATTAGCCGCCACTCCTGACGGGGGAGAGCTCCGACTGGAGGCGACCATTTTCCAGATCCTGATCAGTTCCAGGTAGAAGACAGGCAGCACCTTCAAGGAGGCATGGTTATTGCCCAACTTTACAAACAGGAGCCGTGTCTCAGTAGTGATGCCGTGCAGCTGGCGGAAGAAATACATCGCCAGTGCACACCATCCAGGAGGATCCTCAACGTACAGGAATCTCTGCAGGGTCTGAAGATGGAAAGTTGCAGCCTGGGTGCGCACGCACACCAGCTGGACATGTCTGCAAGCAAGGCTGTCATGCCCTCCAATCTGAGGAGGACAGTTAAACTTGAGGGGCTAAAACTGAGAGAAGCAGAAGAGAACATCGAGGCAACAGCAACTTAGGGTACACATTCCATTATAGAAATCATAGTTAATATACACAATTTAAATTATTGAACTAAATTAAATGGAGGTGAAACAGGCAGGAATGCTGCAGTATTGTCCTAAATGTAATAAATAATTTAAAATTTAATATATGATCCTACCCTATGGAATGGGACTTTTAGTTTACAATGTTTAGTTAATATTTGACATTTAATACTCAACTCTTAGATCAATTTTTGACATTTTTAATTAAAAACTTATCCTATTTAAAGTACATTATTGATTGGTACAGCAAATGATCACACACAGTGAGCTTCAAAGAATCATAGTCAGATACTCAGAAGAATGATCCTCAGGTTCAGAATTGAGGGCACAAATCATTAATAGATGCTCTGTTGCAAGCCTTTGAAAATGTATCACTGCTTTATGTGCAGACTATGGGGTATACTTTCCACAATCACTAATAGGCTGAAATGTTTCTCACATTATAAATATTGGCCAGGACACCGGGGAGAGCTCCCCTGCTCTTCTTCGAAATAGTGCCATGGGATCTTTTACATCCATCTGCGAGAGCAGACGGGGCCTCAATCAACATCACTAAAAACACATTACCTGGTCATTATCACATTGCTGTGCACAAATTGGTTGCCACGTTTCCTACATTACAACAGTGACTAGACTTCAAAAAGTATTTCAATGACTGTAAAGCGCTTTGGGACGTCCTGAGGTCGTGAAAGATGCTATGTAAATGAAAGTCTTTCCTTTTTTTTTATATTAGCATCTAGGAGGAAAACACTGCTAGTTTCCTCAACCCTTTGAATCCTGAAAGAATTCAGTTTCAAAACACCTTTCATCACATATTAAATAACCTGACCGTCTGCAAATTTCCAAGATGAATGTTATAAAATGGAATTTAGAAAAAGTCTGCATACATTTGTAGCTCACAATACTGTATTCCTTATCTAATTGAAGTTTTCAAGATTATATAAAGAAAATTGACAAAGTCAATCGAAGCACATTGTTCACTATGGTGAAGGATTCAAATATCAAGAACACAAATTTTAAAAGTTAGGTGGAACTTTTTCACTCCCAAAGGCTATTAGGGTTGTGGACTATGATAATTATGCACCTAGTTCAGAACAGTCCAAATGAAATGCTGAAAATGAAACAACCTTCATCAGCACGTCTTGCACTAATTGATTTCACCAAACTCCTACACTAATGATCTCTGATGATCATACTATGACAGATATGAAACATGATCAATACACTATAATCTCTCTAAAATTTGTAAATTTTATCTCTAAAGTAAATAGTTCTAGAAATGTCAATGTTATCTCACATAAAACATTATTTCAGGCTGTCTAAATAGCAATACTCTCAGCATAGTCATATTTAAGCCCATACCAAAATTATGTCCATAAGATGTAGTGATTTGGAGTATCTACCAAACTTTAGATGTTGCATTTCTTTCAACAGGTATCATGTTGGTTTCCTGTTAGTTCACATAGAATAGCATCTCGGGGGTTCTTACATAGGAACAGGAATAGACCATTCAGTGCCTCGAGCCTGTTCCGCCATTCAGTTAGTTCATGGCCGATCTGTACCTCAAATCCATTTACCCACCTTTGATCCATATCCCTTGAAACTCTGTCGATCTCTGTGCCGTGTGTTTTATTTGTGAGTAACATTGGTCATCAGGTAACAACGCTCTGCCGATGTAGGGTATTATCTGGAGCATGATCTGAGGCAAGTCCCTTTGGGCAAGTATGTAATCAAGATTACAGGGCTGGCATGTATTGTCATTCTGTTTCCCTTGGCTCAAAGTAAGCCACTACCTTATTTATCATACAGCATCTCAAGTGAGTGCTGTTGTTCACATCACATTCTTTTTGCTTAGTTTCTACAGCAACGGTGTGATAATGACAGAATTTGATATGAATCTGGCATGTTGGTTTTCCATCCTTGGTAGACTTCTGAACATTTAAATAGCTGAGAGCATTAATACTTTTCAGCACTACAACTATTTTGGATCAGTTGGTGTGCAATGTTTGGAGGATATTTAAGAATACTTAACTGGAGGGCGGCTAATTTCAGCAAATTAAGGAGCTATCTGGCCCGGGTAAATTGAAGTCAAACTGGCAGGCAGAAATGTATGGAGCAATCGGTGGCCTTTAAAGAGGAGATGGTTCAGGTACAGTCTAGGTACAATTTCACAAGGGGGAAACGGAGGGCAACCAAAGCCAGAGCTCCCTGGATGATGAAGGAGTTAAGAGAGTAGGATGAAGCAGAAAAAGGGGGCGTATGACAGATGTCAGCTTGATAATACAAAAGGAGAATCAGGCTAAATATAAAAAGAACAGAGGAGAAGTGAAAATAAGAGGGGCAAAGAGACAGTAGGAGAATAGATTGGCAGCTAACTTAAAAGGGAATCCAAAGGTCTTCTATAGGCATATTAATAGCAAAAGGGTTGTCAGAGGAATGGTGGGGCCGATTAGGGACCAAAATGGAGATCCATTGGTAGAGGCAGAAGGCATGGCTGAGGTGCTAAATGAGTACTTCACATCAGTGTTTACCAAGGAAGAGGGCTTTGCTAAAGCTACGGTAAATGAGGAGGTTGTTGGGATATAGAATGAGATAAAATAGATAAAGAGGTGCTACGAGAAAAGCTGGCAGTAGTTAAAGTGGATAAGCTACCTGGTCCGAATGGGATGCATCCTAGGTTGCTGAGAGAAGTAAAGGTAGAAATTGTGGTGGTGTTGGCCACAATCTTCCAATCCTCCTTAGACACAGGGGTGGTGCCAGAGCACTGGAGGATTGCAAATGTTACACCCTTGTTCAAAAAAGGGGAGAAGGATAAACCTGGCAATTACAGGCCAGTCAGTTTAATGTCAGTGGTGGGGAAGCTTTTAGAAACAATAATCCGGGGGAAAATTAACGTCACTTGGACAAGCCAGGACTAAAAAGGAGAGCCAGCATAGATCTGTTAAGGGAAATTAGCGCTTGGCTAACTTGATTGAGTTTTTTGATGAGGTAACAGAGAGGGTGAATGAGGGCAGTGCAGTTGATGCTGTGCATATGGACTTTCAAAAGATGTTTGATAAATTACCACATACTGTAATAGGCTTGTTAGCAAAATTGAAGCACAAGGGATAAAAGAGGCAGTGGATACAAAATTGGCTAAGGGATAGAAATCAGAGTTGTGGTGAATGACTGTTTTTCAGACTGAGGGGAAGTATAATGGTATGTCCCTTGGTTCAGTACTAGGACCACTGCTGTTTCTGATGTACATTAATGACTTGGACTTGGGGGTACCCAGCACAATTTCAAAATGTGCAGATGATACAAAACTTGGAAGTATAGTAAACAGTGAGAAAGATAGTAATAGACTTCAAGAAGACATAGACAGGCTGGTGGAATGGCGGGGTTGGTGGGGGGGGTGGCACACATTCAACACAGGAATGTGTGAGGTGATACATTTTGGTAGGAAGAATGAGGAGAGACAATACAAGCTAAATGGTACAATTTTAAAGGGGGTGCAAGAACAGAGACCCCTGAGTGTTTGTGGACAAATCTTTGAAGGTAGCAGAACAGGTTAGCAAACCAGTTAATAAAGCATATGGGATCCTATGCTTCATAAATAGATGCATAGAGTACAAAAGCCAGGAAGTTATGCTAAACCTGTAGAAGCCAAGAGTTTGGCCCCAGCTGTCCAATCCAATTCTGGGCACTATACTTTAGGAAGGACGTGATGGCTTTGGAGAGGGTACAGAAGAGATTTACCAGAATGGTTCCAGGGATGAGGGATTACAGTTACGTAGATAGACTGGAGAAGCTGGAGTTGTTCTCCTTAAAGCAGGGAAGGCTAAGAGGAGATTTGATAGAGGTGTTTAAAATCATGAAGGGCTTAGATAGAGTAAATAAAGAGAAACTGTTTCCAATGGCTGAAGGGTCAAAAACCAGAGGGAACAGATTTAAAGTGATTGGCAAAAGAACCAGAGGTGACATAAGGAAAAACTTTACGCAACAAGTGGTTAGGATTTGGAATGCACTGCCCGATAGGGTGGTGGAAACAGATTCAATAATAGCTTTCAAAAGGGAATTGAATACTTGAAGGAGAAAAAATTGCAGAGCTATAGGGAAAGAGCAGGGGACAAATTGGATTGCTCTTCAAAAGAGCCAGCGTAGACTCTATCAGCCGAATGACCTCCTCCTGTGCTGTACTATTCTATGATTCTATGTATGCATAGAGTTCAAGTGAGTTTATTATGTTCACAGTTGTCTTTGTTGAGTGTGAGGTTTTTCCTCTTGTAGACTCTGGAACTTTGCTCTCAATGCCTGGTCAGTGTCCTCTGGTGCTGTGCCATATATCAAAATATTATTTCTGAAACTTTTGGTACCTTTTAATGCCCTGAAGTGTTTGCTGCATGGCATTTTGGAAAACTACTGCAGCAGATGAGAAAGCAAAGTTCAGTTATTTGTAGTGTTATAATCGCACGTGGGTGTACCACATAAAACTTGGCACGTGAGAGTTTGATTTTTGCTTTAATGGTTGTGGCAAAATTCCCTGTAATAATAAGGTAGAGCAGTTTTGATCTGTACGGCCAAATCTAGACTCACACAGGGTATGCTCCAGATGCTTTGACTCATTTTAAAAGTGCTAGATACAGTAATCTCGGTCACATGTTCTGGACAAATTGGGTTCTGTGTGGCTTGATCTGGCTACTTTATTATTCTTATATGCAACATGGTTTGGAGTATCTTTTGTTGAGGGTCTGAGCTGTAGTCTGTTTTTTGATGATATCTAGTGGCTTAGAGCAGCAGTATCTTGTAAACTATTATGTTTGTCTGCAGTGTCTCTGGCTGGATATGTTGCTTGCCCTCTTTTGTTTAGGTAACTTCCAGTATGTATATCTGTTCACTGTTATTTTCATCCTGCATGTCACTTCACAGTCACAGTACAGATTTGATATTGTACTCATTTAATGCCTGAAGCTTGAAATCTGGAGAATTCAAAAGGTTCTGTCCGAGTCCAATAAGACTGACAAGTAATAATGGGATCTTGCAATATACATCTGCATAGCTGTGAGGATGTGCAGCTTTGGATATCTTGAGATTTTATCTCCTTATTCATATTGGCGAACTTGCACTTAAGTGTTAACTCGGAGTTATGTGTGGTACACGTTCAATGTCTCACCTTGTTTTTATTTGGTCTACCAGGGCACACATTTCATATTCGTTGAGCACATCCATATCATAGTGATTTGGCTTTCCAGTTTCTGGCAGTGTTTCAAAAACATTTATAAAAACACCTTCCCCTGTGTAATGTACGAGCATTTCCTACCATTGTCTGTTATATCAAAGGCAGCTTGACATTTTTCAACTTAGTGGATCCACCTTTGCCATCAAGTGTCAACTGAAATTGGACCCATCTCACGATTGAATCAATGAAAGAAGTAAGCATTTTACTTTGCTTTTGTTTAGCAAAGTTTGATTAAAAAAAGGAACTGTAGCAGAAAACATACAGCTGCTATATATTCAAACAGTGATCCTCATTGCCAATGCAGTCAATAAAGACTTAGGACACATGTAGTCTAGAACAGTTCAAATGCAATGCTTAAAATAATTCAATCAACCGTCACCAGCATAGCTGGTACTAACTGGTTTCTACTGGCCTTCCACATTTCTGTTCTCTGATAACTCTGTAGTAGTGTTAGATACATAACATGGATTGGATTAATACTCTACCGTCGCCAGAGAAGGCTACTGAAGCATATAGAAATATGTATACTTGCTTCAGCATCTTTTCTATACCTTGCCCAAGTAGGAATTCCTCATGTTTGCCAACATGCCCTCCCTGGGTAGGCGGACTATTCAATCATGGGATATATCACAGCTGACTTTGTTAGATTGTACATGATCTATGGAAGGAGAATGCTTTATGGGCCAAGTTATCTATTCTCATTCCATGCTTTCTTGTGTTCTTATTATATACACACACACACACACACATACATACACATAACAGAGCAAGGTTTCGAGTTAGTAAATCAAGGATACCAAGGCCAATTGCAGTACCCCAACGACACTGTTGATTGATATCAATTAATTGAGTACAGATCAAGAATCAAACTTAAGATTTTTCTGTTCCATATGGCTCATTTACAGTGAGCTATCAGCCCGAACATCACTGTTTTCTAATAATATTTTAAAATAAAATTATATTAAATTTGGTGATACAAAAATGCAGTGGCAGGCTGCAAAACATTTATAGTACCAGTCATGAACGTTTTAAAAACTCATCTGAAACAGCAATTGCAATTTAATTGAAATCAAGAATATGTTTGAAACGTCCTGTGGAAGTTCTTGAAATACCAAAATAGTGTAGTAATACCATAACAGAATTCATTGCTACTTCCCATTCACTTCCATCATCTATTATTTGCACGCTGTGACACAGTGGAGGCCTTCTGATGGTATCAAGAACAATGATAGCAAGTGTTTTGTACAATGATCAGAACCATGGAGTCTGGTTTGCCGCCTAAAACAGTCATTTATGATTTTTCATAATATCTAAAATGTTCTTTTTTGGTGGGTGAATTTTGACGCACAGGATTTTTATTGTTCAAGACGTAGGTGAAACTGGCATAGCTGCAGTTATTAGCCATCCCAGGATTGTATCTTATTTTGTAACTGCAAAGCTCCATTATACAGACATCTAGCTTCACTACCGTCTCTGATTATTTCTGTTTGACTTTGCACGTTCCACTACCAGAAATTTGCTGTACATGCTGATCGGACCTGTGTGGGAGCAGTGAGGAGCGGCAGAGCTTAAAACCGGCAGCGAGGCCCGACCAGAGCATCAGACCTGTGTGGGAGCAGTGAGGAGCGGCCGAGCTTAAAACCGGCAGCGAGGCCCGACCAGAGCATCGGACCTGTGTGGGAGCAGTGAAGAGCAGCGGAGCTTAAAATCGGCAGCGAGGCCCGACCAGAACATCGGACCTGTGTGGGAGCAGTGAGGAGCGGTGGAGCTTAAAACCGGCAGCGAGGCCCGACCAGAGCATCGGACCTGTGTGGGAGCAGTGAGGAGCGGCGGAGCTTAAAACCGGCAGCGAGGCCCGACCAGAGCATCGGACCTGTGTGGGAGCAGTGAGGAGCGGCGGAGCTTAAAACCGGCAGCGAGGCCCGACCAGAGCATCGGACCTGTGTGGGAGCAGTGAGGAGTGGCGGAGCTTAAAACTGGCAGCGAGGCCCGACCAGAGCATTGGACCTGTGTGGGAGCAGTGAGGAGCGGCGGAGCTTAAAACCGGCAGCGAGGCCCGACCAGAACATCGGACCTGTGTGGGAGCAGTGAGGAGCGGCGGAGCTTAAAACCGGCAGCGAGGCCCGACCAGAGCATCGGACCTGTGTGGGAGCAGTGAGGAGCGGTGAGGAGCGGTGGAGCTTAAAACCGGCAGCGAGGCCCGACCAAAGCATCAGACCTATGTGGGAACAGTGAGGCGCGGCGGACCTGAAAACCAGCAGCGAGGCCCGACCAGAGCATCGGACCTGTGTGGGAGCAGTGAGGAGCGGCGGAGCTTAAAACCGGCAGCGAGGCCCGACCAGAGCATCGGACTTGTGTGGGAGCAGTGAGGCGCGGCGGACCTTAAAACCGGCAGCGAGGCCCGACCAGAGCATCGGACCTGTGTGGGAGCAGTGAGGAGCGGCGGAGCTTAAAACCAGCAGCGAGGCCCGACCAGAGCATCGGACCTGTGTGGGAGCAGTGAGGAGCGGCAGAGCTTAGAACTGGCAGCGAGGCCCGGCCAGAGCATCGGACCTGTGTGGGAGCAGTGAGGAGCAGCTTACCAATTCAACAGCGGGGAGAGAGGTAAAAAGTAATCAAAGTGTGACGTCACCAGGAAGCAGGTAAGTGATTGGTTGGTGAGTATTTCTCTCTTTTTTTAAACTTTAACTCTGTGGTTTATAGTTTCTAAGGTCTCTCTGGTGTAGCGGGAACTGTTGGTAAACCAGTTAACTGTAGTGTAATTAGTGGGATTGATTTAATTTAAATTCACTTCATTAAAGGGTAAGTCATGGCAGGCCAGCCTGGCCCCGTGGTATGCTCCTCCTGCACTATGTGGGAACTCAGGGACACTTCCTGTGTCCTTGACAACTACATGTGCAGGAAGTGCATCCAGCTGCAGCTACTGACAGACTGCATTGCGGCACTGGAGCTGCGATTGGATGCATACTGGAGCGTTCGCGATGCTCAGGACATCGTGAATATCATGTTTACGGAGTTGGACACACCGCAGGTAGAGGTTGGACAGGAAGAAAGGGAACGGGTGACCAACAGGCAGAGTACTAGGCGCAGGCAGGTAGTGCAGGGGTCCCCTGTGGCCATCCCCCTCTCCAACAGATACACCACTTTGAGTACTGTTGGGGGGGATGGCTTATCAGAGGAAGGCAGCAGCAGCCAACTTCCTGGCACCAGGGGTGGCTCTGCTGCACAGAATGGGAGGAAAAAGAGGGGTAGAGCTATAGTAATAGGGGATTCTATTGTAAGGGGAATAGATAGGCGTTTCTGCGGCCAAAAACGAGACTCCAGGATGGTGTGTTGCCTCCCTGGTGCAAGGGTCAAGGATGTCTCCGAGCGGCTGCAGAACATCTTGGAAGGGGAGGGTGAACAGCCAGTTGTCATGATGCATATAGGCACCAACGATATAGGTAAAAAGCAGGATGAGGTCCTAAAAGTGGAATATAGGGAGTTAGGAGATAAATTAAAAAACAGGACCTCAAAAGGTAGTAATCTCAGGATTGCTACCAGTGCCACGTGCTAGTCAGAGTAGAAATAGAAGGATACTTCAGATGAATATGTGGCTAGAGGAATGGTGCCAGGGGGAGGGATTCAAGTTCCTGGGACATTGGAACCGGTTCTGGGAGAGGTGGGACCAGTTCAAACCGGACGGCCTACATCTGGGCAGGGCTGGAACCGTCCTAGGGGGAGTGTTTGCTAGTGCTGTGGGGGAGGGTTTAAACTAAAATGGCAGGGGGTTGGGAACCTGAGCAGGGAGACAGAGGAAAGGGAAACAAGGATAAAAGCAAAAGATAGGAAGGAGAAAAACAAAAGTGGCAGTCAGAGAAATCAACGGTTTAAATCAAACGTGGCCACAGTAAATAATAATTCTAATAGGTCTAAGAGCATTAAAAAAACAAGCCTGAAGGCTTTGTGCCTTAATGCGAGGAGCATTTGTAATAAGGTGGATGAATTGGCTGCGCAAATAGAGGTAAACGAATATGATTTGGTTGGGATTACAGAAACATGGCTCAAGGATGGCCAAGACTGGGAACTCAACATCCAGGGGTATTCGATATTCAGGAAAGATAGGCAAAAAGGAAAGGGAGGTGGGGTAGCATTACTGGTTAAAGAAGGGATTAACACAATTGTAATGAAGGGTATTAGCTCTGATGATGTGGAATCTGTATGGGTAGAATTGAGAAATACTAAGGGGAAAAAAACGTTAGTGGGGGTGGTATATAGACCTCCAAACAGTAAGGCGGAGGTTGGGGATGGCATTAAAAGGGAAATTAAAGAAGCGTGCAATAAGGGCACAGCAGTCATCATGGGTGACTTTAATCTACATATAGATTGGGCCAACCAAATTAGTAACAATACTGTGGAGGAGGAATTCCTGGAGTGTTTACGGGATGGTTTCCTGAACCAATATGTCGAGGAACCAACCAGAGATCAGGCCATCTTAGACTGGGTATTATGTAACAAGAAAGGATTAATTAGCAATCTTGTTGTACGAGGCCCCTTGGGTCGGAGCGATCATAATATGATCGAATTCTTCATTAAGATGGAGAACGAAGTAGTTGACTCAGAGACTAGGGTCCTCAATTTAAATAAAGGAAACTATGATGGTCTGAGGAGCGAGTTGGGTAAGATTGATTGGGGAATGGCACTCAAAGTGTTGATGGTGGATAGGCAATGGCAAACATTCAAAGACCAAATGGATGAGCTACAGAATTTGTTCATCCCAGTTTGGCATAAAAATAAAACAAAAGATCCAAGGAGAGGACATATAAATTGGCCAGAAAAAGCAATAATCCTGAGGTTTGGGAGCAGTTTAGGATTCAACAAAGGAGGACAAAGGGATTAATTAAGAAAGGGAAAATAGAATATGAGAGTAAGCTTGCAGGGAACATAAAAACTGACTGTAAAAGCTTTTATAGATATGTGAAGAGAAAAAGATTAGTGACGTCAAGCGTAGGTCCCTTGCAGTCAGAATCAGGGGAATTTATAATGGGGAACAAAGAAATGGCAGACCAACTAAATACATATTTTGGCTCTGTCTTCACAAAGGAGGACACAAATAACCTCCCAGAGATGCCAGGGAACATAGGGTCTGATGAAAGGGTGGAACTGAAAGAAATCAGTATTTGTAGGGAAATGGTGTTAGGAAAATTGATGGGACTAAAGGCCGATAAATCCCCAGGGCCTGATAATCTACATCCCAGGGTACTTAAGGAAGTGGCTCTAGAAATAGTAGATGCATTGCTGGTCATCTTCCAGCACTTGATAGACTCTGGAACAGTACCCATGGATTGGAGGGTAGCTAATGTTACCCCACTATTCAAAAAAGATGGTAGAGAAAAAGCAGGGAATTATAGACCGGTAAGCCTGACATCGGTAGTGGGGAAAATGCTAGAGTCCATTGTAAAAGATGTAATAGCAGAGCACTTGGAAAGCAGTGACAGGATCGGACAAAGTCAACATGGATTTACAAAAGGTAAATCATGCTTGACTAATCTACTGGAATTTTTTGAGGATGTAACTGGTAAAATAGATAAGGGAAAACCAGTGGATGTGGTGTATTTGGACTTTCAGAAGGCTTTCGATAAGGTCCCGCAAAAGAGATTAGCGTGCAAAATTAAGGCACATGGGATTGGGGGCAAGGTATTGACTTGGCTAGAGAACTGGTTGGCGGACACAAAGCAAAGAGTTGGAATAAACGGGTCGTTTTCCGAGTGGCAGGCAGTGACTAGTGGGGTACCGCAAGGATCGGTCTTAGGATCCCAGCTGTTCACAATATATATTAATGATCTGGACGAGGGAATTGGATGTAATATCTTCAAATTTGCAGACGACACAAAGCTGGGTGGGAGGGTATGCTGTGAGGAGGATGTCGTGAAACTCCAGTACGATTTGGACAGATTGGGTGATTGGGCAGAAACATGGCAAATGCACTATAATGTGGATAAATGTGAGGTTATCCACTTTGGTGGCAAAAACAGGAAGGTGTAGGAGTCTGTGCACTCCTAACAAAAACACTGTGAACTAAACTGGTAGTTAACAAACTTAGTTTAATGCACTGAAAGTATTACAAAACAAGAAACGCAGGAGAAACTCCAAACAGGTCTGTACACTAGCTCACTCCATGAGGACTAACTGGAAACGCCCTCCAACCCTGACGTCATGACGTCATCACGTTTCCCGCCGTTGGGAACGTCATGACGTCATCACGTCAGATCGCGATTTTATCGATCACGCGCTGTTTAAACAGGGCAAACATTAAAAGGTAACAATAATGATTAAAGACAATTGTACAAGTTACTGTGAGAGTCTCTTTGGTGGCTTTGCCACATACGCCCCCCCAGAATTGTCTTTAATGAGGAAAGTCAATCGCCGAGGAGGTCGGACAAGCCTGTTTGACCGACTCCTAAATTCCCGGAGAGGAAAATGCTGAGCAGGTGGCGAGCTGGCAGGTAGCACGGTGCGGTTAGGCGTAGCGGCGGTCGGCCCCAGCGCGGAGGCTGCGCCAGTTCGACCGGCTGTTCGAGGTCCAGGTGCGCAGGTTTGAGGTGGTCAACAGAGATGTGATCAGGCTTGCCCCCGACGTCGATCACAAAACTCTTGTCCCCGGTCTGTAGAACCTGGAACGGACCTGCATAAGGAGGTGCGAGCGGGGTACGATGGCCGTCTTGGCGCACAAAGACGAATTTGGCCTTTGACAGCTCCCCAGGGATGTTGGAAGAAGGCAAACCATGCTGCGAGGTCGGAACTAGGCGGAAACACTGAGCCGCGTCCCGATGGGCCTCTCGCTGACTGGCTGCAGACCACGGCCGCGTAGGGGACGGCAGGAACTGGCCCGGAACTCGAAGTGGCTGACTGTAAACCATTTCCGCGGCCGACAACTGTAGATCCTCCTTCGGCACCGTGCGCAGTCCCAGCATCACCCACGGCAGTTTATCGACCCATGCTGCATCCAGAAGGCTGGCCCTGAGCGACGCCTTCAATGAATGGTGGAACCGCTCGCACAAGCCGTTCGCTTGCGGGTGATAAGCCGTAGTGCGGTGTAGTTTAGTGCCCAATACTCAGGCCACCTCATTCCATAGTTCCGACGAAAATTGCGGCCCGCGATCCGACGAAATATCCGCAGGGCCACCAAACCGGGCTACCCATGATGAAATGAAGGCTCGCGCGACATCCGCAGAGGTGGTGGACGTCAGGGGAACCGCCTCCGGCCACCTCGTGGTGCGATCCACCATTGTCAGAAGGTGCGTAAAACCACGGGACGGTGGAAGTGGGCCCACTAGGTCAACGTGAATGTGGTCGAAATGCCACTCCGGTACCTCGAAGGTAGCCAGAGGGGCCCTGACGTGCCGTTGCACCTTGGCCCGTTGACAAACCACACAAGTGTTCGCCCAGTCGCGGACGTCTTTGCGTATTCCTCTCCATATGAATTTGGTGACTAGCAGCTTCTGCGACGCCCGCACTCCAGGATGCAACAGCCCGTGTATGGCGTCGAAAACGCCTCGGCGCCAGGTGGATGGCACAATCGGACGGGGTGCACCCAACGAAACGTTGCAGAGTAGAGTGGTACCTGCCGCATGGATCGGTACATCTCTCGGCTGGAGGCTGGTGGAGACAGAACGAAAGGCCTGAGTCTCCGGGTCGGCAGCCTGGTCGGCTGCCATTCTTGCAAAGTCAATGCCTAATTGAACGGCCTGGACGGCGGCGCGGGTGAGGCAATCAGCGACGACGTTGTCCTTGCCGGCCACGTGCCTGACGTCGGTGGTGAACTCGGAGATGCAAGTCAGCTGCGGTTGTTGCCGAGCCGACCACGGTTCAGCTGTCTTGGCCGTCGCGAACGTCTATGGTTTGTGGTCAACAAACGTAGTGAAACAGCGCCCTTCGAGGAGGAATCAGAAGTGGCGGATGGCCAAAAACAAAGCTAACAGCTCCCTGTCGAAAGTACTGTATCGACGTTCATGCCGTTGCAGCTGGCGGCTAAAAAATGCCAGAGGCTGCCATGCGCCGTCGACCCATTGCGCCTGGACGGCCCCCACAGCGTAATCCGACGCATCCGTCGTGAGGGCGATGATAGCTCCTGGCAGAGGATGTGCCAACATCGTCGCGAGCGCGGTCTTCGTATCCTCGAAGGCGCGACCCATTTCTTGCGACCAAACCATGGGCTCCTTTCCCGTCTTGCCCGAGGGCCTCGTAGAGCGGCCGCATGAGCTGTGCAGCCCTGGGGACGAACCGGTGGTAAAAATTAACCATCCCCAGGAACTTATGTAAGGCTTTCACGGATTGCAGCTTCGGGAACGCCGTGATCGCCTCCACCTTAGCTCGAAGCGGCGTTACCCCTGCGGAAATTATGCGGTGGCCGAGAAGATCGAGCTGCGCCAGGCCAGAACGGCATTTGCCTGGGTTCACAATGAGGCCGTGCTGCTGAAGCCGTCGAAAAAGGACACGGAGATGCTTGAGGTGTTCATCCTTTGTGGTGCTAGCAATCAGAATGTCATCCAAGTAGACGAACAAAAAATCAAGGTCCCGTAGAACCGAGTCCATAAGGCGCTGGAACGCCTGCACCGCATTTTTAAGCCCAAAGGGCATGCGGAGGAATTCAAAAAGTCCAAAAGGGGTGATGACAGCCGTCTTTTGGACATCCTGGGGGTGCACTGGGACCTGATGGTACCCACGGACGAGGTCGACCTTTGAGAATATTGACTTCCCCGCCAAATGCACAGAGAAATCTTGTATGTGGGGGATGGAGTAACAGTCGGGCGTCGCTATCTCATTGAGGCGACAATAGTCGCCACAGGGCCACCATCCCCCGCCGGGCTTTGGGACGATGTGGAGCGGTGAAGACCAGGGACTACTGGACCGGCGAATAATCCCCAGCTTCTCTATCACGGCGGACTCCGCCTTCGCCGCCGCGAGCTTGCTGGGCTCCAAACGCCGCGCCCTGGCATAGACGGGAGAGCCGGTTGTCGAAATATGATGCTCCACCCGATGCTTGGCGGTCGAAGCTGAAAAGGTGGGCTTTGTCAGCTCGGGGAAGTCCCCGAGAAGGCGGGAGAAATCGTCGGGAGGTGGCCGCGCGCAGGAGACCGAGTGCGGTGCAGCCGTGCTGCGCACACCTGAAATACCGTCAAGCGTGGCGGCGTGAACGAGGCGTCGATTTTTCACATCCACCAACAGGCCGTTGGCGCCTAAAAAGTCGGCGCCCAAAAGGGCCTGCGAAATTGGAGCGGTGACGAAATCCCAGGTAAAGCGCTGGCCACCGAAACAGACTTGCACCTGTTGTTTCCCGCAAGTGCGGATCGTACCCCCGTTGGCAGCTTGGAGGGGGGGACCCCGTCTGCTGGACCGAAGGTCGAGGACCGAGGCGGGAAGTATGCTGCACTGTGCCCCTGTGTCACACAAAAAATGATGGCCCAAAATGGAGTCGGTTAAACACATGAGATTCCCGGAGTCGCCGATTGCCATCGTGGCCGCGGGGGACGCACCGGACCTGGTGTTCTTGACTCACGGCGGTCTGTTCGACGGTCTGGGCACGAAACCACACGGTGGTCGGCAGCAGCGGGCCTTCGGGCCGAAACGAGTGCGGTAGTAACAGTAACCGGCCGTCTGAGGCGCCGGGGCCGGGCCCCTCAGGGCGGGGCATTGCGCGATGGTGCAGTATTGCTGCCGGACCGCGTAAATTTTATCCGCCTCTTCGGCAAGTGCGATGCAGTCCCCGGTGTCCGATCTGGCGAGGGCTGCCTGGACGTGTTTGGGCAGCTGCGTAAGGAACAGCTCGTGGAACAGGAAACATGGGGGTTCGGACCCCAGGAGCGGTAGCATGTGGCTCATTAGTTCCGAGGGTTTGGAGTCACCTAACCCTGGTAGTGTCAGTAAGCGGCGAGCGCACGTGCCACCTTGGTAAGGCCAAATACCTGCAGCAGCCGAGTCTTGATGGCTACATACTTGTCAGCATTTGGGGGGTTCTCCAGAAGGCTGATGATATTCGACGCCCTCGAGCTATCGAGGGCGAGACCACGTACAAATATCGGGTCTGGTCCTGCACGATGTTGCGGAGTTCAAATTGCGCCTTAGCCTGCACAAACCAGGAGGCCGCCTGTTGTTCCCAGAATTGGGGGAGCTTCAAGGCCACAGCGTTGGCATCCATCACTGGCCTGCGTTCCGTGTCCACCGCGAAAAACGATTGCGAGGATTCGGGGTCACCAATGTAGGAGTCTGTGCACTCCTAACAAAAACACTGTGAACTAAACTGGTAGTTAACAAACTTAGTTTAATGCACTGAAAGTATTACAAAACAAGAAACGCAGGAGAAACTCCAAACAGGTCTGTACACTAGCTCACTCCACGAGGACTAACTGGAAATGCCCTCCAACCCTGACGTCATGACGTCATCATGTTTCCCGTCATTGGGAACGTCACATGACCCACGTGAGGACGTCATCGCGTCAGATCGCGATTTTATCGATCCCGCGCTGTTTAAATAGGGCAAACATTAAAAGGTAACAATAATGATTAAAGACAATTGTACAAGTTATTGTGAGAGTCTCTTTGGTGGCTTTGCCACAAAGGCAGATTATTATTTGAATGGCAATAGATTGAGAGAAGGGGAAGTGCAAAGAGACCTGGGTGTTCTTGTGCACCAGTCACTGAAGGTAAGCATGCAGGTGCAGCAGGCGGTTAAGAAGGCAAATGGTATGTTGGCCTTCGTAGCAAGAGGGTTCGAGTACAGGAACAAGGATGTCTTGCTACAGTTGTACAGGGCCTTGGCGAGACCACACCTTGAATATTGTGTGCAGTTTTGATCGCCTTACCTGAGGAAGGACGTTCTTGCCATGGAAGGAGTGCAGCAAAGATTCACCAGGCTGATACCTGGGATGGCAGGAATGACGTATGAGGAGAGATTGTGTCGATTGGGCTTATACTCACTGGAGTTTAGGAGATTGAGAGGGGATCTCATCGAAACCTATAAAATTCTGTCAGGCCTGGACAGACTAGATGCAGGAAGGATGTTTCTGATGGCCGGGGAGTCCAGAACCAGGGGTCATAGTCTAAGGATAAGGGGTAAGCCATTTAGGACTGAAATGAGGAGGAATTTCTTCAGCCAGAGAGTGGTGAACCTGTGGAATTCTCTGCCACAGAGGGCGGTGGAGGCCAGTTCATTAAATATATTCAAGAAAGAGTTGGATATATTTCTTAAGGCTAAAGGGATCAAGGGATATGGGGAGCAGGCTGAATTTGGATGATCAGCCATGATCTCATTGAATGGCGGAGCAGGCTCGAAGGGCCGAATGGCCTACTCCTGCTCCTATCTCCTATGTTTCTATGTTTCTATGTTTCATCACCATTGCCAGGTTTTGACGATAGTGATTGAATCTTTTGTTACTGCTGTTGAATGTTACCGTGTGATGGGTGTTTGTCTTCTGTTATTGCAGCTACTTTCTGGTGCTTATGTTCAAATGGGTTTTTACCTGTAACTATGTTTTGCTTTGTGGGTTTACGATGCTGTTAACTGAAAGAAGGGAAAGTTACAATATTGTGACTAAAAAAGCACTGTACTGTACCATAGTCAGGAAGAGACAAAAGAAAAGGTGTGTCTTATTATCCACATTTACAGTACATCATATTTACTATTATTTAATATATTACCTTGACCCAAGCATTAAATGTTACCCATTTTTTTGTTGCTCAACAGTCAAAACTGCCTTATGTTAGAAATCTGTCACAAAGTCACAGCCTCTTGTAAAAGTCAGGGTTGATAACATTAACTTTTGGCAATAGTATAAAACGAGTGCTATCAAATCGGCCGCCTGTTAAACACCTCTCTCAGTTTTCCTTTCTATGCAACATCGCCTGTTTTACACCAACCACGGAAATTAAAATTACCCCCAGGGTCTGTATAATAGAGTGCAGATTTAGGTTTCACTCTAGTGCGGGTGATTAAATGGACCGTGGAACCCTTTACAAATTGGTCATTTTTTTTAATTAACGCGATGAAGAAATACTGATCCAGACATAACATGCCTTTAAATTAGTTTATCTGGATTCAAGTGCCATGAGTGATGGTATGGGTTTATTCTCAGCATCAGGACTAGGAATAGATGTTTCAGTGTAGCAAGAGAAGAAATCGTTAAGCACATCTTTCCTCTTGATGACTCAGTCGCAGATGCAGTGGCTTCATTGTGTCATCAATGGCATCACTACACCCTCCTCTGAATAAACAAAGACAAATGTCATGGCTACATTGCCATTTACATGCATGCTTGCTAGATTCATTAGGGCTAGGAATTATCAGCACCGAAGGGGTTACATAGAAAGGTTTCTTTGTGTAGATTTGATACAGTTCTCTAAATACAGTATTGCACAACACTTTTAACACAGTTACAAAACATTTAAACTATTATAATTCAGAAAATGAGAGCTAGGTGGCCACAGTACAGATGCACATTCTTACAAAACTGTATTTGAAAGGATGCCATAGCATTCAATCTAGTGGGAGAATAAAGATTAAATGATCAGCAAGACGTTCACAGTGTACCCATGTAACTACTGAAAAACAAATAAAGATCTGTATTTAAAGATCAAGTAAGTGGCTTGTTCCTACGTTTTTTCCCAGAGCACTGAGTACACTGGCATAATAATAAACAGATTCCCAGATGTAAGCACGTATCCAATTAAAAACCATAATTTCTCCAGCTCGCCAAAGTGTAAACAAATCACTGAGTGTTTTTAACCAACCATTAGCCAGGCCTAAGGTAATATTAGTCTGTTACTTTATCAATAATGCAAATTTAATGTATTATTGTGAAGCGATAATAAATACATGCCGATCCAAGAAGCATAGGGTTGTGACACAAACAGCAAAATAGTGTATTGTTCACCCAAATGGTTATGATTTCATAGCACTTAAACTTGCCAGCTGCTAAAAATGAAGATAAGCAAATTGGAAAAGCCAGCCATTTCAAAAAGGTCAACGACACGTCTGCGCATCACAATGGTATTATCATTCTCGTCTGACAAATCTATGGAATGTTTCTGAATGAAAACCATCTGTAACAAGCATTATCAACTAGGTAAAGCAGTCTGATTTCAGAGGATGGCAACCATCCGTGCTGCTTACTACAGTCAGTGTGTCTGACATGACACAAACTGACAGTTACAGTGCTGTGTGGTGTACATCACTTTGAGCAAATGGTTCCCGAGGGCTCAGATGAAAGCCTCATTTACCCCAAATCCTTCTGAATCTCTTAAGCCATAACATCTGTTCAAGTTCTTTATGTAAAAAAAGATGCTATTTACAAACTTGAGTTCTCACAGGACTTCTGATTAAACATAGCAAACATCTTACTCAGTATTTTTTTTTTTTTAAAACATCCTTTATATTTAACAAATTTTCTCCCCCGCCCCCCCACCTTACTCCCTTAGTAACTAGTCAGCTCAATGCATTCTCCTCCAGTTCGCAGAGTAGCCAAATGGGTCAAGGACTTCTGTGTAGTCAAAACCACTCAGTGCCACTCTCTGTATGACAGTGAGTCAGTTCCATGTGTGATGTGAAGCTGACCTGATATTTTTACTTGAAATTTACTTGCGCAAAAGGAGATAATAAGCAGAAGCTAAGAATATCAGACTCACAATAACATGGTCAGCATTCCCAAAGGATAGACATTTTTGGTCAATATTTAGAAAATAATAATTCAATCATTAATGCACTTAAAAATCCACATACTGTACAAATGGTACAGTATATCACCTCAGATTTTCACCCTTTCAAGGTTACTTAACATTTTGATGCAGCCAGGATGATGGAATAGCCTGAGACATGGAACGTTCCTTGACTTCGGCAAAGGTTGCTCTGTGTTCAACAGGCAGAAGACAGAATTGAAAAAAGGAGGGTCAGTTTTTCCCTCCCCCGAGTACAGAAGGCGGCCATTCAGTCCATCATGTATGTGTCAGCTCTTTGCTAGAGCAATCCAAAACTAATCCCACTGCCCACTCTATCCCCGTACCCCTGTATCTTCCTACTTTCAAATATTTGTGTACTTTTTCCTCAACTACTCCCTGTGGCAAAGCATTCCATGCTCCAACAACCCTTTGTATAAATACATTTCTCCTAACCTTTCTCCTCACTCTTTTATTGACAATTTTAAATTGATGACTCCTCATCACTGATTCCTCAACCATAGGAAATAGTTTTCCCCCGATTTCACTATCAATGTTTTCCCAGAATTTTTTTAATCTCTATTAAATCTCCTCTTCGTTTTTAATGTTCCACTGGAAGTAATCCCAGTATTTTAAGTGTCTCCTCATAATTATAATTTCCCATCACTGGTATCATCTTGGTGAATCTGCACAGCAAGCTCTCTTTGGCTTTCATTTTAATTCTATCATGAGTGCCCACAATTTCACACAGTGCTGCAACTGTGGCCTAACGCTAGCTGTGTTGTGATATACCTATCAATTCGTCCAATAAAAAGCGACGAGTTAGGAACGTAACTAAAGGTTTTTATTGACTAAATAACAGAGCCCACCCTCGTGGGTGATCGGGTCCAACAAGGAGGAATACCAGCCAGTCGACTACCTTTATACCTGGGCAGGTAGGTGGAGCCATGGGCGGAGTCGGAGGTGGTCAGCCCAGGTATAACAGCGCGACAAGAGGCGACCTCGTATCGTGATACAACAGTGATAACGGTGATAACAATACAACAGTGATAACTATAGTGTAACGATAAAAGTGGTTTACCACATTCACCCCTTGTTTAGATTTGAGTCCGGCGGGGTGAAGTGTACTACCAGTTCTGGTATGTCAGTCTGTCCGGAGGCCTCGTAAGCCTCTCCGATCGTCGCAGCGGCGGTGCTGCATTATCCGGTGTTAGTGCTGGTGTCTGCGTGGTCGGCGAAGGCTCGTGGGGTTCCGGCATGCCGTCTACCTGGGCTGGAATTGGGGGGGTGGTGGGGGGGGGTAAAGGTGGTGTCTCCGGAGTGCCCGAGGGTGCGAGGTCTCGTAAGGAGACAGTGTCCTCCCGCCCGTCTGGGTAAGCCACGTAGGCGTACTGGGGGTTGGCGTGCAGGAGGTTCACCCTTTCGACCAGGGGGTCTGTTTTATGGGCCCTCACGTGCTTTCGCAGCAAGACGGGCCCCGGAGAGGTCAGCCAGGTTGGTAGAGTGGTTCCCGTAGTCGACTTCCTGGGGAAAACAAACATTCGTTCATGGGGGGTGGCGTTAACGGCAGTGCAAAGTAGTGACCGGATGGAGTGCAGCGCTGTCGGGAGGACTTCCTGCCAGCGGGAGGTTGGGAGGCCCTTAGACTTTAAGGCTAAGAGGACGGCCTTCCATACCGTCGCGTTCTCTCTTTCCACCTGGCCGTTCCCTTGGGGGTTGTAGCTGGTGGTCCTACTTGCTGCAATACCTCTCGCTAGTAGGAACTGACGGAGTTCCTCGCTCATGAAAGAGGAGCCCCGGTCACTATGTATATAGTTTGGGAACCCGAACAAGGCGAAGAGGTCGTTCAGGCATTTAATGACCGTGGTACTGGTCATGTCTGGGCAGGGGAAGGCAAAGGGGAAACGGGAGTACTCATCAACAATGTTGAGGAAGTACACATTACGGTCAGAGGACGGGAGGGGCCCCTTAAAGTCGATGCTCAGACGCTCGAAGGGGCGGGTGGCCTTGATCAGGCTTGCTCTGTCCGGCCTAAAGAAGTGCGGTTTGCACTCGGCGCAGGTCTGGCAGTTCCTGGTTATGGTCCTGACCTCCTCGATGGAGTAGGGCAGGTTGCGGGCCTTAATGAAGTGGTAAAGTCTGGTGACCCCGGGGTGGCAGAGGTCGTTGTGGAGGGTCTGAAGTCTATCACTTTGCGCGCTGGCGCATGTAATTCGTGACAGAGCATCGGGGGGTTCGTTCAGCTTACCTGGCCGGTACAAGATATCATAATCGTAGGTGGAGAGCTCGATTCTCCACCTCAAGATCTTGTCATTCTTGATTTTGCCCCTCAGCTTGTTATTAAACATAAAAGCGACCGAACGTTGGTCGGTAAGGAGGGTAAATCGTTTGCCTGCCAGGTAGTGCCTCCAGCGTCGTACCGCCTCCACAATCGCCTGGGCCTCCTTCTCGACCGACGAGTGTCGGATCTCAGGGCCCTGTAGGGTCCTTGAGAAGAAGGCCACCGGTCTCCCCTCCTGGTTAAGGGTGGCGGCTAGGGCGAAGTCGGATGCATCGCTCTCGACTTGGAAGGGGATGGACTCATCCACTGCGTGCATAGTGGCCTTGGCAATGTCTCCCTTAATGAGGGAGAAGGCTGCGCACGCTTCCTCCGTAAGGGGGAAGGATGTGGACTTCATGAGGGGTCTGGCTTTGTCCGCATAATTGGGCACCCATTGGGCATAGTAGGCAAAGAGCCCCAGGGTTCTCTTAAGTGCCTTAGGGCAGTGGGGGAGGGGTAGCTCCATGAGGGGGCGCATTCTTTCGGGGTCGGGGCCGATGAGTCCGTTCTCTACTACACAGCCAAGGATGGCAAGGCGCGAGGTGTTAAACACACATTTCTCCTTATTGTAGGTGAGGTTCAGCCGTTGGGCTGTACGGAGGAATTTCTCCAGATTCACGTCGTGGTCCTGCCGGTCGCGGCCGCAGATGGTGACGTTATCTAGGTAGGGGAATGTGGCCTGCAGTCCGTTCCGGTCAACCATCCGGTCCATCTCCCTTTGGAAGACCGAGACCCCGTTGGTGACACCGAAGGGGACCCTAAGGAAGTGGTATAGGCGCCCATTCGCCTCGAAGGCGGTGTACTGGCGGTCCTCGGGGTGGATAGGGAGTTGGTGGTAGGCCGACTTAAGGTCGATGGTCGAGAATACGCGGTATTGTGCAATCTGATTGACCATGTCAGATATGCGGGGAAGGGGGTATGCGTCCAGCTGGGTGTATCTGTTTATGGTCTGGCTGTAGTCGATGACCAGGCGATTTTTATCGCCGGTCTTAACGACCACGACCTGGGCACGCCAGGGGCTGTTGCTCCCCTCGATGATGCCCTCCTTCAGGAGACGCTGCACCTCAGAGCTAATGAAAGCTCTGTCCCCAGCGCTGTACCGCCTGCTCTTGGTAGCGACGGGTTTGCAGTCGGGGGTGAGGTTAGCGAACAGGGAAGGTGGCGGCACCTTGAGGGTGGATAGGCTGCAGGTGTTACGCGGTGGGTGGTTTAACCTTCGCTGGTTGTCGACTGTGAGTGGGGGGAGGGGTCCACCGTATGCTAGGGTTACACTTTGGAGGTGGGATTGGAAGTCCAGCCCTAGTAGGACGGCAGCGCAGAGCTGGGGGAGGACGAGGAGTTTAAAGTTTTTATACTCTGTACCCTTAACCGACAAGGTCACAGCACAGTAGCCGCTAATGTCCGTGGCGTGGGACCTCGATGCCATCGAGATTCGGTTGCGCGTTGGCAGGACAGGGAGGGAGTAGTGGCTCACCGTGTCTGGGTGGATGAAGCTCTCCGTGCTTCCGCTGTCGAACAGGCAGGTCGTGGCGTGGCCGTTTACTTTGATGTCCATCATCGACTTGGACAGGTGGTGTGGGCGGGCTTGATCCAGAGTGACGGAGGCTAGCGTGTAGGTAAGCGAGTCGTTGTCGTCTGCGGGCGAGGCGGTCGTCGGGTCCGGGGGCCCGGTGGCAGTCGGGCGTGGTGGGTAAAATGGCGTCTCCCACGAGGTAGGACAAAATGGCGGAGAAGATGGCTGCCCCCATAACTCACATGAGGCACTATTGGGGTCGGTTGCCTTGATCAAAGATGGCCGCCCCATGACTCACGTGTGGGGATACTGGCCTCAGTTGCCGTGAAAGAAGATGGCCGCCCCCACAGTTCGCATGAGGCACTGCTGGCCTCTGAAGATCCGCTCCTGCAGGCCTTAGAGAAGTGGCCTTTCTTCCTGCAGGTTGTGCAGGTAGAGTTCCTGGCTGGGCAGCGCGACCTCGGGTGCTTCTCCTGGCCGCAAAAGAAGCAGCCGGCGGCCCGATCGCGGGTGCCCGATGTCGGAGCCGGTACCGGGGGTGGCGGGCCCGGTCGGGTCCGGGACGCCGACGCTGAGGTAGGTCCCGGGGGCGGCGCTGCGAAGGGTATTGCGGTAGGGGTCGGGCCCGAGTCCCAGGGTCGCGAGCAGTACCTGGAAAACGCCTCCTGGTCCTGATGGGCCACCTCCAGGGAGAGAGCGAGGGCTTCAGCTTTGTCCAGGTCGAGGTCTTTAGCTTCAAGCAGTCTTTGCCGTGAGTAGTCGGACCGTAGGCCTTTCACAAAGGCATCGCGGATATTATCTTCCGTATTTTCAACAGCCGTCACCGCTTTAAAGTCACAGTTCCTGCCGAGTGCTCTTAGCGCCCGTAAAAATTCAGCTACAGACTCTCCTGGCTGTTGCGGGCGGGATCTTAGGAGGTGCCTGGTGTACATGTAATTTACCGGGCTGCGGTACTGCTGTTTCAGTAGGTTGATAGCGGCCTCGTACGTAGTCGTGTCCTGTATGAGTGCGTATACTCTCGGGCTCGCTTGGGCGTTCAGAAGTCTTAGTTTGGATCTCTGCGGGGCGCCGGATTCTTCCAGGTAGGATTCGAAGCAGTCCAGCCAGTGTTTGAAGTTGAGGGCTGCGTTTGCTGCCTGTGGGTTTAGATCCAGGTACGGTGGTTTGAGGGCTTGCAGCCAAGCCGGCTGGTGTGGCTGTGCTTCTGGGAGGGCTTCTGGCTGGCCAGTAGTAGACATCTTTAAAATTTAGTCAATAAAATTGATATACTTATCAATTCGTCCAATAAAAAGCGACGAGTTAGGAACGTAACTAAAGGTTTTTATTGACTAAATAACAGAGCCCACCCTCGTGGGTGATCGGGTCCAACAAGGAGGAATACCAGCCAGTCGACTACCTTTATACCTGGGCAGGTAGGTGGAGCCATGGGCGGAGTCGGAGGTGGTCAGCCCAGGTATAACAGCGCGACAAGAGGCGACCTCGTATCGTGATACAACAGTGATAACGGTGATAACAATACAACAGTGATAACTATAGTGTAACGATAAAAGTGGTTTACCACATGTTGCTAAATCAATGGGGAAACCATAAAAAGGAGTGCCTATTTCTTAACACTTAAAATGAGCTCAGACGGTCAATACTGCCAAAATGGAGTGGCCCTTAGTTGTCAAGTAGCTAATAAGCCGCAATAATCCGCAAGCGCAAGGCATTCCTGATCTGGAAACAGCAACAGAACTCGAGAGCAAGAAAGCAGCTCTACAGAAGCCTGAAGGCCGAGGTCCAACAAAAAACTCGCGACCTAAAGAACAGATGGTGGGTGGAGAAAGCGTAGGAGATCCAGCAGCTAGCCGACAACCACGACATGCGTGGATTCTTTAGCGCAGTCAAGGCCATCTACGGCCCAAGCACCCAAGGCCCTACCCCACTGTGGGCCAAGAACGGAGAGGTACTCATCAAGGACAGAGAGGCAGTCAGTGCCCGCTGGAAGGAGCACTTCAAAGATCTCCTTAACCGAGACTCTGTCTTCGTCGCGAGTGTCCTCAACTCCATCCCACAGCATGCTACCCACCACCATCTCAGCACAACCCCAGCCCGGCATGAGGTTGAAAAGGCCATCTGACAACTGAAGAACAACAAGGCCTCAGGAGCAGATGGAATCCCTGCCGAGGCACTAAAGCATGGCATAGAAGCACTACTGGCGCGAATTCATGAACTAATTTCTCTTATCTGGAAGGAGGAGAGCATGCCAGGGGATCTCAGAGACGCCGTAATTATGACCATCTTCAAGAAAGGTGACAAGTCCGATTGCGGTAATTACAGAGGAGTTTCCCTGCTGTCTGCCACAGCGAAAGTCATTGCAAGAATCCTCCTCAATCGCCTTCTCCCAGTGGCCGAAGAGCTCCTCCCAGAGTCGCAATGCGTTTTCCCCCCACTAAGGGGCACAATGGACATGATCTTCACCGAATGTCAATTACAAGAGAAATGCAGGGAACAGCACCAACCGCTGTACATGGCCTTCTTTGATCTCACAAAGGCCTTCAACACTGTCAACTGTGAGGGATTATGGAGTGTCCTCTTCAAATTCGGTTGCCCTCAAAAGTTTGTCACCATCCTCCGCCTGCTTCACGACGACATGCAAGCCGTGATCCTGACCAATGGTTCCACCACAGACCCAATTCACGTACGAACTGGGGTCAAACAAGGCTGTGTCATCGCACCAACACTCTTCTCGATCTTCCTTGCTGCAATGCTCCATCTCACCCTCAGTAAGCTCCCCACTGAAGTGGAGCTAATTTACAGAACAAACGGGAAACTGTTCAACCTCCGTCACCTCCAGTCCAGATCCAAGGTCGTCCCATCCTCTGTCATTGAATTACAGTATGCAGACGATGCTTGCATCTGCGCTCACTTGGAGGTCGAGCTCCAAACCATCGTCAACACCTTCACCGAAGCGTACAAGAGCATGGGCCTTACACTAAACATCCGTAAGACAAAGGTCCTCTACCAACCTGTCCCCGCCACACAGTACTGCCCCCGATTATCAAAATCCACAACTAGGCCTTGGACAACGTGGATCACTTTCCATACCTTGGGAGCCTACTGTCAACGACGAAGTCCAACACCGCCTTCAGTGTGCCAGTGCAGCCTTCAGTCGCCTGAGGAAGAGAGTGTTTGAAGACCAGGACCTCAAACCCGGCACTAAGCTCACGGTCTACAGAGCAGCAGTGATACCCGCCTACTGTATGCCTCAGAGACATGGACTATGTACAGCAGGCACCTCAAAGCACTGGAGATGTACCACCAATGCTGCCTCCGCAAGATCCTGTAAATCCATTGGCAGGATAGGTGCACCAACGTCAGTGTTCTCGCTCAGGCCAACATCCCCAGCATCGAAGCTTTGACCACGCTCAATCAGCTCCGATGGATGGGTCACATTGTCCGCATGCCCGATATGAGACTCCCAAAATAAGTACTCCACTTGGAGCTCCAGCACGGCAAGAGAGCCCCAGGTGGGCAGAGGAAATGCTTCAAGGACACCCTCAAAGCCCCCTTGAAAAAGTGTAACATCCCCACCGACACCTGGGAATCCCTGGTCCAAGACTGCACAAAGTGGAGGAGAAGCATCCGGGAAGGCGCCGAACACCTCGAGTCTCTTCGCCGGGAGCAAGCGGAAGTAGCGCACGTCAACCCAAGCACTCCACCCACCCGCCCCTTCAACCACCGTCTGCCCCACCTGTGACAGAGACTGTTGGTCCCGCATTGGACTCATCAGTCACCTGAGAACTCATTTTTAATGTGGAAGCAATTCATCCTCAGCTCCGAGGGACTGCCTAAGAAGAAGAAGAAGCTCTTCCTTCACCAGCTAGTAGCAATACAGGATGCAGGCTATCAAATAATGAGACATTTACTGATAGATCCTATAGAAGTAAACTTTAGTCTAAGCAGTTTTTAAACAATTTTTGTTTTGTCTACATAATTCAGAAATGTTCTCAAATCCACGTGATGTAACTTGCATTCTTTTTTATTTGATGCAAAAGATGGTATTGTAACTTTCTGGTCAGGTGGGATTTTAATTTTGAATGATTTTGAAATAAACTCTAAAGCCTGCACATCTGCCAATGCACTTTATTATGGTTATGTTTATGTTAATGTATTACAAGCCAAATGAATGTTGAATGTTTAAATGTCTTAATCTAAATGTACACTCTCGGGAGCCGCAAGCCTACATTTTGTTGTACTGCACTTGTGCACTAACAATGACAATAAAGTTGATTATGATTATGATTAGTTTGTTCAATGCTAGATGTGATCAGGGTAGAGCATGACAAAAGTAAGGAAAGAATGCACCTCCTTCTTTAAGCTGACACTAGAGCCATTAGAATGGAAGTTTTCCATGCAAGAAACTGTAGATTCACATGATCAAATGGGATAAATTTGCTTATGTATCACTAGATTAAAACTGTATGTTGAACTAAGGGTTTAAAATGTGACTCGAACTCCTAGGCACCTTTCATAAATCTGGATGTCAAAATAGCTGTTATCCTATCAGAGTTCCCCTTTGATGAGATATAAAATGTTGATGCACTTGCAAATCAAGCAACATCCTTCAGATGGTAATAGACACTGAATATGTGCTCTGCAATGACACTGCCAGAATTTCTAAGCTTATGTGTGGCCAGCAAGGCTCCATGGTACACACAAAGACAAACAGATTAGATACTTCTGGTCCAGAGTAGGACTTGATTTTATAACCAGTGTCCCAGCACTTTCCACACTGTTGGGATGCTTCAGAAATCTTTAATAACAGTAAATCAAAGATGAGTTCCTTGCTCAGTGTCTGGATTTGTGCATATGGTTGCCAGATGTGTTAAGTAAACATTGGTATGGATAGATTTTTGGACTCCGATTTGGCTAATATGTTGAACCTGATATTTCTTGGCTGAATTCCCCTCAAGAGAGTGAGTGAGCGTGGGAAGAGGCAGACTTGTGGAATCATTTAACTTGACTCTTAGACAACAAAGGGAGTTTCCATTTTGGCTATCCTGGACTTGATCAGATCTTTGAACCATTTAAATATGTTATTCACTTACCTTCCAGGAATTACTGACAATATTTACACATAAATTTGTAGTTATGATGCCATTACAGAAAACCTGCAATTGATTGAGATTTTGAAGCTAGAATTTAGCATAAAACAAGTAATTTTGGGCGTCACTGGCAAGACCCACATTTATTGCCCATCTCTAATTGCCCGAGAAGGTGGTGGTGAGCCGCCTTCTTGAACCACTGTAGAGATTCACGTATCTCTGGTAAACAGGATCGAGTGCAAACCAATATGGTGGGTATATTGTATTTAATCGGAGTTTAGGATGGAATATAACACACTAGTAATACAGCAAAAACATACGACCGTGACAAGCAGCTGGTATTGGACCCGATCAGAGTCCTCTCTCTTCTTCTCTTCTCTTTCACTCTAGAGCCTCTGATGGCGAGCATGGGATCACTCTCAAAAGAGCGTTCGACCAGCCCAACTTCTCTTTGCAACTTCTGTTCAGCTCTCCCCTCCACCATCTCTGTGGGCGAGCCCTTGGGGTGTCACTTTTTATTCTCTTTTTAGGGGTGGGCCTGAGGCCAAGTTATTGACAAGACCATTTAACCTATAGAGGTTCCTCTAAAACCTCATCAACCAATGACAGCTCAAGTTCTTTGTCTTGGTTCTTGGATGAAAGCCCTCCCCAAAAGAGGGTCTCATTACTTCATCCAATTTATCTTTCTTGTTTCTACATTTTGAAAATTCCTCCATTGGAATCCATCTTATCTCTTGACTCTATCCTCCTTAACCCAGCAAGTACAAGGCCCGGCCCTGCCCCTCTTAACCATGGCCCCAGCCAGAGCTGTTGCACATTAGCCAGTCGCTATCTCACTTCATCTAGCAAATGGCCCATTCTAAGATGGATACCTTAGCCTCCTCAAATTCCTTTCATTCTATGTCTTTTCCTAATTAACTTTTAATCATCTTTGCAAGCAGTTCTGCTAAACAAACTCCAAATTCTATCTGTAGAGATTATAATATGGTTATTAGTCATAAAGGAAAAAACATAGATTGGGCCTTCACTGGCCAAATTAAAGATACATTAACAAAGTCAAAACCCTAACTTACAAACAACAGATAACTAGCCTGGCAGGGCCATCCTATGGGCCCCCGTGTGGAATGTTTATGGCTCACCTAATCTAACTGATTAAAAAGACTGTCTCAAATTCTAATGCAAGCTTTCCAGGAAAATGAAACTTATCGTTTAAAAACAGTATTATTCATGTAGCCATATACATTTTTTGGCTCCCCTAGTTTCTAACACCACTGCAGTCGTGTGGTGAAGGTACTCCCACAGTGCTGTTAGGGAGGGGGTTCCAGTATTTTGACCCATTGATGAAGGAATGGCAATATGTTTCCAAGTCAGGATGGTGTGTGACTTGGAGGGGAACTTGGAGGTGGTGGTAGTGGTGTTCCCATGCGCCTGCTGCTGCCTTTGTCCTTCTAGGTGGTAGAGGTCGAGGGTTTCCCCTTGACATTCAATGATATCACCATCAGCGAATCCTCCACAATCAACATCTGACCAGAAAATCAACTGGATCGCCAACTACTCAGGCTACTAAAGCAGGTCAGAGGCTGGGTATTCTGCAGCTATTGGCTCACCTCCTGACTCCCCAAAGCCATTCTACCACTTACAAGGTACAAGTCAGGAGTGTGATGGAATACTCCCCACTTGCTTGGAGCTGTAACAACACTCAAGAAGCTCCACACCATCCAGGACAAAGCAACACACTTGATCGTCAGTAAAATTCAGTTAGAAAATGTTTCCACCACTTGGAAAGTGGGCGGAAGTGTAGGGCTTACAACCAGTATCCTCTGTAAAGGGCCAATCCTGCTGTAAATCATAAACACTTCCAAAAAAACATTGGCCCAGATTTTGTGGTTGAAATAACGGTGTGCCCGTCAGCGCTCAGCATTATTATGGAATAAATCAGACAACAACTTCCAGTATCCACACATGCGCAGTCAAATGCGGAAATCAGGAAGTTGCTCTCAGAGTTGCCCTGCTCCTCCAGAAACTGCGCTATACTGGTATCTTGCCAAGAGACTCAACATTGAAACACATGAAGTTGCAGTACTTACCCACTAGATACCCACTAAACACACTGGAAAAAGTCAGAACTTGTCCATTCAAGTGTAAGTAAATATTTGACGAGTCTATGGGCAAGTATAAGTGCAATGAACGGCAAAAGCTCCAAGCCATTATTTACCGGAGGTCAGAGTCCTTTTTCAGATAAGAAACTGATAATAACAAAATGTTCAATGTTATCAGATTAATAGACAAAAAAAAATTACCTCACAGGATTTTCCAAACAGCAAATAATTCAGATTTCACTTACCCACAGCAGCTGTATAAACAAATCTTATGTAAACAGGGATTTCCTTCGGATTTGTAAATATAAATAGGTCAGTGTTGTTCCCTTTATCTGCCTCATGCTTTCCGAAGATAAAAAAATGAAGTTTTTATTTAAGTTTAGTTCAAACCTACTCAAATGTATGATCCAATTTATATTCAGATAATCTTCAAAAACACAGAAATTTAAGTACTTTATGCACAGAGGTACAATTTGGCTTTTCTGACAATGTGTCAGCTGTGGCTCAGTGAGTAGCACACTCGCCTCTGAGTCAGGTGGTTGTGGGTTCGAGCACATAAAGCTAGGCTGACACTCCAGTGCAGTGCTGAAGGAGTGCTGCACTGTCGGAGGTGCCGTCTTTTGGATGAGACATTAAATCAAGACCCCGTCTGCTTTCTCAGGTGGATGTAAAAGATCCCATGGCACTATTTTGAAGAAGAGTAGGGGAGTTATCCCTGGTGTCCTGGCCAATACTTATCCCTCAATCAACATAACAAAAACAGATTATCTGGTCATTATCACATTGCTGTTTGTGGGAGCTTGTTGTGCGCAAATTGGCTGCTGCGTTTCCCACATTACAACAATGACTACACTCCAAAAATTTACGTCATTGGCTGTAAAGCACTTCGAGACATCTGGTGGTCGTGAAAGGTGCTATATAAATTTAATGTAAGAAGTCACACAACACCAGGTTATAGTCCAACAGTTTTATTTGAAATCACAAGCTTTCAGAGCGCTGCTCCTTCATCAGGTGAAGTGGAGAGATGCATAAAGACACAACTTATATAGTCAGAGAATAATGCCAGATGATTACAGGTAATCTTTCTAACTGCCATTTATCACACCTCGGCAGAGAGATAATCACAGCAATCAAAGGTGTGAATGGTGTCCAAACAGGTTAGTCAGGAAAACATTACATCAAAGAACAATGAGGTGGGGTCACAAGGGGTGAAATGTTGCAGATGCTGGGGTCTGTATGAAAAATTTTAAAAAGGCAAAAAAACATTTTTTTTGCTGGAAATCACAGCAGGTCCGGCCATATCTGTGTAGAGAGAACAAGCCAACGACGACTCGAGTCTGGGTGACCCTACGTCAGGTGGGGTTACATGTAGCGTGACATGAACCCAAGATCCCGGTTGAGGCCGTCCTCATGAGTGCGGAACTTGGCTATCAGTTTCTGCTCGACGATTTTGCGTTGTCGTGTGTCTCGAAGGCCGCCTTGGAGAATGCTTACCTGAAGATCGGAGGCTGAATGTCCTTGACTGCTGAAGTGTTCCCCGACTGGGAGGGAACACTCCTGCCTGGTGATTGTTGCGCGGTGTCCGTTCATCCGTTGTCGCAGTGTCTGCATGGTCTCACCAATGTACCATGCTCCGGGGCATCCTTTCCTGCAACGTATGAGGTAGACAACGTTGGCCGAGTCACATGAGTATGTACCATGTACCTGGTGGGTGGTGTCCTCATGTGTGATGATGGTATCTGTGTTGATGATCTGGCATGTCTTGCAGAGGTTGCCGTGGCAGGGTTGTGTGGTGTCGTGGTCGCTGTTCTCCTGAAAGCTGGGTAATTTACTGCGAACGATGGTCTGTTTGAGGTTAGGCGGCTGTTTAAAGGCGAGTAGTGGAGGCGTGGGGATGGCCTTAGCAAGGTGTTTGTCGTCATCGATGACATGTTGAAGGCGGCGAAGAACATGGCGTAGTTTCTCCGCTCCGGTGAAGTACTGGACGACGAAGGGTACTCTGTTGGTTGTGTCCCGTGTTTGTCTTCTGAGGAGGTCTATGTGATTTTTCGCTGTGGCCCGTCGGAACTGTTGATCGACGAGTCGAGCATCATATCCCGTTCTTACGAGGGCGTCTTTCAACGTCTGTAGGTGTCCATTGCGTTCCTCCTCGTCTGAGCAGATCCTGTGTATTCGCAGGGCTTGTCCATAGGGGATGGCTTCTTTAACGTGGTTAGGGTGGAAGCTGGAGAAGTGGAGCATCCTGAGGTTGTCCGTGGGCTTGCGGTACAGTGAAGTGCTGAGGTGTCCGTCTTTGATGGAGATTCATGTGTCCAAGAATGAAACCGATTCTGAGGAGTAGTCCATGGTGAGTTTGATGGTGGGATGGAACTTGTTGATGTTATCGTGTAGTCTTTTCAGTGATTCTTCGCCGTGGGTCCATAGGAAGAAAATGTCGTCGATGTATCTGGTGTATAGCGTTGGTTGGAGGTCCTGTGCAGCGAAGAAGTCTTGCTTGAACTTGTGCATGAAGATGTTGGCGTATTGGGGTGCGAATTTGGTCCCCATGGCTGTTCCGTGTGTTTGGGTAAAGAACTGGTTGTCGAAGGTGAAGACATTGTGGTCAAGGATGAAGCGGATGAGTTGTAGGATGGCGTCTGGAGATTGGTTGTTGTTGGTGTTGAGTACTGAGGCTGTCGCAGCGATGCCGTCATCGTGGGGGATACTGGTGTAGAGTGCCGAGACGTCCATCGTGGCGAGGAGCGTTCCTGGTTCAACTGGTCCATGGGTGCTGAGTTTCTGTAAGAAGTCTGTAGTGTTGCGACAGAAGCTGGGGGTTCCCTGGACGATGGGTTTCAGGATACCCTCAACGTATCCAGAGAGGTTCTCACACAGGTTTCCGTTGCCTGATACGATAGGACGTCCGGGTGTGTTGGCTTTGTGTATCTTTGGGAGGCAGTAGAATCCTGTGTGAGAACCTCTCTGGATACGTCGAGGGCATCCTGAAACCCATCATACAGGGAACCCCCAGCTTCTGTCGTGACACTACAGACTTCTTACAGAAACTCAGCACCCATGGACCAGTTGAACCAGGAACACTCCTCCCCACTCTACACCAGTATCCCCCATGATGACGGCATCACTGCGACAGCCTCAGTACTCAACACCAACAACAGCCAATCTCCAGACGCCATCCTACAACTCATCCGCTTCATCCTTGACCACAATGTCTTCACCTTCGACAACCAGTTCTTTACCCAAACACACGGAACAGCCATGGGGACCAAATTCGCACCCCAATACGCCAACATCTTCATGCACAAGTTCAAGCAAGACTTCTTCGCTGCACAGGACCTCCAACCAACGCTATACACCAGATACATCGACGACATTTTCTTCCTATGGACCCACGGCGAAGAATCACTGAAAAGACTACACGATAACATCAACAAGTTCCATCCCACCATCAAACTCACCATGGACTACTCCTCAGAATCGGTTTCATTCTTGGACACACGAATCTCCATCAAAGACGGACACCTCAGCACTTCACTGTACCGCAAGCCCACGGACAACCACAGGATGCTCCACTTCTCCAGCTTCCACCCTAACCACGTTAAAGAAGCCATCCCCTATGGACAAGCCCTGCGAATACACAGGATCTGCTCAGACGAGGAGGAATGCGATGGACACCTACAGACGCTGAAAGACGCCCTCGTAAGAACGGGATATGATGCTCGACTCGTCGATCGACAGTTCCGACGGGCCACAGCGAAAAATTGCATAGACCTCCTCAGAAGACAAACACGGGACACAACCAACAGAGTACCCTTCGTCGTCCAGTACTTCACCGGAGCGGAGAAACTACGCCATGTTCTTCGCAGCCTTCAACATGTCATCGATGACGACGAACACCTTGCTAAGGCCATCCCCACACCTCCACTACTTGCCTTCAAACAGCCGCCAAACCTCAAACAGACCATCGTTCACAGCAAATTACCCAGCTTGCAGGAGAACAGCGACCACGACACCACACAACCCTGCCACAGCAACCTCTGCAAGACATGCCAGATCATCAACACAGGTACTATCATCACACGTGAGGACACCACCCACCAGGTACATGGTATATACTCATGTGACTCGGCCAACATTGTCTACCTCATACGTTGCAGGAAAGGATGCCCCAGAGCATGGTACATCGGCGAGACCATGCAGACACTGCGACAACGGATGAACGGACACCGCGCAACAATTGCCAGGCAGGAGTGTTCCCTCCCAGTCGGGGAACACTTCAGCAGTCAAGGACATTCAGCCTCCGATCTTCGGGTAAGCATTCTCCAAGGCGGCCTTCGAGACACACGACAACGCAAAATCGTCGAGCAGAAACTGATAGCCAAGTTCTGCACTCATGAGGACGGCCTCAACCGGGATCTTGGGTTCATGTCACGCTACATGTAACCCCACCTGACGTAGGGTCACCCAGACTCGAGTCATCATTGGCTTGTTCTCTCTACACAGATGCGGCCGGACCTGCTGTGATTTCCAGCAAAAAAAAAGTTTTTTTGTCTTTTTAAAAAAAAATTCATACAGACCCCAGCATCTGCAACATTTGACCCCTTGTGACCCCACCTCATTGTTCTTTGATGTAATGTTTTCCTGACTAACCTGTTTGGACACCATTCACACCTTTGATTGCTGTGATTATCTCTCTGCTGAGGTGTGATAAATGGCAGTTAGAAAGATTACCTGTAATCATCTGGCATTATTCTCTGACTATATAAGCTGTGTCTTTATGCATCTCTCCACTTCACCTGACGAAGGAGCAGCGCTCCGAAAGCTTGTGATTTCAAATAAAACTGTTGGGCTATAACCTGGTGTTGTGTGACTTCTTACATTTATCCACCCCAGTCCAACACCGGCATCTCACCCCAGTCCAACACCGGCATCTCCACACCATATAAATTTAAGTCTTTCTTTCTACTGAGGAAAAAAGAACATAAATAAAACCTGCCACAGAAGCGGGTCTCTGTTTTACTTAGACAGTTTTTTTTAAACCTCTCAAGCAAACTTTGCCTGAATAAAGCAGATTACATTTATGATGCAGCTTTTCTTCAAATAATTTGGAAAATAACCAAGCAGATACTGTTGGAGGCTAAAGAGAAGCATATTACCAATTGAGCTGTCAAAATACTACTGATGGATCCTGGGGAATTCTGCATACTGCACAAACTTAAACTGCAGGATCTGCCTAATTGAGCCTCAACCCTGAGCAAAAATGTCAATGTCAAGTACAGGCTTTTGGGATAAGCTGAAATTTTCAAGTAAAAACATTAATGTGAGCAATGTCATAGGAAACATGCTGATAACTATCAATTTTACAGTGCTCAAGCAATAGAAATTACATTTATTATTCAGACCACAGGGAAGTAGAAAGACACCACTATTGATTGTTTCCAATATTATCCCTTATTTCAACTTGAAACACTTCACTTCTTTCCTACCCGCAAAGGGATCCAACTAATACAGCTTCTCTATCTCACCTTACTGCTAACCTAACTTTTATCTTTAAGTGCATTCATGCTGATTTTATCCAGAATTATTATTGAAGATTCAGGATTTACACGGTAGAATAACTATTCCATTCAAATGATTGTTAACTGCTGCAATTGATTCAGACTCCAATCTTGCTGAATCACACAGAAATAGAGGCCAGCTCATAGTCATTTAGCAAGGCTAAACCAAATAAGTAAAAGAAAGAAAATGCCTTTATATAGCACCTTACCATATCTTCTAAAGCGTTTTTCAATCAATGCAGTTACTGTATTTCTTCTTCTCTTCTTAGGCAGTCCCTCGGAACCGAGGATGACTTGCTTCCACATTAAAAATGAGTTCTCAGGTGACTGATGAGTCCAATGTGGGACCTACAGTCTCTGTCACAGGTGGGGCAGTCAGTGGTTGAAGGGGTGGATGGGTGGGGTGCTGGGCTTCCGTTTGCTCCCGGTGAAGAGACTCGAGGTGTTCGGCGCCTTCCCGGATGCTTCTCCTACACTTTGTGCGGTCTTGGGCCAGGGATTCCCAGGTGTTGGTGGGGATGTTGCACTTTTTCAAGGAGGCTTTGAGGGTGGCCTTGAAGTGTTTCATCTGCCCACCTGGGGCTCTCTTGCCGTGTCAGAGCTCTGAGTAGAGCCCTTGTTTTGGGAGTCTCGTATCTGCCATGCGGATGATGTGACCTGGAGCTGATCGAGCGTGGTCAAAGCTTCGATGCTGGGGATGTTGGCCTGAGCGAGAACACAGATGTTGGTGCACCTATCCTGCCAATGGATTTGCAGGATCTTGCGGAGGCAGCGTTGGTGGTACCTCTCCAGTGCTTTGAGGTGTCTGCTGTACATGGTCCATGTCTCTGAGGCATACAGGAGGGCGGGTATTACTACTGCTCTGTAGAACATGAGCTTGGTGCCGGTTTCAGGTCCTGGTCTTCAAATACTCTCTTTCTCACATGATCAAAGACTGCACTGGCACACTGAAGGTGGTGTTGGACTTCATCATCGACGTCTGCCCTTGTTGACAGTAGGCTCTTCTCGATCATCCTTGCTGCAATGCTCCATCTCACCCTCAGTAAGCTCCCCGCTGGAGTGGAGCTAATTTACAGAATAAACGGGCATCTGTTCAACCTCCGTCGCCTTCAGTCCAGATCCTGTCGAATTACAGTATGCAGACGACGCTTGCATCTGCACACATTCTGAGGTCGAACTCCAAACCATCGTCAACACCTTCACCGAAGTGTACAAGAGCATGGGCCTTACACTAAACATGCGTAAGACAAAGGTCCTCTCCCAACCTGCTCCCGCCACACAGTACTGCCCCCGATTATCAAAATCCATGACAAGGCCTTGGACAATGTGGACCACTTTCCTTAAATATTATATTTCTGTATAAAGTGCTACCTTATGCACATACACAATATTTATTGCAATTAGCAGAATATAATTTATTTCCTGTCATCATAAAACAAATCGAATATATCAAAAAATCTGTTTACAACTTGTAATAAAATTTGCAGTAAAAGCTGGTGAACCAAGAAACTGTTCTCACACTCATACTGTCAGTACTTTTAAGCATCAGCATCATGTACAAAAAGTGTTTGAAAGAGAAGATTCAGCTGGCTGGGCAATGCAGTGCAACAGGTTATTGAAGCGCTGATACACTATGGCACAGAGTGATACAGATTTGACCCCCCATATCATCAAGTTCTCGAACTCAGCCACATCATTGCCAGGGAGCACAAAGCCAAGGCCACAGGGAGGAAGAAGATCGGAGGGACAGTATTCTTCAGGCTTCTTTCATGCACCAATTGATAGCTGGTTTAGAAGAGCATTGATGGAGACCTCAGAGCAGATTGGCCAGCCCCTTTCTACCATAGTTGCTGCTGGGAAGACAAGGTTCAAGATAGCAGATGTTTATCCTTGGAGAAATAAAATGTTCCTGGCTTATTAGGCCAGTATATAGCCACAAGTTATTCAATGACGCTTGAAGTAAATAAGTACCAACATGCATGTAAATTACTGAGAAACATACAGCCATTAACATTCTTGAATATCTGCAACTAAAGCAAACTTTTATGCAAATCAAGTCAATCATTTCTAATCCAATTGATTAATGTTCTTGTTATTGTGGAAACCAGACCATTCAAAACATGGGGAGGGATGGAATTTATAAAATGCCTTTACAACCAATGAAGTACTTTTGAAGTGTGGTCACTGTTGTAATGTAGGAAGATAATTGAATAGGAACATAAGAAATAGGAGCAGGAGTAGGCCATTCTGCCCCTCGAGCTTGCTCCGCCATTCAATAAGATCATGGCTGATCTGATCTTGGTCTCAACTCTACTTTTCTGCCTGTTCCCCATAATCCTTGATTCAACTGTAGTTCAAAAATCTGTCTATCTCAGCCTTGAATATATCCAATGACTCAGCCTCATCGCCATCTTAAATGGGCGACCCCTTATTTTGAAACAATGTCCCCTAGTTCTAGATTCCCAGAGGGGAAACATCCTCTCAGCATCTACCCTGTCAAACCTCTTCAGTATCTTATATGTTTCAATAAGGTCACCTCTCATTCTTCTAAACTCCAGTGAGTGTAGGCCCAACCAGCTCAACCTATCCTCATAAGACAACGCCTTCATCCCAGGAACCATCCTAGTGAACCTTCTCTGAACTGCCTCCAATGCAAGTATATTCCTCCTTAAATAAGGAGACCAAAACTGTATGCAGTACTCCAGGTGTGGCATCACCAATGCCCTGTACAGTTGTAGCAAGACTTCCCTATTTTTATACTCCATCCCCCTAGCAATAAAGGTCAACATTCCATTTGCCTCCTAATTACTTGCTGTACCTGCATGCTAACTTTTTGTGTTTCATGTACGAGGACACCCAGATCCCTCTGTACTGCAGCAACCTGTAGTCTCTCTCTATTTAAATAATATTTTGCTTTTCTATTCTTCCTACCGAAGTGGATAACCTCACATTTTCCCACATTATACTCCATCTGCCATATTTTTGCCCACTCACTTAACTTATCTATATCCCTTTGCAGACTCTAGGGGCTGGATTTTGATTGAAGAGGCGTGTAGGAGGCGGGACTACAACTTTCGGGGTTGTAGTCCTGCCTCCATCGAGTTGTGGCCAACCCACGCGATTTTCACTTGATTGATCTTGTTGAGCCCACCCAGCGGGTCACTGTTGTTATGTGGGAAACTCGGCAGCCACTTTGCACAAATAACTACATATGGGTATGATCTTGTGGCCATTACAGAAACATGGCTGCAGGGTGACTATGACTGGGAATTAAACATACCAGGTTATTTAACAATCAGGAAGGACAGGCAGGAAGGAAGGGGAGGTGGGGTGGCTATGTTAATAAAGGAAGGAATCACTGTAATACAGAGAAATGATATTGGGTCAAAAAGGGTCAGGGTAGTGAAACAGTTTGGGTGGAGATAAGGAATAATAAGGGGAAAAAAACACTAGTGGGCGTAGTCTATAAACCTCCGAACAATTGTAACTCTGTTGGACGGAGTATTAATCAGGAAATAGTTGAGGCTTGTAATAAGGGAACAGCTATAATTATGGGGGATTTTAACGATCATATTAACTGGACAAATCAAATTGGGCAGGGCTACCTTGAGGATGAGTTCATTGAGTGTATTAGGGATGGGTTTCTTGAGCAGTATGTAACTGAACCGACCAGGGGGCAAGCAACCTTAGATTTGGTCCTGTGTAATGAGACAGGATTAATTAAAAATGTCCTAGTAAAGGATCCCCTTGGAATGAGTGACCATAACATGGTTGAATTCCATATTCAATTAGAGGGTGAGAAGGTTGGATCTCAAACAAGCATGCTGAGCTTGAATAAAGGAGACTATGAAGGTATGAGAGCGGAATTGATTAGAGTGGACTGGGAAAATAGATTAAAGGGTAAGATGGTACATGATCAGTGGTGTACATTTGAGGAGTTATTTTACAACTTCCAAAAAACATATATTCCACTGAGGATAAAAGGGTGTAAAAGAAAAGATAGCCATCCGTGGCTAAGTAAAGTAATTAAGGATAGTATCCGACTAAAAACAAGGGCATATAAGGTAGCCAAATCTAGTGGGAGGATAGAAGATTGGGAAGTCTTTAAAAGACAGCAAAAAATAACGAAAAGATTGATTAAGAAAGGGAAGATAGATTATGAAAGTAAATTAGCAAAAAATATAAAAACAGATAGCAAAAGTTTCTATAGTTATATAAAAAGAAAAAGGGTGGCTAAAGTAAATGTTGGTCCCTTAGAGGATGAGACTAGGAAATTAATGGTGAGAAACATGGAGATGGCAAAAACACTGAACAAATATTTTGTATCAGTCTTTACGGTAGAGGACACTAAGAATATCCCAACACTGGACAAACAGGGGGCTCTGGGGGGGGGGGGGAGCTAAATACGATTAAAATCACTAAGGAAGTGGTACTCGGTAAAATAATGGGACTTGAGGCAGATAAATCCCCTGGACCTGATGGCTTACATCCTAGGGTCTTGAGGGAAGTGGCGGTAGGGGTTGTGGATACATTGGTAAAAATTTTCCAAAATTCCCTGGACTCAGCAAAGGTCCCGGCAGATTGGAAAACTGCTAATGTAACGCCCTTATTTAAAAAGGGTAGTAGGCAGAAGGCTGGAAACTATAGACCAGTTAGCCTAACATCTGTGGTTGGTAAAATTTTAGAGTCCATTATTAAAGAGACAGTAACGGGATATTTGGATAAACATAATTTAATAGGACAAAGTCAGCATGGTTTTATGAAGGGGAAGTCATGTTTGACAAATTTGCTTGAGTTCTTTGAGGAAGTAACATACAGGGTGGATAAAGGGGAACCAGTGGGCGTAGTGTATTTAGACTTCCAAAAGGCATTTGACAAGGTGCCACACAAAAGATTATTGCTCAAGATAAAAAATCACGGGATTAGGGGTAATATTCTGGCATGGGTGGAGGATTGGCTATCTAACAGAAAGCAGAGATTTGGAATAAATGGTTCATTCTCAGACTGGCAATCAGTAACTAGTGGTGTTCTGCAGGGGTCAGTGCTGGGTCCCCAACTCTTTACAATCTATATTAACAATTTGGAGGAGGAAACCGAGTGTAACATATCAAAGTTTGCAGATGATACAAAGATGGGAGGGAAAGTAGTGAGTGAGGAGGACATAGAAAACCTGCAAAGGGACATAGACAGGCTAAGTAAGTGGGCAGAGATTTGGCAGATGGAATACAATACTGGAAAGTGTGAGGTTATGCACTTTGACAGGAAAAATCATAGAGCAAGTTATTATCTTAATGGCAAGAAACTGGAAAGTACTGTAGTACAAAGGGATCTGGGGGTCCTGGTGCACGAAACTCAAAAAGTTAGTATGCAGGTGCAGCAAGTGGTCAAGAAGGCCAATGGAATGTTGGCTTTTATAGCTAGGGGGATAGAATATAAAAACAGGGAGGTATTGCTGCAGTTGTACAAGGTATTGGTGAGACTGTATCTGGAATACTGCATACAGTTTTGGTGTCCATACTTAAGAAAAGACATACTTGCTCTCGAGTCAGTACAGAGAAGGTTCACTCGGTTAATCCCAGGGATGAGGGGGTGGACATATGAGGAGAGGTTGAGTAGATTGGGACTCTACTCATTGGAGTTCAGAAGAATGAGAGGCAATCTTATTGAAACATATAAGATTGTGAAGGGGCTTGATCGGGTGAATGCGGTGAGGATGTTCCCAATGATGGGTGAAACTAGAACCAGGGGGCATAATCTTAGAATAAGGGGCTGCTCTTTCAAAACTGAGATGAGGAGAAACTTCTTCACTCAGAGGGTAGTAGGTCTGTGGAATTTTCTGCCCCAGAAAGCTGTGGAAGCTACATCATTAAATAAATTTAAAACAGAAATAGACAGTTTCCTAGAAGTAAAGGGAATTAGGGGTTACGGGGAGCGGGCAGGAAATTGGACATGAGTCTAGGTTCGGAACGGTCATGGCCCTGTGGTAGCGGAGCGGGCCCAGGGGCCGTGTAGCCTGGTCCTGCTCCTACTTCTTGTGTTCTAATTCTGTGTTAGATTTCAGGAGATGGTTTTATTCAGAGGGATTAGTGGAGACCTCGGGAACAGGCTGCCAGCTAGGAGTCCTTCAAGAGTAAATTGGGCCTGTTCCTGGCTGGGGTGGAGATCGCCTCTTACAGAAGGTAAGTACTGTAGGAAATACAGGGACAAAGTGATCTCCTGGACGAGTTTCGATCGCCTAAATGGGTCGGAGAGGAATTTCCCAGATTTTTTCTCCCAAATTGGCCATTGGGTTTTTTATCTGGTTTTTCGCCTCTCCCGGGAGATCATATGGGTTCGGGTGGGATGGAGAGTGATAGTAGATTTGAGGTTAGGATCAGATCAGCCATGATCTTATTGAATGGTGGAGCAGGCTCGAGGGGCCGATTGGCCTACTCCTGCTCCTATTTCTTATGTTCTTATGTTTGCGCACAGCAAGCTCCCACAAACAGCAATGTGATAATGACCAGATAATCTGTTTTTGTTTTGTTGGTTGAGGGATAAATATTGGCCAGGACACTGGGGATAACTCCCCTGCTCGTCTTCAAAATAATGCCATGGGATCTATTACGTCCTCCTGAGAGGGCAGACGGGGCTTCGGTTTAACGTCTCATCCAAAAGACGGCACCTCCGACAGTGCAGCACTCCCTCAGCACTGCACTGGAGTGTCAGCCTAGCTTTATGGGCTCAAGTCCCTGGAGTGGGACCCACAATCTTCTGACTCAGAGGCAAGTGTGCTACCAACTGAGCCACAGCTGACATACAACCAGTGCATCCACTATCTCTGCAGCCACTTCTTTTAAGACCCTAGGATACATGCCATCAGGTCTAGGGTACTTGTCAGCCTTTAGTCCCATTAGTTTGCCTAGTACGTTATCTCTAATGATAGTGATTGTTTTAAGTTCATCCCTCCCTTTTGCCCCTTGATTTTCCACTATTGGGATGCTTTTAGTGTCTTCTACCATGAAGACAGATACAAAATATTTGTTCAAAGTCTCTGCCATTTCCTTGTTTCCCAGTATTAATTCCCCAATCTCATCCTATAAGGGACCAACGTTTACTTTAGCTACTCCCTTCCTTTTTATATACTTGTAGAAGCTCTTACTATCTGTTTTTATATTTCTTACTAGTTTGCTCTCTATCTATTTTCTCCCTCTTTATTATTATTTTAGTCATCCTTTGCAAGTTTCTAAAATTTTCCCAATCTTCTGGCCAGCCACTAATCTTCGCAACATTGTATGCTTTTTCTTTCAATTTGATACCTTCCTTAACTTCCTTAGTTAGCCATGGATGATTCATCCTTCTCATAGAGTCTTTCTTTCTCACTGGAATATATCTTTGTTGAGAGTTATGAAATATCTCCTTAAAAGTCTGCCACTGTTTATCTACCATCTTACCTTTTAATCTATTTCCCCAGTCTACTTTAGCCAACTGTCTTCAGACCTTTGTATTTGTCTTTATTTAAATTTAAGAAAATAGTTTCAGACCCAAGTTTCTCACCCTCAAACTGAATGTGAAATTCTATCATCTTATGATCACTCTTCCCCAGAGGATCCTTTACTATGAGACCATTAATTAATCCTGTCTCATTACACATTACCAGATCTAAAATAGCCTGTTCCCTTGTTGGTTCCACAACATATTGTTCTAAGAAACTGTCCTGAATACACTCTATGAACTCGTCCTCAAGGCTACCTTTGCCAATTTGATTTGTCCAATCTATATGAAGATTAAGATCACCCACAATTATTGCAGTACCTTTCTTACAAGCCCCCATTAGTTCTTGATTTATACTCTGTCCTACAGTGCAGCTACTGTTAGGGGGCCTATAGACTACTCCCACCAGTGACTTCTTTCCCTTATTATTTCTTATCTCCACCCAAACTGATTCTACATCTTGATCTTCTGAGCCAAGATCATTTCTCACTACTGTACTGATCACAGAGCTAGCCCACCTCCTTTTCCTTTCTGCCTAACCTTCCGAAATGTCAAATACCCTGAATATTTAGTTCCCAGCCTTGGTCACCTTGCAAACACGTCTCAGTAATGGTTATCAGATCATACCCATTTATTTCTATTTGTGCCGTCACTTCATCTATCTTGTTATGAATGCTGTGTGCATTCAGATAAAGAGTCTTTAATTTTGTCTTTTTACCTACTCTGACCCTATTTGCTGGTGCACTCCATGGCTGGTCATGAGAAGGTCTGCTCCTACAATCAGGGGAAACTGATTACGGTGACTCGTCTCTCCAATTGGTTTGTCTGTCACTTAACTTACTATTATATTTGACATTACAGTCCCAACTCACACATGCTGGGACAAGAATTCTTACTGAGTTTCCAAATCATAAATGAGCTAAACTGAGGCTGATTGTTTCAGGACCATTATGGTTGTATATCCAATCAAATCTAGTACCAACATAAATGGAACCCAACTAGCATCATACCAAATCATCCCTTAAAGGGACAGAAATTTCTGCATATTGCAAGTCCTTGATTTATTTACAATAGTAATGTTTTTATAAGGAATTAAAATATTTGGCCTTCACTGATGTCTGTGAAACATTGTTTCCCAAAAGTGTTATTGTAAAAATTGTCCAACTTACAGTATGTCATTGTCTTGGATAGTGCAGAATTGGCACTCTCACTATGGTTAGCTCAGGTTATGTTGTTTACACTACAGAAAAGGCAGCTCAGGGGAGATGTCGTTGGTATTCAGGATTCATAAATAAATGGAACCTTAATAATGTGTTTGACATAATCGCAAACTTGAGCACAGAAAAGCAAAGGCGAAACAGGCAGTTTAGATTTAATTATTTTACACAGGAAATGGTTAATATGTAGAACAGAGTGCCTGGGGAAACAGTTGAGCTAGATAGTGTCAGCAAATTCAAGAGGAAGGGATTGTTGGGAAGGAGATTTAGGGCAGCGAGTGGTATTTTACAAAATTTGGGAACAGTCAGATTGGCCACAATTGTCTCTTCAGGTCCCTCTTATCTTCTTGTATTACCATATTTGCCATAGCTTTTATTCTGTTTGATGCAGAAATGTCCCCTGAATGCTCATCCACTCCTTTAAGAGTCTCGGACCTTTGAAACACCTACTGAGTATTGCCAATACTTTCAATTACTTTTTATGAAAATAATTTTTGGCTGTTAATTTGTTTACTGTTTCATTTGTTCAGCCTTGAAAATGGTGAGCTCATCTTATAGCTGTTTCTTTACTTAAGAAAGTGTGTGTGTGTGTGTGTACAGACCTGCCATATTGAGGATCAGTTGGATAACACATGGATGAGATGAAAGGTCAAGTTCATTAATCTTCCAGTTTACACTCGCTTTTGCAATGCAGTTCATAAAAAGTCTATTATTATTTGTTTTCCCTTTTGAAATGTGCCACTTTGGTTCAATAGTTTTACAAACATATTTAAAAAACATACTGGTGATTTTTATATAGCTTTGGTGCCATCCCTACCAATATAATTGTTGTTGACAGCAATGGTGTGTTTTAATTTGCCACTGCTGGTGGGACAGTACGTACTATTGTGAGCTCATCTCCAAAATCTTCCAAATTCAAAGTCAAGTACATTAGATTCTGTCTTTTTAAACAACAATGTTTTTAATACCATGTCTGTAATTTAAGACTGCTGGGAAGTTCAAACAGCGTTGAATATGGATGCATTGACTATGTTTAATTAGCAATAGCACTTTTGAACTTGAGAATGCCAATTCACTCAGGAGGGAAAACATTTTTTCTGGACCATGATATTTTTTCAGATCTGATCATAAAGAAATTATGAATGTTGGACATATTTTTAGACCTTTGATATTTACCACAGACATCAGTTAGAGTATGAATCTGCCTTGACTTTGAATCTCAGATTGCTATTTTTCTTAAATGTTGCTAATTAATGCATTTTGCATTCAAACAAGCTAGCACACTGACATTAAAGGTCAAAATGAGGCTGAGATTTATGCACAAGTGTGATTATGAAGTCCAATACATAATATTTCATTTTGGAAATGTTTCATTTTAATGCTATTGCTTTTCTGTAATTTTCTCATCAAAAAGCATGTCATCACAAATGATGATTGTTCAGTATTTCTGTGGATATTATAGTCTAATCATAATAGTTTGGCTAATTTTATGAATATTAATAAGACCTAAGGGGTTTAAATAACAGTAATTTACCATTTACAATAGTCATGCAATTCAGCTAACAGCCCATCATCAATTGTGATTTCAGACATATCTGAAAGATAGCAATAAATCTTTGTAAAAATCACTTTAATTATGCTATTACAATAAGAGTAAAAAGGTTGATGTCTAATGGAAATTCAGAATTTTAAAAAATTACTCTTGAGAAACAGAAAATCCTATGTATTTGATGTTAAAAGCTTACATGGGTGTTTTCATTGCTATACCTGCCCTTAGAATTTTTCAGGTATGCATTCATTGTTCACTCATACCCCTCAGCATATTCTAAGTTACTTGTTTAATTTGTTAGGCAAGATGGAAGGCGCAGAAATATTTCCAAGTATCAGTTTACCTCAGAGTTGTGGTAGAGATGGAGAGTTAAGCCCTTGGCCAGAGCTCAGTGTGGGTTCATAAAATGTTTTGTATAACGTCTCATCCAGATGATGGGCCAAGAGCTGATTCACTGTGATTGAAACACTGCTGACACCTGCTCAGATCTCCACAATCTGTTTCTATGGTTACCAAGAGAATGAACACTTGTCCACTTACTTCAGGAACCTCATTAAATCAGGCAGCAGGAGAGCAGCTGTGTTCTCAATGTGTTCCACTGACAGCATTAGACTAATTTTATGATGCTCAGGTGATCTTCAGCCCTGGGTAGGCCAAACTATTCAAAATGTTGAGAGAGGGACAGATGGTACAATGAATGGAGAAATTGCTGTAATGTTGCACATAAACACATTTCTCAAAAGAGAGAAATCCACTTTTCATTGTTTTGATTTAATTTATAATGCTGCAATATGTTTTATTTATACAATGTGTCATGGTCAGAATAAATAAATCTATGAAAATCAATCACAATGAATACATTACTTACATAGCATTACAGGCAAAGAAACAGGCCATTCGGCCCAACTGGTCCATGCTGGTGTTTATGCTCCACTCGAGCCTCCTCCAGTCTTTCCTCATCTAACTCTATCAGCATAACCCTTTATTCCCTTTTCCCTCATATGCTTGTCTAGCCTCCACTTAAATGCAGCTATACTTTTTGCTTCAATCACTGTGTGTGGTAGTGAGTTCCACATTCTCACCATTCTTTGGGTAAAGAAGTTTCTTCTGAATTCCCTATTGGATTTCTTGGTGACTATCTTATATTGTTGGCCTCTGGTTATGCTCTTCCCCCACAAGTGGAAACATTCTCACTATCCACTCTATCAAAACCTTTCATAATTTTAAAGACCTCTATTAGGTCACCCCTCAGCCTTCTTTTTGCAAAAGGGACCCAACCCAGCCTGTTAGTCCTTTCCTGATATGTACACCCTCACATTTCTGGTATCATCCTTGTAAATCATTTCTGCACCATCTCCAGTGCCTCTATATCCTTTTTATAATATGGCGACCAGAACTGTACACAGTACTCTAAGTGTGGTCGAACCAAGGTTCGATACAGGCTTAGCATAACCTCTCTACTTTTCAATTCTATACCTCTAGAAATAAACCCTAGTGCTTGGTTTGCTTTTTTTATGGCCTTGCTAACCTGTAACTTTTAGTGATTTGTGTATTTGTATTCCGAGATCCCTTTGTTCCTCTACCCCACCTAGACTCCCACCCTCCAAGTAATAAGTGACCTCCCTATTCTTCCTACCAAAATGTAATATCTCACAATTATCTGTGTTGAACTTGATTTGCCAATTATATGCCCATTCTGCAAGTTTATTAATGTTTTCCTGTAATTTGTTGCAGTCTTCCTCAGTATTGACTATCCCCCCCACCAATTTGGTGTCATCTGCAAATTTAGAAATTGTGTTTTTGATTCCAAAGTCTAAATTGTTAATGTAAATTGTGAACAGCAGTGGTCCCAGCACTGACTGTACCGCACTGAACACCACTACCCACCTTCTGCCACTGTGAATAGCTTCCTTTTACCCCTACTCTCCGCTTTCTGTCTTGAAGCCAGCTTGCTATCCATTCATCATGTTAAAATATTTTTAAGCTCGACAGTTTCCTATCATTTGACTAACCCTGAAGTTCTGTTTAGAGCACAGCAACAGGCAGTTCTTACCTAATTGACTTTCAGCTGGATTTAATTTTAATGAGCGAGAAGTACAATACCAAATGTGCTTTCAAGGTTTCTATGACATACATCAACAATCAATGAGATCTGAATGCTATAACTACAGATATTAGTTAATAAATTGAACATTAACCTTTGGATTCTTTCACCCTCTCCCACCCAACAAAAATTCATATAGAGCTGTTGAAATGTACTGGATGATAGGATAGTTACAGCAGTTATCTTACTTTCATCACCTTGTTATAGTTACTCATTTGAACCTAGTAATAGCCAATGTTGAAATCTAACAAGTTCTATGTAGGATGGATTTCACCAGTAATCTGGTGCAGTCGTGGGGTCACCTTGGTAGGGACAACTGACATGATGCACCAAACATCTCCCCAACTCATCAATTATCTGCAATATTGTTTATTTTCTACAACTTTTTCAAGTAATTTCTTTTTGACTTCTCCTGTAAGTTCCCCTCCCCCATTCTCCAGGATTGCCCTCAGTCACTAGGGTGAACATGTAACATGCAATCAGGCCTTGTCAATCTTAGTCAGCCAGGAGGAGATCCACAAAAGCAATCGAATGTGACGCCCCAATTTTCTCTCCCACCCTACGGATCCAAAGCCTTACCCCACACCCCACAATAACCCGTTCACGGTTTGCTCACAACCATCCCACTATTCTGTAGGTACTGTGTACTAGTACACCTATCCACTGTGCCAGGGACTGCTGTGATTCAAGGGTTTTTTCTAATACTAAGTCCAAAGGCTAAAGTGATTTAAAAGAAATTCAGGATTTTTTAATTAACTCTGCATTTAGCATGCTTTTTGTTCCAAAGTATAAATGGTGACTTTAATATATAATCTAATATCTCACGGTAAACAGTAACCTTGTAATACCCTTCCATTACTCACGTGACCATTACATCTGCATCTTTTTTGTTTCTTTAAGGTCATAAAATTGCTATTTTCCTTCACAGTTTGATGCACTCCATCACTAGTATTTTGTACGATCCAATAAAAAAGAATGTTCATGGAATAGAAATCAGATGCAAATGATGTTACAATACAGTGCACACTACCTATCTGAGAAATAAATTAGAAAACACTGACACAGGCAAGCAGACACTGGAAAGGGTGTTTTAAGGACTATGAGGTGAACCTGATTCATTATTATTTTTTGGTATTCACCTCTAAGGTTGCATGAGAATGGAGCAAAGAAAACCCAGGGATGGGGATAGATGCCACATGAATTACAGTATTCTGACCTAGTTTGCTTGACTTGAAGTGTAATTTGCATCTTCAGAACCCCAATAATTTAATGGATGAACCTTCAGTAATTTAATTCTGATTTCCAAAAGGAGAGCTTGATAAACTGATTTAATCAACCCCTAGTGTCCCATTCTAAAAATATCCATTCAGGACTTAAGGGAGATAGGTGAAAAGGCCAATACTAATAGCATCTTCAGTTATGAGGGAAAAAATCAATTTGAAAAGAATTTGTGAGAAAAGCTGGTCAATAAAATCCACACTTATTTTCTTACCTTTCTCAAGGATTTTTGCAGACACTGCAGCTCAGTTGCTTGATTATAGATTAATCATAATGCTTGACAGTGTTGTGAAGAACAGAAACATACAGCAGAAGGTTAGTTGAAACACCAAAGCTGTCCTAGTAGACCAATGCTTAATATATTCAAAGTGAGTATTGTCACCACTGTATCAGCCAATGAGTTGGAGGCGAGGCAGGACTTATGGCAGGACTTACAGCCAACAGCCTAATTACTCAGCAAACATAGTCTATTTAAAAAGAGTCTCTGCAAACAGGACTCATGACCGAAACTACAGCAAAGTCTCCTGATAAAAGCAGGGTGATTTTTCCAGAAAAATGCAGTCAATGGAGGATAGTTACATAATACAAATTATGTGTGTAAAATCAATCCCAGTCACGTACAGCTCCAACCGTGATTGATAGGGAATTACCCAATCATCTCCATTCTGGCTGCGAATAGTGGTGTCACTATATGCAGCCTAATATATTTCTTTACAGCAAGTGTATTTAAAAAAATTTTTTAAATTTGTTTATGGGATCTGGACGTCGCTGACAAGGCCAGCATTTATTGCCCATCCCTAATTGCCCTTGAGAAGGTGGTGGTGAGCTGCCTTCTTGAACCGTTGCAGACCGTGTGGTAATGGTACTCCCACAGTGCTGTTAGGGAGGGAGTTCCAGGATTTTGACCCAGCGACGATGAAGGATCGGTGATATACTTCTAAGTCAGGAAGGTGTGTGACTTGGAGGGGAACTTGGAGGTGGTGGTGTTCCCATGTGTCTGCTGCCCTTGCCCTTCTAGGTGGAAGAGGTCGCGGGTTTGGGAGGTGCTGCCGAAGAAGCCTTGGCGAGTTGCTGCAGTGCATCCTGTAGATAGTACACACTGCAGCCACGGTGGAGGGAGTGAATGTTTAAGGTGGTGGATGGGGTGCCAATCAAGCGGGCAGCTTTGTCTTGGATGGTGTCGAGCTTCTTGAGTGTTGTTGGAGCTGCACTCATCCAGGCAAGTGGAGAGTATTCCATCACACTCCTTACTTGCGCCTTGTAGATGGTGGAAAGGCTTTGGGGAGTCAGGAGGTGGGACACTCGCCACAGAGTACCTAGCCTCTGACCTGCTCTTGTTGCCACAGTATTTATGTGGCTGGTCCAGTTAAGTTTCTGGTTAATGGTGACCCCAGGATGTTGATAGTGGGGGATTCAGCGATGGTAATGCCATTGAATGTCAAGGGGAGGTGGTTAGACTCTCACTTGTTGGAGATAGTCATTGCCTGGAGGCAGCAGACCTGAGAGGGAGCGAGAGCAGAGCCTGAGGATACAAAGAGCGTGGCAGAGCGAGGCCCGAGAGCAGAGACAACGGACCTGAGAGGGAGGGAGAGCGGAGCCTGAGGATACAAAGAGTGTGGCAGAGCGAGGCCCAAGAGCGGAGGCAGTGGACCTGAGAGGGAGGGAGAGCGGAGCCCAAGGAGCGGACCTGACAACAAAAACAAGGAGTGACGTCACAGGAAAGCAGGGAAGTGATTGGTTGGTCAGTATTTCTCTCTTTATCTTAGGCATTGGTTTAAATTAAGAGCCGGGATTAAAAACTAAACATTCAAAAAGAGGGAGCTGATTGGTGAGTATCTGGTAAGTGTTTTTACTTGGCTTTCTTAAAATTTTAAGTTTATTCCAGCTAGGTATGTAAATAGTCTGTTAATTAGAGGTATGGCAGGGCAGCTCACACCCATGGAATGCACATCCTGTGCCATGTGGGAAGTCCTGGACACCTCCTGTCGTCTGGACGACCACATGTGTGGGAAGTGTCGCCAGCTACAGCAGCTCGAGCACCGGGTTACGGAGCTTGAGCGATGGCTGCAGTCTCTGCTCTGCATCCGCGAGGCTGAGAGCTGCGTGGATAGCACGTTTCGGGAGGTGGTCACCCTCCAGCTTAAGAGTGTGCAGGCAGAGAGGGAATGGGTGACCATCAGACAGAAGAGGAGGACCAGGCAGGTAGTGCAGGAATCCCCTGAACCCATCTTGCTCACCAACCAGTATTCGGTGCTGAGTACTGGTGAGGACGATGGTTCCTCTGGGGAGTGCAGCCAGAGCCAAGTCCTCAGCACCATGGAAGGCTCAGCTGCACAGGCGGGGGGGAAGAGGAGAGGGAGAGCAATAGTGATAGGGGATTCAATAGTTAGGGGAGCAGACAGGCGTTTCTGCGGCCGCAGACGTAACTCTAGGATGGTATGTTGCCTCCCTGGTTCCAGGGTCAAGGATGTCACTGAATGGCTGCAGGGCATTCTGAGTGGGGAGGGCGAACAGCCAGAGGTCATGGTCCATATCGGTACCAACGACATACGTAGGAAGAGGGATGAGGTCCTGCAGGCAGAGTTTAGGGAGCTAGGAAAGAGGTTAAAAAGCAAGACCTCAAAGGTAGTAATCTCCGGATTACTACCAGTGCCATGTGCTAGTGAGTACAAAAATTGGAAGATAGAGCAGATGAATGCATGGCTGGAGAGATGGTGTAGGAGGGAGGGCTTTAGATTCCTGAGGAATTGGAACCGTTTTTGGCAGAGGTGGGTCCTCTACAAGCCAGACGGGTTGCACCTCAATGAGAACGGCACCAATATCCTCGCAGGAGGGTTTGCTAATGCTGTTGGGAAGGGTTTAAACTAGCTTGGCAGGGGGATGGGAACCTAAGTATAGAGTCAATAGGGATGGAAGAAAAACTGAAATTGGAAAACAAAAATGTAGAAAGTAAATTGGAAGGACAGAGGAACCAAGGGCTAGATAGTAGTCAACAAGGTGGTTTGCCTGTACTAAATGGTATATACTTCAATGCAAGGAGTATAGCGAACAAAGCAGATGAGCTGAGAGCACAGGTAGATACGTGGGATTATGATATTATAGCTATTACAGAGATGTGTCTGAAAGAGGGGCAGGTATGGCAGCTCAACATTCCTGGTTACAAGATTTTCAGATGGGATAGAGAGGGAGGTAAAAAGGGAGTGGGGGGAGGTCACAGTATTGATTAAAGAAACTATTACAGCTGTGAGGAAGGATGATATTTTGGAGGGATCATCAAACGAGGCCATATGGGTCAAATTGAAAAACAAAAAAGGGGCGATCAAACTGCTAGGAGTGTACCACAGACCCCTAAACAGTGAGAGGGAGATAGAAGAACAAATATGTAGACAAATTTCTGAGAAGTACAAAAACTATAGGGCAGTAATAGTAGGGGATTTCAACTACCCCAATATTAACAGGGATAAAATTAGTGTGAGGGGTATAGAGGGTGCGGAATTCCTAAAATGCATTCAGGAGAACTTTTTTAGTCAGTATGTAGCAAGCCCAACAAGGGAGGGGGCGGTTCTGGACTTTGTTTTAGGGAATGAAGCTGGGCAGGTAGAAGGCATATCAATGGGGGAGCATTTTGGTGCTAGTGACCATAATTCTGTTAGATTTAAGGTAGTTATGGAAAAGGACAAGGATAGACCAGGAATAAAAATTCTAAATTGGGGAAAATTTTGCTAAGCTCAGAGGGAATTTAGCCATAGTGGACTGGAAACAGCTACTTGAAGGTAAATCAGTGTCAGAGCAGTGGGAGGCATTCAAGGAGGAGATCCAGAGGGTTCAGACCAAATATGTGCCCTTAAAGAAAAAAGGTGGGACTAACAAATCTAGAGCCCCCTGGATGTTGTAACGGCTGCAGCGGCACTTCCCTCTGCTCGCCGCCTGAGGGCGGTTTTTGAGGCCTCGGTGCACTGCTGCCGTGCCTTCTGGACACCTCTCCTCACCTGTTTCTCGAGTAATTGATCTCATCAGAGTAATCAGGCTAGTTAATAAAGTTGTCCCTCTTTTGCCCCTGTTTTGTCCCTCTTTTGGTAGGACCAAAAAATAAACAAATAAACTGTAACTAATAGAACTTTACTTAAACGTTAATAAATCAAATTAGAATTTGGTTATCCAAATTAATTATGCACTCCAGTCCCCGCGGCGCCCACCGGTCACGGAAGTCCTCGAGCGTGCCGGCGGACACCGCGGGCTCCATCTCCAGGGCCACCCGGGCGCGAACATGGCCGCGGAAGAGAGGGAGGCAATCTGGCTGGATGACCCCCTCGACCGCCCGCTGCCTGGACCAATTGATGGCTTTCTTAGCCAGGCCCAGGAGCAGACCCACGAGGACGTCCTCCAACCTGCCCGCTCTCCTCCGCACCGGGTGACCGTAGATCAAGAGCGTGGGACTGAAGTGCAACCAAAAATCGAGGAGCAGCCCCTTCAAATAATGGAAGAGGGGCTGCAACCTCTCACACTCCGTGAAAATGTGAAAAACGGACTCCTCCAGGCCGCAGAACAAACAGGCGGCCTGGGAGTCCGTGAACCTACTTAAAAATATATTGCACAGGACTGCTCCGTGCAACACCCTCCAGGCCAAGTCCCCAATAGAACAAGGGAGGACTCCCGCATAGAGAGCCCTCCATTGGGGACCTCCGCCTCCGCTGGAAGGCAAGACGGCACGCCACGGCGTGTCCGGATGGTAGGCGAAGATGACAAAGTGGAAAGTGTGCAGGAGCAGCCCGTACAGGAAACCCCTCCATGCGGAATGAAAAGGCACGGAGGGTATTTCCTCGAGACGGCTCAAGTTGTGAGGCGCCGGTTCCCGAGGGGTGTTTCGGGGCTGGGCGCCGATAAGGAATTCCGTCCAAACAGGGGAAAGCTCAGACGGGATCGCCCCACGCGCTTGAGCCGCCTCGATACACCTCGTGGCGCCGGGGCGCAGCGTCGCTTTCATCAACTCGATGGCATTGACCGCGAGCTGGACGTTGGCCCAAGACATGCGCCGCGCCAACTCCTCCGGCGCCATCCAGCCCGCTCCCCCGCCATCGAGCAGGTCCCCGACTCTAGTCACCTTGCCAGGCACAGCCCTGCCCTCCGCCAGCCACCCGAACCCATAGACGTGGGGGTGCGGATTCCCGAAGGACAGCTGCCATTCCTGACGGGGGAGAGCTCCGCCTGGAAGCGACATAGTTCCAAACCCATAGCAGTTCCTGGTAGAAGACAGGCAGCTCCCGCAGGCTGGCACGCGTGCCGCCCACTTCCAAAAACAGGAGCTGCATGTCGTAATTGAGGCCGTGCAGCTGGTGGAAAAAATACGTCGCCAGCGCACACCATCTCGGAGGATTCTCGACGTACAGGTATCTCTGCAGCGTCTGAAGACAGAAAGTCGCAGCCTGGGTGCGGAGGCACACCAGCGCCTGACCGCCCTCCCTAAGCGGGTCCCTCTTTTGCCTCTGTGCCTCTGGCCTCACCTGTGTGTTGTTAAAGTATTTGTCTCCTGTCTCATTTGAATAATTATGTCACGTGACCACTCTGGCCTGTATTTAAGCTTCCTGTTTCCTGTCCTCTTTGCTCAGTCCTGGGTTTGCCTGCCTGCACGTAGCAGCTCTCTTGAGTTTCTGTGTTTTTGAGTTTCATGGAATCTCCTTTCGAGTGTTACCCTGTCTGTGTTTTTGAGTCTCAAGTGAATCTCCTTTCGAGTGTTACCCTGTTTCTATGTTCTCGAGTCTCAAGGAAGCATCTTTCGAGTTCTACCCGGTCTCGAGTCCTTGGATAGGTTTCCTGCGCTTGGGTCCACTACCGAAACCCTAGCAAAATGGCCCCGTGAATGCATGGCCCCGTGACAGATGTCTAGGGACTTACAGGGTAGGATAAAGAAAAAAAGGGAGGCGTATGACATACTGACGGCTAAATACTCCAGAATCTTTAGAGGGGTACAGAAAGTGCAGGGGTGCAATTAAAAAGGATAAAGATAGCGCATGAAAAATTCTTGGCAAGTAAAATCAAGGAAAACCCAAAAATATTTTATAAATATATTAAGAGTAAGAGGATAACTAAAAAAAGGGTAGGGCCTATTAGAGATCATGAGGGTAATCTGTGTGTGGAGGCGGGAGACGTCGGTAGGGTTCTTAATGAATACTTTGGCCTCGATTTTAACTGACCCATGGAGTCGGGATTGAAGGTGTGCGGGGGGTTAAAGCCCCGAATTCGGGGGTCCCGACACCATCCCGCCCAAAACCCGCCTCCATGTAAGTTTCAAAGGAGGCGGGTACCCGCCCCGCACTGGGACCCGCCTACCCGAGACGGGAAGGGATTAGTGACAATTAACTGCCTGTTAACAGGTAGTTAACAGGCAGTTTTTAGCCTAATCCCTATTTTTAATCTTGAACTGTGGGATTCCCGACGGCTCCAAACCACGCCAAGTTAGAGAAGTCCGGCCGTCGGGTTGAAGGACTTGGAGGGGTCTGTTTCTATGTTCTCGAGTCTCAAGGAAGCATCTTTCGAGTTCTACCCGGTCTCGAGTCCTTGGATAGGTTTCCTGCGCTTGGGTCCACTACCGAAACCCTAGCAAAACGGCCCCGTGTATGCACGGCCCCGTGACAGATGTCTAGGGACTTACAGGGTAGGATAAAGAAAAAAAGGGAGGCGTATGACATACTGACGGCTAAATATTCCAGAATCTTTAGAGGGGTACAGAAAGTGCAGGGGTGCAATTAAAAACCTTCCCCCAATTACTTTAAATCTGTGCCCCCTGGTTTTTGACCCCTCTGCTAAGGGAAATAGGTCCTTTCTATCCACTTTATCTATGGCCCCTCATAATTTTATACACCTCAATAAGGTCTCCCCTCAGCCTCCTCTGATCCAAGCAAAACAGACACAGCCTATCCAGTCTTTCCTCATAGCTAAGATTCTCTACTCCCGGCAACATCCTTGTAAATCTCTTCTGTACCCTCTCTAGTGCAATCACATCTTTCCTGTAATGTGGTGACCAGAACTGCATGCAGTACTCTAGCTGAGGCCTAACTAGTGTTTTATACAGTTGAAGCATAACCCCCCTGCTCTTGTATTCTATGCCACAGCTAATAAAGGCAAGCATTCCGTATGCCTTCTTAACCACCTTATCTACCTGGCCTGCTACCTTCAGGGATCTGTGGACATGCACTCCAAGGTCCCTTTATTCCACTACACTACTCAGTATCCTACCATTTAATGTGTATTCCCTTTCCTTGTTAGCCCTCCCCAAATGCATTACCTCTCACTTCTCCGGATTGAATTGCATTTGCCACTGTTCTGCCCACCTGACCAATTTATTGATATCTTCCTGCAGTCTACAGCTTCCTTCTTCAGTATCAACCACACAGCCGATTTTAGTATCATCTGCAAACTTCTTAATCATACCCCCTATATTCAAGTCTAGATCATTGATATATACCACAGAAAGCAAGGGACCTAGTACTGAGCCCTGTGGAACCCCACTGGAAACAGCCTTCCCGTCACAAAAACACCCATCAACCATTACCCTCTGCTTCCTGTCTCCAAGCCAGTTTTGAATCCAACTTGACACTTAGCCCTGGATCCCATGGGCTTTCAACTTCGTGACCAGTCTGCCATGTGGAACCTTATCAAAAGCCTTGCTAAAGTCCATATAAACTACATCAAACGCACTACCCTCATACCCTCTTTGTTACCTCCTCAAAAAATTAAATCAAGTTTGTTAGACACAACCTTCCCTTAACAAATCCGTGCTGACTATCCTTGATTAATCCGTCTCTTTCTAAATGAAGATTTATCCTGTCCTTCAGAATTCTTTTCAATAATTTTCCCACCACCGAGGTTAAGCTGACTGGCCTGTAATTACTCGGTCTATCCTTTTCTCCCTTTTTAAACAAGGGTACCACATTAGCGGTCCTCCAGTACCACACCTGAAGCCAGAGAGGATTGAAAATGATGGTCAGGGCCTCTGCTATTTCCTCTTTTGCTTCGTTTAACAGCCTGGGATACATTTCTTCCGGGCTTGGGGATTTATCCACTTTTAAAGCTGCTAAACCCCTTAATACTTCCTCTCTCACTATGTTTATTTCATCTAATATTTCACACTCCTCCCCCGATAGCAATGTCTGCTTCGCCCCTCTCCTTTGTGAAAACAGACGCAAAGGGGGTGATTTTCACTCAGAAGTCGGGAAGGAGGCGGGACTGCAACTTTTGGGGTTATAGTCCCGCCTCCATCGAGATGCGGCCAATCCACGCGATTTTAATTTGATTGACCTTGTTGAGCCCGCCCAGCGGGCTCAGCAGGCCAATTAAGGGCCACCCGGCAACAGGTGACGTCACAGACTGAAATTTCATCTGTCAAGACGTTTTGACAGATGAAATATCAGTGTTTCACAGCTGTTTGAAGCTGTCAAACACTGAGTCTTCTCAGAATCACACAGAATCACAGAATCACAGAAACCCCACAGTGCAGATAGAGGCCATTTCGGCCCATCGAGCCTGCACCGACACATATCCCACCCGATCCCCGTAACCCCTACACCAACACATATCCCACCCTATCCCCGTAATCCCACGTATTTAATCCCCCTAACACTAAGGGTCAATTTATCATTGCCAATCAACCTAACCCGCACATCTTTGGACTGTGGGAGGAAACCGGAGCACCCGGAGGAAACCCACGCAAACACGGGGAGAATGTGCAAACTCCACACAGACAGTCAACCGAGGCCGGATTCGAACCCGGGTCCCTGGTGCTGTGAGGCAACAGTGCTAACCACTATGCCACCGTGCTGGGAGTAGAGAATCTTAGCTATGAGGAAAGACTGGATAGGCTGTGTCTGTTTTGCTTGGATCAGAGGAGGCTGAGGGGATGTGCCTCAATAAATCCGAGACTCAATGTTAGCGGAACAAAACAAGGCTTTTATTAACTTAGAAGGTAACACACAGTGGAGAGGTATCTTCCATCCAGAGGTCTGCTGTACTGGATGTGAGGCAGGCTGGGCCTGCTTACATAGGGGCCAGGTATGGGCGGAGCCCTACACACAATACAATACAATGGTGAGGAAACGGAACTGAGGTAAGGGAAATGAAACTGAAACCAAACCACAGTCACAGGCAGAGAATACCGATGAGTGATGAATGGCATATTTCATCACATTCACCCCTTCTATAGATTTAGTCTGTTCGGGGGTTTGATAGTCCTCTGTGACCGACGTGGCTGTTGTGGTGCCGTGGGTGTCGGCTGGGTGTCCCCGGTGGCCTCCTGGGTCTCTGCCGGTGGTGCTGCCAGGGTTGTTGAAGGGGTAGTTGGTGGGGGTACTGTTGGTCAATGTTCTTCCGGGGGTGATGAAAGAGTAGTGGGTGGGTAAGAGTTGCTGTGATCGTTGTTGCTGCTGTTGTCGTGGTTGTTGTCGTTACCGGCTGGGGCGACGTCTTTTATGGACACGGTGTCCTCCCTTCCGTCGGCGTGCTGGACATACGCGTATTGGGGGTTGGCGTGGAGTAGGTGCACTGACTCCACGAGAGGGTCCGTCTTGTGGCCCCTCACATGCCTTCGCACGAATACCGGACCTGGGGTGGAGAGCCATGACGGCATGGATACGCCTGAGGTGGATTTCTGGGGAAAGACAAACATTCGCTCATGAGGCGTGGCATTAGTGGCAGTACACAATAGCGACCGTGTCGAATGGAGCACATCTGGGAGGACTTCCTGCCAGCGGGAGATAGGGAGGCCCTTGGTCCTTAGAGCTAGAGTGACTGCTTTCCATACTGTCCCGTTCTCTCGCTCCACTTGACCGTTACCCCGGGGGTTGTAGCTGGTGGTACGGCTCGTGGTGATCCCCCTGGACAGCATGTACTGGCGTAGCTCTTCACTCATGAAGGACGCCCCCCTATCCGTATGGATGTAGCTCGGCATACCGAACAGGCAGAACAGGCCGTTGAGGCATTTAATGACCGTGGCGCTGGTCATGTCTGGGCAGGGGAAGGCGAATGGGAAATGGGAGTATTCGTCCACAATGTTCAGGAAGTAAACATTGCGGTCGACGGACGGGAGGGGGCCCTTGAAATCTAAGCTGAGCCGCTCAAAGGGCCGTGTAGCTTTGATTAAGTGGGCTCTATCTGGGCGGTAGAACCGAGGCTTGCACTCAGCGCAAGTGCGGCAGTTCCTGGTCAGAGACCGAACTTCCTCAATCGAGTAGGGTAAGTTGCGGGACTTTATGAAGTGGAACAGCCGCGTGACCCCTGGGTGGCAGAGGTCGTTGTGGAGGGTCTGTAGCCGATCCCCGGTGGCGCTGGCACACATCCCTCGTGAGAGGGCGTCGGGGGATTCGTTAAGGGCCCCTGGCCGGTAAATGATGTCATAATCGAAGGTGGAGAGCTCGATCCGCCACCTAAGAATCTTATCATTTTTAATCTTCCCCCTCTGTTTATTATTGAACATAAACACTACCGACCGCTGGTTGGTAAGTAGGGTGAAGCGTTTGCCGGCTAGGTAGTGGCGCCAGTGGCGCACTGCCTCCACGATGGCTTGGGCCTCCTTTTCCACGGAGGAGTGTCTGATCTCGGGCCCTTGGAGGGTCCTCGAGAAGAAAGCTATGGGCCGCCCCGTCTGGTTGAGGGTGGCAGCCAAGGCAAAGTCAGACGCATCACTTTCCACTTGAAAGGGAGTGTTCTCGTCCACTGCCTGTAGCGTGGCCCGCTCAATATCCCGCTTAATGCTTTTGAAGGCGGCGTGGGCCTCAGCAGAGAGCGGAAAAGAGGATGCTTTCAAGAGGGGGTGGGCTTTGTCGGAGTAGTTGGGGACCCATTGGGAATAATAAGAAAATAACCCCAGGCACCTTTTCAGGGCTTTGGGAGTGTTGGGCAGGGGCAGCTCCCGTAGGGGGCGCAATCGGTCGGGGTCTGGTCCGATTTCCCCATTCTCCACCACGCTGCCTAGTATGCAGAGGCGCGTGGTGTTGTAAACGCACTTGTCCTCGTTGTAGGTGAGGTTCAGTTTTTGTGCGGTTTTCAGGAACCTCTCGAGGTTCGAGTCGTGATCCTGCTGGTTGTGACCGCAGATGGTGACGTTGTCAAGGTAGGGGAAGGTTGCCTGCAAGTGGTGGTCATCGACCATGCGGTCCATCTCCCTCTGGAAGACCGAGACCCCATTCGTCACCCCAAAGGGGACTCTGAGGAATTGGTAGAGGCGTCCGTTCGCCTCGAAGGCGGTGTACGGGCGGTCCTCTGGTCTTATAGGGAGCTGGTGGTACGCTGACTTGAGGTCGATGGTGGAGAACACCCGGTATTGGGCGATTTGGTTCACCATTTCTGATATGCGGGGTAGCGGGTAGGCGTCTAGTTGGGTGTACCTGTTGATCGTTTGGCTATAGTCGATCACCATCCGTTTCTTCTCGCTACCCCTTACCACCACCACTTGGGCGCGCCACGGGCTGTTGCTGCGTTCAATAATGCGCTCCTTCAGGAGCCTGTCTACCTCGGTCGCGATAAACCGCCTGTCCTCCCAGCTGTACCTCCTGCTTTTGGTCGCTATTGGCCGGCAGTTAGGGGTAAGGTTCGCGAATAGCGAAGGCGGCTTTACCTTCAGGGTAGCCAGACCGCACACTGTGAGGGGCGGCTGGGACCCACCGTAATTGAGCGTGATGCTTTGGTGGTAGCACTGGAAATCCAGGCCCAAGATCACGCTCGCACATAGATTCTTCATGATTAGTACTTTAAAATTATCGTATACAGTTCCGTTAACGGGCAATTGTACCGTGCAGTAACCCATAATGGCCGATGTCTGGGTTTTATCAGCCATAGAGATGGTACCCCGAGTAGGGACCACCTTTAGGGAGAGTTGTTGTGCCAGTTCAGGGTGGATAAAACTCCCCGTGCTTCCACTGTCAATTAAACATTTAACCCCGCGCCCATTTACCTCGATGTCCACCATTGATTTGGATAGCGGGTGCGGCCTGGTCTGGTCCACTGTGACCGATGCCACTGTAGGGCCCTGATCGAGACAAGATGGCGTCCACGCTGTCTGCTCACAAGATGGCGGACCCCACGAGGTCGGGCAAGATGGCGTCCAAGATGGCCGCTCCCACGGCGCACACGCGGCGGTGGCGGGTTTTCCGGCGGGGTTCCCTCTGCACACCTTCCCGAAGTGCCCCTTCTTACCGCACTTAAAGCAGGTGGTGCCTTTCACCGGGCACAGGTTTCTGGTGTGCTTCGGCTGCCCGCAGAAGTAGCAGTTGGGTCCCCGACGCGTCGCGGCTGTCGTAGGGCTTCTGGGGGGAGAGCGAGGCCCCGACGGTGTCGGGCTGCCGGGCGGGGAAGATGCCTTCCAAGATGGCGGCGCCCTTGGTGCACACGTGGCGGCGTGGACGGCGCGGGCTGAAGAGTAGGCATCCGAGTTTCTCTGGGCCACATCCAGGGATCGCGCGGTGTCCACAGCCTGTTTCAGGTCCAATCCCGTTTTTTCCAGCAGTCCCTGCCGGATGTAAATGGAGCTGAGGCCTGTGATAAAGCCATCGCGAACAAGCTCGTCAGTGTACACTGCGGCTTTTACATCTTGGCACTTGCAGTCTTTGCCAAGCGTTTTCAGGGTGCCTAGGAACTCATCCAGCGATTCCCCAGGTCGCTGTGCGCGAGTAGCGAGCAGATGCCTAGCATACACCTCATTCGTAGGCTGCTGGTAATGCGCCTTTAAGATGTCGCAGGCGGCCGGGTACGTGTCGGCGTCTTGGATGAGGGGGTAAACCCGGTGGCTTACCCAATTCCGCAGAATTCCGAGTTTCATACTTGCAGCGTCCGTAGTGCCTGTGACGGCTGCGGAATTGTCCAGGAAGAATTCCATACACATAAACCAGTGTCCGAAGCGTGCCGATGCGTCCGAAGCATGCTGGTCCAAATCCAAACGTTCGGGTTTCAAGAGTTGATCCATTGTGTTGAAAAGTAAGTTAATAAAATTGATGTGCCTCAATAAATCCGAGACTCAATGTTAGCGGAACAAAACAAGGCTTTTATTAACTTAGAAGGTAACACACAGTGGAGAGGTATCTTCCATCCAGAGGTCTGCTGTACTGGATGTGAGGCAGGCTGGGCCTGCTTACATAGGGGCCAGGTATGGGCGGAGCCCTACACACAATACAATACAATGGTGAGGAAACGGAACTGAGGTAAGGGAAATGAAACTGAAACCAAACCACAGTCACAGGCAGAGAATACCGATGAGTGATGAATGGCATATTTCATCACATCATTTTAATTCACCATCCCATTCCCACTCAGACCTCACTGTACTCGGGCTCTTGCATTGTTCCACGGAAGCTCAGCGTAAGCTCGAGGAACAGCACCTCATCTTCCGATTAGGCACTTTACAGCCTTCTGGACTCAATATCGAGTTCAACAATTTCAGATCATAACCTTGGCCCCTATTACATTTTTACTTATATTTTTTATCCACACCTTTGCTTTGGCCCTATCCCCCCACTTTTTTCCTCTCCCACATGGCAGCTGTCTCCCATTCTGCCAGCGCATTTCACACCTAATCTAGAGCCGTCTTTTGTCTCCACTAGTCCTATCACCATCTCGTCTCATTTTGAATACCTCTTAATGTCTCTTCCCTTCTCTTTTGATCTCTCCCAGCCCCCATACTGGCCTTTTAATCTATTTCATTTCCTGTACTTCTTCAGTCTTGACAAAGTGTTTTGACCCAAAACGTTGACTCTATTTTCTCTCCACGGATGTTGCCTGGCCTGCTGAGTTTTTCCAGCATTTTCTGTTGTTATTGAGAGTAGACTGATGGGACGGTAATTGGCCGGGTTGGATTTGTCCTGCTTTTTGTGGACAGGACACACCTGGGCAGTTTTCCACATTGTCGGATAGATGACAGTGTTGTAGCTGTACTGGAACAGCTTGGCTAGAGGCGCGGCTAGTTCTGGAGCACAAATCTACAGCACGATAGCCGGGATGTTGTCGGGGTCCATAGCCTTTGCTGTATCCAGTGCGCTCAGCTGTTTTTTGATATCACGTGGAGTGAATCGATTTGGCTGAAGACTGGCTTCTGTGATGGTGGGGACCTCAGAATTAGGCCAATATGGATCATCCACTCGGCACTTCTGGCTGAAGTTGGTTGCAAGCGCTTCAGCCATGTCTTTTGCACTCATGTGCTGGGCTCCACCATCATTGAGGATTGGGATATTCTTGGAGCCTCCTCCTCCCGTTAGCTGTTTAATGGTCCACCACCATTCATGACTGGATGCGGCAGGACTGCAGAGCTGCATGCAGAGTGTATGAATTGAAGGGCATAACCACTGTCTGCCATCATGTATCACCAAGACCAACTCAGTTTCAATACTTATTTATAGCGCAGTTGGACAAAGATCAGAACAGGATCCAGCATAATCAGCCTATATAGAAGGAATAACATGTTTGGCATCAGACATCATACATGTTATGCAATTTAAATTTCCAATATTGGAAGTTAATGTTATTCTCTAAAGGTGTACAGAATACCACAGGTCAACTTGTCTTTGGCCCTGAAGAAGGGAACATTGGCTAAAGTTGCTGTTCTTTGCTTAATGGAATGATAACTGCCGTGGCATCAGTAACTTGATTATGAAATGTTTGTGAAACTGATAGGCTTATTCACTGTTAATCAGAAACAACTAATGGCACAAAAGCTGAGAGCTGATGTCGACTTCACAACTGCAGCAAAATCTGTCTAATTGCCAACTGCAATTTTTACTTTCATCGTAAGTTATCACATTGGACAAACAAATAACAATTGACCTATCAAAATCAATGGCTGATCTGTCTTTCCACTAAGAGCCAGGAAATTTCATGTCCTGTTACAAATACAATGGACTTCACAAAATGTGCTTCCATTATCAGCCTATGATTGCCTTTCTTAATGTTAGATTTTACTCCGCAGTCTTAAGTCACTGCTCTCTTTGTTCTTTCCCTATCACACGCCATCCTGTGAGCTGCTCCAGGGCTTTTGGAGCTATAAACAATAGATAGTTTTGCAGGTTGATCACCTTTTAGTTTTAACTGGCTCCCTCAGGGGAAGTATTTCACTTTCATTTGAGTTTTCTCAGATATCCTGACTATGAATAGGAGAGAATCTATATGCCATATCCCAGTGTTCCATAGTACAATATACAGCACACGAATACACTGTACTACCAATTACTGCTTGGATGTCCTGTTTGCTTTTTCATATGGCTGTAATATAATAAGCTGTGATTTGTTTAATTAATGCCAGCGCTTAGTAGTGAATGATTGAGAAATGAAATACTTTGTGGAACACTATTAACAAAAAGATCACTAAATGAATGTACTTACTGAATTAAATCGTATTGGGTGATATTACTTACTGCTGAGGCAAAATATTCAGGAGATCTGTTCCATAGAAAAACCATGGTGCACGTATAATATTTCTCAAAAATCTGAGTGACAAATCGTGTTGCCTACCGGATGTATGGAAGATGCTTAAAAAATATGGTAATTTAAATGATGTTCTCTCAGTTTGTGAGATTGTGTAACTGTCTTGTAACAGACTGCTACACATCTAAAATTTTATGTAATTATACAAATTTAAGTGACGGAAGTATAGATTACATATAGAATTAGAGCTGGTCAAAGGAGAATTTCTGACATGTTAATAAAACCCTAAGTGCACATATAAGATTCAGATAGTAACAACAGGTAGATTTGAAATTAATTCCCTGATTAGCAGTTCTTTGTATAATATACAAAGTACTTTGCTTCTTTGCTTTCATTGATGAAAAATGGGCAGCAATGTGACAGGAGGAGATGTGCGCAGCAGGTGAGGAGGTTATTTGTAATGAAGAGAAATGGCAGGAGCTACAGCGTTAACGTATCAGGTGCAAGATCAAATCTGATGGACTCCACAAAGTTCACAGAGGATATGAATGAAAAAGTCTGTCTGTCATTCACAGCTGGTCCACGTTATAACAACACCGTGGCAGAACCTGTCAGCAAGTTCTTTAAAGCACAATGCAGTCCAGCAATGAAATGCATTTTATGAACAATTCGAGAAGTATCCCGGTTTCAGAGGTAGCGTCAATTAAGCAGAATATGTTATTAAGTGGAAAGTGTGGAATTAGCTCTCTCAACACATTAGAACTTATTGAAATCTCTACAGGTCTGAATCTAAAACTTCTTCCACCACTTGTGCTTCCCTGGCCTAAGATATTTCTGCTAAATGTGACATAGTACCCCAATAGATACAACATCACTTGGTAGTCCTCATAATTTAAGCACTCTAAATGATTTTGTATTTTCTCCCTTTCTCTTTTTGCAGGTCTCTGTTTCTTCTTTGGGTCTTTTCTGGCCTTCTTACTTTGAACACTTTGGTTTAGATGCACTAGGTAAATAGGGGCAAGTCTTAGCTTTCTACAGCCTCAAGAGTATCTTCACTGGCTCTGATATCTAGGAATGTTTTTGAAAGTGTACCTAGGTTAATGAACTGAAAGCCATTCTTTAGATTTCTTTAGTTACATAATCTACCCTGTGCTTCCACAGGGTTCTTCTCATTTTCAAAAGCGACAGAATAACATTAACAATAGACCTTGTTATAGGCTTTAATTGCAAAACAAATTTATCAAACAAAAGATGAACAAGTAAATAAATAACATTAATATAGTGCATATATATATTTAAATTAAAGTTGGACTATACCAGCTCCTTGAATTGGAATAATAATAAATGGTCTGCAATCTCTCTGCTAACCTATAATTTTATGATTTTTAAATATGTAGTTATTCTTTTCATCTTCTAATCTTACCAACGCTAGAAGCTAACTGCTTAGACTGGTCTCTTGGCAGTTCTGGACTGAAGGCCCTCTGATTTGAACAATCCAGCTAAATTAAGTACTCCCCAAAAGAGTTGCATCCAGGCCTTGTTCCACCACTTTTGCTCCCCTGCCTTAGGTTATTTCTGCTTAATGTAGATTTGAATAACTGTCAGCTAAATTAAAAAGTTGCCAGTCATGCACATTACTGAGTAACTTATGCAGTTGCTTGTGTTGGAACTGTATGGCTTGGCTCCTCTCTATAGCTATCTTCTCAGCGATCAAATCGACTAGAAATTCCGGAAACATTTAGCCTAGAAATATAATTCTGAATGTAGCTGGATTTTACCTCCTACACTACAACAGTGACTACACTTCAAAAGTACTTCATTGGTCATAAAGTTCTTTGGGAAAGCCTGAGGTCATGAAAGGCGCTATAAAAATGCAAGTCTTTCTTTCCTTATATATTGTGACTGAACTAAAGGAACCATTACCAAGCTAAAACTAGATGAAAAATGCTTAATTTTTGTCACACACCCCATTCCATAAGTGAATCCCTGGGTGAGCGACACCAAGCCTATGCCAATGCTATTTTGTAATCAGTTATTAGGAGATGTATAATGGCAGTTTAAGGTGACTAACTTCCTTGGCCCTGTTCTCATATCTCCCCTTCCCAATGGAAAAACTCCTACTTTAAACACCCAACTTCCACCTGAATGGACTACTGAAATTAGGAACTCAGTCAAGACTTTCCGATTGGTGATATCTTAACCCTAGCATTAATCCACTTAAAATGAATGGGTTAATGCCAGCATTAAAATAATACAGATCAGAAAATCTAATCTCTCATACAATACTATTACGTCTGTGTATCCAGCAGCAGCGTGATGTCCTGCCCCAAAGCCATATATCATATAATGAATATAAATGCTAATTTCAGCTAGTACATTCACTAAAACTAACAAGGCTTGTGCTTGGAAATTCCATTCACCAACTAAGCATGGTGAAATAACTTGAATTTCTGGAGCACTGAAAAGCAAAGCAAACTGGAAGAATCAATACATTTGTCTCTTCATCTCCAATCCTTAATTGTTTCTCTCGCTACTTTCAATTCATATTTATTTCTTTGTTGTCTGTTGGAACATTGTCCTAACCTACAGATTCATTTCTCATCTCTATCAAAGGTCTATTATATTTCTTTTCTGTGATTAATTTCCTCTGGTTAAAGTTCAAAGTCTATTTGGCAAACAGTGAATAACGTAAAGAAAATATTTTTCAGCACTGAAAGTGACCCCATACATGTATACGATTCATTCTCTGATCCCCTTTTACTTTTCTTTGTTGCAATTTGCAAGAGGTGCTGCTGGTATATTGAGATGAATGGACTGTACCAGTCAAGAGACATGATCGGCTATGCAACATCAATGGAATTCTGATGTTCGAGTTCAATACTTGCAATTTGTAAGGTTATACTTTTCAGAAAATGCATGAGAAAGTACCTCGTGTATATTAGAGTCATAGGGCTCGAATTTCATCGAGGTGCGATTGGAGGCGTGTGGGGGCTTAAAATCACGAAATCGGGGGGCACAATCCCATCCCGCCCCCAACCCGCCTCCATGCCCGTTTCACAGGAGCCGGGTACCCGACCTGTGCTGGGAGCTGCCTCCCCGAGGCGGGAAGGGGATTAGTGCCAATTAACTGCCTGTTAATAGGTAGTTAACAGGCAGTTTTTAGCCTAATCCCTATTTTTATCCCTGAAGTGTGGGCTTCCCGATGGCTCCAAACCACGCCAAGTTAGCGAGGCGGGCTGTCGGGCTGAAGGACTTGGACGGTTCGAGATGTCCGGTGTTCGGGTGACTGATGGGTGCATGAGTGCAGAGGTAAGTGTGTTTGGTGTGTGTAAAGTGTTTAAATAAGTTTTCCTTACCTTTTCTTACTAATGCAGCCTTCCTTCCTTCAGGTCTCGGGATCCCTCATCTCACCGGCACAGAAAGCAGAATGGCTGCAAGCTGTCAAAAGTTGCAGCATTCAGCTTTCTGTTCTGGAGAGATCTCTAAATCAGCCTGAGAGGAAGGAATTAACTTAGAGTACAGATTGTCAGTGTTTGACAGCTTCAAAGAGCTGTCAAACGCTGATATTTCATCTGTCAAAAGCTCGTAACAGATGAAATGTCAATCTGTGACGTCACCTGTTGCCGGGTGGCCCTTAATTGGCTTGCTGAGCCCGCTGGGTGGGCTCAACAAGGTCAATCAAGTGAAAATCGAGTGGGTTGGCCACAACTCGATGGAGGCGGGACTAAAACCCCAAAAGTTGTAGTCCCGCCTCCTACACGCCTCCATTGATAAAATCCAGCCCTTAGAGTCAGAGTTTTACAGCACAGAAAGAGGCCCTTCAGCCCATCGTGTCCGCGCCGGCCATCAAGCCCTGTTTATTCTAATCCCATTTTCCAGCACTTGGTCCGTAGTCTTGTATGCTATGGCATTTCAAGTGCTCATCTAATTTATAAACTGAAAAGTTAGATAATTGCTATCTATACTTTGTAACCCACTCATTGTTGTCATTTTCAAAATGCATGCTTGCTGAATTTGCACTCTTCAAATTGTTAACAAATTAAATATTTTCCCAATTCTGGCACTTAGTATTAATGTCAAGCACTTCCCAGTCAGATAAAGCTAGGCAAAACTCCTTCTGCCCTACCCGGCCCTAGTGATGTGTCTTTACTGCAGCCTCAGAAAAGTAACTCTTACTGCACAGTGTGATATTTCCATTTCCTACACATCCTCATTGCCTCCCTGAAACTGCTAATTTATTGAAATTGATCATGAGGTAATGGATAGTTTTGTTCTGTGGGCTTGCAGTCACTAAGAATTAAGTTAAAACTTCTTGAACTCATTACACTTAAGATCCTTACAGTCAGCTGGGAGAAGAAACATTAATCCAATCAGTCTGGGCTGGACTGAAACACCGATTCTAGAAGGCGCTAACCTATTGCAATACTCAATCCTCTTTTTTGCTTGTTTCTTATTTTGTATATATAAGAATATATAATATTCCAAAACACTTTGCATAATTGGCATATTTTAAAATAGAACTCTAGAAATGTGTAGCACCACAGCACATTAGTTGGCTAAAAATTACAAACATGTTTAACTTAGATGCAAAAAGTGTCACTGTTGCCCTTAAAGTTTGACTTCTGCCCCAATATGACAACTATATACATTAAACAGTTCTAATTGGCAATGCATGCAAATTGAAACAGAGAAAAGAAAAAAAATTCCCACCTTTTATTTTCAGTGACTTACTACAGATGAAAAGTAGCATAAGTGCCTTGTGCAATTGGAAAGTGAGCCAGAATCTCTGTGGTAGAGGAAAGCCATGTGGTAACAGGGTTGGATGTGCTAAAGGTCAGGCAGTAGATTTTTTAATTAAAAAAAAACTTCAAGCTTTTAATTACACAAGACTGCTTTCAAGAAGCAGATCTAGTTCTTTAAAATATTCAGCAGGAAAATAAACAAACAGCTGCTCGAATGAGTACCTACATAATTGTGTGATTTTATTTGTTGGGAACTGGCTTATTCAGAATTAGTGAAAGCTTGAAGACTGTCCCAGGTGCCAAATTTCTCATTGACAACAGTGACACCATTTTGATTTCTAACTAGGAATAAAGGACTTTTACTTTCTTAAAAAAAAATTACATGATGCTGTATTTTAAAGCCAATATTAAATTTCTCATAATTGGCGGTATTAGGTAATTATTATATATACAGTATATACTTGGTAAAACTTGGTCAAGTTCATTCTGTGAATTCAAACTATGACTATTCAGATGAGTATGTTTTCAGCGGAACCAATATAGGTCCTAACTGGAATGAGTTCATGAGGAGGTCAAGTGTAAACGTGACCCCCCCCCATCCTCCAGCATCAGCCAGCAAACCACACTGGAGTCATATTCCTTCAAGCACAATAGCTGTTGTGGTTCATCACTGGACATTATGCAAAGCATGCAGAAATGCAAATACATCAAAAACGACACCCAAAAAAGAGCTCACAAGTGTGACCTGCAATTAATTCAACACTATGAACTGTATAGAATGCTCATTCTAGAAAGATTAAAATAAATATTAAAAATTCCTCACTACGGAGCTGATCCCAGGTAGCTGGCATCCTATCACTGGCAAATTCCTGCTATTTGCATACATTTTTAATTCAACAGGCCGCACCCTTGTCTGTGTAAAATAACCCGGTGATCAGTGTGGAATCATATTGCAGCATCTTCACAGACATTTCATTTAGATTTTCACCATTACATTTGGCTAGGATCACAATTAATTAAAAATCTTCAGCAAAGCCATCAAGCCATAATGCTCTGCCCTTTCTGTTGTACTGATTATTGAAGTCCCTATTAACTCTTCATTAAAGTGACTGTCTGCGTGTGAAACTCCCCAGGATAACACTGTAAGTTCTCTGTGTATGGACAATAACATTTGGCAGCAAGTTAGCTCAACAGAAGAAAAAAGTCAAAGGTATAATTTTCAGAGAACCAAGCTTATAATCGAGGAAAACAAAACAAAAAATGAACCTCAGTTTTATAATATGACCTGCATTTTCAGTGCTTTTGGTGGCATGTAAGTATACAATCTATATCTAGTTCGTGCACTTGTGCTCTGCACAGAAGGTGTTAATAAAGCTTCATAGGTCATCAACGAGGACAAAGCAAACTAACCAGAGAACGGCATCAGATCAGCTCATTTTTCTTCCCTCATCAGTTTATTTTTTACATGTGCTATTCCCCATTGATAAAGCCTTTGCACATTCACATCTGGGTATCCATGGCGCAAAGTGGCATCATATTCCAGAGGTGCTTGCTTTTTGTTATCTTCAGGAGCTGTTTATAGCAACCCAGAAGTGTATCCTGAACTCAAGAGACAACCATAATCATCTGCTCCAAGTGTGTGGGAATTCAAAACTCAAAAGAGAGATAAATGGGGATCAAGGAAAGTGCTAGAAGGTCTCAGGGGTGTGCTGTCATTTTCAATAGTGCAGTCTGATCATAAGTCACCAGCACTAGAAAATAGCACGTCAAAGTTTCCTATCACGTAATTGTTAAGTGTATTTTACTTTTTTTCCAATTCATATCTTTATTAAATAGTCATTTGAATATATTCCAAGTAACAGTACAATCCACTAGCAGTGTGTTAGAAGATTATCGCAGATAAGTTTTCAGATTGACATAAATACAACAGTTATCCTACGATAAACAGAAAAATTGTGATTATTGGAAACCTGATTCAAAAACAGATAATGCTGGAAATGACTAGCAGGTCAGTCAGTCACTGGAAAGTACAAAGATAGTTTAATTTTTCAATCATCCAAACGCTGATTATAATGAAGGATCCCACCCAAGATGTTAACCTATCTTTCTCTTTCAGCTGCTCTCTGACCAGCTGTTTATTTCCAGCAGTTGCTGTTCTACATTCAGTTTTTAATAAAGATAGGTTTGCACTCCTAAACAAAATTGGGAGTGAAAATCTGATTTTTTTTTTAAACTATTACCAAAAGGCTTCCACTAGTCCCCCTTTCTCAAATACCATTAGTAAATTCTGTCACAGCTTAGCGAAGAGGAGAATGGTTCACAAGAGGCCAGGCAGTGGTGTTTACTGATCTGCCATTAGGTTTTCTCATTTGGTAGATGTGCTACTGGCAGTAAAATTACCAATTAGAAACTGATTTTATCTTGAGTACTGTAGTCAATATTACCACTCTGTGCACCCATTTGATCATTGTAACCAAAAATAGATTAGCCTAAACAGGAGACCAAGAATAGTAGAAAGTTTTAATTGACTCTGATTCTTGCACCATTTTGAAATAGATAATGGCCCAGATATTCCGATCACAGGCCTCCCGCAGGCAGAGGGCTGCGATCTGGAAAAATCTGCGCCAAGACCGGAGGGCTCCCGGGAGGCGCAGAGTTCCGCTGCTGGGCCTCTCCAAACTGCCGGTGCGCAGGGCCCACGTATCCCAGAGGTGCAGGCGGTTCGCAGCGTCCCTGGGATCACGTGGGCCATGGGGAGCTAATCAGAGAAGGGAATCTCCCTTCATACATTTGACAGGAAGACCTGCCAAATATATGAATAGAGATCACCCCCAAAACATAGTAAAACTGTAGTAACCTGGGAGGTTATGAGTAACCTGATCCACCAGGTGGTGCTGTGGCAATTGCTCTCCTGAGTTAAGTCTGATCTGTACTGGTTGTACTCTTTGTTTTTGCTGCCTCATGGCAGAAGCTTTTATGTGCAAGTGTTGATTAAACCATGTTAAGGAGTTAACCTGTGTCTGTCTCCATCTATGGCCACTTCAAGATACCACATATGGCGACGAGAATAAAGGACGGAAAAGTTTTGGTGGATCAGTCATAGTTAGGGAGTATTCGGAAGAGGTGCTCGGGTTGGTTAGCAAACTAGTCGGAAAAGCACGAGGCTAGGCCGCGGGAGTCGAAACGGAGTTTGATTTTTTGGCTGAAGTGACCGGACTCCAAGGATGGCAGGAACGGTAGGCTCCGTGGCACCTTTTGACAGCAAGTCGCAGTCTTGGGAGGAGTATATTGAAATACTGAGCCATTTCTTTATGGCAAACGAGGTGGACAGTGCTGAAAAGAAAAGGGCCATTTTACTGAGTTGTGTGGGAGCGCAAACCTATACACGGATGAGGAATCTGCTGAGCCCGGAGCGGCCAGGAGAAAAATCTTTTGACGAGTTGGTGAGTCTACTAAAGAATCATTTCAATCCGAAACCTAGTGAAATAGTACAGAGATGGAAATTCAATTCGAGGATTAGGAGGCCGGAAGAAAGCGTTACTGAGTATGTGGAGGAGCTTCGGAAGCTCGCACAGGACTGTAATTTTGGAAATGCGCTCACAGTCATGTTAAGGGACAGACTAGTATGCGGAGTTAACGACGACAGTATACAGCAAAGGTTGCTGTCAGAAGAAGGATTAACATTTGAGAAGGCACTTAAAAAAGCACAAGCCATGGAGATGGCTAACAAGGACATTAAGGACTTAAACAGTATGAGCAAGGAGAAATGGAGTAAACCAGTGGGAGGAGCTGTTTTCAAGATGGAAGCTGGCGCGAAAAGTCCACCAGTTGGGGTTGGGGATTGCTACCGATGTGGCGGGATGAGCCATTATGCAAAGGACTGCAGGTTTGGAAAGGCAAAGTGCCACAATTGTGGAAAAATAGGGCACTTAAAGAAAGTCTGTAAAAGGGCAGTGAGTGAGAGAAGCAGTGCTAAAGGGGCAAAGCATGCAAAAGGGGGGAGGGAGAAGTACACAAAGCGGGCAAATTACATACAAGAGGAGGAAGAGTCCAGTGAGTCTAGTGAGGAGGTTTTCACCGTATACAGTATAGACACTTCAAGGCCCAACGTACCCCCTCTCACTCAGTATTTGATAGTGAACGGAGGTCAAGTAAAGTTTGAGATTGACACCGGATGTAGTGTAACCATAATGTCGCAGACTGAGTACGCCAAGCTATGGGGGGAAGCAAAAGTACCAGAGCTAGGTACATGCCCCATTAGTCTCAAAACCTACACAGGACAGAAGGTGGACATTTTAGGGGCGGCCGAAGTACAAGTGGAACACAAAGGAGTCACCAAAGAGCTTACGGTGGTAGTGGTAGCAGGGTCAGGGCCAAACCTGTTAGGGCGAGGGTGGATCAGTGAGTTGAGTGTGTACTGGCAGGCAATGAATAAAATGGAGGACAGTACAGAGGCACTGCAAGAAGTGCTGATGAAGCATGGGTTAGTGTTCAAGGACGAACTGGGCACCTTAAGGGGAGCCACAGCCAAGATTCATGTAGCCAGTGATGCCACGCCTCGTTTCTTTAAACCAAGGTCGGTACCTTTTGCAATGAAAACCAAGGTTGAGGCGGAACTAAATCGCCTGCTTAGGGACAAAGTAATAGAACCGGTGAAATTTTCAGACTGGGCGGCACCAATAGTCCCGGTATTGAAGCCCGACGGTAACGTAAGGGTGTGTGGTGACTATAAGTTAACAGTGAACAGAGTATCATCACTGGAACAGTACCCCATTCCGAGAATGGAGGACATGTTAACATCGCTCGCTGGGGGAGAAAGATTCAGCAAACTGGACATGAGTCATGCGTATCAGCAGATATTGCTAGATGAAGAATCAAAAAAGTTTGTCACGGTGAACACGCACAAGGGGCTGTTCACGTATGCCAGGTTACCATTTGGTGTCAGTTCTAGCCCAGCAATATTCCAACAGACTATGGAGGGCATTCTGCAGGGCATTCCAAAGGTGGCCGTGTACTTAGATGATATTCTGCTAACAGGAAGTGACGATCAGGATCACTTAAAAACACTGGACAAAGTGCTGCAGCAGCTGGAAGAGGCGGGGCTACGCCTGAAACGGAGTAAGTGTAGTTTCATGGAGAAGGAAGTTACATTCCTGGGATATCGGGTGGATGCCAGAGGCCTCCATCCATTACCAGGGAAAGTGCGGGCAGTGCAGGATGCACCTGCACCCACCTCAGTGACTGAACTGAAAGCCTATCTAGGGCTCCTGAATTATTATAACCGGTTTCTTCCAAACTTATCGATGCTGCTGGCACCCCTGCACAAACTGCTGAGAAAGGAGGAGCCATGGCGTTGGGAGCCAGGGCAAGCGAAAGCGTTTCAGCAGTCAAAGGAGCTACTTCAGTCCAGCAGGGTGTTGGTGCATTACGACGAGAAGAAGGAGCTGATAATGTCCTGCGATGCATCACCCTATGGAGTGGGGGCAGTGTTGGCCCACCGCATGCCAGATGGAGCAGAAAGGCCCATCGGGTTTGTTTCACGCACGCTCACAGCTGCGGAAAAGAACTATTCACAGCTTGATAAAGAGGGGTTGGCCATTATATTTGGAGTAAAGAAATTCCATAAGTACATATATGGGAGGAAGTTTGTAATCAGTACTGACCACAAGCCTCTTATTAGCTTACTGAATGAGATGAAAGCGGTGCCTCAAATGGCATCATAGAGAATAATGAGATGGGCAGTAATACTAAGAGCCTATGAATATGTGATCACGTACAGAACCGGCAAGGAAAACGGGAACGCGGATGCTCTCAGCCGCCTGCCCCTCTCAAAATCTCCTCGCAGTACTTCCCCTGAGGAGCACGTCCTGATGCTGGATCAGGAGATCAGTCCCCTGATGACTTCAGCGCAAATCCAGGGCTGGGCAGCCAAGGACCCCGTTCTGTCAAGGGTCCGTGAGTATGTGTTGAAAGGCTGGCCAGATCACCGTGAGGGACCGGAGTTCGCGCCGTACAGACAGAGACAGCACGAGCTCAGTGTCCAAGATGGATGTGTGCTATGGGGAGCACGCATCATAGTCCCAGAGCGGGGACGCTCTACTTTGATGGAACAGTTGCATCAATCGCACCCAGGAATGACTAGAATGAAAGGACTGGCTAGGAGCTACCTGTGGTGGCCTAACTTGGATGCTGAAATTGAGTCAAAGGTAAAGTCATGCACTATATGTCAGGAACAGAGGAAAGCACCTGCCGGGGCACCACTCCATCCCTGGGAGTGGCCCAGCAAACCCTGGAGGAGAATTCACATAGACTATGCGGGACCTTTTATGGGCAAAATGTTTTTGGTGCTGGTTGACGCTCACTCAAAGTGGATCGACGTTTATCCAGTGAGCTCTGCAATGACTGATGCCACACTGAATTGTCTCAGGAACAGCTTCAGCACGCATGGTATTCCAGAAATGATTGTATCCGACAATGCACAGTGTGATAATAATAATAACTTCCGGGAAGTTATGTCATCACTTCCTGTGAACTGTGAACTATGAACTGTGTACATACCTCACTTCCTGTCATATGTCACTTCCTGTTGGACTGGTATAAATACTGGTCTGTTCAGTATTGTAAGAGGCTTCTACCAGAGGCATGGTAAAGACCTCTCTTGTATATAGTGTGTTTATAAGTTACTTAAAGCTTACTTTAAAGTTACTTGATGGTAAGACTCCTTTTTCTTACATCAATTTAAGTAACTTAGTATTTACACTCACAAATACTAGACCTTCGGACAAACTCGGAGTTAAGGATCCAGGGAACCACCCATCATGGAGAGAATCCTTAGACCTATTCGTCTGGACTTGGACCCGAATACACCAGCAGCTGGCAGGGTATGGAAGCATTGGTACCGTACTTTTGAGAATTTTCTGGATGAATGTAAAGCGGATGCTCCTGCTAGATTGAGGATACTTATCAATTATGTGACCCCAAAAGTGTTCGAATATGTTGATGAATGGGATAATTACGATGAGGTGATTCGGGCACTTAAGAAACTGTATGCCAAGACCCCAAATGAGGTCTATGCTAGACATCTACTGGCCACAGCCCAACAAGGGCCAGGGGAATCAATTGACGAATTCCTGCAAGAACTTCGCAGGCTCAGCATAGATTGTAACTTTCAGGCAGCCTCAGCTGAGCTGTACTGCAAAGAAATGATTCGTGATGCTTTCATCTGCGGGATTGCCTCTCCATTTATACGCCAGCGTCTACTAGAAAGTAAAACACTTGAGCGACAAAAAGCTTTTGACCTAGCTTGTTCTCTGGATTTGGCAAAGAGAAATGCAGACCTCTATCAGCTGCCCAGATCTCGATCTGCTGCTGTAGCTGCAACCAGACAATACAAGCGGTCTCAGGTGAACCCTATCATGGGGGAATCTAATTCTGATAATTCTGATGAAGAAGAGGAGGATGACCCCACTTTAGCAGCCTCTTGGCAATCTAGGAAGGAGTGCTTCTTTTGTGGAGATGCTTTTCACCCTAGGAAAACCTGCCCTGCTCGCAATGCAATCTGCAGTTATTGCAAAAAAAAGGACACTTTGCTAAAGTTTGCCTATCAAGGGCCTCTACGAGGGCCAATCCAGCTAAGGCCTACCGAACTGCCCCAATTAGGTCCTAGCTGGAGCATCTTGATAGGCACTATCAAGCTTCCTCTCGAGCTCTCTCCGGAAGAAGCACACCGAGAGTTTTAGCCACTCTCTGTGCAACGACACCAATTACAGCTGCTTGCCCACAGAACCTGTCTCATGCAGCCACAAAAATTTCAATTAAAGGGCATACCTTAGATGCCTTAATTGACTCAGGAAGTACTGATAGTTTCATTAAGGAACAGATTGTTGCGAAATTGAAACTACATGTCTTCCCATCGGACCAGGCAATTGCGATGGCTCAGTCATCACTTAATACCAGAATCTCTGGCTTTTGTGTTGTTGATATGACACTTCATGGTCGTATGTATCCCTCCACCCGACTTTCGGTGCTCAAGGACTTATGTAGTGATCTCCTCTTAGGGCTGGACTTCCAAAAACAGCATAAGAAACTCACCATTGAGTTTGGTGGATCCAAACCCGGACTTACTATTTCTAATATACCGTCTAAATTACCGTTTTGTGCATTGTCAGCAGCTTCACTTGATGAACCCTCATTATTTGCCAGTATTCCGCCTCAATGCAAACCAATAATAACGAAATCGCGGCGCTTTAATCAGGAAGACCAATCTTTTATTGCGGCTGAAATCTCTCGACTTCTAGCAGAGGATATCATCGAACCATGTTCGTCGCCCTGGCGGGCTCAAGTCGTCATTGTCAAGAACCCTCTAAAACCTCACAAACAGCGACTATGCATCGATTATTCGCAAACCATCAATCAATATACCGACTTGGACGCCTACCCATTGCCACGCATTGATGATATGGTTAATAAACTGGCCGAATACAAAGTGTTCTCAACTTACGATTTAAAAAGTGCCTATCATCAGGTACCCTTGAAGGTCTCAGATAAGCAGTACACGGCCTTTGAGGCTAATGGACGGCTGTACCAATTTCGTCGCCTCCCATTCGGGGTTACTAATGGAGTGGCTGTCTTCCAACAGGCAATGGATGGCCTGGTTAAGCAGGAAAACCTAAGGGACACTTTTCCCTATCTTGATAACATTACCATTGCAGGTCACGATCAACAGGAACACGACGCCAACCTCCAAAAATTTCGGGATGCCCTCCATCGCCGTAATTTGACCCTGAATGAATCCAAATCTGTTGAGTCGCAACCGACCATCAACATCCTTGGCTACTGCGTAGGCAATGGTATCATTCAGCCAGACCCAGAAAGACTTCGCCCGCTCCAAGAGCTCCCGTCACCTAAGAATCCGGCTTCTTTACGTCGGGCTCTCGGTCTGTTTGCATACTACGCTAAATGGATTCCTCATTTTTCGGACAAAATCCAACCCTTGCTGCATGCTAGATCATTTCCACTGGGAACAGCGGCTGTTGCAGCCTTTAACCTTCTCAAAAAACAGTTGGAGAAAGCGGCTCTTCACTCCATCGATGAGAATCTCCCTTTCGTGGTTGAATGTGATGCCTCGGAGGTGGCAATCTCGGCTACTCTGAATCAGGAAGGTCGTCCTGTAGCATTTATGTCCAGGACCTTACAAGGTGCTGAGCTACATTATCCTCCGGTTGAGAAAGAAGCCACAGCCATCATAGAGGCAGTACGGAAGTGGAACCATTTTCTAGCTCGCCAGCACTTTACATTGATCACGGACCAACGATCAGTCGCCTTCATGCTCGATAATCGAAAACGAACCAAAATTAAGAATAATAAAATACAACTTTGGAGGATGGAACTGGCCTCTTTTGGTTATACCATTCTCTATCGGCCTGGCAAGGAGAATGTGGCCCCGGACACCCTCACACGGGCATTCTGCTCCACTATGTCATCCTCTACTCTCATGGATGTCCACAATGGATTGTGTCATCCTGGCGTTACGCGCATGCTACATTTCATACGATCACGGAATCTCCCTTTTTCCACTGGAGATGTAAAGAAAATATGCTCAGAATGCCGGCTTTGTGCGGAATTAAAACCTCAGTTCTTCCGCCCCTCAGATGGTATACTCATACATGCAACCCAACCGATGCAACGACTTAGCATCGATTTTAAGGGCCCAGTGCCCTCTTCAACTCGGAACACATATTTGCTCACCATGATCGACGAATATTCACGTTTTCCGTTTGCCTTCCCCTGCTCCAATATGCTGGCGTCCACAGTAATCTGCTGCCTTGAGCAGGTATTTTCTCTCTGTGGCATGCCGGCTTATATTCACTCAGATCGGGGTCCATCCTTTATGTCAAGGGAACTCAAGGACTACCTCTCAGAACGGGGAATTGCTACAAGCAAAACAACACCATACCATCCCATCGGAAATGGGCAGGTAGAGAGGTATAATGGTATCATCTGGAATTCCGTACGTCTCGCTTTAAGATCTCGGGGCCTACCAGACCAGCAATGGGAAACAGTGCTTCCGGATGCATTGCACTCTATACGGTCCCTACTTTCTACAGCCACAAATACTACTCCTCATGAGCGGTTCTTTGGATTCCAGCGTCGCTCATCTCATGGGACATCACTCCCGTCATGGCTAACTACTCCTGGACCTGTATTACTCCGAAGATACGTTCGGACATCTAAAAATGACCCTCTCGTAGGCGAGGTCGAACTAACCGATGCCAACCCCACCTATGCAAACATACGATATTCCGACGGCCGAGAATCTACCATATCATTACGGGATCTGGCTCCCTGCCCACCAGGACCTAGTGGGACATCGGGTGATGGCATTTCACCAGGAAACTCTTGGGACCTATCGGGTACCCCTCTCCAGGATCCTGATCGGACACCAACTAGCTTGGTGCCGGTAGAACCCCGTACTCAAGGTTGCGACCCTCCCAGTACCGCGCATGAAAGTACTGATCCGCCACAGACCAGCTCTGCACCTCCCTCTGAACAGAGGCCGTCCGACTTTGAACCTACTGGGGCTCGTACTCGAAGCCATGATCTCCCCGACCCTTCACAGGGCAATCCAGGCCACACAGACTCTGACCAATGGCCAACCGCATGTAAGCGGACCAGCGACCCTCTACGACGGGAATCCAAACGGGTGCGACTCTTCCTTGTTCGGCGGCTGCGGACCAAAAGGTAGACCACAGCCTCCTAATCCTGCAGGAGGGAAGAATGTGATAATAATAATAACTTCCGGGAAGTTATGTCATCACTTACTGTGAACTATGAACTATGAACTGTGTACATACCTCACTTCCTGTCAAATGTCACTTCCTGTTGGACTGGTATAAATACTGGTCTGTTCAGTATTGTAAGAGGCTTCTACCAGAGGCATGGTAAAGACCTCTCTTGTGTATATAGTGTGTTTATAAGTTACTTAAAGCTTACTTTAAAGTTACTTGATGGTAAGTCTCCTTTTTCTTACATCACTGGTTGCAAGCCCTACACTTCCGCCCACTTTCCAAGTGGTGGAAACATTTTCTAACTGAATTTTACTGACGATCAAGTGTGTTGCTTTGTCCTGGATGGTGTGGAGCTTCTTGAGTGTTGTTACAGCTCCAAACAAGTGGGGAGTATTCCATCACACTCCTGACTTGTACCTTGTAAGTGGTAGAATGGCTTTGGGGAGTCAGGAGGTGAGCCAATAGCTGCAGAATACCCAGCCTCTGACCTGCTTTAGTAGCCTGAGTAGTTGGCGATCCAGTTGATTTTCTGGTCAGATGTTGATTGTGGAGGATTCGCTGATGGTGATATCATTGAATGTCAAGGGGAAACCCTCGACCTCTACCACCTAGAAGGACAAAGGCAGCAGCAGGCGCATGGGAACACCACTACCACCACCTCCAAGTTCCCCTCCAAGTCACACACCATCCTGACTTGGAAACATATTGCCATTCCTTCATCAATGGGTCAAAATACTGGAACCCCCTCCCTAACAGCACTGTGGGAGTACCTTCACCACACGACTGCAGTGGTGTTAGAAACTAGGGGAGCCAAAAAATGTATATGGCTACATGAATAATACTGTTTTTAAATGATAAGTTTCATTTTCCTGGAAAGCTTGCATTAGAATTTGAGACAGTCTTTTTAATCAGTTAGATTAGGTGAGCCATAAACATTCCACACGGGGGCCCATAGGATGGCCCTGCCAGGCTAGTTATCTGTTGTTTGTAAGTTAGGGTTTTGACTTTGTTAATGTATCTTTAATTTGGCCAGTGAAGGCCCAATCTATGTTTTTTCCTTTATGACTAATAACCATATTATAATCTCTACAGATAGAATTTGGAGTTTGTTTAGCAGAACTGCTTGCAAAGATGATTAAAAGTTAATTAGGAAAAGACATAGAATGAAAGGAATTTGAGGAGGCTAAGGTATCCATCTTAGAATGGGCCATTTGCTAGATGAAGTGAGACAGCGACTGGCTAATGTGCAACAGCTCTGGCTGGGGCCATGGTTAAGAGGGGCAGGGCCGGGCCTTGTACTTGCTGGGTTAAGGAGGATAGAGTCAAGAGATAAGATGGATTCCAATGGAGGAATTTTCAAAATGTAGAAACAAGAAAGATAAATTGGATGAAGTAATGAGACCCTCTTTTGGGGAGGGCTTTCATCCAAGAACCAAGACAAAGAACTTGAGCTGTCATTGGTTGATGAGGTTTTAGAGGGACCTCTCTTGTGTATATAGTGTGTTTATAAGTTACTTAAAGCTTACTTTAAAGTTACTTGATGGTAAGTCTCCTTTTTCTTACATCACTGGTTGCAAGCCCTACACTTCCGCCCACTTTCCAAGTGGTGGAAACATTTTCTAACTGAATTTTACTGACGATCAAGTGTGTTGCTTTGTCCTGGATGGTGTGGAGCTTCTTGAGTGTTGTTACAGCAGAAGCTTTTATGTGCAAGTGTTGATTAAACCATGTTAAGGAGTTAACCTGTGTCTGTCTCCATCTATGGCCACTTCAAGATACCACAAAAACTTTAAATAAGTATTTTTTTAAAATCACATTTTAAACATGACTTTAAATTACAATAAATTGTGGGCTAGATTTTCAGTTGCTTGCGCCAGCAGTTAGCGCCTTAAGAGAAGTGATTTCCGGGCGCTATGCGTGTAGCGCCCGGGCGCAGCGCAGTTTGCGCCCCGCCCCAAATTAAGCTGCCCGTTAGCGCCGGCGCAAAGTTTAGCGCCCGCCCGGATGCGCGCGCAGAAAATGACGTCACATCCTCGTGCAACGCCCTTTGGCCGCCCCGATTGCAAACTTCAGTCGGACCGCCCCATTGTGCGGCGGGCGGCCGGAGCGTTTGGAAAAAGGAACGCAACACAACCAGCGCGGGCCCCGGGGGGCGCTAATTAAAGGGAACGTCCTCTCCAGTATAAAGGCCATCCTTTTTTCAGAAAACAGTCTTGTGCAACGCATTTCTGGAGACACAACAAGGAGGATAGCTAACTGGTTTCAAGCAGCAAGAGCCAGGTATTTTTGGACTCAGGCAACAGCGCTGCAAGTGGCCATTTGGAAATTAGAGTGTTTGCCAGGATTTGATGGGGGTTGCATGGGGTGCCAACGCGGAGCTGCAGCTCCATGTCCGTAGGGCTCGCAGACGCATTGTGAGAGGGGCAGCCCTGGCTAGAGGCAGAGGGGGCTACAGGCGTCGGCCACGTAGGCCTTACCCAGTCAGGTTATACCGCCAGCAGCGCTCCTACCTAAACATGAGTGCCGCGCGATGTGTTAAAAGGCTCCGATTCCGAAAGGGGGTGATTGCAGAGATCTGCCACCTGCTTCACCGAGATCTGCGGCCAAAGCTCAGGTGCAGGACGTCTCTGTCGGTGGAAGTGAAGGTGACAGTGGCATTGAACTTCTATGCCACCGGCTCCTTCCAATACGCTGCTGGGGACATAGCAAACATCTCCCAGTACGGCGCGCATCGCTGCATCCGCCAGGTGACCGAAGCACTGTTCAGAAGGAGAAGCCAATTCATCTCCTTCCCCATGGCCCTGGAGAGCCAGCATCAGCGCGCATTGGGATTTTCCAGACTCGGGGAATTCCCCTTGGTGCAGGGCGCCATTGACTGTACGCATGTGGCTTTGCGGGCCCCTCTGGAGCATGGCGAGCAGTATCGCAACAGGAAGGGCTACCATTCTCTGAATGTGCAGCTGGTCTGTGACCACAAGCAGCGCATCATGGCAGTCAATGCCAGCTTCCCAGGCAGCAGCCACGATGCCTTTATCCTGCGGCAGAGTACTGTGCATGACATGTTCCAGGCACAGCCTCCCCCAAGAGGATGGCTACTCGGGGACAAAGGCTATCCTTTGTGCACCTGGCTCATGACCCCGCTCCGCGCGCCCAGGACCGCTGCTGAAGAGGCCTACAACGAGAGCCATCAAACCACCCGCAACATCATCGAGCTAACTATTGGGGTCCTCAAGCAGCGGTTCCGCTGCCTTGATCGCTCCGGAGGAGCTCTCCAGTATTCGCCGGACCGGGTCTCCCAATTTGTGGTGGTTTGCTGCATGCTACACAACCTGGCTATCCGCAGGACTCAGGCACTGCCACCTGACGTTGGACCAGCACCTCAGGAGGAGGAGCAGGAGGAGCATGAGGAGGAGGAGGAGGAGGAGGAGGAGGAGCAGGAGTACGTTCCCAGGAGGGAGCGACCAGGGCCAAGGGCCGCACGACGCCACCTTATTACACGGTACTTCTAAGCCCCCTGTCAGGGAATGGCCAGGGGCCATGAGGGAAGATGAATGCAGCCGCTCCGCAAGCCCTCAGCCGGCGAAGCCAACAAACACTAAGAAGAACAACCATGGAGACTGCATGAATAAAGATAATTTTTTATTACACAAAAATGAAAAGCCCTTCCCACATGAATCCCCAAAAACAATAAACGGGCCCCACAAAAAGCCCAACAAACGACTCACTCCCACAAACTGGGGAGGAGCCACTCCACCTTTATTGAAACCGGGCCTCAACGTCGGCCTAACGCAAAAAAAAAGCCCTCCAAAAGCACAACCATGGGCAAAATAAAGATGGCCACCGCCATATTAAAGGAAAGCTGGCCACACCCTCTACTGAGTGGCCCGCGAGGGCGAGACCTTGGCCAGCATTTTGCCTCCCCTGCCCTGCCTGCTGCTCCTTCGCAAGCTCTGCCCAGTGGCTGCTGCGAGGCTGGGGGAAGGCGCCTGAGGCTCAGATGCCCTTCCGCCAGATGCCGCTGGGGGGCGGCCTACACGGCGTTTGGGCCTCGAGGGGCCGTCTCCTGAGTGGCGCACCTGAGCCTGGCCACCATCAGCTGCAGCCGCTTGCCCTTGACGCCCCAGAGGGGGAATGGCGGCGACGGATGGCGCAATGTGGGCCAGCTGGCGTCTGGGATGCGCTGGCTGGTGCTGTGGCGCGGTGGCACTCGGCCGGGCCCGCACTGCAGGATCCGCAGCAATCAGCCGACGGCCGGCTTGCTGGGATGGTCCAGCGCGGCGCCTGCCCTGGCGATGCCTGCCTGAGACAGCGCGTGTGGCAGCAGTGAGTGGCCCTGTGGTCCTGGTGTGCGCGCGCATCACATCCGCCAGGGTCTTGACGGCATCAGTTAGCATGCGGCCAGTCGCGGCAGTTGCTGCCCCGAACTCGCGCACACTGGTCGCCAGCGACTCGATGGCCTCAGGCATGCGCCCCACCACGCTCATGAGCTCCGTGTGGCGCCGGTCCGAGTCGTCGGCCATCTGATCGAGCTTCCGCACCTCCTCCGAAGTGAAGGTGTCCGGACTGGAGTCGCGACTCTCCCGCTGGGGAGGAGGGGGCCGAACTAGGGGACCCTTGCCGCGTTGGTGACGGCGAGTGTGCCAAGCAGCAGCACTCCCCTCTGATCCTTCCCCCCTTTGGGGGGAAGGCCGCGGGCCACGCGCACGGCTGCTGGGTGGCTGGACGCCACTGGTCCCAGAAGCTGCATTGCCCTGCGACAGTTCCTCCAGGCACTCGTCCAGTGAGGAGGTGTCAAGCATTTCCTCCTCTCCTGCGGGACGTGACTGTTCCCCCGAAGGTCCGGCTTGCTCCTCCTCCTCCTCCTGGTTGGAGGTGCTGTCACTGGCAGCCTCAGGGTCCTGGTCGTCACCAGCTGAAAGCAGGAATGCACAAGAGTAGCTTCAGAGTGAGGAGACGGCGTCAGCGAGGGAGTTAGGACTGGTGGGATTCAGCGCATTGGTGGGACAGTGGCAAAGGAGGTAGCTCGGATGGGCCAGTGCGACGCGAGAGGGCCAAAAGGCGAGGTCCTTACCATTGCCGGGCAGTGGAGGGTCGGATACACCGCACGCTGTGGGGACAATCACACGGGCTCCCATGAGCACACACACGCGCTCCTCCAGCCGAGTGAGCTTCTGCAGCTTGGCGCGGCCACCCCTGGCACGGGCCTGGCGATTAAACGCTACTTTAGCCTGCAAGAGAAAGGACGGGCTGTAAGTGCACAGTGAAGCCCTGATGTAGTGTGCACTGCCTCCCATGGTGGAATAGCTTGGACAGAGTGAAGCCCTGATGTAGTGTGCACTGCCTCCCATGGTGGAATAGCTTGGACAGAGTGAAGCCCTGATGTAGTGTGCACTGCCTCCCATGGTGGAATAGCTTGGACAGAGTGAAGCCCTGATGTAGTGTGCACTGCCTCCCATGGTGGAATAGCTTGGACAGAGTGAAGCCCTGATGTACTGTCCACTGCCTCCCATGGTGGAATAGCTTGGCCAAAGTGTAGAGTGCCGAATGGCCATTTGATGCTCATGACTGTCCCAATGCTGCTGGCTGAGGGCTGGCCAAAAGGACTTTCAGGTCCCTTTGCCCATCATGTCAGGTGTACATGCAAGAATGAGGAGGAGACTGGAAAGGCTACTCACCCTCACAATCCTGGTCAGATCGTTGTATTTCTTACGGCATTGTGTGTGGGTCCTGGGGGCCTCGCCGGTGAACGTCACCCTCTGGGCGATCTGCTTCCAGGCTTTGGTGTAGTCGTGGTGGGTTGGATTCCTCCCACTCTCTGGAAACAAGATCTTGCGCCTCACCTCCAGAGCTGTGACCATTATGTCCAGATCACCCTCTGAGAAGCGCAGGGCACGCTGACGGGCCTTCTCTGGCGTTGCCATGACTCCCTGGGGCTGAGCAGTAGTGTTGAGGCCTCTTTGCAAGGCTGCAGTGTGCAGGGCGTGGCAGCAGACCAATTCGTCCCTTCCCCCTTTAAGAGCTGGTCGGCACCACGGGGTCTGCTGTCAGTGCAAAAATGACCGCACCCGTGCTGCGCCCCGCCTGGGCGCTATCCCTCTGGACCGCCGGCTTAGCGCCTAAAGAGAGTAGTGGAACGCCTCTTTTAGCGCTCCACCAACCTCTTAGGGCGAAGCCACTGAATTCCCGGCAACGGGGCGCTACTTTGGGGCGGGCGCTAACTTCGGGCGGGCGCTAAGGTTAGCGCCCCAAAACTGCCTATACTGAAAATCTAGCCCTAAGTATTTTAAACAAAAATTTTATTTTTTGAAAAAATAATTAAAGTTTTTAACAGGGCTAAAAATAAACTTAATTTCTTTAAAGTATTTTTAAATTATAAATCAGTGCAAAAAATTTTTTTGTTTACTTTTTTCAACTCTTATCCTGGTAAAAGCAAGCCTTACGCCTGCTTTTACCAGGCACAAGAATTGTAAGGGTTTTCTGCAGGCGGAGGGTCTCCAAAAAGCGAAATTCTCCGCCCGCAGAGACCCTGCTCTAGCGCAGCCGGAGGATCTGTCAAGAGCTTTCTTGACAGATCAGAAATGCCGGTTTCCAGCGCATGCACAGTGCATGCCTGAAACCAGCATTTCCAATGTCCCTACGGATGAGTACACAGCGCGTACCCACCCGTAGGGATCGGAATTTCTGCACCAATGGAAATTAGTGAGAATTTTTTTTTTCTGTTAACAATTAAGGCCATGCTAAAGGTCAGTTGTGAGAACCTTGTGCAGAAGTACGAATGTACAGGATGTTAATGGAAAGTGAGTCCTGAACTCATATTTGGAACTGACATTCGTCAGACAATGGTTTTGAAGCATCATTACAGCACTGACAGAATAATAATAATAATAATTCAACTTTATTGTCATTGTACAATGCACAAGTACATGAACAACGAAATGTGATCTTGCAAGCTCCCATGAGTCCAGTACAAATAACATTAACATTAACGTAAATAGCACCGTCCTGGGAGAAGCAAAGCCGCTGCGTCTGTGCGCGCCGCCATTCCATTTCCACCATTCCTCCTGTCCGACAATCTTCAGCCCAACGCCCGGGCCTGCTCACCAGCCGCCCCTCCCGGGGCTCCTTCCGTGACCTTCTCACCAACCGCCCCTCCTCGGGGCTCCTTCCGTGACCTTCTGCACCTGGTCTTCCCTGATGGTCACCCCTCCAGGTACTAACCAGGCCTGGCTCTAATAGTACAAAGGAATCTTCAGCCCCACAGCATGGATGTATCAGTCATTGTTGGTTATCTCTTAGTGTAGCAGGAGCAGGGGGAGAGGGCAGCCTGGGAGTGCAGAGGGCATGGAAGGCGCACGATTTGCAGAACAAACTACCCCAGGGAACAGAACAAACACACAAGATTCAGCTAACTTAGTGTGAAAGAGGAGCAATGAGGCTCAAGTTCAGCAGGGAGGCTGCGACTGAAATGTGCCACTTAGTTCTTGAAGACCTGCAGGGATGGTTAGTCATCTGCACTGGATTACCAGTGGTAGTGAAGTCCACTTAATTTTTATAACACAGGATCTTCCCAGCACCCACAAGAAATATCAGAAGTGACTTATTTTGCTATCCACAGCTCCATTAAGGAGGTAATTGAAGCTTTGCTTTGCCATCTGCCTGCCTATATGAACTTCAGCAACAACCAGCAACAGCAGAAGCAGCTGCAGCTTCACCACATTGATGGATTCACCTTGTCTCAATGGTAGCACTCTTGCCTCTGAGTCAGAAAGTCATGGGTTCACTCCCCATTCCAGAGACTTGAGCACATAATCTAGGTTGGCACTTCAGCGCAGTACAGAGGGAGCGTTGCACTGTCAGAGGAGCTACCTTTCAAATTAGACGTTAAACCGAGGCCCAATCAGCCTACTCAGTGGGCATAAAAGATCCCATAGCACGATTCAAAAAGGAGCAGGGGATTTCACTCAGTGTCCTGGCAAATAATTGTCCCTCAGTCATCACCTAAAACAAATGATCTGATCATTGCTGTTTGTGGGACCTGGATGTGTGCAAATTGGCTAATGTATTTCCTACATTACAACAGTAACTACACTTCAAAAGTACTTTATTAGTTGTAAAGTGTTTTGGGGTGTCCTGAGGTCATGAAAGGAGATATATAAATGCAAGTTCTTCCTTTCTTACACATGTCTATACTCATGTAGTTATTCATACCAACAATCCTAAGGCATACCTTAATAAGGGGGGTGATTATTAAATCAACATGCAAATTGTCTTTGACCCCAGCCAGAAACTATTGTATATTTCATAGGAGTATACATAATGCTTTCATTCTGAGGCAATCAACTGTCACACACCTCTTTGAAGGGAAGGAAGGATGGCCATCAGCTATTGCTCTGCACAAATGTTTTTTACCAGCTGAGCACTACAGGCCGATTGATTCCCCTTCTTAGGTAAAGAGAGCTGAAGGAACACTATGGCCAGAATTTTCGAGGGTCCATGAGAGCCCGAACGGAGGCGGGTCGGGTGGGAAAGTTGAAATATCTTGGAGTGGGTCGGGAACCCGCCGTCATCCTGCCCCCATGTGCCTTTCCCTTGGGCGCGTTTGCCTGACTGGCAGCAACCCAAACGGCAGAGGCGGGCGACCCAATTTAAAGGATTAAAGGATTATTCGCTTGTTGTCAGACCCTTAAGAGTCTTTTTAACCTTACCTTTCCAATTTCACTGGATTCCCAAGGGACTCACACTGCTTGAGAACCACGTCTGTCAACCTGAGGCAGGAGTTGAGTGGCCATTGATCCAGCTGATTAGTTGACAGCATCAAATGTAGTATAAAAGCTCCTACCTCACTGCTAATCACTTTCCTCAGACAGAAGCTGTTTCTCACTGCATTCTCAGCACAGATTGAGCTTTCTGCAGGCTGCAAGTCTTTCGAGCAAAGTTTCCATCCAGTGTCACCTCATTGGAAGAACCTCTCTCACCATTGACAGATTGCATCTGTTATCTCTACTTCACCTGACATGTATTCCATCAACATGGGTGTCACTCATAGAACTCCTCTCTAGGAGGGATGTCAGCATAGATGTGCATCCTCATGGCCCCACTGATGTGCAGCAAGGTGCTCTCCAGCTCCTCTGCAATCTCCAACCAGGCTGTTTTGGTCTCCTGGGGAGGTCTCTTCTGCCCATTGGAAGCATATGGAGGGAGTCATCGGAGAACCTGGGTGCAGCCCTCTGCCTCTGTGCAGTCATTTCCAAAGTGTTTGCAGCACTCCAATGCTGTAGTGCACTGACTGCACTATTTTAGATTAACCTTCAAATGTAATGTGACCATGGCCCCTTTAAATATCCCGGCTGAAAACGCGTCATCAATGACGTCAGCCGATCCGTACCATTTCATTGGGCCGGGTAACGCGCAGGGCGAGCTTAATAGGCCCTATTGACGTAAAGTCGTTTCGTAAAGTGGGATGGAACCAGCAACGGGCTCGCGAACCGCCATGGCAACCACCTGCACCCGACCAGCCCAGGAAAATTCCGGCCTATGAGTACATAAGCACACTTATCCATTTGGGTACTGTAATGCCATTTAACAAACTATTAAGCACTTGTCCACAATCAGTGTGTGTACGAATATGTTAGTTTAGCATACAGTGCAAATCATAAATTATACAATTTAGATGGTACTTGTCAGTTGATCAGTGCACCTACCCAACCTAACCATGCTGAACATCTTTGACAGCTTCCCTCCTCAGCAACTGCACAATTCTTAATTCTCATGAAGTTAACAGTTTCTCCTTTGTTAGCCCACCAGCTATTTCACTTCTTTCCCTCCCATTATGCGCGAGTTTTGCCTTAAATATAAAAGCAGTGATTTGGCACATGGAAAATGATTAATTGTGTGAAGACAGCAATACTTGAAAGCATAACTATCACTTAACTTCATCCCTCAAGGTATGTCCTTCATACTAAAACAGGGATTTAGCCATTCTTGGTGCTCTTTTTCAAGTCATAAAGCTTTTTCTGGACTTCCATCCAGCTGCTTACAATAGTTGAGTGCAAGTTCACATACTATGTGATGTACTGCCAAACTCTTCGTCTGTAGAGCAATTACTCTAAAGTTTTGTATAATCTACAGCTGCATTAACAAAATGTTCATCCTTTCTATCAGTTAACTGCCTCATTAACTGTTTGATAAGTGTGAAAACAGTATTCTTATAGTGGCTCATTGTTGGCTGATCTTCAGTTATTATTGCTAATAAATTTATGTTTATAGCAAAAATAGCACGCACTTGCTATTTGGTTAGGGATCATTAAAATCTGCAAAAATTAGGTTATTTACTCTTTTTCTCAAAAAAGAGGAAAATAGAAGGACACTGACATAAAATTTTAGTCCCATTGTAACTTCTACTCTTCCTGGCAGCACTTTGCTGATGTTCGTCTTGCTCAGGAGATGACACAATTCTTGGATGGCAGTGCTGGTGAGGCACAGCCTCCAAACTCAGTACTCCTCGTTGAACTCAAGGTGGCTCTGTTATCTGTAGACGACACACTACCCGAGTTAGTCGTGGGTCCTGGTTGACCTGCCCATCTTGTCACTTTTCCTGTTGCTCTTGTTCCTCGTCCTCCAACAAGTCCAGCATGGGACATGTTGCTCCACCCATGCTGCTGTGTTCACTGAAACAGCTGGTGGCTCTGTTCAATGCCTCTTTGCTAGATGCTGACAGCTCCTTCCTCTGCTTGAACGTCAGATTTTATTCGAGCATCATTAACAGAATGTGCGATCAAAGTCAAGCCTAATTAATTTCGTGCAAATTCAGTTAATTGATGTTCAACAAGCAAAAAAAACTGTTAATGCCAGTACTGTCCATTAACGTGCACTACACCTGATTGCTCCCAGGAGCAATTTTAGAAATGTGGACAAAAGTTAGTGACTCATCTATGAAAGCAAATGCACAATATTATTCGATCTTAACACAAGACAAGCATGCATTATCTCTAAGCACAAAGCAATTTTGCCATTCCCCTATTCTCATCCTTGGTGGGACAGGGTTCTAGCTCTTTAGTGTAAATTTAGTACCAAAATACAAAATGAAGTTAACAAGAAAATAAATCCAGCCAACCTACCTCTGGAGCAGCCAGACAATCACTGTGCTCTCGTAAGTTTGAAAAGAGTCTCTGCAAAATATATCTACTGGATGTATCAATATTAATTTTTTGCCATTATGCAAGGTGCAATGATTAAATTGGCAGATTTACCACCAACAACCACAACCTGGGAAAAATCATTGCCACTATTTGTTGTATTGTACATTCTTTCATAGAATCATAGAATGATACAGCACAAAAGGAGGTATTTGGCCCATCGTGCCTGTGCTGGCTCTTTGAAAGAGCTATCCAAGTAAGCCCACTCCCCTGCTCTTTCCCCATAGCCCTGTATTTTTTTTCCCTTCAAGTATTTATCCAATTCCCTTACTATTGAATCTGCTTCCACCACCCTTTCAGGCAGTGCATTCCAGATCACAACAACTCGCTGTGTAAAAAAATGTTTCCTCATGTCGGCTCTGGTTCTTTTGCCAATCAACTTAAACCTGTGACCTCTGGTTACCAATCCTTCTGCCACTGGAAACAGTTTCTCCTTATTTACTCTATCAAAACCATTCATGATTTTGAACATCTCTATCAAATCTCCTCTTAACCTTTTCTGGTCTAAGGAGAATAACCCCAGCTTCTCCAGTCACTCCACATAACTGAAGTCCCTCAACCCTGGTGCCATTCTAGTAAATCTCTTCTACACCCTCTTTAAGGCCTTGACATCCTTCCTAAAGTATGGTGCCCACAATTGAACACAATACTCCAACTGAGGCCTACCCAATGTTTTATAAACGTTAATCATAACTTCTTTGTTTTTGTACTTTATTCCTCTATTAATAAAGCCAAGGGTCCCATTTGCTTTTTCAACAGCCTTCACAACTTGTCCTGCCACCTTCAAAGATTTGTGTACATGCACCCCTGTGAAGGAATAAGCCACATAACCTATTCAGAAAAATACACCATTCTATGAAAGAATTCTGGCCTTATTATAACATGACAAACTGGGTCTGGAAATCTAGAAACCTAACGATGAAAAAGCTGTGATAGCATTCTGGCTATAGAGATCAGATAGTCGTTGACACTGAATCAATAACCTTATTGAAACAGAAGATTAAAGGCTCCGGTAGTCTGAACCTTTCAGAATCAAACAATGGTTCACCCTGTACAAGGTGTTCTAATTTACACTTCGTAAAGAAGCACATAAAAGTAAGAAACATCTGCCTTCGTAACAATGACATCAAGTAAAACACACCTGCCATTACACCGTTTTTTTATGGTAAACTTAGAACACCTAGAGAAGAAACATAATTCTGTAATGCTACCAGCTGAGGTGACTGTAAGAATTGCAGAGGTCAGCAGAAAAATGACTAGAGATAATTAGCTTACATCAGCAGAAAACCTTAAAGGAAATACCACTGGAAAAGGGTATAAATATTGAACTCTCAAATGGGATAGTAGACTTGCTTTAAAGGGGCAAAGTGATTCTCGGCTTCAGAGGCAGCTCTGTAAGTCTCCAACTCTTTGTACCTTGGGGATCAAAGGTACTGTATTTGATTTTGGTGGATATCCTGTAGAAAACTAAGAACTGTAAAACTGTAGCGAAGTTAAGATTTGGGACTAAGGTTCTCTGATAATAGAATTGTAAGCTTTCTCTTTTTGGAACTGTTAATGTTGTGATTGACTCACCAACTGTAAATTACATGTCGGTTCTTTAATAAATCTATATATTTTTAGAATTGTCTCACATAAAACTTCTGTATCAAACTCGCAAACTCAATCTCTGTACACTCTTTGGTGAGGAGTTGCAGAATTCTATGGGAGTTTTCCGGACCCTCATAATATCCGGAACGTTACAGTCTAGCTAAACGTATTAAAAGTGCTATCTGGAGGACGGTAACATTTTCAGGTTGTTCCTTTCTTTTAGGGAGAGATGGTCCAGACCTTCAGACCCAATTAAGCATCTTTAGGATTCAGCTACCTCAAACTTTAGTTGAAAGTGAATGTCTGAGGAATAAAGGTGCTAGGACTAGTAATTATCCCTTCACCCCCAGGTCTCTCTGTTCCTGCACCCCTTTTAAAATTGTACCATTTAGTTCATACAGGTAGACTACCTTTTATCCGAACTTCCGAAAACCGAAACCCTCTAAAAACCGAAGGTTTTTTCGTTCAGCGTAAGTCGTGCGCACGACATGACCAGAGTGGCGCACAACTTACGCTGAGCAGAGGGTCAGCGTAAGTCGTGCGCACGACCCCGACCCCCGCCGACGACCCCCCGCGGACCCCCGCCGACCCCCCCCCACCGACCCCGACCCCCCCGCGGACCCCCGCCAACCCCGACTCCCGCCGACACCCCCGCCGACCCCAACTCCCGCCGACCCCGACTCCCACCGACCCCCACCGCCGACCCCGACGACCCCCACCCCCGACCCCCCGCCGACCCCCCCGCGGACCCCCGCCGAACCACCCCCGACAAATTTCCCAGTCTTATAAAATACCTTCCGAAATCCGAAATTTTCCAAAAACCGAAACACGGCTGGTCCCGAGGTTTTCGGATAAAGGATAGTCTACCTGTATTACCTCTCCTCATTCTTCCTACCAAAATATATCACTTCACACTTCTCTGCATTAAATTCCATTTGCCATGTGTCTGCCCATTTCACCCATCAGTCTATGCCCTCCTGAAGTCTGTTACTATCCTCCTCATTGTTTACTACATTTTGGAGTTTCGTATCAACTGAAAACTTTGAAATTATGCCCTGTATACACCGAAGTCAAGGACATTAACATATATCAAAAAGAGCAGTGGTCCTAATACCGACCCATATAATGGAGATCAGCTAGAAGAGTGTAGTGTATGTAACTGTTCTACCTTTAAGAGAACTATTGTATGTAACCGTCCACCTTTAAGAGAACTATTTTAGGTGTGGCACTACTTTATCCTGGCTGCTGTATACTGTAATACCGACGGTGACCACACCGGTATATAAGTGCTGTGGCAGAATTTATTGGGCAGATTCGCCCTGACCTTCGAATAGCAAAGTCCTGTTTAAGTTACTCTTGTAGTCTGTGTATTACTTCGCTATACAACCCACAGACTTTACAAAGAGTTGCAAATATTCTTTTTAAACTCTTTGATACTACTTCTCTACTAGACTACCCTACACTAACCTACCTGATCAGGGCTGGATTTTGTCAGCCCTGGGGAGGTGGATTTGGAGGCGGGACTGTCAGGAAAATGGCAGAATCTGGGGGCGGGTGCCCAACTCGCCTCTGTGCCATCTTGCCAGGAGATGGGTAGCTGTCCCGCGCCGGGTCCCATCTCCTTGGAGGCGGGAAGGGATTACAGCCACCTAACTGCCTGTTAGCAGGTAGTTAACAGGCAGATAAGAGGATTATCCCCATTTTGCCCACACAAGTGCAGGCTTCCCGAAGGCTCCGAAACCCACCAGGGTCACCGAGGCGAGTAGTGGGTCTGCGGGGGTCGGAGGGGTGCAAATGTGCGCTGTGAAAGTAAGTGATGGGTGCAAATGTGGAGAGGTGAGTATGTGAGGTAAGTGGAAAATGATAGAAAAAGTTTACTTACCTTCGTTCCTTCCTGCAGGCTTCAGTCGGTGGGTATGCAGAGAGTCTCGCATCTCCGCGGCAGAGATGACAGATGGCCGTTGCATTCTCCAATGCAACAACCATCTAATTTCTGCAAAAGAAAGAGGTTTGATGAGTTCTTGTATTCAAGAACTCATCAAGCTACAGGGAATATCATTGTTTGACAACTTCACAGAGCTGTCAAACGATGACAATTCATGTCAAAAAATGTTGACAGATGAAACGTCATATGTTGACATTCTCTGTAACCGGCTTTCCCTTAACTGGCCTGCTAAGCCTGCTGGGCGAGCGTAACAAGGTCAATCAAGGAAAAATAGCGTGGGTTGGCCAGAAGTTGATGGAGGTGGGACTGAAACCCGACAAGTGGGAGTCCCGCCTCCAAAAGCTCCCCATTGGCAAATTCCAGCCCTTTGTTTGTCAGGAGCCTGATGTCACTACCAGATGTTGACAGTGCCATCCAAATACAAGCGGGTTTATTCTAATTAAGGGGTCATGATATCACAAATCACATTTTTCGTCATTACCACCTCAGCATTGCAGGACATAAGGAACGCTGATATAAATAAGGCAACCAGTGTTGTTACGGGAGGTGGGACTGCACCAAAATTTAAAATGAACAAGGCAGGATGACTGATTTCTGCACAACTGAATGGAAAATCTACATCAGTCGATTTTACCACATCACTGATACCAAGAATTTTCTTTTCATTGTCCAGGCCACCTGCCCCTTTAATCAACGGCATGTGCCTGACTCCTGTAGCAACCATCCCCCCAGAGGCATGTTTCCCAGCACTAGTGGGAATCCCACTGGAATCCCACCAAAATAAACCAGAAAGCTCACTGGGGTCAAGTTTGTGGAGCAGGCTTAATGGGCCAGCTGGTCTTTTTCTGCCCCTCAAGTTTGTATGTTTGTCAGTGGCGGGTCACTCAAATGGGCAGAAGTCTTGCTGCACCACAATTCTGGTAGTGTTGCCCCCAGAGCAGGATATTTCAGCAAAAAAATCCTTCTAAGCCATCCTAGGTGTATAGTGCATGTTTATTTAGTTTTATTTAGAAAGGATAGGTTGGAAGACGGACAGTTGTACGTCACTACTCATACTACTAAAACTAGCAAAATCTCAACACTACTCATTTGCTTGTGGCTTGCATGAGAAAATAGTTCCCCACCAATGTTCCCGTTAAGCTGAGTGGCCGCACAGCGGTCTAGAGGCCCCGCGCAGGCCGCTCGTCGCTTACATGGGAGAAACCGCGCATGCACGAACATTTAAATGGGCCATGCAGCCAGTTAACGGGACCGTGCACGAGAAAAGAAATTAGAGGGAACATTGTTCCCCACTCCTTTTACACTTGCATTGACGTGCACTGGGCACTTCAGGCACTTTATAGGTCTCTGGCCTCCATAACCAATAATACACGGGCCCAGTTCCGAATGCACTTCAATGTATTGTGCACTCAACATGGTATTTATTTTCTGCCCCAGTGTCTCTACTATCTTGAAACCTGCTGACAACAGAACAAACATGATTATCCTTTGATTTTACATATACAGATGCTTCACTGTTAATAATGTTTGCTTCATAACTGTCTTGCTTAAAATAGGCTTCAAGCTCCCAGTTCTTTTCAAAGTATCTTTGCAGACTTCATTGAATGTTTAATAATACCCAAAATATTTGAGTTTCATTTTATTACTATTAGATTCCCGAATAGCATTTAGCGCTTCTAACAGCATATCCAGTTATTCTTTATTAAATCAACTGAGGACATACTGGATACCAGTAGGCTTGAAAGTCCTGCTGATGAATAGCAAAATCTGTTACATTTACAGTACTTTTGTCACTAGGATTTTTAAACACTTTTTTTCCACAGTCCCAGAAAAACTTTTCTTTCAACAGATTCCTACTTTCGTGTGTTCTTGAAGGAATCAGCGTCTTGGCTCTGCCCAAAGTGACAACTGAATGTTTTTCACGCATCTGTCCATTTTTATGCTAAGATGACTACTAAATTGCTCCTGGCTGTAATTTGCACATCATTCGGTATTTGTATCCCAAGATACTTCATAAATATTCGGCAAAATATAAAAAGGGCAATCTGCTAAAACTTACCCCATTTTTGTACAGAATTCTGAAACTGCTAAGATCATGGTCAGATTTCTCCCAGTTTATTACAGTATAAAGAAGGTTATTGTAACAATACACCAACTGATTCAATTTTCTTTTCCCCCAAAAATGGCTTTGAGTATAAGATTGCTATATAGCCTCTTAAGCAAAAAATAATAGTTTCATATTTTTATGCCATTATGTATTATTCCAGGAAATATCCTTTGGGTAGATACATGGTGAACGAAATAGGATTTCAGAGTATGAACTGGTATTCTTCATCATAACAGAGGAGACACCCCAGTGGATAATAGAATTTGGCAGATAATCAAGAGTCCCCAACTTTGATGTTAAATATTCGGTGCAGAAGGATATGCTAAGCATGAGGACAAAAACAAAAGCAAATCAAATATCATAACAAATAATATAAATTGAATTGGATCTTTCTTGGTCTGTGTGATTGATTTACATCAGGCAGATGGAGAATTGTACTTGCGAGCTGTGCAATGAGGCAAAGTCTCATGCAAATCTTTATCGCACAAAAATTTTGGTAAATTATTGTGAAAGTAGATAATTGGAGTGCAGATAATGAAGGTTCCACTGTACAACCATAAGTAAAAGGAACAAAATGAATACAGAACAATAAAAATCTGCCTTCATTCAGCATGTGGAAAAATCAAGGAACATTAGATGGCTCAATAATTGATCATTGTTCACTCATTGCTTTAATATATTTGTATGTCCAAATAAATAGTACAGATCCAATTCATGCAACATAAGATATTTATTATTCATCAAACCATATTCTCTTTTCCAAAAAAGCATATTTTCTGAAAGTAAGCCAAGCATCCACTTGAAAATGCACAAAGTAAATTTATATTAAAAGTACAATAAAATAACCTTGTACTGACGAGTAACAAAAAAGCTTTGTAATTAGATTTTTTATCTCATCTTTACAAAACAGAAGAAACTCATTTGTATTTGTAATTAAACCTTTCATCATAAAAACTGCTACCACCGGAGACTGTTTCTGTGCAATGAACCCAAACAACAAAGTTAATTCATTTGAATATTTAGGGATCGTTATTAAAATGTATTTCTGTTTTTCAATAAAAGATTTTTAAAGGTATTTATCTGAACAGATATTTGATTCAAAATATTAACAATAAAAAATGAAAAAATATCTATTCCAGTATGTTTGCAAATGACAACAATAAGACTGTATTTGAATCTCATTTTGTAATGGTTCACTGGTTATTTATGGATTAAATTTATAGCCTTGTTAAGGAAAAAGCTTGTTTCATCTTCAGTACAAAATGAGATTCAGATCTTCAAATTTTGAATTTTTATCAACATAAATTTTTTTCTTCAAAATTCAGCTCAATAATCTGTCTTTTTAATCTAGCAATGGCCAAAGTGTTGCTCTCTAGCAAACTTTATTTAAAAAATGAAAAAGAATGGTACACAAAACGCATTTCACTGTATGCTCGCAATAAATGGAAACATCTTAACCGCACTATTTGTAGCCACGCACAAAAAATATCAGCATTAAACTCAAACCATGAATAGTAACAATATTATTTCTTGTCTAAGAGAAGGTGCTTCTAATGCCTTGATATACAGAAGTGCAATAATTCATATTCCATTACGCTGACATGTTCAAGTTTTAATAAAGCGGGTGTCGGCGGGGGGCACGAGCGGGAAGCTTAAAAAGGCTTCAGAGACCCAGGTAAGGCCTCAGACCGCGGGTGTCGGCGGGAGGCGCGAGCGGGAAGCTTAAAAAGGCTTCAGAGACCCAGGTAAGGCCTCAGACCGCGGGTGTCGGCGGGAGGCGCGAGCGGGAAGCTTAAAAAGGCTTCAGAGACCCAGGTAAGGCCTCAGACCGCGGGTGTCGGCGGGAGGCGCGAGCGGGAAGCTTAAAAAGGCTTCAGAGACCCAGGTAAGGCCTCAGACCGCGGGTGTCGGCGGGAGGCGCGAGCGGGAAGCTTAAAAAGGCTTCAGAGACCCAGGTAAGGCCTAGCAATCTCCAGTCTCCGAAGTCAGAGGGAAGGAGAGAGGTAAAAAGTAATCCAAGTGTGACATCACCAGAAAGCGGGTAAGTGATTGGTTGGTAAGTATTTCTCTCTTTTTTAAGCTTAAACTCTGTGGTTTATAGTTTCTAAGGTGCGATATTCATCATCTAGAATCGGGGCAGAGGGTATTTAAAAATAATATTAATAAATTTAATTAATTACATAGAATGGGAGGTCAGGTGATGTGTTGCTGCTGCAATATGTGGGAGCTGGTGGACACCATTGATGCTCACGGTGATCACATTTGTAGTAAGTGTTGGCCGCTCGAGGAATTCCGGCTCCGTGTTGAAGAGCTGGAGTCCGAGCTTCAAACACTGAGACACATCAGGGAGGGGGAGAGTTACCTGGACACTGTGTATCAGGAGGTAGTCACACCAATTAGATTAATTAATTCAGATGTAGTCCGTGGCCAGGGTCAGGATGGTGTGACTAGAAGTGAGGCAGGTACGGGGATCCAGGAGGTAGTGTTGGAGGAGCCGCAGCCCTTGCTCTTGTCCAACAGGTTTGAGGCTCTTACTCCCTGTGAGGATGGGAACAGGGACTGCGGGGAGGATGAACAACCTGGCCACAGCACCGTGGAGCGGGGGGCCATTCAAGTGGGGGGAGTTAAAAGAAATGTTGTAGTGGTAGGGGATAGTATCATTAGGGGGATAGATAGAGTTCTTTGCAGCCGAGAGCGAAAGTCCCGAAGGCTGTGTTGCCTGCCCGGTGCCAGGGTTAAGGACATCTCCTCTGGGCTGGAGAGAAACTTGGAGTGGGAGGGGGAGGATCCAGTTGTCGTGGTCCATGTTGGTACCAACGACATAGATAGGACAAGGAAGGAGGTTCTGCTGAGGGAGTTTGAGCAGCTAGGGGCCAAATTCAAAAGCAGAACCACAAGGGTAATAATCTCTGGATTACTACCTGAGCCACGTGCAAATTTGGCTAGGGTAAATAAAATTAGAGAGTTAAATGCGTGGCTCAAAGACTGGTGTGGGAGAAATGGGTTTTGCTTCCTGGGACACTGGCATCAGTATTGGGACGGGAGAGCGCTGTTCCGTTGGGATGGGCTTCACTTGGCCAGTGCTGGGACTAGAATCCTGGCGAATCGAATAACTAGGGCTGCAGAGAGGGCTTTAAACTAATTAGTGGGGGGGAGGTTTTAAGAGAGCGAAAAATAAAAATGACAGCGGAGAAGGCAATAGAGCAAGGTAGCAGTGGGGGAATTAAAAACCAGAGCGTGTCAGGAAAGGACAGAATGTATAATGATAAGGGTAAAGTAGTAAAAGGGGTAAAAGCAGGAATAAATTGTCAGAAAACATATTTGAAAGTTCTTTATCTGAATGCACACAGCATTCGTAACAAAATTGACGAGTTGACGGTGCAAATAACTACACATGGGTATGATCTGGTGGCCATTACGGAAACATGGCTGCAAGATAATCATGAATGGGAACTAAACATACAAGGGTATTTGACAATTAGGAAGGACAGACAGGAAGGAAAGGGAGGTGGGGTTGCTGTGCTAATCAAGGATGGAATCACTGCAATAGTCAGAAATGATATTGGGTCAAAGGATCAGGATAGTGAAACGGTTTGGGTGGAGATAAGGAATAATAAGGGGAAAAAGTCACTAGTGGGCGTAGTCTATAGGCCTCCTAACAGTTGCAACTCTGTTGGTCGGAGTATAAATCAGGAAATAGTTGGGGCTTGTAATAAGGGAACAGCTATAATCATGGGGGATTTTAACTTTCATATTGACTGGACTAAGCAAATTGGGCATGACAGCATTGAGGAAGAGTTCATAGAGTGTATTAGGGACGGGTTCCTTGAGCAGTATGTAACTGAACCAACCAGGGGGCAGGCAATCTTAGATCTGGTCCTGTGTAATGAGACAGGATTAATAAAAAATGTCCTAGTAAAGGATCCCCTTGGAATGAGTGACCATAATATGGTTGAATTCCAAATTCAGTTTGAGGGTGAGAGAGTTGGATCTCAAACCAGCGTACTAAGCTTAAATAAAGGAGACTATGAATGTATGAGAGTAGAATTGACTAAAGTGGACTGGGAAAACAGATTAAAGTGTAAGACGGTACAAGAGCAGTGGTCTAAATTCAAGGAGATATTTCACATCTTTCAAGATAAATATATTCCACTGAGGAAAAAGGGGAGTAAAAGAAAAGACAGCCATCCGTGGCTTAGTAAAGTAATAAAGGATAGTATTCGACTGAAAACAAGGGCATATAAATTAGCCAAATCTAGTGGGAGGATAGAAGATTGGGAAGCATTTAAAAGCCAGCAAACAATAACTAAAAGATTAATTAAGAAAGGGAAGATAGATTATGAAAGTAAACTAGCAAAAAATATAAAAACAGATGGCAAGAGTTTCTACAGCTATATAAAAAGAAAAGGGTGGCTAAAGTGAACGTTGGTCCCTTAGAGGATGGGACTGGGAAACTAGTGGTGGGGAACATGGAGATGGCAAAGACGCTGAACAAATATTTTGTATCAGTCTTTACAGTAGAGGACACTAAAAATATCCCAACACTGGACAAACAAGGGGCAATGGGGGGGGAGGAGGAGCTAAACACGATTAAAATCACTAAGGAGATGGTACTCAGTAAAATAATGGGACTTAAGGCGGATAAATCCCCCGGACCTGATGGCCTACATCCTAGGGTCTTGAGAGAAGTGGCAGTAGGGATTGTGGATGCATTGGTGATCATTTTCCAGAGCTCCCTGGACTCAGGAAAGGTCCCGGCAGATTGGAAAACTGCTAATGTAACACCCTTATTTAAGAAGGGAAGTAGACAAAAAGCTGGAAACTATAGACCAGTTAGCCTAACATCTGTGGTTGGCAAAATGTTGGAGTCCATTATTAAGGAAACAGTAACAAAGCATTTGGATAATCATAATTTAATAGGACAGAGTCAGCATGGTTTTACGAAGGGGAAGTCATGTTTGACAAATTTGCTCGAATTCTTTGAGGATGTAACATACAGGGTGGATAAAGGGGAACCAGTGGATGTAGTGTATTTGGACTTCCAAAAGGCATTTGACAAGGTTCCACACAAAAGATTACTGATCAAGATAAAAAATCACGGGATTGGGGGTAATATACTGGCATGGGTGGAAGATTGGCTATCTAACAGAAAACAAAGAGTTGGGATAAATGGTTCGTTCTCGGGCTGGCAATCAGTAACTAGTGGTGTTCCGCAGGGGTCAGTGCTGGGACCCCAACTCTTTACAATCTATATTAACGATTTGGAGGAAGGGACCGAGTGCAACATATCCAAGTTTGCCGACAATACAAAGATGGGAGGGAAAGCAGTGAGTGAGGAGGACATAAAAAACCTGCAAAAGGACATAGACAGGCTAAGTGAGTGGGCAGAGATTTGGCAGATGCAATATTATGTTGGAAAGTGTGAGGTTATGCACTTTGGCAGAAAAAATCAAAGAGCAAGTTATTATCTAAATGGAGAAAAACTGCAAAGTGCTACAGTACAAAGGGATCTGGGGGTCCTGGTGCATGAAACACAAAAAGTTAGTATGCAGGTGCAGCAGGTGATCAGGAAGGCCAATGGAATCTTGGCTTTTATTGCAAGGGGATGGAGTATAAAAACAGGGAAGTCTTGCTGCAGTAATACAGGGTATTGGTGAGGCCACACCTGGAATACTGCATGCAGTTTTGGTTTCCATATTTAAGAAAAGATATACTTGCTCTCAAGGCGATTCAGAGAAGATTCACTCGGTTGATTCCAGAGATGAGGGGGTTGATGTATGAGGAAAGGTTGAGTAGGTTGGGACTCTACTCATTGGAGTTCAGAAGAATGAGAGGCGATCTTATCGAAACATATAAGATTGTGAGGGGGCTTGATCGGGTGGATGCGGTGAGGATGTTTCCACTGATGGGTGAGATTAGAACTAGGGGGCATAATCTTAGAATAAGGGGCTGCCCTTTCAAAAATGAGATGAGGAGAAACTTCTTCACGCAGAGGGTAGTAAATCTATGGAATTTGCTACCTCAGAGAGCTGTGGAAGCTGCAACATTAAATAAATTTAAAATGGAGATAGACATTTTCCTAGCAGATAAGGGGCCAGAAATTAGGATCGGGTGCTTGCCGCGCGTGCAAGCCCGCGATGTGCACTCACCCTGCGCGCCGACATCTGAAGCCCGGGCCTGCTTGCATTTCCTGTCACTGGCCCGGTTCAGCTGTCGGCGCGATGTGCTTACCTGATCCAGCGGGGGAGGGGAAACTCATTCATGAGTTTGATAGTAAAGACTGTCAAACTCATGAAAAGTACGGGCGCCCAAAAGACTAGTTTAACTTTAATTAAAAATTTAAAAAACAGCCCAATAATTAAATAAACTATAAATAACTTTAAAAAACTATTTAAAACAATTAATAAAATTTTTGGAAAAAATAATTTTTTATGAAATTGGGTATAAAAATAAACTTACCTTACTGTAAAGTCCTTATAAACAATGGCCCTGAAATTAGATCGGGGGCTTGCCGCGCGTCCAAGCCCCCGATCTGCACTCACCCTGCGCGCCGACATCTGAAGCCCGGGCCTGCTTGCATTTCCTTTCACAGGCCCGGTTCAGCTGTCGGCGCGCTGTGCTAACCTGATCCAGCGGCGTAGTTAGTGCGATGTGCCGGCTGGGATCAGGTGAGCACTGTGCAGCCAATCAGGGGAGGGGAAACTCATTCATGAGTTTGACAGTAAGAGCTGTCAAACTCATGAAAAGTATGGGCTGCCAAAACACTACTTTAACTTTAAATAAAATTTTAAAAAAACATCCCACTGATTATAATAACTATAAATAAGTTTTTTAAAATGTTTTAAACAATTAATCAATTTTTTGAAAAAAATAAATTTTTTAAAAATAGGGGCCTAGAAATTCAGTATAGCCACTTTTGGGGCGGTAAAGTCGGGCGGCCGCTAAAGTTTGCGCCCGGCGCAAAGTTGAGCCCCCTTCGCCGATATTCAGTTGCATCGCCCTAAGAGGTTGCTGCTGCGCTAAAACAGGCAATGCACGACTATCATTAGGCGCTAAGCCGGCAGCCCGGGGCGCTAACACCGGAAGTTGGGCGCAGGGCAGGTGCGGCGAGCTGCTGATTGCCAGCAGACACTCTGGCTCCGGTGAGCTCTTAAAGGGGGAGGGTGGATTTGTTTTTTTGAAAGGCCGAGACTAGTGTATTTGTGCTTTTGGGAGTCCTCCTCCTCCTCCTCCTCCTCCTCGAAGGAGTGTTGCAAAACGGCTGCCTTTTCTACGCAGGAGTGCCCTTTAATTTGCGCTCCCCGCGGCCCGCATCGGCTGAGCACCGTTCGACTCAACAGTCGCTAGGGCCGCCAGGCGCACAATGGGGCGGCGCGAGTGAAGTTCCGGTTCCGGGCGCACAAAGGGCGTTGCACGACGAAATGACGTCATGATCTGCGCGCGCTGACTTTGCGCCGGCGCAAAATGTCTACTGAAGTTGGGGCGAGGCGCAGATCGCGCTGCGCCCGGGCGCTAAGCGCCTAGCGCTCGAGATCTACTCCTCCTAAGGCGCTAACGGCTGGCGCAGCCAACTGAATTTCTAGGCCAGGGTCTAAAACTAAACTTACCATCCTGTAAATTCTTTAAAAATAACAAACCTGTGGAAAAAAAATGTCTACATTGTACTAAAAGCCCACTTACCTGAAAAACTAAATACTTACGTCTTGTTTTTCCACGCGTAAAGACCGGAGGCCTTTACACTCGCGCAACTTTGAAAAAAAAAGGAATTTTACTGCGCACGCGCTGCCTGTGCAGTCGCGCGCGTTCTGCCTCTGAACCCCTTCGTTCAGAGGGCAGGAAATGCCGGTTTTCCCCGCATGCGCTGTGCATGCTGAAAACTGGCATTTCCTCCGGCCAGACGCGTGAGTACCCCGACCGTACTCACGCGTTGGGACAGGAATTACTGGCCCATCGAATCTGTGGAAAAAATGTAATAATTTTAAATAATAGACCACTTACCTTCAAGAATCCACTCCTTACGCCTCCTTTTTTCATTTCTAAAAAGTTCAGGCCCTTGCACACGCGCAAACCTGTCAAAAAGAAGGAAGTTCAACGCGTGTGCGCAGAGTCCTGCGCGCACGCGTTGGACCTCTTAACCCCTTGGTTCGATGGAGAGGAAATGCCGGTTTCCCGCGCATGCGCTGTGCATGCTGAAATCCGGCACTTCCAACGGGCCCATGCGTGAGTACACCGTCCGTACTCACGCGTTGGGACCGGAATTTATGGCCCAAGGGAATTAGGGGTTACGGGGAGAGGGCAGGGAAGTGGACGTGAGTCTAGATTCAGATCAGCCATGATCCTATTGAATGGCGGAGCAGGCCCAAGGGGCCGTATGGCTTACTCCTGCTCCTATTTCTTATGTTCTTATGTTCTTAAATATAAAATCTGTCTTCCTAGTGGCTGCAGGCCAGCACTGCCTTCTGACAGGTTTTGAACCTATGATTGTGCAATGGTAAAAGTTTTACCGCCATGTCATGGAACTGCTGACAATATTACTTCAACACATAATATATTCTGTAGCAGAATAAATGGCAGACGGAAAATTTAATTTCAGGTCTGGAGACAAAATCAGTCTGTTGACAGACATAAATGAGTCAATTTTTCCCCCTCTCCTCATCTTCTAAAGGTGCCAAATACAGTTCCAAGGATACTAGTTGTCCTCCAGCACCTCGCCCAACTAACCATTATTCATCAGTGAGTGTTGGCAGAATATTACTCCATGAAGGACATCACAACTAAATCTGATCCTGTCCCCATTCTTAATTGTATATTTTTATTGACATGCAGAATTTCAAAATCCAGTGGACCCATTATTGTTATCCCATTTTATATGTTGATAGATTTAATGACACCATAAGATCTTCTTTAATCTCATACATCTGTATCTTAATGATTTATAAGCCTCGAAATTACCATAGGAGATTAAACTCATTTAACCTCTGCTAAAATAGCGGTGAGAGGTGTGTGATATGAGCACAGTAAATATTCCAATGATAACATGAAAACAGTAATTTCCACACACACACACATTTTATAAATATATGTATATGTGTATGTATATATATAATATATATGTGTGTGTGTGTGTATATATAATGTAGATATATGTGTGTGTGCACATACTTACATATAGTCTGGCCTGTTGCATTGCGCTCAGTGAAAGGCAAAAGGACCTTTCTGTGAATGATCTGTGTGAAGAAAGTTTTTCTTATTGTTTGGTGTGCAGAAATTTTCTTTTTGTTTAACAAAACTCAGTGCAGTTTATTGCAATAACAGGAATTTTATTATGAATATTAACAAAAATATTGAATGATTTCAAAACAAACATTCACAGAAAAAGTGTTTTATGTGTGGTACAAGACAAAATGGAGGGAAAATTAGAATAAATATTTAATACACTCGGATGACATCATTTGTAAAGAGTTACCTTTGTAGCAATCACTGCAAGATAACAGAAATGTAATCTACAACTAATTGCAGTATTCTATGCATTGATGGGAGTATTTTGCAAATCCATATCTGAAAATAAGGAATTTTCAAAGACCCTACCCACCCCAGCCACAGTCTGTTCGCCCTCCTGTCATCTGGGAGACGCTACAGATGCATTCGCACCCGAACGACCAGATTTAGGAACAGCTTCTTTCCCAGGGCTGTCATCCTACTGAACTCCACAAATAAACTCTAAAGCCTGCACATCTGCCAATGCACTTTATTATGGTTATGTTTATGTTAATGTATTACAAGCCAAATGTATGTTGAATGTTTAAATGTCTTAATCTAAATGTACACTCTCGGGAGCCGCAAGCCTACATTTCGTTGTACTGCACTTGTGCACTAACAATGACAATAAAAGTTGATTTGATTTGATTTGATTTGATTTGAGAACTTACTATGTATCTATTAATACATTAAAAATCCTACCTCTGCATGCGCCTCCTTTCTGAAAAATCTTACTTCCTGTTGTCACATTTTTGACACAGTTTTTGTCAACTTTTTTCCATTATAAATTCCTATGTCCACATTTATAATGGAAACTGCCTATGTAAACTTCTCATACTGTAATTACACCATCCTGCCAAGTCTGGCATTGTTGTATCTCACAGTTCCTCAGACCATGGGCTGGATTTTGCCAGCCCTGGGGAGGCAGGTTTGGAGGCGGGACTGCTGGAAAAATGGCAGAATCTGGGGGCGGGTACCTATCCCGCCCCCAACCCACCTCCGTGCCATCTTCCCAGGAGGCGGGTACCCAACCCACGCCGGGTCCCGTCTCCTGGAGGCGGGAAGGGGATTACAGCCACTTAACTGCCTGTTAACAGGTAGTTAACAGGCAGTTAAAAGGATTATCCCCATTTTTCCACCAGAGGCGCGGGCTTCCTGACATTGTGAAACCCCGCCAGGGTCACCGAGGCGAGCAGTGGGTCTGCAGGGATCGGAGGGGTGCAAAAGTGCACTGTGGAGGTAAGTGATGGGAGCAAGTGTGGAGAGGTAAGTATGGGAACCTGTGCAGGGAGACGGAGGAAAGGGAAGCAAGGATAGAAACAAAAGACAGGAAGGAGAAAAGCAAAAGTGGAAGGCAGAGAAATCAAGTGTGTAAATCAAACAGGGCCACAGTACATAATAATTCTAAAAGGACTAAGAGTGTTAAAAAATCAAGCCTGAAGGCTTTGTGTCTTAATGCGAGGCGCATTCGTAATAAGGTGGATGAATTAGCTGTGCAAATATGTGTAAACGGATATGATATAATTGGGATTACGGAGACATGGCTCCAGGGTGACCAAGACTGGGAATTCAACATCCAGGGGTATTCAATATTCAGGAAGGACAGGAAAAAAGGAAAAGGAGGTGGGGTAGCATTGCTGGTTAAAGAGGAGATTAATACAATAGTAAAGAAGGATATTAGCTCTGATGATGTGGAATCTGTATGGGCAGAGCTGAGAAATACCAAAGGGCAGAAAACGTTAATGGGAGTTGTATACAGACCTCCAAACAGTAATGCTGAGGTTGGGGATGGCATTAAATGGGAAATTAAAGAGGCGTGCAATAAGGGCACAGCAGTTATCGTGGATGAATTTAATCTACATATAGATTGGGCTAACCAAATTAATAACAATGCTGTGGAGGAGGAATTCCTAGAGTGTATACGGGATGGTTTCCTGGACCAATATGTCGAGGAAGCAACTAGAGATCAGGCCATCTTAGACTGGGTATTATGTAATGAGATAGTTTTAATTAGCAACCTCGTTGTGCGAGGCCCCTTGGGGAGGAGCGATGATAGAATTCTTCATTAAAATGGAGAGTGAAGTAGTTGACTCAGAGACTAGGGTACTGAATTTAAATAAAGGAAACTACGATGGTATTGTAGGAACGGAGGTTCCTATCCGAATAATGACGTCCAATGCAGTGAAACGAAATAATCATGCTTTAATATACAAATAACTTTAACTAATAAAACTACAAGAGCAGATGTAAGCAGGTCTGTCCAGTCCCACAGCCTATCCAAGACTGCCACTAAATACTGGAACCCGACGTCATCACGTCATCACGTTCTCCGCGCCAACTGGGGGTCACGTGATCGGCGTCATGACGTCATCACGCGGAAATACAAGAAACTACACACAGCTTAAAGGTGCAGTCCTCAACTGCACTACAGAGTAGTTAAAGGAATGATTATTGTTCAGTGTCTCTTGGTGGCTCCGCCACAGGCGCCCCCCCAGAATTCTCTTTAACAGACAGCGTCAAACGAGCAGGAGGTTTAATGATTCTGCCCGAATGACTACGAACTTCAGATGATGGAACGTTGGAAGATGAGCCAATACTTGGTTGTGTCTGAAGCGGTACATCTGGGGTGGAGGAAACAGTAGCAGGAGGTGTAGACAAGGATGAAGCTGAAGCAGGCAATTTAATAGCAGACTGCTGCATAATTGGTCTAGCAGCCAACGGTGGTCGTCCACGACAAGGTGGCTGAGCAACAACCACTGGTTCACTCCGATCCAGATGGGCTGGTTTAAGTCAGTCGATGGAGATGGTATCAGACTTACCTCCTACTTCGACCGTAAAATATTTCTCTCCCGCAGCGATGACACGAAACGGTCCAGCATAAGGTGGTCTGAGTGTATCTCTATGAGCATCCTGCCGAATAAAAACATAATCGGAACTCATAAGTTCTGCCGGAACATGAGGCCTCTGTAGGTTGTGATGCGAGGTTGGAATAGGCAGGAAATTCTTTGCCACCTCCTGATGCTGAAGGAGCTGCTGAGCAGGCGACCACGATTCTGTATGTGGAGGGAGGAAATCCCCTGGTACTCGAAGTGCTTGACCGTAGACTAACTCAGCCGATGAAGCCTGGAGGTCATCTTTGGGGGCTGTACGAAGGCCTAGCATCACCCAAGGGAGTCTATCCACCCAGTTGGAACCACGCAAGCTGGCACGGAGGGACGCCTTTAGAGACCGATGAAACCTCTCACATAAGCCATTTGCTTGCGGATGGTAAGCGGTGGTACGGTGCAGCTTGGTACCCAAGCCCTGTGCAACTGCATTCCACAACTCTGACGTAAATTGTGGACCTCGGTCAGAGGAGATATCAGATGGCACTCCAAACCGGGCCACCCACGACAAAATGAACGCCCTGGATATGTCCGCTGTAGTAGTAGCAGCCAAGGGAATCGCCTCTGGCCACCTGGTAGTACGGTCCACTATTGTCAGGAGATGCATAAAACCCCACGAAATGGGGAGGGGGCCCACTAAGTCCACATGTACATGGTCAAACCGGCGTTCAGGCACTGGAAAAATGGCCACTGGAGCCTTAACGTGACGGTGGATCTTTGATTTTTGACAGTCCATGCAATTGTTTGTCCAGTCCCGAACGTCTAAATGCATTCCCTTCCAAACAAATTTACGGGACATAAGTCGTTGTGAAGCTCGCATCCCTGGGTGAGATAAGCCACGTATAACCTGAAAAATCTTCTTACGCCATTCGACTGGCACAATGGGCCAGGGCACTCCCATGGATATGTCACACAAGAGCGTGGTTCCTGCTGATTGGAACATAACATCGGCTACCTGCAAGCTGGAAGGCATGGTCCGATACGCCTGAACTTCAGGATCCGCCAGCTGTTCTTTCGCCAACCCGACGAAATCGATTCCCAGGTGAATTGCCTGGACTGGGGCACGCGAAAGGCAATCAGCCACAAGATTATCTTTGCCAGACACATGTCGTAAATTCAGATATAAATGTAAGGTGGCGCTGTTGCCGGGCTGACCACGGCTCCGCCGTTTTGGCCACTGCAAAAGTGAGCGGTTTATGGTCCACAAATACAGTAAACGGACACCCTTCTAGGAGAAAACGGAAATGCCGGATGGCCAAAAACAAGGCCAGCAACTCCCTATCAAAAGTGCTATATTTTCGCTCATTTTTACGCAGTTGGCGGCTAAAAAGGCCAATGGCTGCCAAGTCCCGTCAACCCATTGTTCCTGAACTGCCCCGATGGCGTAATCGGAGACGTCGGTAGTAAGGGCGATGGTCGCGCCCGGGAGTGGGTGTGCAAGCATAGTTGCATCTGCCAATGCCGCCTTGGTGTCCAGGAATGCCTGGTCCATCTGTGGTGTCCAAATGACAACATCTTTACCCGACTTCCCTTTAAGCGCTTCGTACAGTGGCTGCATTAATTGGGCTGCCTTGGGGACAAAACGATGATAAAAATTTACCATCCCCAGGAACTCCTGAAGAGATTTAAGTATATGAGGCCACGGGAACGCCGTAACTGCCTCTACCTTAGTGGCCAGTGGGACGGCGCCTTCTGAGGTGATCCTATGCCCCAGAAAGTCAATGCTGGTTAACCCAAACTAGCATTTGGCTAGATTTATGATGAGGCCATGTTGGCTGAGACAGGCAAAGAGTGTACGTAAATGAGCCATGTGCTCTTCCTTATCCTTACTAGCAATGAGAATATCATCCAAGTAAATGAAAATGAAAGGAAGGTCCCGTAACACAGAGTCCATAAGTCGCTGAAAAGCCTGAGCTGCATTTTTCAATCCAAACGGCATGCGAAGGAACTCAAAAAGGCCAAACGGTGTGATGACCGCTGTTTTGGGGATGTCTTGAGGGTGCACAGGAACTTGGTGATATCCACGAACGAGATCTACTTTGGAAAATATTGAGTTGCCAGCCAAATGAGCCGAAAAATCTTGTATATGCGGTATTGGATACCTATCCGGCATAGTGGCTTCGTTAAGGCATCTGTAATCCCCGCAAGGCCTCCATCCGCCACCTGGTTTAGGTACAATGTGTAGTGGGGAAGACCAAGGACTATCGGAGCGTCAGACAATCCCAAGGCGCTCCATAATCTGAAACTCTGCCTTTGCGGCTATAAGCTTTCCGGGTTCCAATCTTCGTGCCCGAGCGTAAACAGGCGATCCCGTTGTGGTGATATAATGCACCACACCGTGCTTCGCGACTGCTGCTGAGAATGTAGGCCTGGTGAGCCCCGGGAACTTGCCAAGTAGGCGCCTAAACCCTTCCTGCGATGGAACCGCACAGGCAACCGACCAGGAGACAGCAGTACTGCGGTGACAAGGCACCGCATGGAAAGTAGACGCATTAATGAGTCGACAATGTTGGACGTCGACCAGAAAACCATAGGCACAGAAAAAATCAGCCCCCAGGATGGCCTGTGATACTTTAGCTGTTATAAATTCCCATACAAAACGTTGACCTCCAAGAGTTAAATTAACTGTCCGTTTACCGAACGTGCGAATGGCCGCACCATTGGCTGCCTCAAGGGAAGGGCCGTGACTGCCGGATTGTAGATCTAGCTTTGAAACTGGCAAAATACTGCACTGAGAACCAGTATCACACAAGAATCGTCGCCCTGTTCTGGAATCAGTAATATAGAGGAGTTTTCCTGCTGAACCGACTGCCATGGTGAACTGGGTGTGTTTGTCAGCCCCTGTCTTCTTCATCGAAGTTTGTGAGCCTGCTGGAGATTTTTTTTTCAACAAAACTGCAGGGAGGACGGCAGCGTCGAACCTTGGCACCAAAACGGGCGTGGTACACACACCAGCCTGCTGGAGGAGGGCTGGACTTTGCTCGCATAGGAGAAAGACGCCTCGTGGCTGCGCAACTCTGCTGTGTGACCATAAAAGTCTTATCTGCCTCTGCAGCCAGCTCGGCACAGTCCGTAATCGTAGAACTGGCCAAGACTGCCTGAACTGGCTCGGGTAGCTGGCAGAGGAAGAGCTCTCGAAATAAAAAACATTGGGGCTCCGAATCCAAAAGCGTGAGCATTTGGCTCATCAATTCTGATGGTTTTGAGTCCCCAAGACCGGGCATAGCGATAAGCCTGCGTGCACGCTCCGACTTAGTTAAACCAAACACCTGTAGTAAACGATCTTTTAAAGCTTCATACTTGCCCTCTGCCGGTGGATTCCCCAGGATGCTGACGACCCGTGAAGCCGTGGCGCTGTCCAGAGCGGAAACCACGTAATAATAACGGGTTGAATCCGCTGTAATGTCCCGGATAGCAAACTGGGCTTCTGCCTGGAAAAACCATGCTGCTGGTTGCTGTTCCCAGAACTGCGGCAATTTAAGGGCAACGGCGTTCGTGTTCATTGTAAGTATCTCGAAGAAAGTTGTCCAACGAGCTCAGGGTCACCAATGTAGGAACGGAGGTTCCTATCCGAATAATGAAGTCCAACGCAGTGAAACGAAATAATCAAGCTTTAATATACAAATAATTTAACTAATAAAACTACAAGAGCAGACGTAAGCAGGTCTGTCCAGTCCCACAGCCTCTCCAAGACTGCCACTAAATACTGGAACCCGACGTCATGACATCATCACGTTCTCCGCGCCAACTGGAGGTCACGTGATCGGCGTCATGACGTCATCACGCGGAAATACAAGAAACTACACACAGCTTAAAGGTGCAGTCCTCAACTGCACTACAGAGTAGTTAAAGGAATGATTATTGTTCAGTGTCTCTTGGTGGCTCTGCCACAGTATGAGGCACGAGTTGGCTAGGATGGATTGGGGAACGTTACTTAAAGGGTTGACGGTGGATAGGCAATGGCAAACATTTAAAGATCGCATGGATGAACTACAGAATTTGTTCATCCCTCTTTGGCATAAAAAACAAAATGGTGACTCAACCATGGCTAACAAGGGAAATTAGGGATAGCATAAGATGCAAGGAGAGGACATATAATTTGACCAGAAAAAGCAGCAAACCTGAGGATTGGGAGCAGTTTGGGATTCAGCAAAGGAGGACAAAGGGATTAATTAAGTGGGGAAAAATAGATTATGAGAGTAAGCTTGCAGGGAACATAAAAACTGACTGTAAAAGCTTCTATAGATATGTGAAGAGAAAAAGATTGGTGAAGTCAAGCATAGGTCCCTTGCAGTCAGAATCAGGGGGATTTATGATGGGGAACAAAGAAATGGCAGACCAATTATATACATACTTTGGTTCTGTCTTCACAAAGGAGGACACAAATAACCTCCCAGAGATGTCGTGGAACATAGGGTCTAATGAGAGGGAGGAATTGAATGAAATCAGTATTTGTAGGGAAATGGTGTTAGGGAAATTGACGGGATTGAAGGCCGATAAATCCCCAGGGCCTGATAATCTACATCCTAGGGTACTTAAGGAAGTGGCCCTAGAAATAGTAGATGCATTGTTGGTCATCTTCCAAAATTCTATAGACTCTGGAACGGTTCCCATGGATTGGAGGATAGCTAATGTAACCCTACTATTTAAAAAAGGTGGTAGAGAGAAAACGGGGAATTATAGACCGGTAAGCCTGACATCGTTGGTGGGGAAAATGCTAGAGTCCATTATAAAAGATTTAATAGCAGAGCACTTGGAAAACAGTGACAGGATCGGACAAAGTCAATATGGATTTACAAAAGGTAAATCATGCTTGACTAATCTACTGGAATTTTTTGAGGATGTAACTGGTAGAATAGATAAGGGAGAACCAGTGGATGTGGTGTATTTGGGCATTCAGAAGGCTTTCGATTAGGTCCCGCATAAGAGATTAGCGTGCAAAGTTAAAGCACATAGGATTGGGGGTAAGGTACTGTCTTGGAGAGAGAACTGGTTGGCAGACAGGAAGCAAAGAGTTGGAATAAACGGGTCTTTTTCCGAGTGGCAGGCAGTGACTAGTGGGGTACCACAGGGATTGGTGCTCGGACCCCAGCTATTCACAATATATATAAATGATCTAGACGAGGGAACTAGATGTAATATCTCCAAGTTTGCAGGTGACACAAAGCTGGGTGGGCGTGTGTACTGTGAGGAGGATGCAGAGAAACTCCAGCATGATTTGGACAGGTTGGGTGATTGGGCAGATGCATGGCAAATGCAGTATAATGTGGATAAATGCAAGGTTATCCACTTCGGTGGCCAAAACAGGAAGACAGATTATTATCTGAATGGCAATAGATTGGGAAAAGGGGAAGTGCAACGAGACCTGGGTGTCCTTGTGCACCAGTCACTGAAGGTAGGCATGCAGGTGCAGCAGACGGTTAAGAAGGCAAATGGTATGTTGGCCTTCATAGCGAGAGGATTCGAGTACAGGAGCAAGGATGTCTTACTGCAGTTGTACAGGGCCTTGGTGAGACCACATCTTGAGTATTGTGTGCAGTTTTAGTCGCCTTATCTAAGGAAGGATGTTCTTGCCATGGAGAGAGTGCAGCGAAGATTCACCAGACTGATACCTGGGATGAGGAGAGATTGGGTTGATTAGGCTTATATTCGCTAGAGTTTAGAAGAATGAGAGGGGATCTCATTGAAACTTATAAAATTCTAACAGGACTAGACAGACTAGATGCAGGAAGGATGTTCCCTATGGCGGGGGTGTCCAGAACCAGGGGTCACAGTCTAAGGATAAGAGGTAAGCCATTTAGGGCTGAAATGAGGAGGAATTTCTTCACGCAGAGAGTGGTGAACCTGTGGAATTCTCTGCCACAGAGGGCAGTTGAGGCCAATTCATTAAATATATTCAAGAAGGAGTTGGATATATTTCTTGAGGCTAAAGGGATCAAGGGATATGGGGAGAAAGCAGGGACAGGGTACTGAATTTGGATGATCAGCCATGATCACATTAAATGGCGGAGCGGGCTCGAGGGGCCGAATGGCCTACTCCTGCTCCTCTCTTCTATGTTTCTATGTGACGTGAGTGGAAAGTGATAGAAAATGTTTACTTACCTTTGTTTCTTCCTGCAGGCTTCAACAGTTGGGGATGCGGAGACTCGCGCATCTCACCGGCAGAGATGACAGATGGCTGCAGCATTCTCCGATGCAACAACCATCTAATTTCTGCTCACAAGAGGTTTAATGAGTCTTGAATACAAGGACTCATCAAACAACAGAGAATGTCAGTGTTTGACAGCTTCACAGAGCTGTCAAACGATGAAACATCATACGCTGACGTTCTCTGTAACTGGCTTCCCCTTAATTAGGGCGGGCTTAACAAGGTAAATCAAGGGAAAATAGCATGGGTTGGCCACAAGTCGATAAAGGCAGGACTGAAACCCGACAAGCAGCACTCCCGCCTCCAACGTGCCCCCATTGGCAAAATCACCCCCCATGTTGCAGAGAAACTCCTGTGCGCCAACCAATGCTATGTTCGGATGAGATGTTAAACGGAGGCTCTGTCTGCCCTCTCAGGTGAATCCTACGGCACTATTTGAAGAAGAAATTTTCCTGATGTCCTGGCCAACATTTATCCCACAACGAACATCACTAAAAAGAGATAATCTGGTCGTTTATCTTACTGTTAATTATGGGACCATTGCTGTGTGCAAATCGGCTGTCGTGTTTCCTACATTACAACAGTGAGCACACTTCAAATGTACTTCAAAGTAAAGTGCTTTGTGACATCCTGAGGCCGTGAAAGGCGCTAAAGAAATGCAAGTTCTTTCTTTATTTTACTAAGCTATTGTAAATATATCATTGGCTTGTGTGGTCTTCAATATTATCTGTGTGGTGTCGAAAGAACACAAAATTGGGACAAGTGCAACACAAAACATTATAATCAATTGTAAAAGCTCACTAACGTTATTATTATCAAGTTTAAAAGCTCACTAATGTTATTATCAAGTGTAAAAACTCACTAACTTAATTGTGAGTTTCTCACTCTCAAGTGCATAATTTGCTCAGTTGATCATCAGGAACAAGTGTAGGACATCTGCAGGCTGGATCATCATACTCAATCCATTGAAGATAACAAAAATAGTAGTGAAATAGATTTTTTTTAAATATCTATCTCTTACAGCTATTTTACATCAGAAAAATAAAATGAGTCCCACAGAAATTCACAGCATAATAATGTCCCTAGTTTAGCAGTCGCTCTGCTCAGCTGTCTGCTTTCAACAATGTGGAGCATCAAACTGTCACATGAATCAGTGGAGTTTGACATTTCTGAACATTGCTTCTCAATTGTCTGCGTGGCTCTGGGGTGTCTTGTATTGCTCCTAAGTCACTTTAATTTTGAACAGGAGACAGGTAATATTATTAGATGTTAAGTGTTGAAATGTTGTATTCTCCAGGACAGTTAAATTATTATCCCAGCAGTGTGAAAAGCTCTGTGGCAGAAGGATAATGTGCCCATTTTACTCGGTATGGAATATAAGATTCAGTGCTCAGAGGATCGATTGCTGAACATTACCCTTACATTAAGGAAAATAATGAAGATTTACTCAGATTATTAGTAATACTTACTGATCACACTTTAAAGTGCTAGCAGCAAGTGTGTATGGAAATATTAGAAAAGGCCATATACAGTTAAATGAAGCAGCATCTGAATGGTTTGGAAGCCTATGTATTTCGTGAATATATTCTGTTTCCCATTGATGTTAATAGGTTCCAAATGAGGTAATATTTTATGGCCTCTTCTGGCTGGAGTGACGAGATGATGACCGCTGTTGATTTGTGCAACATCAGCAAGAGTCAAAAATGGGAAGAAAATATAATCTAACACCATTCTCCGCTCCCCATTGCAAGTGTACAGGCAATTCACCATATAAAGACACCATTTGGACAAGATGTAATGGATACACTATTAAACTGACTGTGGCTTGGATTTTTTTTTTTTAAATGAGCCAGAAAGGTGATTTCCAATTTGGCACTATTTCTCACAATGTCATTTTAGTCACAAACCCACTAAAATCGCAATAGGCCGCCTGACCAGAAAAGGTAAGCCATTGAGGTATGAGCAGCGTCAAAGCAAAATGCAGGTGCAGTCGTAAAGTTTCATTTTATGTTGTTAAAACAAAAAACAAAATGCTTAATGAAGTGGAAAACAACATACAATGCTTTTAACAAACAATCTAATAAATTGCAAATATAGACTAATGAATATTGAAAGAGTTTGGGCATTGCTTTGAAATTAATTATGCTTCCTCTCTTCAATGCTCAGCAGCTGAAGATTAAAAACTACAGTTCTTTGTTTACAATGTTTTATTTGTAATTGTTTCTTTGATGTGAAAGAGTAGAAAGGTTTTGCACCTGCAAAGTGAAATGCTTTGAACAGCCTTAAATCAACCACAAAACATCTTGCAAAAAACACTTCATCATGCATTTCAGTTGTCAGTCTCTGCCGGCATAAGAAACCCTTGATGATATCTTTGTGTGCCTTTGACTTCCGCTGATTAATAAATGCAAGCAAGTTTCACTGTGAAACCCCCACGGCGACCTCTGCATAACAATCAGGGACAACCTCTGGCAAAATGATGTACCAAACAGCGCCCAGAATTTCCTCCTTCAGCTCCTAGCCAAATTAAATCCATATCTGATAATCAGCAGCCAGTTCTGGAGGCTGACAGCTACACATTCTTAGCTGAATTTATTTCAAAAAGTAAACGAAGTTTTAAATGCTGCATTTCACTCATTACCTATTCATTAAAGGTACGAGTGAAAATATTGTCACCATGGTGACGATTTTGTGAATTCATGGTACATAATAAGATTCTTCAGTGTTTACACTGAAGGAGAGCAAAGCTGATGATTTTTTTTTAGCTCACTGAGCCTTCGTTGTCACTGCAGTTATTTGAATGTCAAGTCATGTTACTCACGCAGTCTGCCTGCGGTTTAAGTTCTGCTTGTGTTACTAAAATAGTCCGCTTTATTTGAGTGGTCAACTAGCACGGAAATCTCCCATCTTATATTTTTTTATTGTCACTGCAGATTCCTGAATTACTAATTCAACAACACCGTTACGATATGATTTAAGCCCTTCACCGGCACAAACACACCGTAAAATTATTTAATTCTCTGGGTGTTTCAATTTTGTGGGCTATGAATTACCAATTGAAGTTGTTGAAGTTTAATTTCATTGTCTAATACTAAAAAAGTTCATCATAATTGGTATTCATTTTCACTAAGATTTATTTTTGAATGAGCAAATTTAAAATCAGCATGAAAATAATGGGCTTTACAGTGCAGAGCTTTCAAAGCACATTGTGGACAGCCATTACCTGCCTCCAAGTTTGGATGCCTGTCACATAATATTTCGGCGCATTGCAACCCTGATTTTTTTTCTCTCTATGAAAATTTCGGTTTTCTAAATGCAGCAGTCTGCTAAGTGACAGTTGTGCTTTTAAATCAGTCTAAGATCATTGGCTGATGTAAATTGACAAGTAGAGTAGATTGTTTGAAGGCAAAGCCTCAGGTTTATTCTGAACCTGTAATATAAATCTCGTCTATGGGCAATTTAGTTTCAGTACCTGCGCATCCAGTGCTGGGGATGGTTCGCATTGCATTTGATGCCTTCTACTTTCCTTCATCAGCACAGCTAAGCAAGTATAGTTGATCCCTGCTGTGCCACATCGTATTCTCTCCCCGGTACATCTGTTCAACTCTAAAACTTGAAGTATATGTGATAGTTAATTTTGAAGTACGCCAACTGTCTTGACTCAAGGTACAAAAGACGCAATTTCACCGCATGCACAAACACAGGGATTTGAACGACCTCTAAACCTGCGAGTACTATTGTGAAGTTATCCAGATGTTAAGCAAGTCTCCTTAACACCGAAAGCACCAAAGGATAGGCGTCAAACAAAAAATTAATTGGTTTCTAATAATGTAAATTAATAATCAAAAAGACCATAATAATAAGTGACAATAATTAAATGTTTCTATTCCCTAGAAGAAGCAATATAACATCTCTTTCCCTTGGTGCTTCAATTCTCAGTATTTGCTTTGACCATTGGTATTGTTATTCCACTTACCCTCACCAGATTTGCTCTGTCTGCATGGTATGACAGTTTCTTAACAATATTATGGTTTGTGGTATTTTTTTCTTTCATTCAAAAGGCACAAAGACCGCAAAATTCAGCTCCTTAGCGCCATTTTTTTCGGTGCTACAAGTGCCGTTTTGGCTCCAAAATGGCGTTCACAACACTCAACACTTCTGGTGCGAGTCGCGCCGGACGCCATATTGGTGAGGGCGTGAGCGCGCGCAGTGAGCATCTACCGGAAGTATGCAGAGTAGGCAGTCAATGACGTCAGTCAGCATGTAATGCTGATTTGACGCCAGTGTTGCCGTTTTGGTGCTCAACTCTCCAGCTAACACCCTCTCTTAAGCTCGCACAGCTGAACTCACGTTCAGCAGCAGGAAGGACTCCCCACCCACCAGCGCTATTTAAAGGGATCATCAACTACTTGCAGGTTAGTTGCTGATTGATTTCTACTGGCTGTTGCTGCGATTGTACTAGTGTTTGGTGCTTTCTAGAGTTCTTTAAAGTTGCTAAAGTCTACAGCGAGTGGTGTGGCAGGGGCTGAAGGACTTTGCCCTGACTTCAAAGCTTCTGCACAAACCACTTGCTCCCAGATATGGATGCAGTAGTAGGCATTCCCCTTGGAATACAGCATGACTTGGAGAATGAACAGAGGCCACGCAGAGCAGGACAAGCTGCTGAAAGAGGGAGGAGGGGGAGAATGGTGTTCAGGGAGCAATTCTCCTACCTGAGCCTCAGTGAGGAACAGTGGGTCAGACGTCTGTGCTTCACTAAAGACGTCCTCACTGAAATCTGCCACCTGCTGCAACCGCAACTGCAACCTCAGAGCAGGGCGAGGATCGCATTGCCAGTGGCTGTGAAGGTGACCGTGGCCATGAACGTTTATGTATTGGGCACCTTCCAGGCCTGAGCTGGAGATATTTGCAACATCTCGCAGTTTACCATCCACTGTTGCATAAGGGAGGTCACTGAGGCTCTCTATTCCAAGAGAGCTGACTACATTTCATTCTCTATGCCAGAGAGCAGCAGAGGAGCGAACACATGGCTTTGCGAGGATTTCAGGCTTCCCCATGGTGCAGGGCACCATCGACTGCATGAACGTCGCTTTGCAGGCGCCGCATGTCAACTCTGAGAAGTACTGCAACCGAAAGGGATTCCACTCTCTCAACATTCAGCTGGTGTGCGACCATACGTAGCGTATCATGCAGGTCAATGCCCGGTATCCTGGCAGCAGTCATGATGCCTTCATTCTGCGGCAGTCCATTGTGCCATCTGCACTTGAAACACCACGATAAACCAGAGGGTGGCTACTGGGTGACCAGGGCTAGCCTTTGAAGACATGATTCCGGTGCACAACCCATGCACACGTGGGCAGCATGCATACAACAAAAGCCATGCTACCACATGAAATGTGATAGAGCACACCATTGACGTGCTGGAACAATGCTTCCGCTGCCTGGACTGCTCTAGAGGAGCCATGTAGTACTCGGCAGAGTGCGTGTCAAGATTCGTGGTGGTCTACCGCATGCTCCACAACTTCGCCATCATGAGGGTACAGCCCTCGCTATAAGTGATCAGCTGAGGAGCAGGAGGAGGAAGAAGGGAGCAGGCAACTTAAACAGCCCCTTTCTGTCCGGGCTGTCCATGAACGACTCATCTGACTGCAATACTAGTAAAAGCAACCCCAATTGCCCATTCACCAACAGTCCCACACCTCACCTACCCTCTATCACTGACCATCACATTGTCTGCTTGGCCACAATGCAAACATAAAAGCCACCACAAAATAAACATTGCAAATCAAATTTATAAATCAATGCATGCCATATTGCATACAAACGTCAACTAATCACCCTTGTGTATTCCCTAAGTGCCTGTCTTCTGTGTGCCTTTGCCTGTCCTAGTGCTCCTCCACAGTGCTACCCCAGTAGCTGCAGCATAGCTGGTGGAAGGCTGCTGACTTTCAATGGGGGACATTGCAGTGGGCCTTGGAGGACCACCTCAAGCAGCTCTGGGCTGAAAGGGACCGGCTTCGGACTGCACCATTTCACCATTGGCGGCAGCAGTCTGGGCTGGCTGGCTGACAGGCAACAGCAAGGGCAGTGGCGGAGTGGCGGGGGGGGGAGCAGTAATGCTGTCATCCTGAGAGAGGACGGCAGGTTCATGTTCCATGGAGCCAATGCCTCACCCCTGGGGCGGCGCCTCAGCAATCCTAGTAATCTGTTGGAAGTGGTAAAAGGGCACTTAGAAAGTCATAATATGATTAGGCAGAGTCAACATGGTTTTATGAAAGGGAAATCATGTTTGACAAATCTATTAGAGTTTTTTGAGGATGTAACTAGCAGGGTAGATAAAAGGGAACCATTGGATGTAGAATATTTAGATTTTCAATAGGCATTCGATAAGGTGCCACATTGATGGGCCTTCAATAACCACAAAACTAGAAGTTATAGGCCTAGAAATTGGGTATAGCCCCGCTTGAGGCGTTAGAACTGGCGCTGCGCAAATTTTATAGCCAGATGAAACTTATCGCCACCTGGCGCGATATTGGGTTGCATCGCCCCTAAAGGGGATTGAGGCGCGAATTCAGGCATTACACGGGACTCCTAAGGTGCTAATCTTCCGGCGCAACCCAATATCGGAGTGGACGGGCGCAGCGCAGGTGCTCTCTATTACTGATGACCACGAGACTTCCAGGCGCCGGCCAGCTCTTAAAGGGGTGGGTCAGTCAGCTTCAGCATCCACACTCTGCGCCTTGTAGGCCTCAGAATCGGCGCAGGCCCTTCTCTGGCGCTAAAAACTTGGACCAGATGGAGAAGGTGAGACAGAGAGCAGAGCGCTTCACCAATGAGGCTCTGGAGCAATTGGTGGCCGCAGTGGAGCGCCGGCAAGATGTTCTCTACCCAGACAATGGCACGAGGCCGAATCATAAGGACTAGCAATGAGCTTGGAGGGATGTATGCCAGAGGGTCAACTCCAGCAGCATGGTGACCAGGAGCCCTGTCCAATGCAGAAAGAAATCCAACGACCTCACTCGGGTCGTGAGGGTAAGTGTTGTTTCTGCAAACTTCTGCATCCCTTCATTTGCACCTGACTTTATGGCTACAGGGTGGGCTGTGCCCCATTGGCCATCTGCCAGCAAGCACCCATGGCCCTTTCTGGGCACACATGCACATTTGACTCAAGGCGTCATGTAAGGGCTCTTGCACCATGGGGGGCATGAGATGATCACTCAGGGCATCATGTAACATAACTTCCCCTCCTTTCCCCTGCAGTCCAAGCTGGCGAGGATTGGCAAAGACCAGCTTCGCACTGGTGGAGGACCTCCACAAGTGGTCACTCTCACGGATCTCGAGGAGAGAGTCTACCAGATTCTTGGAGGACGTCTGAGTGGTCCTGTGACCACTGCAGCTGCCGACCCCATTGTCGACAGCGATGGTAAGGTTCCCACCTATTACAACTGTCTCCTTCCACTTGTTCCCCCCGCCAGCATGCTTTCTCACTGTGGACCCATGTCATAGCCTTGCCGCAATCTGGCATCCCTTGCTGCCAAGCTGTCCTTTTGCTAAAGCCACTCTTCCACCTCCCTGCTTTCAGATGCTGCATCACCAGCTCGGGAGCCGGGCCCTCAAGCTGCCAGTGCCAGTGCCTCCGAAGGCACAATGAGAAAATTACTGTCCAACAGAAGGTCAGCAACTCTCTCCAGCAACGATCAGAGTGGCCAGGCCAAATGGCTGCAGCTTTTATACTAGTGCTGTCCCCTTTAAATAGCGCCCCCCGAGTCCGAGAAGGGCCTGGGAACGCTCCATCCAACTGTCACTAATAGCGCCAGGCAAAACGGTTGCGGGCGCCACCGAATATCCGGTCCGGGGCGCCAAAAAGGCGTTGCACACTGAAATGACGTCATGATCTGCCTGCGCCCGCGGGCGAGCAATAAGAGTTAGCGCCAGCGTGAAAAGGATACTCAATATGGGAGGTGGCACTATATTCACGGCGCCCGCCCGAAAATTGGGTAACGCCCCAATTCTCGGGCTCTTTAGGCGCTAATTGCTGGCGCTACCAACCGAATTTCTAGGCCATAGACTTAAACAAGTTGGCTTTTAATCACTAAGATCAGAGCTAACATCTCAACACGCCGACTGGTTCACAGGAATGAGTCATACAGATCCTGGGATCTTTATGTAAGAGAAGTCAGGGGCGGAGCCAAGAGCCAAGACCTGGAACCTTCCAGGTTAGTCGGGAAAGAGGAAGTGAAACTATACACCGTGGGGGAGGGTAATATACATGAGTGCAAAACGAATACAGAATCAAGACAAACAGATTTCATTACATTCACCCCTTCTATAGATTTAGTCCATCGGGGTGATGTTTCTTAAAAGTTGGTATAAGTGAGTCTGTCAGGAGGTTTTGCAGTTCTCAGGGATCGGCGCAAAGCCGGTTGGGGTGCCTCTAGGGGAGTGGATTCTGGTTCCTCCGCTGTCCGGGCCTCCGCAGTGTCTTCCAGGTTATCTGCAGTGTCCTCCAGGTTAAAGTTGGGTATTGATACCTCTGGGCGTCCTGTCTCTTTGTAGTGTAGGTCTTCATCGGGTAGTCTCCCATCGTTCTCTCCGCTCCCCGAGGGAGCGAGGTCTTTTATGGAAACAGTGTCCTCTCGCCCGTCAGAGTATTCGATATAGGCGTACTGAGGGTTTGCATGGAGGAGCTGTACCTTTTCCACAAGGGGGTCCGTTTTATGGCCTCTCACGTGCTTCCGCAATAGTACTGTCCCCGGAGACGTCAGCCACGCGGGTAGAGATATGCCCGAGGTGGATTTCCGGGGGAAAACGAACATCTTTTCGTGAGGGGTAGCATTAGTGGCAGTACATAACAGAGACCTTATGGAGTGGAGCACGTCTGGGAGGACTTCCTGCCAGCGGGAGGTCGGAAGGCCTTTTGACTTTAAGGCTAACATGACAGCCTTCCAAACAGTAGCATTCTCCCTTTCCACTTGCCCATTACCCCGGGGGTTGTAGCTAGTGGTTCTGCTAGTGGCTATCCCCTTCGAGAGCAAGAACTGGCGCAGCTCGTCACTCATGAATGACGTCCCCCTATCGCTGTGTATGTAGTTCGGCATGCCAAACATGCAGAATAGATTACAGAGACACTTGATGACCGTGGCACTGGTCATGTCTGGGCAGGGAATGGCGAAGGGGAAGCAGGAATATTCATCAATGATATTGAGGAAGTATACGTTACAGTCGGCAGAGGGAAGGGGTCCCTTGAAGTCCAGACTTAGGCGCTCGAATGGCCGTGTGGCTTTGATAAGGTGTGCACGGTCAACCCTGTAGAAACGAGGCTTGCATTCCGCACAGATGCGGCAGGCTCTGGTCATTGCCCTGACCTCCTCGATGGAGTGGGGCAGATTGCGGGACTTTATAAAATGGTATAGTCGGGTGACCCCTGGGTGACAGGTCATTGTGGAGACCCTGTAATTTGTCCGTATGAATGCTGGCACACATTCCCCGCGATAGGGCGTCTGGGGGTTCATTAAGGGCTCCCGGCCTGTACATAATATCATAGTCGAACGTGGATAGTTCGATCCTCCACCTGAGTATTTTGTCATTCTTGATTTTCCCCCTTTGTTTGTTATTAAACATGAAAGCCACCGACCGCTGGTCGGTGAGCAGGGTGAAACGTTTGCCGGCTAGGTAGTATCTCCAGTGCCGCACTGCCTCCACTATAGCCTGTGCCTCCTTCTCGACAGAAGAGTGCCTGATTTCAGGTCCCTGAAGGGTTCGGGAGAAGAAGGCCACAGGTCTCCCAGCCTGATTGAGGGTCGCAGCTAAGGCAAAGTCTGACGCATCGCTTTCGACTTGAAAGGGAATGCATTCGTCCACTGCACACACTGCAGCCCTTTCAATGTCCTGTTTAATACTGGTGAAAGCCTCCCGAGCTTCAGCTGATAGCGGGAAGGACGTCGATTTAATGAGGGGTCGGGCCTTATCAGAGTAATTGGGCACCCATTGGGCATAATACGAAAAAAATCCCAGGCACCTTTTTAAAGCTTTGGGATTGTGTGGCAGGGGCAGTTCCTTTAGGGGGCGTAATCGGTCAGGGTCCGGTCCAATTACCCCATCTTCCACCACACAGCCGAGGATACAGAGACGGGTTGTGTTGAAGACACATTTGTCTTCGTTGTAGGTTAGATTCAGCTTTAGGGCAGTTTTTAAAAATCTCGCAAGATTTAGATCGTGGTCTTGCTGGTTGTGCCCGCAGATAGTGACATTGTCCAGATAGGGGTAGGTAGCTTGTAGTTTATTCTCGTCAACCATGCGGTCCATCTCACGTTGGAAGACCGAGACCCCATTTGTTACCCCGAAGGGCACTCTGAGAAAATGGTAGAGGCGCCCGTTCGCCTCGAAGGCGGTGTATGGGCGGTCCTCCGTTCTAATGGGGAGCTGGTGATACGTGGATTTGAGGTCGATAGTCGAGAAGACTCGGTATTTCGCAATCTGGTTGACCATTTCTGATATGCGGGGTAAAGGGTAGGCGTCCAGCTGGGTATAAATATTAACAGTCTGGCTGTAGTCAATTACCATCCGTTTCTTTTCGCTATTTTTAACTATGACTACTTGGGCACGCCACGGGCTGGTACTGCATTCAATAATGCCTTCCCGCAGGAGTCTGTCCACTTCCGCCTTGATAAAGTGTCTGTCTTCCAGACTGTACCGTCTACTTTTGGTCGCTATGGGCCTACAGTTCGGAGCGAGATTAGCGAATAAAGAGGGCGGGCTGATTTTTAAGGTTGATAGGCCACAGACTGTGAGTGGCGGCTGGGACCCGCCATATGCTAGCGTGACACTTTCGTGGTGGCACTGGAAGTCCAGGCCCAAGATTACATTAACACAGAGTTCTGGCATCACGAGGAGTTTAAAATCCTTGTAGTCCGTGCCTTTTACAGTCAGTGTTACCACACAGTAGCCCAAAATGTCCGAAGTGTGGGGCTTAGCAGCCATAGCAATTCTGCTCCGTGTAGGGGTTACCGTTAATGAGTGCCGCCGTACCAGGCTAGGATGGATAAAACTCTCGGTACTCCCACAGTCAATTAAACATTTAGTTAAATTCCCGTTTACCTGTATGTCCATCATGGATTTTGTCAACAGGTGTGGCCTGGATTGATCCACCGTGATCGAAGCCACTGTTGGGCCCTGGGCGGCCGTTGAGTCGGGAAAAGATGGCGGATCCCAAGATGGCGGCCCGCACAGCAGGCACGAGGCAGTGACAGAGTTGGAAATCGGATTTCCCCTGCAGACTTTGCTAAAATGCCCCTTTTTCTTACATTTGAAGCATGTAGCGTCCTTCGCTGGGCATCGTTGTCTGGGGTGCTTGGCCTGGCCGCAGAAGTAGCATTTCGGGCCTTGAGACATTGCCGCTGTAGTAGGACTCCTGGGTGAACTTCTGTGTGGGGACTCCGGCGGCGTAGAGCTGGTCTGAGACCTAGATGGGGAAGATGGCTGATTCCAAGATGGCGGCCCCCTCGGCGCGCACGAGGCGGTGAGGGCCACATGGCCGGAAGAATAAGAGTCAGAGTTTCTCTGGGCCACGTCCAGCGATCACGCAGTGGCCACTGCCTTTTTTAAGTCCAGGACCTCCTTCTCCAGCAGTCTCTGCCGGATATAATTCGATTTGAGGCCCGTGATGAAGGAATCGCAGACCAATTCGTTAGAGTACGCGTTGGCCGTCACGGCCTTGCAGTTACAGTCCCGGACCAGGTCCTTTAGGCCCTGTAAGAAATCGTCCATTGATTCCTCTGGTCGCTGCCTGCGTGTAGCCAGCAGATGTCTGGCGTACACTTCGTTTACCGGCCTCTGGTATTGGGCCTTCAGGATAGTGATGGCCTCCGTGTAAGAGGTGGCGTCCCGGATGAACGAATAAATCCGATGACTTACGCGAGTAGTCAGTAGACTCAGTTTATCTACCTCGCTAGCGGATGAGGCCCCCGCGAAGAGTTCGAAGCATTTGAGCCAGTGTCCAAATTGATTTGATGCTTCAGCAGAATGTGGATCCAAGTCCAGACGATTTGCTTTTAGGAGTCGATCCATCCTAGTATTCTTTAGTGATTAAAATTGATGGGCCTTCAATAACCACAAAACTAGAAGTTATAGACTTAAACAAGTTGGCTTTTAATCACTAAGATCAGAGCTAACATCTCAACACGCCGACTGGTTCACAGGAATGAGTCATACAGATCCTGGGATCTTTATGTAAGAGAAGTCAGGGGCGGAGCCAAGAGCCAAGACCTGGAACCTTCCAGGTTAGTCGGGAAAGAGGAAGTGAAACTATACACCGTGGGGGAGGGTAATATACATGAGTGCAAAACGAATACAGAATCAAGACAAACAGATTTCATTACACACATGAAAGGTTGTTACACAAGATAAGGGCTCATGGGGTTGGGGGTAATATATTACCATGGATAGAAGATTGGCTAAAAGACAGAAAACAGAGAGTAAGGATAAAGAGGTCATTTTCAGGTTGACAGGCTGTTACAGGTGTAGTGCCTCAAGGATCAGTGCTGGGGCCTCAGCTATTTACAATCTAAATATTTTTAAAATTTGTTTATGGGATGTGGGCATCGCTGGCAAGGCCAGCATTTATTGCCCATCCCTAATTGCCCTTGAGAAGGTGGTGGTGAGCCGCCTTCTTGAACCGCTGCAGTCCGTGTGGTGATGGTACTCCCACAGTGCTGTTAGGTAGGGAGTTCCAGGATTTTGACCCAGCGACGATGAAGGATCGGCGATATACTTCTAAGTCAAGATGGTGTGTGACTTGGAGGGGAACTTGGAGGTGATGGTGTTCCCATGTGCCTGCTGCCCTTGTCTTTCTAGGTGGAAGAGGTTGCGGGTTTGGGAGGAGTTACCGAAGAACATAAGAACATAAGAAATAGGAGCAGGAATAGGCCACTCTGCCCCTCGAGCCTGCTCCGCCATTCAATAAGATCATGGCTGATCTTGGGCGCAAAGCCTTGGCGAGCTGCTGCAGTGCATCTTGTAGATGGTACACACTGCAGCCACGGTACGCCGGTGGTGGAGGGAGTGAATGTTTAAGGTGGTGGATGGGGTGCCAATCAAGTGGGCTACTTTGTCCTGGAAGGTGTCGAGCTTCTTGAGTATTGTTGGAGCTGCACTCATCCAGGCAAGTGGAGAGTATTCCATCACACTCCTTACTTATGCCTTGTAAGATGATGGAAAGGCTTTGGGGAGTCAGGAGTTGAGACACTCGCTGCAGAATACCTAACCTCTGACCTGCTCTTGTTGCCACAGTATTTATGTGGCTGGTCCAGTTAAGTTTATGGTCAATGGTGACCCCCAGGATGTTGATGGTGGGGGATTCAGTGATGGTAATGCTGTTGAATGTCAAGGGGCAGTGGTTAGACTCTCGCTTGTTGGAGATAGTCATTGTCTGGCACTTGTGTGGTGCGAATGTTACCTGCCACTTATCAGCCCAAGCCTGAACATTGTCCAGGTCTTGTTGCATGCGGGCATGAATTGCTTCATTATCTGAGGAGTTATGAATTGCACTGAACACTGTGCAGTCATCAGCGAACATCCCCATTTCTGACCTTATGATGGAGGGAAGGTCATTGATGAAGCAGCTGAAGATGGTTGGGCCTAGGACACTGCCCTGAGGAACTCCTGCAGTGATATCCTGGGGCTGTGATGATTGACCTTCAATCACCACAACCATCTTCCTTTGTGCTAGGTATGACTCCAGCCAATGGAGAGTTTTCCTCCTGATTCCCATTAGACTTCAGTTTTACTAGGGCTCCTTGATGCCACACTCGGTCAAATGCTGCATAGATGTCAAGGGCAGTCATTCGCACCTCACCACTGGAATTCAGCTCCTTTGTCCATGTTTGGACCAAGGCTGCATAGAGGGCAGGAGCCGAATGGTCTTGGCGCAATCCAAACTGGGCATCAGTGAACAGGTTATTGGTGAGTAAGTGACACTTGATAGCACTGTCGATGACACCTTCCATCACTTTGCTGATGATTGAGAGTAGACTGATGGGGCGGTAATTGGTTGGATTGGATTTGACCTGCTTTTTGTGGACAGGACATACTTGGGCAGTTTTCCACATTGTCTGATAGATGCCAGTGTTGTAGCTGTACTCGAACAGCTTGGCTAGAGGCACGGCTAGTTCTGGAGCACAAGTCTTCAGCACGATAGCCTGGATGTTGTCGGGGCCCATAGCCTTTGCTGTATCCAGTGCGCTCAGCCATTTCTTGATATTACGTGGAGTGAATCGAATTGGCTGAAGACTGGCTTCTGTGATGGTGGGGACCTCAGGAATAGGCCGATATGGATCATCCACTCGACACTTCTGGCTGAAGATGGTTGCAAATGCTTCAGCCTTGTCTTTTGCACTCATGTGCTGGGCTCCACCATCATTGAGGATGGGGATATTCATGGAGCCTCCTCCTCCCATTAGTTGTTTAATGGTCCACCACCATTCACGACTAGATGTGGCAGGACTGCAGAGCTTTGATCTGATCCGTTGATTGTGGGATCGCTTAGCCCTGTCTACAGCATGCTGCTTCTGCTTTTTAGCATACATGTAGTCCTGTGTTGCAGCTTCCCCAGGTTGGCACCTCATTTTTAGGTATGCTTGGTGTTGCTCCTGGCATGCTCTTCTTGATGGTAATGGTAGAGTGAGGGATTTGCCAGGCCATGAGGTCTATATCAATGACTTAGATGAAGGGACCAAGGCCTAGAAATTCAGTTGCGTTCGCCAGCCGTTCGCGCCTTAGGAGGGGTAGATCTCGAGCGCTAGGCACTTAGCGCCCGGGCGCAGGACGATCTGCGCCTACGCCCAACTTCAGTAGACATTTAGCGCCGGCGCAAAGTGTTTGCGCATGCTCAGCTGCGCGCGCAACTTATGACGTCATTTCGTCGTGCAACGCCCTTTGTGCGCCCCAAACCGGAACTTCAGTCGCGCCCGCCCAATGTGGGCGTGGCGGTGTTAAGAACTGTGAAGTGGAACGCAGCAGAGGCCCTGCGGGCCTCGGGGAGCGCTAATTAAAGGGCACTTACACTGAACTATAAAGGCCAGCCATTTTGCTGCAATGACTTTTCTGCAACGGATTTCTGGACAGAGACCAAGGAAGAGACCTTACTGATTTGGCCCACATAGGAGAGGTATTTTTGGCTTCTGGCCAGAGCTTGGAAATTTACCTCATTGTGATTTCATTGTTTGTAAGTATATTATGGGGGCTGCATGGGGTTCCAACCCTCAGTTCCAGCATTATGTGCGAAGGGCTCGCAGACGCTGTGTGAGAGGGGCAGCCATGCCTAGACGCAGAGGGGGCATCAGGCGTCGGCAACGTAGGCCTTACCCACTCAGGGAATACCGCCAGCAGGTGTCCTATCTCACCATGACTGCCGCGCAGTGTGTTAAGAGGCTGCGCTTCAGAAGGGAGGTGGTTGCAGAGATCTGCCAGCTGCTTCACAGAGATCTGCGTCCACAGCTGATGTGCAGGACGTCTCTGTCGGTGGAAGTGAAGGTCACGGTGGCTCTGAACTTTTATGCAAGCGGCTCCTTCCAAGCCGCTGCTGGGGACATAGCTAACATCTCCCAGTTCGCCGTGCATCGCTGCATCCGGCAGGTCACCGATGCCCTTTTCGCAAGGAGACACCAATTCATCTCCTTCCCCATGACCCTAGAGAGGCAGGAGCAGCGTGCAGTCGGATTTGCGAGGATCGCCGACTTCCCCATGGTGCAGGGCGCCATTGACTGCACGCATGTGGCTTTGCGGGCACCTATCGACAATGCCGAGGATTACAGCAACCGGAAGGGCTACCATTCCCTCAATGTACAGCTGGTGTGTGACCACAGGCAGCGCATCCTAGCTGTCAATGCCCGCTTTCCAGGCAGCAGCCACGATGCATTTATCCTGCGCCAGACTACTGTGGCTGACATGTTCCAGGCACAGCCTCCCCCAAGAGGATGGCTTATCGGGGACAAAGGCTATCCTTTGTGTACATGGCTCATGACCCCGCTCCGCACGCCCAGGACCCCTGCTGAGGAGGCATACAACGAAAGCCATCAAGCCACAAGGAACATCATAGAGCAAACGATTGGCGTCCTCAAGCAACGGTTCCGCTGCCTGGATCGCTCCGGCGGATCTCTGCAGTATTCGCCGGATAGAGTCTCCCAGTTCGTCGTCGTTTGCTGCATGCTGCACAACCTGGCTATCCGCAGGACTCAGGCACTGCCACCTCACGTTGGACCACCACCTCAGGACGACGAGCAGGAGGACCATGAGGAGGAGGAGGAGGAGGAGGAGGAGTACCAGCCCAGGAGGGAGCCACAAGGTCCAAGGGCCGTCCGTCGGCGGCTTATTGAACGACACTTCTAGGCCCCCTGTCAGGGAATGGCTTGTGGAAATGAAGGCACATGAATGCAGCCGCTCCGCAAGCCCTCAGCCGGTTAACGCAACAACCACTTGAAACATCACACATGGACAAGCTGAATAAAGAAAAAGCTTTATTGAACAAACTCAGGGCCCTTCCCACATGAAACCCAAAAACAGACAACACCCCCAAAAAACAGTCAAAAACATATCTCACTCCCACAACCTGGGGAGGAATAACAAAACTTGTCCATCCAAATGGCCTTCATCCTCGGCCTTACCAAAAGAACCCCCCCCATAGGCAGCACAACCACCCCCATATAAAAAAACATTTGCCAACACACTCTACTTTGTGTGCCGAGAGGGCGAGTCCTTGTCCAGGCTTTTCCGGCCCCTGGCCGACCTGCTGCTCCGCCTCAACCTGGGCCCTGTGGGTGCTGCAAGGCTGGGGGAAGGCTCCTGAGGGGCACATTGCGTGACGGCAGATGCCCTTGGGGGTCGGCCTAGACGGGCTCTGGCCCTCGAGGGGCCAGCTGCTGACTGTTGCAGCTGTGGCTGGGCAGCATCAGTCCCTCCAGCAGCTCGTCGCAGCTTCGCTGGGGGAGTGGCAGTGGCGGCTGCAGCAATGGGGGCAAGCTGGCTGATGCCAGGCGCTCGCTGCTCGCCCGAGACACTGGCACTCGGCCGGGCTGGCACTGCAGCAAGCGCAGCAATCTGGTGAAGGCCAGACCGCTGTGCTGCTGCAGCGCGGCGGGTGCCCTGGCGATGCCTGCCTGACACAGCGAGTGTGGCAGCAGTGAGTGCCCGTACTGCCCTGGTCTGTGCCCGCATCAGACCAGCCAGTGACTGCACGGCACCACTGATCAACTGTCCACTCGCTGCCTGTGCTGCCCTGAATTCGTCCCGACTCGCGTCCTGTGCTGCCCTGAATTCGGCCCGACTCGCGTCCTGTGCTGCCCTCAATTCGGCCCGACTCGCGTCCTGTGATGCCCCGAATTCGGCCCGACTCGCGTCCTGTGATGCCCCGAATTGTTCGAGACCCCTGGCCTGTGCTGCCGCGAGTTGTTCGAAACCCCTGGCCTGTGAGGCCCCGAAATCGGACACACTATGAGCCAGGGACTCAATGGCCTCAGGCAACCGTGCCACAACCCCCATGAACTCGGTGTGCCGACGATCCGAGTCCGCGGACATTTGATCAAGGAGGCGCACCTCCTGGGCGAGGACCGTCTCCGGACTGGAGGCCGGACTCTCCCTCTGGGGAGAAGGCCGCCGAGCTGCCCGACCCTTCCCGCGTGGCTGCACGCCACTGGGCCCAGCAACTAAACTCCCCTGCAACACTTCCCCCCTCTGGGGAGAAGGCAGCCGAGCTGCCCGACCCTTCCCGCGTGGCTGGATGCCACTGGGCACAGGAGCTACACTCCCCTGCAACACTTCCCCCCTCTGGGGAGAAGGCAGCCGTGCTGCCCGACCCTTCCCGCGTGGCTGGACGCCACTGGGCACAGGAGCTACACCCCCCTGCAACACTTCCCCCTGGCTCTCCTCCAGGGAAGACGTGTCCCCTCCATTGCCATCCCCTGGCGCGGATGAGGGTTCCCCCGATGGGCCGCCTTCCTCTTGCTCCTCCTCGTCCTCCTCTTCCGAGGGACTGACACTCGCAGCTTCAGGGACCTCCTCCTCACCAGCTGAAAGCAGGAAGGCACAAGAGTAGCTTTAGAGTGAGGACAGGGCGTCAGCGAGGGAGGCATGAGTGGTGGCATTCTGCGCATTGGTCGGACAGTGGCAAAGGATGTAGATCTGAAGCGCAAGGGGAACGAGAGAGGTCCAAAAGGTCATGTCCTTACCATTGGGGCCCAGCACAGGGTCGGCATCTCCAATTGCAACGGGGCCAATCACCCGGGCACCCATGAGTCGACCCACGCGCTCCTCCAGGTCACTGAGCTGCTGGAACTGGGGACGGCCTCCCCCGGTGACAGTCCGGCTCTTCAGATTCTGGGCCAGCTTGGCCTGCAAGAGAAAGGACGGCCTCTAAGTACAGTGTGGTGCCCTGTTGTGTGCACTGCCTCCCATGGTCGAATAGCTTGGCCAGTGTGGTGCCCTGTTGTTGTGTGCACTGCCTCCCATGGTCGAATAGCTTGGCCAGTGTGTAAAGTGCAGAAAGTGCAATTGATGTTCATGCCAGTGCCATAGCTGCTGGATGAGGGCTGGCCATTAGGCCTTTGAGGTCCCTTTGCCCATAATGCGAGGTGCACATGCAAGGATGAGGAGGACACTGGAAAGGGTACTCACCCTGACAATCCGAGTGAGGTCGTTAAACTTTTTCCGGCATTGGACAACAGTCCGGGGGACATCGCAGGTGGCTGTGACCCTCTGGGCGATATCCCTCCAGGCTCTCCTGTACACCCTGTTGGGAGGCTTCTTGCCACTGTCCGGGAACAAGATATGGCTTCTCTTCTCCAAAGCCCTAACCAGCACCTTTAAATCATGGCCAGAGAAGCGCTGCGCTCGCTCACGGGCCCTCTGCATCCTTCCTGGCGCTATTTCTCTCCAGCAGCAGTGTTTAGGCCTAGCTGGAGGGCTGCAGTATCCAGGGCGTGGCAGCAGACCAAGTCAACCCTTCCCCCTTTAAGAGCTGGCCGGCGCCAGGGTGTCTGCTGTCAATCAAAACATGACCGCACCTGCGCTGCGCCCGGCCTCGGCAGTATCAGTCTGCACCGCCGGCTTAGCGCCTAAGGATAGCCGTGCATCGCCAGTTTTAGCGCTCGAGCAAACTCCTTGGCCAAAGCTACTGAATTTCGGCGAACTGCCCTCCACTTTCCGGCGGGCGCAAACTTTAGCGGCCGCCCGACTTTACCGCCCCAAAAGTGGCTATACTGAATTTCTAGGCCCAAGTGTAGTGTATCCAAATTTGCTGAGGATACTAAGCTTGGTGGAAAAGTAAGCTGTGAGGAGGACACAGAGGGGGGAAAATTCAGTTGGTTAGTGCCTCCAGTTAGCACCTGGCAGGGGGGCTAATGGGGTGCTGATGCAGTAGTGCCAGGGCGAGGTGAATCCAGTGACGCATGCCAAATCTGACCCCCTCCCTGTAGCACCGCCGCTATGAGTTACCACTGGGGACCTCAGCGCCAGGCAGATTGTGACATCCAGTGAGTGTGCAATGCTCACTGGACACCCGATCTGCAAAATTCATTTTCGCCCCCTGCCTTAGAGCCTCGCCCCGACAGCGACAGGGAGAGGAGGTGTCAAGCAGGCAGATGCCGGCTCCAGTGATGCTACTTAAAGGGATCATGAGTAATGAGTCACAGCTGTCAGGTTAGTGTTGTTTCACTGCTTCCTTGTCGGTTTGACATTGTGCAACAGTTTAATTCAGTCATTTAAAGGTTGTTTAGTATCAGGAGTGTTGTGGCTACCAACAATTAGTTACATTTATTCTCACAACATATCAAAGTGCTACACTTGGTTACATTAATGGACACTGTACTGGCAGTCGACCTCGCCCTCCAGGATCTACGGCGGAGGGAGCGCAGGCAATGAGAAAGATTGGAACATGTGGTCAGAGGGAGGAGAAGGGCCATCAGGGCTCTCAACAGAAGACCTTATCCTCCGATGGGATTCCGAGAGCACGTCTCCTACCTCCAATTAAGTGAGGAGCAGTGTATTAGAAGGCTCCTCTTCAGCAAGGAGGTGGTCACAGAACTCTGCCACCTCCTGCAACCAGACCTCGAGCCTCAGGTCAGGGCGACCACAGCTCTCTCAGTGGCAGTCAAGGTCACCGTCACCCTCAATTTCTTCACCAGTGGATCCTTCCAGTCTGCAACAGGAGATATAGCTAACATCTCGCAGTTTGCCGTCCATCGCTGCATCCGGGAGGTCACAGAGGCTCTCTACAGTAGGAGAAGGGACTACATTTCCTTCCCCATCACCAGAGAGAAGCAGGACGAATGTGCATGTGGCTTTGCCAGGATAGCAGGCTTCCCCATGATGCAGGGCGCCATTCACGGCACCCACATGGCTTTGCGGGCACTGCATAACAATCCTGAGATCTTCCATAACTGCAAAGGCTACCACTCACTTAATGTACAGTTGCTGTGTGACCACAGACAGTGAATCCTCAATGTCAATGCCTGCTATCTTGGCAGCAGCCACGATGCCTTCATCCTGCACCAGACCAGTGTGCCAGCACTCTTCCAGCCACCACATCAAGCTCGCAGCTGGCTGGTCAGAGACAGGGGTTATCCACTCTCCACCTGGCTCATGACTCCCCTCTGTAACCCCAACACTCCTGCCCAGCACTCATCTAATCAGAGCCATGCCAACATCAGCAGCATCATTGAGCAGACCATTGGGGTGCTCAAGCAACGGTTCCGCTGCCTTGACCATTCAGGAGGAGCCCTCCAGTACTCAGTTGAGCGGCTGTCTCATTTCGTCGTGGTCTGCTGCATGCTTCACAACTTGGCCATCATGAGGGCCCAGCCCTTGCCACCAGGGATTGCGGGACCACCTCAGGAAGAGGAAGAGGGAGAAGAGGAGGGGGAAGACAAGGAGAAGGAGGAGGAGGAGGAACAGGAGCGAGGGAAGAGGCAGCCACTCAATCGGCCTTCCAGAAGAGCGGTCTGTGACTGCCTCATCAGACTGCAGTTCCAATAAATTAAACCCCAGATCCCCATTGCTCACCACATCTCCATCATTCCATCCCTGTCGCAGGCCATATCACAGCGCAAAGCTGAATAGAGAGACACCACAAAATAATCCAAACTGAATTAATAAATTTATCAATAATCAGTGAACACATATTTACAACAACAATATTACCTATTCACCCTTGTGCAATCCCTTAGTGCCTCTCGTTACTGTGCCTTTGCCTACTCTAGTGCTCCTATGAAGTGTTGGCCCAGTGGCTGCAGCAGGGCTGGTGGAAGGCTGCTGAGTGTCCATTCAGGAGACTTCAGATGGCCTTGCAGGATGCCCTTGACCAACTCTGGGTCTGGAAGGCCCAGCTGTAGACTGCACCACCTCAGCATGGGCGGTAGCAGTCTGGATGACAGCCAGCAACAAGGGCAATGACGGAGTGGCAGTGGTGGGAGTAGGAATGCTGTCATCCTGAGAGAGGACAGGTTCCTGCTCCACTGACCCACTGCTACTCCCCGGGGCAGCACCTCAGCATCCCTAGCAATCTGTTGTAGCACAGATTGCTGGTCTGCTCCGACACCATGAAAGCCCCGGTCGACAGTAGTAGACCCAGCCACAATGGCAGCAGTCAGCGCTTACGTTGCATCAAGTTGAGACTGCATGAGAGGAGTCTGAGATTGGATACCACCAAGCATAGACTGCATTACAGCACTAAGACATTGCGTTGCTTCCACCCGTGCTGCAATGGAAGCTGCCAGATCGCCCATCACACGTGGCATCAGGTCTGGGTCGCCACGGTCTCTCTGGGAATCTACCATCCTTTGCTGACTGGAAATGATGGGCTCCATGGTGTGCGCAGAGCTCTGTGCAATGCTCTGGAGGTGGACTCCTCCACACTCCTTACCATTGCCGAGAGGCTCTTGCTTACCCTAGCCATTGCACCTATCATCTCCATGTGCAGGCCCTTCACCCTACTTTTAAAGGCCTCCCCACTGAGTCCCCAGCAATGATGAGAATGAGGTTGTGCAGCATCAATGATCCTCCCCTTTAAGAACTGGAACAAGCCTGAGGTAATGATGACTTGTGATTAGACTGCACCTGATATTGCTCAGCACTTCGAGTTTAACGCCACTGAGCTAGGCCATTAGCGCTTGATTTAGTGCTCCAATCCTTTGTGCAATGAGACTGAATTTTGCGTGCAGTCTGAAGCGTTAGCGGCTGGCGCTAATTCTCAAACTTTTCAAAAGTTACCGCCCATTCCTGGACTATAATGAATTTCTAGCCCTCTTTAGAGAGTCTGCAAAGGGATATAGATAGGTTAAGTGAGTGGGCAAGAAGGTGGCACATGGAGTATAATGTGGGGAAATGTGAGGTTATTCACTTTGATAGGAAGAATAGAAAAACAGAATATTTTTTAAATTGTGAGAAACTATCAAATGTTGGTGTTCAGAGGGATTTGGTTGTCCTTGTACATGAAACACAGAAAGTTAACATGCAGGTACAACAGGCAATTAGGAAGGGAAATGGTATGTTGGCCTTTATTGCTCAAGGGTTGGAGTACAAGAGTAAGGAAGCCTTGCTGCAATTGTACAGGGCTTTAGTGAAACGTCCCCTGGAGTACTGTGTACAGCTTTGGTCTCCGTACCTAAGGGAGGATATACTAGATTGATTCCTGGGATGAGAGGGTTGTCCTATGAGGAGAGATTGACTAGATTGGGCCTTTACTCTCTGGAGTTTAGAAGAATGAGAGGTGATCTCATTGAAACAAATAAGATTCTGAGAGGGCTTGACAGGATAGACACTGAAAGGCTGTTTCCCCTCGCTGGAGAGACTAGAACTAGGGAGCATAGTCTCAGGATAAGGGGTCGGTCATTTAGGACTGAGCTGAGGAGAAATTTCTTCACTCAGAGGGTTGTGAATCTTTGGAATTCTCTACCCCAGATGGCTGTGGATGCTCAGTCATTGAGTATATTGAGACAAAGATTGATAGATCTTTGGACTCTAAGCGAATCAAAGGATGTGGGGATTGGACAGGAAAGTGGAATTGAGGTGGAGCAGGCTCGAGGGGCCATATGGCCTACTCCTGCTCCTATTTCTTATGTTTCTTAGATTGAGGGACAGCTGTGACACCCTGCAAGCTCCTTTGAATACTGGTATCCGCAGCCATGATGGCAGCAGTTTGAGCTTGCACGGCAGCAAGCTGACCTTGCATGACAGCAGTCTGAGCTTCCACTGCAGCACCCAGATGTTGGATGGCTTCTGCTTGTGCTGCAATGGAAGCTGAGACATCGGCCATCAGGCGCTGAATCATGATTGGGTCCACAAGTGTGCTAATGGAGTTGGCCACCACTTCCATGCTGAAAAGCATGAGTTCCAAGCTCTGCGGAAAGTCCTGTGCGAAGTTGGTGCTGGACTCCTCCATGCTCCTTGACATTCCTTGCAGGCTTTCTGGCAGGTCTGCCAATGCACCAAGCATTTCATTGTGCATACCCATCAGCCTTCTTCTGTTGCCCGCCCCATCAAAGTGCTTATTTGAGTCCTCTGCAGCAGAACTCATGTGCGAACTCGCCCTTCGACGAGCTGATACCTGCACTACCCTTGTCCCCTGCCCACACGTGCCAGGTGTCTCATCACATGCAGATCCCGCCTCTAAGCTGTCCTCTAGATTATGTGCAGTGTCAGTATCTGAGCTGGAGGCGCCGAGTGTGAAATCGAGTGATGGTGTTTCTTTTTCATCGCTGTCTTCCTGCTCTTCCACCTGTTGCTCTACCACAAATGCCTGGCCAGGTTGCAGTTCTTGGGTATGTGAAAGGAGAAAGGCACAAGTGTAGGGTTGTGGTGAGGAGAGAGGGGGGAAGCAAGTGGTGCATGCTTATACCATCTGCAGCTTGTAAATCAGAAGAGATTGTGGGATGAGGGGGAAGTGGGATGTGAGAAGGAGGATTAGGTATGAGGATACCTTCGTCTTCCATTGTTTCAGCCCCGCCACTGGCCACGGCCTCAGCAATGGCCACTCCAATGACGGTGAGCGCTGTCTCCTCCATGGGGGTATGGACATGCAGCCATGCCCATCTCCCATCGCTTAACTCATGCTGCCTCCGATTAGGCGCTACTTTGTCCTACAAGAGAGAGGGAAGTGTGTCAGTGGGTGTGGTGCAATGTGTTTGAGTGGTGTGCCTGTCGGGGTTCAATAGCTGTCAGTGTGTGCAAGGTGTGAGATGTGGGTGTCAGGTTTGCAACAGTGATAAGTTTGTGAGGGTGTGGTGAAGCTACGAATGTGAGGTCTGAGTCCTGATTGATAGAGATTGTTGGTAGGTGAGTAATGGTGTGGTGCATTGAGCAGTTGTTGAGGCTAGTGGTGCAGTTGGTGGGATATGGCATTTGAAGATACATTCACTGATCCTGACCACTTGTGTGAGGTCACTGAATTTTTTGCGGCACTGCATCCAGGTCCTCGGGGCTTGGCATTGACCACCACAGCTATCTGGTCCCACTGCCTTCGCAAAGTTTGTCTGGAGAGCCTCCCGGCCCCCTGTGGATAGAGCACATCTCTCCACCTCTTCACCTCCACCACCAAGGCCTCCAGTGCAGTGTCAGAAAATCTTGGAGCCTGCTCTCTCCCCTGTTGTGCCATTATTACATCTTCTTCCAGGTCAGAATGCCTTCCACAACGAATTCCAGCACCAGCTCCAGCCACAATGCACCTCCCGTTTAAGAGGTGCAGGCTGGCTTTAAGTTGTCCAGACTAGCATTAAGTGGTACTAGCCTCTCACAATTCTGTGCCCCTGCTCAAGTGTGCAGCCACTCAACAGCACACTTAGCGCTGGCCGTATGCTGCAATCATGTAAATTAGCAGGCAGCCTGCATCGGAAGCAGCGGGCGCAGGTTAATCCTGCATCGCGATCCCCATGCCTGTTTTCGGGCCCTGTCCAATTTAGCCCCCATAATGCCTACATTTTTATGACTTTTAAAAGGAAAGAAAGGTAACATTGATTTGTAGCTGCTAACTGTTGTCAAGAGCATGAAGCAGAAATGCTGCTGCACTTTGCTGATGCTTCATCTTCTGAGGTCAATAGTGAGTAGAAATAAACTGATTCAGCTTTTCTGTAGCTCAAGTGAATTTTTATGGTAAAAGCAGTTCCCTCGCCTGCTGCACATTCACCTCCACAGGTCTCTTAACTAACAACTAACATTTATTCTTTTCTGATTCCCTTAAGTTATAAGAACATAAGAAATAGGAGTAGGAGTAGACCATACGGCCTCTCCAGCCTGCTCCGCCATTCAATAAGATCATGGCTGATCATCAACTTCAACTCCACTTTCCCGCCTGATCTCCACATCCCTTGATTCCCCTAGAGTCCAAAAATCTATCTATCTCAGCCTGGAATATACTCAAAGACTCAGCATTCACAGCCCTCTGGGGCAGAGAATTCCAAAGATTCATAACCCTCAGAGTGAAGAAATTCCTGCTCATCTCAGTCTTAAATGGCCGACTCCTTATCCTGAGACTATGCCCCTTAGCTCTAGACTCTCCAGCCAGGGAAAACAACCTCTCAGCATCTACCCTGTCAATCCCCTTCAGAATCTTGTATGTTTCAGTGAGATCACCTCTCATTCTTCTAAACTCCAGAGAGTATAGGCCCATTCTACACAATCTCTTCTCATAGGACAGCCCTCTCATCCCAGAAATCAATCTAGTGAACCATCGTTGCACCACCTCCAAGGCAAGTATATCCTTCCTTAGATAAGGAGACCTAAACTGTGCACAGTACTCCAGGTGTGGTCTCACCAAGGCCCTGTACAATTGTAGCAAGACTTCCTTACTCTTATACTCCAACCCCCTTGCAATAAAGGCCAACATGCCATTTGCCTTCCTTATTGCTTGCTGTACCTGCATGCTAGCTTTCTGTGTATCTTGCACGAAGACACTCAAATCTCTCTGAACACCAACATTTGAAAGTTTCTCACCATTTAAAAAAGCTTCTGTTTTTCTATTCTTCCGACCAAAGTGAATAACCTCACATTTCCCTACATTATACTCCATCTGGCAACTTACTGCCCACTCACTTAGTCTATCTATATCTCTTTGCAGACTCTATGGCCTAGAAATTGTTTTGGGGCGCTAAAGTGGCGCAAAAGTCGCCTGAGCGCAGGATTTAGCGCAGCGTTCGTGGCTTCAGCGATCGTCCAATATTCAGTTTCATTGCCCCTCGAGGGACACGGGGCGAGGCTCGAGGCGCTCCGCGTCCCTCTTAGGGCGCTGAAACTGAATTTCGCAGCGCTACATGCCACAGCGCCACACGCTGCGGCACGGCACGCTGCGGTACTGCAGGCCTTCCTCCCACTGTTAAGGGGGAGGTGCCTGCAACAGCGCGAACCCCGGTCGCGAGTGCCGGCAAACGAGCCCGGCACCAAGGAGAAGTGCCGGGCTCTTGGGAAACAGCCGGCAATGCTGCGGGGGGGGGGTTAGGAGGCCGGGGACGGAGGTGCTGGCAGGCGGCCGCCTGCCAGCACAGTAAGGCCCCGTGAACCGGGCGTGGGTAGCGAATGGCGCAACTGCGGCATTCGCTACCAAATATCGCGAACGGGGCGCGAATGGGGTGCTGCGCACACCGATGACATCATCGGTGGCGGCGCAGCGCAAAAGACTAACGCCACCATTATCGCCCCAACTCAATATCGCCGGATGCGCAGCCAGTGGCGCTACAGCCACTGCCTGCCTCTTTAGGCGCTAACAAGTGGCGCTACTTACCCAATTTCTCCCCCTTTGTGTTTCCCTCACAGCTGACTGTCCCACCTAGCTTGGTATCATCAGCAAACTTGGTTACATTACACCATTATCACATAATACATGGCATAGATTTACGTGTCAATATGTGTTGGATGTGTGCTGTCATATATTTTAAATGTCCCATCATCCAGGGCATTATAAGCAGCAGCAGTGAATGGGATGGAAATTCATTATGGCCTGTTTTCGGGCACATAACTGATGGTGCGCAAGTAGCACATGCCCGAACCGGAAGGCCTGAGGCTTCCCCGAAATTGGACCTCCGGTCTCTTGTAATAATTGGGGCGAGCTGCTGACGCCTGCCGAGCCTCGAGTGGTAGCTCACACATTGCAATCCAATTTGGGTCCCTTGCCTCGCTGGCAACGGCCATAAGGTATGTCCCGGGGGAGGGGGCAGAAGAAAAACAGGAGGAAACCGTGGCTGACAGCAGCCCTCAGGAATGCTGTGGAGCTGGAAGGAGCATGCCTGCTCCACATTAAAAAAAAATTTTAATATTCACCTTTTTTTTGAGGCCACTTGTTAGGCTGCATACTGGAATGATCAATAACATGTCATTCTATAGTGGACACTAGGTGGAGCCGTAGAGCTGTGTAGAGCTGTATATAGCTGTATGTATAAGACTACACTACCCAGCTGTATATATATTAAGACTACATTACCCATGAGGCACTAGGCTACCCACAAGGCAGCAGTCAAGATGGAAGCCTCTACAGATACAGTACCCAGTCCACATGTGCTCAATAAAGTAACTAGCAAAAGCTAGCTGTGTTCATAATAAGAATGTCTATTTATTAATGAACATAAGACATACGTGGGCAGGAAAGGGTCCTAAAACAGAATATGCAAGAGGCCTAATGTCTGTTTTTAGATGGCCGCCAGGGAGGCCTGAAAAATTAGCCAACCCAATATGGGGTCAGACGTATTTCATGCTTCTTTGAAACGTGGTATGTATCCCTGCAAAATTATTCCTTCTGGCCCCATTTTCTGCCCAGAAAATTGGTGGTAACGAGGTCCAATTTCTACCCCAATGTCTTCAAGAGAGGTGAAGAGGAGAAAATTGGTAAGCAAAGCAACAGCAACTTGTATTTATTTAGCACCTTTAACGTAGAAAAACATCCCAAGGCACTTCACAGAGCAACAGGCAAACAAGCAAAAATGGATGCCGAGCCAAGAATGCAGATATTAGGATGGGTGACCAAAAGCTTGGTCAAAGAGGTAAGTTTTAAGGAGGTTCTTCAAGGGAGAAGAGGGGCATGGAGAGGTTTAGGGAAGGAATTTGAGAATGTATGGTCTGAATGGTTGAAGGCATGGCTGCCAATGTTGGAGTGAAAGGGGGATGTACAAGAGTCCAGAGTTGGAGGACTTCAAAGTTATGGGAACTGTATGAGGTTACAGAGATAGGGAGGGGTGAGGCAATGAAGGGGTTAAATCACAAGGATGAGAATTTTAAATTAGAGGCATTGGGAGACCAGGAGCCAATGTAAGTAGGCAAGGACAGGGGTGCTAGGTGAGTGGGACTTGGTACAGGAATAGTCGAGTCTGCAGGTAACAAGAAATATGTTAGTGATGTACGTATATTACAATAAAGTAACACAGTCATTGTCACGGTCCTCCAAATATGAAACGGGGGCAAAATCTTGGACTATAATGGCATCAGAATGTCACACAATAAAAAGATACATTTTGATTAATCTGAAATTAAAATTAAAAAGAATATTTGACTCTGCTAACAACAAGTTTAACCTTCAGAATATAAGTTGATTTTGCCTACTGCCTGAAAGTAAAGAATGAGGGGAAGGTGAAGATATCCAAATCCACAATGACCTGAACTAGAAGTTCCAAAAAAAATGTGTCCCACATCAAGAAGCTGGCTACAATTAGTGGTTCGGACAATTTCCACCGGACATCAGAAAAAGAACAGGAATTATTCATTCTTGTCACAAGGCCATAGTGGGCCAACTCAAATATCTGTGACCCGTCCATCTCTACCACTAACTCTCAGGCAGTACAGGAGATGGTACAGACTGCAACTGTCACCACCGAGATCCACCACCCCTGCCTCCACCATAGTTGGCTAAACCACACAGGAAATGTTTTTCTAATGCAGTCTAGAAACACTCCTCCATGGGAGCTTTGGTTGCTACATATTAGCGACATTGTAAACACAGTGGGAAGCTTTCATTTGATCTCTATTTCTAGCAAAATCATATATTCATATTTTTATGCTTTTATGCTTTAATGATCCTCTATAAATAACTAACATAGGCAATCTTCCAGCTATATTTAAAATGTCGCTAAAACATAGATCTAGAAGTTACTGTTGCTGATATTAGTGGATGAATTCTTTACTCATTATTTTAACAAAGGCTTTAACCTATTCAAAATAAAGGGGTTAATGCTTGTGTCAAAAGTGGACTTAGGAACTTCATATGAACACATTAAGTATTCATCCACTAAAATCACCAACAGTAATTTTTAGGCTTTAGTGCTCAGAGGAAATCTCTCCCCAGCCCCCAGTGAAGTTCATACAGCTAATTGTTCTTTAACCTTGTAATCCACAGTGTATCACCTTAAGCCTGCTACAAGCCATGCCCGGGGGAGCAAGGAAGTCGCACCAACAATGCTTCACCACTTTCTGCTTGAAGGCTTTTAGTCGATGACCTGTGTCCAACAATTCAGCTATTTTCCTCCTGCTGCGAGTACAAACAATGTCATGGAAGTGCCTTTGATAGAGTGCAGCTGAAAACAAAAATAAACAGTGGTCAGATAACTGTAGATCTGGCCAATGATTTTTTTTTCTTTCTGTTGCATTTGGTGGAGTCCACTGAAAAGGCCATGGAAAATATTAGGTTAGTGAGGGAGGAATGGCAGAATGAGAGGGAGTTGCTGAGGCTGATAGAGCAATGAGGGCGAGGGGAGAAGAAGTAGTTGAAAGACTGAGAAAGCCAGGAAAAAGAACAATGGAGGGCACGAAGGACAGTAAGGATTGAGGAAGGCAAAAGAGGCCTTGGCAAATGTGACAAGGAAGCACTAGCCCAACTCTCTGGTATATTCCACAGTTCCTGGCTGTAGACCTACGCCTGCTACCTTAGGTGCTACAAATCAGGTGGCCCAGACTGCAGAAGAAGCAATGGGACATTACCTTCTTACTCCAGAAAAAAATAGGCTCCTAGTTCAATAAAAAATAACCATTTTAATTTATATATTTTACCTACATAGTAACAGTCACTGTGCTTCCAAGTAACTTAATGTATGCAAAGTATTTTGAGACTTTCCTTAGAGACGCAATGTTAGTGTGACCCTTTCTTTCCCTTGTATAGTATTAATGAATTTTTCCGATCGTGCTTTCAATTTGTTATTTTATATCAAAATATTTTAAATGATTACCACTAATTACAATCCCTCACTTTCGCTTACCGAATTCTCCTTCCGCTTGTTACTGTATCAGTATACCACAGGCTTTGTAATACAGGAAACTCTCGTTTAAACGGCACCTAAATATCCGGCCTTCTCTATTAACCGGCAAAATTCATATTCCGAAAGCAACACCTCAATAACCGGAAATGTTGCCGAGTCTGAGTCCGAGTCTCCCGCGGTGGCCGAGTTAGTCAGTGGGGGTAGTTCTCCAAACTGCCACTACTCGGCTTCTTGGCGCTGTCGAACGTCCGAACACCTCAATAACAGGAGTCTGACTCTGTTTGTTAAAAATAGCCTCGGTAGATAACCCTCTCCGTCATCCGGAATTTTTCATCAACCGGCACCATCCCAGTCCCATCAGTGCCGGATACCAAAGAGTTTCCTGTATACTGTAATATACTTTGTAATGTCTTAATGGAAGAGGTACATTGGACAATGAGTGAGGTAATTCCTGGGTTGCCATGTCAACCTAATGCTCTGGTCTTATAACCTGAAGAGTAGAAAGTTAAAGATAAAGTTGGTGTAATGTATTATCACAATGTTTAGTATGAGCATGCTCAGTTCACTCTGGCCTAATAAAGCAAGCACATGGACTAGCAACTCATCCTGTCTCTGTCCTTCATTTGTCCTACCCAAGTATATTACATTTTGGTGATGAGGTTGGGATCCCAAAGCCATTTTTAGGGATCATGGAAGGACACCGTGTTCAACCTTCGAGTGGACAAGTTTAAGGTGAATTTGTGACACCTAAACTGAATTTTTGCGATGTTTTACCATTAATGCTGATGCAGAATCGTCTGTGCCTTGCCTTCGCGTGTATGTATACACAGCAACAGCGGCGTTGATTCTCACAGGTACACAGGTAGCGTGCTGAGTCACTGTTTGATGGGATCGGGACAATCATGGCCGCGCCTACGGGATTCATCGGAAGCCTCGGCATGTATGACCAAGCTCGCGAACCATTCAGTTCTTGCACGAGCTCCTCAAGGAGGATGTCCAGTGGACGTGGACAAAAGCACAACAGGAAGCTTAAGACGCTTGTAAGAGAAGTCTCTCTAGTAATACGCTACTTGTGCACTACAACACAGAGCGTGAGCTTAAGTTAGCATGTGATGCTACCATTTATGGTGTGGGAGCTGTCATAAGCCACGTAATGGATGATGGCCAAGAGAAACCAATAGCGTTCGCATCGTGAACCCTCACAAAGAGCGAAAGAAACTACGCACAAATTGAAAAGGAAGCACTTGCCATAGTGTTTCGAATCAAGAAATTTCAATAGTTCCTGATTGGCAGAAAGTTTACCCTGATAACTGATCACAAACCGCTCCTAGCAATATTGGGGCCCAAATCTTCCATCCCTGCAATGGCCGCATCAAGAATGCAACGTTGGGCAGTGTTGTTGTCACAATATGACGGCACGATTTAATATCGTACTTCAAAGCAAAATGCAATCGCAGATGCCTTGTCCAGGTTGATACATGAGGACTCGTGTTGGGAGTGAAGGTGTGATTTTCACGCTAGGTGCAGTTGACAAAGACTTTCCTGTGAATGCAACTGAGATTGCAGATGAGACTCAAAAGGACTCATTACTGAAAAGAGTGTATGAAAACACCTTGAATGGATGGACTGATCAGTGTATGGATACGGAATTGAAACCATTCCATAACCGTCGTACTGAATTGTCTTGTGAGCAAGGTTGTATCAAGTGGGGGAACTGAGTGGTGGTACCTACTTCTTTGAGAGATAGGATTCTGGCCAAACTTCATACTGAACATCCAGGGATCGTCAGTATGAAATCAATTGCAAGAAGCTTTGTTTACTGGCCTGGATTGGATCACTTGTCAGCAAATGCAGCATTTGCCAAATTGCAGAAACAAACCACCCAAAACCCCACTACAACCCTGGTCATGGCCAAGTAGACCTTTTCAAAGAGTACATGTAGACTTCTGAAAGAAAGCAAATGATTATTTCCTGGTACTTGTAGATAGTCACTCAAAGTAGATTGAAGTGAAACACATGGGTTCAAATACTACAACCAAATATACCATACATGAGTTGAGTTCTATCTTTGCATGTCATCATGGCTTATATCAAGAGCTTGTTTCTGACAATGGCCCTCAGGTCCATTCTGCTCTATTCCAAGAATTCATGAAAGGGAACGATATCAAACACACTCTCTTTCCACCATATCATCCAGCTTCAAACGGAGCAACCAAAAGGTCAGTCAGAATAGTGAAAGAAGCTCTCAAAAAGCAAGTGTTGCAGGGTTGTTCGTGACTCAGCATGAAGCAACGTTTGGCAAATTTCTTGCTGAAGTACAGAACTACTCCGCACACTACAAGTGGATATACCCCAGCAGAACTCTTGATGAAAAGGAGATTGAGAACATGATTGAGTCTTGTTCAACCAAATTTGGCCACAAGAGTTGAACAGAAACAGTTGAGTCAGAAACTCGATTATGACACCAATCAGAAAGAATGCAGTTTCAAACAAAACAAGTGTGTTCGTGTTCTCAGTCCCCCTGGCAAATCGAGTTCACACAAGTGGGATGTAGGAACCATAGTAGAGGTTGGTGGAACCAAGAGATATTTGGTTGAAATTGGAGACAACTTCCGAAGTGTTCATGTAGATCAAATGATCTCTGCTGGAGATGAGCCAAGACATGATTATGAACCCCTTGATCATGAACTCATACATGAGTTTGACTCGGTTCAAACTTCAGTAACTGAAGTACCAGGTTCAAACAAGTCTGAGATAGAAACAGGATCATCTTTGAGTTCGGAACCAAAATAAAACAGCCCGAAAGTTGGTTCAACACCAAAACCTTCTATAAGGAGATCAGGAAGGCTCCGCGAACCTGTTATTAAACTGGATTTGCAGTTCATTTAAAAGAAAAAAAGCCAGGAGTTTTTGTTATGTGGTACATGTAATGCTGGGAAAGGTGGGACCAGAGTTTTGTTGTATTTGAGAGGGGAATACATACATTTTTTTAAGGGGGAAAGCGGTGTAATGTATAATCACATGGTTTGCTATGAGAGTGCTCATTTCACTCTGGCCTAATAAAGCAAGCACATGGACTAGCAAATCACCATGTCTGAGTCCTTTATTTGTTCTACCCAAGTATATTACAGTTGGTTTATGTAGCAGTTAATTTCAAGAAGGCCTGGGAAACTTGCTCTGATGAGAAACTATGAAGATGGTTTAATTCAACTGGGGAATTTGGAGAATATCACGAGGGATTTTGCTAAGGTATTTTTTCAATTTTGCTAAATACACTTACTTTGAACTTATTTATTGCACGTAGTGGAACTTAGAGAGACCTGCTGGGGAATGGCTGTGACCAAAGTTCGCTCCAATTTATTTTTGGGCCGCACGGCCGCTTTAACGGGTTGCGCGGCCCATTCAAAATTCCGCGCATGCGTATTTTTTCATTTAAACGCTGGTGAGCTGGCTGTGAGGTAACCTCCAGAGTGCTGCGCGACCGTATGGCTACGCAGTTTAAAGGGAACATTGGCTGTGACTCTATAATGTTCACGGACCACAAAATTCTGAAACCACCTACTGAAAGCCCAGACATTTCACCCTACAGCTGCAATATTGCACCTTCCCATAACTAACAAGGTAACCCTTTAGGGCACTCGGTTAAACAGATGAAAAGCAAAGAAAATTTGGGGGGGGATTGCTGAAGGTTGAGTGGAATAGAAGTGAGCTAATGTAAAAGACTGAGAAAAAGATGTGCAGCAACAGAGGTGTGGAGTAGGAACTCAACTCAATAGTGTAAACAAAGTAAATAGTAGAAAGAGACCAGGGTCTGATACAAATTGTGTAAAAGAGAGATGAAAATGGACACAGGAAATGAAAGACAAATGTAAAATGGAATATGAAAGTTCAAATAGGTTAAGGATTCTTAAAGGAGTAAAGGGCCTCTGAGGTTTGGCAACAAAGTCAAGTCCAAAGGGAATAACAGTGAGGACAAATTAGCTAAATATTTGGAGGAGCTTTGGGCAGAAATGTCTAGCAGTTTAGGGAGATAGCAGTAGGAGACCTGACCATCAACAACAGCAAGAGGAACATATGAATTAGGAGCAGGAGTAGGCCACTCGACCCCTCAAGCCTGCTCCGCCATTCAATAAGATCATGGCTGATCTGATTACTCCACATTCCCGCCTACCCCCGATAACCTTTCACCCCCTTGCTTATCAAGAATCTATCTACCTCTACCTTAAAAATATTCAAAGACTCCGCTTCCACCACCCTCTGAGGAAGAGAGTTCCAAAGACTCACGACCCTCTGTTAGAAAAAATTTCTCCTCATCTCTGTCTTAAATGGGCGACCCCTTATTTTTAAACAGTGACCCCTAGTTCTAGATTCTCCCACAAGAGGAAACATCCTCTCCACATCCACCCTGTCCAGACCCCTCAGGATCTTATATGTTTCAATCAAGTCACCTCTTACTCTGCTAAACTCCATATAACAGTGGAAATGGAGAGAGGCAGTTAGAGTGGATGAGATGCAGATCATCCAGAGAATAAACATGAATGAAAGGAGGGAGCTGGAGGGAGAACCAACTATGGCAGCATTACCATCTGACTGCAGAGATGTAGATGTGAGATAAGTAAGTGCATTTAAAACCTGTAGAGAGAAGCTGAAGAGCCTGGCAGCAGATGAATCAGCTACTATTTTACTATCATTAGTTTTGATATCAGTGAGAATACTCTGTGTGAGTTAAGGTTATTATGATGTGTGTACTGCTGATAATATATATGATTGTATACATATAGTTACTGAATACAGTATAGCCCCAATTAAGGCCGGCATCTATTGCCCACAATTCCAAGGTGGACTTGTAGGCAGTGTAGATGGAAGCATAAAATTACAAAGGGATATCAACAGATTAAGTGAATGGGCAAAACTGTGGCAAATGGATTTCAATGTAAGCAAATGTGAGGTCATCCACTTTGGACCTAAAAAGGCTAGAACAGGGTACTTCCTAAATGGTGAATGGCTAAAAACAGTGGAGGTCCAAAGAGACTTGGGGGTCCAGGTACATAGATCATTAAAATGTCATGAACAGGTACAGGAACTAATCAAAAAGGCTAATGGGATGCTGGCCTTTATATCTAGAGGACTAGAATACAAGGAGGTAGAAGTTATGCTGCAGCTGTACAAAACCCTGGTTAGACCACACCTGGAGTACTGTGAGCAGTTCTGGGCATATATTGGCCTTGGAGGGAGTGCAGCGTAGGTTTACCAGAATCATACCCAGACTTCAAGGGTTAAGTTACGAGGAGAGATTACACAAATTAGGGTTGTATTCCCTAGAATTTAGAAGGTTAAGGGGTGATCTGATCGAAGTTTTCAAGATATTAAGGAGAACAGATAAAGGTAAATAGAGAGAAACTATTTCCACTGGTTGGGGATTCTAGGACAGAGGGGGCAGAGTCTAAACATTAGAGCCAGACCTTCCAGGAGTGAAATTAGGAAACACTCCTACACAGAAAGGGTGGTAGAAGTTTGGAACTCTCTTCCGCAAATGTCAATTGATGCTAGATCAATTGTTAATTTTAAATCAGAGATTGATAGCTTTCTGTTAACCTGAGCAGGGGGACAGAGGAAAGGGAAACAAGGATAAAAACAAAAGATAGGAAGGAGAAAAACAAAAATAATTTTAATAGGTCCAAGAGCATTAAAAAAACAAGCCTGAAGGCTTTGTGTCTTAATGCGAGGAGCATTCATAATAAGGTGGATGAATTAGCTGCGCAAATAGAGGTAAACGAATATGATTTGATTGGGATTACGGAAACATGGCTCCAGGGTGGCCAAGGCTGGGAACTCAACATCCAGGGGTATTCAATATTCAGGAAAGATAGGCAAAAATGAAAGGGAGGTGGGGTAGCATTGCTGGTTAAAGAAGGGATTAACACAATTGTAAGGAAGGATATTAGCTCTGATGATGTGGAATCTGTATGGGTAGAACTGAGAAATACCAAGGGGCAGAAAACGTTAGTGGGAGTGGTATTTAGACCTCCAAACAGTAATGCGGAGGTTGGGGATGGCATTAAATGGGAAATTAGAGAAACGTGCAATAAGGGCACAGCAGTCATCATGGGTGACTTTAATCTACATATAGATTGGGCTAACCAAATTAGTAACAATACTGTGGAGGAGGAATTCCTGGAGTGTTTGCGGGATGGTTTCCTGGACCAATATGTCGAGGAACCAACCAGAGATCAGGCCATCTTAGACTGGGTATTATGTAACGAGAAAGGATTAATTAGCAATCTTGTTGTACGAGGCCCCTTGGGTTGGAACGATCATAATATGATAGAATTATTCATTAAGATGGAGAATTAAGTAGTTGACTCAGAGACTAGGGTCCTGAATTTAAATAAAGGAAACTACGATGGTCTGAGGCGTGAGTTGGGTAGGATTGATTGGGGAATGTCACTCAAAGGGTTGATGTTGGATAGGCAATGGCAAACATTCAAAGACCGCATGGATGAACTACAGAATTTGTTCATCCCAGTTTGGCATAAAAATAAAACAAAAAAGGTGACTCAATCGTAGCCAGCAAGGGAAATTAGGGATAGCATAAGATCCAAGGAGAGGACATATAAATTGGCCAGAAAAAGCAGTAAACCTGAGGATTGGGAGCAGTTTAGGATTCAACAAAGGAGGACAAAGGGATTAATTAAGAAGGGGAAAATAGAATATGAGAGTAAGCTTGCAGGGAACATAAAAACTGACTGTAAAAACTTTTATAGATAAGTGAAGAGAAAAAAATTGGTGAAGTCAACCGTAGGTCCCTTGCAGTCAGAATCAGGAGAATTTATAATAGGGAACAAAGAAATGGCAGACCAATTAAATACATATTTTGGTTCTGTCTTCACAAAGGAGGACACAAATAACCTCCCAGAGATGTCGGGGAACATAGGGTCTGATGAAAGGGAGGAACTGAAAGAAATCAGTATTTGTAGGGAAATGGTGTTAGGGAAATTGATGGGATTGAAGGCCGATAAATCCCCAGGACCTGATAATCTACATCCTAGGGTAGTTAAGGAAGTGGCCCTAGAAATAGTAGATGCATTGCTGATCATCTTCCAACATTCGATGGAATCTGGAACAGTACCCATGGATTGGAGGGTAGCTAATGTTACCCCACTATTCAAAAAAGGTGGTAGAGAGAAAACGGGCAATTACAGACCGGTAAGCCTGACATCGATAATGGGGAAAATGCTAGAGTCCATTATAAAAGATGTAATAGCAGAGCACTTGGAAAACAGTGACAGGATCGGACAAAGTCAACATGGATTTACAAAAGGTAAATCGTGCTTGACTAATCTACTGGAATTTTTTGAGGATGTAACTGGTAAAATAGATAAGGGAGAACCAGTGGATGTGGTGTATTTGGACTTTCAGAAGGTTTTCGATAAGGTCCCGCATAAGAGATTAGCGTGTAAAGTTAAGGCACATGGGATTGGGGGCAAGGTATTGACTTGGATAGAGAACTGGTTGGCAGACAGAAAGCAAAGAGTTGGAATAAACGGGTCTTTTTCCGAGTGGCAGGCAGTGACTAGTGGGGTACTTGGACCCCAGCTATTCACAATATATATTAATGATCTAGACAAGGGAACTAGATGTAATATCTCCAAATTTGCAGATGACACAAAGCTGGGTGGGCGTGTGTGCTGTGAGGAGGATGCCGAGAAACTCCAGGATGATTTGGACAGGTTGGGTGATTGGGTAGAAGCATGGCAGATGCAATATAACATGGATAAATGTGAGGTTATCCACTTTGGTGGCAAAAACAGGAAGACAGATTATTATCTGAATGGCAATAGATTGGGAGAAGGGGAAGTGCAACGAGACCTGGGTGTCCTTGTGCATCAGTCGCTGAAGGTAAGCATGCAGGTGCAGCAGGCGGTTAAGAAGACAAATGGTATGTTGGCCTTCGTAGCGAGAGGGTTTGAGTACAGGAACAAGGATGTCTTGCTCCAGTTGTACAGGGCCTTGGTGAGACCACATCTTGAGTATTGTGTGCAGTTTTGGTCGCCTTATCTGAGAAAGGATGTTCTTGCCATGGAAGGAGTTCAGTGAAGATTCACCAGGCTGATACATGGGATGGCAGGAATGACGTATGAGGAGAGATTGGGTCGATTGGGCTTGTACTCGCTGGAGTTTAGAAGAATGAGAGGGGATCTCATTGAAACTTATAAAATTCTGACAGGACTGGACAGACTAGATGCAGGAAGGATGTTCCCGATGGTCGGGGAGTCCAGAATCAGGGGTCACAGTCTAAGGATAAAGCGTAGGCCATTTAGGACAGAAATGAGGAGGAATTTCTTCACCCAGAGAGTGGTGAACCTGTGGAATTCTCTACCACAGAAGGCAGTAGAGGCCAATTCATTAAATATATTCAAGAAGGAGTTGGATATATTTCTTAAAGCTAAAGGGATCAAGGGGCATGGGGAGAAAGCAGGGGCCGGGTACTGAATTTGGATGATCAGCCATGATCGCATTGAATGGCGGAGCAGGCTCGAGGGGCCGAATGGCCTACTCCTGCTCCTATCTTCTATGTTTCTATGTAAAGGTATTAAGGAATATGGGCCAAAGGCGGGTATATGGAGTTAGGTCGCAGGTCAGCCATGATCTAATTGAATGGCGGAACAGGCTCGAGGGGCTGAATGGCCTACTCCTGTTCTTATGTTCCTATGTTGAGAAGGCGACAGGTCGGCGGTGGCGGGGAGGGAGGGGGCAGGTCGGTGGTAGCAGTTTGATACAACTGAGTGGCTTACTTGGCCACTTCGGAGAGCAATTTAAGAATCAACCATTTTGGTGTGGGACTGGAGTCACATATAGACCAGAGCAGGTAAGGACGGCAGGGAGTGAACCAGTTGGATTTTTACGACAATCGACAGTTTCATGGTGATCTTTATGGATACCTGCTTTCTCAAACTGCCATGGTCGCATTCACTGGATTATTAGTACAGGGCTCTGGATTATTAATCCAATAATATAACCACTACACTACTGTACCCACCTAAATAGTTTATCAGTGCACTCCTCATTCCAGTGAAACCTTGATTACCTGTCAGATTATACTCATCCTACACTTTATCCCATGTACAAATTGAGTGTTAATGTGGAGTAAATTGTGGGATTCACACTAGCAGAGAGTTTAATCAGTTGCAGCACTCTTCCTAAAATTTCTCCTGGTGCCTATGTGTAAATCAATCATATAAATAGAAAACAAAAGAGGTCCCAACATCGATCCGTGGATTCAGCAACTTCTCACAGTTGTATGGTGCTCCTGTGTCGATGGTGGACTGTGCCTAAACTGGTGTAACAAACAAAAATGCATGTTCCTGGAGTAATGCACAATAAAAGCTGTCAGTATAGCAGCAGAAGGAGCTGGCACAGTTCCACCACCTGTGCAACTACAGATAAAGTATTATTTTTACGTGTACAACAGCATGGAAGCATTCTACAGTACCTCATTGGTAGATACGTACCAGCAGTGGCCTGGGAGCTCAGAGGGCATAGGAAGCAGCACAACAAAACCTGCCAAAGCCCCCGCAGGAGATATACCGCAGCAAGTGCCCAACTTGGACCTCAAATAGGATCAATACCTGAAGAGCCTTCAGTTCAGTAGGGAGGTTAACACTGATTACTACCATCAGATAAAATAAGACCTGTAGGCACAGTCCACCATTGACATAGGAGCACTATACAACTGTGAGAAGTTGCCTAATCCATGGATCGATGTTGGGGCCTCTTTTGTTTTCTATTTATATGAATGATTTACACATAGGCACAAGAGGAGTACTAGCAGAGTTTGCTGACCATACCAAATTAGGTCCATGACAAACTGTGAGGAAGAATGCAAAAAACACTTGCATTTATATAGCGCCTTTCACGACCACCGGATGTCTCAAAGCGCTTTACAGCCAATGAAGTGCTTTTTAGAGTGTAGTCACTGTTGTATTGTGGGAAAGGCGGCAGCCAATTTGTGCACAGCAAGCTCCCACAAACAGCAATGTGATAATGACCAGATAATCTGTTTTTGTTATGTTGGTTGAGGGATAAATATTGGCCAGGACACCGGGGATAACTCCCCTGCTCGTCTTCGAAATAGTGCCATGGGATCTTTTACGTCCAACTGAGAGAGCAGATGGGGCCTCGGTTTAATGTCTCATCCGAAAGATGGCACCTCCGACAGTGCAGCACTCCCTCAGTACTGCGCTGGAGTGTCAGCCTAGCTTTATGTGCTCAAGTCCCTGAAAGATTGATAGAGGACAGAAAGGTTAGCAGAGTTGGTAAATGGGTGGCAGATGCAGTTCAGTGCAGTTCAGTGTTAAGTAATACATTTGGGAAGAACAATGAAAGGAAATGGTAACACTCTTGGGGCAGCACGGTGGCATAGTGGTTAGCACTGTTGCCTCACAGCGCCAGGGACCCGGGTTCAAATCCGGCCTCGGGTGACTGTCTGTGTGGAGTTTGCACGTTCTCCCCGTGTTTGCGTGGGTTTCCTCCGGGTGCTCCGGTTTCCTCCCACAGTCCAAAGATGTGCGGGTTAGGTTGATTGGCCATGATAAAAATTGACCCTTAGTGTTAGGGGGGATTAAATACATGGGGTTACAGGGATAGGGCTTGGGTGGGATGGCTGTCGGTGTAGGGACCGGGTGCTAGGGTTTGGATGATCAGCCATGATCTCGTTGAATGGCAGAGCAGGCTCGAAGGGCCGAATGGCCTACTCCTGCTCCTAGTTTCTATGTTGACAGAATGGAAGGACAGAGAGATTTAAGGGTGTAGCTACAGATGGGAATGCTGGTAGAAAAGCACATATGGGATTTTAGGTTTTATACATAAGGGTATTGAATATGAAACCAAGGAAGAGATTTTTTTTTTATTCCTTAGACCACAGGTGGAATATTAAACCCCATTATTGGAAGGGCCATGGAAAGGATATAGCTGAAGATTCACTAGAATGAATACAGGAATATGAAGTTTTAGTTATGAGGAAAGGCTTTAGGATATTTTTCAGTGAAACAGAGAGAGTTAGGTAGTATACAATAGAGATTTCAAAATTATGAAAGGTTTTGATTGCTTCAACTTGTTGACAAATCAGTAACACTGATTATCACTGGAACAATGAAGGATAAAGTTAGTGGAATTTTTTCATGCAGGTTGTTATTAGAACATGGAATGCTTTACCATAAGTGGCTCTTGGGGCAGAGACTAACATAATTTAAAAGGACATTTGATAATTATTTGAAAAGGACACAGGGAAAGGGCAGGGAAATGGTATTAAAGTAACCAGCTCCAGTTGAAGAGCTAGCACTGGCACATGCACAATGGGCCAAATAGCCTCCTTCTGTGCTGTAATTTCTATGATAGGCAGCACCGCCCTTATCTTCTCTGCCAGTGGTCCTTGCAGACACCCACAGAAGGCATCTCTGGAGTCAGACAGTTTTCCATGAAATGTTGCATTAAAGAGGTCACATATGTCCTTTTTCACCATGCGCCACTCCTAAGCATTCTACTAAACTAGGTATGGTAGCCTCCTCACAAACTTCTTAGGATGCTGCTAGCTCTCCGTATTCTAGTGACACAGAGAGTAGTGGATTTTAGCCAGGAATGTCTATTTTGTACTCGGTCAGGGGGCTACATGCTTTTGGGCATTTTCTGTCACTTGCACAGAGGCACAGGAGCAGACAGTTTTCACGTTACGTGAGAGATGATTACCTGCTCCTGCGTTACAATACTTATGCCACTGATGGAGGCTAAGTCTTCACAAGTCCCATGAGGATTCTGGATCCCGCTTTTATAGTTGGCTACATTCTTTCTCCAAGTATGCTGAAGCCAGAAAGTACAGGATCTTGGAGCCTCGAAGGCATCAGTATTCAGAAGAGATGCTCCTACTGTGCTTACCATCTGCATGCTTGAGACTCTCACAGCAGATGCCACTGATGTTACCATGTGTTCAATGGCAGAGAGCAGTTCAGGCACCTGCTCTGTCATGGCACCACTCCGATCAGAAAAATACAGAACAATTCTAGGTGATAAACTACCCAAATCACTTTCCAGCTTATGTTCCAAGGAAAAAGGTGACTGGCTTTCCTGTTCCTGCTTGGATGCACACTCCTGTCAGTTGTTGCACATTTTCAGACAGTGACCTCAATGTCTACATGTAGGTGTGATGTGACTCAAACATCCTTTTCAAATGAGTACCTATGACATTTGAGTTCCATGATGCCTGAAGAGTAGCTGTCTCTGTAGCCTCTGTGGGGAAGCGGGCACATCCTCGCCCACTCCTCTGGCTCCCTCACGTTGTTTGAATTGCACGGTGCCACATCCTCTCTTAAGCTACCTCCTTCCTCCCGAGTGAAAGTATCGGAGCTGGTGCGGTGAAGTGAGGAAACAAATGAAGTAGGGTGATAATTTGTGGTTTGGGGCAGAAGAACTTGGGGCAGGATCTTGCTCCAGAAACTCCGGTGTGATGTGCTCCTCATTATTCCCGTTATCACTAGCATCATCTGCATTGTCATCATCGCCGTTGCATCATCTTGCCTTTGCATTTTTCTTAAGATCAAGTACCTTTTGCATCTTTCCTACCATGCCGAACAGCTGCACAGCACCACATTGTTCTTCTCTAAAATGTATTTTTATGCCTGCTCTACCCTCTGGCTATTTGTTGAGTGCTCTGTGTCACGCCACCCTCAAGAGCCTGCATAACTTCGTCACTAAAGGTGACTTTCCTTTCCTTCCTCTTCTGCTCCATAACTGAACGATATTACACACTACACTGCAGATTAATAGAAAATATCTATGTTGTGTATCAATTGTCTAAGTGCTTTGTTAACAAGTAGCACAGCAACATGAGTGCAGGTGAATAGTGAGTTACTTATTAGAATGCTATGTGTGCATTCTAACATCTAATCTTGCAGGCATCACACTGTTCATAGCGTGTTCCTGCAAGGGTGCGACAACGCCACATTTTAAAATTATACTTCATGCGCAAAGAAGAATTTCACGTGTAACAAAGAACATAGTACAATCAATAAGGATTTGATTTGTATAATAATATGTATATTAACAATAATACCTGTTATCCCATATGCGTTGTCACTAATGGTGATCACAAACGGTAGGAAGTAGCGTTAAGTAGAAGTAGCAGGAAGCCATTGTAAAATTCCCCCAGAAGTCCTTGATAGAGACCAATTATTACATGTATTATTCTGTGTTTTATGATTAAACCTGTTTGAACAATTCATTTGGTCAGTAGAGTTAAAGAATGACTGAAAGCGCTGTGACCATGATTGATTTTTAAAGAAACTGAGCTAGTAGATCTGTATGAGGGTTGATTCCGTGTCAAACATCATCCATTACATCTCGGACTTATACACAACCTGAAATGTTAATCCCTCTCAAAAGATGCAGTACTGGAGTCTAATTGAAGATTTCTCCTAACAGAACTTTTTAAACTTCTAGCACATTTTTCATGGCACTGCTCACAACCAGTCAGAAGATATGCTGGGGTGGGCTTTCCTGACCTTCTGCCTTGCAAAATTCAGCAGGCGCAAAAGTCAGGAAAACGGGAAGACCTGGATCGCTGGATCTCCACGCTTTCTACGTTGGTTCAGGGTTTCCGAGGCTTTCCTTGTGGTGGGGGTGGAACTTGACCTCCTCCTGCAGTAAATACAAGCTGATTGGAAACATGTTAATGAGATGGGAGGCTTCACTCCTGGACTCGCAACTTGTTTACCAGATTACTCGCTTGCTGGGTGTCCCGGGTCAGGGTCAATTAGAGGTCATACTGGCTTCCATTCCTTTTTTAATCCTGAAGTCAATTAGAGGGTATTTTCTGTTGGCGGGAAAGTTTCTCAATACATTGGTTTTCTTTGTATGACACAGAAATTTGCATGTATGATATTGCGGGTGTGGTGGATGCAACTCAAGACTTATATTTTTACCAGCAGATTTCTCGTGATGTTCGATGGCAGTAAGCAGTGGGCTAAATTTTCTGCTGTTGCAGAATTGGGGTGCATCTTCAGTGTGGTGGGATTTTCTGTGTGTCATGCTCTGTGCTGATGGTTGAGAGATCAATTGCCATTAAGAAAGTGGCAAAACAGGAAAGGAGCGGGTCGGGACAAAAATCTTTTTTGGAAACCTTAGGTTAGCCCCCTGATAGGAACGACAAGGTGGAGCTCCAGAATTCTGGTCCCTAGTGGGGTGGGTACCCCATTAGAGTTGTAAGTAGCACTGGTACTTTTTAAAAAGCACTCTCGGGTTGTGGGCATTGCTGGCAAGACCGGCTTTTATTGCCCATCCCTAACTGCCCTTGAAAAACTGCAAGTGGGCCTTCTTCTGCAGTCCAGGTGGTGAAGGTGCTCACGCAGTGCTGTTGGGTAGGGAGTTCCAGAATTTTGACCCAGCGACGATGAAGAAATGTTGATATATGCCCAAGTCAGGATGGTGTGTGACTTGGAGGGGAACTTGAAGGTGGTGGTGTTCCCATGCACCTGTTCCCTTATATTCTATTTGAGACGGGATCATTATTGGGGCAAGGAGGTGGACAGAAATCCTACTCCCACACACCTCCGGTGTTAATTCTAGGATAATGCCTTTGAAGTGATCTTCTGCATACCAGACCATAATACGTATTCTCTACAGTTTAAAGGTGTCAGCAGTACCTAACCATTAAAGTGACTGCCACACAAAGATGTTAAAATATAGAAACTTAATTATTGTTAGAAATGTATGCAGACTTTATTTTTAGAAAGTTATTTAAAGTTTTATTATTAGGTAGCATGAATGGGAACTTAGTGAGTTCTTAGCACCAAGAAGGGACTGCAGATAATGACATAGTTGCAGACAGGAGGAAAATGGTGCAGAGGCTAGCCTTAATTGTCCAGAAGCCACCTCAAAACTTCCCTTTCAGGGTTTAAGAGTGGTGGCACACTGGGCTGCTTTAAACTAAATGTACCGTGGCAGCTGCCAGCATTCACTTGCGTGATGTGATGCTGCTGGTCACAAATGAGCTGCAGATTGAGATTTGAGTCTGTTTCTCTTAAGGTAGATGACTGCATTGGGCGAGCAAGGGAGCACATGTGGCCATATGGGTGCAATCTATGATTCCTTACACCTTTGAGAACCCTGCCACTCTGTAAAATTGCAGTGGCCTGTAATGTTACCATTGGTTGACCATGGGGAATTGGATAAAATTGCTTGCTCTAGCAAACAGTGCATCCATGACTTGCTTAATCAATCTATGCACAGCTGATTGACTAATGTTAGTAATGTCCCCAGTGGCAACCTGGAATGACCCCATAGCAGAAACATTCAGGGTGGTTGTGACCTTAACAGCCACCGACAGTGCAATGGCACTGGGGCAGACATTGGTTGAGGGGGGGTCACAAAGCTACAGGGCTGCTCTCGTCGTGAGCGATAGCATCATCCTCCATTCTCATTGCACAACTGCCACTGCTACTGGGCTGCAGCTCAGTCCCTCCATGGATGTGAAGGGGGGCAGACTCAAGGAGATTACTGAGCCAAATGAAGCCTTTCTCTTCTTTCCAAAGAGGATGAGATCATTGAGCCAAAGGCCTACAAGGCTCCAGTATGAGTATTCCTGACAAATGTTATTATTGACTTTACAGATTCCTGCAAGGAAATCTCAGGTGCAAAGGGCGCCTCCATGCTTCACTGCAGAGTTTCGATGCCGTATATGAGAACCCCACCTAAGTGTGATGTAGGGTGAAATATTCCGAGGCTCACATGCAGTGGGTGACTTGTTGGAAAATTGGGTGTGGTGCTGCATGCAAGGCCCCACTAGTGGCGTGGGGGTCTCAGAAACGTTCGCCCTATACTCTGGTTAAGTAATCCCATTTCTAACTTCACTACTTTTCAATTTTATCACACACCAAAGGAAAAAGTAAATCCAACAATTTTTCTGCCCCAATAAACCAACTATGAAAAAATGAGGTCCAATCTGGCTGCAGTGGCTGAAATGACTATGTCGTCTAGTAAATGAAGAGGATAGTGCTCATGTTATCATTCATGGTGATGTACTTTAGAAATGCTACAGTAAACCACAGGGGTTGATGTGGCAGCTCCAAACATTGCCACTCAAGTGTAGAAGTAATTCAGCCCAAGGCACAATTTGTGAACTCCATCAGCTCGGCTGTTTTCAGAGAATGTCATGCAAGAGAAACCCTGATGCTAAACTGACACAAACAACAAAGACTTTGGCAGTGTACCATGTTCTTTTTTAAGGTCAGAGGTTATCTGTTAGCAAGGACTCTATATCCTCAGACCTAATCTCATCTTTTCATTCCTCCCATGTGATATTGTTACATATAGTGGCATTTTTCCAGATTGCTGTTCCAGAAAATATTTACAAACAATCTGACATGCTGTCAGCTCGTAGACAAGCAGCACAGAGCACAAGAGATTATGTAACATCCTTCTCTGCCTTTCATGCTCTGAGCTATAAATTAATTTTATATTTGTTTGACATATATTTATTTTTGCAGGTGAATCTGTGAGTGTTGTTTCCATTATGTAGTGCTCTTAAATACAGCCACTATAAAGCATGCATGAGGATTGACATCCTGTCAAGATTTCACATAGTAGTATAATGCAAACCAATCCAATCTCTGAACGGTCACATTCTTTTATAAACACCCTGCCATCTTGTAATTATGCTTCAGCTTTGCATAATTTCAATTGCTTACCTTGTTTTTCCATTTCAAGTAAGAATCCTCTGAGTGCATTTCAGCAGCCAAGTGATGCAACATTTTGGTGTAAAAACCTCATTATGCAACTCAACGGGACAATGTAAATTTCGCAGCCACAATTTTCCACACAAGTTCACAATCTTGGTCAAGCTAGCGTAAGTGGAGCTGAGCAAATGTAAAATGTATCCCCACAGTAAAGGAGGGAAACGGAGAGGGCACAGAAACCCACACTGCTTGAATACACTCAATGCTCAGTGGCTGTAGTTACCGAACTGATGGTTAAAATGTGCCCCTGTTTGGTCACCTCTGGTCCCAATATCTCCAGTGCCATCCTAGCCAGGCTCTCAAACTCTACCCTCTATAAACTTATTCAAAACTCAGCTGCCAGCATTCTTGTGCTTGCTGACCTACGTTGGCTCGGCATCCCTCGATACATTGAATTTAAAATTGTCATCTCCATTTTCAAATCCCTCCATGGCCTCACCCCACCCTGTCCCTGCAACCTCCTCCAGCCTTACATCCCTTCCCACATGCTTTGGTGCTCTTACTCTGTTTTTTTGTGCATCATTCGCCCGCCATTGGGAGTAAAGTCTTCAGCTGCCTCAGTTCTACTCTCTGGAATTCTCTGCCTCTCCACCTTCAAAAACTTCTCAAGCCCATCTTTTAGGCCAAGCGATTGGTCACCATTCTTAACACTCTAACTATGGCTTGCTGTCCATTCTTTTATTCCTTCTATCTATTTTTCTTCCCCTCCTCCACTCTGTAAAGCACCCTGGGACATTTTCTCGGCTAAATATGATGTTTAAGTGCAAGTTGTTGTTGCTTTTCTAGTTTTTGTGATGTACTATGCATTTCGGTGATGTAATATACCTCACTGTTAAATTTGGTAGGTAATTTGTGGCTATATTAAATTGTCAACATATGTGTTACATGTAACCAAATTAAAAGATGTGTTAAATTTAACATAGTCACAAGTTATCTAACAGAACTTTATATAATGGAAAGAAAAAAGAACATAAGAAACAGGAGCAGGAGTAGGCCAATCGGCCCCTCGAGCCTGCTCCGCCATTCAGTAAGATCATGGCTGATCCAATCTTGGCCTCAACACCACTTTCCCGCTCTCTCCCCAAACCCCTTGACTCTCTTGTAGTTCAAATGTCTGTCAATCTCCGCCTTGAATATATTCAATGACTCCGCCTCCACAGCTCTCCAGGGTAGAGAATTCCAAAGATTCACGACTCTCTGAGAGAAGAAATTCCTCCTCAATCTTCGTCTTAAATGGGTGACCCCTTATTCTGAAACTATGCCCCCTAGTTCTAGATACCCCCACTAGGGGAAACATCCTCTCAGAAAGAAAGACTTGCATTTATATAGCGCCTTTCACAACCTCAGGACATCTCAAAGCGCTTTACAACCAATGAAGTACTTTTGAAGTGGGTTACTGTTGGAATGTAGGAAACGTGGCAGCCAATTTGCACAAGCAAGGTCCCAAAAAACAGCAATGTGCTAATGACCAGTTCATCTGTTTTAGGTGTAGATTGAGGGATAAATGTTGGCCAGGACACCAGGAGAACTTCCTTGCTCTTCTTTGAATACTGCCATGGGATATTTAACGTCCACCCGAGAGGGCAGACGTGGCATCAGGTTAATGTCTCATCCGAAGTGCCAGCCTAAGTTATGTGCTCAAGTCTCTAGAGTGGGGCTCAAACCCACAACCTTGTGGTTCAGAGGTAAGAGTGCGACCATTGAGTCAAGACTGACTCGCAAAGAGTCTGTGGTGCTATTAACCATCAGTTTGATAACTACAATTATTGAGTGTTGACAGACTGGAGATTCTTTTTGTTAAGCCCACAATGTACATGCTACTGCAGGGTTGGAAAACAGTTTCATTTACTACTGACATGCGTTCTTTCATCAATATTAGGGGCTGATTATTGGGAATTTGATTACTTATATTTTAGAGATCCAGCTGCCTTCAGTCACTGGTATCTTTCTTCAGCTGCCACTGGGCTGATGTTGAGGTAAATATAATTCTCTCTGATGTTAACACCAGTATCCAATTCCCATGTGGAATGTGCACTATTTAGTCATTATAACTAACTTCTAAATCTAAAATATGTCTCATGAAGTTGCTTTGTAGATGTGTTTCATTAAAGATTATTTATTTTTCTATGTCTCGCCTTTATTTCCTTAGAAAACAAATCACCTTAGACAGACGGTTAAAAAGAAAAAAGAAAAGCCCTTGAGTAAGGAGGTCAAGTTTCTGCAAGGGTAAAGTCAACATCACTTTATATCGTTTTGCTAAGCAACCCATGTAAGGTGCACAAATTTCTTTCCTAGTGCTCTTCAGTTAATTAACTCACATGGAAAGCGAGTCTGAAAGATGACTGAATCAGGGATCAGATAAGGAACTTGAAATGCCAGGCTTCAAAGGTCCTAGTTTTCCCGTCTTTCTTGGAAAACCCGTCTCCTCGTGAGAAAATACATTTTTGACATAGCTACAATTTACTCCTGTTTGACTGTAACTACTGTTGATGTATGGTGATGTATGGAATAAAGTCAGTGGCAGCAAGGCACAGTGAGCACAAAGGCTTGTTGTTTGATGTGTGCCAGCATACATATTGTGTGGTAAGCGAGTCATCTTTCTTGGAACTGAACCAAGCAAATGCTGAGAGAATTGTTTGTGCAGTCTGTTCTGGGAAGAGACTATCAGTGACTATCCAACTCTGGTGCAGATTACAGTGACTTTTTTTTTAGCATTATCTGGCTATTTGCTCCCAGAGGAGTAAGGTGATGACTGATAATGCCTTGGGATTATTACAAACAGTAGAACACTGAGCTGATACAAAACTGAACATGTTCGGCCCTGAATACCATAAGCACGGTTATGCAGTTTTCTAGTTGTTTTTAGGTAATTTCCTAACATGAAAACATTAAACATCCTTTTAAAAAAAAAACTTTGCAGAATTAAATGTCCTTTCAAAACATTTTCATGTTTACTAAAATAAAACATCTACCCAAACTAATCCGTAATTTGTAATATGCAGCCAAACAATGCTACGTGCTTCAGCTCCCATTACAGCCAATAAACCAGGTTACAAAATGCTATTATAAAATAAACTTTAGTCTGTATGATATAAAGATCAAATATCTGGCAGTGTTTGAAGCAGTTATTAAATCGTGTGGTTCAGTTGAAGTACAGAAACCTTTCAAAGTCCATTCTCATAGTTCAAGACATCATCATAGCCATTCAGTCTGCCATGTAACTCTGCCATTCATTATCATAAACCTATTCACAGCATTACTTATTTTACTTCTGGGATGGAAATTCCATATAATTAAAGAATAAGTTGAGATATTATTAAATTATTGAGTCCAACCTCATGTCTCTCTCAGCCTTACAAGTTGCGTCCTCCACAATTCAGTCACCAACATTGTCCTACAGATAGGCCGGACCCCTGGCTCAAGAAGATAGAGTGCTATTAGTGAACCATGTACTCAGCAGTTTATCTTACCACTCCTGGTGGTGGCAGTATGGAACGTTAAACTACAGTAGAGCACTTTTTCCTGCATATTTGCTTATAGTTTTCACGATATGCCCAACAGTGGGAAAATGTAGCAAAGAAAGGGTGTAGATAATGAAATTGTTGTGATATTTTCTAATACAATAGCTACATCTGTTAACACTGACAATTCTATTTTATCCAAATGTTATGTGCCCGCTCATCCCAAGTTGTCAGAGAATTCAGCATCACTGCCCAATTAGGGAAGTGTCTGTCCACCACTCCCAAAATCGAAGAGGCCCTCTTTCTAAGGAGGTCGCAATTGCAAAGAAGTATTAAATTTACTTCCTTCCTCAGGGACCACAGACTCACCACTTCTCTAACATCAGGTGTTTTCTTGCAACCCCCTTCCCTGCCACTAATTCCTCGACTTCAACATTGACTCAGCTCCAACACTGCTGCAGTCTGAAACTCCCGACTTTCAAATAGTTCCTGAAAACCCTTCTCTTCATCAGTGCCTTTGGGCTCTCATCCTAACCATCACCATTTAGCCCAATCCCCATCCTGGTCAGCAGACATGGTTTCTTTTTCTCCTTAAAGTAAAGCACTTCAAGACATCGTTCCTCAAAAGAGGACTGCCATAACATACAATTTTTTGCTGTTCTTTACTGCATGGTTTATAACTTGCAATGGGGCTTTGCCGGGCAGGTGAAAGAGCGAGGCTGAAAATAAGAAGAAACTATCTACCAAACCAGCAATGTAGCAAGGAAAACTGGTGCTCCAGATACTAATTCAAGTTGCCCTCCAATGAGCATCAGTATTGCACCATTTCTTACAGTTGCAATCCACGTCTACAAAGTAACCTTCTCCTACACCATGCTGCACTGTTCCCTAAATACTACTTTTGCTAAACTCCTGCTTTATTGTGACCAGTTAGAAATAAATACTCCACACCATGGTCAAATCAAGTGCAGTGCATTTATTTAATCCATTGTGCAATGTATGAATGTTCTTAACATAATAGGTTATGGTAATTTCACTTTGTGCTTTGTATCATCAGCAAACTTGGATATATTACATTTGGTCCCCTCATCCAAATCATTGATATAGATTGTGAATAGCTGAGGCCCAAGCACTGATCCTTGCGGTACCCCACTAGTTACAGCCTGCCAACCCGAAAATGACCTGTTTATTCCTACTCTCTCTTTTCAATCCTCAATCCATACTAGTATATTACCCCCAATCCCATGAGCCCTAATTTTGTTTAATAACCTCTTGTGTGGCACCTTATCGAATACCTTCTGAAAATTCAAATACTACATCCACATCCTCTAGTTCCCCCTTATCTATTCTGCTAGTTACAACCTCAAAAAACTCTAATAGATTTGTCAAACACGATTTCCCTTTCATAAATCCGTGTTGACTCTGCCCAATCCTATTATTATTTTCTAAGTGCCCTGTTACCACGTCCTTAATAATAGATTCTAGCATTTTCCCTACTACTGATGTCAGGCTAACTGGTCTGTAGTTCCCTGTTTTCTCTCTCCCTCCTTTCTTAAATAGTGGGGTTACTTTTGCTACCTTCCAATCCAGGGGAACCATTCCAGAATCTATGTAATTTTGGAAAATGACAACCAATGCATCCACTATCTCTATAGCCACCTCTTTCAAAATCCTAGGATGTAAGCCATCAGGTCCAGGGAATTTATTGGCTTTAAGTCCCATTAATTTCTCCAGTACTATTTTTTTACTAATACTAATTTCTTTTAGTTCCTCATTCTTGCTGGACCCTTAGTTCTCCACTATTTCCAGGAAGTTTTTTGGGTCTCCTTCCGTGAAGACAGACACAAAGGGAGGAATTTTGCCAGCCCTGGGGAGGCGGGTAAGGAGGCAGGACTGCCGTGAAAATGGCAGAATCTGGGGGCGGGTACCCATCCCGCCCCCACCCACCTCCGTGTCATCTTCCCAGGAGGCGGGTACCCGATCTGCACTGGGAGCCGCCTCCCCGAGGCGGGAAGGGGCTTAGTGTTGATTAACTGCCTGTTAACAGGCAGGCCGTTGGTCTTCAGGGGTCGGAGGGACTGAGATGTCCGGTGTCCAGGTGAGGGATGAGTGCAAGTGTGGCGAGGTAAGTGTGTGAGGTGAGTGTAAAGTGTTTTAATAAGCTTTACCTACCTTTACTTCTTCCTGCAGGCTTCATCCCTTCAGGTCTCGGGAGTCCCTCAGCTCACCGGCCCAGAAAGCAAAATGGCCACTGAACTGTCAAAAGCTGCAGCCTTCTGCTTTCTGCTCAGGAGAGCTCTCTAACTGAGCCTAAGTGAAAGGGCTCAACTTAGAGGACAGATTGTCTGTGTTTGACAGCTTCACAGAGCCATCAAACGCTGACATTTCATCTGTCAAAAGCTCTTGACAGGTGAAACATCACTCGTTGATGTCACCTGTAACTGGCTTTCCCTTAATTGGCCTGCTAAGCCCACTGGGCTGGCTTAACAGTGTCAATCAAGGGAAAATAGCGTGGGTTGGCCACAAGTCAATGGAGGCGGGACTAAAACCCGACAAGTGGGAATCCTGCCTCCAAATGCTCCCCATTGAGAAAATCCATCCCAAAGTATTTGTTTAATTTCCCTGCCATTTCCTTATTCCCCGTTATAATTTCTCCTGTCTCAGCCTGTAAGGGACCCACATTTACTTTCGTGAATCTTTTTCTTTTTACGTACCTATAGAGGCTTTTACAGTCTGTTTTTATGTCTCTCGATAGTTTACTCTCATATTCTATTTTCCCTATTTATTTATCAATTTCTTGGTCCTCCTTTGTTGAATACTAAAATCCTCCCAATCCTCAGGCTTACTACTCTTTTTGGTAACATTTTAAGCCTCTTCCTTTGATCTAATACTATCTTTAGCTTCTCTTGTTAGCCATGGTTGAATCACTTTTCCTATGGGGTTTTTGTGCCTTAAAGGGATGTATATTTATTGTAAATTATGTGTTAATTCTTTAAATGCTAGCCATTGCTTGTCTACCATCATAGCTTTTAATGTAGTTTCCCAATCTACCTTAGCCAACTCGCCCCTCATAACTACGTAGTTTACTTTGTTTAGATTTAAGACCCTAGTTTTGGATTTAACTAAATCACTTTCAAACTCAATATAAAATTCTAAGATATTATGGTCACTCTTCCCTAAATGCTGCTTTACTACAAGGTTATTAATTAACCCTTTCTCGTTGCACAATACTAGATCTAAAATAGCCTGTTCCCTAGTTGGTTCCTCAACATACTGATCTAGAAAACTATCTTGCATACATTCTATGAATTCGTCCTCCACACTATTACTGCAAATTTGGTATGCCCAGTCTATATGTAGATTAAAGTCCCCCATGATTACTGTATTACCCTTGCCTCTAATTTCCTGATTTATACTCTGTCCTACATTACAACTACTGTTTGGGGGTCTATAAACAACTCCCACCAATGTTTTCAGCCCCTTTTTGTTTCTTAGCTCCACCCAAACTGATTCTACTTCTTGATTTTCGGAGCTAAGATCCTTTCTCTCTACTGTCTTTATCCCATCCTTTATTATCAGGGCTACCCCTCCTCCTTTTCCATTTTGCCTATCTCTTCTAAAAGTTAAGTATCCTGGAATATTTAGTTCCCAACCTTGGCCACATTGCAACCACATCTTCATAATGGCTATTAGATCAAACCTATTAATTTCTATCTGCGCAATTAATTCATCTATTTGTTGTGAATGCTTTGCCCATTCAGATATAGTGCCTTTAGCTTTGGCTTTTTTCTATTTTTCCCTGATGTCCCCTTTGTCACTGATGCCTTATTACCTTTATTACTCCCTCTGTCCCTTCCTGACTCACTCTGCTTATTTTTACCCAAAATTCTACTCTGCTCTAGAGCCTTGACATTTCTCTCACTGCTTTTAAATTTACTTTTTCCTGAATCCTCCCACTCCCCCCCCCCCCTCCCCTTCATTAGTTTAAAGCCATGTCTACTGCCCTAGTTATTCGGTTCGCCAGGACACTGGTCCTAACCTGGTTTAAGTGGAGCCCATCCCAAAGGAACAGCTCCTTCTTTCCCCAGTACTGGTGCCAGTGCCCCATGAACTGAAACCCCTTCCTCCCACACCACTCTTTGAGCCACGCATTTAAACCTCTAATCTGTTTGTCCCTATGCCAATTTGCGCGTGGCTCAGGTAACAATCCAGAGATTATTACCTTTGAGGTTCTGCTTTTTAATTTGGATCCTAGCTCCTTAAACTCCCTCAGCAGAACCTCATCCCTAGTTCTACCTATGTTGTTGGTTCCTACGTGGACCACGACAACTGGATCCTCCCCCTCCCACTCCAAGTTCTCCTCCAGCCGTGAGGAGATGTCTTTAACCCTGGCACCGGGCAGGCAACACAACCTAGCACTTAGTTAAGTTGTGGAGAGAAGGTTTTGAGACAACCTCAATTGGGGGGCAGAAACTTGGGCAGGGGAAGCCTGTGGGAAATCCGGGACAGCAGATGAAACGTGCAGCTGGAGCGCCTTCCTGTGCAGCAGCACAGCATTCATTTATCATTGTTTTGAGGTCGAAGGAGTCTGTCAGGCCAAGTTAGATAGCTCTGTGGAGGTAATGCTGAGGGAGCCAACCTTCTAGGATTGCCCTGGAGTCTCACAGAATTAAAGATTAATCACCCGGACACTGTTGCGAGCGACCCGGGAGAAAAACTCTAGGTGTATTTTTTTCATTGTCTTTAAATATTTCTGTTTATTAGTTATAAAAACATTGGCGATGTGGAGAAAGGCTGGTTGACTGGGCGGAGCAGCTGGAGACAGGTGATCATGTGATGAAGCCTCCAGGACTACTTTCAACCAGAGTTGGTAAACCTCGAGCTAAGACAAAGAAGGAACGCCATCTTTGATTTGTAGGGGGTATCTCCTCAGAAGCCAGCTGTTGGGGCTGCATGGGATAAGGTAGCAGAGCAGGTTAATGTGATCTGACAGATCAGGAGGTACAGTAGTGTCGTGGTTATGTTGCTGGACCAGTAATCCAGAAAGCGTGAAGTCAGAGTCCCATCATGGCAGTTGGAGAATTTGAATTCAGTTTAAAGATATCTGGAAATAAAAAGCTGGCGTCAGTAAAAGTGACCATGATCAGATATGAAAAAAAAACCTGTTGATTTCTTGTGTTTTAATAATATTTCTGATATTTTGAAGGGTGACCTCTAAAGCATCTGGAGTGTGGCAGACATGTGTGTAGATGCAAGACTTTTTTTATATATATAATAGATGTAGATATCATCAAAGCATATGGAATTAACATGGAATTAAAATGCAAGGATATGGGAAGAAAATAGGCAAACCTTCGCTTCATGGTTTTAGGATCTCCATAAATACACAGGCCGTACCTGAGGAGAAGAGCACTACAAATATTCAGATATACATGTCAAAAATGAAGTATTTGTAATAAAGTTAGGGATGCCATCAACACTTACATGTGACTGAATAAACAGCCTGCTTTTACAGCAGTTCTTTCAAGCTTCAATAGTAAATATACATTTATTTTTGTGGAACATTTGAGCAATGCTCATTGCATTGCACCAGTGAATAAAATCAGAAAAATACTGCAATTGGCAACTACACTCTAGTCAATGACAGCCAAATGTCAGTCATTTTGATGGCCTTTCATTGATAGATTTGAGCAACGTGGCTGTTAACTTAAAGGAACATAATGGTCCTTGTAAGGGTTTTAAATTAAAATGTGATGTTTTAAAAACAGAATTTCTTAGGTAATGCAATGGATTATTATACTGTCTATTCACATCTTGGATTTACATTCTTTCCAGAAAGATAAACAAAAACCTTCTGACGTAAGAAAAGTACTAAGCACTTGGTTTGAGTATAAAACAAGGCTTTAATCAACTGTTTCACAACCATGAGTTTCTAGTTACATCACCAGTTCCTGATTACAGAAACATCCTGAGCAAGCTGGGCCCACGCCCAAGTATTTATACTTTCCTTGGACTGCGCCACCAGCTGGCCGCCCAGTGTTAGCTCATGAGTCATTTCGACATGAATGGTAAGATTCATGACACCTTCCTTTCTGGGAGGGTTATTAATACTCCTAAATGGAATGAGTTTGAGCAGCTTCAAATTAGTTCTCACAACAGTCAAGTCAACCACATAAAACTGCCCATAATTTGGTACTAATTGGGCAATTCACTCAGACAGCCCATGCAGCCAGATAAGGATGGGAAATGGAAATGTCATGCTGGTTTGGGGCAGCTGTGGATGCCCTTATGTTCACGAGGTTACATTGCACCTTTGGGTGGCACATGAGATCTAAGTTTCATCTAAAGAGTGCTGTACATGACCTGGAAGTGCTTGATGTTGACAATGATTGCAACAAGGCAAAGTGTTCAATTCCTCCAAGATTGTCATTCCTCATCTTGATGACAATCCATACATTACAACAGTGACAGCACTTTAAAAGTACTTAATTGACTGTAAAGTGCTTTGGGACGTCCTGAGGTCATGAACGGCGCCATAGAAATGCAAGTCTTTCTTTCTTTGATGAGAATGAAAAATAATTTCTACAGCCTGTACATATCATTCCATTAGAGAATTGGAAGACTATCCTAAAGCCAGGAAAAGATGTATAAAACTGCAGTTCCTTCAAGCATCAATAGTGAAATGGTTTACAGCATATGAATATATTACTGTCCTTTGCAGTAGGCAGTCTCTGCCTGTACTGTAATAAAAATAATTAATGATGCAATAATATTAGACAGAACCAAGCAGAGAATATTTTGTACACATTCTTATCTTTATGATATACTGTCGAACAGTTCAACAGACCTCATTTTTTATTAAAGTAAAAACCTGCCCTTTCAGTTAATCGACCGCTATCTGTCATTGCTGACATTTAATCGAGCAGGGGCTGCAGAAAAAGGGAAAAGGTTATGCAGACAGATACATTTTTAAAGCAATGTTTTTTTTCCATGATAAAACTAGCAAAGTGTAACAATTTGAGTATATTTAAGCAGGTGTTGCGATGCGGTACGTCAACAATGACCACCCAAATACACTCCTCGCAAGCACTGACATTACTATATACACAGTCCGGGGAAGTACAAAGCATACTTACATGCATTGTTTTGATTTGATTGCCTGCTGAACCAGATGATCACATAGACAGGCAATACTGTTATCTCTTAAACACCCATGTTTTTCTATAAAATTCACTATTTAACTTGTACTAATACTGCTGTAGCAATAGTAGTTACATAAAGGTGGGCATGTCAGTCAATGAAATTAGTAATGAAATCCTCAGCTATAAGCAAAAACAAAAACAGATGATTTATACTCCTGGAAGATGTTTCATACTCATTTATTGAGCAAAATCCTTCCTGCTTCTGAAAACATCTTAATTCAGTTCAGGTGCCCATCAGGGAATATGAATACAAATCAATGCCACCTAAGATAATGGGAAATTTTGCCACATCAAAGATCTGCAGCTTAATTCTCAACTTCTGGTGTAAAGCAAAGGGGCACGGATGTAATGGCCACCCTCCTCAGCATTGCAGCACTTATCTGAGAGAGGTGCACACAGGTAGCAGAAAAGCTAACTGTAATTTGTGGGTTCATGACAGTTCATTATCACCCATTTTGTGAGCCTTCATTTATGATAAGAACTAGTGTCAGACCCAGCCAGAAAACGAAGTCGCTTTTATCCAGGACTGCTTTATTTTCTCAACAGTGTTCAGCTTAATTCATTAGGTCACCTCTGAGAATTGTGGGTGTAATTCCCACACCAAGACTTGAGCGCATTATTTATTCTATCGCTGTAATGCAGCACTGAGGGAGGAGCCATCCTTCTGATAATATGTCTGCCTGTTGAGTTCAATGGTTCAATTATTAAATGAAAAGCAGAGCCCTGGCCAATATTCCTCCCTCAACTAACACTACTAACAAAAAAGATTAATTAGTCATTCATTGCTAATGGTGGCACAAAACGGCGGCCATGTTAGCCTGCTTAAAAATAGTAATTATACACTTGCACATCAAAAAAATGAACTGTGTGAAGTGCTTTTGATGAGGTGATATATAAATGCAAGTATTTTTGATTTTTTTATTTTAATGCCTTCTATGTCTCACTAGCCTAAATCCTTCCTTTTTTTGTGTTGGTGTTTTCAAGTACAGCTATTCATTATGGAAACTGTGTTCCATGTATTAATATTATTGCAAAAAGTGGTGATAGGCCCTATACAATCAGCCTGTGCAAATCAGACAATACAACTCAATGAGCATTTGCCCACTGAATTATCAGAAAGCCAATACATTTTTCTAATTCTATTTTGTAACATTCATCTTTAAAACTCTAAAGAAAGAACATTTTAAACAATTCCTGTGAAGGAAAAGGCCTTTGTGTGCTCAATACAATAAGCTGTTTGCATGAAACTTACTGCCGTAATGATCTATCCAGAATTGAATCTAATCGACATAGCAACAGTAAGTAGTCAAAAAATGCTTTCACAAGTATAACAAAATTATATAGCTGCTCAACTCAGCGGATCAATGTCTTCATGATGTCATTGATTGATTTCAGTCCCTCATTAATGAGTGCCTTTGTGGAAAGGGACTGTTTGATTGTTGGTTACTCAAACAATATTGGGTTCTTTGCCTGGCTCTGTGAGTGTTCCTGAAATGAATGTGACATAAACCTTTGGCATGTCTTTAAGAAACCAGTGTGCATTTGTCAGCATATTTGGTCTCATCAGGAATATAGTAAATTGTGGTAATAATTTTCAAACCTCCAAAGCTATAAAGTAAATGGATGGCTTTTCAAGCTTACTATCCCCATTAAGATTCAGAAATCCGAGATGCTGTACTTGTTAACAAAAGTCAAGTCTGTTATCCCCATTTTATTTTAAGTTATGTACATAATTGTGTCTTATAATATGTTGGATTTTGAACTTTTAGTGGCCACAAGGACAGAGCATTTGCCTTGAAACCTGCATCTAAAAAGAAAAGGCATTTGAAGATTTCCGGTTGAGACCCTTTGTCAGATGAAGATGTTCCGCCAAAGGGTCTGATGTCAAAATGGTAACCTATTTTCTTCTCTTTTCAAATCTTGGCATTTGTAGTTTTTCTATTTACCTCTTGTATAGGTGATTATGACATTCACTACTTGATATTAATGTGTACTGAGACATGATAATAATTTAGTTTATTGAAGATCCAGTGCATTTTTACATGTAATTAGTCAAAGTTGGGACAATTCCCTTGTAAGATGTTTCTATCAACATCTCTGTGGCAGTTTTGTAGTCAACAGTACGACTGATTTAAGATGCTCCAGAACAGATGGGACTGTGGGTCAGTCACTCATTTGTTGTGTTGTGAAACAGTGTAGTTCCAGCTAATGCCCAAAGAAGCTGTTTTTCCTGCACCAGTTCAGACTCCCTTGAGCTAAGGGCTGGGGTTTAGGAGGCAAAGCCTGGTAAGGCCCCAAGGATATATAAATGTCACAGAAATCCATTCCAGCAAAAGAGTCAGTGACACTGCTGCGACAGCACAGTCATATTCAGCTACTAGTGTAATACAAACTACTGACAACAGGGCACGTGGGACCTCAGTGCTTTCAGGTTGCTGTTCACACAGTACGAAATTCTCAACAAGAGATTTTAATTTGTTTTGCGACCTGGCGCTATAAGCTTCCAATCTGCAAATGGGTAATTTCACAATTTGCTTGTATGTGGCAAAGAAAGAAATTTGAGGCATTTTCCACTCTGGCTAACAGTTCTGAATTAGCAGCAATGAATTTCTGTCCACATTATTCAAGATGTTCGAGTTATTAATTGGTGGCATCTTGCATTGTGTCAGATACCGTATGTGTGGTCTGGGAACTGCAGAGATACTTTTCACATTTTCACACGCAAGTCACAAAGATTCAGCTGTGAGAATGGGACTTCTTTGACATCCATTCCTCAGTCCCCACAGCTAAAACTCACTTCCCAACTCCATTCTCCCCCATATAGAGATCCTAATGAAAAAGTAACTTGTGCCAGCGCTGAGTTGGATTTTAGTTCAAAGGACTCCATATTTTATTTTAAGTGTTGTATCTGTACCTGTGCCGTTACACTTAAACACAATTAGTGCTCAGAACCCCGAGATTGCAAACATGCTTCTTCTTTATTCAAAAGGAAAGTTCTGGAGAAAGTACAGAACAAACGAGAACAAACCCAACCATTCATCTGCTGTGACAGCGCCACCACAGGTGGGAGGAGAACACATAATACATAATATTAAGTTACGTACATAATTGTGCCTTATAATATGTTGGATTTTAAACTTTTAGTGGCCACAACGACAGAGCATTTGCCTTGCAATTTGCATCTGAAAGGAGAAGGCATTTGAAGTATTCCAATTGAGACCCCTTGTCAGATGAAGATTCCTGACAAATGTAAGAACAAAAAAAATGCATCTTCACATTGTCTGTCAGATACTGCATAGAAATAAAATATCTGGGCCTCTGCTTCACACATCATAAGTGCAGCAGTGCTGCCACAAAGCACTGAATGCACTAGCTTTAAGACACTACCACTGCACTTAAGGCTCCTAGTACGGAATTGAACCAATAAGTTTGGGTTTCTATTTCTGTACCGGGCTAACAGTTAATGTGAAGTTGTATTTTTTTGTATTAAAAAAAAAGACTTGCATTTATAAAGTACCTTTCGCAACTTCAGGACGTCCCAAAGCACTTTACAGCCAATGAAGTGCTTTTGAAATGGAGTCACTGTTGTAATGTGGAAAACACGGCAGCCAATTTTGCGCACAGCAAGCTCCCACAAACAGCGATGTGGTAACGACCAGATAATCTGTTGATGTTGATTGAGGGGTAAATATTGGCCAGGACACCAGGGATAACTCCCCTGCTCTTCTTCAAAATAGTGCAATGGGATCTTTTATGTCTACCTGCGAGGGCAGATGGGGCCTCAGTTTAACATCGCATCCAAAAGACAGCACCTCCGACAGTGCAGCACTCCCTCAGCATAGCACTGGAGTGTCAGCCTAGATTTATGCGCTCAAGTCTCTGGAGTGGGATTTGGACCCACAACCCAGAGATGAGTGTGCTACCCACTGAGCCACAGCTGAACACGCCTAGTTAAAAACGCCTCCGAACTACATGACTCATTTCTGAAACACATTTACATGACATTACAGGAGCATCAAAGCATCTACTATTCTCACAACTTTATTTGTTAAAAGTGTATATCAGCAAAATTATTTTATGTGATGCAGTGAGATCAAAATCCATTGGCCCCTCTGGGGCACTCCAGTCGTAAATGCAAAGGTCCAGCTTGGCCTTGTTGGGGATGGCACCTCCGCCTGCCCCATTCATGCGGGAAGAGGTGGGCCTGGGGGCAGAGACTCCCAACCCAGAGGTTCTCCGGTCTCCAGCCTGGGAAACACCACTTAGGGGGATCAGTAGCTGGTACATCCAGATCGATGAAACTTTTAGGCATCAGTAATGGCAATTGTGAGGCCCACCTTGTGGGGTCCAGGTCTGTGATTTGCAGCCTGGTCCTCTGAAGATTAATTTAAAAAAGTAGGGCTATTTCAGCTCCTCTTATAAAGAGGGTTGATGAGCATGGCGAGATTTGTTGGAGCCAGGATGCATATTCCTAGTAGGGGATATCACTTGATGGGGAACAGGAGGAGATTATCTCCCTTCCTAGTCCCGTAGCATTGAGGCCAATTGTAGCATATCTGCTGTCCAAGGTAAAATCAACTAGCTTCAATCATACTACACGAATGACTGCTTGGTGAGTAGGAAGGTTCCAGGGATAAAACCTTTGAACTTTCCTGATATGTATGGCTCAATAGCACACGAGCCAGTGCAATTACCCATTTTAATATTCTTGTGACAGCCTGGAAATAGCCTTCTCCCAGTTTATAGCCAGCTGCTATGGGGTATTTAGGAGTGGCCTATGGTAGTTCAATTACCAAATTTCCTTCGTCTCTGTAAAGATATTCCTGGATTTTGTTCGTCACTCCCACTGCTGAAATCAGGAACGCGCCATGTTGGAAATTTCATTGGTCTTTATTTATTCTGTCATCTCACTTGTAGAAATATTTAGCACATCACAGTTAATCAATCATTTAGTGTGTTTTATTCCACCGAAATCTGGATAAAACAGGGACTGTGATTGAAATTGGTGAACTGCCAGAAATATGGTTCAAAATAAATTAAAAATACTGTCAATAAATTAAATATTAAAGTGTTTTTCTTTCTTTCTGTCATGCTTAATGTGCCTGTTTTTTGTGTTACATAATGTATTATTAATAAAAAACATTAAATACTGGTTTAAAGGGGGTATATTTCTTTGCAAGTCAATTTAACCAGGTTAATGATAGATTACATGATTGGTTGTAATAAAGTCATAGCCCCTCCAATTGGTTCTGATCCTAATTTTTTTTATTTCTTAAAAAAAAACTAATAATGAAAAGTAAGTCATCATGAAAATCAGATTGCTAAAGATTGTGGGCTGGATTTTAATGCGCAGACACGCTGGGAGTGGGAGGAGTGCGGGCGCCGATAGCTCGTGGAAACCCAGAAGTAAGTGCCGCACATCTGTCAGTGGCTTTTTAACTGAACCACCTCATTATCATTTTACTTCTGGGTTTCCCGTCCAATTAACATGAGCGGGCGTGATGACGACACGCATGATGCGATTTCAACTCCAGTATTTCAAGGGACATTCCAAACATTCAAGTTGAAGGAGTTTGGAGTTGGGATGGAGAGCCACAGACCTGCTGGTATGGAGTCGAGACGGGCAAAGGCTGAGCCCCGCTTCAACGATGCCTCCCTGAATGTGCTGTTGGGGGCTGTAAGGGCCCGAAAGGAAATACTCTTCCCTACTGACGGGAGGAAGTAGCCTCCAGGTGACACAAAGAAGGCGTGGTTGGAGGTTTCCCAGGGGGTCAGCAGCAGGAGTGTGGTGCCACGCTCCTGAATTCAATGCAGGAAGTGGTTTCATGACCTAAGCAGAGCAGGAAAGGTGAGTACAATGTTACATTCAACTACATCCTGATGTGTGTATCAATTCAATTCAATTCAATTCAAATTGCTTTATTGGCATGATAAGGTACATCTTATGTTGCCAAAGCACCGAAAAAACATTTATGGTTGAACACATAAACGCAGATCTATCCATACAGTGTATAAACAGATATACCCCTGTGTGTATAAATATACACTCATATAATATGTATATAATCTTTTCTTAAGTTTAATGGTTGTCCCTCTGCTTATGGCAAGCAGTAACATAGTTTGCCGCTAAAGTTACGCAATTTCTCTGTTCCCCTAATAGGTATGGGAGTTTTTGGTTGTCATTCAAATTTTTGAATTCAGGGCATATTTTTATGAATTTTGGGTAGAAATTCCCCCTTATGCCCTGATAGTTTCCACAAGCTGTGAGGAAGTGCATCTCTGTCTCCACCATTCCCTGACTGCAGTGAGAGCATATCCTGTCCTCTCTTGGCAGACAGGTCTGTCTGTGTCTGCCTTTTTCGATGGCCAGGCTATGCTCACTAAGTCTGTACATAGTCAAGGTTTTTCTCAATTTGCTATCTTTTACCGTGGTCAGGTATTCAGCCATGTTGTATTGTCTGTTTAGGGCCAAGTAGCATTCGAGTTTGTTTTGGGTTTTTGTTGTTTCTGTCCAATATGTCAGATATTTTTCCTTTTGTTTAGTGACAATTGTGTTGGGTCGAATTCTCTGTGCTACGATGTCACTGTTCTGGGGCTGGTTATTATTAGTAGCGTTAGTAGTTACTTCACTGAGTTCCAGGACTAGTTGACTGAGGAGACTCTTCTTTATGATCCTCTCTTGGCATTTCAGGGCTTCGTAATGATAGCAGTGGGGGTTGCTCATTTTTATGTGTTTCCAAAATTTGGTGGCTCTTTTTTGGATATTAATTAGTAGTGGATATTGGCCTAGTTCTGCCCTGCATGCATTGTTTGCGGTTTTCCTCTGAGTCCGGAGGATACTTTTACAGAATTCTGCATGTAAGATCTCAATTGGGTGTTTGTCCCATTTTGCAAATTCTTGTTGTGTTAGCGGACCCCACACCTCACTACCATAGAGTGCAATTGGTTCAATTACTGATTTAAACATTTTGAGCCAAATGCCAATTGGGATTTCTATTTGGATTGACTTTTTAATGGCATAGAAAGCCCTTCTTGCTTTCTCTTTCAGTTCATTCACAGCCAGATAAAAATTTCCCATAGAACTGATTTTTAAGCCTAAGTATGTGTAGTTTGTAGTTTGTTCAATTTTAGTTGTTCCTAGTGTGAAATTTATTCTGGGTCCCTGATGGCTGGATCTTTGCTGGAACACAAGAACTTTGGTTTTTTGGGGGTTTATTGTCAGGGCCCAGGTCTGACAGAATGACTCTAGCAGATCCAGGTTCTGCTGTAGACCCTCCTCAGTTGGTGAGAGCAGAACCAAGTCATCTACATAGAGGAGAAATTTAACCTTGGAATCATATAGGGCGAGGCTGGGTGCTGTAGATTGTTCAAGTAGTTTTGCCAATTCATTTATGTAAATATTAAAGAGTGTCGGTGAGATGGGCGAGCCCTGCACCACACCACACCCCTGTGAGAAGTATTTTGTTTGTTTGTCTCCAATTTTAACTGCACATTTATTGTTTGTATACATTGATTTAATTACATCATATGTTTTTCCCCCTACACCACTTTCAAGAAGTTTCAAGAATAGACCGTCATGCCAAATGGAATCGAAAGCCTTCTGGAAATCTATAAAGCAGGCAAAAATTTTGCTTTTGTTTTGGTGAACATGTTTGTCAATTAGGGTGTGTAGGTGAAGATATGATCCGATGTTCTATAATTCGGTAAGAATCCAATTTGGCTTTTACTCAAGACATTGTGCTCCTCAAGGAAGTTTATAAGTCTTTTGTTTATGATGCTACAGAATACCTTCCCCACGTTACTGTTCACACAGATGCCTCGATAGTTATTTGGGTCAACTTTGTCTCCACTTTTGTATATGGGCGTTATGAGTCCTTTGTTCCAGATATCAGGGAAGTAACCGACACTCAGAACCAAGTTGAAGAGTTTTAGGATAGCCAATTTCATTTTATCGTCCGTGTGTTTAATCATCTCGCTTAGGATGCCATCTGCACCGCAAGCTTTTCCTGGCCGCAGGTCCTTGAGTTTTTCAAATAGCTCTTTTTCAGTTATTAGGGGGTCTAACAGGTTTTGGTTATCTTTTATGGCCAGTTTGAGCTTTTCCAGTTTTTTATACATATTTGGGGCTTAGTGTGTTTTTCTGGTATAATTTTTCAAAATGGTTTTCCCATGTGTCTCCATTTTGAATGGGCAATTCGTCGTGTTGCTTTTTGTGTAATGTATTCCAGTTGTCCCAGAAACAATTAGAATCACTTAACCCCCTCACTCAAGCCTACTCCAGCACATCACTCCTCACGCCAACTTACCTTGCAGGTGCACCCAGCTCTCTCTGTCTATGCACTTACTCAAATCCCCACCTATTCATCCACCACTGACACTCACCCTTATCCTTATGCAATGTCATGCCTAGCGCTCATAGTTACCCTCAACAAATGTGCTCCGTCCATCGGGTGAACACATGCCGTTACTCTCACTCAAAGGTCTCTTCTTTCCCTCCTTGAAGGAGAGGAGAGCAAAGAACACCAGGAAGAGGCAGAGAACTAGAGGTGGCTCTCCAGCAGATCTCTCAATTGACATCTGCAGATGAGGGAGGCGCTGGAGATCAGCGGAGTCTCAGCGTGCCTGGCTGTCGGGGATGAGGTCCTGCCAGCTCCCTGGTGATAGAATTAAATATCAGCCAGTCACATGGCATACAACACTCAGTCACGTTGACTTGATGTCAACAGCCACTGAAATATGATCATGTGCATAATGATAACTTCAAGCATTCTTACCTGCACAGTTCTCATTCATGTCTTTTATCTCCCACAGGGCCTTCATGCATCCAGCAGGAGGTGGTCCAGGTCGCCGTTGATGACAATGACAACGACAACGACGACGACGATGATGACAATGCCTCAGAGGAGCTCACCTGCTCTGAGGGTGCACCGTCACAGGGCTTATGCAGACCATGCACCAGCTCAGATACTCATACTTCGGTGGGAGAATTTAGAGAGATAGTTGGGTTTTCACATGGTGACTCGCACTTCACAAGTGGAAAAAAGCAGATGGTGGAGTCAGTGACAGCAGTGGAGAGTCCACGTCAGAGGGCGCAGGAATCTCCAAGCTCTGTTCAGCTGGGCGCAGATGCTGTACCTCGGGGGTTGTCGACGAACAGGATACTTCTGGAGCAGCAGCAGAGTATGTGCGATGTATTGGCAGGCTTTCCAGCCGCACTGTGCACGATTACAGAGAGATTGTAGGAGTCCGGCTCAAGTATGAGTGGCATGATGTCGCAGTTCCTTTGCGATGATGCCTTCTTCCATGGAGAGAGTGGTCAACTGCATGAATCATCAAACGCGGCAATCACATGAGTGCATTCAGGCCTTCACCAATGGCTTACAGACTATGAATGCCACCTTAAGTAGGATGAATGGTTCCCTAGCCTTGCCCTTTCATCGTCTCATTGATCTGCAGCATAGTGTTCTCCAGCACATTGCTAGCAGAGAAGTGCGACTGGGCCATGAGAGGGATGATGGTGAAAGGAGACATGGAAGTGGGGACTCAGCTCAATGCATTTCCACCTCTCAGCCGTTGCCTCCCCCTCAGTCAGTACCCCACATGCTGCCTCCTGTCCTGATGGCCAAGTCTGCCCCTGCACAGGTGCAGGTGGAGCAGTCTTTGGTGGGGCCCTCACGGGCTACAAAACCCAGAGGACGTCGGCCAAGAGCATCTCAGCAGTCAGAGCAGGGATTTGAGCAGCCTGCCTCTACCTCTGATGAAGCCACAGGGGTTGCACCACGTAGCAGTGTAGGAAAAGGAAGAGTAAAGATTTGTTGTTGCACAAGGATATGCACATGGGTGTGTTACACATTGTTAGAATGTTAAGTTTCTGTTTTATATTTCAGCCACATAAATATTTGCACCACTTTCCCATCTAGCTCATTCTTGGTTGCTGGCTGGCAAGTGGCCTTTTCAGTTGTGTGATGATGAATGGGAAGACATGAATTGATGCAGAGCAATGGGGGCTGTGAAAGGGAGGCTTCATTGTTTTCAGGACTGCTTTGTGTTAGTGGCATTGGTGGGTTAGACAAAAGTTGCTTTTGCATGAGGTTGTTAGATGGGTGCACTGAGGGAACCTAAGTGAACCTTGCAATAATGAGGGCATCCCAGGCAGCAATATGCGCCACTGGTGGTGCATTGCCTGCATCACCTTCTGCCTCCTCGTTCCTCTCCTCCTCCTCGGAATCGTCCGAAGAAGCTCTGTGCTTGGTGCCTTGTTCCTCCTGCAGCTTCAAACCTCACTGCTGTGCAATGTTGTGCAGAGTGCGGCACACCACGACCATTCTGGAGACCCTGGCTGGTGCGTACTGAAGGGCACCTCCAGATCTGTCCAGGCACCTGAAGCGCATCTTCAGCATGCCGGTGGCTTGTTTGATGACACATCTGGTGTTCATATGGCATTCCTTGTATCGCTCCTGGGCTTCATGCCTCGGGTTTCTGAGAGGTGTTATCAGCCGCATTTTAAATGGGTATTCCTTGTTTCCGAGCAGCCAGCTGATAACTCTGCTTCCAGGTGCAAAGAGATCAGGGAGGGTGGACTGTCGCAGGACGAAAGCATCATGGCAGCTGCCTGAGAATCTTGCACACACCTGCATAAACAGATTCTTGTGGTTGCACACCAGCTGCACATTGATGGAGTGGAAGCCATTGCAGTTGATGAACAATCCTGGGTGATCTATGGGTGCCTTAATTGCCACATGTGTGCAGTCAATGACACCCTGCCTCAGTGGGAAGCTAGCCAGAGCCATAAACCTGAGCGCCCGCACATTCTGACTGGCGTCATCGCAGGAAAAGTTGACATAATTGCTGGCCCTGGCAAACAAGCCATCAGTCATCTATCTTATGCATTTGTGTGCCGCCGACTGCGAGATCCTGCAAATGTCTCCGGCAGAGCCCTGGAAGAATCTAGAGACAAAAAAGTTGAGGACTGTAGTGACTTTGACAGCCTCTGGTAAAACGTGGCCACTAGGTTCAGTTTTCAGCAGATCTTGTTCCACCAGGCTGCAAATATCTGCCACCACCTGACGCGACACCCTGAGCCTCCTGTGACACTAGTGTTCAGACATGTCGAGGAAGCTTATCCTCTGCCTGTAGACCCTGAGTGCCGGGTATGGCCTCCTGCGAGCTGCACCTCTCTGCTGAGTCCCTCCCTGTTGTTGAGCTACAGGACTGTGAGCAGCAGGCTGGTGGTGGTATTGCTGCTGGTGCTGTTGTTGCTGCTCCTGCTGCTGCTGGTGCTGTCACTGTTCATTTTGGTCCTCATCTGAGGTCTGAAGTAACACAGCGTAAGCGGCACCCATGCTGATCTGATAGATCAGAGCTCCGAAGTGCAGATCAGACCTCCAAACCTCCAAAGTGTAGATGACACCTCCAAAGTGTGTAAAGTAACCTTTCAGCACAAGTACTGTGAGCAAACCCTTTCACACAAGCAGGTAAGAAAGCAGCTGTGAGTAATGAATACTTATTCACATTGATGTGCCTCAATAATTCTGAGACTCGATGTTAGCGAAACAAAACAAGGCTTTTATTAACTTAGAACGTAACACGTAAGAGAGAGAGATATCTTCCTTCTGGAGACTGAGGCCAGACTGAGCTAGCTTACAAAAGGGGCCAGGTATGGGCGGAGCCCTACACACACAGCACATTCCAGCACATTCCAGTAAACAATACAATGAGGACTGGGGGAAGGGAAATGACACTGAAACCGACCACAGTCACAGGCAGTGATGAATGGAATATTTCATCACATTCGCCCCTTCTATAGATTTAGTCTGTTCGGGGGTTTGATAGTCCTCTGCGACCGACGTGGCTGTTGTGGTGCTGCGGGTGTCGGCTGGGTGTCCCCGGTAGTCTCCTGGGTCTCTGCCGGGGGTGCCGCCAGGGTTGTTGAAGGGGTAGTTGGTGGGGGTGCCGTTGGTCGATGTTCTTCCGGGGGTGATGAAAGAGTAGTGGGTGGGTAAGAGTTGCTGTGATCGTTGTTGCTGCTATTGCCGTGGTTGTTGTCGATGCCGGCTGGGGTGACGTCTTTTATGGACACGGTGTCCTCCCTTCCGTCGGCGTGCCGGACATATGCGTATTGGGGGTTGGCGTGGAGTAGGTGTACTGGCTCCACGAGAGGGTCCGTCTTGTGGCCCCTCACATGCCTTCGCACGAGTACCGGAACTGGGGTGGAGAGCCATGACGGCATGGATACGCCTGAGGTGGATTTCCGGGGAAAGACAAACATTCGTTCATGAGGCGTGGCATTAGTGGCCGTACACAATAGCGACCGTATCGAATGGAGCACATCCGAGAGGACTTCCTACCAGCGGGAGATAGGGAGGCCCTTGGTCCTTAGAGCTAGAGTGACTGCTTTCCATACTGTCCCGTTCTCTCGCTCCACTTGGCCGTTACCCCGGGGGTTGTAGCTGGTGGTACGGCTTGTGGCGATCCCCTTGGACAGCATGTACTGGCATAGCGCTTCACTCATGAAGGACGCCCCCCTATCCGTATGGATGTAGCTCGGCATACCGAACAGGCAGAACAGGCTGTTGAGGCATTTAATGACCGTGGCGCTGGTCATGTCTGGGCAGGGGAAGGTGAATGGGAACCGGGAGTATTCGTCCACAATGCTCAGGAAGTAAACATTGCGGTCGACGGACGGGAGGGGGCCCTTGAAATCTAAGCTGAGCCGCTCAAAGGGCCGTGTAGCTTTGATTAAGTGGGCTCTGTCTGGGTGGTAGAACCGAGGCTTGCACTCAGCGCAAGTGCGGCAGTTCCTGGTCAGAGACCGAACTTCCTCAATCGAGTAGGGTAAGTTACGGGACTTTATGAAGTGGAACAGCCGCGTGACCCCTGGGTGGCAGAGGTCGTTGTGGAGGGTCTGTAGCCGATCCCCGGTGGCGCTGGCACACATCCCTCGTGAGAGGGCGTCAGGGGATTCGTTAAGGGCCCCTGGCCGGTAAATGATGTCGTACTCGAAGGTGGAGAGCTCGATCCGCCACCTAAGAATCTTATCATTTTTAATCTTCCCCCTCTGTTTATTATTGAACATAAACGCTACCGACCGCTGGTCGGTAAGTAGGGTGAAGCGTTTGCCGGCTAGGTAGTGGCACCAGTGGCGCACTGCCTCCACGATGGCTTGGGCCTCCTTTTCCACGGAGGAGTGTCTGATCTCGGGCCCTTGGAGGGTCCTCGAGAAGAAAGCTACGGGCCGCCCCGCCTGGTTGAGGGTGGCCGCCAAGGCGAAGTCAGACGCATCACTTTCCACTTGAAATGGAGTGTTCTCGTCCACTGCCTGTAGCGTGGCCCACTCAATATCCTGCTTAATGCTTTTGAAGGCGGCGTGGGCCTCAGCAGAGAGCGGAAAAGAGGATGCTTTCAAGAGGGGGCGGGCTTTGTCGGAGTAGTTGGGGACCCATTGGGAATAATAAGAAAATAACCCCAGGCACCTTTTCAGGGCTTTGGGAGTGTTGGGCAGGGGCAGCTCCCGTAGGGGGCGCAATCGGTCGGGGTCTGGTCCGATTTCCCCATTCTCCACCACGCTGCCTAGTATGCAGAGGCGCGTGGTGTTGAAAACGCACTTGTCCTCGTTGTAGGTGAGGTTGAGTTTTTGTGCAGTTTCCAGGAACCTCTCGAGGTTCGAGCCGTGATCCTGCTGATTGTGGCCGCAGATGGTGACGTTGTCGAGGTAGGGGAAGGTTGCCTGCAAGTGGTGGTCATCGACCATGCGGTCCATCTCCCTCTGAAAAACCGAGACCCCATTCGTCACCCCAAAGGGGACTCTGAGGAATTGGTAGAGGCGTCCGTTCGCCTCGAAGGCGGTGTACGGGCGGTCCTCTGGTCTGATAGGGAGCTGGTGGTACGCTGACTTGAGGTCGATGGTGGAGAACACCCGGTATTGGGCGATTTGGTTCACCATTTCTGATATGCGGGGTAGCGGGTAGGCGTCTAGTTGGGTGTACCTGTTGATCGTTTGACTATAGTCGATCACCATCCGTTTCTTCTCGCTACCCCTTACCACTACCACTTGGGCGCGCCACGGGCTGTTGCTGCGTTCAATAATGCGCTCTTTCAGGAGCCTGTCTACCTCGGTCGCGATAAACCGCCTGTCCTCCCAGCTGTACCTCCTGCTTTTGGTCGCTATTGGCCGGCAGTTAGGGGTAAGGTTCGCGAATAGCGAAGGCGGCTTTACCTTCAGGGTAGCCAGACCGCACACTGTGAGGGGCGGCTGGGACCCACCGTACTTGAGCGTGATGCTTTGGTGGTTGCACTGGAAATCCAGGCCCAAGATCACGCTCGCACATAGGTTCTTCATGATTAATACTTTAAAATTATCGTATACAGTTCCGTTAACGGACAATTGTACCGTGCAGTAACCCAGAATGGTCGATGTCTGGGTTTTATCAGCCATAGAGATGGTACCCTGAGCAGGGACCACCTTTAGGGAGAGTTGCTGTGCCAGTTCAGGGTGGATAAAACTCTCCGTGCTTCCACTGTCAACTAAACATTTAACCCGGCACCCGTTTACCTCGATGTCCACCATTGATTTGGATAGCGGGTGCGGCCTGGTCTGGTCCACTGTGACCGATGCCACTGTAGGGCTCTGATCGATACAAGATGGCGTCCACGCTGTCTGCTCATAAGATGGCGGACCCCACGAGGTCGGGCAAGATGGCATCCAAGATGGCCGCTCCCACGGCGCACACGCGGCGGTGGCGGGTTTTCCGGCGGTTGGTTTTCCGGCGGGGTTCCCTCTGCACACCTTCCCGAAGTGCCCCTTCTTACCGCACTTAAAGCAGGTGGTGCCTTTCGCCGGGCACAGGTTTCTGGTGTGTTTTGGCTGCCCGCAGAAGTAGCAGTTGGGTCCCTGACGCGTCGCGGCTGTCGTAGGGCTTCTGGGGGGAGAGCGGGGCCCCGCCGGTGTCGGGCTGCCGGGCGGGGAAGATGCCTTCCAAGATGGCGGCGCCCTCGGTGCACACGTGGCGGCGTGGACGGCGCGGGCTGAAGAGTAGGCGTCCAAGTTTCTCTCGGCCACATCCAGGGATCGCGCGGTGTCCGCAGCCTGTTTCAGGTCCAACCCCGTTTTTTCCAGCAGTCTTTGCCGGATGTAAGTGGAGCTGAGGCCTGTGATGAAGGCATCGCGAACAAGCTCGTCAGTGTACACTGCGGCTTTTACATCTCGGCACTTGCAGTCTTTGCCAAGCATTTTCAGGGTGCTTAGGAACTCCTCCACCGATTCCCCAGGTCGCTGTGCGCGAGTAGCGAGCAGATGCCTAGTATACACCTCATTCGTAGGCTGCTGGTAATGCGCCTTTAAGATGTCGCAGGCGGCCAGGTACGTATCGGCGTCTTGGATGAGGGGGTAAACCCGGTGGCTTACACAATTCCGCAGAATTCCGAGTCTCATCCTCGCAGCGTCCGTAGCGTCTTTGACGGCTGCGGAATTGTCCAGGAAGAATTCCATACACTCAAACCAGTGTCCGAAGCGTGCTGATGCGTCCGGAGCATGTTGATCCAAATCCAAACGTTCGGGTTTCAGGAGTTGATCCATAGTGTTGAAAAATAAGTTAATAAAATTGATGTGCCTCAATAATTCCGAGACTCGATGTTAGCGAAACAAAACAAGGCTTTTATTAACTTAGAACGTAACACGTAAGAGAGAGAGATATCTTCCTTCTGGAGACTGAGGCCAGACTGAGCTAGCTTACAAAAGGGGCCAGGTATGGGCGGAGCCCTACACACAGCACATTCCAGCACATTCCAGTAAACAATACAATGAGGACTGGGGGAAGGGAAATGACACTGAAACCGACCACAGTCACAGGCAGTGATGAATGGAATATTTCATCACACACATATTTCCCTGACATGGCTTCAGCCCCCTCAATTGCCACTGTGTTCTCGCCTTGCTTTCACTGGTGAGTTCCAGGAAGCCTGGGAAACCCGTGGATCCAATGTTAAGCTGCAAAACCCGTGTCAATATCGCTCTAATTGAGCAATTAACATATTTCAATTGGCAACTCGCCTCTCCTGAGGGGTTTGCGTGCACGCAGCCTAACGCGCTGCAGTGAAATGCGGAAGTCGACGGGTTGGAGCCGGCTTCCTGGTGCGCTCAGAATTTTGCCCCATTTAACCTCCCACCAGCACCCAATCCCACATGCTCACCCCCCCCCCCCCATTGTGTTACAGCAGACGTTACATCTGCTGTGGTGTAAACTTCCCCCAATGGTTAACATTACAGTGTTATCGTGGGGTCGCTGCAGTAGGCTGTGCCTGGAATAGTTGAGAACCGGGTTTGCTTGCAGACCAACTAATGAACTACTTTTGCCCCTTTGATGCCAAGTTGAACTAAGCTGGGGAACAGATTTATTTATTTTACACCCTTTCCACTTAAGGCTTGGTTCTGTGCTTGAATCTGATCTGCTGGCAGTGGTTCCTGGGGACAATAGGTGACTATAATCTTGACTTTGTGCAATGTGTATAAATTGTAATGTGGCAATAATGCGTTTTGTTCTGTGCTTGCTCTGAGGAGGCAATGCAGTGTTTTGTACCCGTCTGTGAGGCAATATTGCAACAGATGTAGCCACATGCAGCAATTTACGAAGAGATTCATTCATATATAGCCAAGTACGAGAGGGTCTGCCCATGGTACAATGAAAGTACGTATCAGAGATCAACAAACTGCTAAAATTGGTATATTTGCATGTAAGATATTAAAATACTGTACATTGATGAAAATGCAGGCCAGTGCAGCCAGTGCTGGGAACTTATTGTTAATAGGACGAGCCCAGCTCTGGGTAACTGAGTGCTTGAAAAGACAATTCCATTTAGTGGTGCAAAGCATGTGAAATGCCTGATATCTTTGTGACTTGAGTAAAATCTTTTTTTTATAGATCCAACTATGGCCAGCACTCCGTACAAACTTTGTAACAAAAAGGGTCAGGCAAGGTTTGCCCTAGACAGGGGACACGGAAACAGAATAGACCAAGCCCTGATACAATCTTGCAATCAACAAAATAGTTTACAGTGTGCAATCTATTATATTTTCACCCAGCATTGTTTTCCATCAAGCACTGGATAGAATTGGAGCTGGCAGATCCAATAGGAGTTTATAAGACCCAGTAGAAAGTGGATCGCCACAGCCACTGGAGCAAGAACGTCAGGTAGTTTGCATTTCTAATTATGGTCAATAGCAAGAGAACCGTGAATTTGCTGTCGGCTCCGGTTTTTAAATGCAAAACTACCTTAAGCGAAGTAGGTGGCAATATCTGGGCAGCAGAAATGTCTTTGCTTAATTAAATGTGACACTGTCTTCACTGGTTAAAGTGCACATCAATTCTAACGTGTACTGTTTTAGGTCACCATATAAAAGAACTGTAAGTTAAGGAACACCAAAGCCTCAGTGATTTTCTTTTTATCCTATTCAATGCGGTGCTGAACACACATCCATCATGGTGCCATAGATGCAGGTAGTAAACTCCTACAACTGATCCACCATCTGCAGCACATTCTGGGACACTGTCTCCAGTGCTTGTGCATATGTTTATGATGCTCTACAAACATCCTTCTTTTAAATGCAGGAGCCCTGAGATCTTGGTGCCAAGGTTCCTTGGATGAGGGCAGATGTCTCCTAACCAGCAGCAACTGTCTCCTTATTTTACATCTCTAGCTCCTCCAGGCCACTCATGCTCTGTTTGACGCCTTGTGCATTTGGCTCAGGCTCCAATCGCCCCCGGGTGAGCTAGTGCTCGAGAGGGAGGACTGAGGTGGGCAGCCTGAAGCAGAGAGGCCAGACTGCTCTTGCTGCACTTTCTCTTGCCTCTTTCTGTGGCATGTCTAAGAGGGAAAAAAAAGAAGAGAGGTAAGCAGGGGATGAGCAACACACTGGCTACCTCCCCATTTCTCACTGCTACTCCTGTATGCCTGCTCAGGAGTGCCAAGTCTTCCTGTATGTGAGGTGACTTGCTGGAGATGGTGACAGAAGGTTCCATCGCCTGGAGTTGTTCTTTACTCTCAGTTATGGGCCACGTTCTCCTTTAAGAAGAAAGTGCATAGTGTGAAAGCTCTCTCCTTCTCATCATATGGAATGCAGCTCAGGTGTCAGTAGGCATTCTTTAATTGGGTGATGACAAGTGCAGAAAAAAAGCAACTTCATGTTATGTGACTTTTTACTGTTTGCCTTTATGTTACGCTGGGAATGAAGAGACATTTGCAGGCAATGGAAAGGGGCGTAAAGGATTTCATCGACCGTTCTGGTAAGTTGTAGATGGTGTCCAAATACTGAAGGCAAGGTGGCTACAAATGTGAAAAATCCTTCTTACATTGTATTGTTACAAAGTCTGACCGTCGCCTCTTACTTTGACTGGCCTGGTGAGGTCAATTAACTTATTCTGGCATTGAGTTGCCCAGCAGGAGTTGGTGGAGGTGCCACTGACTACCAAGGCCACCATCTTCCACTATGCCTGCATCGTTCCTTTGGTTAGTTTTCCCGCTGTGCCAAATAACTGCTCCTTTCCCTTATTTAGGCACATAAACTTCTACAGAGAAGCTTGACAACTTGGGGGCTCTGTTGATTGCTGCTAACATTCTCAGACATGTCTCCTTTGGTCTCAGTTAATTAAGTTGTTGCTCGCTAATTTTTATGTTGCTGAACTGCCTCTTTAATCACCACAGAGGAGAATCTAGGTCTGACTGACAGCAAGCTATAAGACCATGAAGGATATCACAGCTAAGTCCAAACTCGTCCTCAACCAACATACTTACACACACTCAAGGGACAGAGGAAACTGGGAGGGTAGGCAGTTAAAATTGACTGGGTGACTTACCCGACAATGTCCTGCCATCTTCCATTTTAATCTGCTATTCTGAGCAGGCAGCAAAGGCAGGAAGCCGTGGGGGGGCGGCCCATCTTTAAATATGCAGATTGTGGGCCTGCTGGCATTACCGGACCCTGACTTCCATTTTAACTGTAGCCTGAATAGGGACACCGTTGCTTCTTTCCGGCCAGGTGCCGTCAGTGGGAAGTGGATCCGGGACCAGAAGTGGCAATTTAAGGTAAGATTTTTTTTTACTTCCCTTGTGGAGCCATGAGGAACAGGAGTGCTCCTTCAGACCCCACAAGGAAAGTTTAGGCCTGCATTGCCCCGGGACCCACCTGCCCCCTTGCCTCCCGTGAGACCCTCCCGAAAACTCCTCCCGCGACTCACCTTCTTGCTGGCGAGCCTTTCTTTGCTGTCAGCCAGCGGCCTCCTGCCACCTGTGTAATGTATGTACCTTTAAGGGGGGAACTACTTTTTACAGCTCATGTATACTGTAGTACCAGCAGTGACCACACCTGTATATAACGCTGAGTAGTAATCTGTATAGATCAGTTGCAGTCTGAGCCACGTTGAGTAAACACCTATTGTACCGTTCTCCGCAGTCTGTGTCTTCTTATACACGAACGTAACATTGGCAACGAGGCAGGTTCGAACCTACCTGCAACTCTGCATCACCTCCCGGGGATTCATTCCTGGAGATCAGTGGATTGGAGGTCAAGGCCAGAGACTTGGGCGTCGACCACGGGCAACCGCCCAGTCACCCAGCAGAGACTCGAGAATTGCGGGGGAGGCTGTCGAAAGCCAGGCTTGGCTTTCCAGTCGAGGTGGTCCAGCGAAACGGGCTGGCAACAGGTAGTGCGCAGACCCTTTCCGGACAGCGGCGAGCTAGAGCCCGACCGAGCGGCACAGCAAAGGGCCGAGCAGCGTCGATGGGGGAGAGAGAGAGAGGGCAGAGCGCACAGGGCGCAGCCGGTGTTCAGAGGCCGAGCAGCGTCGGAGAGAGGGAGAGAGAAATGCGCAGAAACCCGTGAGGCGCCGCCATTGCCACGAGAACCGCCGGGAGCGACGTCAGCAGCAGTGGGGGAGGAAGTAAAGCGCGGGAGATGCCATTTTAAGCCAGTGGGAGACGCCATTTTAAACCACACCCAAAATGCCGAAGAGTGGCAGTATCACCACATTTGACAATGAAGTCGAAGACTGGACTACATATGTCGAACGAATAGAGGTGTACTGCGAGGCAAATGAGGTGTCAGATGACAAGAAAGCGTCGGTATTGTTAAATTTAATGGGTGCAAAGACGTATGGTTTATTACGAAATCTAGTAACCCCAACGAAGCCAATGGAAAAGAGTTTTGAAGACATAGTAACGATACTAAAGGAACAGTTAAACCTCACACCGCTGCTGAGAGCAGAAAGATTCAAGTTTCACAAACGGAACCAGCATAAGGATGAAAGCAATGCTGATTATTTAACAGAACTGTGCAAACTATCGAAACACTGCCAGTTTGGAGCGGGACTGACAGATGCCTTAAGGGACAAGTTTGTGTGTGGGCTTTGTAGGGGGTTTCTCTTGCTCGTTCTGGTCTCCTACCAGGCTTCGTGCAATAATTACCCTTGAGTGGTTTGACCCACTCTTCCCTACGGTTCTAGACCTTGGACTTAGGTGCAGGGAACTGTAGTGCAGAGAAAAACTCAATAGACCAGGTTGAATAGCACGAAATGGATGCTTTTATTATTAAACAGTTTGCAGCATTATAAAATACATGTCATAAGCACAGATTAAAGTAACTACAAGCATGCACATATCTATAAACTTAACTCTATGGAAATGGGAAACACACGGCACATCGTAAAAGGGAAAACACATTACGATTACCCTTAACCCCCTCCCCTAGACCTAAACTAAGTTTCGACTTGAGGAACTCGGGATCATGCTCACCACTTTCTGATTCGCGAAAAGGGGGTTCGCAGCCTTTTTGGCACAGCTTTCCGTCGTCACGTGGATTTGGAAACTTCTGGCGCAGTTTGTTTTTCTTACGCGATGGAGCAGCAGATACAGCCTTGATGAGCGCTCGTCATGGATGAATCCGTTACCGACGTGACTTTAAGAACTGGATGCACATGGAAGAATCTGTCACCGATGTGATATTGTAGAATTGCACATGGAAGGTCCGTTACCGAATGGGATGTTGAGGCACTGGAGTGCTAGGCCTGGAGTGTCCTTCATACAGTCATAATAATTGTCCTTCTGAGGGATGGGACGCTGATACCAAATTGCTTTTTTTATGCAGTCATTGTTATCCTTCGAAACAGAGCTGGAGGGTGTCTTCTCCTTCGGCCTGGGTCGTCGATGATCTCCCGACAAAAGTACCCGGGCCACCCTCGTCGTCTTCCCGTCGTGGCCGAGCCTTGCCTGGCCGAACACCGACCACGTTCCGAAACCAAAGTGCTGCCTTAACCGAAGAGTTGTAGAAGTTCCGAAGCGAAGCGTGAAGTGAAGCGTAGCGTCCAGTGTGCCGTACCTACCAAATCGCCCTGATGGACTTTTCAAATCCATAGTTATACTCTTTTGGGACAGTCTTATCTCCCGCCAGATCACAGTCCTGTCTTTGTAATATTTTTGGCAGGCAGAAATCTCTGCAGGGGCGCTTTGTCTTGTAATGGGAGCCGGTGATAGCTTAACTGGCCTTCCTGGGCCGATAATGTCTTTTACTTTGTCACCGTAACTCGGTTCGTATATTGATCGGTCTGGAGATTGCCCTTGATGGCTGTCAAACGGTTTTCCTTTGCACAGTAAATGGGTTTAAGTGTTCATTCAATTGTCCGCCCATTTCTTGATGGGCCTCATCCTGTAACCCAAGACTGTCCTGTACTTAGAATCCAATTAATATGTATGCTCAGTTCCCTGAGTTTCGTTTTCCCGATACTGGCTTTCGTGGGCTTACTGTCCTCAATCCACAAGCCTGTCTGGCTTGCAGTAACAGAAATCAAATGGTCCCCGAAACTGATCACGAGGTCCGGCGGCCATTTTGTATGCCCTTTTATCAAAGGTTTTTCTGTACAAGCTTCTTTTGGTCAATAAAACTGTCTTATTAACCCTATTTTCTCGCGTGATTATTGCTGAAAATTTCGAATCTTACAGCTTCAAAGTGAAGGAACCCAGAAACGGCTTTTATCTGAAAAGGACCTTATGCTAGAAAAGGTTTTCAGCATTGCGGTATCATATGAAGCAGCAGCACGGGGCGCTGCAGAGATACAACAGAGACCGCAAGAATATGGCACAAACGAAATGTCATATGGAACAGAGAAGTGCTATCGCTGCGGCAGAACAATACACGACCAGAATGATTGCTGGTTCAAAGACAAAGTGTGCAGACAGTGTGGAAAAGTAGGACGCATAGCACGAGTCTGCAGGTCGGGAAAGAAAACCAGCAATAAGAAACCTACCAAAGGAAAGTACCAGAAGGTGCATATGATGACGGAGAATAGTTCAGACGAACAAAAGAGTGATAACGACTCTGAAAGCAGGGAACTGAGTTGTCTGAAACTACATAATGTGATCACAACGGAGGATCACCAAACCATTTGGGTCACTCTCAAGATAGCAGGACTCCAGGTAAAGATGGAATTGGACACAGGATCAGCCCTAACAGTCATAAACCGACGGGACTACGAGCGGTTATTCTCACACATACCCTTGAGAGACACAAAAATTATTTTGAAGACGTACACGGGGCAAAAAGTCTACCCCAAAGGAAAAATAAGGGTGACCGTTATATATAACGGTAAGGAAACACCAAAACTAGACCTGTATGTATTGCAAGATGGAGGACCACCATTACTGGGACGTGAATGGATCCGGAAAATACAACTGGATTGGCATTCCATACAGGCACTGACTGTGGCTGACAAAAAGGATGACGACGTCACACCTGGGCGACTGTCAAAGATCCTAACTGACGCGAAAGAAGTGTTCCAGCAAGGACTCGGAACACTAAAAGGCATGACAGCGATGATTAAAATTGAAGAAAACGCAAGCCCAAAATTTTTTAAGGCCAGACCGGTACCTTATGCGATCCGCCCAGCCGTCGAAGCAGAGCTGGAGAGTCTGGAATGTTCAGGTGTACTGTCCAAGGTAGACTGGAGCGAGTGGGCTACACCCATCGTCCCTGTGATGAAAAAGTCGTTGAGCAGCACGCCTGGGGAACCAAAGAAGGTTCGCATCTGTGGGGACTTTAAGGTAACAGTGAACCCGGTCCTTCACACCGTGCAATATCCACTTCCGCGGATTGAAGATATTTTCGCCTCGCTATCTGGAGGGAAACGCTTCACTAAGATTGATCTGGCCCAGGCGTATCTGCAAATGGAGGTAGAAGAAACATCAAAAAAATACCTCACAATCAACACCCATAAAGGTCTCTACCAATACAACCGGCTGGTGTTCGGGGTAGCATCAGCTCCGGCTATTTGGCAGAGGGCAATGGAACAAGTCCTGCAAGGGATCCCAGGGACCCAGGCCTAGAAATTCATTGACGCCACTTTTGGGGCGCTAAAGTGGGGCGTCCGCTAAAGTTTGCGGCCGCCGCCAAATCGATGCCACTTCTCCAATATTCATTAGCTTCGCCCTAGGAGTTCGGGCGAGCGCTATAACTGCTGCTGGACGCCTCTCTTTGGGCGCTAAGCCGGAGGTGGTGATCGATAGCGCCGAGGCCGGGCGCAGCACAGGTGCGGCCATCTCGTGATTGACAGCAGACACCCTGGCGCCGGCCAGCTCTTAAGGGGGAAGGGTCGACTGTGTCTGCTGCCACGCCCTGGATAGTGGAGCCCTCCAGCTAGGCCTGAACACTGCTGCTGGACCCAAATAGCGCCTGAAGACATGGAGAAGGCCCGTGAACGTGCGCAGCGCTTCTCAGAGCGTGATCTGAGTGTGCTGATTGCTGCTGTGGAGAAGAGGCGCCATGTTTTGTACCCGGACAATGGCAAGAAGGCGACGGTCCGCGTCTACAGGAGAGCCTGGAGGCATGTCGCCACCAAGCTGTCAGCCAACAGCGACGTCCCCAGGAGCGGTGCCCAATGCCGCAAAAAGTTAAATGACCTCACACGCATTGTCAGGGTGAGTACCCTTTCCAGTGACCTCCTCATCCTTGCATGTGCACCTCACATTATGGGCAAAGGGACCTGAAAGCTCTAATGGCCAGCCTTCATCCAGCAGCTATGGGACAGGCATGAGCATCAATTGCACATTCTGCACTTAACACACTGGCCAAGCTATTCCACCATGGGAGGCATTGCACACCAGATCATGGCGACACACTGGCCAGGCTATTCCACCATGGAAGGCAGTGCACACCAGATCATGGCGACACACTGGCCAGGCTATTCCACCATGGGAGGCAGTGCACACCAGATCATGGCGACACACTGGCCAGGCTATTCCACCATGGGAGGCAGTGCACACCAGATCATGGCGACACACTGGCCAAGCTATTCCACCATGGGAGGCAGTGCACACAAGATCACGGTGACACACTGTACTTAGAGGCCGTCCTTTCTCTTGCAGGCCAAGCTGGCGAATAATCGCAAGAGCCGGACTGCGACCGGGGGAGGCCGACCCCATATCCAGCCACTCACCGACCTGCAACATCGCGTGGAGCGCCTCATGGGTGGCCGGGTGATTGGGCCCGTTGCATGTGGAGATGCCGACCCTATTCTGGGCAGCAATGGTAAGGACATCACCTTTTGCACCTCTCTCGTCCCACTTGCGCATCAGATCTACATCCTTTGCCACTGTCCGACCAATGCACTGAATGCCACCACTCATGCATCTCGCACTGACGCCCTCTCTTCACTCTAAAGCTACTCTTGTGCCTTCCTGCTTTCAGATGGTGAAGAGGAGGTCCCTGAACTTGCCAGTGACAGACCCTCCGAAGAGGAGCAGGAGGAGGAGCAAGAGGAAGGCGGCCCATCAGGGGAACCCTCAGCCGCGGCCACCCAGGCCAATGTAGGGGACACGTCTTCCCTGGAGGGCAGCGTGGCGGAAGTGTCGAAGGGGAGGGGAGCTCCTGGGACCTGCGGGCTGCAGAAAGGCGGGAGGGGGGTGGAAGCTCGGCGGCCTTCTCCCCAGAGGGGGGAAGCGTCGGAGGGGAGTCCAATTGCTGGGCCCAGCGGCCTCCAGCAACGCAGGAAGGGTCGGCCAGCTCGGCGGCCTTCTCCCCAGAGGGAGAGTCCGGCCTCCAGTCAGGAGATGCTCTTCGCCGAGGAGATGGAACGCCTCGAAGACTTGTCCGCAGACTCGGAGCGCCGGCACACGGAGCTCATGGCGGCAGTGGCACGGTTGCCTGAGTCCATCGATTCCCTCTCTCGGAGTGTGGCCGAGTTCGGGCCCTCAGAGGCCACCAGTCGGGCGGAATACCGGGCAGATCAGACAGCGAGTCGGGCGGAATTCGGGGCAGCTCTGTCAGCGACTGGCCAGGTGATCAGTGGTGCCGTCCAGTCACTGGCTGCTCTGATGCGGTCAGTGAACAGGTCAACACGGGCACTCACTGCTGCCACACTCGCTGTGTCAGCCAGGCATCACCAGGGCACCCGGCGCGCTGCAGCAGCACAGCGGCCTGTCCCTCGGCAGATTGGTGTGCATGCTGCAGTGCTGGCCCGGGCGAGTGCCAGTGTCTCAGGCGACCAGCGAGCGCCTGCCATCCGCCAGCTTGCCGCCATTCCTCCAGCCGCCACTGCCAGTCCCCCAGTGGAGCTGCCAGGAGCTGCTGCAGCGACTGATGCTGGCCAGCCACAGCTGCAGCAATCAACAGCCGCCCGCTCGACGGCCAAACCTCGACTAGGCCGACCCCCAAGGGCATCTGCCGTCACGACATGTGCCCCTCAGGAGCCTGCCCCCAGCCTTGCAGCAGCCAATGGCCTTACTTTGAGGCGGAGCAGCAGGGCGGGCAGGGGCCACCCAAAGATGGCCAAGGCATCGCCCTAGCGGGCCAAATAGTCGAATGTGTGGCCATTTGTGTTTGTTTCTTGAGGCCGAGAATTGGATGTTTGTTTTTTGAAGGCCGATGATGTGATGTTTGTTTTTGACGAAGGCCGAGAATGACGGCCATTTTAGTTGCCCTATTTTGTTAATCCTCTCCAGGTTGTGGGAGCGAGTAATGTGTTTGAGTGTTTTTTGGGGGTTTCGTCTGTTTTTGGTTTTCATGTGGGAAGGGCCCAGAGTTTGTACAATAAACCATTTTATTTATTCACATTGTCCATGTTTGATCTTTGAAGTGCTTGTTGCCTTAACCAGCTGAGGGCTTGCGGAGCGGCTGCAATCATGTTCTATCATTGGCACAAGCCATTCCCTGACAGGGGGCCTAGAAGTGACGTTCAATAAGCCGCCGACGGGCGGCCCTTGGACCTTCTGCCTCCCTCCTGGGCTGGTACTCCTCGTCCTCCTCCTCCTCATGCTCCTCCTGCTCCTCCTCCTGAGGTGGTGGTCCAACGTGAGGTGGCAGTGCCTGAGTCCTGCGGATAGCCAGGTTGTGCAGCATGCAGCAAACGACTACGAATTGGGAGACTCGATCCTGCGAATACTGGAGGGCTCCCCTGGAGCGATCGAGACAGCGGAACCGTTGCTTGAGCACGCCGATTGTTTGTTCTATGAGGTTCCTCGTCGCTTGATGGCTCTCGTTGTATGCCTCTTCAGCAGGGGTCGTGGGCGCGCGGAGCGGGGTCATGAGCCAGGTACACAAAGGATAGCCTTTGTCCCCGATAAGCCATCCTCTTGGGGGAGGCTGTGCCTGGAACATGTCAGCCACAGTTGTCTGTCGCAGGATAAAGGCATCGTGGCTGCTGCCTGGAAAGCGGGCAATACCGACGCAGCGGCTTTGCTTCTCCCAGTCATGGGAGCTTGCAAGATCACATTTCGTTGTTCATGTACTTGAGCAATGACAATAAAGTTGAATTATTATTATTATTATTATTATTCCGGTTGCGGTAATCCTCGGCATGCTCAAGGGGTGCCCGCAAAGCCACATGCGTGCAGTCAATGGCACCCTGCACCATGGGGAAGCCCGCTATTCTTGCAAACCCCACTGCACGCTGCTGCTGCTTGTCCAGGGTCATGGGGAAGGAGATGAATTGATGTCTCCTTCTGAAAAGGGCTTCGGTCACCTGGCGGATGCAGCAATGCACGGCGAACTGGGAGATGTTAGCGATGTCCCCAGTAGCGGATTGGAAGGAGCCGGTGGCATAGAAGTAGAGAGCCACCGTCACCTTCACTGCCACCGACAGAGACGTCCTGCACATCAGCTGTGGCTGCAGATCTCTCTGAAGCAGCCGGCAGATGTCTGCAACCACCTCCCTTCGGAATCGCAGCCTCCTAACACACATCGCGGCAGACATGGTCAGATAGGAGGTCTGCTGGCGGTATACCCTGCGTGGGTAAGGCCTCAGTTGGCGACGCCTGTTGCCCCCTCTGCGTCTAGCCAGGGCTACCACTCTCTCACGGCGTCTGGAAGCCCTTCTGGCATAAGGCTGAAATTCAGCATTGCCACCCAATGCAGCCCCCATTATATGCTGGCAAACACTGAGCTCTGAATGAAGGCAAAGATAATTGGTAAGCTCTGGCCTGAGCCAAAAATACCTGTCCAAGTGTTGGTCCAAACCAGTAAACTCTCCTCCTTGGTCTCTGTCCAAAAAACCATTGCACAAGAGTGAATGCTGCAAAATGGCTGGCCTTTATACTGCTGGGTAAGTGCCCTTTAATTTGCGCTCCCCGCGGCCCGGCTGGGCTGTGTACCGTTCCACTTCACAGTCGCTCGGGCCGCCCGGCGCACAATGGGCCGGCGCGAGTGAAGTTCCGGTTCGGGGCGCACAAAAGGCGTTGCACTAGCAAATGACGTCATGATGTGCGCGCGCAGCAGGGCGCGCGCTAAGACTTTGCGCCGGCGCTAAATGTGTACTGAAGTTGGGGCGAGGTGCAGATCGCGCTGCGCCCGGCCGCTAAGCGCCTAGCGCTCGAAATCTACCCCTCCTAAGGCGCTAGCGGCTGCCGCGCCCAACTGAATTTCTAGGCCCCAGTGTTATTTGGACGACATCCTGGTCACGGGCGAAAATGACAGTGATCACCTTGCCAACCTGGAGCAGGTGCTCACTAGATTGCAGGAATATGGGCTCCGAGCTAACCGCCCCAAATGCGAGTTTTTTAGAAAACAGATCTCGTATTGTGGCCACGTTATCGATAAAGAGGGGTTACATAAGTCCCCAGAGAAGATTGAGGCAGTAGTCAAGGCTCCAGCACCGGAAAATGTGTCGCAACTGAGGTCGTTCCTCGGGCTGGTAAACTACTACCATAAGTTCTTGCCAAATTTGTCTACAATACTACACCCACTGAACACCCTACTGCAAACTGGGGTGCCATGGAAGTGGAGTGACGAATGTAGACGAGCTTTCCAGAAGAGCAAAACACTAATCACATCGAAAGAGGTATTGGCCCATTACAACCCAGCATTACCAATTCGGTTGGCATTGGAGCGGTGCTGTCGCACAAATTCTCGGACGGCTCAGAGAGGCCAATAACCTTTGCGTCACGATCACTAACCTCAGCCGAGCGTAACTACGCCCAGATTGACAGGGAGGCCCTCAGCCTAGTGTGGGGAGTGAAAAAGTTCAATCACTATCTGCACGGGCAGAAATTCACCTTGCTGACTGATCACCAGCCTCTTGTCTCCATTTTTAATCCGAAGAAGGGCGTTCCGGTGATGACTGCGCAACGACTACAAAGATGGTCACTTTTTCGAGGGGCGCACCACTATGAGATTGAATATAAGGGCACGAAACAGCATGGAAATGCTGATGGGCTATCACGCCTGCCACTGCCTACTGCTGAGGAAGCACCAGCAGTGGATCCTGTCGAAATATTCCATTCGACTATTGTTGAATACCTACCGGTAACTAACGCTTGTATCGAAAAGGAAACCCGAAATGACCCGACACTGTCTCGGGTATATGATTTGACGGTGAAGGGATGGCCAGCACATGGCGACTCACTGTTGCCAGCATTCTCGACAAGGAGAGAACAGCTGTCAGTGTGCTGGGGGACCTTGATGTGTGGATCCCGAGTGGTAATTCCACCCAAGTTAAGGGATAGAGTGCTCAATGAGCTTCATGAGGATCATCTGGGAGGGGTAAAAATGAAAAGCCTAGCCAGGGCTTATGTGTGGTGGCCGGGAATCGATAAACAAATCGAGGACCTGACCAAGAGCTGCTCAGGATGCCAGAAAGTCCAAAATGCACCACCACAGGCCCCTCTACACCCATGGGAGTGGCCCTCATCTCCATGGCAACGGGTGCATATTGATTTTGCTGGTCCATTCATGGACTCAATGTTTTTAATAGCCGTGGATGCGCACTCGAAATGGCCTGAGGTCATCAAAATGTCCTCCACCACCACGGAGAAAACTATTGCAGTCCTACGGACCATTTTTGCCAGGAATGGCTTGCCAGAACAGATTTGCTCCGACAACGGACCACAGTTTGTATCCGAAGAGTTCCGGAGGTTCTTGAAAAAGAATGGGGTAAGGCATTACACATCCGCCCCGTATCATCCAGCCACAAATGGATTGGCTGAGAGGTTCGTACAAACCTTTAAGAAGGCAATAAATGCTATGTACAATGACAACATTCCGCTGCAGCACAAGGTGGACAATTTCCTGTTCGCCTACCAGAATGCGACACATGCAGTCACCAGCCAGGCCCCAGCCATGATGTTCTTTAACCGAAGGTTAAGGTCTCGCCTGGATTTGCTCAGACCAAACGTACGAAGAGATGTTGAGAGTAAGCAATTCCAGCACATCCATGAGAAGCCAACAAGGAGCTTCAATGTAGGGCAACCAGTCTTGGCCCGCGACTACCGAACAGAAAAATGGCAGCCAGGAATGATATGCACACGGCAGGGCCCACTAATGTACACAGTGGACGTTGGGGAGAGCATCGTGAGACGCCATGCTGACCAGATCCTAGAGTCACAGGAACAAGTCAACCCCATGCCTCGCCCATACGTACCTGGTGATGAACCCAACGTACAGGTAGCATCTACCCCAGAAACAGTAGCATCGGAAGCTGATGAACCAACCGACGACAGGGGGCCAGAATCGCCTCCGCACCAAGAGCAAGACACTCGGGAAAGGCGCTATCCAGAAAGGATCAGGAAGCCTCCCCAAAGACTGAATTTATAAATAGACTATTTTCAGCTAATGTTGCATGTTAAAAGTGTTAATTGTAATTAGTTTGATATTTAATTGTTAAATGAGTGTTATGGTACTGTTAATCTAAAAGGGGAGGAATTGTAATGTATGTACCTTTAAGGGGGGAACTACTTTTTACAGCTCATGTGTACTGTAGTACCGGCAGTGACCACACCTGTATATAACGCTGAGTAGTAATCTGTATAGATCAGTTGCAGTCTGAGCCACGTTGAGTAAACACCTATTGTACCGTTCTCCGCAGTCTGTGTCTTCTTATACACGGACGTAACAACCTGAACCTCCGCTCACACCCACTAGCCAGATGCCACTTGCCACCCGTTTTGGGCGGGCAGCAGAAAGGTGGCATGCAGATGAGGCCCAGTAGTCAAAATCGCCCAGGCCTCACGCTGCCGAGAATCGAGCGCCTTTTGCGATTGCCCTGCCCACCCACCTGAAACCCGCTCCCAGTTAAAATTCCTCCAACATTTTCAGCAGGAGATGCTGGATAGCAATCATAAACAGGAATCCAGTTAACATTCGCTTACTCAGCAAAATCCAGGGGATTAGAATCTATGATCTTCCTGCCTTGTATGGCTCAATTCAACATCAGTCAGTGCACTTATCACTGTTCAGCTAATCCTGTTTATAATCCCCTGATGTTGCTTGCCTCCTTGTACTGTTCCGTTTCTCTTTGGCAGTTAACAGGGTGTATTTCGTCTGACACTACTGATAAAATGTTCATGAGAAAGGAAAGTAAGCTCAATTACTAAGAATTACAAAAGATGGAAGATTCTCAACAGCTGAACTCAAATGTCAGTAAATAGTGGATGTAACCTGCCAGCCCTATTGAAATTAGACATGAAGGAAAGCAAGAGCATTCTTTGTCTAACTCAACAATGGAACTGGCGCACTGCCATCCAGAGTTCCACACTTTGTATCCTTTGCCACATAAGCCTTATTTTATTATGCCTTATTTTCCAAAAAGATTACATTTTATAATTGAAAAATTTACGGTAGCATCAAAATCTTTATTGTAAATCACCAGAAAACAAGTACATTATCGCTGAACTCAGCGTTTCCTTTTATAATATCTATATAAACAGCAAAAAGCGGTATTCTACAGAAAAGGTGCAGTGTAACAAAAATCTCACCAAAACACAAATGGTCCATGTTTTTCTTAACAACTCAGACAGTTATCAGTATGAAAGCAGACAAGGTGTCTGCCTATGAAAGGGCAGAAACAACAGCCTCTTTGAAGTATTTTTGTGCAACATTTTCTGGGTCAGCCCAAAAGATCAAATAAATATAAGTGTCAGCGTGTTTTTCAAATAAATAGAGCAGTTTCATTAATAACTCGTTTTAGTGTTTTACGAGCGGAGACACTATTTTTCATAAGCAAAAGCCATGTGAATATCAAGTAGATTGGTCCTGCCTTTAGCATCTGATCTGTCAGATTGCAGCATTATTTCCATGTTGATGCAAGCTGAGATATTACAGTCCTTCATTATCCTGACAGGGCACATCTTTCAACAGAGATCTCAGAATTTTAGGTTCCTGGCAAACAATAGAAAAGACTCACTTCCTTTTTGATAATTCAGTTCAGGGATAGCATTTAAAAAAGAATTTGCCCTAGCAGTGTAATTATCAAAATCATAGAGTAGCAGTGAATCACCAAGCATGGCACGGGCAGAAAACAGTAAATAATGTATTGCAGAAATGGCTTACATGTGGCTTTTTTGTCATCTTCATTTCCAATATTTATGATAATAATTTTCCTAATACAATAATAAGTAATTTCACGTCATTCAGCTATATAAGCCTGTTTTGGCCTGTATTGTCCTTCATTTTTCTTCATAACATTCACAAGGATAATTTGCTAGACTAAAATATTTAAATTATCATGCGACAGTAAATATGCTAATACATTCTAAGTCCCAAAATTAATTCATCCCTCAAAAGTTGAAATATCCATTACTATCAGTAGGTTTTTCAAAAGGCATTCTCGTTTAATTTATCTTGTTGACAGTCTCGCTATATAACACAGACTGAAGTGTAAATGGTTATTTCAAAACTATGACTCCTTAAAACCATTAAAGAAGAAAAGACAATCTTCAAGTTGCAATTTTAGTAAAGTTTTAATGTATCTGAAATTTCATTGTCAATATTAGCTATAGTGCCCAATGTATATGTATCAGAATTTATATTATTTTGAAAAAGTGTAGTAGTAATCATTTGTGAGGTAAATGTTTTTAACTTAATTTTTTAACCCTCCCAGTAGCATCTTTAATCTGAATTCAGAAAAAGTTACCGGGCAGCGAAGGGAAACCAACCAGTTTTTGGTCGAGTCCCTGCCTATTTTCGATCTGGCATGAGATTGCATTTGTGGTAGAAATTTGAGTTTCCACTGATTTTCCACCAAGTCTAACTGTCAACACAATAGGGTGATTTTCTGCCTTACACACACCAGGAGTGCATAATGGGAATTTATTAGGGGTGTGCAATTTTCCAATATGCGCTCCTGGTATGCACTGCGAGTGTTGACATAGAACCTTTCCCTTTATATTTATTTAGGTAGGAACGGTTTCTACACGGTGTCCAAATCTCCCAGTGCAGCCAATTATTAGGGAGTGACTGCAGCCAACTATTGATTTTCCACTTTGGTACTGCCTTGTGCATATTGGGAAATTGCACACCTGCCCATAATTTTCCATTCATTACTTTTAATTGCATTACAGTATTGGCAGATTTCAAGTATTCTTGTCTAAGACGTTTTGAGACCAATCTTCAGTGGAGGTACCCTCCAGTGGGCTACCTGGAGTGGTATTTCAATTCTAGTACTACAGGGTGATACACCGACAATGGTACTCAACTTACTTCATGTCTGCTGACTAGTAACATCCTAGCACAGAAAGGAGGAGGACTGAGGAGTCTCAGAAGCATAGCAGATTGACCAGCAAGGCAATGTGCCATGACAATTGTGTGCCATGATATTACAGAACATTTTGCAAAGTCTGTGACCCCACATTCTATTGTGTGCACAAGTGTATCTACCTTCTGGCAGGGCTAAGCTCTCCCCATTTGTTTCTGATACTGTGGTGGCAGAAATGAAGAAAGTGTTTATCCTGAACTCTGCCTGATGTATCTCTCATATCTGGTTAACCCTGTTAATCGTGTGAGATACCGCAGCTCATCTCCTACAGTACATACCTTCACCAGCCACCCTAACTTCCTTGTGCTGAGCAGACCCCTCCTTCTTTTCTGAGAACACGATAGTGTCTTTTTGTCCAGACCGCTCCACCCTCACCCAAGTCCTTTGAAGTCAAAGACTCATCTGTGCAGAGATCAGGGCAAGAGATTTACTTAATTGCGATTAGAGTATGTATAACCTGGAGCACTAAATCACAATAAGACTTTTGGCAGAGTTTGGAACATCAAAGGTGACTGTTGAATTTATGCAAAGCAAATAATTATTGGCCAAGAACATTTACATATGCTTTGAAGGACTTGCAAGTATATTATTTCAATGCATATTATACTGTGTATAATAGCCGAAGTATTAGAATATGTCCCCCACCTCTGTCTTTTTCTTCTTGTCTCTCTTCTTTTGAAGCTAAGCATTTATGTTGATGTCTAAAGTTTTTTAATTGCTGAAATATAAAAGGCCGCACTGGTGATTTAAAAAGCATGTCCAAACTTAAAATAGCACAAAATTTTAAAAAAACACATTTTACAGAAATAAACACATCAGCCCCAAAAAGCTAGTGAGTCGATTAAAAAAGATAGTTGAGCACTTCAAAACTTTGAATATGAAAGTCAGTGCATCCTTGGAATCTTGATTCTAGCAAGTTTTAATGCTGTCTTTTTAGCTAGTCATTAGCAAGAAATAATATTAGTGCTGTTCACACAGTCTTCTGTGATAAGCTTGCCAATAATAATATTTGGTAAAGTCTTGCAAATCCCATGTATAATTCACCATGCCCATTTGTGTTTGCTGTGCTTGAAGTAAATACATTAATTTTTGCTCCTCTGCCTCCTGGAACAGTTCCATGCCAAAATCCTGCATTTCAAGTAGTCCCAATTCAATTCCTGGAAATATTCCTTGGGGTCTCAACAGATAATTCTTCCGTGGTTTCTAGTTCCTTACAATTGCACTCAGTACCTGTCCCTAACCAGAGGAGGAAAACAAGGCTCATGAAAATGATGAACCTGGTAAGGGAAAATATATCATGGCAACTGAAGTCACCTCCAATCTATATCACTGTGCTGGCAATCCATGGAACAACTTTATATCTGTTGAACAATTCTCCATAAGGTCAATTCTGGACAGTACACAAGCTGGAAAGAGTAACTACTAAAACATAAGAGAACATCACCCACAGTGGACAGATATCAACACACCTAAAGCGCAAAGGAGATGGACATTTGTTTTGTTTATTAGACCATTCAAAGCCACACTACACTATGTAGTCTGATAGCGCCCAGATAGAGAGTGACAAGGTAATATTGCATAATATAATGCAATTTCACCGCACACAGTTGCCAGAGCAGGTTGCTTATCTAGTTAATCTACTCAACAGACCGATGGGAAAGCATTGATACTGTCCCTTGCAGCACTGGGATGTCATCTGAACTCCTTTGAGTCCTCACTTGAAACCTGATGGTGGGACTTGTGGAGCCTGCATCAAGTTCTTTTGCGGCTGGTGTCCAACCACATTCAGAGTAAGACTTTAGGAATGATCCTTTGTAAATTCTATAAATAGTTTTTGCAAAAATTATTTGAAGACATTCATTAAAAAGTATCCCTTTACTTATTTGTTCATTAATTTTGAATATATTAAACAAAGAACAGAACTTATTTTTAATAAAAGTACTAAAGTTATTGGCCCAGAAATTCGGGTCGGAGGCTTCCCGTGGGTGCAAGCCTCCGACCTGCACTTACCTAGCGCGCTGGCCGTTGAGCTGTGGGCCCGCATGGGATTCCGATCCTGGGCCTGCTCCAACTGCCGGCGCACAGTGCTTGCATATCCCAGGGGCGCAGTTAGTTCGATGCGTCCCCTGGGATCACGTGGGCCATGGAGAGCCAATGGTAGCAGGGAAATGCCCATTCATAAAATTGACAGGAAGAGCTGTCAAAACTATAAATACAAGCCCCAAAACATCACTAAAACTTCAAATAAATTTTAAAAAATCACATTTTAAAAATAACTATAAATTACATAAAATAACTATTTTAAACAATAATTTAAATTTTTGGAAAAATTAATTACATTTTCTAACGGGGCTAAAAATAAACTTACCTTTCTTTAAAATATTTAAAAATGATAAACCTGTGGAAAAAATGTTTTAATTTTAATTAGTTCACCACTTACCTTGTTAAAAGCAGGCCTTGCGCCTGCTTTTTACATGTGTAACTCCTGGAGACTTACCCTCCCAGAGAAACCTGGAAAAAAAACGTAAGTTCCATGCGCACGCGCTGCCTCTCTGACGTACGCATTCAACCTCTGAACCCCTTTAAGGGAACGGAAGCTCCGGTTTCCCGCGCATGCGCAGTGCATGCATGAAACCGGCACTTCTGTTGGGCCTACAGGTGAGTACCCCGTGCGTACTCACCCGTGGAGACCCGAATTTCTGGGCCATTGTTAATATTTTAGATTCATTTGATTTCATTGAGTAATATTAGCTATCTTTATCAACTGTATGCTTTTGAACTACAAGAAGTCAATTTTATATTGTCATTTTGACTATCTTGAGAATTCTTAGGGGGGCAAAATTCCCCTCGTTTGTGCCTCCGGTGGGAGGTGCTACCGGGTAGCGCCCCGATCTTCTGCACTCGGAGGTCATGATGCCATTTCCAGGCGCAACACCCCGGTAGCGCCTCGGAGGAAAAATTCGCAATCGCGCCCCACAGCAGCGCCGGGCAATGTTACCGACTGCTGCAGCGGTAGCAAACAGTGAGGCCGGCTGCTCGCGGGGCGCAACTTAAAGGCGCGGTGGGCAGCCGACCAAAAATATCTGCCGATTAATTTTTGTATTTATTTTCAGCTGATCGCGCGGCAATCCCGCTCCCTGGTGGCCCACATATCTAAAAATAAACCTGCAGAGCTCGCAGCGTGGGGCCCTTCCCTTTAATGCAGGGAAGAGCCCCTGTAACGCAGCAGTGCCACGCTTGGCCACTTGTGGCGCTGCTGAGCACATCGCCCCGGATCGGGATATTCCCCGTCTCTTGCTCTCCAAGAGGTAAGTGCAGCGCTTGATTTAGCGCTCCGCTTCCCTCTTAGAAGAAAAAATGGGAATTTAAATGTTTGAAAAGGTTAGCGCCTGGCACTAACTTTCCAAACATTTTTTGCTTAGCGCCCCAAACGGCCCTCTCGGGGAATTTCATCCCCTTAGTTTTTCAATCACTTCTTTATCCAGTGTCTTCTTTTCTCTTCTATACCATTTATCCATTCCTATTTTATGTACATATTGGAACCCAGCAGCTTGTTAAGCTTCCTTTTTTGCAATTCCTATTGGAATCTCATGTGACATATGATGCTTTTTTATCTTTTCAGTTATATTTTCATTCATATATTCATTAGAAGGTAACTTAATCTTTGCGACCTTTCTTGAAGTGTCCATTCAGACTGCTGTGGTAATACAATACAATGTTAACACTGTTTTTTGCAATACTGGACTAAGCAAAAAGGCTGAAAATATCACTTCATGGTGGATTTATATTTCTATTGGAAAGTCTGTCACGTATTTAAAGAAAAAAGTAAAATTAACTGTAATGCCTTAAATTTGTTGCTGATAATAAAACATGATCCCACTGTGACATAGTACTGACACGATAGTGGTTTTGAAATATTGTAATGCCCAGAATTACTTCATTTAATTGGATCTGAAATAATTGGCTGAATTGGTGATTTTAATTCCTTGGCAGTAATAATTTAGTGCTGTGTTAAACCTATATTGGAAGTAGTAAAACTGTTCAAAGTATCCTTTTATACCTGGACTTTAATAGTCCGTGTACTAATAGTTCACTCTAAATATATGTGTTTTGTTAAATCAATTATTTTGCAATATTTTTAAAATATTGGCAGGAAATTGAGAAAACAATTTTGTGGGCTAGAAATTGGCCTCCTTAGCGTCTCCCGTTATCGCCTCTTGGGGGGGGGGGTGATAGCGGGGCGCTAATGACTTACTGCCCAGGCGCGGCGAGATGAACGACTCCGGTGAGAGGTTTGCAGTGGTGGTAAGACTTTGCGCCACAATCTCCTTTGCCCAGAGATGGTGATGTCATTGCCATGCGCATCGTCCCAGTAGCGCCCCGGACCCGAACTTCAGTTCCACCCCGTGCAGCATCGCCGGGCGAAAACACTGACAGCTGCAGGAGGCGTTCATCGGGAGGCCGGGCGCTTCGGGGGCGAAAGTTAAAGGGGAGGTTGGCGAGGTAAGTACATAAAATTCTGAAATGGTTTTGCTCAATTTTTTTTACTTGTTGTGGGCCTCGATCTGCTGGAGTGCATGGGGCTGATCGGGCCTTATCGTGGCTGTCGTCGGGGACCAGTTAACTGGTCCCAATGCAGAGCCTGCAGCGATGGTCCTCCCCTTTAATGGAGGGAATGAGCCTCGGAACACGGCAGCGCTGTACGGGACATTGTGCAGCGCTGCACCACTACTGCTCTGCCTGCATCTTTTAGCTCTCCAGGAAGGAGGTGGAGCGCTTGATTTAGCGCCTCACTTCCTTCCTGGAGTGCTAAACCCAATTTTGCGAAAGCTGGGACTCATTAGCATCTGGCGCTAAGTTTCCCAGCTTTCATAAGTTACCGCCCCCAAATGGGGCGATAATGAATTTCACAAACTAAAATAATACATTTAGCAATCTGTCTCAGGAAGCCAAGATAAATGTTATAGGAAGGCAGTTTTAGAGAAGGTGTATTATATCATTTCTCAATTAATGAAGGAGTTACAATAGAGATTATATATTTATTTTATGGTATATAAAAGAGGTCATGGTGAGTGGCTCCTGTGTTTTATTCCTTAACAAGGCTCATGAACTTGTTATATTTTTATTTAGCTGTGCTGTCATTGTTGTACAGTACCATGTTCACAAATGTTCATCCTGTGTTACCAATTCCATGACACTAATGAATCAGATCTCCTAGTGTAAACTAAATCACTGAAAGGTATCTCACACGGTGATTCATTGCAGTAAATAAACTTCTGTTGGAAATACTTGAGAGCTGCTTTAAAAGAATTGCCCTGTGACAAGAATGGGTCTGCATCTAATGTATTTTTATAACAATACTAAATGATCACCTATAATTTCTTTATACTATACTTAAGTTTAAAATTGCATAATAATCTGTGGCAATTTTCTAGGAACCAATCCATTAGGAATGAAACCAATGGATTTAAAGGAGTGACATTCCTCTTTTAACAAGAAAAAAGGGTAAATGTGCTTTTCTCAATAATTAACAATATGCTAACAAAATCACATTCTCAGTAATCATACATTTCAAAGCTCTGCATTTTTATAATTTTGTTAGCAGTTAATTAATTAAGGATACAAACTGGTATCCTCCTGTTCAAAGCCTTGCTTCTAGCCTACGCCTCACAAAGGTGGTGCAAAATACCCGGAGGGAAACGCTTCCTTTAAAAGTAGGGCTGTCTTGAGGTGCCCTGGTAACTGCAAAGCTCGAGCACTGGGCTTTCAATTAGGATGGCTGAGTCTGAATTTCAGATTTAACTGACACTCACACTTGGGATTTTCCCTAAAAACTGAACATGCCTGTTTCTGAAGGAGGGCTAGCAATGCCTGTTGTCGTCTGTTGTATACAGGTGGCACAGCTATTAAACGTCAGAACATGATACCACTCCCGCATTGTATTTTGGCATTGGATTTGCTTTTTCTTTCACCTTGAGGAAGGATTGAGTTACTTTAATTAAATCAGACTGAACTGCATGCCCTGCATGCCTCACATTTTGAAAATGATAACATTATTGCTTAATATCCTCCCTGCATCTTTCCTTCTTATTTTGTGTCAGATTATGCTGTTTGTGTTGATGTGAAATGACATGATCTTATGGGATTCCATCAGGCATGCCTACCACACATTTTGAATGTTGTCATCTGATTCATACCCACAAATAATGACAGAAGCAATAGAAAATGACAAAAGTCACAGGGTAAGGGAAGAATAGGAACCGATTATTTTGTAACCAACCAGTAAAATAATAATGAATGAGAACGAATATCTTTAACATACAAGAAAACATTTAAGTACAAAAAAGGTGAGTGAAGTAAATCTTTACTCTCCAAGCAACAACTTGCATTTATATAGCGCCTTTAACATAGTAAAACGTCCCAAGGCGTTTCACAGGAGCGATTATCAAACGAAATGTGACACCGAGTCACATAAGGAGATATTAGGTCAGGTGGCCAAAAGCTTTGTCAAAAATTTAGATTTTAAGGAGCATCTTAAAGGAGGAGAGAGAGGTGGAGAGGGTTAAGGAAAAGAAAGAATTGCATTTATATAGCGCCTTTCATGACCACTGGTTGTCTCAAAGTGCTTTACAGCCAATGAAGTACTTTTGAAGTGTAGTCACTGTTGTAATGTAGGAAATGCGGCAGCCAATTTGCGCACAGCAAGGTCCCACAAACAGCAATTTGATAATGACCAGATAATCTGTTTTAGTGATGTTGGTTGAGGGATAAATATTGGCCAGGACACCAGGGATAACTCCCCTACTCTTCTTCGAAATAGTGCCATGGGATCTTTTATGTCCGCCTGAGAGAGCAGACGGGGCCTTAGTTTAACATCTCATCTGAAAGACGGCACCTCTGACAGTGCAGCATTCCCTCAGCACTGCCCTGGAGTGTCAGCCTAGCTTTATGTGCTCCAAGTCCCTGGGGTGGAACTTGAACCCACAACCTTCTGACTCAGAGGCGAGAGTGCTACCCACTGAGCCACGGCTGACACTGTGGAGGGAATTCCAGAGCTTGGAGCCTCAGCAGCTGAAGGCACAGCCACCGATGGTGGAACGATTAAAATTTGGGATGCGCAAGAGGCCAGAATTGGAGGAGTGCAGAGATCTTGGAGGGTTGTAGGGCTGGAGGAAGATAGAGAGGGGTGAGGCCATGGAGGGATTTGATAAAAAAATATAAAGGGACATCTTGTTAGTCATACTGTGATTAGCTTAAAAGCATTTTAGTTTGCTGCAAAATATTGCTAACTGATAACTTAACAGGGGTCATTTTGCCAGTCCACATTGCTGGTAGCAGTGTCAGAAATTCGGGCATGCGATGCCCATGGTCAGAAGAGCATGGGCAGCATGGGCCCAAATGCCCAAGAGGCAGTGTTGGTAAACGAGGCTTGCGTCAGCAGCGCAAACTGGTCAATCTACTTCTAATATTTGAAGAGGGCGTTTTATAACTTCCCTGATGTTATTTGAGTAAACGCGTATGTGTTGTGGTGTTGATCCATACAGACCAGGAAGGTCCTAGGCTCAACGCTCAGTCTGTGCTGAGTTATCTGATCTCAGTCAAAAAGGCACTACACTGGGGTATGAAAAAAGAATCAGCCTGAGAGCGACAGATTTTTGTTACGTAAGGCTATCGTGGGGTATGGAGCAAAGGCCAGTAAATGGAGTTGAGGTACAGACCAGCCATGATCTAATTGAATGGTGGAACAGGCTTGAGGAGCTGAATGGCGTAATAGAGAGGTGGTGGACCTGAGCAGGAGCTGAGCGAGAGCTGAGCGGGGATAAAGAGCGCAGTGAGAGCTGAGTGGGGGTAAAGAGCGTAGTGAGAGCTGAGCGGGGGTAAAGAGCGCAGTGAGAGCTGAGTGGGGGTAAAGAGCGCAGTGAGAGCTGAGTGGGGGTAAAGAGCGCAGTGAGAGCTGAGCGGGGGTAAAGAGCGCAGTGAGAGCTGAGCGGGGGTAAAGAGCGCAGTGAGAGCTGAGCGGGGGTAAAGAGCGCAGTGAGAGCTGAGCGGGGGTAAAGAGCGCAGTGAGAGCTGAGTGGGGGTAAAGAGCGTAGTGAGAGCTGAGCGGGGGTAAAGAGCGCAGTGAGAGCTGAGTGGGGGTAAAGAGCGCAGTGAGAGCTGAGCGGGGGTAAAGAGCGCAGTGAGAGCTGAGCGGGGGTATAGAGCGCAGTGAGAGCTGAGTGGGGGTAAAGAGCGTAGTGAGAGCTGAGCGGGGATAAAGAGCGCAGTGAGAGCTGAGGGGGTAAAGAGCGCAGTGAGAGCTGAGTGGGGGTAAAGAGCGCAGTGAGAGCTGAGTGGGGGTAAAGAGCGCAGTGAGAGCTGAGTGGGGGTAAAGAGCGCAGTGAGAGCTGAGTGGGGGTAAAGAGCGCAGTGAGAGCTGAGTGGGGGTAAAGAGCGCAGTGAGAGCTGAGTGGGGGTAAAGAGCGCAGTGAGAGCTGAGCGGGGATAAAGAGCGCAGTGAGAGCTGAGCGGGGGTGAAGAGCGCAGTGAGAGCTGAGTGGGGGTAAAGAGCGCAGTGAGAGCTGAGCGGGGGTAAAGAGCGCAGTGAGAGCTGAGTGGGGGTAAAGAGCGTAGTGAGAGCTGAGTGGGGGTAAAGAGCGCAGTGAGAGCTGAGCGGGGATAAAGAGCGTAGTGAGAGCTGAGCGGGGGTAAAGAGCGCAGTGAGAGCTGAGTGGGGGTAAAGAGCGCAGTGAGAGCTGAGTGGGGGTAAAGAGCGCAGTGAGAGCTGAGCGGGGGTAAAGAGCGCAGTGAGAGTTGAGCGGGGATAAAGAGCGTAATGAGAGCTGAGCGGGGGTAAAGAGCGCAGTGAGAGCTGAGCGGGGATAAAGAGCGCAGTGAGAGCTGAGTGGGAGTAAAGAGCGCAGTGAGAGCTGAGTGGGGGTAAAGAGCGCAGTGAGAGCTGAGTGGGGGTAAAGAGCGCAGTGAGAGCTGAGTGGGGGTAAAGAGCGCAGTGAGAGCTGAGTGGGGGTAAAGAGTGCAGTGAGAGCTGAGCGGGGGTAAAGAGCGCAGTGAGAGCTGGGTGGGGGTAAAGAGCGCAGTAAGAGCTGAGTGGGGGTAAAGAGCGCAGTGAGAGCTGAGCGGGGGTAAAGAGCGCAGTGAGAGCAGGTCTGAGACCAGAGGCGGTGGACCAGAGCAGGAGCAGAGCGAGAGCTGAGTGGGGATAAAGAGCGCAGTGAGAGCAGGCCTGAGACCAGAGGCGGTGGACCTGAGCAGGAGCAGAGCGAGAGCTGAGTGGGGATAAAGAGCACAGTGAGAGTAGGCCTGAGACCAGAGGCAGTGGACCTGAGCAGGAGCAGAGCGAGAGCTGAGTGGGGATAAAGAGCGCAGTGAGAGCAGGCCTGAGACCAGAGGCGGTGGACCTGAGCAGGAGCAGAGCGAGAGCTGAGTGGGGATAAAGAGCGCAGTGAGAGCAGGCCTGAGACCAGAGGCGGTGGACCTGAGCAGGAGCAGAGCGAGAGCTGAGTGGGGATAAAGAGCGCAGTGAGAGCAGGCCTGAGACCAGAGGCGGTGGACCTGAGCAGGAGCAGAGCGAGAGCTGAGCAGGGATAAAGAGCGCAGTGAGAGCAGGCCTGAGACCAGAGGCAGTGGACCTGAGCAGGAGCAGAGCGAAAGCTGAGCGGGGATAAAGAGCGCAGTGAGAGCAGGCCTGAGACCAGAGGCGGTGGACCTGAGCAGGAGCAGAGCGAGAGCTGAGCGGGTATAAAGAGCGCAGTGAGAGCAGGCCTGAGACCAGAGGCAGTGGACCTGAGTGGGAGCGGAGCAAGAACTGAGCGGGGAAAAAGAGCGCCGCGACAGGTGGCCCGAGACCAGAAGGAGCGGACCTGAGCGGGAGCAGAGTGAGAGCGGAGCTGGGAGCAACTCAGCACAGGCAGAATTTGAAAGAGTGACATCAGAGTAAGAAACCTAAAGTGAAGTCAGCACAAGGGAAGGAGCTGATTGGTGAGTAGCTGGTGAGTGTTTTTTTAAGTTTTAAGTTTATTTCTGATGTTAGTTAATAGTCTATTAAATAGAGGCATGGCAGGACACCTCAGTCCCATGGAATGTACATCTTGTGCTATGTGGGAAATCTAGGACGCTTCCCGTATCCTGGACAACCACATGTGCAGGAAGTGTCGTCAGCTGGCGTCACTGCAGTGCATCCGTGAGACTGAGAGTTATGTGGATAGCACGTTTCAGGAGGTGGTCACCCCGCAGCTAAAGAATGTGCAGGCAGGGAGGGAATGGGTGGCCACCAGATAGAAAAGGAGGACCAGGCAGGTAGTGCAGGAGACCCCTGAGTGCATCTCGCTCTCCAACCGGTATTTACTGGTGAGGGCGATGGTTCATCTGGGGAGTACAGCCAGAGCCAAGTCCATGGCACCACAGGTGGCTCAGCTGTACAGGGGGGGGGAGGAGAGAGATCGGGAAAACAATAGTGATAGGGAATTCAATAGTTATGGGCGTTTCTGCGGCCGCAGACGTGATTCCAGGATGGTGCCAGGGTCAAGGATGTCACTGAGCAGCTGCAGAACACTCTGAAGGGCAAGGGTGAACAGCGAGAGGTCATGGTCCATATCGGTACCAACGACATAGGTAGAAAAAAGGATCAGGTCCAGGAGGCAGATTTTAAGGAGCTAAGAAAGAGATTAAAAAGCAGGACCTCAAAGGAAGTAATCACCGGATTATTCCCGGTGCCACGAGCTCGTGAGTATAGAAATAGAAGGATAGAGCAGATGAATGCGTGGCTGGAGAGATGGTGCAGAAGGGAGGGCTTTAGATTCCTGGGACATTGGGACCTGTACAAGTCAGACGTGTTGCACCTCAACAGAGTCGGGACCAATATCCTCGTGGTGGGGACGGCGGGGAGGTTGCTAGTGCTGTTGGGGAGGGTTTAAACTAATTTGGCAGGAGGATGGGCACCAGGATGTAGCATTAGAAAGGAGAAACATGGTGCACAAAAGAGTGGGTGATACAGATAGCACTAGAGTAAGAAATAGTATGGTATTAAGTGGGGTCAGACTAAGAGAAAATACAAGAAGGTCTAAGATAGGTTTACAGTGCATGTGTGTAAACACACAAAGTGTGGTAAATAAGGTTGGTGAGCTGCAGGCGCAAATAGCCACATGGGAATATGATTGTTATAAATCTCATCATCAAGAAACTACTTATGAAATAACGCTGGATGGCCAGCTGGTGGCACTGTCCAAGGAGTATAAATACTCGGGCGTTGGCCCCAACTTTTCAGGGACATTTTGTAAGACAAGGAGCTAGTGAAATACAACTAGACCTCCATGTTCTGAAACAAGTTGATTAAAGCCTTGCTTTATGCTCAAACCAAGTGCGTAGTGAGTTTTATTACGTCACTGATGTGACGATAACGGAGACCTGGCTCAAAAAAGGGCATGATAGGGTTTTAAATATTCCTGGCTATCAGGTGTTCAGGAAAGTTAGGGAAGGAAAGAAAGGAGGTGGGGTGGCAGTATTGATTAAGGAGAATATTGCAGTGCTGGAGAGAGAGGATGTCCTGGAGGGGTCAAGGACAGAATTTATTTGGTTAGAGTTGAGAAACAATAGAGGTGCCATTACACTACTAGGTGTATTCTATAGGCCGCCTATTAGTGGGAAGGATATAGAAGAGCAAATTTTTATAGGGAAATTACAGAGAGGTGCAAGAACTATAGAGTAGTGATATGGGGGACTTCAATTATCCTAATATAAACTGGGATAGTAATAGTGTAAAGGGCAGAGAGGAGGAAGAATTTCTGAAGTGTGTTCAGGAGAACTTTCTTGATCAGTACATTTCTGGACCAATGAGGAAGGAGGCATTGCTGGATCTGGTTCTGGGGAATGAGGTGGGTCAGGTGGATCAAGTTTCAGTAGGGGAACATTTAGGGAACAGTGATCATAGTATCATAAGGTTTAGGTTAGCTATGGAAAAGGACAAAGATCAATCTAGAGGCAAAATACTTAATTGGAGGAGGCCAATTCAGCGGGTTGAGAATGGACCTGGCCCGAGTAAATTGGAATCAAAGATTGGCAGGCAAAACTGTAATTGAACAATGGACTGCCTTTAAAGAGGAGATGGTTCGGGTATAGTCGAGGTACATTCCCACGAGGGTGAAAGGTAGGGCAACCAAAGCCAGAGCTCCCTGGATGATGAAAGAGATAGAGAGTAAGATGAAGCAGAAAAAAGGGGCATATGACAGATGTCAGGTTGAGCATACAAGTGAGAACCAGGCTGAATATAGAAAGTTCAGAGGAGAAGTGAAAAAGGAAATAAGAAGGGCAAAGAGGGAGTATGAGAATAGATTGGCAGCTAACATAAAAGGTAATTCAAAAGTCTTCGATAGGCATATAAATAGTAAACGGGTAGTAAGGGTAGGGGTGGGGCCAATTAGGGACCAACAAGAAGTCCTACGCAGAAGGCATGGCTGAGGTACTAAATGAATACTTTGCATCTGTCTTTACCAAGGAAGAAGGTGCTGCCAAAGTCATAGTGAAAAAGGAGGTAGTTGAGATATTGGATGGAATAAAAATTGATAAAGAGGAGGTACTAGGAAGGCTGGCTGTACTTAAGGTAGGTAAGTCACCAGGACCGGATGGGATGTATCCTCAGATGCTGAGGGAAGTAAAGTGGAAGTGGAAATTGAGGAGGTACTGGCCATAATCTTCCAATCCTCCTTGGATACGGGGGTCGTGCCAGAGGATTGGAGAATTGCAAATGTTACACCCTTGTTCAAAAGAGGGTGTAAAGATAAACCCAGCAACTACAGGCCAGTCAGCTTAACCTCGGTGGTGGGGAAGCTTTTAGAAACGATAATCCGGGACAAAATTAACAGTCACTTGGACAAGTGTGGATTAATTAAGGGAAGCCAGCACGGATTTGCTAAAGGCAAAACGTGTTTAACTAACTTCATTGAATTTTTTGACGAGGTAACAGAGAGGATTGATGAGAGCAATACGGTTGATGTGGTGTACATGGACTTCCAAAAGGTGTTTGATAAAGTGCCACATAATAGGCTTGCCAGCAAAGTTGAAGCCCATGGAATAAAAGGGACAGTGGCAGCATGGATCTGAAATTCGCTAAATGACAGGAAACAGAGAGTAGTGGTGAATGGTTGTTTTTCGGACTCGAGGAAGGTATACGGTGCTGTTCCCCAGGGGTCGGTACTATGACCACTGCTTTTCTTGATATATATTAATGATTTGGACTTAGGTGTAAAAGGTACTATTTAAAAATTTGCAGATGACACAAAACTTGGAAGTATAGTGTACAGTGAGGAGGATAGGGATAGACTTCAAGAGGACATAGACAGGCTGGTGGAATGGGTGAACACGTGGCAGATGAAGTTTATCGCAGCAAAGTGGAAAGTGATACATTTTGGTAGGAAGAATGAGGAGAGGTAATATAAACTAAAGAGTACAATTCTAAAGGGGGTGCAGGAACAGAGAGACCTGGGGGTATATGTGCACAAATCATTGAAGGTTAAGAAAGTGATTAAAAAAGCACATGGGATCCTGGGCTTTATAAACAGAGGCATAGAGTACAAAAGCAAGGAAGTTATGATGAGCCTTTATAAAACACTGGTTCGGCCACAACTGGAGTATTGTGCACAATTCTGGGCACCGCGCATTAGGAAGGATGTGAAGGCTTTAGAGAGGGTGCAGAAAAGATTTACCAGAATGGTTCCAGGGATGAGGAACTTCAGTTATGTGGATAGACTGGAGAAGCTTGGGTTGTTCTCCTTTTGAGCAGAGAAGATTGAGAGGAGATTTGATAGAGGTGTTCAAAATCATGAGGTGTCTAGACAAAGTAGATAGAGAGAAACTGTTCCCATTGGCGGAAGGGTCGAGAACCAGAGGACACAGATTTAAGGTGATTAGCAGAAGATCCAAAGGCGACATGAAGAAAACCTTTTTTTCGCAGTGAGTGGTCAGGATCTGGAATGCAGTGCCTCAAAGGGTGGTGGAGGCAGATTCAATTGTGGCTTTCAAAAGGGAATTAGATAAGTACCTGAAGGAAAAAAAATTGCAGGGCTATGGAGAAAGGGCAGGGGAGTGGGACTAGCTGAAGTGCTCTTGCAGAGAGCCAGCATGGGCTCGACGAGCCGAATGGCCTCCTACTGTGCTGTAAAGATTCTATGATTCTATACTGTTACTATGTTCCTGCCTCTTAATTTATTGCCATCAATATTTCTAGACAGTAACAATCCCAGCAACTTTCCTTGTGCCTCCTGTGTGTTCTGCCCACAGTATGTCAATTTGCTCATCATAATCAGCGCCATCACTTCTCTCCTTTCTTCTTCTACTTCAAGGACCCTCTCATTAGTCATTCTTCTTCGCCAACTAATTTCAAGCATAGTTCTGCAGTACAATGTAAATGCCTCCAGTTTTATTTCATCATTCAAAGTGTCATTTACGCATCTATACAATGCTGCCAACCACACATAATACTTAAGTATTCTACTTTCCATCACCAGCTTGATTTACAGTTGTAGAGCTGCTCCTTCATTTTGTTTAAATGTTTCTTGTGTCATTGGCATTCTCTATTTAACGTTTTTGTAACTTTGGCCATCTTACAGTATCCAAGTAAACAATTTTATCTTTTTTTATGATTCATTCACAGGATGTGGCCAGCATTTATTGTCCATCCCTAATTGCCCTTCAGAAGGTGTTGGTGAGCCACCACCTTGACAACTGAGTGGCTTGCTAGGCCATTTCAGAGGGCAGTTAAGAGTCAACCACATTGCTGTGGGTCTGGAGTCACATTCAGGCCAGACCAGGTAAGGACAGCAGATTTCCTTCCCTAAGGTTATTAGTGAACCAGATGGGTTTTTACGACAATCCAGTTGATTCATGGTTAACAATACTGATACTAGCCAGATTTATTTAACTGAATTTAAATTCCCCAGCTACCGTAGTAGGATTTTGAACTCATGTCTCCGGATTATTAGTTCAGGCCTCTGGGGTACTAGTCCAGTAACATAACCACTATGCTACCGTTCCCAAATCTAATTGATCTATTTTCTTATTTTCACTCTATATCAATTTCAATTTTTATTTGTCACATAACCAAATACAACAAGTGAAATCCAGTCAGTGAAATGCTTTTTTCTTAACGAGCCGAGCGCACCAAGCAGCAAAGGACACTTAGCTGCCTAGTACGCACGGAGCCCGCAAGGACGGCAGCCATCTTCATCGGCGCCATCACAATAGAGTCCGCTCTCGCCTCGCTCCGCCTTTCCCGCACTCCTGCCCGACAATCTTCGACCGCCGTGGTACCGACGTCCCGGGGCCTGCTTCTCCCTGGCTCTCCTTCCACCCGGTCTGACCTCCGAGCCTCCCGCGGTGTCCGACCTTCCAGGGCCTGCTTTTCCCGTCCTTGGTCCGCTGGCCGCCTCCCCTCCTACCGGTTCGGCCTCCGAGCCTCCCGCCGAGGAGCTGCCAGCCGCCGTGCTACAGCGGGTCGTCGTGGCCTCCATCGCAATAGCAACTGTGAACAGGGTATCACCGCCATCGAGAGTTGCTGACTCATCTGTCATTTCCACGACATTAAAATTAAGGTCTTCCAGAACTTTCTTCGTAGCTTCCACCTCTTTGCGCCGGCTGGGCACCCCGGGCCGGGTCAGCAGAGCCGTGTTGCCACAAACCACCGCCGTGTCCTCGGTGAAGACGCAGTCCGGGAGGCTGTCGTCAGTCGGCAGCTCCAGCACCTGTAACCCCAGCTTGTGGCGCAGCACCCCGACATAGAGCTGGTGCTCCCGGCGGGCCCGCTCCATGTCCACCGGCTCCGGCCCCGGCTCCACTCCATCCTCACCGCCCCCGCCCTGCAGCGCCGCCGGCCCAGAGAGTCCGCCAGTTTGGAAATTAATCTTTTTTGTGATTACCTTATCTTCTTAGCGTTTATTTTCAATTCATACTTCAAACTTATCTGATTTACTTTCTCAAGTATCTATTATAACCTCCTCTTTTTACCTGCAATCAGCACTGTATCATTGGCACAACTTAAGTTGCTTATCAAATTTCCAATGACCTTGAACCCAATTTCCAAATGATCCAAACTGCCTCAGAATGAATTCAGAGCACACATTGAAAAGGATTGGGTAACATAGCAGATCCTTGGCTCACTTGTTTTCTGATCTTTGTCTATTTTGATAACTCATGACCGATTCCGACTGCTGCTTGTTGTTCCCAGTGCAATTTCTAATAGGCTTCATCTCTTTTTTTATTAATTCCAACTTTTTGCATGGCATCTATTAATCTGTCTTGCTTTGCTCTGACAAACGTTTTCTCATAATCTATGAATCACTTTTCTTTTTATTTCTGTTGCCTGCTCACAAACCATTCTTAAATCAAATATTCCTTGATGTGTCGCCTTCCAAAAAGAAAACTGTGTTTTGCTTGATTTCTGATCCAGTTGAAATTTTTCTTTGAAGTATGATTTTTAGCAGCACTTTCATAGTGTGGCTCGTGAGCCTGATGTTTCTATGTTCTCCACAATCTGTATCTTTTGATTTTTCTTTAGGTGGAGTGTTATGCATATGGTCCTGGCAAAATCCATGGGTAGGATTCCTAAGCTGTCGATCAACAGAGTTGGGTAATTTTATAGAAACCAATATCCCCTCATATTCTACAAATTCTCTGAAAGGATGTCAAATTTTGTTTGCTAACGTTCCTGTTAAAGGCATTATATAAAAACAAGTTGTCATTGTTGATACCATATTCTCCATCTGCCTTTTCCTTATCTGGATACTTTTTAGTGCACTTACCTCTAATAGGGTGATTTCCAGTTTTTCTAGCTCACCTGAAATTTTTGACTTTTCCTCAGACCTTGAATCAATGAAAAGTTGTTCTATATATTCTGCACACCAAACTTTGATATCTGACATGTACAATGATACTTTAATTCTAAAAAGCATAAAAATTTATTGGTTGAGCCTGACTTTATTGCAGCATTGAAGTAATTGATGGTTTAGCCTAACATGTAATGCTTTTGTAATGTCATTGCTGCTGCTGCTGTAGATCTGTTGACCTTGTAGCAATGTTCTTTGTTAAACTGTATTATGTGGATTACACAACAACTAAATGCAGCAGTTTCTGAAAGCTAAGCACCAATGTAGCAATGTTACATTATGACATTATAAAAAAATCAAGTGTTTATCTCAATGTCTCTGACAATAGCTCACCAACATAACCCAGTGATATGAAATGGATTGTACTATAGGTACAAAGCCGCTATTTAATGTTACAATTTGTTTACTGTTTATAGGTAACTTATTTTGTATTTATTTGCCAAATGTATTGATGAGAAAGTCCCCTGCACTTTATCCATTTTATACAGGCAAGTTGAATTTAAAAGAAAGCAATGATATTTCTGTTTTTATTACATATATGTAACTTAATAAACACAATAATACAAATAAAACTGGACGGATCACCTGGCATCGACCTTGGCACCGGCTACGAACACAACAACGGCACACCCAGCCCAGTCGACCCTGCAAAGTCCTCCGTACCAACATCTGGGGACTTGTGCCAAAATTGGGAGAGCTGTCCCACAGACTCGTCAAGCAACAGCCTGACATAGTCATACTCACAGAATCATACCTTTCAGCCAATGTCCCAAACTCCTCTATCACCATCCCTGGGTATGTCCTGTCCCACTGGCAGGACAGACCCACCAGAGGTGGCGGCACAATGGTATACAGTCGGGAAGGAGTGGCCCTGGGAGTTCTCAACATTGACTCCGGACCCCATGAAGTCTCATGGCTTCAGGTTAAACATGGGCAAGGAAACCTCCTGCTGATTACCACCTACCGCCCTCCCTCAGCTGATGAATCAGTACTCCGCCATGTTGAACAACACTTGGAAGAAGCACTGAGAGTAGCAAGGGCACAGAATGTAGTCTGGGTGGGGGACTTCAATGTCCATCACCAAGAGTGGCTCGGCAGCACCACTACTGACCGAGCTGGCCGAGTCCTGAAGGACATAACTGCCAGTCTGGGCCTACGACAGGTGGTGAGAGAACCAACACGAGGGAAAAACCTATTTGATCACGTCCTCACCACTCTACCTGTTGCAGATGCATCTGTTGATGACAGTATTGGTAGCAGTGACCACCACACAGTCATTGTGGAGACGAAGTACTGTCTTCACACTGAGGACACTCTGATGCGCCTCAATAACTTCAAGACTCAAAGTTAACTGAATAAAACAAGGCTTTTATTAGCAAAGAAAGATGCCTGTGTCTTCACCTAGCTTCACCTAGCGTTCTGCTGTTCTGCTGCAAGACAAGCCTGGGCTTGTCTTAAGTAGGGCCAGGTATGGGCGGAGCCGACACATCCAATGGGGAGAAAGGGGGCGGTGCACTATATACAATACAAGGTAAAACACCGGAGCAGGCAATACAATATATGTAGCTAAATACAGAGTCTGATGAATGACATATTTCATCACACACTCTTCATTGTGTTGTGTGGCACTACCACCGTGCTAAATGGGATAGATTCAGAACAGAACTAGCAGCTCAAAACTGGGCATCCATGAGGTGCTGTGGGCCATCAGCAGCAGCAGAATTGTATTCCAACATAATCTGTAACCTCATGGCCTAGCATATCCCTCACTTTACCATTACCATCAAGCCAGGGGACCAACCCTGGTCCAATAAGGACTGTAGAAGAACATGCCTGGAGCAGCATCAGGCGTACCTAAAAATCAGGTGCCAACCTGGGGAAGCTGCAACACAGGACTACATGCATGCTAAAAAGCGGAAGCAGCATGCTAGAGACAGGGCTAAGCGATCCCACAATCAACGGATCAGATCAAACTGCAGTCCTGCCACATCCAGTCGTGAATGGTGGTGGACCATTAAACAACTAACAGGAGGGGGAGGCTCCATGAAAATCCCCATCCTCAATGATGGTGGAGCCCAGCACGTGAGTGCAAAAGACAAGGCTGAAGCATTTGCAACCATCTTCAGCCAGAAATGTCGAGTGGATGATCCATATCGGCCTCCTCCTGAGGTCCCCACCATCATAAAAGCCAGTCTTCAGCCAATTCAATTAACTCCACATGATATCAAGAAATGGCTGAACACACTGGATACAGCAAAGTCTATGGGCCCCGACAACATCCCGGCTGTCGTGCTGAAGACTTATGCTCCAGAACTAGCCGCGCCTCTAGCCAAGCTGTTCCAGTATAGCTACAACACTGGCATCTATCCGACAATGTGGAAAACTGCCCAGGTATGTCCTGTCCACAAAAAGCAGGACAAATCCAATCCGGCCAATTACTGCCCCAACAGCCTACTCTCAATCACCAGCAAAGTGATGGAAGGTGTCATCGACAGTGCTATCAAGCGGCACTTACTCACCAATAACCTGCTCACTGCCCAGTTTGGGTTCCGCCAAGACCACTTGGCTGCCAACTTAATTACAGCCTTGGTCCAAACATGGACTAAGGAGCTAAATTCCAGAGGTGAGATGAGAGCGACAGCCCTTGACATCAAGGCAGCATTTGACTGAGTGTGGCATCAAGGAGCCCTAGTAAAACTGAAGTCAAATGGGAATCGGGGGGGGAAAACACTCCACTGGCTGGAGTCATACCTAGCACAAAGGAAGATGGTTGTAGTGGTTGAAGGTCAATCATCACAGCCCCAGGATATCACTGCAGGAGTTCCTCAGGTCAGTGTCCTAGGCCCAACCATCTTCAGCTGCTTCATCAATGACCTTTCTGTTGTGTATGTACCTTTAAGAGAATAACTGGTCTCAGACTGCAGTACCGGCAGTGACCACCCCTGTATAAAAGGCGCTAGTGAGCCTCTGTTGTTTTCAGTTTCACTATTGACTTCCATCAGTAAAGACTTGTTTTGTTCAACTCCTGCTCCGTGTCTCAATCATTCACGGACGTAATACTGGCGACGAGCAGATACGAACCTACCTACAGTCTGCACCACCTCCTGGGATCCATTCCTGCAGCGAAGTGAGCAGAGGTCGAGGCCAGAAAGAGAAGAAAGTAAGAGGCAGTAGAAACGGGCGTCGACCGTGGGCATCCGCCCTGTGTTGCGGAGTTGAAGATTGCTGGAGAAGCTGTCGGAAGCGGGGCCTGGTTCCTGTCGACGGTGCTTCAGCTAATCGGGCTGGTGGCAGGTAGTGCTGCGGCGGTCGCGAACTCGAGCGGGTGGTTTGCAACGGGGCCGAGCAGCGTTGTCGGGAAGAAGAGAGAGAGAGGGTGGAGCACACAGGGCGCGGCCGGTGCTACGAAGCCGGGCTGCGTATAGACCCACGAAGAGGGAGGCAAGAGTCCCATAGGGTTGTTCCACGACGGGACAATAATAAAAAAAGAAATATTAAACGCAAGAAACCGCGAGGAGCCGCAGGTTGCAACGGGAACCGCGGAAAGCAGCGCTAACAACAGCGGGGTAGAAGGCAAAGTGCGGGAGGCGCCATCTTAATCAGCGGGGAAGAAGGCAAAGCGTGGGAGGCGCCATTTTGTTAAATCGGGGAAGAAGGCAAAGCGCGGGAGGCGCCATTTTAGATTTGCAAGATGCCGAAGACTGCCTGTATCACTGCTTTTGATAATACAATAGAGGACTGGACCAAGTATGTGGAAAGAGTCGAGGTATATTTCGAGGCAAACGAAATAGCGGAGGAAAAAAAGGCATCGATATTGCTAAACTTAATGGGCGCTAGAACGTACGGCCTATTGCGGGACCTGATTACTCCAGCCAAACCGAAGGCGAAGAGTTTTAACGAAATTGTTGCTGTCCTACAGGAACACCTAAACCCTGCACCGCTGTTGATAGCAGAAAGATTTAAATTCCATAGGAGAACTCAGCATAAAGATGAGAGCAATGCTGAGTACCTTACGGAACTACGCAAGCTATCAAAGCACTGCCAGTTCGGAGCAGGACTGGCAGATACCCTACGGGACAAATTTGTCTGTGGACTCCTGAGTGAAGGAACACAGAAGAAGTTACTCTCAGAGAAAGAGCTGACGCTAGATAAGGCTTTCAGCGTGGCAGTATCGTATGAAGCAGCAGCCAGGGGAGCTGCAGAAATTCAACAAAAACCACAGGAATACGGCACCCACGAAATGACACGGGGATTTGCAAAATGTTATCGCTGCGGCAGAACGAACCATGACCAGAAGGACTGCTGGTCCAAAGACAAAATATGCAGGCAATGCGGGAAGATGGGACACATTGCACGAGTTTGCAGGTCTGGGAAGAAGACCAGCGACAACAAAAAGGCTACTAAGGAACCATACAAGAAGGTACAAAAGATGACGGACAGTAGTTCCGAAGACCAGATGAGCGATAGTGAATCCGGGAACAGGAGACTAAGCTGTCTCAAACTTCACAATGTAAATGCAAAAGAGGATCACCGAACCATTTGGGTCACCCTCACGATAGCAGGGTCCCAAGTTAAAATGGAATTGGATACAGGATCAGCGCTAACCATCATGAATCGACGAGACTACGAGCGGCTATTTTCACACATACCCTTGAGAGAGACATTCATCGTCTTGACGGCGTATACAGGGCAAAAAGTATACCCCAGAGGAAAAATAAGGGTGCCTGTCGAATACAACGGCAAGAAAATACGGAAATTGTATCTCTACATACTGCCAAATGGTGGACCACCATTATTGGGACGGGAATGGATCAGGAAGATAAACTTAGATTGGCACTCCATTCATGCAATGACGGTGGACAGTAAAAAAGATGAAGACGTCACTCCTGGACGATTGTCAACAATCTTAGCTAACGCCAAAGAGGTATTTCAACAAGAACTGGGCACGCTTAAAGGCGTAACCGCCTCGATAAAAATAGAAGAGAATGCAGTTCCCAAGTTTTTCAAAGCAAGACCGGTACCATATGCAATTCGCCCAGCCGTCGAGGCAGAGCTGGAGAATCTGGAGAAGGCAGGCGTGTTGTCTAAAGTCGACTGGAGTGAGTGGGCGACACCCATCGTTCCTGTCATGAAGAAAACGTTAAGCAATAAGTCCGGGGAGCCAAGGAAGATTCGCATCTGTGGGGATTTCAAGGTGACGGTGAACCCAGTCCTTCACACAGTACAATATCCTCTTCCAAGGATAGAAGACATCTTCGCCTCACTGTCTGGAGGGAAGCGTTTTACAAAAATTGACCTAGCACAAGCATATTTGCAGATGGAGGTTGAAGAGTCCTCTAGGAAGTATCTCACGATAAACACTCACAAAGGTCTTTACCAGTATCATCGATTGGTATTCGGAGTAGCATCGGCTCCGGCGATATGGCAAAGAGCGATGGAACAAGTCCTGCAAGGGATTCCGGGGACTCAGTGTTACTTGGACGACATCTTTGTGACAGGTGAAGATGACAGTGAACACCTTAACAACCTAGAACAGGTGCTCACTAGAATCCGGGAACATGGGCTGCGAGCCAACCGCCCCAAGTGCGAATTTTTTAAGAAACAGATATCGTATTGTGGCCACGTGATTGATGAAGAGGGGTTACATAAGTCCCCTGACAAAATTGAAGCAGTTGTTAAGGCCCCAGCGCTTGAAAATGTGTCGCAACTGAGGTCATTCCTCGGATTGGTGAATTACTACCATAAGTTTTTGCCAAATTTGTCGACGATTCTGCACCCACTGAACGCCCTGCTGCGAACGGGGGTAGCATGGAAATGGAGCGATGATTGTAAGCGGGCCTTTCAGAAGAGTAAGGACTTAATCACTTCAAGGGAAGTATTGGCTCACTACAACCCAGCACTGCCGATCAGACTGGCGTGTGATGCGTCTCCCTATGGCATTGGGGCGGTACTGTCACATAAATTCCTTGATGGTTTAGAGAGGCCGATAGCTTTTGCGTCACGCTCGTTAACTTCTGCCGAGCGTAACTACGCCCAGATTGACAGAGAGGCCCTCAGCCTAGTGTGGGGGGTGAAGAAGTTCAATCACTACCTGCACGGTCAAAAATTTACTCTACTAACCGATCATCAACCTCTTGTCTCCATTTTCAACCCTCAGAAGGGCGTACCGATAATGACAGCACAACGGCTGCAGAGGTGGTCCCTTTTCCTAGGGGCACACCAATATGACATCGAGTACAAAGGAACTAAACAGCATGGAAATGCTGATGGATTGTCATGCCTACCGTTGCCGACGGTGGAAGAAGAAGACCTTGCAGTGGATCCAATGGAGTTATTCCACTTGACCATAGTCGAATGTCTCCCTGTGACGAATGCAAACATAGAAAAGGAAACACGGAATGACCCGACACTATCACGGGTCTATGATTTAACGGTGAAGGGATGGCCAGCACATGGCGAACCACTGCTGCCAGCATTCTCGCCGAGAAGAGAACAGCTGTCAGTGTGCAGAGGAACCTTGATGTGTGGATCCAGAGTAGTAATTCCACCTAAGTTGACGGATAGGGTGCTCAATGAGCTTCATGAGGGTCATCTGGGTGGGGTAAAAATGAAGAACTTAGCCAGAGCGTTTGTGTGGTGGCCGGGAATCGATAGAGAAATCGAAGAGATGACCAGGAGCTGTGCAGGATGCCAGAAGGTCCAAAACGCACCACCACAAGCTCCTCTGCATCCATGGGAGTGGCCCTCATCTCCATGGCAAAGGGTGCACATTGATTTTGCTGGTCCCTTCATGGACTCGATGTTTTTAATTGCGGTGGATGCACATTCAAAGTGGCCAGAGGTAATAAAAATGTCCTCAACCACCACGGAAAAAACTATCACAGTTTTACGAACCATATTCGCCAGGAATGGGCTGCCTGAACAGATTTGCTCTGACAATGGACCACAGTTTGTGTCTGAAGAGTTCCGGAGGTTCTTAAAGAACAATGGTGTTAAGCATTACACATCTGCCCCATATCATCCAGCCACTAATGGATTGGCCGAGAGGTTTGTCCAAACATTCAAGAAGGCTATCAAGGCAATGTGTAATGAAGATATACCCCTACAACACAAGGTGGACAACTTCTTGTTTGCCTACCGGAATGCGACACATGCGGTTACCAACCAAACTCCAGCCATGATGTTCTTCAATCGAAGACTACGATGCCGCTTGGATTTGGTTAAGCCAAACGTCCGAAGAGATGTGGAGAACAGGCAGTTTCAGAATATGAAAGAAAGGCCGACCAGGAGTTTTAAGGTAGGTCAACCAGTTTTGGCCCGGGACTACCGCACTGAGAAATGGCAGCCAGGAACGATTTGTACACGACAAGGACCTCTCATGTATACCGTGGACGTTGGGGAGAGCATTGTAAGACGCCATGCTGACCAGATTCTAGAGTCACTGGAAAACGTCAACTCCACACCACGATCTGATACACCTGGTAATGAAATCGACGTTCCAACTGCAGCTACCGCAGAACCGGTAATATTGGAAGCAGATGAACCAAACAACGACATTGATCCCGACTCAACATTGCCAGAAGAACCTGATACCCCAAAGAGGCGTTATCCAGACAGAATCAGGAAGCCTCCTCAAAGACTGAACTTATAATTGCTTAAACTTAACCAATGTATCTAGCAACCGTAATTGTGATTGTAATTAGTTATCATTTCGTTGTTAAATGAATGTTATGTACTGTTTATCTAAAAGGGGAGGAATTGTTGTGTATGTACCTTTAAGAGAATAACTGGTCTCAGACTGCAGTACCGGCAGTGACCACCCCTGTATAAAAGGTGCTAGTGAGCCTCTGTTGTTTTCAGTTTCACTATTGACTTCCATCAGTAAAGACTTGTTTTGTTCAACTCCTGCTGTCCGTGTCTCAATCATTCACGGACGTAATACTTTCCTCCAACATAAGGTCAGAAATGGGGATGTTTGCTGATGACTGCACAGTGTTCAGTGCCATTCACAACTCCTCAGATAATGAAGTAGTCCATGCCCGCATGCAACAAGACCTGGACGACGTTCAGGCTTGGGCTGATAAATGGCAGGTAACATTCACGCCATACAAGTGCCAGGAAATGACTATCTCCAACAAGCGAAAGTCTAACCACCGCCCCTTGACATTCAACGGCATTGCCATCGCCGAAACCCCCACCATCAACATCCTGGGGGTCACCATTGACCAGAAACTTAACTGGACCAGCCACATAAATACTGTGGCAACAAAAGCAGGTCAGAGACTAGGTATTCTGCGGCGAGTGTCTCACCTCCTGATTCCCCAAAGCCTTTCCACCATCTACAAGGCACAAGTCAGGAGTGTGATAGAATACTCTCCACTTGCCTGAATGAGTGCAGCTCTAACAACACTCAAGAAGCTCGACACCATCCAGGACAAAGCAGCCCGCTTGATTGGCACCCCATCCACTACCTTAAACTTTCACTCCCTCCACCACTGGCGTACCGTGGCTGCAGTGTGTACCATGTACAAGATGCACTGCAGCAACTCGTCAAGGCTTCTTCAGCAGCACCTTCCGAACCCACGACCTCTTCCACCTAGAAGGACAAGGGCAGCAGGCACATGGGAACACCACCACCTCCCAATTTCCCCATCAAATCACACACCATCCTGACTTAGAAATATATCGTCAATCCTTCATCATCGCTGGGTCAAAATCCTGGAAGTCCCTCCCTAACAGCACTGTGGGAGTACCTTCACCACACGGACTGCAGCAGTTCAAGAAGGCGGCTCACCACCACCTTCTCAAGCACAATTAGGGATGGGCAATAAATGCTGGCCTTGCCAGCGACGCCCGCATCCCATAAATGAAAACTTATATCTGTTTGTTGATGCAACATTTTTCCCATACTTGTTCTGATTTTTTCCTTTCCTCTCTCCTGAAAGATGTGGCTCCCTTGCTTGAGTACAGCCCCATAGGCCGCAGTTAGCTCTGGATGTCACTACCTAATCTAATTCTCTCCCTAATTTACATCCACACACATGCACTTCCAGCAGGGGTCACTGGATAGCAATCAAGAGCAGGAACCCTGGCTGATTTGCCCATCCCTAACCAAGGTGCTGTAGGCTGTTTAAGTGCAGCTGCACCAGTTAAGGTCAACTAATAATACAGACTGGGGACCAAACCTGAACTTTCCCATTTTGTATGGCTTAGAGATGGTTGACATGAATCTTGTCATTCATGTGGAAATGACTTATGAAATAATACTGGGCGGCCTGCTGGTGGCGCTGTCCAGGGAGAGTATAAATACTCGGGCATGGGCCCAGCTTGCTCAGGACATTCTTTAACAGGACCTAGTGAAGGACACAACTAGATCTCCATGTTGAAAAACAGTTGATTAAAGCTTTGTTTAACGCTTAGACCAAGTGCCTAGTAGTTTTCTTACGTCAATGGTGACTGGTTTTTCAGCTTTAGTGGAATCCCAGCGTATTTTCAGTGGGGGTGGGGGGGAGTACTGCCCAGTACAAGGATGTGCCCCTGAGCTCTGCCAATTCTTCAGCCTCGGGGTCACTTGTATTTTTCCGTCTAACGGGAGTGGGCAGAGAATGGCTGTGGAAAGTCTCAGGGTGTAGGCAACAGTGTAGCTTGGCCTGAGGCTTCTGGGGCAGGCAACGAGGAGGTAGATTTATTCTTAAAAATTTACAAATCACAACCCGTTCACTTAACTTTGCGATTCAACATTTTAAATCCTCCCTCCACCGCCCACAGGAATTCTGGATGGCAGGAATGTTCATATTTGGACAGACACATTGTACACCTGAAGTCTCTTCTGATGAAAGTTGCTGAGGGGTGAGTAGGGAACTGGTGGAGCAGGTTCCTGAATAAATTTCTGCCTCCATCTGCTCTATTTGTACAGTACTGAGGAGGGAGGGCGGTAGTTGGCATAATTCAAGCAGAACATCTTTACTCCTAAGCCACCTTTCTAATTATCAGCTCAAGATCTTGTTTCTAGTTTTCGGTCTAATACTCAAACCTCCCCAATAAGTCGCTGTAGTACTGCGCCCCGTAGTGCTTTGTAGAAATTTTTGCTATCACAATAAGAACAATACCATAGCTTGTAAAACTAATACTCTGAGATCAATATATCTCCATGACAGATTGAGGAATATATTCTGGGTGACTATGCCGTACAGTAATGTAAATATGGAAAGTAATGTGGCCATCCATTATTGGGCCAGTAATGTGGACTATGGGGAGCGACGCTGGGACCAATGGTCTTTGGGCACTGCTGGGCCTCCACAGCACTGCACCGATGTGGCAGCATAATGCAAAGTCAATATATGATGTGCTGGAAGTGCACCAGGGTCAGCGGATGGTTTATCAGGCATGGCAGCTCTTAAAAAGCTGCTGCTCTCAAAGCTGTTCTGCTACAGGAGAGGGGGAATATGGCTGGAGCAAGATGTTTAATCCAAAAGCAGAAAAATGCTCAGTGCAAAAAAAAATGCAATTAAACAACAATAGCAAATTAACTTTAAGAAGCATTCCAAGCAGATTAGGTCCATTTCCCTTACTGTGTCCATTTTATATGGATATAAGCAGCGCCATGTGCACAGGGCTCCGTCAAACTTGTGAAGTTGAACATAGGATCCAGTTTGCGTAATGTACCTAGGATAAAGGAGAAATTGTTTGCCAGTAGTGAGTCCTCTTTCTTGATGTCAAAATTGGATACCAGAAAACCGGGCAAAGCCCATTTTCTTCTGTTTCACTGTGCCACCTTGCCATATCACCATTGGTCATTAAATGGCTCAAGTATTAAACAAGTACGATGCCAGCACAAGGTTCCTTACAGCTGCATGTTCATGATTACATAAGATGACTGTTATCCTGGGCACTTTGCCCACAATCTTTGTGCTTATATATGTTTCGGTGGCAAAATCCTGTATTTTTGTGTAAGTTTTGAATTGATTTGGTGGCAGTCTGTTTGAAATGCAATTGTCGTGTACAGGGAGTTTAACAGCCAACTAAATCCAAAGTCTGGCACCAAGCCTATCTTATTAAAATGTTGCGAAGTTTGCTGTTGTAGTCTCCCTGGTAACAGGCTAGAGAGCAAGTCCAACATCTGATTTTCCAATATACACAGACTTCATGATTGGTTCAGTTCATATTTAATTGACAGTTCCTTTTTGATTCTGAGAGGTTAGATTTTCAAAATCTGGGGTGGCCTAGTAACTATATTCTGAGAAATAAGAAGCAATTCTTTCAAATCAGAGGCGTTGAAAGTATTCTGAAAGAAAGGCATTTGGCAGTTGGAAAGTCTCATGAGAAAAGACAACTCAAAAACCTCAAAGCAACCAAGAGACAGTTTGAGAAGAACCAACCGGTTGATGTTCCTGAAGAGAAGAGAAATAGCGGGCCCAAAGTTCCCGGGGGCCTACTCTGTGACTGAAGGTTTAGCAGAATGGGGTTTCCAGCCTCTGCTGTAGCCCTGACCCTGTTCCAAATCTCAGGGTCAGGATCATTTTCATAACGGAGATGGGCACCCGCGCTACTTCTCACACAACTGGGCTGTCTGCCCTGACAGGAGGCAAGGAATTTGTCTGCAGCACCTTTCTGCTACGTTACACAGTCAGCCATTTTGGCTGAATAAGGTTCGAAATATTAGAAAGGAGAGCTTCTTAGCTGCCGCTTTCCCAATGGCAATTAATCGCTCTGCCACTAGGACATTGGCATTTGCTGAAGTAATGAGCCCCACTTCTGCCCTTATCTGGTCTTGGCAGTAAGTATGCCCACATCATTGCAGGATTACTTAGTGTTGTGGGGCAAGTGAGGTGAAACTGGTGGGATTTCTGACAGATGATATCGTACCGCCAAGCTAGTCTCTTCTGCTGATGTCCATGGGGAGGTGGGGGTGTGGTAGATGCAAGAAGTGCCCGCTCCCACTTCCAGCAGAATTTCAGGACATTAAAAGAAGTGGTGGAAACTCAGTGGAACTGGGTTCTGCCCCAAATTCAAGCTCACTCCCTGCCTCATTTGTGCTGCTGGTTTCTCTGCACCGCGCCCCTCCCCCACCACAGCCTCAGGGATTACAGGCCCAATGTGTGTATTTAAAAGACATTTGTAAAAGATTAAATTATTTTTTAGAGTTGTGACCTTTTCATTATTTTGTCTACTTGAAGAGTTAGATAAAAGACTTCCTACTGTAATTATATAACAGGGGAGAGGGTCATCAAAGCTATGATCTTTGACTCCTTATGAAAAGAGCGCCATTGAGATTACAGGCATAGAGGCAATAGACAGTGTCGGGGCGTGTGAATTCAGAGGCCTCTCTGAAGTTCATGGGTAGTATCGTTTGCTTTTCATTGCTTATCTCCTTAATTACTTATTCATTGCCTTACACAATGGAGCACTTTGTAGCATTTCAGTATAACTCACTGCAATCGCTTGCATTTTCAAACTTTTTTTTGTTCCCGATTTGTGGGCATCGCTGGCAAGGCCGGCATTTATTAGAGTCATTTATTGTCCATCCCTAATTGCCCTTGAGAAGGTGGTGGTGAGCCGCCTTCTTGAACCACTGCAGTCCTTGTGGTGAAGGTAACCCCAGAGTGCTGACTTTGTCGTAGAGGTTTGGTACAATGGAGTGGCTTGTTAGGCCATTCCAGAAGGCAGTTAAGAGTCAACCACATTGCTGTGGGTCTGGAGTTACATATAGGCCAGACCAGGTAAGGATGGCAGATTTCCTTCCCTAAAGGATATTAGTGAACCAGTTGGGTTTTTCCTGACAATCCAGTAGTTTCATGGTCACCATTACTGATATTAGCTTTTTAATTCCAAATGTATTTAATTAACTGAACTTAAATTCCACCAGCTACCATGGTGGGATTTGAACTCATGTCTCTGGGTTATTAGTCCAGGCCTCTGGATTACTAGTCCAGTAACATAACCACTATGCTCCCTATATGTTCAAAAGGCCTATTACTTCAAAAATTGTGAAGCATGTTCTTCTTATACTCCTCCAGGTGCTCAAGACTAGAAGGTAACTGAGCCAACTGTACAGCCGAGCACCCCATAGCATTGGGCATTACATTGGGAACTCCTACAGTGTCAAACACCTACGCACATTTATCCACTCTGAAGAAGGGGTCTGTTAGCAAGTTGCAGGAGTGAGCACTTGGTGATGTACTGTGCACGAGTGAGACGAAGAAAGTGCAGGTAGAATTGCAGGAGACATAACATCTGGTCAAGGAGAAGTTCAATGCATCCTTCAGTTGCTGTGGCCAAGGATTTCCACCTCACGGGACCAACCTGCAAACACTTGCTTTGTAGCTCAGCATCAGCAGTTCATGGAGTCATTGGAGATCATGTCATGCAACCTGTACAAGTTGTAGGTATTCCTTGAAGATCCTATAACACACAACTGTGCTTCCTTTAACTATGAATGCTTTAACTGCTGCTCTGACAACTTTCAGTTCCAAGCTGTGTCCTCTGGATTCATCACATTGAGTGTGGGGAACCAGATTGAGACAGCTTAGGAACTAGCTAGTTTGAAAATGAGTTAATGAGTTTTGCCTAGAACAGCATCAAATATACATATGCATTGTTTCTCATGGAACAAAGAGTAGTAGGGAATTGATGGATTTCACTGTGCAAACTGTATTCTGTTCATTCTTATATTTTACATAAAATAATCAAGTTTGTAGTGAAGGGATAATTACTAGTCCTAGCCCTTTTTGGGCTACCCCAGATCAGGCATATTCCCCAGACGTTCACCTTCAACTAAAGTTAAAGATAGCTGAATTCTATAAGACGCTTAATTGGGTCTAAAGGTTCAGACTATCTCTCCCTAAAGGAAAGGAACGACGTGAAGACGTTATCGTCCTCCAGATAGCACTTTTAATAAGTTTAACTAGACTGTAAACTTCCGGATAATATGAGGGTCCGGAATACCCCCCAGAATTCTGCAACTCCTCACAAAAGAGTGTACAGAAATTGAGTTTGCGAGTTTGATACAAAAATACTACTTGAGGCAATTCTAAAAATATATAGATTTATTTAAGAGCCGACATACCATTAACAGCTGTTGACTCAGTCGCAACATTAACAGTTCAAAAACAAATAGCTTACATTTCGTATTTTCAGAGATCCTTATTCTCAAATCTTAACTTCGTACATTTTTACATTTCTTATTCTTAATTCTAATCCAGGATATCCACCAAAATCAAATACCTTGATTACCCAAGACTCAGAGTTGTAGGCTTACAGAGTGGTTCTGAAGCCGAGAATCGCTTGCCCCTTCCCAGCGACTTCTGACTGTCTATCTGAAAAAGCTCTATTTTTATACCTTTTTTTAGTGGTTTATCCTTTGAAGTTTTCTGCTGATGTAAGCTAATTATCTCTAGTTATCTCTCTGTTGACTTTTTTCTATTCTTACTGCCAATTCAACTGTTAGCTTGCAGACTTCTGTCTGTTGTTTAGGTGTTTCAAAACTTATCATAAAAAACAATATGATTGTAGTATTTATTTGATGTCATTCTTATCGAAGGTCTTCCATTCAATTCTTAATATTGGCTTAACTGGTTACTAGCAGATGTCGTGTCTACTATGTGTTCCAAGTTCAACACAAACACAATGTAATTGCTTGGTGTATCTATTGAAGTCATATCTACAAAGTGTTCTGTAGGCATCATATTTACAACATGTAAATTAAAGACACTTCAACTAGGGTGTTTGTTTTCCTAGCCATCTTAGTTGGTTATATTATAATCGTGTTTCCTGTTTCATTTGATGTAACTTTTACAAAGGCACATGGTTTTTTAATATTCTGTGTTCCTGTTTGAAGTGTTAGTTTTTAACACTTTACTTGGGTCATTCCATTGTGTTTCTCCCAAACTCCAGACCTTCTGGAAGCGCCAAACTGCTATTTCAATAGGGCCATTGTTTTAGTATTTTTAACCAATTCCCATTTCAAAAGCTTGTGGTGTTTACAACTTTTGTGTTATCAAACCATCCCATCTCAGAAGCCTGTATTGACACAGCTTGTGTCGCCGAGGCTTTCCAGACTTTTAAACCCAGTATATCCTGTATTAATAAAATCGGAATTCATAGGATGGTGTATTTTTCTGAAATATGGCTTATTCCTTCACAGTAGGTTCATAATAGTGCCATTTTCACTAGTGTTTTCAGTCCACCTTCCATAAAGACCGCAGAATGAATGTGGCACTACATACAAGAATTACATTAGCCAGTATACACAACAAGGGTCCCGTGTTAAAATAACCTGGTCACATTATTATTTAACTATATACTGAGCAGTAATGGCTCACTCCAGTTTGTAGGGAATGCGAGGTCTGCTTAGGGGAGTGAACGATGATGCTGAATCAAGAGAATTTCTAGCACAAAACCCAAATATTTGTAATAGTTTCCTTGGGAAATCTAAGTTGGTATTGGCAGGCTTCTTCAGACAGTCACAGATAAGAGACCCTTGCGGTGTAAACATATGTAAGCGTAAGAACATGTCTGAATGGACCATAAAGTGCAAGCTGATCTGTCTGGCAAGCCTACTCTGATCCTCCTCCTCCTGAACCTGCAAATCGAAAGATAGGCCCATAGGAAAACACATTGATGGATGATAATGAGCTCTCTAACTACAAACTGTCACTGGTAAAAGATGCAATACAACTGTAAGTAGCTTTGAGGAAGATTCACTTCCCCTCCCAAGGTTGGGTCCAATGTTCCTCTAGACTTCATTTGAAATATTATTTACTCAAATTTGTCTGGAAACACGTTAGTAATCTTCTGTATTTTCCTCTCCTGTTCCTCCTACGCTCCAAAAAAACATTCCTATATGCTCTGCCACCTTGCTGCATCCTTACTGTGTCAAAATCAGCAATCCTCTTCTCTCTGTCTCCTACTTTAACTTAAGGGCCAATTTTAACTCCCAGCAGGAAGCCGGAGGGACCAGACGACAATCACGTGTGGGATTGCATACTCCCAAATCCTGTTCACTTTACGACCCAAGTACAGGCTTTTAAAACCTGCAGTATACCAGCTCTCCCACCCCCAAAGTCACGAGTGCCCAATACCGACATTACCTGCTTGATTAATGTCAATGAGGTGAGCCATGCAGGTCTGAATGTGGACTGCCTCCAACCAAATCAGTGGCCTTGATGCCCGCTGCACCCCCATCTCTCTTGTTTTAGTCTTTTAGGACTGAGGTGCATCTTACACACTGATAAAATGTACTGCCCACAGTCTGTGTCTCCGTAATTGGTGCATTTTATTTTAGCAGAGCTATTTAAAAAATGAACATATTATGAAAACACTTGGTTGTGAATTGAAGCTATTGCATATGTTTCAAAATAATAAAATACAATCAGGTTTTTTGCAGTGGTCAATTGATCATCCATGTCCTGGTTATATCAGGTACACAAGTAAGGAAAGAAAGAAAGGAAAAAAGCAAGGAAGAAAGAGAGACTGACTTGTATTTATATAGCGTCTTTCACGACCTCAGGATGCCTAAAAGTGCCAATGATGTACTTTTGAAGTATAATCACTGTTGTAATGTAGGAAAAACGGCAGCCAATTTTTGCACAGCAAGCTCCCACAAAACAGCAATGAAATAAATGACCAGATCATCTGTTTTAGATGTCGGTTGAGGGACAAACTTTGGCCAGAACACTGGGGTGAACTCCCCAGCTAAATTTGAATAGTGTCACGGGATCTTTTACATCCACGAGAAAGCAGATGGGACCTTGGTTTAATGTCTCATCTGAAAAGCAGCACCTCCAACAATGCAGCATTACCTCAATACTACACTGAAGTGTCAGCCGAGATTATGTGCTCAAGTCTACATAAGAACATAAGAAACAGGTGCAGGAGTAGGCCATATGGCCCTTCAAGCCTGCTCCACCATTCAGTAAGATCATGGCTGATCTTCTATCTCAACCCCACCTTCCCGCACTATTGCCATATCCCTCGATTCCCTTAGTATCCAAAAAAATCTATCAATCTCTGTCTTGAATATACTCAACGACTGAGCATCTACAGCTCTCTGGGGTGGAGAATTCCAAAGATTCACAACCCTTTGAGTGAAGAAATTTCTCCTCATCTCAGTCCTAAACGTCTCTGGAGTGTGGCTTGAAACCACAACCTTTTGACTCAGAGGCAAAAGCACAACCACTGAGCCACGGCTGAAACTTGATTGAGTATTTATACACTGATTCAGGAATCACCTTTCAACAGTGAACAATACAGGAACATGAGTTTACATCACACAGGCTAGCATCACAAAGACTGATGATGCTCTGCATACAAATTACTATTCTTTACATATATCATTCAAGCATTGCATAGTTTATGTTCTAAAGTCACATATTTATTAGATAGAATACCCAGTGTGATATTGATTTTTCTTTCAGTTTTGAGAAAGGCCTATATAACTTGCTGGTGAAGTAAAAATCAATATTGAACTAACTATCATCAGTTATCCTCTATTTTATCCATGGCCAGCATTCTTACTTTCAATGTAGAGCAAAGGGTTACATACTGCACTGAAAATAAATTTACACCAGTGAAATAATAATTTAATGCAGAAACCACACCAGTGGCACTTAATGGTCTTTCTATATATTTTTGGGGGGGTGGTGGGGGGACCAAAACAATGGCAACATTTATATAACAGGCACAAAATAATTCAAAACAAAACCCGAAACCGAAACTATCCAATCAACCAGTAGTCAACAAAACAATACAGGGAAGGGGGAGGGGCACCCAGGGAGAATTCAGCAGCTTTCAGAATACTTCACACAGAGCAGTTTGCTGCAATAGTATTTCTTTCACATGAAGGTTTTACATTGGCTGTAAGATACTATTGGTCCTTCATACTTGTAAAATGGTTCCATGGAATACTCTTCATTGTTGTCCAGGCTGTTGATTTTCATTTAGTAATTACACATACTTAAAGTACTTTAGTTTGTGAACTTTACACACCAGAAGGTCACAAGTTCGATCCATGGTTGGTGCTGCGATAGCTGATCTCAGCTGGGGCTGCTATAGGGGCACTACAATTGGCTTCAGTGGTCCTGGGTTGGGAAGTAAGAAATTAGTCGGTCCCCCGCTCCAGAGTGCTCTCCAGAGACCCCTGCTGGAAGGTGTGCATCTGTGGACATTGGGTGAGGACTGTATCTGGCTCCATTGTGTTGTCCCCAGTCATGAAGACTCACAGAAGAATGGCCCTTTGAGCAAGGTACTGGAGGGTGACCAGTACCCATGGAACCTCAGCATAAACCAAGCTCCTTCAGAAGAGGGGGGCAGAAACTTGAAAATTTCAACCGAACCCGCCTGATGGGAAACTGACGGGATCAGCCACCAGTTTTACGCCCCACCCATGTGGGGTGAAGTCAATGAAAAGTAAAATCGGGTGGGGTGTAAAACTGGCAGCGAGCGATCCCATCAGTTTCCTGCCAGGCGAGTTAGGTTAAAATGATTCTCGTCTCCACTGATGTGAATTCAGCTCCCTCTCACTGTGGGCTTAGTAACTCTTCCAAGCCATATCTTGGCAAAGTTTTATATGAAATAGACACATAAACCCTGGAAATTGCTGTCTGCAATATTAGAGGATAAATGTTAATGTATTCATATAACATTCCTCTAACCACTATTTTAAAATAGTATACAGATGTTTATATGCTAATGTGTTTTTAACATGGTTAAGCAATGCCCATCACTAATAGCATTCATAAGAACATAAGAATTAGGTACTGGAGTAGGCCAATCAGCCCCCCAAGCTTGTTCTGCCATTCAGTGAAATCATGGCCGATCTGTATCCTAACTCCATTTAACTGCCTTGGCTCCATATACCTTAATACCCTTGGCTAGCGAAAATCTATCGAGCTCAGATTTTAAATTATTGATGGAGCTAGCATCTATTGCTTTTTGTGGGAGACAGTTCTACAATTCTACCACCCTTCGCGTGAAGAAGTGTTTCCTAACTTCTCTTCTGAATGGCCTGGCTCTGATTTTAAGGTTATGTCCCCTTGTCCCAGACTCCCCACCAGCGGAAAAAGTTTCCCTCTATCTACCCTATCAATTCCTTTCAATATCCTAAAAAAACCTTAATCAAAACAGCCCTTATCCTTCTATATTCCAGGGTATACACGCCTAGTCTATGTAATCTCTCCTCATAATTTAACCCTTGGAGCCCTGGTAACATTCTGGTGAATCTGCGCTGCATTCCTTCCAAGGCCAATATAGCCTTTCTAAGGTGCGGTGCCCGGAACTGTGCACAGTGCTCCAGATGTGATCTATGTAAACAAGCATTGCAAGTGTGTAAAGAATATGTTTGCTTTCTCAGCATTGTTATTACTCTCCCCCCAATTCAATGGAAAGGAAAATCAGGCAGTGTGTATAACAGGTGACCAATCCATTACCGCCTGTTTTATGCCATCATCGAATCCAGCCCTCCTGGATTTTTATCTCTGGGACTTGGGTTTAAATACAGCCCAGACTGATGAGATAACGATCGCCTCTGGAATATAGGGTCCTTTGTGAAATGACATTGGGCAACCTCAATCCAGCTCACAGTGGGCATGGGCCCACACCACAAAACTGGCATGAATTCACCACTAGTCAGCACTAAACTGACTACTTCACTCAGGGAAGTCACAGGATGCCTGGTGTAGGAAATAAAAGCTCTCACATTGGTGCAGTAAGAGGGTACTCTTCTGGGTTGGTGTTTAGACATATTTTTGGAACAGAGTAACAGGAGCTTTAGTCTGTATCATTGGGTGCTAGAAATGGAAAGTGTTCCAATACCAACAGTTAACATTCTACATGTTGATGAACATAACAGAAACTGCAGAGCACCCTGTTCTAGCATAAAGTTTAATCTACAGCCTAGCTACATAAGTGAGATAATTCGCAGATAGGATCAGATTGACTGACCGTAAATAGTACTGTTCTTTGCATGAATTACTTCAATGAAAATATTATTTCTTCCAGTTAGTAGACATTCATTGCAAATGGATCTGCACAGTATTTCCACTCCTCATCATTTTTAAAAGTTATTTTTCTCCATTGCTCACCATGGAAGGCTGGTAGAAGACCCATTGTGTCAGCTGTGGCTCAGTTGGTAGCAGTCTCACCTTTCAGTCAGAAGGTTGTGGGTTCATAGTCCCGCTCCAGAGACTTGAGCACAAAAGCTATGTTAACACTCCCGTACAGTACTGAGTGAGTACTGCACTGTCAGAGGTGCTGTCTTTCAGATGAGACGTTAAACCTGCTTTCTCAGGTGGATGTAAAAGATCCCATGGCACTATTTTGAAGAAGAGCAGGGGAGTTCTTCCTGGTGTCCTGGTCAAAATTTATCACTCAATCAACATCACCAAAACAGATTATCTGGTCATTATCACATTGTTGTTTGTGGGAGCTTGCTGTGCACAAATTGGCAGCTGCATTTCCTACATTACAACATTGACTACACTTCAAAAGTACTTCATTGGCTGTAAAGCGCTTTGGGATGCCCTGAGGTTGTGAAAGGCGCTATATAAATGCAAGTCTTTCATTCTTTACTTATAGCGTCTGCAAATTCTGCTCTGTAAGTGTCCACTAGGAGGCACATGAGAGCAGCCTGAGATCATTCCTGCCAGCCTCCCTCCTTTCCTGTGGGAAAGTTCTGCTCAATTACTCCCTCTGACCACCTGGCCAGGATTAGTGACTCTCTACATGTTGATTAGTAGTTAAAAGTTTTTAGATAGGTCTTCATATGTAATATTTATTTTGGTCTATGAGCATTAATGAATACATCAATAATAATCTATGAATAAACTTAACCTTTAACTAATACCGTGTCAACTCTGGCTCAGTCGGTAGCATTCTCACCTCTAAGTCAGAAGGTTGTGAGTTTAAGTCCCACTTCAACAACAACTTGTATTTATATAGCGCATTTAACATAGTAAAACGTCCCAAGGCGCTGCACAGGAGTACTAAAAGACAAAAAAATTGACACCGAGCCACATAAGGAGAAATTAGGGCAGGTAACCAAAAGCTTGGTCAAAGAGGTAGGTTTTAAGGAGTGTCTTAAAGGAGGAGAGAGAGGTAGAGAGGCAGAGAGGTTTAAGCAGGGAATTCCAGAGCTTAGGGCCTTGGCAACAGAAGGCTTCAGAGATTTAAGTGCACAAATCTAGGCTGACACTCAGTACTGAGAGAGTGCGGCGCTGTTGGAGAGTGCCATCTTTCAGATGAGGTATTAAAGCGAGGCCCCATCTGCTCTCTTAGGTGGATGTAAAAGATTCCATTAAACTATTTCAAACAAGAGCAGAGGAGTTATTCCTGGTGTACTGGCCAATATTTATCCCTCAATCAACATCACTAAAAAAAAACAGATTATCTGGTCATTATCACATCACTGTTTGTGAGAGCTTGCTGCGCACAAATTGACTGCAATGTTTCCAACATTACAACAGTGACTATGCTTCAAAAGTACTTCATTCTGTAAAGTGCTGTTGGACATCCTGAGGTCATGAAAGGTGTTATATATATATGCAAGTTCTTTCTTTAATTTCAGTTTGAATAATTTAGTAATTTCATCAGTTTCAGTTTTCATTTCACTATAGGACAAATTCAGTGACCCCCCACGCTCAATGGGAGCTCAGGGTGGAGAATCAGCAGTACAGTGTTGTAGCACTATTCGGACTTATGCTCTCTTTAGAGCTGAATCTGCAGTTATGAGTTCCCGTAAAGAAGCAGCGCTGATAGGATGCATGAGTCTACAGTTCATGGTTTTCCATCCATCCATTTTAATCTTTGAAATCATGGTTTGTGGACCCACAATCATTTCCCTGTGCTCCCGGTGAGTGCCACTCCTGTGTCCAATCACAGAATCTGCCTTGCTGAGCACAGCTGCCCCCTGGGAGCGCTGATGTGTTGAATTTAGCCTGATATATTACATTTCATTTTAGTTTTATTGCTTTTTTTTCCCCAGTTATTGTATTTTTACTGCCTTTTGTATTCTTGTATCAATGAGAAAGTACAATAATAAAATCAGAACACAAAATTAAAACCAGAACATATGTAAGAACAGGCAATATCCTTGAAATAGTGAGTGAAAATATCAATTGTAGGCCAGTGGTAACCTGCTCACTTGTACAGGATAAATGAATGTACAATTAACATCCTAAGATATTAGAAATGCAGAAAGAATAAACAGAACACAGTAACTTTGGAAATACTACTGTACACCTTAGGGGGTTTATTCATGCATAAAAGCTGAAGCATCAAGCTGCTGACAGATGTTAATTAAGTGATGTTTACATTTTTGATTTACTGCCTAAACAAAGATAAGACAGCCTCCTCAAAACAGTGTGAATACACAGTCCAAACACATCTATTAAACCTGTCACACTAAACATGACAGCTTTCTTCTAACCTAACAACCATGTTTCTTCATTTGCATATTAATGAGAAACTGAGATCCGGCAATGCACAAATTACTTGTATCTAGACAGGGACTGCTACTGACCAATAGTACAAACCTGCAGTTAACATCGCTGCATGCAGACTGTTGCAGTAATGACTTTTGTTGCCTTTATCTAGCCTGTTTGCTGCTCCATTGTCTGTGCCAATAATCTGGACTGGGACAAATCCATTTTCTGCCTGGGCATCAGCGGTGATAAAGCCAAAAGGATGTCTGTACAACCACAAAAAAGAATCTAGTTATAAACCAGATTACCATGGGTAAAATCAGAGCTAGCTTTTCAGTTTGATTGCTGCTAGGACCGAGTAATCTTATTACCAAGTACTATTTGTGGGTTGTGTACAGTTTAGTGTTCAAGTTTCATCAAAGCTGTGGCCCCGTAAAAATGCAATAGTTTATGTTAATCTGTTAAAGTGTTACATTAGAAATATATATCAAAACTCTGGGTTCAGTGGAAATGATGCAACAGGGGGACTATAGGATCTTTCTGAATGGGTCGAATGTCCTTCCTATACCTATTGACCAATCTGAGCATATAATCTATGAGGTCTCACAATTCCGCTGTTATGGCAGCCTGCAACCATTCTCCAAATAAGCTGATGCTGACCATGACTGTATCTTAGAGCTTGGATCCCAAAGCCTTTACAACGGGAGCATCTGTTAGAGATGCCACTGGACTGTGTAACTAAGGACCCCACTGCAATTGTTACATATCACCTGGCCCCTCATCAATCACTATCACTTCTAACCCTTCATCACCAGTGCTCTGAACTTCACCCTTTCTTCCGTCCTCAATTTCAATGTGATCTTCCAACATGTATCTGTGCTGAGTGATGATAGTTTGTACTATGATGAAAGTTGTTCTTTGGTTTTAACTGCATGGTAAATGTGTTTTCCTCACTTTGTGAAGGGACCAGGTGGGACATTATACAGTAAGTAAACAAGAACACTTATCCATTTGGATGCTGTATTGTTGCAAACACTTTTATGTGCTTGGGCAAAAACACCTTGTGTGGGCATGTTCGTAGAGCACATCATCATAGAATATATAAACAATATGGTACATTGTATAAGTCCTGCATCGTCCCCCAACTTCACAGACTCCACATCTTCTAACTTCTCTCTCCCGAACGACTTGTTCATATTGATCAGTGGTTTATGGTTTCAGATCCACTACATGGTTCACCCTGACTGTTAAATCTGTGTGTCCCAGTTATGCTTATTATAAATCACTGGACACAGACCACAAGAATAACTTTAACAGGTCTTTACTATTCGGAGGTCAGGGCTGAACTGCCCAGCAAATCCCTACACAACGTGATGTAAGAAAAAGGAGGCTTACCATCAAGTAACTTTAAAGTAAGCTTTAAGTAACTTATAAACACACTATATACAAGAGAGGTCTTTACCATGCCTCTGGTAGAAGCCTCTTACAATACTGAACAGACCAGTATTTATACCAGTCCAACAGGAAGTGACACATGACAGGAAGTGAGGTATGTACACAGTTCATAGTTCATAGTTCACAGTTCACAGGAAGTGATGACATAACTCCCCGGAAGTTATTATTTTTGTCACATTCTTCCCTCCTGCAGGTTTAGGAGGCTGTGGTCTACCTTTTGGTCCGCAGCCGCCGAACAAGGAAGAGTCGCACCCGTTTGGATTCCCGTCGTAGAGGGTCGCTGGTCCGCTTACATGCGGTTGGCCATTGGCCAGAGTCCGTGTGGCCTGGATTGCCCTGTGAAGGGTCGGGGAGATCATGGCTTCGAGTACGAGCCCCAATAGGTTCAAAGTCAGACTGCCTCTGTTCAGAGGGAGGTGCAGAGCTGGTCTGTGGCGGACCAGTACTTTCATGCGTGGTACTGGGAGGGTCGCAACCTTGAGCACGGGGTTCTACCGGCACCAAGCTAGTTGGTGTCCGATCAGGATCCTGGAGAGGGGTACCCGATAGGTCCCAAGAGTTTCCTGGTGAAATGCCATCACCCGATGTCCCACTAGGTCCTGGTGGGCAGGGAGCCAGATCCCGTAATGATACGGTAGATTCTCGGCCGTCGGAATATCGTATGTTTGCATAGGTGGGGTTGGCATCGGTTAGTTCGACCTCGTCTACAAGAGGGTCATTTTTAGACGTCCGAACGTATCTTCGGAGTAATACAGGTCCAGGAGTAGTTAGCCATGACGGGAGTGATGTCCCATGAGATGAGCGACGCTGGAATCCAAAGAACCGCTCATGAGGTGTAGTATTTGTGGCTGTAGAAAGCAGGGACCGTATAGAGTGCAATGCATCCGGAAGCACTGTTTCCCATTGCTGGTCTGGTAGGCCCCGAGATCTTAAAGCGAGACGTACGGAATTCCAGATGATACCGTTATACCTCTCTACCTGCCCATTTCCGATGGGATGGTATGGTGTTGTTTTGCTTGTAGCAATTCCCCGTTCTGAGAGGTAGTCCTTGAGTTCCCTCGACATAAAGGACGGACCCCGATCTGAGTGAATATAAGCCGGCATGCCACAGAGAGAAAATACCTGCTCAAGGCAGCAGATTACTGTGGACGCCAGCATATTGGAGCAGGGGAAGGCAAACGGAAAACGTGAATATTCGTCGATCATGGTGAGCAAATATGTGTTCCGAGTTGAAGAGGGCACTGGGCCCTTAAAATCGATGCTAAGTCGTTGCATCGGTTGGGTTGCATGTATGAGTATACCATCTGAGGGGCGGAAGAACTGAGGTTTTAATTCCGCACAAAGCCGGCATTCTGAGCATATTTTCTTTACATCTCCAGTGGAAAAAGGGAGATTCCGTGATCGTACGAAATGTAGCATGCGCGTAACGCCAGGATGGCACAAACCATTGTGGACATCCATGAGGGTGGAGGATGACATAGTGGAGCAGAATGCCCGTGTGAGGGTGTCCGGGGCCACATTCTCCTTGCCAGGCCGATAGAGAATGGTATAACCAAAAGAGGCCAGTTCCATCCTCCAAAGTTGTATTTTATTATTCTTAATTTTGGTTCGTTTTCGATTATCGAGCATGAAGGCGACTGATCGTTGGTCCGTGATCAATGTAAAGTGCTGGCGAGCTAGAAAATGGTTCCACTTCCGTACTGCCTCTATGATGGCTGTGGCTTTTTTCTCAACCGGAGGATAATGTAGCTCGGCACCTTGTAAGGTCCTGGACATAAATGCTACAGGACGACCTTCCTGATTCAGAGTAGCCGAGATCGCCACCTCCGAGGCATCACATTCAACCACGAAAGGGAGATTCTCATCAATGGAGTGAAGAGCCGCTTTCTCCAACTGTTTTTTGAGAAGGTTAAAGGCTGCAACAGCCGCTGTTCCCAGTGGAAATGATCTAGCATGCAGCAAGGGTTGGATTTTGTCCGAAAAATGAGGAATCCATTTAGCGTAGTATGCAAACAGACCGAGAGCCCGACGTAAAGAAGCCGGATTCTTAGGTGACGGGAGCTCTTGGAGCGGGCGAAGTCTTTCTGGGTCTGGCTTAATGATACCATTGCCTACGCAGTAGCCAAGGATGTTGATGGTCGGTCGCGACTCAACAGATTTGGATTCATTCAGGGTCAAATTACGGCGATGGAGGGCATCCCGAAATTTTTGGAGGTTGGAGTCGTGTTCCTGTTGATCGTGACCTGCAATGGTAATGTTATCAAGATAGGGAAAAGTGTCCCTTAGGTTTTCCTGCTTAACCAGGCCATCCATTGCCCGTTGAAAGACAGCCACTCCATTAGTAACCCCGAATGGGAGGCGACGAAATTGGTACAGCCGTCCATTAGCCTCAAAGGCTGTGTACTGCTTATCTGAGACCTTCAAGGGTAACTGATGATAGGCACTTTTAAAATCGTAAGTTGAGAACACTTTGTATTCGGCCAGTTTATTAACCATATCATCAATGCGTGGCAATGGGTAGGCGTCCAAGTCGGTATATTGATTGATGGTTTGCGAATAATCGATGCATAGTCGCTGTTTGTGAGGTTTTAGAGGGTTCTTGACAATGACGACTTGAGCCCGCCAGGGCGACGAACATGGTTCAATGATATCCTCTGCTAGAAGTCGAGAGATTTCAGCCGCAATAAAAGATTGGTCTTCCTGATTAAAGCGCCGCGATTTCGTTATTATCGGTTGGCATTGAGGCGGAATACTGGCAAATAATGAGGGTTCATCAAGTGAAGCTGCTGATAATGCACAAAATGGTAATTTAGACGGTATATTAGAAATAGTAAGTCCGGGTTTGGATCCACCAAACTCAATGGTGAGTTTCTTATGCTGTTTTTGGAAGTCCAGTCCTAAGAGGAGATCACTACATAAGTCCTTGAGCACCGAAAGTCGGGTGGAGGGATACATACGACCATGAAGTGTCATATCAACAACACAAAAGCCGGAGATTCTGGTATTAAGTGATGACTGGGCCATCGCAATTGCCTGGTCCGATGGGAAGACATGTAGTTTCAATTTCGCAACAATCTGTTCCTTAATGAAACTATCAGTACTTCCTGAGTCAATTAAGGCATCTAAGGTATGCCCTTTAATTGAAATTTTTGTGGCAGCCTGAGACAGGTTCTGTGGGCAAGCAGCTGTAATTGGTGTCGTTGCACAGAGAGTGGCTAAAACTCTCGGTGTGCTTCTTCGGGAGAGAGCTCGAGAGGAAGCTTGATAGGTCCTAGCTGGAGCATCTTGATAGGCCCTAATTGGGGCAGTTCGGTAGGCCTTAGCTGGATTGGCCCTCGTAGAGGCCCTTGATAGGCAAACTTTAGCAAAGTGTCCTTTTTTCCCGCAATAACTGCAGATTGCATTGCGAGCAGAGCAGGTTTTCCGAGGGTGAAAAGCATCTCCACAAAAGAAGCATTCCTTCCTAGATTGCCAAGAGGCTGCTAAAGTGGGGTCGTCCTCCTCTTCTTCATCAGAATTATCAGAATTAGATTCCCCCATGATAGGGTTCACCTGAGACCGCTTGAATTGTCTGGTTGCAGCTACAGCAGCAGATCGAGATCTGGGCAGCTGATAGAGGTCTGCATTTCTCTTTGCCAAATCCAGTGAACAAGCTAGGTCAAAAGCTTTTTGTAGCTCAAGTGTTTTACTTTCTAGTAGACGCTGGCGTATAAATGGAGAGGCAATCCCGCAGATGAAAGCATCACGAATCATTTCTTGGCGGTACAGCTCAGCTGAGGCTGCCTGAAAGTTACAATCTACGCTGAGCCTGCGAAGTTCTTGCAGGAATTCGTCAATTGATTCCCCTGGCCCTTGTCGGGCTGTGGCCAGTAGATGTCTAGCATAGACCTCATTTGGGGTCTTGGCATACAGTTTCTTAAGTGCCCGAATCACCTCATCGTAATTATCCCATTCATCAACATATTCGAACACTTTTGGGGTCACATAATTGATAAGTATCTTCAATCTAGCAGGAGCATCCGCTTCACATTCATCCAGAAAATTCTCAAAAGTACGGTACCAATGCTTCCATACCCTGCCAGCTGCTGGTGCATTCGGGTCCAAGTCCAGACGAATAGGTCTAAGGATTTTCTCCATGATGGGTGGTTCCCTGGATCCTTAATTCCGAGTTTGTCCGAAGGTCTAGTATTTGTGAGTGTAAATACTAAGTTACTTAAATTGATGTAAGAAAAAGGAGGCTTACCATCAAGTAACTTTAAAGTAAGCTTTAAGTAACTTATAAACACACTATATACAAGAGAGGTCTTTACCATGCCTCTGGTAGAAGCCTCTTACAATACTGAACAGACCAGTATTTATACCAGTCCAACAGGAAGTGACACATGACAGGAAGTGAGGTATGTACACAGTTCATAGTTCATAGTTCACAGTTCACAGGAAGTGATGACATAACTCCCCGGAAGTTATTATTTTTGTCACACAACGTTTATATACCGGTGTGGTCACCACCGGTATTACAGTATACAGCAGCCAAGAGAAAGTAGTACATCTCTTAAGGTAGTTCTCTTAAGGTGGAACAGGTTACATACACCACAATCCTCCCTTTTTAGCTTAACAGTTATATCCCCATTTAACATAACATAATAACATATATAGATATATATATATACAACTTCATGCAAAACAGTTCAAAGATTCAGTCTCTGAGGAGGCCTCCTGATTCGAGTTGGATAATGCCTTTCAGGGGTCTCTGATTCTCGTTGCTGGGGTGACTCATCTAGTTGATCTCTTATGGATTGGACATCATCCTCAGGTACATTCACTTCTGAGGTAGATGCTTCAGGTTCACTAACTTCTTCCACGGTTGTCTCTGCCGTAACCCTGGGTTCGACCCTTGTTCTCGATTCTACCAGTTGGTCAGCATGACGCCGTATTACATTTTCACCAATATCTACCGTGTACATCAGGGGTCCTTGTCTGGCCCGAATTGTTCCAGATTGCCATTTCTCGTTTTTATAGTCCCGGGCTAACACTGGTTGTCCTATTTCGAAACTCCGAGTGGTCTTGTTATTTATATGCTGGAACTGTTTGTTTTCAACTTCCCTCCGCACATTTGGTTTTAACAAGTCCAACCTGGACCGCAACCTCCTGTTATAGAACATCATGGCAGGACTTTGGTTTGTCACTGCATGAGTGGCGTTTCGATATGCCAGTAGGAATTTGTCCACCTTGTGTTGTAGTGGAATCTGATCTTCGCTCATGGCCTTTATTGCTTTTTTGAACGTTTGTACAAATCTCTCGGCCAACCCGTTTGTAGCCGGATGATATGGGGCAGAGGTATAATGTTTCACCCCATTCTTCTTCATGAATTTCTGGAATTCTTCTGACACAAACTGCGGTCCGTTGTCTGAACATATTTGTTCTGGCAATCCATTTCTTGCAAATATCGTTCTTAGCACCGCGATCGTCTTTTCCGAGGTAGTGGTAGTCATCTTAATCACTTCTGGCCATTTAGAATGTGCGTCCACCGCAATTAAAAACATGGAGTCCATGAATGGACCAGCAAAGTCAATATGTACACGTTGCCATGGGGTTGAAGGCCATTCCCATGGATGCAGCGGTGCAATCGGAGGTGCATTTTGCACTTTTTGGCACCCTGAGCAGCTTTTCGTCAGATCCTCTATCTGTTGGTCGATACCCGGCCACCACACATAAGCCCTAGCAAGGCTTTTCATCTTGACTCCCCCCAGATGACCTTCATGCAGTTCCTTTAGAACTCTCTCTCTTAACTTAGGAGGAATAATCACCCTTGTTCCATACATCAATGTTCCTCGACAGACGGACAGCTGTTCTCATCTTGCTGAGAATGCCAGTAACAGTGGATCACCATGTGCTGGCCATCCCTTCACTGTCACTTCGTAGACCCGGGACAGTGTCGGGTCATTCCTGGTTTCTCTTTCAATACTTGCATTGGTGACTGGTAAACATTCGATGATGGTCGAGTGAAATAACTCAACAGGGTCAACCGTCGGTGCCTCCTCCTCTGTAGGTAGCGGCAGGCGCGACAGCCCATCAACATTACCATGCTGCTTTGTACCTTTGAATTCGATCTGATATTGATGTGCCCCTAGGAAAAGGGACCATCTCTGGAGTCTCTGTGCTGTCATCACCGAAACACCCTTCTTAGGGTTAAAAATGGATACCAACGGCTGGTGGTCTGTCAGAAGCGTAAACTTTTGGCCCTGCAGGTAATGATTAAACTTCTTTACTCCCCACACAAGGCTGAGAGCCTCCCTATCTATCTGAGCATAGTTGCACTCAGCGGAGGTCAATGATCTGGATGCGAACGCAACTGGCCTCTCCAGGCCATTTGGCAACTTGTGTGAGAGTACTGCCCCAATACCATATGGAGAAGCATCACAAGCCAAACGAATAGGCAGCATTGGGTTGAAGTGAGCCAACACTTCCTCTGAGGTGATCAATGCCTTGCTTTTGCGAAAGGCCCTCTTACAGTCCTCGCTCCACTTCCATGGTACTCCCTTCTGCAAAAGAGCGTTCAGCGGGTGCAGCACCGTGGATAAATTTGGCAGAAACTTATGGTAATAGTTAATCAACCCTAGGAACGACCTCAACTGGGATACATTATCCGGAGCGGGAGCCTTCACAACAGCTTCGATCTTGTCAGGAGACTTATGAAGCCCCTCCTGGTCAATGACATGACCACAGTACGAGATCCGCTTCTGAAAGAACTCACATTTCTGGCGATTAACTCGAAGTCCATATTCTTTCAATCTGGTGAGCACCAGTTCCAAATTTGCAAGGTGTTCCTCATCATCATCTCCTGTAATCAGAATATCGTCCAGGTAACATTGTGTGCCTGGAATTCCCTGTAATACCTGCTCCATGGCCCTCTGCCAAATTGCTGGAGCCGATGCCACTCCAAAAACCAGTCTATTATACCGGTACAAGCCTCTATGCGTGTTGATCGTGAGATACTGGCGTGACTCTTCCTCAACTTCCATCTGTAAGTACGCCTGCGCCAGGTCTATCTTGGTGAAGTGTTTCCCGCCAGACAACGAAGCGAAGATATCCTCAATCCGCGGAAGCAGATACTGCACCGTGTGAAGCACCGGATTAACAGTGATCTTGAAATCTCCACAGATGCGAACCTTCCCCGGTTCCTCCGGCTTGTTGCTCGATGAACGCTTCATGACGGGGACAATGGGCGTGGCCCACTCACTCCAGTCTACCTTAGACAGTACTCCTGAACGTTCTAGCCCTTCCAGCTCAGCTTCCACAGCAGGTCGTATCGCATAAGGTACCGGTCTGGCTTTGAAAAATTTCGGGTTTGCATGTTCTTCAACCTTGATGTTTGCCGTAATTCCTCTCAGTGTTCCCAGTCCCTGTTGGAACACCTCTTTAGCATCGTCCAATATTCTGGACAATCGTTTAGGTTTGACATCTCTTTTACCGGAATCTACCGTTAGTGCTTTTAAGGAATGCCAGTCCATATTTATTTTCCTAATCCACTCCCGTCCCAGTAGTGGTGGACCTCCCTCAGGTAGCACATATAAGTCCATTCCTCGGCTTTCTTTGCCCTTGTGGACCACCTTTACCTCTATCTTCCCGATGGGGTATACTCTTTGCCCCGTGTATGTTTTCAATACAATCTCCGTATCCCGTAGGGGAATATGTGGGAATAACCTTTTGTAATCTTGCTTATTCATGACCGTCAATGCCGATCCAGTGTCCAATTCCATCTTCACTTGGACTCCTGCTATCTGAAGTGTGACCCAGATTGTTTGGAGGTCTGCTTCATTACCAACATTGTGTACTCTTAGACTACCCAGTTCATTACTGCTGGAGTCTGAATTTGACTTCTGTTCGTTCGAACTGTTCTCTGTCACCTTGTGTACCTTTCTGTACTTTTCCTGCGGTGACTTTTTGTTGCTGGTCTTCTTTCCTGACCGGCATACTTTAGCTATGTGACCAAGCCTGCCACATTTTCTGCATTCCTGATTTTTGAACCAGCACTGGTTCTGATCATGCGTTGTCTTTCCACAACGATAACATTTTACTGTACCCAAGACCATTTGATTGGTGCTGAGTTCCAGTGACCGTAGCTGCATTTCCACAGTGCCTCTCGCTGCGGCTTCGTGCGATGCTGCAATAGTGACAGCTTTATCAAGCATAAGATCATTCTCCTCAAGCAGTCGCTTTTGTGTTCCTTCTTTTAACAATCCACACACAAATTTATCTCTCAGCGCATCTGCTAGTCCTGTTCCAAACTGACAGTACTTTGATAGCTTACGCAGTTCAATTAAAAATTCAGCGTTGCTTTCGTCTTTCAGCTGCGTTCTTCTGTAAAATTTAAATCGTTCTGCTATCATCAGCGGAGTGGGGTTTAAATGATTTTTCAGGACAGTAACAATATTCGCGAAAGTCTGATCCGCCGGTTTATCTGGTGATAGAAGGTGCTTCAATAGCCCGTATGTCTTCGCACCCATTGAGCTTAATAAGGTTAGTGCTTTCTCATCATCTGGTACCTTATTTGCTTTACAATAAACTTCCATATGTTCTACATACGTGGTCCAATCTTTGATATCGCTATCAAAGGTATTAATGTTCCCATGTTTAGGCATCCTTGCAAGTTTTTAAATTTTTCTTTTTCTCAAAATGGCGGCTTCCCGCGCTTGTCTTCTTCCCCCGCCTACTAAAATGGTGGCTTCCCGCGCTTGGCGGTCTTTCCCGCGCTCGTCTTCTTCCCCCGCTGACTACAATGGCGGATTCCCGCGTTTGCCTTCTTCCCCCGCTGGCTGCAATGGCGATTGCCGTGCTGCTGCCGTTCTCGCCTCCCCAGCGGTTCTCAATTCCCCGACGCTGCTTTTACTCCCCCGCGGTTCCCGTGGGCATTCACGCTTCCCCTGCTGTTGCGCCTCTCAGCCCCGCATGCAGCCCGGTCCTTTACACCGGCTGCGTTTGAGTTCTCCGCGGCTCTCGTGCCTTAAGCTGCCCCAGTCGCTGCGCCTCTCGGCCTCGATTGCAGCCCGGCCCTTTTCACCGGCCGTGGTCGAGTTCTCCGCCCTTTTTCCTCCGTTTTCCCTCCCCCACTCCACAGTCAACGCGGCTGACTTTCTGCTCGTGTCGCTGATCGGCTTACCCACCACCATGGTAGAAGGGATGATCACTGCCTGTTGCTGATGGAGGGCTTCGTGGTCAGAATTTTTCTTTTTAACCCGGGTTCTCGATGCCTCCCGTGCGATGGTGCTCAGCAGGATGATGAGGGCGGATGCCTCTTCTCGACGCCCGTTCTGAGGACGAAGCTGCCTTGGATGTAAAACTGCCGCAGGGTAAGATCGGACTCGTCGCCACTGTTAAGTCTGTGTGTCCCAGTTATGCTTATTATAAATCACTGGACACAGACCACAAGAATAACTTTAACAGGTCTTTACTATTCGGAGGTCAGGGCTGAACTGCCCAGCAAATCCCTACACAGCGTTTATATACCGGTGTGGTCACCACCGGTATTACAGTATACAGCAGCCAAGAGAAAGTAGTACATCTCTTAAGGTAGTTCTCTTAAGGTGGAACAGGTTACATACACCACACTGACCACTGCTATTATGTCCCAATTGTATCTTTAAAGTTAATATTGGAGTAGAGATTGAAACACAATGGGGTATATTTTCAACTGGTGTTGTGGATGAAGATCGGGCTATTTCTGTAATGGGCAGTTGATTCACAATGCCAGTTTTACACTCAGGTGGCAAGTTGAAAATCAGCCCACGGTATTTGCTTCTTGCAGCAGCTTCACCTCCCATCATACCATATACTATATCCTGGTATTTTTATTTTTAATACCGTAATTGCTTTAGTTTTGTTAATATTTCTCTTTGTCTAGTTTTTTTTGCATATATCTTTTACATCTACAATTTTTTCTCACGTTTCTATATGTCCTGTTCTATTATTTAACAGTAATATTGTATTCTTTGGGTCATGTAAATTTTCCTCACTTTTGTCAAGACCTTTCAGGTCATTGACACCTTGTTAACCAAATATGTGACATACTTCAATTCTTTAATGCATATCTGGGGACTGCTCTCCTCACTGAAAATGCCACAACAATACATAGACTCCATGAGGGCTTGCTTGGTGCTAAAACAAGATTTCTCTATTTGTGTTGAATCCTCTCTGCTACAATTGCACATTCCATTTCATACTGGTTAAGTGGCTGTTTGAGAAGTATTAACGAATAATTACTGTGGATAGTCGATGCTGCTAGTTTTTCGTTACCACTAACTAAGCTGCTTCCCACAAGTCTACCAATCTGAACAAAAAACAGGAAATTTGTCTGTTTTTGAAAAATAAATTGGCTTCTTGATATCCACAACTGCAGTTTCCAGCGGGATTCACTAGAGAGTGATCAGGTGTACAAATCCTAATTGTTACCCCCTTGCGGCCAGTGTTTGTGAACTGCTACCACTTGTCATGTCCCGACTATTGCCCTTACTGAAATCAAGACCTGTTTAATAACATATTGTAATGCAGCTCACGGTAACTGTTAAATAACACACAAAAGTTGGGAACTAGAAAACAATTGCAGTATCACACCTAGGAGCAGAAAAATTGTTGGAGTTCAATTCTGGTAAAATCTTGGCTAATCATTAATCTAGTAAAATAGTGATTTAGTATTACAGTTTAAAATGCAATCATTATGAAATACTGACCCAGTGATTTTATTGACTGTCAACAAAAAGCAATTATTTGAATCATATGCAACGTTCTGTATTACTGTTACATCCTGAATGATTGACATTACCCTTTAGCTGGGCATCTGCTCCTTAATAAATTTTGACTGGCAATTAAAGTCAAGTGTAGCCAATAATTAAACTGTACATTTTCAACAATGTAAAATGGATCTTTTTAACAGCAGCATTTAAGATTAATGTGAAAATGATACCTGAATTCACAGTAAGAAGATAGAAAATGTTAGGAATTCAGTCAGAGGAAGAACAAATCAGCTTTGCTAAAAACAGAATTAAGCACAAAAAGCTCAGAAAGTAGTGACATTACTCAAAAGTAAAACTGAATTCAAAATACCAGACACTTGAGACACTTTAATGAATTGATCTTGAGAAAACAGTGATATTATTGCAAATAATTTTACTGATTCCTAACCAAAACCAACATTTCTTGTTGCTTTTGCACCAGGAGGAGAAGACATTATAATGAATTAATTAATTGTAAGATGTAATTAATAATAGAATTAGAGGGGCAAGTCACATTTTGGTCTGCTTTAATCCCACATGTATTAATCTTTTTTAATGATATAAATGATGTAGTTTCACAGGGTTCATTATGTAAAAGGCTTAATCCCAAGGTTTCCACAACGATATGTACTGCAATAAATCCACTTGACAGCCAGCATAATCAATTATTAATTTAATAATCATGTTGCTGCTGGTGCCCCAGTCACTGTACTCTACAAATAAGAGACAAAGAGTACCATGTCAGTGTTCCCATGGCAGACTTATGTATGCTAAACCTGTAAAGAAAAGTCAAGGCTAAGCTTAGAGATCAGTTACGCTTTGCAATCTGGTTAAAGGTACCAAAAGTTTCTTACAGCTGCATGACCTTAGGATGCCAGTTACTAAAATATTTTTTTTACTGACTATAGTCAGCATCAAATAGTTAAATCAACAAACAGAAAACAATTCTGAAAAGAACATTTCCAATTACGCTTTGTTTTATTTTGTCTGAAATTGAAGTTCCCATTCAAGTTCCCTATGATTACTTAGTATTGCACACAAAACTTACAGAGAAAAGTCCAGTATCTGAACTTAAAAAAATAGATATTGACTCCAGTCCCCAGGCTGCTGTGCAATGGCATCATGGCTGACAGGATAGAGTATGATTGCACAAGGGCATCAAAATAAAATGCAGTCACTTTGAATTCAACCTTTATATTTTACTCTGCACTTCCTCAAGATAAAATGCACTTAAATTGATCTATTTGCCAGAGTTGCTTATTTTTCATTTATTCTAGGATCTATGTGAAAAAGTAACAACAAAGCAAAACTATGACCCTATGCCCCTTCCCCAGTCCAAATTGTAGGGATCGTCAAAAATGCTTTGGCTCTGAAATTAATGGGATCAAAATAAAATAATTGTTTTAGTGAACTAGCAACACATAAGGTAGCAGAAAGTAACAGAAGCAAGTGTGCAAAATATTCAAATACACAGCTTGGCTAAATACCTGAGGTAAGTATTCATGTAGTTTTAACTTCTTTGAGTCCAAACTATGTTCAGATTTTCACTTTACTGTTTTATCAACAATGTCATCAACAATCTGCATTTATATAATACCTTTCTTTCTTTCATGCAGAATAACATCTAAAGGTGCTTCATACATACATAATGAAGAAAATGGATGCTGAGCCAATGAAGGAGATACTAGGAGGGGTGACCAAATGCTTGGTCAAGAAGATGGGTTTAAAGGAGGGTCTTAAAGGAGATGAACAGGCAGAGAGATTTAGGGAGGCATCCAGAAGCATGAAGGCTAGATGGCTGAAGGTACAGCCGCCAATAGCGGGGAAGTGGGAGGAGGGATGCACAAGAAGCCAGAGTCAGAGAAACAGAGAATTTGTTGGGGGGAGGGGTGGGGGGGCAGTGTGGGGGGGGAGGCGGATTTGTAGGGCTGGAGGAGGGAAGTGAGGCCATGAAGGAATTTAAACACAAGCACTAGGTGGTCAGCAGTTTAGTGGGAATGGGGTCAAGGGAGCGGAGATGGGTCTCGTGGATGAGATGAGATGAGAGCGGGCATGGGGGAGATGGGAGAGACAGGGGTTTAGGGGTAGGGCAGGGGGAAACCTGGGGGAAGGCTTGGCTTGATGGTTAGGGAGAAGAGGAGGAGCAGCAGAAGCATCTGAATGGATGATCTCTATCTTGATGACAAAGAAGTCAATGAGCTCTTCGCACTTGTTGTTAGAAGTGAGGGTAAAGGGAATAGAGGAGAGGGATTTGAGGAGACAGTTGATCATGGAGTTTTTGGCAGAGGACAAAGAGGCCCAACACTGCAGATGTGTACCAGCAGTTCTGGCGAAGGATGGCTAAGCGAGTTGTGCACCAGATACATTCAAGTCTATGCTCCTTGGACTTGAGGGGGTGAAGTCAGGGCCCATACCAGGGGGAATGACTGGGATGGAAGACAGTGCAAGTTTTTCTTGGGGGACAAGGGCAATAAATGTGGGGGTAAGCATGTGGTAGATCAAATCTATGGCCGCAGAGGAATTGTGGTGAATAGAAGGCCAAAGTTTAGGCAATTGAGATTTTGGAAGTTCAATCACTGACTTCAGAACCTGAGAGAGGAAAACAATGAACATATCTAGGGGAGAATCTCATGGTGATGCTTGGGGGTGTGATAGAAAAGGAGATTTTTAAAGGAGAAGTTTGAGGAGTGAAACAGGGTGAGGTGCTTGAAGAAGACGAAGGTACCACAGGCATAGGAGGAGAGTCCAAGGTGTGACTTGTGGATAAAGGCCACATCACCACCATAGAAGTTTGGGCAAGGCTGATGAAGGCTTTGGTAAGGTGAAGGGTAATGCCACCTAAAAGCCAAGCCAGGATATCAATGCAATCATCCACAATAAGGCAAGTGTCTTGTTTGTGACAGAACGGACATTCTGGAGGGAAGTACGGAGGGGACAGTGATCTACCGAGAGTGGTGGGTGGGGTGAGCAGGACAGGAAAGAGGGTGGTGAGGTTACCTTCCACTATGGTGGGAAGGTCAGCAAGAGAAGACGATGGGGCAGTTGGTGTTGCCGCTTGTAAGAAAGAAGAGATGGGTGCCTTGATAAGCCCTTAAGAGAATGCCATAAGATGCACATTGGGTAGTTTAAGGAGGATTCAAGCCTGATACCGTGGCAGAGAGCAGGAAGGCAGAGGAATAGTGATACATTGGGTTAGCAAAGTACCTGAGAGGTGAGAAATAAAACGTGGCATAGCTGGGTGTCAGAGAGAGGAGAGATGGTGCCAAGAGGGAAAAAAAGAAAAATAGAAGTAATGGGTTTGGGTTCAAAGGGTTCCATAGGCATGACAGAGATTAGGAAAGACAGGTCCTAGTCCATAAACTGAGGACATGGAGGAGATGATAAGAAAATATCCAAAGTTAAAACCTGAGGCCTTGTGGTGGGGTGATGTTGATATGTAGACAGCATGGAGTCAGCTTGATACATCCACGAACTAATGCCCAGGTTCAGAAATATATAGATGGCCAGTATGGAATGAGAAAACTAGATAGTTATTACATAAATAATAATTTCACATTTCAGAGATTTTACATGCGTTACCTCAAACATGCTCCAAAATTCCTTGACATGCTAATGATGTCACGTTGTACATGAATCAAAAAACAAAGTGCAAGGCCCTTGGCAAAATAGTACACACAAGTATAGCATAGTATAACAATAATACGAACTCATGGTTATTCAATGCATATTGTAACAAGTACATTTTAATCTTTACTGAGGCATTGCTGTAATTCAACTTTATTATGAAAAGACAACCTTAATGGCAATGTTATTATGCAATAGTATGTAGACATGCAGAACAGAATGTATAAACAGAAGGTTTGCAACAAAAACAGAAAATGCTGGAAGAAAGGGTCCTACCTGAAGAATTAACCTGTGTTTTATTTTTGGAATCTAATACACTCGCTGCATATTTCTATCATTTTCTATTTCATCTCAACAATAACCTTGGTACTGAATGAGAACAAAACATTTTGTTATTACCTTGAGCAGTTTATTATTAATAGAATTATCATTAAATTACATAAGGAGGATGTGAAAGAAAGACTCAACTCTAAGCACCACAGTTAGTCAAAAAATTGGTTGAAAACTCCAGTATTTAACAAATTGGAACTAGTCCTTATTTTACAAATGGCATGGGCAGATCTGCTATGTGTGCTACAAGACGGAGAATCATAAAAGTGTTCTTCATAAACGGGTTTACAACTTCACTACAGCTAGCTCAGAAGAAATCTTCACCCATTAACTCATTAATTTTCCCTGAACTCAAAGGGCTGGAATTTGCCAATGGGGAGCTTTTGGAGGCGGGACTCCCACTTGTCGGGTTTCAGTCCCGCCTCCATCAACTTCTGGCCAACCCACGCTATTTTCCCTTGATTGACCTTGTTAAACCTGCCCAGCGGGCTTAGCAGGCCAATTAAGGGAAAGCCGATGACAGAGAACGTCAACGTATGACGTTTCAGTTTGACAGCTCTGTGAAGCTGTCAAACACTGACATTCTCTGTAGTTTGATGAGTTCTTGAATTCAAGATTCATCAAACCTCTTTATTTAGCAGAAATTAAATGGTTGCTGCATTGGAGAATGCAGCGGCCATCTGTCATCTTCGCCGCGGAGGTGCAAGACTCTCCGCATCCCCAACGTTTGAAGCCTGCAGGAAGAAACAAAGGTAAGTAAACTTTTACTAACACTTTCCACTTACCTCACATACTCACTTCTCCACACTTGCACCCATCACTTACATTCACAGCGCACTTTTGCACCCCTCCGATCCCGCAGACCCACTGCTCGCCTCGGTGACCCTGGTGGGGTTTGGAGCCTTCGGGAAGCCTGCACTTGTGTGGGCAAAATGGGGATAATCCTCTTATCTGCCTGTTAACTACCTGTTAACAGGCAGATAAGTGGCTGTAATCCCCTTCCCGCCTCCAAGGAGACGGGACCCAGCGCGGGTCGGCTACCCGCCTCCTGGCAAGATGGCACGGAGGCAGGTTGGGGGCGGGTTGGACACCCACCCCCAAATTCTGCCATTTTCCCGGCAGCCCCGCCTCCATACCCGCCTCCCCAGGGCTGGCAAGATTGCGCCCCAAGGCGTTTTTTTGGTATTTTTCCACCTCTTTTTTTCTGACCAACAGCCTTTTGAGTCACAACCACAGTGAACTTCTCACCATTTCTGATATTGCCGACAACCCCTGCAATCTGAGCAGCAATTTTAACATAAATCTGATATTTATGAAATGCTTCAAGAGAAACAGACAATACCATAACCCTCCAGAGGAAAGAGATAAACAGGGTAAATATGAGGAAGTGAAAAGACAGGAAGAAAACATCTGTGGGAAGGTGAGTGGAAATGATCAAGTATACAGAAAGATTAAACACATGGGGGGGTGGATTTTAACAACAACTTGTATTTATATAGCGCCTTTAATGTAGTAAAACGTCCCAAGGTGCTTCACAGGAGTATTATAAGACAAAAAATTTGACACCGAGCCACATAAGGAGAAATTACGACAGATGACCAAAAGCTTGGTCAAAGAGGTAGGTTTTAAGGAGCATCTTAAAGGAGGAAAGAGAGGTAGCGAGGTGGAGAGGTTTAGGCAGGAAATTCCAGAGCTTAGGGCCGAGGCAACAGAAGGCACGGCCACCAATGGTTGAGCGATTATAATCAGGGATGCTCACCAGGGCAGAATTAGAGGAGCGCAGATATCTTGGGGGGTTGTGGGGCTGGAGGAGATTACAGAGATAGGGAGGGGCAAGGCCATGGAGGGATTTGAAAACAAGAACATAAGAATTAGGAGCAGGAGTAGGCCATACGGCCCCTCGCGCCTGCTCCGCCATTCAATAAGATCATGGCTGATCATTGACCTCAAATCCACTTTCCCGCGCGATCTCCATATCCCTTGATTCCCCTAGAGTCCAAAAATCTATCTATCTCAGCCTTGAATACACTCAAAGACTCGGCATTCACAGCCCTCTGGGGCAGAGAATTCCAAAGATTCACAACCCTCCGAGTGAAGAAATTCTTCCTCATCTCGGTCTTAAGGATGAGAATTTTGAAATCTATGTGTTGCTTAGCCAGGAGCCAATGTAGGTGCGAGCCCCGAACCTTGGTGGAGGCGCTTTCTGATCCCGGGGGGGTGGTTCCAATCCCAATGGGGGTCCGAGTGGGCTGCGAACCTCCAAAAACGGGTGGGTTGGAGTCGGGTGGGAGGTAAAAGTATTAAAAATGTGAATCCCAACTCCAACCTGCCTCTGACCTGCCCACTTCCGGGTTTTACCCGAGGCGGGACGGGGGCAGGTAGCCAACCCGCTCCCAGGAGGAGGGTTGGCACTTTAAATATTAGAATGAGGCTGGAAGCCTCTGCTCTTACCTGCTGTGCAGATTTAACAGTGGCCAGCCGGTATTCCTGGGCCTCGGGATTCCCGGCAGCTGCAGCGAGGCGAGGGCAGCTTCGGGGAGCAATCCTTGTGGGCCGGGAGGAGCAGGAATGCTTCCTCCTGACCCTCCAAGCTCACCCACCATCAGCCCGCCCCAAACAAACACCACGGCGTGGGTCTACCAGGCCTCACCCCACCACAGCTCGGGCTGGTCAAAAACTTAAAATTCCAGCCATGAAATGCATCATTTGGAAATATAATAACACATGGGAGTTTAAGAGCTGCATGCAGGGCACAAACGAAATGGGAGGGCCACTTGCAAAATTGAGAGCGTGTGCATTTGTATCAGGCGCATCGCTCATGTTCAAACAATGAGTGGCTCTACACACGATCTCAGAAACAAGTTAAATCTCCAGACAGTGACCTACATAAGGGACTGATGATTTCCAAAAAAAAGAAAAGGAATGTATCCAGAAAAGCAATAATGATGTTATTCAATACAATTGGAATAAAGTAGGCATGTAGCATGAGGAGAGACAGATGGTAGCAAGGCAACTTAAGTGTTGGAGTAAAACTTTGCTTTGTTACAGAATACTATATAGGGTTGTGAGAATCATAATTGCCTTGAAGCCTTCTTTCCTTTTCACTTGGTGTTGTCTTATTATTTCTCCTGTCACATTACTTCACTGAAACTCACTAATTCAAGGGACCCACAATTAAGTATATATTTAAATTAAAATTTTCAAAAGAAAACAAGTTTGCATACACATAAAAGTAAGTATATTTGTGTATATAAAGTTATGGACAAATGGGAGTAATGAGGCTTTATATCACTTATAATTATACTTTTTCTCAGATCATTTTATCCAATAGCTCAAGTTATAGGTCAAGAAGCTCGACACTATCCAGGACAAAGCATACGAACAAACATACGAACATACGAATTAGGAGCAGGAGTAGGCCATTCGGCTCCTCGAGCCTGCTCCGCCATTCAATAAGATCATGGCTGATCTGATTATTCTACATTCCCGCCTACCCCCGATAACCTTTCACCCCCTTGCTTATCAAGAATCTATCTACCTCTGCCTTAAAAATATTCAATGACTCTGCTTCCACCACCCTCTGAGGAAGAGAGTTCGAAAGACTCACGACCCTCTGTGAGAAAAAATTTCTCCTCATCTCTGTCTTAAATGGGCGACCCCTTATTTTTAAACAGTGACCCCTAGTTCTAGATTCTCCCACAAGAGGAAACATCCTCTCCACATCCACCCTGTCCAGACCCCTCAGGATCATATATGGTTCAATCAAGTCACCTCTTACTCTTCTAAACTCCAGCGGATACAAGCCTAGCCTGTCCAACCTTTCCTCACAAGATAACCCACCTATTTCAGGTATTAGTCTAGTAAACCTTCTCTGAACTGCTTCCAACGCATTTACATCCTTCCTTAAATAAGGAGACCAATACAGTACACAGTGCTCCAGATGTGGTCTCACCAATGCCCTGTATAACTGAAGGATAACCTCCCTACTTTTGTATTCAATTCCCCTTACAATAAACGATAACATTCTATTAGCTTTCCTAATTACTTGCTGTACCTGCATACTAACCTTTTGCGATTCATGCACTAGGACACCCAGATCCCTCTGCATCTCAGAGCCCTGCAATCTCTGACCACTTAGATAATATGCTTCTTTTTTATTATTCCTGCCAAAATGGACAATTTCACATTTTCCCACATTATACCCCATTTGCCAGATCTTTGCCCACTCACTTAACCTATCTATATCCCTTTGTAGCCTCCTTATGTCCTCTTCACAATTTACTTTCCTACCTGTCTTTGTTTCATCAGCAAATTTAGCAACCATACCATCGGTCCCTTCATCCAAGTCATTTATATAAATTGTAAAAAGCCCGCTTGATTGGCACCCCATTCACCACCTTAAACATTCACTCCCTCCACCACCGGTGTACCGTGGCTGCAGTGTGTACCATCTACAAGATGCACTGCTGCAACTCGCCAAGGCTTCTTCGGCAGCACCTCCCAAACCCACGACCTCTTCCACCTAGAAGGACAAGGGCAGCAGGCGCATGGGAACACCACTACCTCCAATTTCCCCTCCAAGTCACACACCATCCTGACTTGGAAGTATATCGCTGATCCTTCATCGTCCCTGGGTCAAAATCCTGGAACTCCCTACCTAACAGCACTGTGGGAGTACCTTCAACACACGGACTGCAACGGTTCAAGAAGGCAGCTCACCACCACCTTCTCAAGGGCAATTAGGGATGAGCCTTTCCAGCGAGGCCCGCATCCCATAAATGAATTTTTAAAAATCTATCCAGTGGCTCAGCAAAGTATGTTTCCACCTCAGCTGTCTTTGACTGTTCTTACATTAAAACACTTACATAATTTTAAAATGCGCTGTTTTGATCCTGTCGGTCTTGAAGATAGCTGGGACAAAGGCACAAAGAGATCGTGGTCTTGGGGAATCTCTGCTCGTGGATTGTCGTGTGTGTCAGAAGGACAATACCTATAGGATGTTTACCTGGAGCTAGAGCAGTGCACCCAGAGCATGAGGCCTGGGAGATTTTAACTCTGGGGCCTCAGATACCTACCCCGACTCTGACTCCTTCTCGAAGCCGATGGCAATGACGTCAACACCCACAGGCAGGAGTCAAAATTCGTGGGGGGGTCAGGCTGCTGCCGGGGACCAATTGAAAAGTTCCCCAGCAAGCTAAGTAAGGATTTGGGAGGGGGGTTGCCAGCAAGTCCATGATCAGTGCAAAAGGGGAAGACTGGGGCTGGGGCGGTCCGAGGTATCCTTGTGGGGCCAGGAGGAGCACTCCTGATCCTCCTGGCCCACAAGGAACCTATAAAGATTCAAAAATATTACATACCTGCACCGTCTCTGGCCAGAAACCTTGCTGCCACCAGCTTTCGTTGGCGGGTTGGAGACTGTGCAGGCCTCAGTGGAGGCCGTGGTTAAAATTGCAAGCATGTCCCGATTATATCATCGGGATGTGGCTTTGCCATTTAAATTAGGTCCCCGCTCCTGTGAGGGTGCCGGCCAGTTCCTTCAGTAACCCCTAGATGGCACCTTCACTGGTTGGTTCCTCTTTTTTCGAGACAAATAAATTAAACAAATAAACTGTAAACAAAACTCTAATAACCCTTTAAATAAACCTTAACAAATCAAATTAAAATTTGGTTGTTTGAACTAATTATGCACTCCAGTCCCCGCGGCGCCCACCGGTCACGAAATTGCTCGAGCGTGCCGGTGGACACCGCGTGCTCCATCTCTAGGGCCACCCGGGCGCGAACATGGCCACGGAAGAGAGGGAGGCAATCCGGTCGGACGACCCCCTCGACCGCCCGTTGCCTGGACCAATTAATGGCCTTCTTGGCCAGGCCCAGGAGCAGACCCACGAGGAGGTCCTCCAACCTGCCCGCTCCCCTCCGCACCGGGTGACCGTAGATCAAGAGCGTGGGACTGAAGTGCAACCAAAACTTGAGGAGCAGCCCCTTCAGATAATGAAAGAGGGGCTGCAACCTCTCACACTCACTATATGCGTGATACACGGACTCCTCCAGACCGCAAAACAAACAGGCGGCCTGGGAGTCCGTAAACAAACTTAAGAGTCTATTGCACGGGACTGCTCTGTGCAACACCCTCCAGGCCAAGTCCCCAATAGAACAAGGGAGGACTCCCGCATAGAGAGCCCCCCATTGGGGACCTCCGCCTCCGTCGAAAGGTAAAACGGCACGCCACGGCGTGTCCGGACGGCAGGCGAAGATGGCAAAGTGGAAGGTGTGCAGGAGCAGCCCGTACAGGAAACCCCTCCGTGCGGAATGAAAAGGCACGGAGGGCATTTCCTCGAGACGGCTCAGGTTGTGAGGCGCCGATCCCCGAGGGGAGTTTCGGGGCAGGGCGCCGATAAGGAACTCCGTCCGAACGGGGGTAAGCTCGGACGGAATCGCCCCACGTGCCTGAGCCGCCTCGATACACCTCGTGGCGCCGGGGGGCAGCATCGCTTTCACCGCCCCGATGGCATTGGCCGCGAGCCGGACGCTGTTCCAGGACATGCGCCGCGCCAACTCCTCTGGCGCCATCCAGCCCGCTCCTCCGCCATCGAGTAGGTCCCCGACTCTAGTCAACCTGGCAGGCACAGCCCTGCGCTCCGCCAGCCACCCGAACCCGCGGACGTGGAGGTGCGGATTCCTGAACAGCGGCTCCCGGAGGACAGCCGCCATTCCTGACGGGGGAGAGCTCCGCCTGGAGGCGACGCAGCTCCAAACCCATAGTAGTTCCTGGTAGAAGACAGGCAGCTCCCGCAGGCTGGCATGCCTGCCGCTCAGTTCCAAAAACAGGAGCTGCATGTCGTAATTGAGGCCGTGCAGCTGGCGGAAAAAATACGTCGCCAGCGCACACCATCTCGGAGGATTCTCGACGTACAGGTATCTCTGCAGCGTCTGAAGACGGAAAGTCGCAGCCTGGGTGCGGAGGCACACCAACGCCTGACCGCCCTCCCTAAGCGGGAGACTCAGAACCGCGGCAGAGACCCAGTGCTTCCTTTTGTCCCAGAAGAAGTCGACGAGCTTCTTCTGTATCTTGGCGACAAACGCAGGGGGAGGGATCAAAGTGACGAACCGGTACCACAACATGGCGGCCACCAGTTGGTTTATGACCATCGCTCGACCCCTGTAGGACAACACTCGGAGCAATCCTGTCCAGCGTCCTAAGCGAGCGGTGACTTTGGCCTCCAACTCTTGCCAGTTCGCCGGCCAGGCGTCCTCGGCAGGGCTGAGGTAGACTCCCAAGTAGAGGAGGTGTGTAGTGCTCCAGGCAAAGGGCCTGAACTCCTCCGGCAGGGAGTCCACCCGCCACTGACCCACCAGGAGTCCGGAACATTTCTCCCAGTTGATCCTGGCGGAGGATGCGTCCGAGTAAATCTGCTGGCATTCCCGCATCCTCCGCAAGTCAACGGGATCCGTGACCATGAGGAGCACGTCATTGGCGTAAGCCGAGAGGACCACCTCCACGCCCGGCCCTTGCAGAGCCAGTCCCGCCAACCTCCTCCGCAAGAGGCGCAGGAAAGGCTCTACGCAAATGGCATATAACTGGCCGGACATGGGGCATCCCTGACGCACCCCCCTCCCGAAGCGAAGGGGCGCCATCAAGGACCCGTTAACTTTAATCAGACACTCCGCAGCAGTGTACAGAAGTCGGATGCGGGCGACAAAATGCGTCCCGAACCCGAATGCGCGCAGAGTCCCGAAAAGATACTCGTGATCCACCCTGTCGAACGCCTTCTCCTGATCCAGGGAAAGGAAGGCGACCGACAGACCAGCCCTCTGGGAGTGGTGGACCAGGTCCCGGACCAGATGGATGTTATCATAAATGGTCCGGCCCGGGACCGTGTAGGACTGGTCGGGGTGGATCATGTGGGCCAGCACGGCGCCAAGGCGAACAGACATGGCCCTGGCAAAGATTTTGTAATCCGTGCTGAGGAGGGAGACCGGGCGCCAGTTCTTAAGGAGGCGGAGATCACCCCTCTTAGGCAGCAGGACAATCACCGCCCTGCGCCAAGAGAGGGGCATCTCCCCGGTCGCCAAACATTCCCCCAGGACCCGCGCGTAGTCGCCCCCCAGGACGCCCCAGAACGCCCTGTGGAACTCCACGGTCAGCCCGTCCAGCCCCGGGGACTTCCCCCTAGAGAGCTGGCGGAGGGCGCCGGACAGCTCCTCCAAACTCAGAGGAGCGTCCAATTTTTCGGCGCCCTCCAGGCCGACCTTCGGCAGGTCCTCCCACAAAACTCTGCGCGCGTCCTCGCTGGACGGATCTGGAGAGAACAGAGCCCCGTAATAGGCGCGGGTCTCCGCGCGGATTCCCTCCGGATCCGAGACCAGAGATCCGTCGTCGGCCAGCAGCTCCAAGAGCTGCTTACAGACCCCCCGTCTTTTTTCCAGCGAGTAGAAGAAGGGGGAGCCGCGGTCCAGGTCCCGCAGGAACTGGATCCGCGACCTCACGTACGCGCCTCGGGACCCGACGAGCTGCAGGTCCTTCAGCGCGCCCTTCTTCTCTTCGTACACCAGCCGCAGGGCCGGATCCTCGACGACTTGACCGAGACGGGACTCCAGGTCGAGCACCTCCTTCTCCAACTGCCCGACCCGGGCCTCCCGCCTCTTGGTCGACCCCTTCGCGTACTCCTGACAGAAGAGACGGATGTGAGCCTTGCCCACATCCCACCATAGCCTCAAGGAGGGGAAGCCCCCCTGCTTCCTTCTCCAGCCGGCCCAGAACCGACTAAACGAATCCCGGAACCGTGCGTCCTCCAGCAGCAGATTGTTAAAGTGCCAATACGCGGACCCCCCTCGTGCGCGCGGCAGAACGAGCTCCGCCCACACCAGGTGGTGGTCCGTGCACGGCACCGGCCGCATGGAAGCCGCCGGAACGCAGGAGACGTATGCCCGAGAAATGTAGAGGCAGTCGATCCTGGACGCTCCTCTCCCAGACCTCACGCAAGTGAAGGCGCTGGAGTCGGGATGGAGATTTCGCCAGACGTCCACCAAGTCGAGGGACCCGACCAGGTCCCCCAACTTCTCCGTCGCCGCCGGGCAAGGCAGGGCACCCGTGCGGTCCCTCGCCTCGAGGGTACAATTAAAATCCCCCCCGAGGATAACGCACTCGCCCGCGTCGATTGAGCCCAAAAGAGTGGACACTTCTTCAAAGAAGCGCGCCTGCTGCGCACCGGCCTGAGGGGCGTACACGTTCACTAGATGGAGCGGCACGCCCCCCAGGCGAACAGTGACCTGGAGCAAGCGGCCCGGCACGAGCTCCTTGACCCCCAAGATCTCCGGCTGAAAATGCGGGGCCAACAAGATAGCCACCCCACTGGAAACACTGGAGAGGTGACTCATGTTGACCCCTCCTTGCCACTCCAGGAGCCACGTGGCCTCGTCTCCCGGAACGGTGTGGGTTTCTTGCAGGAAGCACACCGCATACTTCCCGTCCCGAAGGACTGAAAAGTTATTCAATCTGCGGCTAGCTTCCCTGCTGCCGTTGATGTTGAGGCTGGCTATGGTTATCTTCATTTCAGAAGCATAAACCAACCCCTACTTATCACTAACGGGGGAAGGAAGGGCGGCCGCTAGTCGACCGCTACTTCCTTAGCAGCCCAGTGAAAAACAACCGGAACTGACGCAGCTCGAGCGGGTTCATGCCCGTGTCCTCGCCCATGGTCTTGTAGGCGACGCGGGCCGACCCGATGAGCAGCGCCAGCTCCGACCATCTGTCGAGGGCCCGCCAGGTGCTGTGGCGACCCTGGCATGCGGCCACAAAGTCCCGGAGCTCCCTGCTGGGAATAAGAATGAGGGGGGTCCCGGCGAGGGGCGCGAGGTCATCCATCGCCTCATCGGCGAAGGAATCTAAGTCCTCCTCCGCCCCTACCACCGAGTCCCCGTCCTCCTCCGGGGGGTCGCCACTGGCGGCCGTACCGTCCGCCACGCAGTGCGCATCGGGCGGCCCGGCCGCGACGGCCGGCCCCGCCTCTGCCCGGATCCCACCCCCAGGATCGGTAGCGGAGGATTCCTCCCTGGGCTCCTCTAGGGGGGCCGGGCCAGAAGACGGCGGCGGTTCGGAGACCCCCTCCGCCCCAGGCGCCGGAACGACCGGAGAAGCCGGAAAGACGGGGGAATACGTGGACCCGACCTCCTCCAAGTCGCCCGGCGCCGGAGACACAGACAGAGGGCCCTCCTCTGCTACACCACCGGCCTCCGACCCAGCAGATGGGGTAAATTGTTGACAGACCTCGACGAAGCCGGGCAGCACCTGGGAAAAGTCCGGGCCGCTCTGGGCGAGCTCATCTTCCGCGAGCTCGCCCGACCCAGACCCCAAGCCGCCCGACCCGTCGAGGGGCAAAGCCACCGTTAAGGGGTCAATCCCCGCCGCGGGTTGTTCCGCGACCCCTCCCACGGGCAGGGTCTCGTCCCCATCCCCGGGAGGCACAAACTGGGCAGACGCCTCTGCCTCAGCCTCCCCAGGGACAGGCGACCCCTGCCGTTCGCCCGCGATGGTGTCAGCGGTGGGGTGGGGCGCAGTATCCGCGGCGGGCGACGACTCCCCCCGACTGGAGGGACCTTCCTCCTCCCGGTCCTCCTCCTCGTCCAGGGGGTCGCACCTTCTCTTGAGCGCGGAGGGGTAGAGGGAGGCCTCCATTTCTTCAGGGGCCTCCCCTGCTCCCTGCGGTGGAGCGAGTTCTTCGGGTCCCCCGGGCCCGAGCCCGGCCGCAGGTTCTAGTGTACCCGCCTCGGCGGTCGCGGCCACGGGCTCAGGCACGAGGTCCCCCTCACCTCCGCACTCCACGATCAGCGCGATGACGCGCTCGGGCGTCAGGGGCTCCAAATCAAGGGGGACACCCTCCACGGGGGGACCCACCCTGCGGTTTTTGGTCTTGTACCGCGCCTTCTTTCCGACCAGACCTCCCTCCTCCCCCCCGCCGGAGGCCTGGATGGCGATGGCCTCCGACGACGACCGCGCCCCGGTGGCATTTGTTTGGGAGGGGGCACGGCTAGACCCGGAGGGAGGAGCGGCGGCGGCGCCAGCCTTGGCCACGCCAGTCACCCTGGCGGCTTTGGAGGCGGGGCAGTTTTTCCGAACGTGCCCCACCTCCTTACAGGCATGGCACCGCACGCCGTCCGTCGTCCAGAAGACGCGGTACGGGGTCCCCTCGTGGAGGACCGTAAAGGCCCGTCCGTCTCCCCCTCCCGCGCCAGCTGGATAAAGGCCTGGGGCCGGAAGGAGAAGACATGGCGAAGGCTGCTCTCCCGGAATCCGAGCGGGATCGGAGAAATCCCCGACCTCACCTCCCCGAGTTGGTATAAGTGGGGGAGGAGGAGCTCACCGGCGATAAAGGGCGGGACGTTTGACAGAACGACCCTCTGTGCGGTGACCTCAAGAGGGTCCACCGGCAGGAAGGTCCCGCCCATGGTGAGCCCCTTGGCGATGGCCAGGGCCACCGCCTGCTCGGACTCCAGGAAGAATACAGCCTTCCCATACATCTTCGAGGCGGCCACTATGGCCGGAGGGCCGACAACCCCAGCCATAGCCTTGACGCACGCCTCGATGGTCATGTTGGGGTGGGTGTAGCTCTTCACCCCAAGCTTCTTAGTCATTAGCCGGAACGGCGACGGGGCAGCAGCAGCAGCGGGAGCAGCCGAGGCTTTGGCCGTCGCCGCCGCATAGGTCATCGCTGGCCCCGTCACCGCCGAAGAAGTACTGGCCATAATGGGGTGGTTCTTAAAAAAGAGCTACACACACCCCAACTTTGTCACAGGCCTGGAGGTTTTTAATGGCCTCGGAAAAAGAGTCCTGAGCAGAGGGAGTGTAAATGTACTGGGCCACCTCTCCCCTTGATGGAATAAATTGGGAGGGGGCCCTTCCTTCCCTCTGCTCAATTGGTAAAAATAAATAAGAAGAAGGGAGGTGCCTTTTGGAGAGGCAGAGAGAGGACAAAGAGAGAGAGAGAGGGGGGGGTGGGAAGGAGGGGGGGGCCGCAAAGGCAGGGTCCCCACTCAAGGATGGTAGACAGTGGGTGGGTGTCGGCAGGGTGCACTCCCCCGATGGTAACACGCAAAGTCTTTAAGCTATAGGCTGGTCTTCGGGCAGGGGGAGAGGATGTCTTCGCCTGGGCAGGCTGGAGAACGCCCAAGGTCAGCCCACACCAGGTCTTCTCGATGTGCAGGAACAAGCTTCACCTGGGCAGGCTCCAGCCAACCCAGGCCAGGCTTTCGGCCCGTCTTCTTTTCCTCCCCCCGCCTAGAATGCAAAAGTCTTTAGGGGGAATACACAGAGACACCCACCTGCAGATGTTGGAGTTGCAGCTCCTCCCCTCCTTCCAAGTGGAGCTGTTTGTATCCTCTCTCCCTCTCTCCCTCTCCTGGGCTGGAGGCCGAATTGGGAGGCAGTGCTGGAAAAGGCCTCTCCCGTTCTAATGCTGGCCTCCTCCTCTGTCCTCCACTCCTTCCTCTCCAGGCACCTCTGTCGATGATGTAGATGGGTTGGTGTGGGAAGGTTGTAGTGGTGGTGGCCTGGGGTCACTCCTTCCTTCCACTCTACTCTACTCCCAGGCCAAGGCAACCACACACTCTCTCCCCACAGTAGCAGCAGGAGCAGCTCAGCAACACAACCTGCTCCTCTGACTGCAAGGTCCAAAATGAGCTTGTGTGAGGGTGCCGGTAAGTTCCTTCACTAACCCCTAGATGGCACCTTCACTGGTTGGTTTCCCTTTGCTAAATTGTTACTTGTTTACTTAACTGCCTTTTATCAGGTTCATTGGTTTCACCTGTTTTTGCTTGTATTTAAGTTCTGTGGTTTCTTCCCTCTGTGCTCAGTCCTGACAAGGGAGTTAGTCTTGACAAGGTGCTTTGTCTCGACTAGGTGCTCAGTCTCGACAAGCCTGTTGCCCTGTGGTAGCTTGCCTTGACAAGCCGGTTGCCTTAGTGGTTGCTTGTCTTGAGCTCCTATGTCTATAACTGTTTATCTGTGTTATGTTTTGCTTGTATTTAAGTTCTGTGGTTTTTCCCTTTGTTCTCGGTCTTGACAAGGTGCTCAGTTTGGACAAGCCGGTTGCCCTGTGGTAGCTTGTCTTGAGCTCAGTCTTGACAAGCTGGTTGCCTCACGGTAGCTTGTCTTGAGTTCCTATCTTGACAAGCCGGTTGCCCTGAGGTAGCTTGTCTTGAGCTCAGTCTTGACAAGCCAGTTGCCTCACGGTAGCTTGTCTTGAGTTCCTATCTTGACTAGCCATTTGCCTACGTGGTAGCTTGTCTTGAGCTCCTATGTTTTGTAACTGTTTACCTGTGTGATTCTAGTAAAGTACTGTTATTTAAGACTGCATATCTGCTTCTCGCCTCGTCTGTCTGCACTTGGGTCCAGAACCAGCCTCGCCCGGACGGCACGGCCCTGTGTCTACACGGCCCCGTGACACCAACCCTGATAGCTCCTCTGCAACTCGCCAAGGCTTCTTCGGCAGCACCTCCCAAACCCGCGACCTCTTCCACCTAGAAGGACAAGGGCAGCAGGCGCATGGGAACACCACTACCTCCAATTTCCCCTCCAAGTCACACACCATCCTGACTTGGAAGTATATCGCTGATCCTTCATCGTCCCTGGGTCAAAATCCTGGAACTCCCTATCTAACAGCACTGTGGGAGTACCTTCAACACACGGACTGCAACGGTTCAAGGAGGCAGCTCACCACCACCTTCTCAAGGGCAATTAGGGATGAGCCTTTCCAGCGAGGCCCGCATCCCATAAATGAATTTTTAAAAATCTATCCAGTGGCTCAGCAAAGTATGTTTCCACCTCAGCTGTCTTTGACTGTTCTTACATTAAAACACTTACATAATTTTAAAATGCGCTGTTTTGATCCTGTAGGTCTTGAAGATAGCTGGGACAAAGGCACAAAGAGATCGTGGTCTCGGGGAATCTCTGCTCGTGGATTGTCGTGTGTGTCAGAAGGACAATACCTATAGGATGTTTACCTGGAGCTAGAGCAGTGCACCCAGAGCATGAGGCCTGGGAGATTTTATCTCTGGGGCCTCAGATACCTACCCCGACTCTGACTCCTTCTCGAAGCCGATGGCAATGACGTCAACACCCACAGGCAGGAGTCAAAATTCGTGGGGGGGTCAGGCTGCTGCCGGGGACCAATTGAAAAGTTCCCCAGCAAGCTAAGTAAGGATTTGGGAGGGGGGTTGCCAGCAAGTCCATGATCAGTGCAAAAGGGGAAGACTGGGGCTGGGGCGGTCCGAGGTATCCTTGTGGGGCCAGGAGGAGCACTCCTGATCCTCCTGGCCCACAAGGAACCTATAAAGATTCAAAAATATTACATACCTGCACCGTCTCTGGCCAGAAACCTTGCTGCCACCAGCTTTCGTTGGCGGGTTGGAGACTGTGCAGGCCTCAGTGGAGGCCGTGGTTAAAATTGCAAGCATGTCCCGATTATATCATCGGGATGTGGCTTTGCCATTTAAATTAGGTCCCCGCTCCTGTGAGGGTGCCGGTCAGTTCCTTCAGTAACCCCTAGATGGCACCTTCACTGGTTGGTTTCCCTTTGCTAAATTGTTACTTGTTTACTTAACTGCCTTTTATCAGGTTCATTGGTTTCACCTGTTTTTGCTTGTATTTAAGTTCTGTGGTTTCTTCCCTCTGTGCTCAGTCCTGACAAGGGAGTTAGTCTTGACAAGGTGCTTTGTCTCGACTAGGTGCTCAGTCTCGACAAGCCTGTTGCCCTGTGGTAGCTTGCCTTGACAAGCCGGTTGCCTTAGTGGTTGCTTGTCTTGAGCTCCTATGTCTATAACTGTTTATCTGTGTTATGTTTTGCTTGTATTTAAGTTCTGTGGTTTTTCCCTTTGTTCTCGGTCTTGACAAGGTGCTCAGTTTGGACAAGCCGGTTGCCCTGTGGTAGCTTGTCTCGAGCTCAGTCTTGACAAGCTGGTTGCCTCACGGTAGCTTGTCTTGAGTTCCTATCTTGACAAGCCGGTTGCCCTGAGGTAGCTTGACTTGAGCTCAGTCTTGACAAGCCGGTTGCCTCACGGCAGCTTGTCTTGAGTTCCTATCTTGACTAGCCATTTGCCTACGTGGTAGCTTGTCTTGAGCTCCTATGTTTTGTAACTGTTTACCTGTGTGATTCTAGTAAAGTACTGTTATTTAAGACTGTATATCTGCTTCTCGCCTCGTCTGTCTGCATTTGGGTCCAGAACCAGCCTCGCCCGGACGGCACGGCCCTGTGTCTACACGGCCCCGTGACACCAACCCTGATAGCTCCTCTGTGTAGTGGCCCTCCCATGTGTGAATTCACGCAAGTTAAAATGGTGCAGGGCGGGAATGTGGTGCAACGTCCCCCGGCATCTTAACCCATCGCCCCCACTGTTGCTGCCAGGTGTGGCATTTAAAATTGACTCTCAAAAGAACCAATGGCGCCTCTTTAAATGTGTACATCCTGTCACTCTAGAACAAGACATACCCCTATCACTTATTCTATACAAGTAATGTATGCACACAGTACATTCCTGGTGAGAAAACCTTAAATTACACGTGCACTCATATAATGTTCCGGGTCAGCCTGGGAGATTACACTTAATGCATCATGGGCAGAGATTAATCCCTGCCCGATTTTCCAATCCCCAAGCACCCATTCTGATCTGGCGCCCCAGCCCTGGAAACCAGAAAATATAGCCTAGTGAGACTTCTAGTCATAATTATTTAAACTAGATCACTTGGTAGGAAAGGCAAGGAGGAAATTAATCCTAGGTGAGACTGATCGAAGAGTGGTAATTAGCTAACAGGTGGGGTTTAATACAGCAACTTGGAGATATATACAGGAAGCAGATATGTGTCACAGACAAACACTAGGGGCTAAAAATTCGGTGGCGCCCAAGTCCCACCCCGGAAGGAGCCGGGAGCGCCAGCGGGATATTCAGTTTGAGCGCCTCAAACAGAAGCGGGGCGCTGCTCGAGGCGCCCTGCGTCCCTCTTGGGACGCTGAAACTGAATATTGCAGCGCAACACGCAGCGCCACACGCTGCAGCACAACGCGCTGCGGTACTGCAGGCCTTCCTCCCCTTCTTAAAGGGGAGGGGCCTGCACCAGCGCGATCTCCGATCGCGAGTGCTGGCAAAAGAGCCCGGCACCGAGGAGACGTGCCGGGCTCTTGGGACACAGCCGGCACTGCCCGGGGATCAGGAGGCCGGGGACGGCAGCGCGAGGAGGTGCTGGCAGGTGGCCAGCGAAAAAAATGGCCGCCCCGCACCTCCCCTTTAATTAGCGCCACTACCGCCACAGGTAGGTCCCCCTGAACCGGTCGGCGCTACAGGGGAGGGGGCATGACCCAATATCGCGTTCGGGGTGGTAGCGGGGCGTTGCGCACACCGATGACGTCATCGGTGGTGGCGCAGCGCTACAGGCTAACGCCGCCATTAGCGCCCTGCTAAATTTCATGGAAGGCGTGGCCAGTGGCGCTAAAACCACTAGGTGCCCTCTTTAGGCGCTAACTGGTGGCACAGCCCACCGAATTTCTAGGCCCTATAGGTAAAAGCCCAGGCCAATTCGGAAAGAAAATCTAAAAAGTTCCTCTCCGACCCCTATAGATGATCAAAACTAGTCCAGGAGATCACAATGACCCTGATTTATATTACCGGCTACCTACCTCTTGTACAAGGTGATCTCCACCCTAGTCAGAAATAGATCCAGCTCTCTCTTGAAGAAATTCAGCAAATCAGCTTTCACCGCACGAGCTAGAATCCTGTTCCACAGGTCCACTATTCTCTGGGAAAAGAAGAACCTCCTAACATCCAACCTAGTTCTGCCCTTACACAACTTGTCCGTGTGACCTTGCTCCTCCCTAACCTATTCAGTTGAAATAATTGGTACACGTAAACACAATCCAGTCCCTTCATTATTTTATAAACCTCGATCAAATCGCCTGAGTCTACGCTTCACTAAAGTATACAGACCCAACTCCTTAAGCCTATCTGGGTAACTAAGGTGGTTTAAATTGGGACTCAATCTTGTGGCTCTCCTCTGCACCCTTTCCAAAGCCTCAATATCACCCACCATGTGAGGAGGCCTAAACAGGACACAATGTTCTAACTGAGGACTAATCATGGTACAAGGACAAAATGGTATGCTTTGTTTTTAAGTGAAATGCCCTGTGAATACAACCTAGAACCCAATGTAGAAATTTCAGAAACAAAGCTGAACCCAAAGGATGATAATGAATACACCATACAGGTGTATAGATTATTCAGGAAAGATAAAGCAGGAAAGGAGGTGGTTTCACCCTAACTATCAGAGGCTTGTGCACAATGAGTTACTCTGGTTGGGCATCTTTAATGTAAAAAGGGCAAAGCTCAGAGTATATCACAGACTTCCGGGTCAAAGTACGGAAGATAGTATGCTCTATAAAGAGCTAAGTGTATGTGAGAACAGAATATTATTTTAATGGGGGACTTCAATCAACCAAATATGAATTGGAAATACCCAAGTGGTTAGAAGTCTAAGTTGGTAAATGTAATGCCTGACTGCTTCCTGGCCCAGTGCGTCAGGGAAGACACAAGGGGCAGTGCGCATCTTGACTTGGTAATGGTGAATGACCCAGATAACATACAGGAAATGGAAGTCATGGCTCCCTTGTGGCATAGCAACCACAGAATGGCCAAGTTCAACGTGACTTTGGAATTAGGAATACTGAGAACCACAGGCCAGGTATGTAATTTCAAACCTTCAAGGAAATGGGAGAACAATTTAAACAAATTGATTGCATAAAGCAAGATCCTTTCCATAATGTCCTACCATTCTGTGGCAACTTTCTTACTTTTTTCAGTAATAGGTAAATTAATTGAATATGATGTAACTGAATCTAAATTAAAACATAACGAAGACTTCACTGCTTCTAACAGAAGCGCCATTCTGTTCAGTGAACTGGGAGGAGCGAAACACTTGCCACAAGTCAAGGTCAATGAATGCCAAAAGAGACATCCCCTCGACAAAACATCCCCATACCATGTAGAAATGAAAAAAGAGCATTCAGCCCGTTTAGCTCTGCCTTTCACTTAGGTCCATGTACATCTCCTTGCTGCTATGGTTGCAAGCACTGATCCCTCTGTTCCCTATTGAATCAGGTATATTTCTCTTTTTAATGCTTTAGTTGAAACTGCATTATCTGCACTTATGTTAGCTATTCCATAAATTGACAACTGTAAGGATGGAGAAGTTACTATTTAAATTATGCTTGACTTGAAATTTCTTTTATAAGAGCAAAGGAGGTTGCGGGGTGATTTGATAGAGGTGTATAAGATTATGACGGGTTTGGATAGGCTAGACGGGGAAAGGCTGTTCCCACTAGTTGATGGTGCAAGGACTAGGGGACACAGATTTAAGGTTTTGGGCAAGAGATATAGGGGGATGTAAGGAAAAAAAATTTACGCAGCGAGTGGTGAGGACCTGGAACTCGCTGCCGACGGAAGCGGTGGAAGCAGACACACTCAATGTTTTCAAGGGGAGACTGGATAGGCACTTGAGGAAAATAAACTTGCAGGGCTACGGGAATAGAGCGGGGGAATGGGACTGACTGGATTGCTCTACAGAGAGCCGGCACGGACTCGATGGGCCGAATGGCCTCCTTCTGTGCCGTTATGACTCTATAAACTTACAATCCTGCCTCCTAGTTTTCTTCTCCTGGATTAGCACAAAGAACTTCTCTACTTTTGTTTATGTTTTCCCCAGTTGCCCAAAACTAACATGAAAGCTTGAAATGACCTGAAAAGGCATCCATCTCCTCCTATGACTTCTCGTCCTTAGGTCTGTCATATCCATGACCCATCACTGTTTTTACAAGCCACAGCTCCAAAACCCTGAAACCGTCAGTTCCATCTCCAAGCTACCAGTACTCTGAAAGCTTTACCCCGTAAACATACATTCTCCTCTGGCAGTCCTGACTAGCCATTGCTTCTGGTTTTAGGCACCAAGTCACCAATGCCACTTTTGTTTTGTTTAAAATTATTTTCCTCAACTATTTATCCCTTCCCCTCTTGAAGTCATTGGGGGAGAAATTCAACTCACGGCCAACTGTTTTGTGCCTGAAAAACCAATGACCAGGTGTTGAAAATCGATGGCGGGGGTGGGGGGGTGGTGGGGGGAGGGGGTACTTCGGTTGCCCCATTGACACCCAAGGCCCACCTGATACCAGATTCAGGTGGGCCTGTAAATGGACGAGCAACCTGCCCATCTGAAACAGGAAATGCTTTAATGTGCAAATCGGGCCCCTGCGCCGCTTATAATACCCCAGTGAAAACTTCAGGTATAAATGAGTGCGGCTTGCACCACCCCCGCTCTGCCTCATTGTACCAGGCTTTGAGTGGTCTAACCAGCGATCATTAAACAGAGCTCAGAAAATGGCCTTGTCATGAATCTTATCATGACTCATGAAGTAACACTGGGTGGCCAGCTGGTGGCGCCGTCCAAGGAGTATAAATACTCGGGCGTGGGCCCAGCTTGCTCAGGATGTTTCTGTAACCAGGAACTAGTGATGTAACTAGAATCTCATGGTTTTGAAACAGTTGATTAAAGCCTTGTTTTATACTCAAACCAAGTGCTCAGTAGTCTTTTTACATCAATTTAATCAACTGGACCTGCTCCACGCTCCGAGTGGTCTTGGGAACAGACGGCTACGACTCAAACCGCAGAAGGGAACTCGGACGAAGTAATCGATCCATCATGGAGAAACTACTCAGACCCGCCCATCTCGACCTCGACCCAAATTCACTTACAGCTGCTAAAGTATGGAAACACTGGTATCGTACCTTTAGCAACTTCCTTGAGGATTGTGGTGAGAATGTTCCAAATAAGTTACGAATGCTTGCCAACTATGTATCCCCTCATGTGTTTGCCTATATCAAAGACTGTGTAGACTATGATGCCGCTGTCCAAATACTACAGCAACTATATGTTAAGTCCCCAAATGAAATTTTTGCTCGGCATCTACTGGCCACAACTCGACAACAACCCGAGGAATCACTTGATGAATTCCTTCAGAAACTTCGCAGGCTCAGCAAGGATTGTAATCTTAAAGCTGTCACAGCTGAGCAGTACCAGGAGGAGTTAATTCGTGATTCCTTTATTAATGGGATTGCATCTCCCTTCATACGTCAGCGTCTGTTGGAGAATAAAACCCTCAAGTTACAGGCTGCCTATGACCAGGCATGCTCTCTGGACTTAGCAAAGAGGAATGCAGATACCTATCTTTCACCATGTGCACAGGCTGCTGCTATTACTTTTAGTGACTCCTTCGACAGACCTCGGGTGGAAGCCCTCACTGATGATGACTCCCATGTGGCTGATGACAACCCTGCCCTAGAAGCCTTCACTGATGACGACCCTGCCCTAGCGGCATCTTGGCAATCTGGAAGGAAGTGTTTCTTCTGTGGAGGTGCATTCCACTATAGGAAATTTTGTCCTGCTCGTAATGCAGTCTGCAATCATTGCAATAAGAAAGGTCACTTTTCTAAGGTATGCCAGTCAAGAGCCTCTGTTAGTAAGAAAGGCCACTTTTCTAAGGTATACCGGTCGAGAGCCCCTGTTAGTTTTGCAGCTACTATCTATAAAACTGCTCCTCCCCCAAGAACCACTACTAAGGTTACAGCTGTCAAGGGTAAAACTGCCCCTCCTCCCATCACAACTGTTTTTCCCCAAAGTCTGTCTCATGCAGCCACGACGTTTTCGGTAAATGGACACATTTTGAGTGCACTAATCGACTCATGCAGCTCTGACAGCTTCATTAGTGAGCGGGCTGTCAGTAAGTTAAAACTGCGTATTTACCCCTCAGACAGGGAAATTGCAATGGCTCTGACGACACTGACCACCAATTCTTCCGGCTTTTGTCTTGTCGACCTTATTCTCAATGGCCGCACTTATTTCTCCACCCGGCTCAAATGCTCGAAACCTATGCAGTGATGTGCTCCTGGGACAGGATTTCCAGAAACAACACAAAAGACTCACTTTCGAGTTTGGAGGGTCAAAGCCGGAGCTTACTATTTCCAAAGTACCGTTTTGTGCGCTTTCAGCGGCTTCACTCGACAAGCCCTCCTTGTTTTCCAATCTTTCCCCCCGATGTAAGCCCATAGTCATTAAATCACGACGTTTCAGCCAAGATGATCGATCCTTTATCGGGCAGAAATCTCTCGCCTTCTGGCTGACGGTATCATTGAGCCATGTTCATCTTCCTGGCGGGCTCAAGTCGTCGTTGTAAAAAAATCCTCTGAAGCAACACAAGAAACGTCTTTGCATCGATTACTCGCAAACTATTAACCAGTATACCAAACTGGATGCCTACCCACTACCACGCATCGATGACATGGTCAATAACCTTGCCAACTACAAGGTATTTTCAACTTTTGATTTAAAGAGCGCATACCATCAAGTACAGTTAAAGGACTCTGACAAAAAGTATATGGCCTTTGAGGCCAATGGTCGGCTTTAGCAGTTTTGTCGCCTTCCATTTGGGGTCACCAATGGGGTGGCCGTCTTTCAATGGGCAATGGATAGCCTAGTCAAACAGGAGAACTTAATGGACACTTTTCCATATCTGGATAATATCACCATTGCTGGTCATGACCAGAAGGAGCATGATGCCAACCTCCAGAAATTTTTTGACGTTTTCCGTCGTCGCAACTTAACCTTAAATGAGTCCAAATCTGTGAAATCAGTACCATCAGTCAACATCCTTGGCTACTGGGTGGGCAACGTTGTCATCAAACCGGATCCGGAGCGACTTCGTCCGCTTCAGGAGCTCCCTCCCCCTACGAATCTCGGCTCTCTTCGTCGGGCACTCGGCATGTTCGCCTATTATGCGAAGTGGTTACCCCACTTCTCCGACAAGATCCAGCCCTTGCTTCACGCGAAGTAATTTCCGTTGGAGGCAACGGCTATTTCAGTTTTCAACCTCAAGCGACAACTGGAAAAAGCCACGCTTCGTTCCAGCGATGAAAATCTTCCTTTCATGGTCGAGTACGATGCATCAGAGGTGGCGATCTTGGCTACCTTGAATCAAGGTGGTCGACCCGTTGCATTTCTGTCCAGAACTTTGCAAGGTAGCGAGCTCCATTATCCTCCTGTCGAGAAGTAGGCTACGGCTATCATCGAAGCAGTACGTAAATGGAGTCATTTTCTCGCTCGTCGTCATTTCACGCTTATAACCGATCAGCGCTCCGTGGCCTTTATGCTGGATAACCGGAAACGCACTAAGATCAAGAATAACAAGATACAGCTCTGGAGGATGGAATTGGCTGCCTTTGGCTACACCATACATTATCGACCCAGCAAAGGAATGTAGTCCCGGATACCCTCACGCGGGCATTCTGCTCTTCTATGTCAACTTCGACTCTTGCGGATCTTCATACTGACTTATGCCATCCTGGCGTTACCCGTATGTTGCACTTTGTGCGATCTAAAAATCTCCCATTTTCTACGGAAGATGTGAAAAGAACATGCTCCACTTGTAGAATTTGTGCGGAATTAAAACCGCAATTCTTCCGTCCGTTGGATGGCTCGCTCATACACGCTATGCAGCTTATGCAGCGACTCAGCATTGACTTTAAAGGGACACCTACTTGCTTACTATGGTGGACGAATATTCACGATTTCTCTTTGCTTTCCCCTGTCCCAATATGCTTACTTCCACAGTGATCAAATGCCTCGATCAGGTCTTTTCCCTTTGCGGTACGGCCAATTTCATCCACGCTCATCGGGGTCCCTCCTTCATGTCAAGCGAACTCAAAAGTTATCTTTCCCAACGGGGAATCGCCACAAGTAAAACGACACCGTATCATCCCATCAGTATATGACAGGTTGAGAGATACAACGCTATCATTTGGAATGCTGTTCGTCTTGCACTGAGGTCACGCAACCTACCAGACCAGCAGTGGGAAACTATGCTCCCTGACGCGTTGCATTCCATCAGGTCTCTTCTTTCTACATCCACCAATGTCACTCCTCACGAGCGATTCTTCAGGTTCCAGCGTCGCTCCCCTCATGGGACATCCCTACTGTCATGGTTGGCAGCTCCCGGCCCCGTGCTGCTCCGAAGATTTGTCCGATCTTCCAAAAACGATCCCCACGTCGACGAGGTGGAACTAACGGATGTTAATCCCACTTACGCGCATGTGTGGTACCCTGATGGCCGGGAGTCCACCGTTTCACTCCAAGATCTGGCTCCCTGTCCAACCAGTCCCACGGACCCAACTGGTAGAGGAACCCATGGTAATGATGCCGACGCTCTGCGCTCCTTTGAGGATGATGCCCTACCTGGGACATCAAGGGATCTGCCGGCTACTCCACCGGATCAACTCGGGGAGCCGAGCGCTTCCCATGGGATGGCCACCCGAAGCCAGGACGCTGGTCAATCCCCGGCTACCAACCAAGATGATGCCAGCTCTGCGCCTGTGGGGGCCCGCACCTGGAGTCACGATCTCCCCAGTCTTCCGCAGGTCGCTAAAGGCGACACGGGCCCCGTCGATCTACCAGTACGGACCAAGCGACCCAGGGACCAAGACACGGTCCGAGGAGACGTGCCTTCCAGCCACTAGTGAAGATCTAAAAGACTGCGCCTATTCGTGGTCCACCTAATCCACTAGAAGGAAGTCATCGGGAAGTACAAAGGGATCTGGGGGTCCTGGTGCATGAAACACAAAAAGTTAGTATGCAGGTGCAGCAGGTGATCAGGAAGGCCAATGGAATCTTGGCTTTTATTGCAAGGGGGATTGAGTATAAAAACTGGGAAGTCTTGCTGCAGTTATACAGGGTATTAGTGAGGCCACACCTGGAATACTGTGTGCAGTTTTGGTTTCCATATTTAAGAAAAGATATACTTGCTCTCGAGGCGGTTCAGAGAAGGTTCACTCGGTTGATTCTGGAGATGAGGGGGTTGACGTATGAGGAAAGGTTGAGTAGGTTGGGCCTCTACTCATTGGAGTTCAGAAGAATGAGAGGCGATCTTATCGAAACATATAAGATTGTGAGGGGGCTTGATCGGGTGGATGCGGTGAGGATGTTTCCACTGATGGGTGAGACTAGAACTAGGGGGCATAATCTAAGAATAAGGGGCTGCCCTTTCAAAACTGAGATGAGGAGAAACTTCTTCACTCAGAGGGTAGTAAATCTATGGAATTTGCTACCCCATAGAGCTGTGGAAGCTGCAATATTAAATAAATTTAAAATGGAGATAGACAGTTTCCTAGCAGATAAGGGAATTAGGGGTTACGGGGAGAGGGCAGGGAAGTGGACGTGAGTCTAGATTCGGATCAGCCATGATCCTATTGAATGGCGGAGCAGGCCCAAGGGGCAGTATGGCCTACTTCTGCTCCTACTTCTTATGTTATGTTCCAAAACTTTCAGGCGGGAAGGATGTCATGAATCTTATCATGACTCATGAAGTAACACTGGGCGGCCAGCTGGTGGCGCCGTCCAAGGAGTATAAATACTCGGGCGTGGGCCCAGCTTGCTCAGGATGTTTCTGTAACCAGGAACTAGTGATGTAACTAGAAATCTCATGGTTTTGAAACAGTTGATTAAAGCCTTGTTTATACTCAAACCAAGCGCTCAGTAGTCTTTTTACATCAGGCCTCACAACGTATTTTCAAAGTTAGGTTTTGTGTAGTTGGAATGAGAAAGCGTGCTCTTCCCGGCCACAAAAATACTGCAGGCCGCTGCTGGCCCGGGCTCACTCCCCTCGGCTTCGCCTCTCTGCTCCTTCCCTGGACCTACTTGTGGGCCAGCTCGGCATCAGTGCCAGCCAGAATTCGCCAAGCCACAACTGCCAGGGCACCTGTTTGGCAACCGCAGCTCATCGCTTCCATTCAAAGGAGACCCGATGACAAAATTTGGCTTGAGCCCCAAGCCAGCAGGGACTGGCACGTGGAGCACCCATTCCACTGACTGTTTTGGGCGCAAGTCAAATTTTTCCCCTATTGACTCCTTAGCCAGGTAGATTCCATGAGTGCTGGGCACCCTCTGGTAATCTGCCAATTGTACATTAGTGTGACACAACAGTGAGTGTTGGTAGACTGTTTGACCATGGGAGCAATCACAGTCACTCCTGTCCCAGAACTGCTCCCAGTGCCCCAAGAATCTGAATCCGTTCCTGCTACACCACATTTCTAGCCACGCATTTACTTCCCTAATCTGCTTTTCAAAAAATGAGGATGTTGTTTGCATTTTTTATGGCCTTATACCTGAAACCTGAAACCATTTCATGACCTGTGCAACTGCACTTTAAAGTCCTTCTGCTCCTCTACGTCATTTAAAATCTTACCATTTAAGGTGGGACATTTTACTACGTTAAAGGCGCTATATAAATACAAGTTGTTGTTGTTGTTTGTTTCCTTTCTCTATTCTCACTTCCAAGATGCATTAATTCACATTTATCTAAATTGAACTGCCTCTGCCACCTAACAGTCCATCCTACTATCTTTTGTATGTCCTCTTCCAGTATTTCATAATTCTCATCACAATTTGCCATACCCCTTAATTTGATGCTGTCAGCAAAATTCAGTATTGTTCCCTCAATTCCTATGTCCAGATCAATTATTATAATAAATACGAGCAACCCCAGTACAAATCCCTGTGGAACTCCACTCACCACATCTTTGCAGGTGGAAAAAGTTCCCTTTTCACTCCACCCTTTGCTTTCTGCCTTCCAACCAACTATCTTTCCACGTGGTCACATTCTCTGTATACCCATGTGTCATTACCTATGTTATAGGTCTGTTATGTGATACATAATCAAAAGCTTTTTGTAAATCCATATAAACCACAAACACTGCATATCCTTTTACTTTCCTTTCTGTTATTTCTCAAACAAATTCTATATGATTGGCCAACCACAAGCTGCCTTTTAATCCATGCTGACTAATTCAGGTTTCTCAAAGTTCATAATAAGTTCATCCAGTATTATAGACCCTCATAGTTTATCAGCAACTGAAGTTAAGACGAATTGACCTATAATTTCCTGGTTTATCCCTGTCTCCTTTTTTGAAGAAGGGAGTCACATTTACCACCGTCTAGTCCTCTGGCACAATTTTCCTTTCCACAGAATGTTTGAAGATCACAGTCGGAGCCGTCGCTATTTCTTCCTTAGTTTTTCTCGGGTCCCTTTGGAACCCAGTAATGGGGTCTACCTTAAGTTTGAGTAACTTCTTTAGTATCAGCTTGCTTTTAATAATAACCTCCACTGACTGTTATACACCCACCTGGTGGTTTAACAGTTCCAAAATCAACCTCCTCTTTTAACAATGAGGCAAAGTATTCATTTAGTATCTCTGCCACTTCCTCACTCTCCACTACAAGCTAGCTTCCTTAATCTTTTAGTGACCCATTCCCACTTTGACTACCCTCTTACTACTAATGTACCTATAGTAAGCCATTTTATTTCCTTAAATTTGCACAATTTCTCTCATCCTCTCTCAGCCATTTTAATCCCACTTTTCATAGCTTTCAACATCTTTATATTTATCCTGGCTTTCATTCTTATTATCTTCCCTGCAAATACTTTTTAGGTAAAAATTTGCTCTAATCTCCCTACTCATCCATGCAACCCCAACCTTTGATAGGCTAACTTTATTTTCTTACTGGAATATACTTGACATTTATCCTCTATTTAAATATTTTCCATTCCTGATCTATAGTTCTATTTTCCATTTTTCCTTCTATTTCATCTCTGTTTTTCCTATATTTTGCTTTATTCACTCAAGTACTCTTGTTGCAACTTTTCTTTTTACCATTCTATTCTTGCAGTAAACCGAATTATATTGTGGTCAGTGTTTCCCAAGTGTTCCCTAAATTTTAGATCACCCTGATAATCCAGAACCAAATCAAATAGAGCTTCTTTCCTTATTGAAGCGGATAAGTCAGTCCTGAGCACACTACAAGAAGCCCTCTCATTTCTCACCACAAACATTTGTCCAATTCCCATCTATTTTTAGATAATTAAATCTCTTACAGTTAACTCTATTGTTAATACATACTTTCTAAATTGTCTACAAATTTGATCTTAATTTCTTTTCTGCTGATCAGCGAACTATAATACACTTCCAGTAATGTGACCGATTCTTTGCTATTCCTCAGCTCAATTTAAAGGGATTCTCTTTACACCACTTTTCTATTTAAGTTCCTTGTATTCTTTTGCTTTGATATTGGCCAAAATCTCTAATTAATACAGCTATCCTCTTCCCTTTCTTCCTTCGCTATCCTTATACTCAGCAATATTTAATTACTAATTCTTGCTGTAGTTCAGCCATATTTCAGCTATTATGTCAGGATTTTCTATTTTAATTAATAATTCTAGTTTCCCAATTTTATGTCTTTTATTCAGTTTAGTTTAGATTCAATGTGGCTTGGCAGTTTTTCCTTTGTCTTCCCACATCCTGATTTTTTTTTCTGTCCTTTTTAACATCTAGCAAACTTCCTCTCTCTTCATTAAGTGTTAGCTGTGGCTCAGTTGATAGCACACTTGCCTCTGAATTAGCAGGTTGTGGGTTCAAACCCTACTCCATGGGACTTGAGCATACAAAGCTAGGCTGACACTCCAGTGCAGTGCTGCACTGTTGGAAGTGCTGTCTTTCAGATGAGATGTTAAACCAAGGTCCCATCTGCTCTCTCAGGTGGATATAAAAGATCCCATGGCACAGTAACATCACTATATTGTTTCTAGTCCATCACATCTTATGGCATTATCCCTGGTGTCCTGGACAATATTTATCTCTTAACCAACCTAACAAAAACAGATTATCTGTGTACAAATTGGCTGCTGTGTTTCCCACATTGAGATGTTCAGTGATCGTAAAAGGTGCTATATAAATGCAAGTCTTTCTTTCTTTTACCTGTATACCTAGAGCTCACATTCCCTACTTTCCTCTCTCGCTTTCCCCTCTCCCACAACTCTAGATAATCTCTGTTGGGGATATTGGTCCCGGCTCTATTCAATTATAGGCCAACCCGCCATTACAACTCAGTCCTGTCCCAGTGCCCCAAGATTCCTACACCACATTTCTAGCTATGCATTTACTTCCCTAACCTGGTTGTTCCTCTATTGACTTTCTCTCTACCTGTGGATTGACCCCTCCACCCACTGTAGGTGACAAGAGTGTCTCCTGCTAATTTGCCTGCTCTCCTGTGAAACCATGTATAGGGACAGAAAGTAAAATCTTTACCACTTCATCGAAGTGATTAATTTTGTCTTTATTCAAAAAAATATTGTCCTGCATAATCAGTTAAACTGTTCTGTTCTGTTCTGCGTGTGGCCACACACACCCATTATTCTTGTGTTTGTATTTACTGCAGAACCAAAGTGACGGAAGTGACCTTTTGCAGAAACTTGTTCCGTCTGGAAATGAAACAAATACTATAGTAGAAGTCAGCATTCTCTTTTTCTATTCATACCTCAACCTGAAAGACTGGGAATGATCATTTGTCATTGATGCAGCTGAGTCCACTCCAGAATAATGCGTAACTGAGCCTACAATAACATTCCGCTATATCGTTTCTAGTCCATCACATCTTATGAAATCATCTGGAAAACCCAGGCTTGCTCCTAAAATGGATCTGAGACTGTTTTTTTTTCCATCATAATTACTCAGTTCAGTGTTTAACCAGCATTCTATTTTGGCTGTGGCATTGAAAACTGTCCAGTAACTTTTTTCTGATAAAACAGGTCTTCCCTCCCCCTCTAAGTTAAATAGTGTCATTGTTATACTTTTTCTTCCTCCAAGCTTTTTCTGCCCCTCACCCCAAGGTGCTCATGCTCAGGTTTGGTTCTACAGGTTCCTGGCAGCCTCAGATACTTGGCCCAAGTGACATTCCTCATGAATCCTCCTAGGTGAGCTTGGATAGTAAGTATTGGCATTGGGTAGGAGGAACAGGGGCTTCTCACTTGGACCCCTATCATTTTGTCACCTACTGATTATCTGGTCATTGCTGTTTGATGGACCTGTGGGCGAACAAATTGATGAGTTAGATATGTCATATGAAGAATGGGTACAGATACCATTATGCACATGATGACCATTCAGTGGCTGCTGACATCAGTGCTCATCTGAGTGACTGATGTATGCTATGTAGCTGTATGATATGTAATTTTGTCACCAGGTTGCTGAGATGTCCCCCTCTCTCCATCTCCCACCTCCAGCTGCTCGGCGACTCCAGATATTTCTAATGCAGCCTCCTCTGCTGTTGTAATGTTTGCCAATGATGGAGGGCCACCGCCGGTTCTCTCCCTCACTGTCCTATTTTGGGCCCTCTTTTCCTGCAAGGAGGGAAAGAGACGGTTGAGTGAGAGTGATGGAATGAGCGTAAGGAATGGATAGATTACATCTTTAGAGGTGACTATGATGGCATGGGGTGCCAAAGCCAAGTGGCCTCCTTGTGTGGTGTTAGTTGGTATGACTGCACTTGGGTGAGGGTGTGTGTGAGGGGTGGCTAGTGAGATGGGGATGTGATAATGTAGATAGTGAGAGAGGGATGGGTGGACGTGCAAGGTATGTTGGTGTGAGTAATGATGTGCGGGAGTAGGGTTGGGAAGACAGAGTGATGGGGATGTGATGAGAGGCACAGCAGGATGAAGGTGAGTGTGGCTTTGTACTCATGTTTCCTGATCTAATGACATCATTGAAACATTTGCGGCACTGCCCCTAGGTCCTCCTGACCACATCCTTGCTGCTGACCTCCTCTGCAATCTCCAACCAGGCTGTTTTGGTGTCTTGGGGAGGTCTCTTCCGCCCATTGGAAGGAAAGAGGACCTCCCTGCGTGCTCTGACTCTCTCCATAAGCATATGGAGGGAGTCATCGGTGAGCCTGGGTGCAGCCCTCTGTCTCTGTGCAGTCATTGTCAGTGTTTGCAGCACTCCAATGCTGTAGTGCACTGACATTCAAATCCAATGTGGCCATGGCCCCTTTAAAGATCCCGGCTGAAAACATGTCATTGATGACGTCACCAGACCCGCACCATCTAATTGGGCCGGGTAACACGCAGGACGGGCTTAATAGGCCCTATTAAGGAAAAGTCATTTTCAGCAGCGGGATGGAGCCAGCAGCGGGGTCGCGACCCGCCATGGCCACCGCCCGTACCGGACCCGCCCAGATAGGCAAAATCCGGCCAAAGTCTCCACCTCCTGCCATTTGCTTTATAAGGGATCGGTCGGAAGTCCCACCCCTTACAAAGCACTATGGAAACTCCTGAAAATACACACTGTTTCCTTGGGGTTTCTGCCGGTCTCCTGCCGGAGTTACAGTAGGAGATCGCAATTTCAGGGCCAGTGTTTTTATCAGCTGAGTTATGGGGAGAATATCCTTCTGATACTTAAAAACACTAGGAAACTGTTTCAATGAACCACTGCAGTCTATGTTGGCAAATGGTTTAAAAGGCTTTGGCATAATCAAGTTTCTATTCATTCGTAGAAATGTGCATTTGTTTCAGTGCATTATTAGTCAACTGGTTAATAAAGGATTGAGTGTTAATCACTGATTGATCCAAATATAAATATAAATATAAAAAGTCTTCTTAGACTAGTTAAAGGACTCATATTTTCATATAAGTTGTTTTTTCAGCAGTGTTGGGAAGAAAAGTCTGAGCTGTAGACTTTCCCTGGGATTGTTGATGGTGACACAGTTCAGCTGCCAGATGATGGATTTTTTTTTGACCTGACCTGAAGTGCAAGAGATCCCTGTCACAGCTCTCTGTGCACTGGATGGACTAGGTTACTGCCAGATCTGGTCAAATAGGTAGACAAGTTCAAATGTCAGGATTTAAACTTGCCATTCTCAACTGGGGAGCTCAGTGCTCTGCTGCTAAAGGCTGTCCAATGAATTCGCTTTCAAGAGGTGAAGTTGCATTTATCAGTCATCACAGTAAACAATTTAAAATGGCAAATTGTATCTGCCATTTTCAGTACTAAATATGCAGTGTGACCTTCTGTTGATAATCTTTTAAAAGGAGCAGGTAACTCTACATTATAGGTAGGTACTTACCCGGGGCTGTATTTTCCTCATTTTGTTTGGAAAATGGGAGAAATGCCCCTTTTTCATCCTAATGTACAGCTCCCTAACAAAATTGTGGGGATGTGCCATTCCTCAGACATATTTGTTAGTGGCACAACAATAAGGTGCACATAGAAGAACATATCAGGATGTTTTACAAGGGTAAGCGGGGGCCTCCGAGCAAGAGGTGGGAAAGATTAAACGCTGGGAGAAAAATCCGGGTGAGAGATTGGTTTATGGGAGGCCTTTGAAGGAAGGCCTTTGAGAGCTAGCGATACCAAATGGTTTTGGGGAGTAGTTCCAAAGAGTTGGAAGGTAATGACTGAAAGATTGGCCACTAATGGAGGAGCAGAATGAGTGGTGGATAAGCAGTAATCCAGAATTGGAGGAGTGCAGGGCTCAGGCCTGCAATATACTGGGGGTGATTGCTCAGAAATGGTAACAAGGAATAGCTGCCATTCATAATGCACTTGCAATAATAATTATTTAATGCTTCTCAAGTAGTGAACAAGCCTCTTAGCCAGAATAAATCTACAAATGTTTATTTAAGCGCCTGTGGAATGTGCAAATTTTGTAGATAATGGCTCAAAATTGTAAAACCTGATTCACTGACCAGTAAGTATCCTCTGTAGTGGAGCATCACAATCAGATTTGTGGTGGGAGATGACAGCCTCCAATTACACTGAGGATGCAACAGGCAGGACAATTTGTCAGTCAGAAAGTGGACTCTGCTACTTGAGAATCTGGCAGGAAGACCAGAATAAATATTACATGTGTAAAAGAAGACCACAGAAGTATATTACTATAAAGTAAAAGAACTGGACACATAAGGGCCAATCTTTCAAATGCATGCTCCTGCACAGGGCCTCACCTATCCAACGGAAGTACCGGTCAGGAAATCATGGGCATGCGCCCCCTGATTTTCCATCCTTTTTCATTTTAATGGATGGAAAAATCATAGGCAGTACACCCACGATTTCCTGATCTGTGCTCCCAGTGGGTAAGGCTCTGTGCCAGGAGCTCACATTGAGAAAATGTTCCCATATAGACATGAAGGAAAATAGTAGGTGTTAGAGATATATGCACAAAATGCTGTACTGACTGAGAAATGTGAGCAATGTTGCAAGTAAGGTAGTAGAAGTTGGGCAAATGATCTTGTCTCAATTCTCAAAGATTTCAGTTAAAGATAAAACTGGCACATAAGGGAAGGGCACAGCAAGCAAGCAAACATTGAGTTATTTGAAAGGGAGAGTCTGGAAGGCTTTGGAAACTAAAGAGATGTGTAGACCACCTCGTATGTATCAAGTTAATCATATGTTCTATGACTTACATTTGTTACATCAATGCGTCCATGCACAATGTGCGAAAGCACATAAGAGTATGTGCAATGACAATGCAGTATCCAAGCAAGTAAATATGTTTATTTACTCACAGAGCAAGGACAATACAGTGATTGACAAAAGGTAATGAAAAACATCACTCATCTGAGCATTAACCATCAACCCTCTACTTGGAGCAGGCATTAGCACAGATATAAACACACTGAGAGAGATCATAGTAATGTTGAGGAGGTAGTATATTGGTGGTAAAAGGATAACAGTGAGAAGGACTGATGAGGAACCAGGTGTAGGTGAGAGAGACTGGAGTACTAGCACACTGAGCATCTCTTGTAAGTTGTATAGGATACACACATTATTGGGCCTAATTTGCAATAGAGGCTGTTAGAAAATGGGGTCCATATTGAACTGTCACCTGTCTCCATACATTGGTTAGGTCTGTATTGAAGTCTACCATTGCACACATGGTAACACCAATAGCATCTGAAATACAGGGTTCAGTTGCGTAGGTCATATGTACAATAGGAGCACCTCTCATGAATGCTCCTATTGATGCTAAGGTGTCTTTGGGAGCCAAACTCCAATGTGCAGTCATGACTGGATTCAACTCACTCTAAGAATGACTGCAAGCAACTGCAGGGAAGCATTCTGAGAGTTCACAAACGCCCATTGTTCCATGCTCAGACAGATCAATGGGCATCATGAGGAAATGCCCTCCAGCAGTGTGGAGTAGCATAGGAACAGCTGGTTGGCATTCATATTCGTGGCAGTTCAATATCATTGTGTAGCCCTGTGGAAGTGATAGTAGCTTCTGAATGTGATATGCATACTATAGCTCAAGTAAAGCACACTGCTGGCACTGATGTTCACAGAAATCACAGAAATCACAGAAACCCCACAGTGCAGATAAAGGCCATTTTGGCCCATCGAGCCTGCACCGACACATATCCCACCCGATCCCCGTAACCCCTACACCAACACATATCCCACCCTATCCCCATAACCCCATGTATTTAATCCCCCTAACACTAAGGATCAATTTATCATAGACAATCAACCTAACTCACACATCTTTGGACTGTGGGAGGAAACCGGAGCACCCGGAGGAAACCCACGCAAACACGGGGAGAATGTGCAAACTCCACACAGACAGTCGCCCGAGGCCGGATTCGAACCCGGGTCCCTGGCGCTGTGAGGCAACAGTGCTAACCACTATGCCACCGTGCTGCCCCATCACAGCCACAGGTAACAGGCCCTTTTATCCTTGCAAACTGCTAGTTGGCTATGTACCCATATAATAAAGGAATTGAAAAATGTAATAAAATTAATTCACTTTTAATGCCATTTTTTTTTAAACATAACAGAAAAAAAACTTCAAGGCCCCAAAAGTCCATGGGGGTTTTGCCGGTCTCCCACTGTAACTCTGGTGGAACCTACCGGAAATAGCAGAGACCTGATTGTGCCAGGTAACCGCCCTTTCTAGGATCTTCTGACATGCCTTGTAAGGGATTGAACATTGTTCCACTCCTTACAAGACAAATATCGTCAGGGTCACAGTGCCAGAGCTCAGGGGTCAGTCAGGACCCAGGATAGTTCTGGAGGCCTGTACACCCAGTGAGGCATACCGTCCCCCAAAAGGTGAAAGTGGCCCCACCAAGGGGTAGGTGGGGGCGGGGGGGGGGGCGGGGGGAAGGTCCGGGCCAGGGAAGTAGTCTGGAGCTCTGTTCTACCAGTAGTAGTGAAGGTCAACACTGCTCTCAACTTTTAAAAAACTGTTTGGCCTCTTACATAAGGGACAGATGGGGAAATGGGTGGGCATGGGCAACTTCCCCCCACCCCCCCATGGTGGGCAGGGAACCATATTTTCCATTTGCATGGAGCAGGCGGGTGGAGATTTCACCTGCCCACCCCATGGAAATAAAGGTGCCCTGTCGCAAACTATGGCAGGGTCAGTGCTGGAGGGCACCAGTGGGTACAATCCTGGTATAACTGCCGGGATTACGTCCCAAGAAGTTTTGGGGCCCAAATACCCAGACCCTTTAAACCAAGTAGCTGAATCTCGTGCTGTTCCTGTGGGTGCCTGTAATGTAAATATGGCCTAAAAGTTGAGAGCAGTGTTGACCTTCACTACTACCGGTAGCACATAGCAGATGGTTAACTGTCCCTGCAGGTTTTCATGGCCCAGATGGCATGTTGTAGTCACAGCCTCTCTCCTGAGCTTGAGGCTCTTTTGCCATGCAGGTAGCTGAATTTTGCAATACACCCTCTACCTGAGTTGTGAGTTTTGCACATTCTATACCTTCTCTACCCCTGCACTGCCTCATCTTCATCCTGCTCCTGCTGCACTGACAATATACCTGACAATGGCTACACCCATGATCCTGGGCAGTAGATTAGTTGTACCATTCACTTCAGTCACTTTAAAATCATGTTTCTTGTTAAGCTATCTGACATCAGATCTGACCTGGATTAAAATACTTTTTATTTGATTGCACAGCTGCAAAAGGCTACACGAGTTCATCAATAGCCTAAACAAAGTATTAGCAAGTAAAAATTGGCTTTCTTCTCGCCTTTTATTAATTGTTAATCCATTTTGGAGGTGTAGAAGTTCTAGGAGCAACACTAAACAGGGAGAAATCGTTTATTACTTCTTGCTACTTCTACTGTGCCACTTTTTACTTACATTTCCTTTTTCATGAAAATTAGTGAAGACAGGAAAATATGCCTTCCAGAATGTTCCTCCATAGCAGTAAAATAAAATTAAGTGCTAATTTGAGGGATTTTTGCTTACAAATATCCTTTGTGGAGTTGTGTGAATCTGTATCTTCAACCTTACATTTTGTCAAATTTTGTTTGATAACGCTCCTGTGAAGTGCCTTGGGACATTTTACGATGTCAAAGGTGCTATAGAAATGCAAGTTGTTGTTGCTGTATGTAGGGGTGATATCAGCCAGGGGAATCTTCTTCAACATATGCACTTCACAAATTGGGGGTTTCCTTTGCCAAGCTTGTTGCATCTGAACCTAATGGAAAATTCAACAAATATATACAAAAAATCCAGAACACTCCACCAGAACTGGTCTGTATGAGACTGACAGGGAAATACCATTCTGTCACCTTCGAGCACAGCTGTTCCATACAGTGTGGTTGAAATAGAGGTTTATGCAGCAGCATGGTAAGAAAGATTTCTCTTAAGTTGAAACCCAAATGTTATTTTGCAGATTTTATAAGAATTTATTGGTAGGCCTCTATTTGTTGATACCTATTTTTAGAGTTAAATGCGGGAAGTTCCATTCTTCAATTATTGTTCCTGCCATTTTCAGATTAATTCATATTGTTAAAATCAACAAGCCAATGATCTATGATTAAGTAGGCTTGCCTTCAGTAAACAGGCTGGTGCTTTAGATTTCAGTAATTGAAAGCTAATTTTTGGCAGCTTGATTGTTCCATCAGTTGTCCCAAGCAGGAGGGTGTCACTGTGAGTCTTGGCCCTGCTTGTTACCTGTGCTCACTTGGCTCTGTTGAGAGAATTTCATCATTTTTGTACCATTAGAAGCACTTTGTGGAACTGCGGCGAGAGGGAGGGGAATAATTGTATCCCTCATCCTGCTTTCTGCCAACTGATTATGGAGCACCACTGATGGTGAGTGGCTTGTAAGGCAAAAAGAAATTGCCTTTTGTGAGAATCCCACAGTAAGTGAAGATGTTTTAGAAGATTTTCCATGTATTCTCCTGCTGCTTCATGACATTTGGAGGAATTCCAATATTTCCATACTTGTGCCAAATAAGCAGCAAAAGTCTGCCACATACAATCTTGTATATCGGTACCAGGTTACATTTTGTCAAAACAATTCCTTTCTACATGCCATAAATTGTTCCAGGGTTTAAAAACTGAATCTAAAAATAAATACTGAATTAATATTACTAATATTTATTCATATGGAATAAATGTATGAATTAACTATATTGTGTATTTTCTGGCAATAGGGATTTCAAATTAATATTAGTGTATTCCATCCAGGCTGATATTAATTCATACCATAATTATCAGAAATACAATCGTTATTTGCTAAATAATAAGTGGCCAAAATCAGCATTTGAAACGTAATGGATTCTTAGAGCTATACACAAGGCTTGAAATTAACTTTGGTCTACTAAACCTGTATCATTAAATGTAATAACTAGTTGCTGATCTTTTGTGCAGTTCTTTGTGGAAAGTAGCAGGTGAAACAGGGTTGTGATATTTAGTTATTAAGCTGGAGCTCTAGTTTTTCCCTTTAAGGTCACGGGTCCCTCTGGGAAAGTGACCTAAATAGGCACATCCGGAGCTTAGTCAAGAATTGTTGAAGTTTCTATAATTTGGTAGCTACTTGTAAATCCCCAGCTTCTGCCCTTAGGGAGATGCCAGGTTATCAAAGTCAGAAACACCAGGAGGAAATGACTGGCTTTCTTTCTCTTCCTTTTTATATTTCTGATGATGTCTGAAGTGACACCGCACGCTAGATGCGAGAGTGAAAGGGTAATTGGTCTGATGGGCCACTAGATGTGTCTGACACCAATGCTGACTGGAGTTTGACCCGCATGTACACAAAACTTTGCTGTCGGTGATGTAGATGGATTAATCCTGAAACCACCAATGAGAGAGCTATACTGAGAACAGACTTTTCCTAACCTCAAGACCTTCCAAGTTCAAACCAGTAAACCATATAAAAATACAACCAGAAATGGAAACAGTCCTGTCAAATTCAAGCTGAAACGTTTTAACTTGGCTTGGCAGGGGGAAAAGCAGAGAGCTTTTGTTTGCTTTTTAATTACACATTATTTTTAATCTAAGCCTGTAACTTAGTTTGGGGTATTGCTTTTATCAATATTCAATTAGACAAAATTTAATTTTGACTGAAGTCTGCAGCTTTGCTTGGGGTGCTTTTATGTGTATTTAATTAAACAATATTATGTTTTAAATTGAGCAGAGGTGCTTGGTCAGTGTTGATCTGTGGGCTGCGGAAGTCTGTGGTAAGAAACTAACAAAAAAAGTTGGGCCACCTCACTTGCATTGGATTGTAGTAAATATGATGCTTTTTAAAAAAAATGAGGGTAAAAGATGGCAAAACAGCGCAAAATATTTTCATTTCATTGTACAGATTTCAGTCTGATTGTTCTTTTTTAAAAAAAAAAGAAAGCTTGCAGTTTGGAAAGTTGAGGTTTGTAGGCGGTGCTGTTGTGTTTTTTTTTCTCTCTCCAAGGGTAGGTCTCAGCTCCTGATGTCTGCGTGTCGATGCTATCAGGCTAAGTGTAAAAGTGAGCGCCGGCAGTGCAAGTGTTGGAGGCGCGGCTGTCCATGTGGGGCTGTGTCATTGGTTTGTAGCAGACCCCGCCCGCGGAGCCGAGCAGGATCGCAGCGAAGCCGAGCAAGTCCCCCCTCCTGCCCGCCCGCCCGGCTCCTCGCTCTACAACTCCATTATTTTGGGGGGGGAGACGAGGAAGCCCGATCGCTGCTTCCATCCACCAAGAGCAAGACACACACACACGATAGTGGCGGTCGCCGAGGATTTGGGCAGCAAACCCGCCTGGATCAATCTCTCTCGCTGCAAACAGAAGCCGCCGCCGCCGCCGGAGGATCGGCTCCGCCGCTCGGATCTTACAGGCTGTAGTTGGAGGATTAAGTTTATATATTTTTTTGATGTGGACCAGCTGTCCGGAGAGAGCCGATGGCAAACGTGTGCGAGGACGCCAAGTGATGGAGATGCTGACGGTGGCGATGGTGCCGGGGCACAGGCTGTAACTTGGCGCTGGGCGGCGAGCAGAGGTACCGGTGTTTTGTGTGAGCGGCGGCTGCTCTCCACCCCCCGCCCCCCGCAGCGAGCTTCCCACCTCTACCCCCCCCCCGCCTCACCCC